>NC_134950.1:155777352-157215852 GCF_965638725.1 Aptenodytes patagonicus
GTCTATTCTTATATTCCTCCCCAAGTATCCCTTTTTGACCACCATTATACACACAATGTTAACTTAAGCCAGCCTGATCTAATACAACTGTTCTTATTTGCCATAAATATATTTATCAAGCAAAATAAAGACCAGAAAACATAAGCAGATATAAAAAACCTACCTTGGTACTGCATCCACAGAGGATGAAGCTGGAACCTTGGGCACCTGACAATTTGTTGCTGCAGCCAGCTTTAAGGCAGATGATGGAACAGCACTTAAAGTCCTAGGTATATGTCGTGCATTGAGTGTGGTAATAGAGTTTACAGTGGCAACTGATGAGGGTACAGTTAATCGAATGTTGTTCCCAATCAGAACCTGAGTTGTTGCAGAATTGGCAGCAGTTACTTGGTGACTCAGTGCACTGTGGGAACTTGAAGTCTGCGTTATATTTGAAGGCTGTAACAAGGCTGAACCCGCTGTTGATGATGAACTTGTATGGACAAGTGCTGTAGGTGTAGTACTACTGAGGTGTAAGCCCTTGTACACTCCTGCAAGAGAAAAACAAAACAGTAAGCTCACTTTTCAGAAAATATTCAACTCCAGACAGACATATCTCCACTGTAAAAATCAAGATGCAATTGAATTCTGTTGAACAGCTGCATACCTGAGGCTTGAAGAATGCCATTCACCCCAATTCCAAGCACCACATCATCCTTCATTTTGAATCCCATCAGTTGTTCTGACGTAACCAAAGCTGAAGCAGCAAATTGAGCACTAACAGAATCCAGTGTCTTGGAAACAAAACCCTAAAAAGAACAATGGTGGCAAATATATGTGATTGAGGCTTCCAAAAGTCAGTACTCTCCCCATTTTAAAGCTACACACAAACTAGTAAAACAAAAATCAATACATGTAAATCAGAACTGTGGCCCAGTTATTCTCTCAGACCAAACTGTCAGCATTTGCTACAACTAGTTAAAATCTGAACTGTAATTTTTTTTCCATGCACTTTTAGCTCCATTATAACCACAGAGAAGAAAATCCCCACAACTATTTAAAATACAAAGAAACTTATTTCCAAAGTTCTATGGAACAACATTGTTTCACAGGTCAACTTGTTTGCATGAAATTCCAAACCCAATTCAGAGACTCAGAGGTTCAGATTGTTAACAACTTCTGAACCTTTTTATGTGTCTGTCACCACTGTAAACACTACACATTTATGAATATTAGACACTTCCACAGCTGTATGGGGGACATATTTAGGAGTTAGCTTTAGTTATTAACTAAAAATCCTGCTTTAAAAATCCCCCACTTTATCAAGAGGATAATGACACGGCTGGAGATCTCTGCAATTCATATTTCTAAGGCTTTGAAAATTTCATTAATTGTCTGACCCATCTTTTTTTTTTTTTTGTTAAGAGGGAGCAGAGGCAATGCCTGCCACACTCACCTGCAGTGTCCCTTCTAAACACTTTACAGAATGGCTATGATGTAGATTCAGGCGAAAGCCACTTTCCTGTTGGTTAGTTTCAAGGTTCTATGGCAACAGTTGACAATTAGAGATGAACCCTGGTGGGAAACAATGAGGGATAAATCATAGCACAGACAAATCCCTCACCTGTGATGTGTTGGCAGAGGAATTACTATTTGCTTGCTGTTGATGAATTTGTGCAAGCTGCTGTTTCTGCATTAGTGCCAGTTGCTGTTGATGTTGCTGGTATTGTTCGGCTGTAAATGCTGAACAAAATATAAAACGAGAAAATACTATATCAAAATATGTAGGTGTTGTGTATATAAACACATCTATTTTATAAGCCTAAAAAAAAAAAAAAAAAACAACACACCACAGCAAGTTCCTAAGAGCCTTAATGCACCTTTATGGCAAAAAGGCTATCCTCCTCCTAGAAATTTTTGTTCAAATTAAGCCTTCCCTTTTTAAGCTGTTTTTTAGTATATAGGCTTTAACTGCTTCTGCTGCATTTAGCTCAAGATACCAAAAAGGGAGGGGGAGGAGGGAACCAAAACACAATCAAAACCACCAAAAACTCTAATAACTGATTAAAAAGAAATTACAGGTAGAAATGGCATCACTGTTTTCACTTTGTGAAACTACCGTATCTGCATTATTAGTAAAGTAGCCTTATATGCAAAACTTGGGAACTGCACGCTTTCAGCCCTCACAGATAGCGTTTTGAAGGTAGCGAGTACCTACAATGAAGATTTATGTTTAAGTTTAGTTGAAAACATTAAATCAGGCTTACAACTGTGCAGGCTATCATAGTACAGTATTTTTGTTGTTTTTAATCACACATGTACAAGCAACTCCATCAAAACAGAATTTGATAGAACTACATAATTCTCTCTAAAATCTGTGAAGAGTGACCCAGTAGTCAGTGCATCACAAGTCAACTAGAATTTTATCCAGCTAACCAACAAGTATAAAATTGATAAAAACCAGCATTATTCGTACAGATTCTCAAGGGGATGCCCAGTAGTGCAGGGGTGGGGAGTCATGAGTCCGTAAAATGTTAGGATTTTTTTTTTTTTTTTTTAAAAATTTACATTTCCAAAATGAAAGGAAGTCTCCGTTTTCAATTTCAAACCGAATCAAGGCTGGAATGTGAATCCCCTTGCAAATTCAGTCTAGCATACACCCTTCAGATTTTTCCTTCAATTTTATCTTCAGATTCTACAGATGCTCCCAAATAAGTGCTGTAGATAGTATTCGTACTTCTAGAGTGCAGTGGAAGTCGCACTTTTGGGGAAGTTCACTACTGTGTGGCAACAAATCACCACCACACTTGAATCCTGTTCACAAATTGCAATTTTTTGAAAATTTTTTTGTTAATCCTCCTTCAGGCTTCCTTGCTTGCCTGAAGGAAATCTTTTTCTATCAAAACTATAATCATCTCCTGCTTTTGGATACAACAGGATTCTGAAGAGCAATTGTACCTTATGTATAAACTTGAGTAACAAGTTAATACAAATGACTAACCAAAATAAGAATTAATATTTGGAAACAGAGCAAACACTGCTAGGCATGCATTTTTCCAATGTATTGGTCTTTTTTTTTTTTTTTTTTGGTAAAACATTGTTCCAAATCCTTCTATTACGTACTGGAAATAGCACTAAATTATTACCAGCACTTTGCTATCCGAGCACTTGAAGTTGTTTTTTTTTTTTTCCAGCTGTTACATTCAAGTTACTAATTTTAAGTAACATTCTTCAGCAAATAGGGATGTAGCACTTGTTTATATTGCCATAAGCGACAAATTATTTCCCAATACTCTTACAGTTAAATCTCACTTCAACTTGCTTCATTTCTTCAATGTTTTAAAGTTATTCCTAGCAGAATAGCTTAGTAGTAACACCATTCATAAATGCCCTCACTAAAAAAAACAAACTAGAATTCACAGACCAAATATTCTGGAGTTGGCTGTTTAAATTTTAATTCTACTTTATATAAACTAAAAGCCCTTTAGATTTTTTTTAAACTGTCACCAAACACAGACATTAGAGCAAGAAAGCTTTAGTACACAAAGATTAGCACGTAGAAAGCTGAGTAGCAGTAGCAGAGGGAGAAAAATGGATATACTGTTCTGGTACTGATAGAAATTTCATTTATATTGATTAGTTAGTAGTGACTTATTAATTGTTTTTTAAAAACCCTAAAATTTAGAATCTGTATGATTTAGCCAACATAGAGCCAATGATATTGAAGGTTCCATGTACTAGTAAGGTATTTTATTCTATAGTATGACACTGTAAATATATTGCTGAGGAACAGGTTGCATAAATGATCTCAATAAAGACAACTCGCACACTGACAAAGAGGAAAATGGCCAAAAAAGGATATGTTATACCACCATCTTTGACTGAATTAAGATTAAAATTTCCACCATCATAACCATCTCACTTTTGTCCATTTGAGTAAGTAAAATTTATTAATAGTTAGTTTCAGTTTTCAAGCCTTAAGTATATTTTAGATTTTAGCTATAGAACAGAGTCGTAGTAAGCACAGTCACCTATGTTGGTTTAACCAATTCCAAAATATTTTTTTCTTTTGGAAAAAAACAGTAAAGAAAGTTCATTGAGTCAAGCTGTGTTTGTTTAGGATAGCCATTATTTAGGACAGTCTTTAAGCGCTCCCCCTTCTTTCTGGAAGCAAGATTTAGAGGAACTGTATTTTTAAAATTGTGCATCAGTGTATTTCTTTTTAAGTAGTCTGTCACCTTTACAGCTGTAAGTTTCCCACCACTATGAAAACAGTTATACAGCTGTCAAAGTAAACAAGTGACAGAAGGACCCCACTATGACCACCACCCTCATCTATATTCAAACTGCTTCTCTTATTTCTGCTCAAATATGCACACACACTTGCAAATACCGCCTCGAAAATGCAATGGAAATGGCTATTTACCTGTCATATCTGAAAATACGCTCAAGAACAATTTATTTCACGTTTTTTAATTTAGGTTAAAACATTCAGCAACATTTTTGCTGCTTCCCTTATTAAAGGTAAAACCCTACCAGACATTGCAAAATACTATTTATGACACTATCAGAGATTTACTGTGAATTAATCAGTTGCATCCAGTTTAGAAACACAACACTGCCCATAAAGGGCTGCTGCAAGCTACAGCCTCCTAAAATAATCCGATTGATATTCTTTTTCCATTCCACAGCAGATCTAGATATGCTCATGTACCAGAAGAGGTTATAGATTGTAATTACATAAGCTAGCTCTTCCCTCTCCGTGCTAAAGCAGCACTACATTGAAGGTTTTATTGAAAACATGACTACTACTGAGAACTATCCAAAATTAATCATTATTTCTGTTGAAGACCTGCAAACTAGGATAGCATACTTTATTCCTCTTCCGTTAAAGCCACCATGTATTTTGCTTACTAACACTGTCACTAGGTTTCTTCCTCTCCTGCTCTCAGAGTACAGTCTATATTATGCTTCAATTGAAAAAATAAGCCTATTGATTGTGAGTTATAAATTGCTTCTGAAAACTATCATTCCCGTGCACAAAAAAAAGTGTTTGTATGTACTTTACATGAAAGTACTTCCACCTATTTAACCTTACGTATTCATTTTCTGTGGCACACAACTGTGACTGGAATTGGTGAAGGCTTTCTGGGGGAATTACACATATGCTCAGCACAGTGAAATCACGGCTGCACTGTCTGTGCCTCTACATCTGCAGGCACAGTCCTAAACTTCTCAAAGAGCTAGTCTAAGTTCAACTGTCTTTTTTTAAAGAGCAATTCAAGTAGAAAGCATTACAGACCATAAAAGTGTAGCTGCTATTAATGGGTTAATTACATGGCTTGCAAAGAATCTTTTTTTCTTGCCTGCAAAGCTAGCATAGATGCAATTGCATAGGTGCCAAACGTAGTCTCTTGTTAACATCACTTTCTCTAGAAAAACAGTAACAGTGTCCCTAAGAACTTTCTTCCAGAAATTTTATTACCTCTTCTCATTTTTATTCTAAAGAATAGAAAGGGCACAGCTGAAAATCTTTCATTTGTGTCAGAGAAAAATGGTAAATGTAGAAGTAGCAAAAATGAATGTAATTTTCTTGTGTGTCACACACTGGTCTTTATCTGCCTGGAAAAAAACAGCAGGCAAGAAGCAAGCCCAGACCTTTTCTGTACACTTAAATCAACAATCACATTTCTGGTAGCTCAGAAGAGTATTGCTACACAATATTCCTGGTATTACTGGAGACCTTCAAGGCTTTAAAAAAAAAAAATAGTAAAGCAACAGACAAGTTTAAAAGTTTAAAAAAAAGGGACAAAACATAACATTCAATGGTTAAAGATGACACATGAGATTTTAAAACAGATTCTCGCTTCAGCAGCCCCAGACAGAACTGCAGTGTTTATAGACTCTTCTCAAACAGCATGCTAGGGCCACAGCGGTCATGGTTCCATCATACAGTAATAACTACTTAATACTACAGAATTTACTGAATTGGACAGTGACAGAACATCCAGTTCCATTCACTACACAGAATCCAGTGAAGGGTGGAGGTGGGAATCTCTCAACCACCACTACTGATACACTATAAATAAGAACATTATCATTTCAGAACATCTCAACTGTCTTTCATAGCTAACAACTGTACCTTCCCCCCAAACTTCTACATACTTTCCAAGACACTTTCGGTAATTTATGCAAGTCACCTGACTCCTTAAGTTAACTTAACCCAAATGCCTTTCCTAACCTTAAACATTAGGAACCTTTAAGGCACAACCCTACCTGGAGTTATCCTCATCTCAAGATGGCTGTCAGAAGATGGGTAGCTCAAGTTTTACTAAGACACTAGGCTACATGAATGCTTCTTACTTGCTTGTTTGCAGCACACTGTTTTGAATTGGAACAATTAAAACTCAATATGCTTCTGAATTGTTTCTGGTAGAATTCTGAATCAAGTTGTAACATTTCAGTTGAGACAACCTTCAGGATTTTTAGTCAGTACATCGTGCTATGCTGTTATCCTCTCCATTTAACAGCTTGGGACAATGCAGGCACCTATTCTGCAACTGTGTTAGTGCTATACTTTGGCAGCAAGTAAGAGAAATGATTTCTGGCTTACAGACTGCAGAAAGGAATGGAAGGTAGAGGAAAAAGCTTCAGGAGTTTGCAGCTATGAATACAAGGAAAGAAACATTGTACGTTACTGAGACTGACTGACAGGATAAGTGACTTCTTAGTATCTCCTTAGTGACAACCACAAATCTTGTGCAATAATTCCATTTTTTAACAACACACTACACTATGAATATGTTTTCCTACAATCATTTACATGGCTATAAGCAAGATGTTTGTAATCTTTGGGATAATTACGTATCATTTTTTTGCTCAAATTAAGCCACTGAATAATACCTTTCAATTGGATGATTCTGTTTACTCATCTACCAAATTCTGTGGGATGCAGATACTCAACAGGTGGTGTTTTCTGGAGCACAGAGTAACAGTGACGCTGTCAATGGACTTCTCAAAGATTCATAGTTCTCAGCAGTTTTATACTGCAATATAAAACTACTTTTACAGTGCTAACTAGTTTTACCACAGCATTTAATGTGTACTAGCCTTACAATGCTCTAGCTTATGTTTAGCTTCTCTGAAAATGCAAGTCCTTCCCAGAAGTGGCCGACACCAGTGAGGAGGAGGGCTAGCTACGGAATCTGTATAAACAGATTGGTCTTTGTATGGTCAATAGCCACAGCCTCCCCTCCTGACTACTGCTGCAAGTTTTACTGTGAGGTGACTCACTAGTTGTTACTCTGCTTCCCTGGAGTAAAAAAAATACAGACTTACAAAAAAATTAACCACAAGAACCAGTTTCCTAAAAAACAGGAAGCATATCCTGGAAAGCAGAAAATGTACACGTAAAGTCGTGGTCCCTCTACCAGCATTCATTTTGATTTCCTGAATGGAAGATGCTCACTAGATTTGTCAGGGAAACTGAGCAAGCTTTGTGGAGTAAACACAATGACCTATCCAGGTAAGCTTTTTTTTTTTAAATAATGTTTAAAAAAATTTTAATAATTTAAACATTTTAAATAATGTTTAAAAAAATTTTAATACCGAGAGACTCAAACAGCTTAATTAAACCTTTCAGCAAATGCTTCAGTCCTGTTCAACATCTAAAGAATTAGATATTTAAATTAGAGTAACTTAAAAAAGCAATTGCTTCATAACATCGTTAAGTATCTGTTCTCACGAGCAGAAATGTTATTTCAGTAAGAAAACTGAAGCATTAAGATTATATTCAGTTCAAAGAACCTCTCTAAAAATCCATTCAGAGTATTGGATTCCCTGATCCTTCCAGCTGAGGTGATGCCCATTAAAAAGGCAGTTTCAATCAGGTAACAGAAGAAAGATCACATAACTAAAGCTTCCAATTGAGAAATCCCATGAACTACAGAACTGCTAAAGTGTGTGGAAAGATGATACATCATGTTACAATGTTTTCTTAAGGGAAATCATGACAGCATCACATCCCTGCTGTATAAGAGAACAATTAGTGGTTACTAATGCCAAAGTGCATGCAAAGCAAACATCATTCACAATACTAAGTAATCCAGAACATCACATTTTTTATCTCTATCTTATGAGAGATGTTATCTGGCTTACATTGCCTGGTTAAAGATTTTCTACTGTATAGCAAGTTCTCACCAGTGAATTCAGAAGATTGGAGAGACTTAGAGCCATCAGTGTGATTTAGTATTTGATGCACCAGGCCCAAAGATGTTTCACTTTCTGAAAAGAAGTTCAAGATTGATTTTACTTAAACATGGCATTATTAGACACTATGAGAACATGAATCATTACGCCCCTGATTATTACGACAACAGCCTTATATTTCAGCCCAACAGAACTTAAGCGTGAAATTCCTAACATCAGAACTCTAGACTTAGAAATTATAAACTCGATATAAGATCTATATATGCACTCCCTACTTGGTAGTGGAAGAAAAACAGACAGAAAATAGTTAATGAGGATTTTTACTAGCCATTGAATGAAAGCTAGAAATGCTTGCTATGCATTTATATTTGTCTGCCCATCATTCTTAATATGAGTTTCCACCGAAATGTCACAGGCCAGTTGGGGTACACACAGTTTACTCCGCAGTTATAAACGTGACCATCCTTGCATGGGATGCAGACAAAAGTGTAACAGTTTACACAAGCTCAAAGATCCATCACTTTGGAGCAAAGTATTACTCCAACTGGGTTGAAGCTCAATGAGAAAAATCTAGGATAACTAAAAAGTCTCCAAGTCTCCAGAAGTGCTCATATGTTTTAGAAAGTGTTGACTCTTCCCCCGTCCCCAGTCACATTTCCCAGACTAAAGAGGCTTTTCCTTTTAAGATTTCTTCCTTCAACTAAGCCTAGGGTGTGCTATAAACATTTGTTACTCCCAAGGCCATTGCTTCAACTAGGATCTCAACATCTCAGCCACAGATTGGTCAAGACTGTTAAGTTCCAATGATAACTGAAAATGACCATTACAAATGTCAGTATTTTTCATGACCATTACAAATGTCAGTATTTTTCATGACCAAGTTTATCCTGCAATGTGAAAGTAAGCATTTGGAAAAGGGCAAACAGGAAAACAGACAGCAGTATTGAGACTACTACAGATACAAGGGTTAAATAAAAAGATCTAAACACAGCCAGTGATGGCATGAAAGCAATGAAAAGGTAAGGACAAGTCCTTCTACTCTGGTGCAAGGATCTGTCACAAGGATTGAGGAGCTTCCTCCTGCTTCTTTCCAGGAGAGGGATGCCTGAAGACGGATGTCAGGTATCCTTAATGAGAACATGAAAAAACAGCATAGATCCATCAACCAACATTACAAATTGGGAGATGGAAATGCTAAACACACATTTGGGAAATGGAAGCATAGTTCACCATCCTGCCAGACTCCCAAGTGTGCAAACTTGCTTTTAAAAAGCAGATCAAGAGATGCAAAAAAAGCATCCAAGTTTACTGGGAAAAATGTTGTTTCTATGGAATTCCCACAGAAAAAGTTACTGAATAGCAAAGCACAAGTTGCAGTGCATCATCTAAACCTCTCGTTTACAAGAAAATGCAAGGTAAGCTACTCTGGATTCTTTAACTATATTCTGGATGCCTGTAGTTTCTCATATACAGTAAGGTCTACAATCCCATACTTTTAACTCTCTAAGAATTTTCAGCAAGGCTCCTACTAGAATACTTAAGCTTCTTCTCAAAGAAGGAATTACAAATTCAGTGAGTAGACTCTAGTTAACTGCTAGCCTCTTTAGTCTTGACAGCTTGCAGACTTTCTTTTCAAAGTGACCCAGCTTCTGGATGAAGAAGGCAGAAAAGAACAGAATGCAAGACGGATGCCTGGTCTTACTGTGCAGCCTGGGAACCAGTGCTCAAATCTTTCACTAGTGACTGGTATCTCTGGTCTGCCTCCTAAACACAAGGCTGCAACAGAATTATACATGCTATGCAGTTTTAAATGTCTCAAACTTTTGATTATCAGATGCAAGCATCCAAAAATACGGACATATATTTAACAGCAAGTCTCCAGCAGAAAGCACAGTCTCTCTATAATGTGATGCAGTTCGAAGACTACCATTTGCCTGGCAGAACTAGACCAATCAATTAATCTAACAAGGAAGACTAAATTCCTGGGACACATATACTTCAGATGAATATTCATGCCTACTGTACACTCCAGACTTAAGACACAAGTTCCATCTCTGAAGATTACGATGCGGAAACCTGATGAGATTGTCAGCAATACAGGCTCCTTTCCTGAAGTAATTTTGTTGCATTTTGTTCAGACTAAATAGCTTCCGCACTAAACAAGTTATTCCTCCACAAGAATCATACTTTTAAACTCTTGCCTGCTTTTTAGTGGTGTTCTGTATAACATATGCCTGAAGATCCTTTAATCAGCTCTTTTTGCAAGAGGGCAAAGGATGCTTTTCCGTAATTCTTCAGTAAGACGAAAAGGAACCACCCTCTTCAAGAGTCATGCTACTCTTCTTGGCCACTTGATCCTGCTGCCAAAGTCTATCCTTCAGCACACAAGTCCATTACAAGCCCTGTTTTCAAGTAATTTGTAAGGGATTTTTTTTTTCTTTGTTAAGACATCCCTTCTCAGTTCACACACAAAATGCCAATGAAACAACTTCATCTTTCACAGCTCTTTTACGCTGAGCACTCTGAAAGCCAGGACCAGAACAACTTGCAATCATTCAGGGTCAAAGGCCCTTCAAAATGTTTATGAAATGCCTGGCTCTTTGGGGAAACCTCTCTCCGATCTTCACGATGAAAAACAATGCTGCCTGTAGCCAGAGAATGGTATGCCACAGCACAGCTTTTATAACATCTCCTCTGATTAATGGAAGACCAGAGATACCATCTCAACTTCATGCCTGTGCTGGCCACGTATAAACAAACTTGAAAAGAAAGGTTTTCCACAGCAATTTTTCCATGTCAGCAGCATGTTGTCTGGATCATTCAAGGTGGAAAAAGCTCAAGACTTCTCTAAACTTCTTTAATATGGAAACAGACAAAACTCATCATGTGATGGTGCACAATAAACACAGCAACACAACCACTTCTGCTGGCCACCACAGAATCTCAGGATGAGCTTCATCTTAAAAGGTAAGCAATGTGGTTTGACCACAACTCACAGTAGCAGTGAAAGGATAAAAGGATTTTTAAAAACAGAAATGCATTAATAAGTGTTTTCTGGTAAAAAGACCTACTGCCACTTCAAAAACCTAAAAGGCAAAGAGAAACAAACCTAAAAAATCCACACCACAACAAACTCCCAGCTCTAAAGACAGCTAAGAAAAAGGAACAGGGACACTCTACAGGGTTGTCAATCTGCAGTAGTGACTATTAGAAAGACTTTAGTACAGATGTTGATACCTGATGTTCTTTACAGTATTTGCTACAGAAAGTAAGAGGACATAACTCATCAACTGCTGCCCCAACTGACATGTACCTTTGAAGAAGTCAAACTCATACACGAGACATACAAACACACCTGTAACCTGTGTAGACAACGTATCTTAAAGAATCCTTTAAGAAACTGAAAAAAGAACACTAGAAAACAGAACGGCACCTAGATGAACTAGACTGTATGCTCCTTTCAAACACCTACACAGACGATCATCATTACACCACATATACACAAACTCATATACACCTCCAATGCTACAAGAATACCAATTAATATTATAAATAATTATACTGGTACAATCTACCTGGTTATATTAATAACAAGCGACTATCCAAAGACTGTGGTAACTAATTTAAAGTATACCTATGAATTCAGACGTTTTGTTTTTTTGGGGGTTTTTTTGGGTTGTGGGTTTTTTTTGGTTTTGTTTGTTTGTTTTTTTAGTATTTCATTCCTGTATCAAACCCTAATAAAAATATGAATCTAAACTCCACAACATTTAAATTTGGAAAAGCTCAGAATACTAACTTAAATACTTTACACAGATAATAAACCATCTGCATAGAATTCCAAGCACAAATGAATGTAATATGCTAGGGACTTATAAGTATGTATTACTTTCCCACAGGCTTCAAAATACAACCATACAATGAAAACCTTGTACAGAACTCATCACCATAAATAACAATTGCATTTAATTCCTAAATGATGTAGATAAATATCGTAATCATTTATTTAAGGAAAAAAGATTCTAAGGGGGGGTGGGTGGGTGGGTGGGTGTGTGTGTGTGTTTATATACACACACAGAGACATATGCTTTAAACTCAATCAGCCAATTTCTCAAGTCTACATGATTTTCAGACATAATGTATTGTCCATTAATACTTCATAGGGTATTCATAATCTATTCACCACACATTAGTTTTGTTTTCACACTAGTAACCTGACTACCATTTTATCACAGTTCAGACTGGCCACTAGACAGAGGATGCTCTCATTCAGTTCTGGACTTGGTTCGCTGATTTGAAACATTGGAGGGGCACAATTTAAACATGAAAAGACATACTTAGATCACAAACCAGAAGAACCATCAGTTTTAGCCCCAATACATTTCCAGCAAGAAGTCATAAAAGAGAAAAGAATGGGGCATGGGGGCAAGGACCTACTCTAGGACAGCATGGAAAGGAAGCACGAAATAAAGCAGCAGAACAAAGCTGCCCACTAAGTCTAAAAATGCAAGGAGGAAGAATTTTTGGAAGAAAAAAAAAAAGGTGGTTCAGGGAGGAAAAGTACAAAATATATTGGAAAACAGGAAGATTAAAGTCACCTGATACCAGGGTAACACTCTGTTTGAGCAAATCTCCAAAATATCCCACAATTTGGGGAGTTTATTAGGTATATGCATCTCCCCACCCAACTCCTACCTGGATAACCAGGTTTTCTAATTTATTTCCAAAGCCATAATTCAAAATGGCAAGGAAAACATGGTTCTAGAGACTCCTTATAAAATGCTGGTAAACTTTTAAAGTTATTTCTTTGTAAAAAACTACGTCACTTTACTTTCTATAAAAAGATAACATTTAATGTACTGACTGATCAAAATTCAAGAGTTATTTAAGTTACATTCTAACTACGTAAATACCAGTCTTCCAGTGTGAAGAACCCAATATAAAGAGTGATGCTATCCAATAGCATTCCAATTAAAAAACAACTAACACTACATCAAGTTTTCTTAGAGTCAGGTCCTCAATTCTGTAATTCAGGTTCTGTAAGATGTAATCTGCCACTCACTGACAAGATGTAGAAGTGATTAGTCCAAGAGTTTTGCCAAGCATGAGCAGATGCATCAGTGGGGGTGGGCTGGGTATTTTTTGGATGGGAAATGGCATTTAATTTCATGGAAGTTCAATTCATAATATGCCAAGATTTTAAATGCAAACATTTTAACGAAACATTTCCCACCACCACCACACCTCATACTAGAAAAAATTTGGAAGGTAGTATTTATATGAACATTTCAATCAACGTATTTTTAATTTTAAAAATCCAGATCTTCAGAGTCAACTTGAACTCTACACAGTACTGGTTTCTAAACCTTCCTATTTCTAAAATCATAATTACATACCAAGGTAGCATTTGCATAAATTTGAAATGCAGTATACTGCTGCTAGCAATAAATACAAATAAACATTCTACGTAGCAAATAGATAAAAGAGAAGATGGGCTGTTACCATCAAAATAGACCATGAGGTAAAGTATGGATGACCTAATGATATTCTGGATTTTCTGAGCCAAGTTTAAAATTTCTAGAAGCAAGTTTGTCAAAATAAACGTACCAAAATGTGCTGAACCACTGCTACTTTTACTTTGTATAGAGGTACTGCATGTCTGGGTCCCAGGTTGTGCTGTGCCTGTTCGATTTATACCCCTGTATAATTTCCTACAGGAGAGTTCATCATTGTCACTGTCATGTAGGGATGGTGTCCGAGGCCTAAAATGCCGCCATCTACATGATTTGATATTGACTAGTATCTGACTGAGGTCTTTCGAGAAAGATTTGTCCGAGGTATTTGTTTCTGAGGTATTGGCAAATTGACTGATTGAGGAGTGTTGTGATGAGGAAAACATTTCCAAATCCAGCTGATGAAATGTATTATCATAGTCCGAATGCGCTCTGTCTAGCAGCACCCTAAAAACAGGAAAACAATGCAGAATTATACAGTGGCAAGAAAATACCAAGAAAGTCACCAGTTTGTCATGTGTGCCTGGGGATGAAAAAGGGATAGAAGAAACTACACAAAACTGTTCTAGAACAAGCAACCCCCGCCCCCCAAACAGACACAATGCATGACTATATATCATTTTACAATAAGCAGTACATTTAGGTTTCTCTTTACATGCATATTCTAGATTTTACTACTTGAACAGCTGATATACATTGTCATGTATATATTAAGACACAGCAACAACTTTTTTTTTTTTTTTTTTTTAAATCATCAGGCTGGAAGATAAGAGTTCCACAATGCAAAGAAAAAAATCCTAGAGAATAAAATAAAATTCCTTAAGTAACTAAAAAGTGATTCAAATGCCCTCCTAAAGTAACTTCAGTTCAAAAGCCTTACTCCCATATACACTGAATATACCTACTACCATCCCAATGCAGTGGGGATGTCACACATTAATTTCCAAATCCCCTTGCAAAATCCCAGTAAGAGCCTTCGGCTCCCATTCTGATTTTGCTGATATGCCAATCTGAATTGCTAATATCTGAAGGGGTGCTAAGCATTAATCTGAAAGCCAAATCACGTTCTTACAGTTTTTAAAACTAAAATTTTATACCACTGTACCATTTTTTAAAGACATCATACAATATTTAAGAAATAGCACTTATACACTGAACAATTTATAAATTGTTTTCAATAAAGATGCTTAGAAGCACAATGCCTGAAGTAAGTCCTTAATTCTTTGATATTTTTGACAATGTTTGAAATTTAACGGTTATTGTCACTTGTAAGTATTCCTCCCAAAATTCTCCTCTACAACTGGCAAATCACCAAATATGGTCCAAACTCAGAAAAACATTTTCTGAAAAATGTGATTTTTGCTATTTTTAAATACTATTGTTTGAAGACAACTATGCAAATCATTTAAATACAAACCACCAACCACTGAAAACATACATGTATTTTCACCTCAGAACTTGGGAGTGCCAGCAATAAAAAAACCCTAGAAACATTTAAGAAAACAGTATTAAAGCTGCTTCCACTACCGCAAAATAGAAATGGAGATATTAACCAGCTAAGGAAACTTGTATCAAATGGAAGTATTTAAAAAGTCAATCTCTCTGATGCCTCCATTTTTGAGGGGTTTGTTTTTGTTTTTCTTAAAGCTTTGCTCGTTATGTCTTACTAATTTTTTTTATTATTATTATTTATTTTTAGAAACAGCAACAATTATGTAGCACATACCTTCCACCACGGCCGACCCGTCTTCGTGCAAACCCAATACACCTCTGGGGTACAGTGAGGGTGGTTAAGCAGTATCTATAACGCACATCTCCTAATCTTCCCTCTTTAGGGCTACTCCATGGCCAGTTGCCAGGTTGGTCTAAATGAGGCTTAAAATAATTTTAAACAATTAAACACAAGATGTTTTCCCACAATGATGTTCTGTCTTATGATACATAAGGAAATTCTACTTACAGCATAGTACTGACAGCCTGCTTTCCTACGGAAGGCAAAAGGACCATCGGGATCATTTTCTTCCTCAGCCTCCGAAGAACCAGACAAAACCTTTAAAGAGGGGATAGGGGGTGTATGAGGAGAGATATTAGTAAATTCATGAGTTTTACTTCTATTCTTTCCCCAAGAGCAGCACAGAACTCTAGAGGTCCTACCTGGGAGAGAGGTTCTTCATCTGAGCTAGGAAAATCATACTGATTCAGATCTTTAGCATTAAAGACTGGCAGTGCAGCAGGACTTGTCTGTTGAGGAGTAGCAGCAGCAGACGAAGGTAAGACTTTTGGCTTCTTCTCATACTTTCTTTTGGGTCTAATAACATCAGGTTTATCTTGCTGCAAGAAAAAAAAAGTGTAAAATTACACACACAAGCAAATTAGATTAAAACAGAAGTTTTCAAAAAAACTCCTGTGTAAGCAAGCTAAAAAGTGAACTCATCTCTCCACCATCTTGATAGCAAAATATGTAGTTGTTTCATGAATATCTGTATTTCATTTCCAGTAATTGAAACGTTTAACAGATAAGGTGGGATCAAGCACTGTTTGCTCAATCCATGCTAGATAAAACACTAGCCGTTAAGATAACAGTACTACTTTGCAGAAGTAGACCAAAATATATACAATGATGTCCATGAGACACCTTTTTCATTTTCCAACATTTTAAATTAATAGACATTTATGCAGTGTTAGGGAATTACTAAGTACCAAACAATGCTCTAAAGGCAAAAACAGAAGTTAGACTTCTCAAAGATACCTAGAATCTCAGAAAATCCTCTAAAAATTAACACACGTATACCCATACTATGCAAAGTCAAGTTTAAGTGCATTTCCCAAGTTTCTAAGCAACAGATTTCTTTCAAGCTGCAAGACACTGCATTGACCCAACATCACTAACATAAGTACACTCCAGCAATCTCAATTATAATGCTCTACTATCAATGGAAGTATTCACTGATTCAAGCCACCTTGTCAGATTCAGAAGAGCCTTTGGACATTCTTCAGTTTTAAGAAGTCTTTGTTTAAAATTCAAATTATACCTCAGCATTTCTCCTGCGTTACCTGACCTATTTAATATGCTCAGTTGTTGGCACTGTAGCTATGCTTTGTATGACACAAAATTAAAGCCTGCAGGGAAAAAAGTGCCAGTCAGCTTTCTAAATCAAGTAAGGTTATTTGATACTTTACTTAATTACAAAACCAAAGATATACAGCATGCTGGGAATATTAGTGGATTGTATTTAAAAAAAAAAAAAAACAACCAAACAAAAACCAACCCTCCAGATTAAAACAACATTAATTTAGAACAAGATATGGGATTTACCTCATTAGTCCCACCTTCGTCCAATATCTAGGTAATAAATACAGTTTTGTTCAGGATATCCTAACTTTATGGACAGTATTAGAAAAAATGTTTCTATCCCCCAGAATAAGAATACAATTGCACGTGTCCTTTTGTCTGTAGTTGTCTATACTGTCTTTATTTCTGTCTTGAGGAATGCCAGTAGTCTGTACATTATCCTCGTAACTCCAACAAAGCATTTTATTCCAATTGCAGCTTTGCTAGTCTGTTTCCAGTTTCAGTTTCCCCCCTCCTCCCATCCTAAAGTGCTGTATCTTGCATACATAATAGCATGAACTAGTAACTCTGTTATTGACATTACTCACTTTAACTTTAAATTCTTTCAGTTCCATAGCTTCTTGGTGTTTAAAAGGACTGCTGTTAGTCACAGGAATGATGGGAATAGCATAGGTAGGTTTAATCGGCTGCCGTTGTGCCATGACCTCAGACATGATCTCCCCACTGTAGTCACCCAAATTATACCTGAAATGAGATTTTTTTTTTTTTTTTTTTTAATTTGTTGGAAAGTTTACAATGCGTGTCTGGTAAAAAATTGCACAACACAGAGAAACACAGACTAATACTTGCAACTGGGGGTAAAGGGACATCCAGGATGACAGCAAGAAGTACAGAAAGTATTGTTCCAGAAAAGGGGACTAATAACATGGAAACTTCATTGTGATGACTAATGCTGACAAATAAATAAAAGGATAACTACCCTGTAAAGCCTGTAAAACATCTCCAAAAGATGATAATGTAAAGGAAAGAAGCAGAAACTAGAAGGAAAGAACAGGAAAGGGTTTTCCTCCCCCCTCACTTGGGGACAGGTACCATTTAAAAATATACATTTATCACCCAAAAGGTTTTAAACAGTGAGGGAGAGTGCCTTATTCATGAATCCTCCCTCTTTTGTGTTGCGGAATAGTTTCGTAAGCAGCAGATCCATGAAACGTGTAACATTTCAAATCCTGTGGAAAGTACTGAGTTGAAGTGCAGTTTTCCATTCTGAGAGGGGCATGGAGTCTTTCCTCTATCCAACAGCTTATTTTCTTTAAAAAGCTACTGGAAAATCTTTGCGTTTCTCCCCTCTCTATTTCTACTGAAAATAGCCAGTGCTTGAAAAAAGTGCCCCTGGTAGAGGGGGCAGACTGACATTCAACTTGTGTCCCTAAGAAACCAGACCAAAAAGTTAGTTTTACAGCTTTAAAATACTGACTCAAAACATTTGTTTTCAAACATGGATGCTTAAGCTAGAGAAGTTTATTCAGATTCTAAGTATCAACCTAAAGAACAACTCTACATTGCAAATGTGATTCTCAGCTGATTGGGAAAGTGACAGTTGACAGAGCAGTGCATTTGGTCTTCAGCACAGCTGACAAACAGGATTGTCAAAAGAAGCACTAGTTGGGAGATGACTCACATAACATGTTACACTGTATGAAATGCTTATTTGTTTTCCTCAAGAGGGTATTAGATCGAGGTTTGCTAAAAAAGAACAGCAATAATGAAGAAAAAGAATGGTAATGGTTGGAAATGGCCTTCAAATTAGCTGGGATTTCCTTAATCTATGTATTTAGTTTTAACACAAATTTCCAAATGAATTTACCTGAAACTATGACCTCTCTTCCTGTATAATATATAGGATATATACATCCTTTTGAATACATGTACACATGTAATAAAACAATGTAGATTAGTGTGACAGGTCACTTCTCCATAATAAGCAACTTCCTAACGTTTTATTTTGCTCTCCATAGCCATATATGAAAATATGCTATCCTGTATATGTGAAAGAGTCTAATCTAAATACTTATTTTAAAAAAATCTCTCACTGTTTTAAGTATTTGTGGGAACCGGAATACAAAGTACTTTCCAAAGCTTTCCGCAGCAAGTTTTCAATAAATATTACCTCTTTTCCATAATTTCCAGTGTTAAATGCAGCAACTCTCTCTTGCTTTTTTCCCTCCTCTTTATCATCTCCAGGATGGTTACCGCACGACTCAGATCTCGACGCAGCTTAAGCATCTTCTCATAAGATGCTTCATCATTTTTTCGATTCTGTAGATACAGTGTATATGTTTCCCCACATAATTGACTTTAAAATTCAGATTTAAGTTCTAAATACTTATGTATATTAAAAAAAAATGCTAAAACAAGAGAAGCACATGCATGTTATCAGCGAGCTACAGCTTACCAACGCCGTAGTAGGTTTACCAGTAGATTTAATGAAAAAATAAATACAAACTTTTATTCAATAACCGTCCTAAAGTAGTTTCTTTTATGTTTTTACCCTAGCAAATTACAACAAAAGAACACCCCAAATTTTATTGTTTTTTACTACATAGCAGAATTGTTTCTTTATACAAGCTACTTTTTGAGAGGGGGAGAAGGAAGAGAAAGAAAGCAGAGGGAGATATTGATCTACTTACTTTTCGTGTCTGCATCTTTTCTGTTCGTCTTCTAAAAGCAACATAAGGATCATTTGTGCTGGAACCATCTCGCTTCTCTTGTTTCACTGCTGGGATAAGAGAGGGACCTCGACAGTTTTTCCTCTTTTTAATCCAGTACTCATACACTTCTCTGATCAATTCATCGTCTTCCTTCAGCAACAGCTTGGCCTCTTGCAGGCTGACTGGCTAAATGTAAAACCCAGCATGTCACTTTCATATAGCAATACAGAGAGTGCGTATTTCAAATTCTTTATTCAAAGTACCGTTATACCTGCTG
The DNA here is from genome assembly GCF_965638725.1 of Aptenodytes patagonicus. NCBI lineage: Eukaryota > Metazoa > Chordata > Aves > Sphenisciformes > Spheniscidae > Aptenodytes > Aptenodytes patagonicus. Next base: position 155,797,114 of record NC_134950.1, read on the forward strand.
ACCGCTGCCCTTTTCTAGTCTGTCTATCATTTCCTCAAACTGCAAAGGAGAGATGTCCATTCTTTTCTTCAACTTATTCACAAAGATCTCATCTTCCGAATCCAAGTCATAATCCGGCTGCTCAGCATCCAAACTAAAAGCTAAATGACACAGTGAAAGTTAAAGTTAGTTTTACTACAGAAATGTTTTGTTCTCATAGCAGTGTCTGGAGTACACATCAGATTCTTCTGAAGACAAAACCAAAATTATTTGTTTGAATGTTGTAGTAATGCTACTTCAAAGTTATATCTAGTTTTTTCTTGAAAAAAATTACACCATTCAGAATCAGGAATAACAGTTGATAACTATTTGACTATGCTTTGGTTAACCAATGAAAGCTTACTAGTGGTCAAGCCAGCTAGCAGCTTTCTACCTCATTGCTTTCAGCAAGAAATTTTTAGATTGGTCAAAATTTTCAATGCTGTCTAGTATTCTGCAGTTTTATGTATTGTATTATCAACAGTTAAGACTTTAGCCCAAACACACTTTAAAGATACTTCTACAAAAGTATGTGCAGACTATATTACAATGACCTTACACATATTCTCATCAATTATTTTTGTGATGTAGATGAGTCAGACTAACTGGCCCAGCATGGTCTACCCTATGTAAGTAGGGCATCTTCAAATACAAATAATGTTTTGCAGAACACAAACAACTGTTCTGTTTTCCACGATATCCTATGAAAATGCAGTATTCTGCATTCAAAACAAGATCTCCCTAGTTCTCATGCCTCATTCAGGTTGTTTTAGTTTGTCAGAGACACGAACTTCTTCCCCAGTGCACACCTGGAAACACATTGTGAAAAGCATCGCTTACTTTTACTAAATAAATAGGTCGAATACAATGCAGCTGAAAATCACCATTTCAGCTGTTAGACCACTAGATAACGACAAGAAGAATGAAAAAGTGTAACCTTAGTATCAGCATGGAAGACTGCTAGTATTAGTCTCTCCATTTGCCTAGGAGTGGAGCAGCATGCTCTAATACTTTAGGCTACCACTGAAGGTCGGACTGATATAGAAGTCTAACATTTAACCAAAGTTAATTAGGCATGAGATCCATTTACATAGCACAAATACTACTTTTAAAATTCTATTAATTACACCATGCAACAGAATTCTACAACGGATTACATTTTTCATAATGTTTTCAAAAGTTATCTGAAGTAATGAGGTGCTCACATCCAGGGCCACATCTAAACAGAACAGCTGCTGTCTTCCAACAAAAACAAAAATCTCAACACATTTGTAAGTCATCAGCTGCTATCAAAACCCACCTACTTTTAGATGTAGAATACTTCCATTCAGGCATAGGCAAATACTACTACTACTGCCACTTCTGCCTGGCTTCCCAATCTACTCTACTGTCATTTTATCCTGGTTAAGCTTCAGGGGACAGGTACTCTGTTTCTTAACTATGTATTATATATATTCTCCTCTTCAAGTAGATTTGTGTCTGTCCTTGCTAACGAACCTAAACTTCCCTGCAAGCTGTAACTACCGAGTGTTATAGAGGGCAGAAACAGGCCTTTGAGATTACTAAATTTAAAGTATTAACATATAGACATAGACTAAAGAAGGACATCTATCTACTTCTTGATCAAGAACTAAACATACCTCTTCAGTAAAAAGTATGTATTCCTTTATATGTTGGAAAATATAATTCTCAGAAGTCAGTCTTGATGCAAGCTCAATAGACATTTAAGAGTAATCTCTTCAACTACTAGCAAAATAAAGCTCTTGGTGTAGACTTCAATGACCAAGTTACTTTACTTACGCTGTATGTGAATCAGCTGCTTTGGCATTTTAAACTCTCCAGGATATATAGATTCATAGTATGCAATATTACTTTCTGCTTCTGGAACTGGTATAACCATGTTATCCCTCTTCTCTCCATATACTTGTTGTGCTGAGATAGCCCGTTGGAGGTGATGTTCCTAAAAACAAAACAAGTCAAGATGAAAATCTGAGAAAATATTTTCAGAGCTTAGACTTTTTAGCTGAAGGAAGTCTATTTCTTTGCAAACGCTCTCATTCCAAATCCCTGAGACCAGACATAGGAAATCAGTATTGCACACTTGACTCAAAATGTACTCCATAAACTGGAAGGTTTTTCCAGTAGGTGGAGCTCTCCCTCTTACACAAACACACACAACACTTCAGCTACTAAACTTAGTAAAGTCAAGTTGCATGTTCTTGGCTCACCAAGCTATATAAATCCATCTTTACATATTTCTGGAGAGACACTTCAGATCAATTACACATACAGATTGTAACAAGTAGCTGCAGACAGATACTCAGTCTGGTATTATTCTGTATTTGCTACAGCCATTTATTGCCAGTGATGTCAGAAAACCAGAAAGGAGGCCTGCCATCATCTCCTATTAAGAAGAGAAGCAACTATTTTTACCCAGACAGGGAAATTATTCCTAAAGACATTCTTGTTTATTGCAATGCTTTCCATTATCCGCCTTTTTCCCCTCCTAATCTGTCAAATGAAGTTTATTATTAAACCATAAACCATGAGGGTGAGAATACTTAACTTTCAGAAATCTGCAACTGTTTTTCAAGCTTAAAAGTAAATTACATTTATATCTGTTAGTACAACCCAAGTAACAGATTAGTAACATTTTAAATTCTAGTAATTTTCTCATGCTACTATTCAAATGCATTCCATTCTTCCTGTGGTGCTGTCAAGACAGTAAGTAGTATCGGCAGAGTTACCAACAAAAACCCACACAGCAAGATGTGTGCATGTATATAAATGGTTTACTGATTCTGTAACATAGTATTTTTTCCCTAGTACCAAAGCTGGTTCTTAAGTTTCTATACTCAATGTTCCTTCCTAGGTGCTCAGTAAACCAGTGCTGAATCAGTTGTGCCAATACAGCTATGAGTGAGATGCTATAAACCAGATTACTGAAATATTTGAACAAGAACTGCAGCGAAAGGATGGCAGGGATAATCGGTTTTAAATATTGAAGTAAAAACGTATCAGTGTTCATCCGTATGATCTTATTACACCTTTGTCTGTCTGACCTCACTTTACCTCCTCTTTAGTACAATAAAGGTAAATCAACATCTTCTGTCTAAACTTAAAAAAAAAAAAATCAAGAAAATTATAAAATAGGCTTTATTGTAAACTGCAGAGTTAGAGCAGCCTCAAACTAAAACCTGCTTCAAGATAAAATTCTGCTACAAGGATTTTAGCCTATCTTTACCTTCAAACAAGCTGCAGAGATTTTTTTCACATCTGTCCCATTAAAAAGTTTCTTCACAAAAAGAGACTAATTGTGAGAATAAGACATATCACACAGTTGCGAGTAAAATTCACTGGACTGATTTTGATCCTCTAGCATTTGTTAAGCATAGACACATATGTCACCTAGGAGATGTGGCAGCTAAAATTCTTTCTTGGGTATGGTACAAAATAATTTCTTTTCTACCTTTTAGTGAAGCACTGCTGCCAGACACCTCAAATTTGTGTAAACAGTAATAATTCTTTGGGATTTTGTCCCAACAGCTGCAACTGTTGCAGAACAGGGAATTAAGCCTTGTTTCCATATAGTACAGTAGGATTCTATGTCAAATACATAGTAATAGCCAATGGTTTTTGAGTAACAGCAAAGGCTTACTGTTTTTATAATCATATGAAGGATTCCTGGTGCATTTTTCCCAACTTGTGTTTTTAAACACAAAAAATTGCTTTGTTTCAGGGAAGAAAAGGGGGTTAGACACTAAATTAAGATTTCAATTTCTCTGATCCATCTCTGATATGGAAACAGTCACTGATAGTTAGTAACAGCAGTCTATACTAATTTCCTAACAGGTTTCAGTAACAAATATTTAAAGAAATCTTAACAATATTCTTGAAACAGAAGCACAAATCATAGTTTTGCCCGACTTTCATCCCAGTTACAAAAATACTCAGTACTTGAACAGAGTGTTAATAGACCCACAAATTATGAAAGCAACTGGATAAAAGTTCTTCCACTGAAACAGGTAAACTCATCTACTGTTCACATGTTTCAATTCATCACATGTTTCAATTCATCACATGTTTCAATTCATCACAAGAGACGCTACTAAATAAAAGAAAATAAGCAGACAAGGCAACCTCCTGTTTACATCCCCATGCACCAAGTTCTCACCTATTTGGACAGAAATCAGCAACAGCGACTTTGCCCCCAACTTCAACATCTCAGCTGGTGGCTCAGCACATCTCTCTCTCCTATATATACATAGGTATATATACATATAGTCAGGAGTGCTTCCAGAGTTACCAATCACACATTTTTAACATGAAAGCACATTAAATATCTACAGTTAACTAACCTACTACAGCTTACAGTTTCTATTCTGCAGTCATTCTCCGCTGTGATTGCACAGCTGATTATTCCTACCCAAATGCAACACCTCATTCATCTGAAACCATAGCCTTCCATTTAAAAATGCAGTGGTTTCCTCAGTTTGTCAGAATGATCTTGAATTCCAAATCCTAATCAAACATGCTGGCTGCCCTTCATGTTATCTTGATTTAATATGTAGATGCTGTAGGCCAAGTCACTCCTGAAAATACCAACAGGCATTTAAAGACAGACCTCTTCAGAGATTTACCAAATCTTTTCACTTTGACTGTTCATCCATTTCCAGATACAGTTTTTCAATCAGATATATTTCCACTATACAACAGTTTCTATAATACTGTTTCTGTTCATTGCATAACAGAGCAGTATCAAAAAGCCTTTTAAAAAAGTCAAGATGCAACTATCCACTAGGCCCCTTGCCCCACCACAGAAAGAAGTTAGACTGGATTAACTGGGGTTTGTTCTTGAAAAACTCGTATTAGTTCTTCACAAAGAGATTAGTATCTTCCAGGCGATTACTGGGGCCAAGTAATTTACACTATCCATACTTGTCCAGGAACTGCTGTTAAGATAGCTTGTTTGTAAGCCCCTAGCTCCCACCTTTTCAACAGGCTGTTATGGGGTTTTGGTTTGGGTTTTTTTGCTTGGGTTTTTTTGTGGTTTTATATTGTTTGTTTTTGTGGTTTTTTTGGTTTTTTGTTTTTTTGGTTTTTTTTTTAGAAGCACAGTTGTAGCGCCTTCTCCCTCCTCTTCTGGAACATCATCTGTTCCTCAGAATTTCACAGCTATTTGAGAACTTATTTCAGACTGTTTCTTTAAACTCCTAGCATGAATTTTAGGTGGGTTAGTCAAAGTCAAAGGCTGTAATTTGTCATGTTAGAAGGAAATTCATCTAAGTTAGCTACCACCACAAGGTGCAGTCTTGTGCTCCTTGCTGTCATTCTCCATACTACCACTGCCTTATGCCAGACTGAAGCTATGATGACAGCTTAGGGAACCAAATCCACAGAAAGCCATCTCTCTCCTGTTATTTCCCCTGAAAACAATTAGAAACAATTAGTCTTCTGACAAATTAGCTGCCTGAACTGCCGGGGGGCGGGGGAAGCAGTGAGAAAGATGATCCCCTTTGGTAGCAGCTATCCATTTAACTGGCTTAGCTGCATCACTAAATTAAAAAATGTCTTTTTAAAATGAATACCAAGGGCAAAAAAAAAAAATTAAGACTCATGAAAAGCTATAGCAGATAAACATTTCAACCATCTCAGTATCAAATACAATCAAGAAGGTTTCTTCTTACTAGAAATATTCACAGAATATTCTCCTCTTATTCTGCATATTCATCGCCAGATGGATCTCACCTTGTTCCTCCTTTTGAGGTAAATCTTTCATGTAAATATTAATTGTTCACATATTATTTGTTCCTATTCATCCATTTCCACTTTCAGTGCATCCAAATTTCTGTGTTAAGGTATCCTTCTTATTGAAACTACATTGTAAGACAACTACTGCAGTTGTCTTACAGTAACTCAGACCAAACTACTGAAGAACACAGGAGACTTAGCAGTTTCTTCCCCCTCTCTCTCAACTTGCTTCTCTTGGCTCTTTCATACATACCCTGTTTCACAACACATACTTATTGAAGGTAGTTTATTCTCACTGAAGCTGCCTTCCACTTTTACGTTTAATTATTTTCAACCTATTAGTTAGGCTCATATCCAAAAAAGCTTTCCTCTTCAGTTGCTTTCTCTGCCTGACATAAAAAGCTATCAAAAATACAACTTTGGGAGTTGGTTGTGCTGTGATGCTAATTTGACCCAGTACTTTCAGAACAACGGTACTGTTCCTCAAACTTAATTCCCTCTACCTTGTACTAACGCTCATCCAAATTTGTGTTTAAAGCTATTCAAAGAGTTTAACCAAAACCTAAAAATCTGCTTGCTCTTCCACCCCCAAGTTAATTTTCCATCAGGTTAGCTTCCTACACTGGCTCATCACATGGTCAGACAATCCCAGAGTCAAAGAGATGCAGTAGGAGCACTCAGCCCAGAGACACAGGGTATCTGAGGAAAAGAGCAGCTTCATCACTTTTTGCAACACCCAGCCAATAACATGAAACTGCACCTTATTCATCCCACTATCTTCCTGTCCAGAAAAGTATTTGGACAGCTAAAATTCCAACACTTTGCTATCAGATTACCCTGATAGTTGTTTAAACAAAAAGCTTGACAACTACTTTCCTCCTTTAGAAATTTTCCTCTAATTAGACAGACTGCAGGAAAAGCCCACCAAAACAGCAACCCTTCTTCTGACTACCCAGAACACGGCAAGGCATGATGTACCCAAGAAATTTCGTAAGCAAAATTATATCTCGACACCATTCTTTATTCTGTAGTCTTCCTTTCTATTAATTTTAAGATACCAAGTTTGTCCCTTGTATCCACTCTTACTCTATCAGTATTGCCATGCACGTTCCAAAACGTCAAAGAGTGAAGAGAGGATCTGAAGCCAGTTGGCAGCACAAAAGCACTAGGGAAAGCAGGAACACAGCAGAGCAGCCCTCACTGCAGCCTGAAGGAATTGGAACTTTTGTTCGGTTCTGCTTTGGGGGGCAATAGGACCTCTCGCAAATGATAATGCAAGGACACGGGGTTAATTCTTCAAAACAAGTTTAGTACTTGCATACTTGTTGCATTTCTAGCACACTACATTAAGAGAAGCTGAATTACAATAATTAGAACACAAAAGAAAGGATACTATAATTGCGGTTCAACCCGACTACAAGTAGGCACTCTTGCGTGCAAGCAGAAACAAGCAGAAGTGTAGCAACTGAAAGCAAGCAGTATTTGCTGCCTTTCACATTTTGGTAATACTTGGTAAGTTTTTGGCAACGTGACTGTTTGATTCCAATTAGTTACAATTTCTCCAAGAAAACTGGCACTAACAGAGCACAAAGATGCCTTTGATGAAATATTTACCCTGTAGCACACTTTGGAGACTATATACAAAGGAAGATAACCCCGACACAAGGCACTAAAAGAGTAAGTGACATAACCCTGTCATTAACAGTTGAACAAACCAAAGGGACAGAATGCATATTATCATTTTAGAAAGTCAATTGGAAAAAATGTTACTGCAGTAGCAATGAGCGCAACTTCTTAAGAATGAAAGAAACAATCATTTTGTGATTTGACTGCAAGTTTCTTCAAATAATTTCTCCAAATTATTCCAGAGCTCTTAAAAGAAATAATCATTTAAGGCACATTTGCTTATGGAAATGACCAAAGCAGCCAACTCTTAAGTCTAGTGTGTAGAGCAGAGCAGAAAGTCTCCAAATTCTCAAAGCCCACCCTAAGGAAGGGAGTGCTCTCTTTCTTGGGGGAAGCAAAAGATGGGGTGGTGGAGGAAGCCACACAGCAAGTGGAAAAAGTTTTTTAAAACATTGGTGCTTATAAAAAGGATACAGGAATGAGTTCAAGTCTGTGCACATAATGTGATGTGATCATAATCACATCTTTGCCTCTGAAATACAAGAACTATACAAAAGGACACTACAATTGATTCTGTCATTACTGGGAACCATGTCAAACCACTGCCCATCTACTGGTCTCCACGGACCTGCTGATTTACATCAGTATGACTGGGGACAATCCTCTCACATCCATCCCTTGCCTGACAGAAGTGCTTTCCAAAGTTACCATCTCACAGCTCACACTATGTTTAAGGTACAAGAACTAAAAAGGATATCAGTTTCAACAGGTAGTTGTCAAGAAGCATTAGGTTCACAACAGTTATGCTAAAACAGATCACAGTTGAGACAGAATCAAGGACATACAAGTGTACAAACTCACAGACCTGACATTTTTATATACATTTTACCTTCTAGCAACTTGTGATCCAAAACTTTTAGAAAAAACCTAAACACACAAGAAAAATCCAAAAAAATTGCAGCTCATCTTAAACACAAACACATTGCTCAGTAATTAAGATGAAATAAGAAAACATTAGGAACTGGGGAAAAAAAAAAAGCAGAAGTTGTTAATTATGTCATCCAGAGGTGATGAACTGGTGCAAAAACAACCTGATTCCAGGCTATAAGGTAAAGATTTTTGGCTGCTAAATTCACAGGGACATTGTTCCTACACCTAGGTTATCTCAGGTCAGGAATGTTTACTGGTGGGAGGAGAGTGGACGACAACACAGCAAAGTTGCTAGGAGACCCAGCTACACACCAAGACCATCCAGACTAACTCATCCCATAACATACGATAGGGACTACTGAAGCACTTCTATGACCTACTCCATGCAAATCACTCCCCAACCTCCCCCTTTCCTTAGCTCAGTGAGCTATGGGATACGTATCGTGTCTCTCAGCCATATGAGGATCTCAGTAACCTGCATGATCAGGGAAGGTGGCCTCTTTCGGAAGAGTGATGGTCAATCTACTCTAAAAGGAAATCTGTCCATAGATTCAATCCAATAAATCTGTGCACAAAGGAGATAGGAAAAAAACAACCAAACCAGCTCATTCTCTTCACCTTTCCCTCCTGTTACCAGATCTTAATTGTCCTGCAACTTACTAATCAGACACAACTTATATCCAAGATTAGGAGGACTATGGAGAGTGATCTCAGAGAATTACATGCGAAAAAATTAAGATAATATGGGGTTTTTTTATGCCACCCCTCACTCACATTATTCCTTCCCCCTCCCTAGAGCCAGTTCAGGCATCAGAAATATGTTTCTGTGGGACTCTCTCTGGGGGGTAGTTATCTGCCACTGCAATAGAACAGGCTCACCCAGGGACAGGCAAGCACCAGCAATGCTGCAAGCAAAGGTACAGAATGCACAGCCAGAACATAGTAGCCATCTTAGATCAATGTAAACTGTTCAGAGATACTCCAGATTGCCTTTGCATTTTTCTTATCTTTAGGGCAACAAGTGGCTCTACTGGCTTCTAGTATGACTGAAAGCAAAAATGCTCAGCTCTTCCTTAACAACAGGCTTCACAGCTTATTACAGAAGCACTTACTACAGAAACATACCACACACTTTTCCTTTTACTACCTCACATGCATATCCAGTCACACATAACTACATGCAAAACAGCAAAGACATTCTGACAAGTTTGTTACAGCGTCTGTTTCCAAACAACTGCTGTTGAAGAGCTCCAAACCTGACTGAAGTCATACTGATGAGGGCAATCTGATCCTGCCTTGCAGAGCACAGAAGTCTTCAACAGCTATTCTGGCACAAGATCAGTCCCTGAGTTACACTGATCCTTGACTCTGAGACAGCAAAGCCCAGCTCCTGAATACCAGCTTATAGATCTGACCTTTGATAATGGCAAGGCAACAGTTACATTGGTAAGCATAAATGCAGCTTCTACCCTCTTGACCTCAAGTACATGAATATCATATAATGTGTTAGCAATAGTTTAAATTTGGTCACAAGCACACGTGATCAAAACAGAAGTGGTGGGTCAACAAAGCAGCATGATGTCATTCCTTGCTCTCCTCCTGTGATGGGTCCTGAAGAAGATAGTAGATCACACACCCACCCACTCCATCTGGTCCACAAGCAATTGTAAGCCATCCTTCTGTTATGATTACTAGTATATATGGACACAGGTTAAACACCTTCTCACATCAGTTTAAGCTGCCTGAAGATTCACCCAAACCACATGGCTGTAGAGCTTCCCTTCTGAAGCTGCCAAGATCTCTCAATGTCCTGAATCATTCTATGCAGTAGAGAAAATTGTTTTCTTGTTATTATAGCAGAGCCTAAAACTGTCCCTTGATATTCCAAACATGGAGGAAAACTATGGAGATCGCTTCTGTTAATCAACTGATGTCAGTCTCATGAGTAGTCAGTTAAGAAGGATTCCACTGTAATTACAATAATAATTAGATCTCTGCTACAAATGCCAACTTAAAATAGCTGCATAGCATTAAATAGCAATTGCTCAGTGAAAATGTGATCTAATTTACTTTTAAAAATACGTGGTTTTGTAATTAACATACTACCAAGAAACTTTGCTAATTATTAGTCTTTTTATCGGGAACACTGGTTAGAAATGAGGTCAGCCACACCGTCCTGAGCACTGTAGTCGACCCATTTCCCCATATTCAAATCAGACACTTCTAAGAGTATGCAAGGAGTCTGCCCTTTTCTTGGAAAAATCTTGCTTCCCTCTTCGGGGACTTCCAGCAGCAAATTACTTACAACTTCTGGGAAATTTTCACCTGCTATGCTTCTTCAGCAAATGGTGGCAGGGAGGTAGGGGACACACGGGGCATTTGTACTAGAGATCACAACAACACTGGAAGAAATGGAGAGTGGTTTGCTGTCCTGTTACCAGAAGACTGAAATTAGGTTCATATTTTGAATTACTGTGGAATACAGACAGGCAGAGATGAAGAAATGAATGAGATTGGCTCAAGACATGCTAGAGAGGATAACATACACAACCTAGGAACCCTGGGAATCAGGAAAACTTTAGTATTTAACACACACATTAATTATGCAGTATAGTTCACAAGACGGAATTTAACACCGCAATCTTCCCAGGCACAGATCCTGTTCAGACCACCTAAAAAGACTGAAGTGACTCGGCTGCTTGCCAAATCGCCACTGCACTACATGCATTCAGAACCACAGGACTCATTATCAGCTTGAAGTATTTTGTTTAGGAATTGCTAACAGCTCAATACTAGCAGAAGGAGCTATCACATCTCCCCAGCGTTGATAATGCCACAAAAATTCCCCATCTTTCCCTCTGTAATCACTTTGGCTCTCACGGAACTCCTCAGCCTATGCAGCCCTGTAACACATGGAGGGGAGGGGAGGGGAGTTACTGTTCGGCAAGTCTTCTGCTGTGAGCTAAATCAGTTCACAGACAGGTAACGTAAAGACCATGGCAAGCTCTAGGCAAACAGCGGAATTGCCTCTTTCCAGTACCAACACAGTTAAACCAGCTCAACCCATCCCATGTGACTTTGCCGCACAGCCACATTTCACAATATTCCAGACTTAACTGCAAAGCTGTCGAAGTCCCCCTTCCTTACCACAGGCTGCTGTTCCAGCTGTGTCACAGATTTTTGAGACTGCAATGCATCAAAACTATTTCAGTGATTTATATTAAACAGAATATAGTTTAATAACTAAATAAATTTCCCCTAAGTAAAGGATTCTAAAGAACACATTAAGATGCTTTTAACATATTACTTAAGTAGGCCAGGGCATGATGTCCATGCTGAAATCAGACTGTAACACAAAATAAACTAAGATTTGATACAGTTTACAACAATAAAGCTTTCAGGATACAGTCTACAACAGAACGAGAACAGGCCTTAGAATTTAGCCTTTCCTTATCAGAGGTTTCAGCCATAACGCCATTTAGGAGAGCCTGAATAAATCTTTACAGCAAAATTGTTTTCCCCTTGTATGGGAAAAATGGAAGTGGAACTTCAAGATAATTTCATCAGTTGACTCATAATAAAATTGTATCAAGTTCCCAAGTTAAAAGATAAACACAACAATATCTTGCTGCTTGCTTAAACATTACTGTGCATCAGCAATGCTGCATAACAACTCAAATGATTTTGGATGGCAAAAGCTGTACACTTGGATTCCAACATTTTCATTAGTTACAGGGACTTGATACTACTGTTAACAGTAGGGAGCACTGATAAAAAAAGCAGTATCATTTGAGTAACAAGTAACATGGTAGCCCAACTTCGCAGCAAACAAGTTTCTATTCTGTTTCACTACTCTTCTGAACAATACTAATATGCAGATACACACAGGGTTGTGTGTTCCAACATAGATAGGGTGCCTCAACTATTCCAGTTACGTATCATAGTAGAATACCATACACAGCACTGAATGAAGTTAAAGGTAAGTTATAAATCTACGCTTAAACAGATAACAGGACTTAAAAAGAAGTCAACTGAGTTGGGCAAAATTTTATACTACATTTCTCTCAAAGTTTTCTATGTCAACTATGGAAAAAATACATCTACCACTCCTTCCACAGGAGTTGTTCCTTGGACCAGGTTTTCAAGTGATCCTCGTTAAACCAACCCCTTTTCCTTTGCAGCTAAGGCACATCTCAATCTGGATCCATTAATCAACTCAGCAGCAGGAGAGAATCAAGACAGGCAAGGCAGAGAAAGACACCAGGCAAGGGAATAAAGCCGTAACACACAGCCTGACGAGTGCCTCTATCTCCCCACTATTAGTCTACTGAAGGCGTAAAAACATTCCCCTCCACAGGCCAGACCACACAAACTGTGGAGGTCAACGGCTTCCCAGATGTACATACGCTCAAAGATTCTAAAGAAAAAACAAGTCTAATTAAGAACAGGACTTGGTTTCTTTTGTTAAAAAGCATTAAAAACAGATCTCAGCAACAGTATCTAGAGTTACTATTTTTCCCCTCAGAATTTGCAATAAGAGTCTAAAACTTAACATTACCTGGAGCAGATCTCTAAACACCAAATTGTGCAACTACCCAAGGACTTTAAATAAACAAATGTCCAAACTGGTTGACTGGGCTAACCTAAATGCTAGGCATTACTAGTAACCAAACTCTTCAAAGAATGCAGAAACATTTTTGGAAACTAACTGCAAGACACGTGTGGATTTTATCACTTTTCCTAACACCATCTCAAAAAAAGGAGCCCATGGGCATCCCTACTGAGGGCAGCAAGAACAGCACAAAAAAACCACAGCCATAGTCGCACAGCTGTTCTCTGCCTGAGCCACAGGGTATCAGAAGCTGGGAATGCAAGCCACATTTATTTTAGTCTGTGTTTAGTAGTCTGATAATTTTTTCTTCTATAAACTTTAGTCCAGTGTGCACTATGCAACTCTAATAATAAAGAGGCTTGAGAGATACCTAACACATACGCAACTTTATTTTTGGTTGGGGGAAAAAGGCAAATGAACAGAAAATAATAAAAAAGATAAATCAGTGAGTGAACCATGGGGTTTACACAGGGTCTATAACACACAAAACTACAACAGCTGTACCTTCCCATAAGATTGCTTCTTTTACAACATTCTTGTCAGGTTTAACTACCTCTTCTGTAAAGTACAGTTTCATTACCTCAAGCAGTCATTCACATTTAAATAGTAATAGAACTTGATTGATGTTTATATGGAACATTATACAGTATTCAAGTTATGTGGGGACAGCAAAACCATTATCAAGAAAACCAAGTATCAACATTTGTGTAAACTTGTTCATTCACGAGTTAAGGCTCAGCATCTCATGTCAGACAACGAAAAAGAAGTTTGCCGTAACAACCTAAACAATCTAAGCACCTTTTAAGAAGTCACATGTGCATTCTATATAAAAAGCTCACATACTGTTTAACAGTTCAGTTAAAAAATTCAAATTAAAGAAGCTTCCAGAGCATCACCTTAAACTATCAAGCTTATTTCTGATTTCAGAAATAAACAAACAACAAGAAAAACCTTTTAGCATTATCCACTTCAGTGCTACAGGGAAGAAATAAAGTCTGTAGAAAAAGCATATGGTGAATCATAGTAATGAGTAAAAGCTAGTCTGTTAGACAAGCACACTTTCGCAGACTCCACAATATCTGCATTTTAAGTACTTTAGTCCTCTGTGTAACACACAGTGGAAGTAAACTGTCACATAGTGACGAGCAGAAACGTGAGCTGCACAAATATGCCCAGGCTGGCAGAGTATACCTAACCTTGCCCTTGAATAACTGTCAGTATCAATGGTATCAAAGTTCCCATCTCATATTCCTCCAAATTACAACTTTTGTTATAAGAAAAAAAAAATGCATTGTGGTTTATTACTCTCAGTAAGAGAAGAAGCTTTTTCATGTACCAAGACAGCAAGGTATCAAGAGAGCTGCTACTTGAGAAAACTAAAGTACCCCTCACCCCGCCGCAAAAGTACAAATGCTAGAAGAGACATACTCAAGAGTTGTACTGCATAAGGCATCCAGTAAAGAATACACTACTTAGGAATTAGTATAGAACTGCTCTAGTCAACTAAATTTTGTCAAAATACGTTCATGAAAACGTAAGTAAAACCTACCAATATTTTTCAACTAAACTGTCTTAAGCCTCTGTATTCACAACACACAACAGATCAGAATTTCAGGTCTGATGCCACAAAGGTGGAAAAGTGCTTCTTCAATAGTGACAGTGACAGGTGCAATACTGAATTAACTTAAAATAGATTTTCCAAAGATTACACCACTGTGATAAGCTTATCTATGTATTTCCTGCTGCAGATGTCAGTCTTCAGTTTGCAAATCTACATGTTTAGACACTTTTCTTGGCTTAGAATGAACACTGCTACATTTGAAATGCACAAAGATGCTACCTAGAGCAGAGGCCTGTATTACGCTGAAAGAGACTTACACAAAATACCAAATTAAAAGTTTTCTGATGAGTAAAAATATGTTTTGAATGACAAAGTGCTGCATGCACTATGAGTCGGGCACCAAATCATTATTCTTTATAGGTCAGCTATTCTTAGTGTATTGTAATCTCCAAGTTTATTTAGATTGCCTTTAAAAACACAAGACAGACTGGCATTTCAAATTCATGACCTCTACATGCAATTATAATCAAACTTGTTTTTAAGGCTGGTATAAACACTGAACAACTAAGACAGGAGTAAAGTCATATGGAGGAGGCGAGGAAAGAAGGAAGAACAGAGGTGAAAGGGAAAGGTTTACTATAAGGACAAGCATTTCCTTAATGCCTGTAAGCTCCATGCATTATAACTGTCATTGTTATTCTCTCTGTGCACACAGTGAGAGTTAAGTGTCTGACTGGGACAAAATAGGACTACTGACTGTGATTTACAAGGAGACAGCATCAGTTAGTTCAGGCCACACTGTCAATTTTAGCCCAGCCAAGTTTTTGGGTTTGTTTTTTGGTTGGGTTTTTTTGGTGGTGACAACCCCCCCACAAGTGAAGTGGTATTTTAACACCTTTCACTTACCCAGCATTCTAGTCAGTTTATGACCTTCATTTACTTAAAAAAACAACCAAAAACCAACAACCAAACCAACAAAAAAACCCCAAACCTCCACACCTTTCCATCACTCCTTAGGTCTTCACTCTTTTTGCCTATTGCATTAGCAAAAGCCTCTACCCACAACACAAATTAAGTACACTTGATCTCTCAAGGAACAGATACATGTTATTTCCTCCACCTCTCATAGGCAGAACAGTTGAACCCCATCATGCCAGTCACAACATAGAGCTGCCTGCTTCTCCACCACATGTGCAGCTGCAGACTGTTACTGATTCTTAATGGGCAATTCCTGGCTAGAGGGGAATAAAGTTACAGTGGTATGAATATCCATGATTTAATGTGCCTATATAATATATATACACAGATATACTGAAGTGTAATAGACATTTTAGAGACTGCTCTGTGCCCTTCTCAAATACTGAGTCCAAGAATATAGCCCACAAATCAGAGAAACCCATTTACAGAACTTCAGAAAATACCCTCTTACGCTAGACATCCTACCTCTCCCTCTCACCAACTAGTGCCATGTAAACTACCAGAGGTTGCAAGTGAGATTTTGTACTTTGTGTGAATTCATCATGTCCCTTCTGTGCAAGGACTATTTTAGCTGTATTGCCATTAACGGGTGTTTTTATAAAAGATTATTTAGCACCTCATATCTTGAAAAACATCAACTTGACACTGCATATATTCTTGGAGAACAAAATTCAGAGCTGCCTAACATGTTACGCTTTTAAATTACCAATTACAGCCTCAGTTTCATACCGCTTATCACATTAAATGGTTAGATCATTCTATATGACTCCTGCATTTTTTCCCCCTGCTGAAAACAAAGGACCAAATAGTAACTGATCAATAGAAAGCAAGATCAACATTATAATGCAAGGTGAGAAAAACTAGGGATAAACATAAAATGTGTTGTTAACAAGAAATTCTAACAGAGGTGACAAAGTACTTGCCACAGTTTGCTATCACAAAGAAGTCTCTCTGGTATTTAGGACCACACTGAAGTCCCCGCATTGTGGGGGTAGGCTGTTTCCTTTAGGTTTATCTACACAACATCACTGAAATATGGAAAGAAAAGTCTTCAAGACTAATACTTCAGAGCTTTTTATAGTAATAAACTTGAAGACACCTAAAAGGTTTTTAAAATCTTTCTTTTGCATCTTTAGGTATTTCTAACAGCACACTTGTTCTGATAACTAACTACTTGAAGTTCTCAAATACATGATATTGAATGTCTTCTTCCTTAAGTAGGTATTTTATTCCTTTCCCAATCGGTAAGTTAGAGGGAACTACCCTATGAACCAGTTAGCTATCCACAAGACCATGTATTCCTACTTCCTCCATCTATTCAGTATTATGACAAAGATTTGACCTAGTAGAGTCAGTTCAGTAACTGTAAGCCAAAGTAAGATGATGTTCTCTCCATCCCTGGAAATGATACTGCTGCCAAAAGCTGGCTTAGGACCTCAAATTCCAATTCCACCTGTGCAGACAGTGCCATCTGCTAAAGTGGTGGTCTGACTTTCTTCAAATCCTCAGCAATAAATACTGTCAACATTCTCAGGTAATGTGAATGCATAATTCATACTTAACAAGCATGAAAGAGCAAAGTATTGAAACAATCCAGACAGTAAACTTCTCAGCTGGCATTCAGCTCTACGACCATCTGAAGAGAAATTACACCGCAGCCTAACACATACATGCACACTCACTCTCCCTGTTAACGGTGGGAATAACCACAAAACCAAGACAAACATCCAGTCTAAACACAGAAGTGAACTGTACATACACTTCTGACCACAGTGCAAAACAGTCTGGCATAAGAGACTCCAGCAAATTTATTGTTAAATCTTCCCCTTATCTATTAACTGAAAAAGTGCCTCTCTAATCCAGAGTTCTCTTGAGCACAGGTCAAGTAAGAGGTCAAACTTAACATTGCTGAGAGACAGGACAATGATATTCATGAGAAGACTAACATTGGAAAACATTCAAGTTATTTTTTTCCAGAAAATTATACCAGAGAAATGACAATTTAATTTAATACAAGCCAAAATAAAATGTCAGTTACCTTACTACTTTAATTTTTCAAATTACAGAGTTAAGTCAACCACTGGATACAACATTTAAAAATAATCAGGTTACTAAATCATGCACAGGGACCTTCTCTACCTGCTGAAATGAATCAATAATGAACAAATTGAGGGCTTGGTTTTACAGGTTTGTTTTTTTGACAGGCTCTCACTTACCAGTGGGAACATCCATGAATGTTTTTCCTATTGCTTCCAGATGGCTTCAGAACTTCACACTATCCTGCCATACAACAACGAAACTGTTATCTTCTGACTAGACTAGTCCTGCAACATACCCATGACATTAACACCTACAAAATTATAGCTAGTAGATAGTTTGCAGTACACTTTCCTCAGTGTCATAAACTTACTAGGAGCACTTCAGAGCTTCTCTTCCCTCACCAGCTTCTCCAGATTTTATCAATGCCAAGGTTTTGTCTTTATTTCTAGGATATTCTGTAGCCCACACTCCAGCTACCTAAAAGCCAGCTAAAGCTCCCAAAGACAATGTTTAACTACCACCATCTACCAGCTCAAGGTCCTTCTGCAGTAAAATACAGATGCTATGGAAAACCAGGCCAGACATAGGGTTAATACATTAACTGCAACAACTTCCTCCAATAAAGCTGTGAAGATCATCAAAAAACTTCACCGCTTTCTGTTCCAGCCCAAGACATGCCAAATTTGTTTTCAATATTTAGCTACCATTGAGCAAATTTCTAAACATCTTCTCAAGACAAGACACCTCAGAGGAAATACCTCTCCTTCAGAGGAAGGCTGAGAGAATGAACATGCAACAGAAAGTTCTGTTAATCACTCTTATCCTACAGCTCTGGTAAAGATTTGTTAGACAAGAGGGACTTTATTATAAACATGCATGTTACACTAATTTCCCACACATACTTTTTTCTCACTGAACAAACCTTCTATTATGGACAAAAAAGGGAAGCTGTTTTACTTCTGTTTTGGTAGCTCAAGTTCTTTCCCCTCATACAAACAGCAAGAAAATAAAGTCCTGCCTATGGACTTGAAGTTCTAACTCAATGAAATATATTAGTTGCCCAAGGTGGACTGTGAGTATTAAACTACCTTTATTCCTAACATTTGAACAGTTTCATACAGTACTTAGCCTACTTTAAGACCACAGCATCTTCATCAGAAAGCAGAGCTAGTGCACTAATATTAATCATAACTTTCTTCTAACAAAACAAATAGCAAGAGAAGGGCAAACAAGGTCATCATGTTTGGAAAAGAACACATGAAAGTAAAAAAAAAAAAATCATTGAGAAACAGAAGAGAGTGCATAAATTTATCCATTAGGATCTGAAGGTTCCAACAGTTTTATGTAAGTAGCCTGCTTGAAGGATTCCAGTAGCTGTACAAAATTCAAAAATTCTACAGGGCTCAAACCCAGGTTGACTCTTACCTGTAGCCTTACTCCTAAACTTTCCAATAAAACCACCCCCATTTTAAATTCAGCTCTTTTTTGAGATATATCTAGGTTACTGAATTGTAAATATTGTAAGTCAGATCACAATACTGTAAAATCTTCTTCCTGAAGTCAGTTCCTACTTTCTGCCACTCTTTTCAGAATTCTTTTTCTTGTATTTAAGTAGTGAGAAAAATCAAATATTAAAAAGGCACACAGGACATGTCCTGCTGAAATACTAATACAGGATTGGGGGTGGGGGGGTGTAGATTTACCACACAGTTAAAAGCTGCATTTCTTAAGCAAAAACATAAAGGCACAGGAGAAACCAGGAATAGAGTTTTATCACCAGTGTTTAAAGAAACTTAAGAAGGAGAACAAAACTAGAGAATTTAGAAACACAAGGGAAGGGGACATTTCAAATAATTAAATCTCGGGAAACACCTGGAAGAAAAGATGTTACATACTATGTAGACAGACTAACATGGGGAATGATAATGGCACAGACAGAAGAATTAAAAAAAAAAAAAAAATCAAGTTATGTGAAGTGTTTCCATACCTATGCTGAGAAAGGCATTTTGGGTGAGACTCATTACAGATCAATAGTTTGGCAAAGCAACTAACACCCTTTCCTCCCTTTCCAAAAAAAGTTCTGCATCTTTAATGCACAATCATTACACTTTCATAACAACACAACCTTGTACAAAATCCTTGAGTTTTGAAAAGGAAAATCTTGAAACAGAAGCCTATGTAGAATTCAACTTTCCATGCTAATGCCTTCCTAGCAGCCATGGTTTGAGTCAGACATCTGATCAGTGAAGAATCTGAAGACTACAGCTCTTCAAATTATAACAGAAAGTGGACAGTAGCATGAAATGTATATATAGGGCAGCCTTTACAACAAATCTCTCTCCTCAAATGTAAGCTTGGTAAGTCTTGCAGGCAGGCTACAAAATCTCTATTTACAACTATGAAGGAACAACCTTGAAGTCATGAAATTGGTATAAAGGTATGAATGTAAACAGATGTTGGAAAGCAACCCTTTCCAACAACACCCTCTTGAAAGTGTCCAATTCAAAAAGCATTAATTTCTTAACTCCTGATTAAACATAAAGGAAACAAATCTTTAAGAGTGGTACTTAAGGCTTAAGAAGATAGTTTCCTCTCTCACTCAAACTACCTGTCCTTGAAGAGACTGACAGACCAGGAAGTTTTCAAACTTTTATTCCATCCTCAATTCATGCAATTCACCTTCATGTATTTGTTTAACCAGAAAGATCCTCTCAGAACAGGGTTAGTCTTTGAATGTACATACAGCTGAATACACAGAAATACACATACACTGGTGGAAGGGAGAGCAGAGCGTACGTAAAGGATCATTAAACAGGAAGAGGATATATACAGACACAAACACAGCAGCCAGCATTTTTTTTTCTGATGCATTAGTCATTTGATGCATTCCTCGATATTAAAGCTAGTTTTTCCTCTTACAAGTACAAAGTGGAAATGAAGGGGAAAAAGAACAAGTAATTTATTACATATACCTAAGGTCAGCGAATTACAGTATTCTGTTCTAGCAGAGCAGACTCCCCCACACACACATTCCTTTAAAACAAAGACTTTGAAAAGTAATGTATTAACTCACACTGAATACTCCTTACAAATTGATATTGAAATAATTGCATATGCAGTTCTGAGGAGTATGATTATATAATTATGGCACAACCATTAAGACAGCTACAAGCAAAGTGGTCTACTCAAAGGAAACATTAGCAGATTTAAGGGCTTTCCACATTGCACTTTTTTCCTACCCAAAACAAGTTAGTATTAGGCAGGTTCCTGTGAACAACTTAAGTTTTACTGGAATAAAATACAGGATGTTAGCTATTAAAATGAAAAGAAAAATAAAGCCACATCACCCTCATTCTCAAACATTAATGTTTGAGAATTCCCATTATTAATGTTATTAGTATTTTACTGCATACAATTAACACCCAATCCTTTGCTGAAATCCATTACATGATAGATCAAATCTGAAAAACAGTCCAGAAGATAACCTTATGGGGCTCCTCCTTAAGACAGGCTGTGAAAATTCCCAGGAGGTAAAGGCTTACCATACAAGCCTGGCCTTAAAATGACTTACAGTTTACCCTGACATAAGCTCCTCTCCTTTAACTCCAAAACCCTGCCAGTTGTATTACTTTTTGTGCTATTAAGAATACTGCTAACGAAGTCATCTTTGTGGGCTTCCCCCCCCCAGCCTTAATGTAAATAATTTCAGAGTTATTTTTAATCTCTTCCAATGGTTAACCATCCTCATTGTAAATAAACATGAGTCTGAACGTGAACAATTGGTCTCACTGTAAGTAACTCTGCTATGCATAAAGCCCCTGCTGTTACATGCCTTCTCTTTGTGCAATTACTGGGAAGTCAAGAAAAGGTTAAAAATAATTTGAGTGTGCATACATCAAACTAATTCCTTAAGACTGGTCTACACTTAGCTTTTCTGGAACAGCTTTCTTAGCAGGAATTAAATTGCTGTTCTATACATACATAACTTGTATAGATGATAAACAAACTAGAAAAAGAACATACTCCACTTAGAACACAAATGTCCTGACTTGAAATTCTTCCAAAGTGAGTTTGCTAATCCATACCCTCCATCATTTCAAAACAGAATTTGGACCTCCTGGAGAAGCCTCTGACCTGCATAAGGCACTGAAGATCAACCAACTCTTCTTGCTATTTTCTGAAACCTTAAGTATTTTCAACATTACTTTAGAGCATGACATGTACACCTTCACCATTATTACATTTAACTGACACCATATACAGAACTAACATCACATTATCAAACCACTTTCATGGCAGTCCCCTGCTCACAACTTTTAAGTTAGTGCCTGACTTCTCTATGGTGTAACAACAGGCCATCTATCATGATTCCTAAACTTTTACACAGAACTGCTAGCTTCCAGGAAGTTGTCAAATCCCATAGGTGTTATCTGTACTTCTTGTTCCTAGATGAACACCGTAAGTTTTGCTTCTTCTGATTTCAGATTGGGATGGGCAATGTCATTCCAGCCTCAAATAAATTCCACCAATCTCTAATAGAAGTCTATGCCACCACTATCCCTCTGACTTCAAAAGGAAAAGATTGTTGGTACAAGTGGGTTTCATAGCACAGAATTAACCAGCTTCTTTAGGTAGTCAGAGACAGTGCATAAATTGCTCACTACAGAAGCTACTCCTCACCATCAGCCAGACTTCCTAACTTGCATGGATGTTCAGGTGCACAGAATACCTGCCAACATTAAACACAACAGAACAGAAAGCTTTGGTGTAACTGAAGGTGAAACATCCAGTAAGCTGCCACCACTACTCAATAGTCAGGAGCTGGGCACAGAGAGAGAAGGGGAAAAGAAAACAAACACTTTTCATCATCTGAATATTTTGACATAGTATGGGAGTTTTCTTACACTTGAAATTTGGCCATTTGTGGTGAGCTGTCATGTTTTTTCTCTCAAAATTCTCTGGCTAAGGATATCGGGTCTTTTTCTCACAGGTTTCTCTGAAGTAAGTTACTAAGCTCAATACCGAACTAGAAGATAAAATTAAGGCCATTATATGAGCTCACAGAAAAATCTCTTCCAGCTCTGAATTGAGGTGTTTGTAGACTGTTGCTTTAGATAAAATTGCAACAAACCCTTGTTTCGCTGTTCCCTCCTATCAAATTATCAAACACGAATGCTCTTAGGAATCTAACCTATAACTTAACTGTATTTAAAATTAAGCATAAAGATGATTAGACTAGTGTATAAAATTAACGCCTCCTACTATGAGCAAGCAGAAGAGCTGGACAAAGGGGAACATGACATAAACAGGAAGCAATACTCTTCCAGTTTGCAGGACTCATCAGAGAGTATGGGAAAAAACCCGTCTCTACTCTCCCCATTTACCTCAAAATCCTTTAATGTTTCAGCTCTCCTGGTCTAAGAAGAGAACACTAAGGGTTCAGTTAATTTGTTTTAAGATTATACTTGACTTCTACATCCAGGGGGGCTGGGGGGGCAGATTCTCTTCTGTTAGTAAGCTAAAAACTTTATAGGGAGTTTCCTGACTCTACATCAAAGAAAAGAAAAAAAAATCCAGACTTGAAACTGATTATTCAGTTACAGTATCCATTATGATTTTACATTCATATAATTCTGATTGCCCCTACAAGATCCTAAAACACTTAATATCAGTGAATCATGCATCAGCAAGGTAGTGGTTATTTTAAAAGTTCTTAGACACCATGTACATGGTTGTTTAATTAGAAGAAAACGCATACTTTTATGGAAGCACACACAGAATGCAGTTTCTTATGCTGGCAAGAATGTAATGAACAAAAAAGACTATAGGACCTTTAGTGAAATTTACACATGTAATTCAAGACCATTCATACACTGACTCCTACACCTCAGCTGTACACTTACTTCACAATTTTTAAACTCATCACAGCTTAGATGGTCACATATGGTCCCTTTTGTACATTCTTTACCAGCTTTCTTCCTTGATAAGGTAAAAACAGCTGTTCAGCAGCAAGAAAATCTGGAGAGGGTAGCCTCCCAATGCCTCCAGCATGATCTGGGAGGACAAAGGCGTACTTTCTGTGCAGGTATTGCTCAGAAGAGATCTACGGTAGCTGTGCTTAAGGCAGTTTTATGGAGACGATGTGATCCTTGAGCCTACCCAAACTGGTTAAATTGGAAATTAACCAAGTAGCACTTTGCTAAATTAAGACACAACCTATTAGAGAATGTTTAAAGTGTCCCAAAGCATCTGAATGAACATGAGGTTATCTTCATTAGGTCTTCTATAGCATTTAGCAAATACTGATAGGTCATGCTGATATGAGGGGGAAAAAAGAGTTACGTCCAATAATGAAATTTTACCAAGTAAGCTTTTCTTAAACATCCTCAAAGCCAGGGCTGGGAAGATAACTACAACTATGGATTTAAAGAGATGAAAAGCACATTTTTAAACTATTTCAGCAGTTTGCTCAAACACCAGGTAACAAGGTATGACAGTATTTACAAATGACAATTGCACACACAGACTTAATTCCACCTTCTGTGCAACCTGTTAGTTACATCATAACACATATGCAAAGGAAAACAGTAAGAACTGAATGAACACCTGTACAGCTTCTCATTTCAGACTCTGGGTGCTTAATTATTCTACCTGCTACTAGCAACGCTAAATAAAATTAGAAAGCAAGCTCCGATTTTAAACTCTGAACCTTAGGAACAGAACTCCACATAGTGCATCAGTCTGGCAGAAATCTAGTAGGACAAGAAATCTGCTACTCCAGAGTTAAGATGAGGGCAAAGATTAACCACCGGACCATGAGCTTAGTCAGAAGAGGGAGTTAAGAAGAGTCATACAATAAAGCAACAGGACTTCTCACTGCTTGATACTCTCTCCCCTGCCTCAACACCAAGGACAGAGACACCGGGATTTAGAAAAGTTTACCTGATGGAAAACGTGCATCTAATGTATACAAACCTGAACATGCACAAGACTAAACGAAAATGTAACATCCAAAACCTTAGTATGGCCATAGTAATAATCGGCATTTACATCAGGATAACAAACTCACTCAAGAGAAAAACAAAACAAAAACCCCTCAAACCCATTATAATTCCCATACCCACAGGACTGTTATTAACTGTAGGAATGTCATCAACATAGCCATATTTTCCTATTTAGATAATTCATTTCTCTGAGGTATACTAGTGCACTTAATTAAAAGTATCTCTGCTCACACACTAATCTTTGTTGAGGCACTGCTTCAGCTAAGAAGTTCACACTTCCTGACATTTTAAATATGCCTTGTAAATGTCGATATGAGGTGCTTCAAACACATTGTTCTTTTTTTTTTCCAGCTCTCTTAAAAAAACCCCAAAACTATATTCACAATAATTTTCCACAAGGATAATTTTTTTTATTATTATTATCTACAAAGTCTGAAAAACTCCTGAAGTTTCTATTTTTTATTTAAGAGAATCTAGAGGCTGGGGATGCGGTGTGTGTCCATCCTGTATCTCCCTCCCTTTCAGACAAATGCAGGGAAAACAAGTGTAGTTTTCTTTGGTTTGGTTGGAGGCCATCAAATCTAGGATGCCTGTAAAGCTATGCATGCTTTCTTTCTGAAACATAAGCTACTGAACGTGTTCAGAAAGCTTCGGTCTGTCCTATTTTTTGAGTAAAGCATTTTATCTCAAATAACTAAAGTTACCTCTGCTCTGCTTTTCCAGCTGTCTCCTTCCAGTCTAGAATCTGAATTTCTGGTTAAAGAAAAATAAAAGCAGCACCCCCCTCAAAAAACATAGAACAAGAGGGCATACAAATTAACACCTTTAAAAAAAAAAAATCCTTCACAAAGGATAAACAAACCTGATCCATCTACTTCTTTATTCAGTTATGAATTAAAATGGACTTGTTAGCCAAATCTGCATCACTATGTTATTTACAGTGATCTGTTGTTTGGTTCTCAAAATTACAGCACTAAGGATGCTTTTTGCTCAAAAACAGGATTTTGAGATAATACAGGGGATGTTTAGTGTTGCATAAGAAGTGTCATTACATTTTGAAGGTTTGGGTTTTGTTTTTTTTTTCTTTTTTAGAGATGCATGTCTCCTGATAGTTTTTAGTTTTAGATTTAGCAACAGACTTGGCAACAACCACAATGTGTTTACGCTAGAAACTTGGGAGCTGAACCAACTGTCAGAACACAGTATCAGTTGATAACTTCAAGTACCACTGTCTGCGTGCCAGAGAGCTTTTTACTATACTCTCTTACCTCCAAACAAAACCACTAACTGAAATGATGACTTAATAAGCAGAAAGGTATACTCTACTTGTTAACAGAATTAACATGATTTTAAGGCCCTTAGTTGCCACTTCTTTTTAAAGAGTTACTATATTCCTCCTATCAATTACATATTTTAGAACTCAGATCAACTTAGCAAGGTTGTTTTTCCTTCAGAAGACTCTTACAGAACACCACTGCTCAACTGAAGTTTCCAGTTGTAATAATGAAGATGTACTATGTTCCACATTTATTCTTTGTAGGAACAGGATGGGAGAAGGATAAGATGAAAAGGAAGCAAAATAGACTCCTTTTTGTGCATCAAAACACTAATAAGTCATTTAAATATCTTGTGACTTGATGTTTGACTATTAAATCTCTTTGATTGCATTTTTCCCTACGGAAAGTTATTTAGTCAAGAGGAGAGCTCTTAACTCCAAATATGTGTTCGTTTAAAGTTACATTTATGCAAAACTCAAGGCAATATTAGAATTCTATTTATAAAATAGTTATAAATGTCTGTTCACACTAGTTGAAGCCGCTCCCTGCCCCTAGATTCTTATGGGCACCTTCCCATCTGTTTGTAAAGACATGGATAATACAAAATATCTATTATTTTCACAATTATTAGGAAAAAATCCTCTAACTCAAGTCTTCAACTGCTACATAATACAAACAACTCCCAACTTTCCAAAACTCTGCATCGCATGAATTTTGGGAAACAGAATGTAGCAGGGTATTAAACCTGTAAGGTCTGCCATAACTTCAGTCAACTACCATGTCTCTTTGTTGTCAACACCAACATAAAGCCGAAGAGAAAGCTTTTTGAGGCAACAAGAGGGTAGGAAGGAAATTTAGCAAGTCTGCAGAAACAAGAAGGGGGAAGAGTTTAACATCAACTGTTTTATGTAAGAAGATCCAAAAAAGATTCAGGAAGCCACCTGTGTTTACCAATGGCAAACAAATTTCTCTTGGGGGTGTGTTTGTGTGCATACATATATATTTAAAACAAAGGCATGAGCAAACTTTAACTGTGGAAAGTGTCTACTTGCATCTACAGCTCTGAAGTTTAACCCTCAAAGCTAGATTTAGTAAACAAAAGCATCACATTAACCACAGAAACAAGTCTTACAATTAATGTTTAAAAATTTTCCCTTGCCAACAACTACTTTTCCTTAGCTAGGACATATATCTCTGGGTTTATGGAGGCTATATAGTTACCCCATGTAATTTTCTAGCCTGAAGACTTGTAACTGCCAAGCAAACAGTAAAAGAGAAAGATAGCAACCTGACATTTCTACATTAATAAATGCATGCCCGCACACTTCCTCACTTTAACTGAGAAATAAACTCGGCAAGCAAGTATCATAGCAAACATAACAAAATTTAAAATTCTAGTACAAGTGGAAATTAAGGGTGCTCTCTCATATTCCCAATCTATGGGTATCAATTCAGAATGCACCTACTGCAACAAAAGAAACATGAGCATCTAAGCATTGCTACCTACTGCTTAAATACTACTACTAAACGGATACCATACTAAAGTTTTGAGCACCTTCACTTCACAAAAATAAAAAAACCCAAACAAAACCATAAAAACCCCACCAACAACCCCCCCACACATTTCACAATATACATTTTAGTGGACGTTTTAAGCAACTTGTGACTTGCACAGGACTTGGAAATACTGAATTGTGTTAAAATTGTAGACAGTTACACTAGAAAAGCCTCAGAAAGTAGTTACTGGAGACAACAACATGCAAAGAGTACTACTCTCTAGAAATCATTCAGCCTGAAGACATTTCATAAAAATTCACAGAATCAGTTAGCTTAGAACAACAGCGTCATAAAGAGAAGACTACGTTTAAAGAAGGTATGTGTATTTTAAGTTTTAGAGAAGTAACTCAAAGTTTGCTACAGCTAGAAATACAAACAGGAACTTTACAGCCTGTCACCTTTGAAGGACAACGCAGCCTGACAGCTAGCAAAACTCAAGACTATGAAATTGTCACCTTTGTTCTTATCACTAAATTTCAAAACCTGTTTACATAACTGTATTCCTACAGTTCTCTCCTATTTGCTGTGCTTAATGCACAAATGGGGGAAACTGATTATACTAAGGAAATAATTAAAGATCTGCAAACATTGAAAATTAACAAATAACCCACTTCAGCAGGGGTCTTCAGCAGTAACAGCTATTGAATGTTATACCTATCCTGGAACGTGTTGAGTGGATGATTAAATGATCCTGAAGTTCGAAAAGGTTTAAGTTTCATTCTCCACTGAGACAACAAAACTGAGAGGGAAGTGATAGGCTTTTGGCCTCCAAACTCGGATTTTCTTACTTTGAGTAGTATTTCAGTACGGACTTTTGTATTTCCACGTAGTGAACATCACAATTTTACTTACACCACGCCTGTCTGAAGGCACTTCTAGGGCTTTCAGATGAACCTAAACAGAAACCCTTCCACTTCCTATCTCTGGCAGCAAAAAAGATACTAAGTTCATGCTGGAGCCGCTCATCGGCAGCCCCAGCGTTACCGCCCGTCAGGAGGAGGCACGCCACCACCACACGTGCGCGGGGATGCCGGCAAAGGGAACAACGCTTCAGCAAACAGCGACGAGCCCCGCTCGGCTCCCCGCACCCTGAACTCGGGGCCCCGAGCCCGCAGCCGGCCCGGCCGTTGCTCCCCGCTCCCCCACGAGGGCGGCCCGGGCCAGCGCGCGCGCTCCCGCGCCAGCAGCCACAACTTCCGAGCCACCCGCCGCCGAGCGCCCCCTGCGGCGGCGGCCGGCCCGGCAGCGCCACCCGGTGGGGCAGAGCGGGCACGGCGCCGCCGAGGCCCGTCTCCTCGCCGCTGCCGCACAAGGCCCGGCCCAAGAACCGAGACAAAATGGCGGCCGCCCGCGGTATCACGTGACCCCCTTTGTGCCTTTCGGGGCCTCGCGAAAGGGCCGCCAGCTACCGCGGGGCGCGGGCCGGGGGGAGAGGGAGCCGTAGGAGAGCGCTGGGGGAAGGTGCGGTAAGGGGCCACCGGGATCGGCGCCTTCCCTCCCCAGGTGTGTGTCCCCCCCTCCCGGCGGGCGGGGAGAGCGGGGAGAAGATGGCGGCCATTTTGTGCTTGCGCAGAGGCGAAGGTGGGGGCCCCGGGTGCGGGGGGGATGGAGGGACCCGGCCGGGGGGGGGGGGGGGTCTCACGTACCGACTCCTCTTCCTTCTCCATGCCCGTGGGCATCTGCGGCACGGCCCGGTTAATGGAGGCATATTCGGCCAAGTCGGGCAGGTCCTCGCAGCGGAAGACGGGCAGCGGCTTGGACGCGTCCAGCGCCCGGGCCCGGAACGACAGTTTGCTCATGTTAGGCGGCGATGGCGGCTCCGGCTGGGGAGGGGGGGGCGACAGCAAGAGCGCTCCGAGCTGAGAGCCGGACCCCGCCGAGCGCTCTCATGGAGGGACCGGGGCTCCCCCGGCAGGGCGGGGCGCACTCCGACACGGGGCCCGGCGGCGCCGGCTGGCGCGGCTGGGCTGGGCGCTGGCTTCTCTCCTCCGCCGCTCCGGCTCCGCTCAATACGCCACGGCCAACATGGCGGACATTAAACCTCGACTGGCCGCCTCTTTCAGCCAACCCCAGCGCCACAGCCATTCCCACACTGCATCGCGCAGGGGCGCGGGCACAGCGCCGCCCGGGGGAGAGCGCGCGCAGCGCGGGCACGGGAGCGCGGGCTCGGGAGCGCGGGAGAGCTCGGAGCGGCCGGGCAGCGGGCACGGGGCGCTACTGGCGGGGCCGCGGGGGCGCAGCTGCTCCCGGCGGGCCCCCGTCTCGCGGGGAGGGGGGCTTTTCCCCAGAGCGCGGCCGGGACGGCTCCGCTCCCCTGCCTCTGAGCCGCGCCGGGGAAGGCGCGCTCCGCTCCCGTGGAGGTGAGGAGGTTCAGCTGGCCCCAAATCCCCCCACCCCCTGGAGGGGAAGGCTCCTCGAGGTAAAAGGAGCCTTTCCGTGACAGCCTCCTAGCTACGGGAAACCTGGGGAACAGAAGCAGGGGAGGGCGGGAAAGTGCCAGCCCCGACCTTTCCGGTCACTCGGGGGCCGGCTAGGCACCGGACCGAAGGGCAGCCTGTCTTGAGCACCGAACTTACCGCGACCCAGGCGGGCGGCGGCGCCCGGTTCCCTTCGAGCGCGGCACCCCCCGAGCAACGGCCGGAGCGGCGCCCAGCGGGGGAGTCCGACCGCGGGGCGGCCGCGCGGCTGAGGGGCCGCCCGGGGAGGGGGAAGCGCTCCTCGCCTCAGGGCCCGGCCCGAGCCCCGCGGCGGACGGCAGCGGCCCCTGTCCCGAGCCTCCCGCGGAGCCTGGAGGAGCGAGGCGGCACCCCCTGCCCCCTCAGCAGTACCTGGTTGCCGGGCTCGGTCCCTCCCTGCATCGTGGAACCAAGTTCGCATTCGTGCTAAATGAAGGAGAAACACAGGCACCTCCCTGAAAACGTGAAGAACTGTAAGAACCGGTCACCTCCACAACAGCATTTCCAACCTATTTCTCTGAGGCTTTCAGAAACTCGGTCCAGTAGCGAAGTGCAGACACGTGAACCAGTTTAACCCTTGCTTGGATTTAAGTTATCAGTTACCCGTCACGCGAGCTCAGTGCAGGCAAAGGTTAGAACTAATTTGAGCATGTCTCATTAGGTAAGCTCCTTTACGTCTCAATGATTTGATTAAATTGATGCAGTATTCTGCTATAATCAAGCGATAGGAAATTTAGAGTCTCACTTGTCTCAGTAATGTCTCCACATGCCACCCCAGGTCGTCACAGCACAGCCATAAAAATGTCAAAAACCGTTTCGCCAGAGCTGTCCAGTTAAGGAACACTTCACATGCTTATATATGTTATGTTCTTGCATTAGGTTATTACGTAATTCTAGTTCTATAGTTAAATCATAAATAAATCCACCTTCTTGAAGTTATGTTTATTTTAATTAAAAAGTATGAGAAAATTGTGTTTTGTTTGAATTTAAGTATCCCTCCACTTTTAAAGCAAAATACTGTAGTTTTGTGCTGTTATATGAGAATCAGTAGACAGAACTTGTTCTTTATCATATATTACTCCTGGGAAATAGAACTTTCAGAAATAGGACATAAACGTAACAGAAGCATTAGAAGAGTCTTGTTTTCCGTAGCAATTTTAAAAATCTGATATCTCTATAATAGAAGCAAAAGCCATTTTTTTTAATCGCATCACCTCTTTAATAATAATACCACCATCCTCAACCTTAAACAACTCCTAGCCACTGGATGAAATATTGATAGATGCAGTGTTACCAGCAGTTTCAAGCCAACTATTTGCATGTCTGACTTCCCCATAGGTCTCCCAAACTGTTTCACCTGCAAGTCATTTAGCTTCACAACCTCTCTGGGACAGGAAATTCTATCTGTATTGCAAATGGGTAATGCAGTGGAAGACAGGTGCTAAGGAGAATGGGACTTTTTTTTTATTTAAGGGAGGGGTTGGTTTTGTGGGTTTTGTTTTTCGTTTCGCTTTGTTTGGTTTTTTTTAAAGGATAGTGGCATGAACTAAGGAATATAATTGTATTCATTTGTATTTCAGTAGTTACATCAGAACCAAGTGTTAAAATTGCATATTGCTTTTTATGCTAATTTTAAAGCTTAAAGCACACACTAGCTAGAAATAGTAATCCTAAAGTAATCCTAAAATAAATTTCACATAAAACATCTACGGAGTTTTCCACAAATACTGAATAATTCAGTTTATCCAACTAACCGATAGATAAGACTATGACAAAAAAAAAAATAGCAATACACTATCATAGATTGTCTTTGACCTAAAACACTAAATGAAAATTAAATACCTGGCAGCTAAGCAAAAAATAAGGCCATTAAATGTAACTCTCCACTTCCACTGATGAAAGAAAAACAATACATAATGAAAAGCAAAGTAGAGAAAATATCCTGAACTATAAAGAAAGAATATTCAAGTTTAAACTTATCCTTAACTGACCTTTGCATTTTTAGCCTACCACAGGCTTGAGAAAAGTGCAGAACAAGCGGAATGGACAATAACGTTTGGATACAAACAGGACAGTATGCATTAAGAAAGAGTTTTGGCCTGAAACTCTTGGACCCATCAGCTTTTAATGTTTTGTAGATTGCGTTTTACTATTTTGTAGCAGAAGTTGATTCGTCCTTAAAATTACCTAAATTAATTTGCTGGTAAGATGAAAAGTGTGATATTTGAAAACAGCATCAGCCCTAATTTCTGTTCTGTAAAGGTGGTAACAGGAAAAAGTATACAACATGAACAGACTTTTGTTTCTATTTTGCCTTCCTTTCAGCTACAATATGCAGATATACTTTAAGTTTTGCCATTTTGTAGCATTTACCAAAATCCTCATATTACATTTGTGGACATCAGTACTGCACTATGACAGTAGTTAATCTAAAATTGGTATGTTTTGCATAATGACCAAAATACT
This sequence comes from Aptenodytes patagonicus, assembly GCF_965638725.1. NCBI lineage: Eukaryota > Metazoa > Chordata > Aves > Sphenisciformes > Spheniscidae > Aptenodytes > Aptenodytes patagonicus. The sequence continues at coordinate 155,829,390 of NC_134950.1, forward strand.
CTTTGCCAGCTCTCAGTAGAAGATCAGTAAGTGTAAACTCAGTTGTTGTACCCTCAGTTGTTGTACCAAAGTGCTATGTGTCTGTTTTAAAAACTGAAATTTAATGAACTGTAAGGTAACTGAAATATAACGAATACGGCATTTTAAACTGCTGTTCTTTTTTTGTACAAGCTGCTGAAATTAGCTTTTTAACATTGGAGGCATTTCTTTAAGGCTCCATCTTTTTATGATCTCAAAATGCTTAATTAAAAGGACAAGCTTTACTAAAACGAAAGAACTTTGTACATCAGCTATGTAGGTGGTAAATATAACTGTTTCAATATACATTCAAAAGTACTAAATTCAGACTGAGCATTAAGGGCTAAGATCCAACAGCTTCATCCATACAGCTGCAGAAAGGGGTCTCTTGTGATATCATCTAACTCAGGTTTGTGGAGCCCAAAAACTTAACTTGTTATTTTGGTTTGCAAGTTCTATGTACCATTTGACAAGTTTTTACAAAATTTAGTATTTATTTAGTTTTGTGGCTTAAAACCTCTCTGAGTCAAAGAAAGACTTTCAGTAGTTTCTTTAAGCATGAGTTGTAGTCTTCCGAACATGGGTTTCATATTGTCTTCCATTCTAACAGCAATCATTGGTTCTAGTCACAAAGTAGCTATGCATAAAGGGCATATAGGTTAAACTGTGTGTCATTCTTGGTGCTTTCTGAAATCAAGCAACTCTGTATTTTAAGGACATAAAATTCTAGGAGACAGTTGTTCAACTTCTAAAAAACCCTTTTTTTAAATGTTCTTGTTCTCTTTTTTTTTAATATTAGGAGTTTATCTCCAATTAAGTACATTATATAAAGGCAAGTATAAAATAAAGGAGCTAAAGGTTGAAACAAAAGACAATATAAAGGCTGATATTGCATATATGAGTTTTCTATTGTTCTACTTTTAAGGAAAGCCTGTTTATTTGAGAAAATAAATATCCACAGCAATATATAGCATTAACAGTGAACATTTGATGTCATTCCACTCTTCAGCCTCACTGGAAGAGGGGTTTTTGTTTGGTTTTGGTTTGTTTTTTTTTAAAAACTTCCTTCCTTCCCCTCCTCTCCCAAGTAATGATACACTGAAATCCAGAGTGAAACTGGGATTAGAAATCAAGTACATTTGACTCCTTACATATATTCATTTTCTCTGGCCATACTTTTCTTGTATCTACTTAAAACTGTAGCAGACAACAATTAAAAATATAACATGTAAAAGTAAAACATGTTTCTCATTTGCCAACTATTTAAAAATAGGTCTTACATACAGAAGATAATACCAAATTTTCATAATGAGTACACTAAACTATACACTAACTTGAATATCCATAAATATTTGCCATTTTTCATTTTTCTCACTCTGGGACTACTTTACACCCTGCTTCTACTATTGTAGAGCTCACTAACTCATCGCTTATTTATATAGCAATTTTGTTGACTTGTTTTTTGCCTTTTATCTCCATAAATGCTGACTACTTTGAACTGATAAAAAGTATCACTGGTCTTTTTCTCCCCTGCTTTCAATAATCAAGTATTAAGAAATGACACATTATAAAGTTACCATACTCATGTTTCCTTCCAGAATGACTTACTCTTAGGGGTATTTGGAAGGATACAGGTGGCTCTTTTGTTCTGTAGTAAGCTATTATGGATTCTGTATGTATATTCCCGTTTTACACTTGCTAGTGATGCTTCTGTTCAAATTTGCTCCTCAGCTGTCTTTTTTTTATGTTTTATAACCTTACAGATAGCTATATTCTTTTAGATCATCTCAGAGAGCTACCTGGAGTTTGGATTAAAATGAGATAAATGTAGGCAAATATGACACTAGAGGTTCTTCATTATTTTATAAAATGTCACATTACAGTAGTAAGTAGATGCATATAGAAATTATCTTTCAACCATAACTGAACTGATGTAATTAACAGTGAATTTCACCTTATTTGCTGGTGTCAACTGTCTGTTTTAAAAGAGATAATGGAACTGTCAAACATTTAAAGAGTTCAGACACCATACTACAAAACTGGTGTAGAACACCTTTGTGATAACTTCTGCCATTTTCTAAAAGATAATTTAGTGTTTCATAGCTTTGGCATCTCAAAGAATGGTATGATGTATTCACTTAGTTATTTTAGGTGTTCACGGTTGAGATGCAATGGGTACAAAGCTTGTTTGAAGTTCTTTCTGAATCTTAAGTTGAAGTAGTGACCAAGTAAGTCTCTTCCTCAATTCTTGTCTCAATGAGGGGAAAATAATTTGTCTTTTATATATACATATATATGTATATGAATTTTTGTTCCTGTAATGAACAGGTAGGTACATGTACTGCATGGCCAAATCTTTTAGTTACCTTTTATTTTTTTGTAAGCACTTCCAATTTACACTGCAGAATACCAAATAGAGGTGCGAAGGGATAATACTGCATTTAATCTCCTATTTCTGTTACTGTTCAACAGCTAGTAAGTAAACACAATCCTTTAGACTCCAAAGCTGCCTAAAAAATTTTAAATTTGGAGATATAACAGCCTAGTAAAATGAGAAGCTCGGAAGTGTTAAATATGAGCATGTGATTTTTCCACTATAAAACCAATGATTGCTATTCTCATGAGCAGTATGTTACTAGAAATGACCAGTAAAGCAGCATTACAAATCTAGTTGTCTTTAACATTCAGAACAGAAACACAGAAGTTGGCTTTCTTGCAACAAAATCTGAAGTTTTAACACTTTGTTGCAAGTGGCCATACTTAAAGCTGGGTAAGGAATTACCATGTGATCAATGGGTTTCACATTTTAAAACTACATGCAGGACATCACAAGACAACATTATTTTGCATTAGGTAATGTTAACAAAAACAAGATAGGCTGAAATGAACAATAGTTCTGTCATTTCTCAGGCTCTCCGCATGAGACTATCACTTTGTAATGTGTTGCCTTCGTTAACTATTGGTTTAAGATACAGCCGTCCCGCTTTCTGCTCTGCCATTCATTCTTTTTCTCCATAGTCACACTGGCCCTTCATTTGTATCAGCACAGTTGCTTATAAAGCTGCACTGAGTACCAAGTTGGAATCTGATCAGGTACTTTAACAACTCAGAAAAAAAAAAAACCCAACTACATAAATCAGAAGAAAAGCTACTTGAAAAGACCCATGTTAGAATTTATGTTCCCACTGCCCTCTTCCTTCACATGGTCCAGTTTGTGAAGGCTACAGAATACAGTAGTCTGGAATGATAAAATCTGTGCAAAAAGGATTTGAAAATTATAAAACTGTATATGTAATTTAATACGCACTCAAAACAGTAATACACTGTCGTATGCTATATATTTCAAATACAGCCTTTGCCTACAAGACTAGTGTCTGAACTAGTCTATAAATGAAGGATTTCTTATTTTCTTTCAGACTGATTGCATATCACTGTGTATGGGTGGGGTTTTATAGTTTCAAGTACATACATAACAGGCAACATTTTTCCACATGAGTGAAAGGAAGTAGATGCCAATTTAATGGTGTAATCTTATTTGGAGTATGTGTTGTCAGGCATATGTATTCAAAAGTAGAGCCCAGCATCCTCAGGGAATCTAAGCTGAACCTGAAAGGTGTTATGCCACTGAGCTATATCCAAAAGAGGAGGAAAAGCCACTAGCCAGCAATTCTCTTGCTGAGAAGAAACAAAGCTAGCAGAGGAGCAGCGAAAGCTATTACCACATTTCTACTTTTGCAACTACAGCTAAGCTCTTAAAGATGGTGGAGGCAGTTGCCTCCACAGGAGGAGCAGAAAGACTTGGGATTATTATTTTACAGACTCAACATTTCTCCCAACATCACCTGTACAGAGAGAGCCCATTTTACCATTCTCTTGCCTAAAATGTATCTGAAAGCACAAAGGGTTTGTGGGAGTTTTTTAGTACCGTCAGAAAGGAATTAGCATCCTTTATATGGCTTCTTCAGGAGACTTAAGTTTTTATGTGTGTAGAGAAAACACATAATAGTGGAAGCAGTTACTCTGTTAGATACAGCAGTGGTAAAAAGACAAAAATTATGCTGAGACTTTTCTGTATTGAAAGATATCTTTCCCTGTTTAAGTTTTACTGGATTCAGAATAGTTATCCTAAGAATTGTAAGGGTTAAAAGATAAGTAATTTATGAGTTTCTCCTTTACTCTTCCATTCCATAATATGTATTCCCTCCAAAATATTATGCTAGACACACCTTGGGTTCTTGCTTTAGTCATCTTCTCCAGCAACTTGTTCCACAAAACAATCTTTTAGGATTACGTGGTAAAACAGACATTAAAATGTAACCCTTTCACAAATTAAAAAAAAAAAGGGGGGGAGCCAAAAAAAAAAAAAAAATCAAAAGTCTGACTTTATGCTCCTTTTTTTTTTTTATATAACCTTTATCCAAAACGTTTTGTATTCTGAAATACAAAACAATAGTAATATTAAAATCACAATTTATTCTTCTTTCATGCTAATTACTCTAAAACATGATGGTAAATAAAATCTGAGCTGGGCAGACAGGCTAGCCACCTCTTACTTAGGCATAGACTTCTGCAAACATTGGTTTATTACACATGAATAATTTCTGAGTCAAGTGAAGTTAATCACTTAATTAAATAATTATTTATTTCCAGTAGAAGGGAAAAAATCTTATCCTTTTCTTGCTGGAAATGCAAAGGATTGGGCTTGCAAAGCAAAACAAAAAAAACCCCAAACCAAACAAACAAAAACCCCCAAACCAAATAAAAAAGCCCCACCTTCTCTTGTCAACACAACTGCTAATTCATTAATCAAAGAGCTAAATATAGATTACTTTGATATTCTGCACAAGATAAGGTGAAAGGCTAAAAATGTAAAACAGAAGTAGAGAAATTATGGTTGTACATAGGTCTGATGGTAGGCACAGTGATGCACACTGTCCTGAATCCTTCAATTGACCATTAAGTTAAAAACAAACAAAAAGAAACCCCGCCACAAACACACCACACCACTACATAAACCTTAGGCTGCCACAGTGTTCACACACTAACCCGGGATAAAGGAGTATACTGGGGACAGACTACGTTCCTTTGCATAACTTTCTAAAGTTTACTACTACACTGTTAATTGCATGGCTCTATGTACGTGCAAATATAGAGCAAATTCAATCCAGGTAAGCTCATATGCTCTAACTTTTTAAATTTTGTTTTTAAAATAAATCATTTACTTTAATACCTTACAGTCCCAAGACAGCATCTTGGGACCGTCTTGCAAGTCAATCTATGAAAATTGTTTCAAGTGCTTCAGAGCTTCTGGATAGTATGATCAAGTATTTGCAGAACTTCAGAATTATATTGCTGATGTTAAATAATGTGGAGTTATAGTCTGATATCTACTCTGAATGTCAAATGCTTTAAATTGCAGTTCCTGAATCAGAAGGAAAGTAGTATATCTGCTTGCCTCAGACAATTCAGGAAAACATTGATTTATACCCACATAGGAATTAGCTAGGTATAAAGAAGTCTTCTGGTGCAGGAAAATATACTTGCATCTTGGAATGAAGAGGCATTTCCCAATGCATGTGTTTAGACTGGAGTGGAGGTGGGGGGTGGTCAAGCCTTTTTTTTTTTTTTTTTTTTTTAATGTTAGTGGGATCTACCTACATACCTACGGTATGACTAAACCCTCATGAATTCTAGATCAAATTAATAGGATTGTGTTATTAAGTACCTAATACAGGCTATATCATCTTTACTTAAGATAAATACGTTTCTCCAAAGAAAAGAAAAAAAAACACAAATAACTCAGCTTTTGGATTTCAAAAGTTTGATGTTAGTAGTTTGCAAGAGCACAAAAATTCTTTCAACCTCAGATGTGGATTCCTTTACGCTACACACTGTAGTTTGATTTATACTTCTAAATTAAGCAAGAGAGAATGTTATAAAGGTGTTGTTTGCCTTCTGGGATACAAACTAATCATGATCATATTTATAACCAAACATTTATATACACACTTCAGAAAGATCAAATTAATAATGCTGTATTAGTGAAAAAAGATAATGAATGAAGTTTGAATAGATATATCCAGCAGAGGAGGCTAGATCCGAATACAAAACTGATCTGATAAGACTGTTTTGATATATATATATATATATATATATAAAAAAATTATAGCATCAGAGGCATAAAAAAAATGGAAAACTCCGATGGGTTAACCTGAAGAAAATACATTTTCAGAGGTTTTTCAACATTTAGAGAATGCAAAAAACTTGTGGGAGTTGGACAGATGTTGAGAGGGAAAATGTTTTGGTTTAGATGGAAATATGAAGTTGCCCTGAGAAGAAAGATAGAGAAATCATATTAGATTATTTTCTCTCTGTTGCTAATGTAGGTGAGCTCGGGAAACCCAAGTTGATGTAGTATCATTGACATTTTCTTCTTCCCCTCCACGCCGTGAAATCCCCAAGTCTGCTGTAAGGGCAACCTGAGAAACACAACCAAGTGGAAAGTAGTTTTCTCAAATCATTTTGAGTACGAGCAGCTAAGGCTTTCAACCCCTCACCCCTCTCTGATACAGACACTCCATTCTCATTCTCTTATTAAATAATGTGTAGTTTTACAGTTGTTTGACACTCTGTTGATCTGTCCAAGAGAAGAAGACAGACCACTGTCATTAACATAGGGGCCTGTGCACAAGCCAGGTATTGCTGAACTTCACCTGATTTGTAAGCAACTCAAGAAGGGTGTTAGCACAAAATGTCCTAATTAAAAAAAAAAAAAAAGTCAGGGAGAATATAGAAGATAGGAAGGAAAACAGTTTCTCACATTAAAATAGCTCATCTGAAAGTATGCTTGACTAGAGCTTCCAAGTCCCACAGATTCCTGCAATATCCAATTTTTAGGTTGGAAATTGATTCAGATATGACAAAAGAAGTCAGAATACTTTCTTACGGAATCTTTATTCATTATGTGATTACAAATGGATATGGGCCAAACAGAATGTGTATATGCAGAGTCATCAGACGTAAGTTTTTTCCCCTCTGTTATCCAGCATGGCTTCTCCTTAAAAGATGCCGATTGTGGCACTTTTCTGGAATTGTGAATACACAATCACATTGTCTAAAGGCATCAAGAAATTCTGTCTTGTATGGATACCTTTAAGACCATCAGAAATAACACAACTGCTCTGCATTATAACATTTGAAATTATATTTTAGGTTTTCTTAAAAAAAAACTCTCTGAACCAATTAATCCAGGTAAGAGGCCCTGTCTATGCCTGGCTTTACAGATGAAAAGCTGTCAGGTAAAAGGATCCTTTGAAGAAATTATCCTTCTAGTCATCAGGTTACGGCAGCACCAAGATTCCTAGTAAACAGATACAGGGCCTAAGGGATGCCTATAATGCTGAAAAGCCCAGATCTGAGTTACCTTGGGTTTTTAGCCTGTTTGAACAAACATGGAAAACTCTCTCTTATTTGTGTTAATGAATATTCAAGATGCACACACCTGTGAGGCCAGGGAGGTCTTGCTTCTGTTTAGCAAGCTTCTTAAAGCTCTGAAGGGGAGAGAGGATTAAGAGCTAACTTTTCATTACCTAAATCATGCACAAGTCAGTATAAGCAAACACTGGGGCGTGGGATTTATCTGATTAAGTGAGAACATTCACATCTGAGCTAGTCATACTAGGCAGATGGAGATCTGATCAGGATACTCAGTGAAGTTTAAAGTATGGTTCATACGGCAGCAGAAATCCAAAGTTTGGGGTTTTTTTGTTGGGGTCTTTTTGTTGTTTGTTTTTTAAAATGTGATTTAATTGACCTGTTTCTTTTCAATGACTAGGATTACAGATTTAACAATACCCATCTAAAGTCAGGTGAAACAAGTTCTACATTAAGTGTTTATGATGCAGTGATTCCAATTTACTCAGAAGCATAGCTTACTGTCAATCCATTGAAGCACAAGTTAACACTGCTTTACAGGCTTGTTACCTAGATATCTAACCATACACTTGTAAGCACAGGTCCCAGAGAGAAACCAAAATGGAACCTGACAGAAAGAGGACTGCTCTGGGAGGAACAAGTCCTTGGTTCTGCTTGCTCTTCCTGGGGCTTCCTACATTTTACATTTAAACATTATTGAGTAAAATCCATGAAGCAGCCCTGGAAGCAGGGATGAGATCCAGCCCACCTCTTTCCCTCTTCCTCTGGGAATCCCAGTGCTCAACACATTGTAAAATCTAAGTTCTTCTTTTTCCTTTCCCTAGCAAAAGTCATCCAGATTGTCTTCAACAACAGAAGATGGAGAGTCAGCATCCCACCATTTGAAACCATTTGTTCCAGGGTTGAATTCCCATGGACTGCAGAAGGCCTAGCATTTAGAGCTCTTGCTATTTTTACTGGTGCTCAAACAAATAGACATTGCCATCCATAACTACTGTTTTCATAGAATCACAGAATCATAGAATCACTAAGGTTGGAAAAGACCTCTAAGATCATCGAGTCCAACCGTCAACCCAACACCACCATGTCCACTAAACCATGTCCCTAAGCGCCTCATCTACACGTCTTTTAAATACCTCCAGGGATGGTGACTCAACCACTTCCCTGGGCAGCCTGGTCCAATGTTTCACCACTCTTTCAGGAAAGAAATTTTTCCTCACGTCCAATCTAAACCTCCCCTGGCGCAACTTGAGGCCATTTCCTCTCGTCCTATCGCTAGTTACTTGGGAGAAGAGACCAACACCCACCTCGCCACAACCTCCTTTCAGGGAGTTGTAGAGAGCGATGAGGTCTCCCCTCAGCCTCCTCTTCTCCAGGCTAAACAACCCCAGTTCCCTCAGCCGCTCCTCATAAGACTTGTGCTCCAGACCCCTCACCAGCCTCGTTGCCCTTCTCTGGACACGCTCCAGCACCTCGACGTCCTTCTTGGAGTGAGGGGCCCAAAACTGAACACAGTATTCGAGGTGCGGCCTCACCAGTGCCGAGTACAGGGGCACGATCACTTCCCTGCTCCTGCTGGCCACACTATTTCTGATACAGGCCAGGATGCCATTGGCCTTCTTGGCCACCTGGGCACACTGCCGGCTCATGTTCAGCCGGCTGTCGACCAGCACCCCCAGGTCCTTTTCCGCCAGGCAGCTTTCCAGCCACTCTTCCCCAAGCCTGTAGCGCTTCATGGGGTTGTTGTGGCCGAAGTGCAGGACCCGGCACTTGGCCTTGTTGAACCTCATACAGTTGGCCTCGGCCCATCGATCCAGCCTGTCCAGGTCCCTCTGCAGAGCCTTCCTACCCTCGAGCAGATCAACACTCCCGCCCAACTTGGTGTCGTCTGCAAACTTACTGAGGGTGCACTCGATCCCCTCATCCAGATCATTGATAAAGATATTGAACAAGACCGGCCCCAAAACTGAGCCCTGGGGAACACCGCTCGTGACTGGCCGCCAACTGGATGTAACTCCATTCACCACAACTCTGGGCCCGGCCGTCCAGCCAGTTTTTGACCCAGCGCAGAGTCCACCTGTCTAAGCCGTGAGCCGCCAGCTTCTCGAGGAGAATGCTGTGGGAGACGGTGTCAAAGGCCTTACTGAAGTCCAGGTAGACCACATCCACAGCCTTTCCCTCACCCACTAGGCGGGTCACCTGGTCATAGAAGGAGATCAGGTTGGTCAAGCAGGACCTGCCTCTCATGAACCCGTGCTGGCTGGGCCTGATCCCCTGGCTGTCCCGCTCATGCCTTGTGAGCGCCCTCAGGATGAACCACTCCATAATCTTCCCCGGCACCAAGGTCAGACTGACAGGCCTGTAGTTCCCTGGATCCTCCTTCCGGCCCTTCTTGTAGATGGGCGTCACATTGGCAAGCCTCCAGTCGCCCGGGACCTCCCCCGTTAACCAGGACTGCTGATAAATGATGGAGAGTGGCTTGGCGAGCACCTCCGCCAGCTCCCTCAGCACCCTCGGGTGGATCCCATCCGGCCCCATAGACTTGTGAGTGTCTAGGTGGCGTAGCAGGTCATTGATACAATAGCAGTTTTCTATTGTATGGTATTGTATGCCTCTGAGAAACTTTCCATTTACCATCTAGGACCTCCATAACAGCATCTGAGCTCCCTGCACAACTAGTGAAGACTAGTACTCACATGTTATTTGGCAGTTCCCATCTGTCTCTGTTTTTTATACAGGGAGATAAGCAGAAAGAATAATTTTTAGCAAATGTACTTACTTTCTAAGCACTGCAATACCTACTTTAAGGGTCAAATTCTGACCACTAATTTTAGGCTCTAGCTATTATCAGTAGGGAATTTATGAACAAAACTTCCTATTAAGGAAATTTGTAGTATTGGTATTATCTTGCTCCCGGGGCCAAAGGACGGTCCAGTTGTAACACAATATACTGGAAACATGACTTAACTAATAAAGAAGGCCATGAGAGCTGAAGCCACTGGTATGTGGTCATACGTGTCCAAGGCATACTTTGTCGCTCACAACAGCAAGCCAGAGAAATTCTGTTTCAAAGCTCTGATATTTCCGTCCCCCTCCCGCGTATTTACCAAAGCATTTAAAATCTAGGATTGTCTCAAGGATTTGGACTTCTTCACTACAACATGAATTAACTTCTCAAACTATTTGATAAAAGAGGAAAAATATGAAGAATGCTAAAAGGTAGAAGGATGCGCTAGCCATAGCAGTTTCCTCTGATATATAAGAGGTAGAGCAGATTATTTTGTAACACTGAAAAGCCATGCAAATACCAGTCTGGAAGAGGTGTGGAGGGACCTAATGTTCTAGAAGATGAGAGTCTGAAGCAAGCAAGAAATATATTATCCTTTGTTCACAGCTGGGAAACAGGTGACTCTTGAAGCAAGTTTTTAAAAAATTATTCATTGCTATAACTTGATGCTGACATGTATGATGTGGAGTACTACAGATAGCGAAGTCATCAAATAAGAAAGGTGAGAAACAAGACTATGTCACAAGGTTTAGAACATAAAGATACCTTCCCCCCCCCCTTCCTGAAATCTTGTTGAGTGTTAAATCAAGGAAACAATGAATAGTTTAGAACCCTCAAAAGGGAACAGCCAGGAGTCCTGGCAGCCAAGATATGTTACCACCCATAGGAAAATAGAGAACACAGTGATATATGAGTGAATGAAGCAGGAGTTATGGCTTTTATTTGAGCTGAGTCCCAAATGATGTTCTTTTATGCCACTAGCACACATCTGGGGAACTGTCTTCACATTATTATTGGCTAACTTTGGAAGCTGGTTAAATCTGCCTGGGATCTACACATCTGCACTTCTATGCCAATTTTAGACAGACAGACATCTTTACCCTGTGCCTCTTACTTGAGTATATAATACTAGTAACATTGGTAGGAGGAACGTCATGAAGGCACACAACATTTTGGTCAGTCAGGATGAGTTAAGAGCTTGGAAAAGATTATTTGGTTTACAGTAGGATGCTATACTTCAAATAGTTTTAAGCCAGGAGAGCCAAATATCTTTGAAAGGTATATGGAGTCTATACAGAGTTTCTAGGTAAAAGGGAAACTGTATTAGGAGAAAAAAATATGTTAGTTTTGCCATCTTAGAAAGGGAGGGATATATAAGGACAAAATTAAGAAACCCACCAAGAAAAAAAAGAAAATATAATCTCTTATGTTTTAGGTCCTGCTATTCCACAGACAGGCATTTCAGAAGGAGCAGCGTGGGGAAAAGACACAATCAAGACAGAGCCACCCCTCAGTAATGACTCTTCCAGGCATTTCTGCAGAGGATGCGGGAGGTAAATTAGTTGCTATTTAGCTTTGAGAGGGTCCTAAATCTTAATCAACTCTTATTCCTTATTGACAACACATCAGCTGGGAGCTATTTCTTGTACAACAGTGGCTCAAAAAGGAAGCGGGAGAGAAGTGAGGAAACCGCTGAATTGCAAAACATCAGCACTTCACTCCTCTCACCTTATGACTTCTTGGTAGGAGTGAGAACCGACACTTTCATCAGATGCAGCATCAAAGTTGCAAAACCATAACCAATGTTAAAAAGTAGCCCCAACTGAATGGGAGAAAGAAGAGCAAGTGTGAAGAAAGTTTCTATTCGGCATTCATGTTCTTGCTGACTTCACTCAGCTAAGAAGCTGCCTCTGAGCAGCAAGATCACTAGCAATCAGTTCATTCATGGCCTGTGTGCACAGGCTGCAGTCACAAGAAATCACCACTTTCATAGTCCAGGATGACAAGAGGAGCAGAAGCATGAAATTACCTTCAGTAGTTTATCATTTGCTCAGTACTGTTGTCCATGGATGAGCAAACTGAACGTTGGTCTACACAATGTAAAGAATAAAATGAAAGTTGTATCAGAATTACTTAGATGTAAATAACCCAGTGATTCTCTAAGATTTGTAATTATTGTAATAGATTCAACAACAATTGGCTCTACTTCCACTGGCATAACCCAAAATGCCAACCTTGTGACCTAGTGATCAGGTCTCAGAGACGGAAGATGTCCAAAATCCACACTTTCTAAGAGGGTCCGTATCTTGATACTTGTCCTCAAGACCTAAGAGTTGTACCAGGATGCTGAAGATATAATGGTCATATTGCACTGTCATAGGCCAACAGGACTCTAATGCTCCAGCCAAGACTTCATAAAAGCAGATCTTGTCTGACAGAGAAGAGATGATGAAAGCTGGCTGCTCTCTTGGATATAGATGTCTCTTACTGGAAGAAGGTTACAAGATATATTTACCTAAGATAGAAGTAAATTTTACCTTCCTTTCAAAAGAGAGAGACCATTACAGAGATCTACTTGAAGTTGTATATCAGTTTCCATAAAACTAAATAATTTAATGAGCAAGCTTTATTTAAAAACAAAATCTAAATGCATTTTTGAAGATTAAAATGCTCACGAGAGGTTTAGAGACTATTTCAAACAGCCCAGTGTTTGTCAATTTATTCTCTGAAAATAATGAAGACATTGAAATGTAAAATAGATGCAAAGGTCTCTAAAATTATCAGCTTCATATCACTCCAAAATAATAGGCACATCAATTCCTTAAAAATGTGTTAAATTTAATGTTAAATTTATTCCTGAACCTGTTGAGTTTTCTAATATATGCTGTGATCATAGGCTTGACTATGTCTTCCCACCCATCTTCTTAGAACATTAATCACGTCTGCTCTCTTAAACAGCTAATATGGATGTTAGCAGAAAGCCTTCTAAAACATTTGCACTTAGAACCGAGGTGATCTGTAGGTTGTAACAAAAGAAAAACACACACATTAATATATAGCTATTTATAAATACATGTAAAATGCATGCTCCAGTTATCAACAGGAAAGAAAAAACCCACCCACCTCAGGTGAATCCTGTTACAATCTGAAGGACTACCTTTGGTTTTCCCTTCTTTACGATCCCACCTTCATACACAATCCAAACTCCTACAGACCTCAACGAGAAATTTGCATATGCAAGCACATGAGCAAGAGGGACCTTATGGTTTAATGACAGCAGCGAATATAACCTTTAACTTCACAACAAGCAAACAATGGACTAGTTGCACAATAAACGTGTACCAAAGCCTTCCATATTGTATGCAAAAATAATTTTAAAACATTTCATCTGCACCCACTGTAAAATCATTTTGGGGGTGGGGCCGAAAATCTCATTACTGAAGAAAACTGGTCTGTAGGTACGGGATTGAAAAAAAAAAATAAATAAAAGTCTGCTTCATTACACAAACCAGCGAAAGGGTGAGGTCATGCCTGTTCCGGGCCGTAGTTCACGCAACAGCACAATTTTTCAGAGGTACAAATTAATCGTCTTTCTAACTAATCTGCGGTTACTTTTGATACAGAGAAAAGGAAAAGATACAATAGATCAAACCGTGCCCCACCTTTCCCCCCCCCTCCGGGCCCCCTCCCCCTGTAGAGCCGGGGACACGGATGGTTTCGGAGCGGCACAGCGCCACCAGCACAGCGCAGGGCAAAACAAAAAAGATCTCCCACCGTGTGAAAAAAAAAAAAATGCGCCTAGAAAAATGACAAAAATTACAAAATGTCTCCCAAATGTACCTTCTTGGAGGAAAAGGAACAAACCAACCAACCACTCATCCCACCCCACACCCCCGAAAAAAAACCCAACAAAACCAACAAAACACCAAACCCCACCAAGACAACTAAATGAAGTGTGGTGAAATAAGAACCTTTATATAACTAATGCTTTAAGCTAATTGTCACAAGAGCGAGCGCTAATTTGTAAATAAAAAGGTCACCGTTTAGTTAGAGACATAACTTAATATAAACCCTGTTATGTCAATCTCCACCTTCACCATACCAAGGGCAGTTTTCCCCCGTACTTTAGACCAAAGTAATCCATCAAGAGCCATCACAAATGGCATTGTAAACTCTTTTAGCCACGACCAGACCATACAGCAGCAACATAATATGCTTCTTTATATATCAGAGCTGCATTATATTTATAAAGACAGTCACATATTTAGTCCTGGATCCATTTATTACTCGGTAAAGAAACCCCCCCAAACAAAAAGCCAGAACAAAAAAAACAAGTCCATCTCGAAAATATCCCAGTTCTTATACTCTTAAATTGAACTTAAATTGCTGTTAAGCTTCGCGTGTATAAATTTTAAAGAGGAAACAAAACTGACTTCAGTAATCGTCGATATTAAGGAGACATCGCTGGGTGGGATACACGAGATCAAAGCTAAGAAAAATACCAAGGCTACGTTTTGTTCATCAACACAACGAAAACCCTCCACAGCACTAATACACGCCAAAAAACCGCAGCAACTAATATTTTTGGTTAAAATCACAAACTTACCTTCGGAGAAGGCAGTCCTTGCAAAAGGGCTGTAACAATATGGACCGCATACCCGCTCTCCTACAACCAGCCACCTCCATGCTGCAAAGGACTCCCCGAACATCCTTAAAATATTTCGCAAATGCACAAAGTGAGACTTTTCTTTTTTTTCTTTCTTTCTTTTTTCCTTCCTTCCACACGCCCCCCCGCCCTCACTCCCGCCAGGATCGCCGGCTGAGGAAGGAGGCGGCTTCCCCGAGGGTCTACGGGCGATGCCGGCGGGCGGCCGGGAGCCGGGGCGGGGGAGCCCGGCGCCGCCGGGGTCACAACTTTGCCAGGGCCGGCGGAGGCTCGATGGGCTCCGCGGGCAGCGGCCCCGCCGCCCCCCTCCCCCCCGCTCCCCCCCCGCCGCGGCCGCCACCGCTATCGCCGCCTGGAAAAATGCAGTGTGCCATTTTACACCCGCCGTTGAAACAGACAGGACCAAAGTCTAGCGCTGGTTTTCGGTGACACTGCAAAACTACGGCTCGCCCCCCACGCCCCCCCATCTCTCCCTTCAACGAGAGCAGCCGCCTCTTGAGAATTAATAAAGAAAGGCAGCTGGAGAAAATAATTCCGAGACTTTGCCATTTTCCCTCCCCCCGCCCCAGCCCCCACTCCTGACCCCGAAGCAAGTTTCTGCCGATAAGCGCATCCCTTCGCCTTTCCCCGCGGCACCGGGCGACCCCGCCGCCAGCAGCCCAGCCCGGCCGCACTTCAGCAACCTCGCAGCATCTAAAAAAGCCAGTCATGCCTGAAACAAAATCCACGATTCCTGGAAAGTGGGGAGGCTTGAATCCCAACAAATACTCGATTTACTTACAAATATAAATACCTACCTTTGAAAGAACTAAATTAACACTAAATTCAACGGATACATCCGTTACGGCAGGAATAGTTTTTCCATAAATACTGTTTTAAAAACCCCTCCTTATACTGACTGACAGAATTCTACCATGCTGCCCACAAACAAAATGGCTGTGGCACCGAGTTTTTTGGTTCCTCCCACCGTGCCTCCCCCTGGCCTCCAGGAAGTGGTAGAAATCCAAAGTAAAATCCGCACGAAAAGTACAATGCGTCGTCAAAACTCCGCACGGCACCGCCAGACACCGCGGGTAGTAAAGCAGGTTTACCAACGCTGTACTTTCTCGAGGATTTTTATTGTTTTTCAAAGGGCATCAATCACTGGGAATTTACATCACTGTGTAATTTGAACTTCCTGCTTTACATATTTATAAGGTCTTTCACCTATCTTGGCAGGCTTTCAAATTAAGTGGGTTGGGAAATATGATGCTGTGGCTCTAGTTAGTGAGCTGAGTCAGGTAGTCCCTGCTGTAGCTGTGCTGTGAAAAGACAGGCAAATTCTAACGCTTTCACCGTTCAGTGCAAGATGAAATTACCCCCCTAACATATTACAGCCTCGTAAGTGAGCACGTAGGCGCAGAGAGGACGCTGGAATGAGGATTCTCAGCGGTAACTGAAATTTAGGCCTCTCGCACGTAAATACACATTTTGTAATATTTGTATTATCTCATTTGTGATTCACTGTAGTCTGCCTGAATTATGGTTTCTGTGGAAATAATCTTGGCTTTTCTCTTGCTATGATCCTGTACAGTGTTGCAGCTCTTTAACTTTTTTGACGTTCGCCTTAAAAAGAAAATAAATCGCAAAATGTGGCATATTTAGAGTTGATCATAAAAGTGTAAATATGTGGTCCTCTACCTAAGCCACCAACCTTGCCAGGCAATAGCATAGCTCCTCTTGCACGCTGCCTCATGGGCTCCGTAGGGCCCAATTCATTTCCCATGAGAGTCCTTCTACTGCCTTTAGTAGGAGTTACAACGGAGACAGGCTGTCAGACCTGCTGAGCCTGATCCAGCGCTATATTGAAAGACTTGAATTAATATTCCCATCCACTACTATTCTAAACCTTCTCCAGAGGCAGTGAAAAAACAGTGAAATTGGTGACATTTTTCCTGAACCACCTCATATTTCTAGGTCTTAGATTTAAAAAAAAATCTGCAAAGAACTTAGAGCAAATTTTGTCATTATTATTATTATTGTTGTTGTTGTTATTATTATTATTATTATTATTATTATTATTATTATTATTATTATTATTATTATTATGTTTGTATTATCATGCTATCTAGCACCCGTAATCCTGGACTATGATTACGATGATATACCATATAGAAGTATAGGGCAATATATTTCTGCCTTCTGAATATAGTTCCTGCCCTGAAATGCTCAAAAGTATAAGACAAAAGACAGCAGATGGCTACAGACAGATGAGGGAAACAATGAGAGTGTATTGATCAGCCGGGAAGGCATGGTTTGCAACACACTATCAGCCTAACTCTTGTTTCTGTGTACACATCATGGCGAAGAAGACGTAAGGTGGGATTTGACAAAGAAAATCAATTGTCTTTGTGGCTGCTGAAAGAAAACTTCCCCAACAAGAAGGACAGCATGGAAGAAAGCACAAAGATGTTTGTTTGAAAAAGCAGCAGATGAACTACAGAAGTCTAATCAAATTGCCATTAATTTTTTTTATAATGATAGAAAATAGATAAGGGGGGAAGTAGGCTGCGAGAGCATTGAAAATACAGATGAAAAGCTTATGTTTGATATAGGAGAGGCAATGAAAGGATCCAAAAGGCAGGGTGACATGGAAAAATCATAAACCAGGCCTGCTAGCACTTAACAAGTCCTAGAAAAAAAGATATACAGTAGTTCAAATTATATGGGCCTGAAGAGATGTAGCATGCTTTTTATAGGAATAAAAGTGCCGTTCTTAACCATTAGTTTGAGGACTACCTGTCGATTACCTGAACCTCCCTCCTAACTTGTATTTACTGAACTCATAAATACTACTCCTGCTTACTAAAGGGTCACCTCAAACTTGTTAATACAAGCAGATAAGCGCACAGGAGGGTTGGGACCAAAATGACCACACACACTGGGAAGGTTCCTTCTCCTGTTACCTGTTTTTTGGGAACCCCTCATCTCCCTGCAGTGCCCCATAGATTAAATGTTCATCACTATCTGCCCTAAACTAGCACAGGTCTGACACAGCCCTCATCTGAACAGTGGGGGAGGCAGAAAGGGCCACGTGGCTCTGTTTTAGGGCATAGTAACACCCAGGAGAGCAAACCATGCTTTGAGGGAGGGATATGGTCTGTAGGCTCATACCCCCCTCAGTACATTCTTTGTTATGTTATGTTGCTGGAAGTTTTTAAACTTTTTTTCTTTCTTTCTTTCTTTCTCACTTCTAGTAGCAGCTGCTTATTTGCAAATTGTTTGTAATTCTTTTGCATTAAATACCTTAGATAAGATTGTATTTACTCCAGCAACAACGTGACAAGCTCTTAAGGATGTTGGCTAGCATGATATAACTTGGGGCTAAACGCTGCAAACAATAACCTCAAATGAGTTAGACCTTGGTGAATGTCTGCGGAAATATTATGGTGTGGCAAATGTGAAAGAATTTGACTGGATTCTTTTTTTTACAGGCTAAGTGAACTATTCCAAATTTCCTTCTGATTTAAAGCTTACTAATTCTGTAGATGAGCTGGTGTACAGTAACTGTTTAAGCCAGGGTCATTTTCTCTGACACTTGATCTCATCATCGGTTTTAACTGAAAATAGTGTATATCAAGTGTTAAGTGTTGAGAATTGAGACAGTGATTGAAATTCATTTTTGTGGCTTTTTTTATCTGAATAAGTGTTCCAAGAAAAGCTGAACAATATGTTCTTATGCTTTAAGAACAACCTTCACTTGACTTGATGTCAAATTTCCCCAAATTTCTTATTGTTCAGAGTAACTCCAAAGGGCACCACCATCCATTCTGCACTCTTCTTTTTTAAAGCTTTGTCCAATGCTTGGTGTGAATGTCCATCTTGAGATTTTACTCAAAAACAGGGAAATAGAATATCTGTATGGGAGCAAAGAAACAAACTAGCTATATTTTAGGATTTAGACTAACACAAAAAAGTGGCTAAAAACTGACAGCATTCTTACTCAAATTAGTGAAACCATTTTTTACATTCTGCTTGCAGTATAATTGCTGTTGTTATTCTTTATCTTTCATTTTCATTAATCTTTATCTTGCCCATAAAGATTTAACTCTACTGCCATATTTTCCAAGTAGGTCTCTGTCTCTACACTTGTAATAAACAAATTACACTGATCTTCTTTTGACAATCTTTTCTTGATGTCTTTAGGAAGCGAATTATCAGTCCTGTTTAGTCAGTAAATCATTAGATAGACAGCAATAGCTGAAGGATATCAAAGTGCTTTTGCAACTGGTATGTAAATGATCATTTGTTTTCTTTTCATAAAAATGTCATTGAATGTTTTTCAGTCGAAAGATCACCAAATGCATAAATATTTTGCATTTTTATTCAATAGATAATGTTCACATGGCTGCATAATTGCTCTTGAAGAATCTAAAAAACTGATTTGCTGTAATTTGGAAAATTCATAAATTAGAGCATAAGAATGGATCATTGATGCCTGACTGTATTATAAAGGAGGACATAGACTTCCCTAGCTTAATTCTTGTTTGACCCAGGTCAGATAGTTTTAAAAAGCATCCCGTCTTGACTGAAAATGTATAGTGATAAAAAAATCTTCACTAAATTGTTACAGTGATTACTTGACTCGCTTGAAATTTAACTTTAAATCACAGGCTTTGTAACTTATTAAATCCCCTCTTCCCATCTCTCTATCCAACTTCTGGTTTTGTTTGAGTATATAAGACTCACAAAATGTTACTCTTTGTTACGGATGTTATGTGATTGTAGTGCTTCTCCAGTTTATCAGCAATCTTCATGAATCATGGATGTCAGAAACAGGTGCAATATGCCAACAACAGTCACACTACTTGCCACATATTACAGTAAGGTAACTCCTGATATTTTTTCTGCATATCCCAAAATTTCATTTGCTTTCTTGCTGCATTACCATTACAGGTACCCCTGTTCAGCAAACCTTCCCATTAATTTCTGTATCCTTTGCAGTAACCCCTTTTCAGTCACACCTTCTAACTTCTCTGAATAGGACTTAACATTGCTTTCAGAATTTTGCTTTTGCCTGTACACAGATACACATACTGCTGTACTTGTGCCCACCTTAATAAGCTGTTCTAAGTTGCCTTTTACCAATAACCCATTCACCACTATTTTCCTCTCACTCAGACTCGGCAGTACTGAGAGCATCAGTAAGGATTTATTTTCTCATTAATCTTACTTCAAGGAGTGTTTTTCTTTGTTTCAGACACTGAAGATGCACTGCTGAATTTCTTTCCTTGTGCTGGGAGCTCATCTTCAAATACTGTATGATTAGACCAAGTAGATTTAAATTACAGTATTGTCACAGGTTGATATGTCATTCATCCTTTTCACATCAGAAGTCCTGCCAGTGACAGTTCAGATGGTTTTAGGATGATGTTCAGTGGCAAAAGCTGTGGAAAAAGAGCCAACTCAATATAGGTGGAAAAGCAATTCATTACAAAAATGCATGGGATTCTTCTCAAAATAAAAAATGGAAATAAACCTCCAAAATATCTGTTGCCATTGGTTGCCAAAGTATGCAACATCTCTGAAAATAGCTTTTTTCCCCCATTATTTCTGTTGTATCCTTGTATGATGGTCTGAAAGTATCTACTCAGATCCACTGTACAGATTGGTCAGCTCATAACCTACATCTTTTTATGCATTAACAATCTTCATGAGTTTTGGAAAGTATCTTCTGTTGAATTGTTGTAGGAATCAAAATGTGCCGTCCTTTCAGAATTAAATCTATGTCCATATGAGAAGTCCCATATGGTAGTATACTTATTAAAAGAATACTTTGGCCACACCACGTTGGCACAGATGTATTAAAAAAAATTCTGGTCTTTTAGTTGTCTATATTTATTTGGTTGAAGCTGGTGGGGAAATACTGGGTGTGATTTCAGAACGAAGTCAGAAAAAAAAATCTGGGAAAAAAAAAAGCTCACTGTGAAACCTTTCTTTTAACTTTGGCAACTGTTTGATTGGGATTGTTCTGCATACTTTCCCTGTTATGTGCTGATATTTGAAAGAGAATCACATCAGCTTTGGTCCAGGTCTTGGAATTTCAGGTGGAAGGTTATTCAGTGCTTTTGAATCCAAGCACTGGATCCTCATCCTTGTATTAAAATTCATGCTGAATAAACATTCACTGAGATGTTTGCAAGCAGAAGTAACTGTTAAAGCATCTTTTTCACTTGCTTGCATTCCTCTTTTATGTCCACAATGGTTCTTGTGTGAGCATTGTTCCCAGATTGTAAGATACAGCTGTTGCTACTGCTGTTGAATTGTTTACAGCGTGCTGTGCCAAAACGAGGGAACATGCAATTGATGCTTCTGCTTTATTAAATATGTTCTGTTGTTTTCTCAGATTTTCATCTTCTGACAATTAACGGGATCCCTTATGGATTTTATTAGATGAGCTACTATTGGAGACCATTTTCCCATATGATTTATTATACCTAGGAAATTTCAGCAGAAATGCCATGGATTCAGATAAGGTGAATAATGGCTGCAGTCCATCTGTGTTCCGCTGACTTGCCTGTTGACTGGTTTATGTGTTCAGCAGATTTTATCTGTTCTTTTCTGAATTCACATTTGTCATTCAGAATAAAGGGCCACTGTTGAAAACATCTCAGAACCGTTCAGAGTCACTCATGGTGTTCACTTGTACTGCTGCTGCAAACAAATGCACCATCTGTATGGCAAAGGCAATGCCGTCACAATTCAGTTTTCTTTCTTGAAATGTTCTGATGCTGGTGACATACTGAATGGAAGCCAGTTTAGTCAGCAAAAGCTTGATGAGCATAGGAAGAGTATATCAAGGGGAATTTAAGAAAAGCCTACAGTTGGATACAACTTTGAGGATATGTAAGTCTGAGGTGACTGAACCAAAGTCCTTTACAATTCCAGATTCAGCAAGACTATGAACTGCAGTCATAAAAGCTTTAATTACTTCTCCTTGTTTCTTATTAAGTTTAGCCTTTTTACAGATAATACTATTTCAATTTAGGTACCTTTCACTGAGTAACTAGAATTAGGCAGCATGAACTCTGGTCAGCAAGCTCAATGCATTAATTGGTCAGCTCATCTGAAATTCCAGGATGCAAATGGTAAGGCATTAATTATTTTAAGATATCAGAATACAGTGGCTGTTTTTTCATACCATTATTCATTGCTGTTGGAAAACAAAGTAGTTCATATACATCCTCTGGTATTATTACATCGTCCATCATATTCTCAAATATGAAATTGCCTATTTGACATATCTGCTCTTCTGCATTATTATTATCAGCTGTAATATTTCAAACCACTCAGGGACAAATACAATACTTACAACCTATTTTTTACCTAATTTTTCTTAAATTCCTTCTTGTATCCCTAATTTTGCTGATCAAATATTCTTTGCTTTTTCACATCCTTGTCCATTTTCTAGAGATTCTGACTTATAGTATATATTTATTGACAGTTTCCCTATTTTTAAGTTTAAACAATGTGTTTACTATTAGTCTTTTTATTAATGTTAGAAAAAGCTCTGAAGACTAAGCTGACCAAACTTAATTAGCTTGTTGATTATAAATGTAATCAATCAGTAAGAGAAAGTCGCTTTTAGTAGACACACCATGTTGCAGGGATGCAGCCTTTTCATGTAATGCCTTGTATATCTTATGTTACAGTGGTCCAAATTTTGCCCTACGTGTGCTGCAGAGGCAATAGTAACATTCATTCCTGTGCTGCTCATGCACAGTAAGAAATGTGCTCCTTGCCCTGCTGCTTCCACTCATAGGGACCTAATGGTAGCAGCATCTCTTAGCAAGGGGCAAGAAGAGTCTTTCTCTTCTGTCAAAAAAACGCTCCGTAGTTTCCGCAAAGAAAAAACATCAGACCAAAAGAAAATATTCTACAGGCTATATCTAGTACACGTATTGCCAGCTGGATCACCTTATTTACACAGTAAATTTCCAAGAAGCATTGCCAGAGCCCTTTTGGTCTGAGCAAAGATGGAGAATATGCACAGCATCCAAGGCTAAGGCTGTTACACAAAAATCTTAATGCAAATGCTTCTCAGTGGTTTGTAAATGGCACACCTGCAAGTGATGAGCTACACTTGTGACATTGATCATTAAACCTTATAGAAACATGCTTCACAGTCTGGTATAAGGCAGAAAAAAACCTTTAGTTTTGTCTTACCCACATAGGCCTACTTAAAATAGGTATGTTATCAGTCCACAAATGGAAGAAAGGGGAACTTAACAGTTTATGAATATAGCCTTTATTTTCATAGCTGTTTATTTAATCTCAGGTTCCTCTTAATTTTTAAAACTAGCATGGAATTTCTTTTGTGATGATAGAACTTTAGCTTTTACCTTATAAATAGCCACTAACATTTCTCCTGATGCAACTTTCCCTAAAACTATTTAGCTTATAATTGATTAATTTTTGGGAATCAAAATGCATCTTTTTAAGAATACCTATTTTCTGAAAACAGAGGCTAATTAGTTGCAATTGAATACTATTGAAACCTGGAAGAGCTAGTAGTTCAGTTTGAAAAATTCTGTATTAGTCTCAATCGTTTATAGTTTAAAAGTTATTTACAGCTGTATTTGCTGCTTTATGACTAGCTTTTTAAGGGGAGCAAATGACAAGACTTTGACTGTCAGCGAAGGTGTCTATTCTAGTACATGTTCATTAGGAACTGAAGCTCCTTGTATTAAAAACATTCCTATTTTTGTCATTCAACTCTTAAACTAAAATATTGAAACGTAAAATGTAAGTAGGTCCTCACTGCAACTGAATCTTTTATAGATGAGACCTGAGCATACACTGAAATATATACCATGAGAGGGTTGTGCAGCTGACTGATTTTGTTTGGCCAGGCAAAACTTGTAAGAGTCTACCTGCAGTCTGTCTCTTCAGTGACTGAGGGCCCAGCAAGCTCCATCAGCAAGGAACTGGCCAGTGATTTAACATTTTCCTCAAGTTAGCATTAGGCAGGAACTGTCCTTCACTGTTCAATGTACTTCTGGGCTATGATAAACTTCTAAATTTTTATTTCTGCTCCTTGACAGGTCTGTCTATCCTGACCTGACATGAGTCAGCAGTACGCCACCGCAGCAAGAAAGGCAAATCAGATCCTGGGCTGCATCCGCAGGGACATTACTGGCAGAGATAGACACGTGATTATCCCACTTTATTCAGTGCTTGTCAGGCAGCACCTGGAGTAGTGTCCAGTTCTGGGTGCCACAATTCAAGAAACGTGGATAGACTGGAGAGGGTCCAAAGGAGGGCCACAAAGATGATCAAAGGGCTAGAGAGCCTGTCCTATGAGGAAAGAGTTAGATATTTTCTCCCTGGAGAAGGCTCAGGAGGACCTCATTATAGTATTCCAGTATTTAAAGGGCAGCTACAAAGAGGACGGAGGCTCTCTCTTCACAAGGAGCCACATGGAGAAGACAAGGGGAAATGGGTGCAAGTTGCACCAGGAGAGGTTTCATCTTGGTATAAGAAAGAAGTTTTTTACAGTGAGAACAATCGTTCACTGGAACAACCTCTCCAGGGACATGGTAGTGTCCCCATCACTGGAAGTTTTCAAGATGTGTTTGGACAGGGTGCTAGATAATCTCATCTAGGTTCCCTTTCTCATGAAAGGTTGGACCAGATGATCTCTCAAGGTCCCTTCCAACCTGGGCTATTCTATGATTCTATGACATGCTCCACTGCTGTACTTCATACTAGGCACCCCCTTCCTTCCTGACTTTTGGTTTTGCCATAGACAACATTCTTACCTTGCTCTTCAGACTGGTTCATCCACTGGTTTTTAATTCTGGATTACCTTTAGTGTGATCCCGTCTCCATTCCTGACTCTAGCTTGGCAAAGTTACTTTAAGCTGGCCTGCCTCAGTGCGCTCAGTGGACATGCAGAGAACTGATTCCCTCTCTCCAGTCCTCACTCAGCTGAGTTCCACATTTATTTATCTCAGGAATCTTCCAGACCTTTTCCCATGCCAAATGTACCCAGGCTCTGTGGTACTTATTCCTCCATTTGTTATCCACCAGATGATGCAGATGTCCCTTATCTCTCCAAGAGTGCCTAACACCCTTCTGTTGCCAGCCAGATTCTCTTTGTGTTCTCAGTCCTTCCCAGGGCTGCTGTGTGACCTGCATGCTCTTGTACGAAGCTTTGCCATTCTTTTAATCTTTTGCATGACTCTTCATTTTACTTTTCCTGTCATGACTTTCATTGCTATTTTTCTCCCTATTCCACAGGCACTGCGTGTCTTCTGTTCTTTCCCCATAAGATTTTTCTGTTTCTTACTATTTGCAACACTATGCCTGTACCTTTTTGTCTTTTTCTTCTGTTGAAATTCAAGACTTGCAGGCTACTAGAATTTGAAAACTGTATCTGGCAGATCAGCAGACCTGAAGTGTAGGATAATGTTATGTTCAGAGCTTCAAGTTATGGGGGGGAAATAAATAGTAGTGTCCTATTTCAGTCTAACTCTGAAGGATTCTCATTTGTTCTTGAGTAGGGAAATTACAGCTCCCAAACAGTAACTAATGATGTTCCCTAAATCAACAATGTATTTTTGGGCCAGTCTTGGTCCCATCTCCTTCTTTGTGTAAAGCAGAAGTAAGAGGAAGAACAGCAGATGTGACTGCTGTCTAAAGTTATCCTTGAAATAAAAGTAGTTGAGGCTCAGACAAAATAGAAGCATGATTTTCCAGGCCCTGAATTTGTTGGAGCATGCCCCTGGGTTTTGCACTCTCGTGATCCCTAGATGGCACAACAGCATAATAGCAAGCTTCACCAAACAGCTAGAGCAGCCCTGAAGCTACTTAAACTTACTCCTTTGTCTGAATTGGGCCTCAGCAGTCATATCCCTCCTTCATCCTGAGTCTTGCTCTGAGAGCAGCTCAGAAAGAACTGAATCTTAATGTCTCAATTTGGAACTTCTGTCTATTATTTTACATGCTGTAGGTTTCCTCCGAGTTCATTGTTCAAAAGGCCAAGTCTTTTAACTCCTTTAAGTGCTGTTTTTTCATAGCTGCACCAAAACTTGAAGGAAAATTAGTTTATCTAAGGCACAAAATTTTCTTTGTGACTACTAGGTTTAATGGAAAGAAAAAACAGACACCAAAATAAGCCTTATAAAGCTTTTTGTGCAACTCAAATCAAAGAGGTGAGGAATAGTGCTGGCAATCTATGGAACGGCCCAAGAACAGCAGCTTCTAAAATATCAAGACAAAAATAAAAATAAAAGGTATTTTGCAGCACTAGTTTTTGTGTTTTATTTTGTTTTTAAAAGTCTTCAACTAAGTCTTGCTCATCTGATCCAAAGGAGATTGAAAAATAGCCCTGAAAATGGATACCACACTATGTATCTGTTCATTCTGCTACAGACTCTTTAAATCAATAGCCCTGGGAAAAACAAGCTAAAAATTCTTCCATGTCTGTAGGCATGCACAAATGTACAAAACAATCTCAAGAACTGGAGAATTTTTGCCAAAGCATTTCTCAGTAACCTTTGGATTTAACTCAATGATTCTTTTTAAACAATAAGTAAGGCATTACATATGTTTTAGACTATTTTATTGCCTAATAGCTTTAAGGTCATTATTCAGTTCTATATGTGGTTTCACATTGTCAAGGACTGGCTCTAGTAGCAGAGTAGTATCTGGTACGAAGTCTTTTTAATGTCTGTGTTGTAAAAAATTATGAAAAGAATATCTACTTTTCTGTAATTATATCATGTCTTATTAACCCAAAATACCAGTGAAACCTGCAATTGCTGAGTATGACTTCTAACCTGTAATATAGTATTTTCTGGCCCCAATGCATGCTTGGTGTAATTAATAGGTTTCACACTGTAAAACTTCTTTGATGAAATTATTAAAAATACCCTAATTTTCCAGTCTTTTTTGGCAGCTAGCCGTAACAAAAGGACCCTGTAGCTCAAGAATAAGAACCTGGCTTTGGGTTATGTCCCACTTTTTGTCACATTTCTTTTTTCCCATTCTAGGTTCTTGTCCATCCATGCACTACTGTCTTGGCACCAATACTAACTACAGCTGCTGAAGAACAGTTTGATGTCTAGGACAGTTAGTGACTGAGCGAATGGCTGGAGCATTAGAACATGGTCTTATTTCATAAGGAACTGATATGCCTTCAGTCCCAAAAAACTGATTTCTGACTCAGACTGTAATGAGATCACATACCAGACCTTTTAATTCCAGCATTGACTGGTGAAATACTCTCTTCTGAGTTAATTTCTGTACTCTTTTGACATACGTCATGGTAACTGTAGATTTACTGAAGATGCTAGGAGTGCTGCAGCCCATCTCCTGTGCAAATATTGCCTGGTGTGATATGTGTGAACCACACATATTGATCATGGGTAACAGCTTTGAAACTTCCATTCCCCATCCCGGTTTCCACAGTGGTTGCTTTAATCCCTACACCAAAGTATTGACCACTGAGCTGTAACTGGACTGGAGCTTTCTCATCCTCTCAGATTCTAATATGAGCCCTGATGTCCACTCTCCTGTATTTAGCAGCACGTAGTGGCATTATTTCAAATGTGAATGATAAAGAAAACTTTCATATGAGAGCCTTGGAAGATGTGTGGAAGTGGACGATGGTACCCAGGTGCATACCGTACCTACTCGATTTGAAAACAAAATGTTAAAAAACAGTGAAGTACCTTCTGTGTATTTGCCACATGGGATATCTAGGACTAACTAATGCCAGAACACTTATGTACAGAGTGGTAACTTCTGTGTGGTTAGGAGAAGTACTGTGAGAATCAGTAGTAAGGCTTTAGCGTCTACTGTTAGCCAACAAGTTAGATGAATTGATGCAAGTAGAGAGGCAGCAGTTTTTGTTTAGTCATGAAGAAACAATGATGATGAGGCTGTGCACAAAAATATTAGGTAGTTTCACCATCATTTATATCTCTTCATACTTGTTGTAAAGTATTAAAGTGAACTATGAACTAAGATAGTTCATATTGCTTGGAAGTACATTATAAGACTGGTAATACTTTCATGCAAAGTACTTCACAAGCACTATGAACTCGCAACTGAGTTGAACTCAATTATTTTACACAAGATAGAACTGAGCTCCCACACTCTCTTCTTGGTTGCTTTTTATAAAGCTTTAGCATAGACCTTTGTTTCAGGTAGACTTAACACATTTGTCAGAGATGATAGTTATAAATGTTTCCATCACAATCAAAAAAGGCAGCTTAGCTGGATTTACTTGGTTTTAGTCTCATTTACTTTTCTAAGCCAAAAGTCCTTCTCCCCACTGTTAACACATTTTTCTCATTACTTACGGGATATCATTTGATCAATCACTAGTTAACCTACTCACACTTCATTGAATTTCCTCATTATCAAACAACACACCAAATCGACTTGGGAGACTACTGAGCCAACATAAAATCAAATGGACTTTATTACTACAGTATTAATAGCTTAACATCTTGAAAAGAAAGGAAGAAAGGAATGAACATATGTAAGTTTTGTAGCAATAATTCTCCTGGGGCTAAATAAAAAATGGAAGAAGAGTCAGATGCTTTAATAAGTCTGTGAGTAAAGGGTTTGCTTTCTGGAAATCTTAAGAATATTTTTTTATGGGCCTTAAAACCCATACGAAACCTGTTAATGCTTCTTTGGAGGTATTAGATAAAATTAAATATTCTAAAAAACATCATCATTTTTGGTATAGTTTTACTATTGGGCCTCTACTGACTTGTGAATTTGCCTATAAACTAATTTGTTCCCCCTTTCTAACACTTCAGATTAATAATGCTCAACAGTTCATTAACACTTTTATTCTGTATACCTGCCTTAGAAGACTTTAGAAAGAGTCCTTTGTGGAAGTATAATATTAGATCCTAGTAATACATAAATTATATACTTATGTAATTCATGAAAGATTAGCTATATTTAAACTAAAAGTACTTCATGAATTCTATACAGCATCCTAATTGTTTACAATTTCAATACCTTAAGTCAACACTTTTTTTCAGCTCAAGTTCTTTGCAGCAGCAAGTTCAGTGAATAATTAGGAAAGTCTAGGACCTGCAGATCAAATTGGCACAATCCTACATTCATTTATGCCTATTTTCTCATTGATATACTTACTTTATTGATATACTTGGGTGTAAAATTGCTAAGAATATGTTTTTTTCTCTATAATTTAGAAATAAAGAGCAATTTGTCAGCCCTTTTGCAGTCATCCAGACCAGTACAGACATGAAGGACCTCATTATTTTCCAGTAAGCTTGTCAAGAAGGTCAAACCTAAGAGTTCTAATGCAGTGTACAAACGTGTTAACGTATCATTACTAAATGGCTACAGGTAAATTCAAGATTATTCTTTTCTAAGCTTTCTTATATGTCTGTGCTTACAGAGGCCTTCTGTCTTGAAGCTGACTATATTTGGACAGCATCTGACATACACTTCAAACCGTTGATTCATCATTGTACATGCTGCTTGCTAAATGAGCAACAGTATTTGATACTTCAGAATTTCAGCAATGTGTTATTTCAGCAAAATTTCCTTCCCATTCAGAGTAATGCCACTTTGAGATATCCCTTGGAGTTAATAGTTTCTTTATATACTTCTGTGGCCTTTTTCTTTACTCAGTTAATACTGTCTTTTTATTTCCTTTACTTCAGCTCATCTCCATTATAGTAGGGTCCAGAATTCCTTTCCTTCTCTACAGCTCTCCCTTTAAAGTTCTCACAGGGCTTTGTAGCAGGTTTCATGGGGAAATTAAGTTTGTACAGTCATGTATTGCAGTCCATCTCTAATAATTTTTGAGCCTGCTGGCCAGTTGCAATCATATTTGAAAGAGGAAGAAACTCTGTATATGTCAGTCTGCTTTCACATGCATAATCCAAATGTCTAACCACAATCAGAGTTTTGTGAGCTCCTAGAGTGATATGTATGTATTTAAATATATTAATCTCTTACTAATTTCATTAAAACAGAGAGACACCATATTAATACCCCCACTGAAGAAAATCTTAAAAAAAATAAATGCACAAGAAGTTCTACTGTGGAGACTCTGCTCCTGTCATTCCACTACTTTCAGAATTCTAAGTTTTTATTACTTACATTATTTTTCAACAAAGTGCCATCAGTTTTGGGGAACTACTTTTTTTGGCTCCATCACCATGTTAACAGTTCACTTGTCTGGTTAAGATCATATCCTGGGCTACTAAAGGGTATGCATAAAACGGATGTTTCTCATATGCATTTCACCCCATTTGTGGAATTGGAGAAATCAGTGAGAGGCTTAGTTGCATTACTTTAAGAAGTAAAACGTAAACCACTGTCGTGGTTTAATCTCAGTCAGCAACTAAGCACCACGCAGCCGCTCGCTCACTCCCCCCGCCCCGGTGGGATGGGGGAGAGAATTGGAAGAGTGAAAGTGAGAAAAACTCATGGGATGAGATTAAAACAGTTTAATAATTGAAATAAAATGATAATAATAATAATAATATGATAATAATAATAATACACAAAGCAAGTGATGCACAGTACAATTGCTCACCACCCGCCAACCGATGCCCAGCCAGTCCCCGAGCAGCGGCCCCCCCGGCCAGCTTTCCCCAGGTTATGTACTGAGCATGACGTCCCATGGTATGGAATGTCCCTTTGGCCAGTTTGGCTGTGCCCCCTCCCAGCTTCTTGTGCACCTCCAGCCTTCTCAGTCGGTAGAGCATGGGAAACTAAAAAGTCCTTGACTAGTGTAAGCATTACCTAGCAACAACTAAAACATCTGTGCCTTATCAACTTTGTTCTCATCCTAAATCCAAACCACTGTACCAGCTACTAGAAAGGAAATTAACTCTATCCCTGCTGAAACCAGGACACCTGACAAGGCTAATCTTACGGTTTCAACTAATTGTAATTTGAAATAACATAGAATAATAAACTAGATTTTAAACACATGTTGGAGAGCAAGGCGCCTCCATAAATGGGTAGTTCTGGGTGACTGGGAAAAGGAGAGTTTTCATGGTATCAGTGAAATATTTTCTTTGGTGTGAAAACATAGCAAATATACAATTAGTGGAAACTGAAAAAGCGTAGGAATCCAGGCCACATGCAGATCGGTGAATGCTTTTGCTTGTTTATCTGGCATAGGCTTGCTGTGCTAATATCGCTTCGTAATGTAAGAAAGTGAGAACAGCCAGGGAGTGAAATGAAATGTCAGGCTGCTGCTGCTAACGATAGCAGATACCTAGGGAGGATTATAGGAAACAGGTCAAGTATACAGTGATCCTTGCATTGGTATACGCGCTTAGCTTCTGACAGGTGGCGAGTTAGGGATTGCTGAATCTTGTTTTTGCATCTGGTTCACAATGCTCATTAGCTACCAATGGACATACACTCCATGAATTTGTGCAGTATTTTTAGATGCCATTAATATTTTTAGTTTCTGTAATATCCAATGATTTCCAGTTTGACTTATTTGTAAATGGCTGATTGATTTTCTAACATAGCACCCCATTTCTTTCATTTTAGAAATGACGAATAATAATTTCCAACTCACATTCTCCAATCACTCCTAATTCTATACCTTTATTGTATCTGTTGGATAAGAAGGATTCTATTGTATTTTGGGGGAAACTACAAGCAAGTTCTTGACTTGAAGTGAAGCAGTTCAATGCCT
Source organism: Aptenodytes patagonicus (assembly GCF_965638725.1). Taxonomy (NCBI): domain Eukaryota; kingdom Metazoa; phylum Chordata; class Aves; order Sphenisciformes; family Spheniscidae; genus Aptenodytes; species Aptenodytes patagonicus. Next base: position 155,860,998 of record NC_134950.1, read on the forward strand.
CTTGTTATCTTTGACACCTTTCTCTGCACCTTTTCTACTTTTTAATTCTTTCTGAAGTAGGACTGCCAGAGGTAGGTGTAGTAGTCAAGGTGTGGGCATACCATCCATGCATACAGCAGGACAATGATGTTTTCTTCTGAATTTTAGTTTTCTTTGCTTATTATCCTCTGCTTATATTTATTTTCATATTCCAATAGTTTATAACATTGTTTACCTAGTACTAACTCAGAGTTAGTTCTCTTTGGAGAACTAAACACAATAACCTCCATTTTTTTCAGGAGAGGGAAGAGGAATTAATAGCAACTTAGAATACATTTTTATATATATGTAATTGCATTTTATTTTCCCAATGTGCATTATTTTATACTCACAGAAGTGATGGTGACTCCTCCCCAGGTATACCATATTTATCCATCTGTCCTTCAGTATTATACCTATAATAAGTTTCTACTGGTTTTCCCAATATGGAGGTCAGTCTTAGTGGTTTGGAGTTCCCAGGATCATCTTGGGAGCCCTTATGAAAGGATCATGTTTCTCACATTTAATTTCCCCGGTACTGCGATTTTAGAACTATCAAGTCTAGTATTGCCACATTTTGGAGCAGGGACTTGGAATTTGGCAGCAGAACCTCTCTGATATTAGTGATGTGAATTTTCTATTTTTATGACTGCCATCAAATTTTGGCCAAATAAGCCCCAGGAAAACAATTTCCATCTGTTCAGTAAATACTGATAGATTTCTCTTTACTTCTACATACAAATCTTGTATGGTTTAGAATTTTTAGAAAGATTGTATCTATACGTAGAGTTCTCCATTGCCACATAGCTCCTATATATTAATTAAACTCTTACTCTGCTGCATCTTGTAGGTAGCGCGGTCATTGGATCCTTACAGCTGTTGCTGTAGCTCTGCCTCCCTGCTGGCTAACAGAAAGGTAGTTTAGTCTGAAGACTCCAGAGCTCAGCAGAACGTCTAACATTTCTGTCATGGTACTGAAAGTTACTGTGGTGCTAAAACTAAGACTGTGGGTAATGTCTGAGATTTTTCTTGTTCAACCATTAACGTGTGGAGAGCCTGCAGATGCAATCTGACTGGAATACAAGTCTGCTGGGCAGCTACATATTAAAGAAGACAAAGAGAACTTGATTAGGAGGAGGAAACAAAAGTAGAATTGCTAAACTTCTCTGAGAGCCCGGAATTAATCCATAATTCTTGGAGTCAATGTGTGCATCTGCCATCATTGAATAGCTTTGAAAACAACTAAAAGGTATGTGACCTCTCTTCTGATTTCTCTGTGTAGAAGACAGCAACACCTTACTGGGCAGTTGTCTGTGCTGCCAGTCTGAATGGTCCAGTATTGTTCAGACTCTGTGTGGGGTAAATGTATTTCCACATGATGAAATTTCTGGAGAGGTAGGGCAGAGAGAGTACATGCGTATCTCCCTCCCTTTTTTTTAATGTTTGACAAGTTATATGCATATTAAAAAAAAAGAAAAAGCAACACACAAGGCCCAAATTTAAAGGCATGCTAAAGTTGCAAGTAAATTACACCATCACCTCATCCATCACACAAAGTGTCTTTGAAAACGCATGAATTAATGTTTGTAAAGTACTCACAGTGGTGACCTGCATTGTAAAGAAAGAGGAAAAAGCTGTAAGAAAATAATAACCCATTTCCAAAGCATGATTTGAAAGTTGTGTAACGTATATCAATAATTTGAAAAGAATGCAATTATCAATAGCTACCGGTTTAGGGATTCCCATCTTGTAAAGTGAAGACGTTTCAGCTACATGATAATGTATTAATTTTTCCATGAGTCCTTAAGACATGTAAAGCACAGAGAGACAGCAATTAAAGTTATATGTGCAGACTTAGTTATGGCATTTCCTAACCTGCAAGTACTTGACCATGCAACAATAAATATTTAAATACAGTTTATATGCAAGTTCAATACTTATAGTCTAGTCTAGTAATCTGCTCAGGATTATGCTCCTCATTAATTATGAAATACGAATACATGGTTCATGTGTTTTTACAAGCTGTTCAGCAACTACTTTTTTTAAAGTGAGTCATCACATTCATCTATTTGTCTGGTTGCATGACTTGTGTCTTAGAAAAGATACGGTATAATGAAGAGAGAATGGATAAAATAAACATACAGTTGCAGAGTTTACATATTCTTGTATTTTAAAATCATTAGCTCCTCTTATTTGCTCTTGTTTTACCCGATTTATTGTGTAAATGTTACTCTGTTTTATTATGGACATTATGGCAGGGATGGTGTTTCTGTTTGTTTATTCAGGGATGATTTCTCTCTCACTGGAGCTGGGCATTCTTAATGAAAATGACGTGCATGTCAAGGAGTTAAATTTATTGCACTATATTGTTGCGTCTTAAGCTTCACTTCGAATTTATATTTTATCTGAGTAGGTTGGTTGTAATTGGAGAATTTTCTGTTAAAAAAGTTCTGTTGTGCGCTTAGCACCCTCCCTCTCCTCCACATTTTAAACAGAATTCTCTTTGGGGCTTTATATATTTATTAAGTCAGATATATTGAAAAAAAACCTTTTTTTTATAGGGTGAGAGGGACACTCCCCTTTCCCCTGCCCGACAGGACTACTTCTGGTTCTTGTTTGGATGCAATGTTAACACACCACCTGTTGCCTGCGTAAAAATTAACAGTATTGATATTAGAAGCAACATACAGTCACACTTTGATCGTTGATTACTTTAATTAAAGCCTGAAGCTCCAGTAACAATAAGAACTTTAAATTACTTAGTAACTTTCTGGCCTCCTACATTACTCATTTCTTAATTGTGTGGCCCCAGCTGGGGTTGTCTGAAGCACCCACGGTCCTGCTGCCGTGTCACTGTACGCATACACACACGGTGCTAAATGCCTGACGACTACCACACCGTAGTGCCTGGGTTTCCTGTATTTTGTGACACCACACAAACTAAACATACAGCGCAACACACATCAAATATCATTATTTTAGCTTTGCTTTGTTAAAAGCTGTTTTGTTGTGCTAAAGAAATAGGCACATCCTCCGGAAAGGAACCCCCTTTTTCAGGTTCACTTACCGTCCTAATCGGCATCGTAGTTATTTTTTCAGGGACACGTTCTTTTTAACCGTAACACACGACGAACGAGACCGGGCTGAGGCGCGGGGCCCAGCCTCCCTCGGCCCGCCTCCCTCGCCCCGCCAGGCGGCGGCCGTTGAGGAGAGGCGGCGGCGCGTGCCAGTTTGAACCGCCGGCGGGCGGCCGCGAGGGGCGGCCGCGTGCTTCCCCTTCCCGCCCCCAGCCACAGCCGGGCGCAGCGGCGGGGCGGGCGGTGGACGGGGTCCGCGGCGCCGCGGCTCAGCACCCGGCAGCCCCGCTCCGAGACCCCCCTCAGGCCTGCCGCGCCGCACGGGAGTCTCGGGGCGCTGGCTGCGCCTGCTGGCAGCGCGCCCCTCCGCCGCCTCCCTTCCTTTCCCCGCCTTCCTCTGGCAGTCCCGCACAGCCAGAATTGTCCTGCTGGCCTACCTGGCGGTATCTTCAGACCTGGAAGTGCTTCGTCAACAGTAATCATTAACTATTATGCAGATAATAATACAATAATAGACTCCCTCACACTCATGATGGAGGGCTTTGGGGCTCTTAGTGCTGTACAGACGTTGGGACAATACTGCCAGCAAATTACAAAAATAGATGCGGGGTTCTCTGACTGGGAGAACTGGGAAGGAAATTACTGAAAGGCTGGTGGCTGCACTTGTGGCCGTCATATCATCCATGCCCAGAACCTGTCCCCTGTCAGGTGTCCCAAACAAAAAGCATTATGCAGATCCCGTGCCTCTTGGCTTTTCAGGTCTGGATCAGATACCACCCAAGAAGGCACTGAAACGCTCCAGAAACTTCCCTGATGCAGGTGCTGCTGTGAGAGGGAGCAGGAACTTCTCTGAGCCCTGACCTGTTCCTTGAAATGGGTAAGCCAGAGCAGTTAGGAGGCATGTTATTAATACCCAGGGAATATAATTCTCTGGATAGGTAGGTGTTGGGTCTCAGGTCTGGAACCTGCTTTGTGAAAGATCAGAAAATAGCTGCTTTTTATCTTGCCCACCCCTAAAAATAAAAAAAGAGGCCTTTTCAAGTGAGGGGGGCATCAATATTGTTTTTACTGACTTCTGGTTGTAGTACTAACACCTGTTAAAACAATTGAAGTTGTCATGGTTTAACCTCAGCTGGCAACTAAGCACCACACAGCGCTTGCTCACTCTCTCACAGTGGGATGGGAGGACAATCGGAAGGGTAAAAGTAAGAAAACTCATGGGTTGAGATAAAGACAGTTTAATAGGTAAAGCAAAAGCCACACATGCAAGCAAAGCAAAACAAGGCATTCATTCACTACTTCCCATGGGCAGGCAGGTGTTCAGCCATCCCCAGGAAAGCAGGGCTCCATCACGCATAACAGTGACTTGGGAAGACAAACGCCATCACTCCGAACGTCCCCCCTTCCTTCTTCTTCCCCAGCTTTATATGCTGAGCATGACGTCATATGGTATGGAATATGTCTTTGGTCAGTTGGGGTCAGCTGTCCCGGCTGTGTCCCCTCCCAACTTCTTGGGCACCCCCAGCCTACTCGCTGGTGGGGTGGGGTGAGAAGCAGAGAAGGCCTTGACTCTGTGTAAGCACTGCTCAGCAGTAACGAAAACATCCCTCTATTGTCAACACTGTTTTCAGCACAAATCCAAAACATAGCCCCGTACAAGCTACTATGAAGAAAATTAACTGTCCCAATCAAAACCAGCACAGAAGTGAAGTGGGATAATTTTTATAGTGGTGTGGTTGTCACAAAAATACATTTAAATTAGATAAGGGAGTTTAGGCAGGCTGCAAATAGTTAGATATTGATTTACTAAAGTTGACCATTATCTTTACTTAAAACTGAAATGTACTAATTACTTGGATATTTCAGTTTTATTTTTTTAAGGTAGGAAAGAGTTTCTATCTGCTGAGAAACAGGAAAGTCTTAGAATATTTGTTAGTGGTTTTTTTAGTAGGTATTTGTTGTAATGTCAAGGCGTCTCTAACTTTCCATTAATAGAATCACATTTTAAAATTCATGAATGCTTGCAGCTAGAGGGAGGTTTTCTGCAGGTACAGAAATGGTTAACGCAATAGTGGCAATTATAATTCACACTAAAGACCTTGATTCATGCTGATACAATATAAAAGGATTATGACCAATCCCTTCTTTCCTATTGTATTCCTCTGGTTTCTTTAAGCTAAATTGTGATTTTCAGTTTAAAAATCAATATATACATAAAATTAGAAAATAAAATATGAATAAAATTTAAGTGGAAAATGAAAAAAAAATCTTATCTACTTAAGAAGAAAAATAATAGGAATAGAAAACTTAAATGCTGTCTGATTTGCATGCTGAACACAAGAGATGGAAGCCCAAAGGTGTTTTTATGCGGTGTTTTCTATGGTGCTCAGAGGCAGCTGAAGCCAGTGTTGTCCAACTGAATTAGCAAAGCCTGAGAGCTCTTTCAGTTTTACCACTTTAGGAGATGTGATCATCCTGCAGCATTTTGTCTCTGACCATTGTGGAACTGTGTATTGGCTTCTAATTTTTGACTTGGCTATGTAGAAGATTTGTATATATCCTGAAATGTACCAAACACTTCTTATTATTGCCATAGCATTACTTTTTTATGTAGTGCTGTGGAAGATTTTGTTTTTCAACATGCTAAAAGTTATTTTGAACCTACATAAAAGTACATAATATTCTGTATTCTGTGCTTTTTTAATATGTATAAAAATGTTTTATGTTTCATTTTGTCTTTTGTATTCACTTATACAAATTTGATTACAAATCAGACTAAAAATATGCCAGCTAACTGTAAGGATATGGACCAAACATATCTCTTTCCATTAATTTTATAGGGACCCTTGAAAGGTAATTCATATGACTAAACGTAGGCGTCTTTTCTAGTGGAGGCCGACTCCTGTGCGCTGACTGTACTGACTGAATTTCTGTTGACTGAAAAGGAAGTCCAGTGTCAACTAGCTCAGATGCAGGCGCTTGCCATGTGGACACCCACACTTAGTCAGCCTTGTTTAGTTGTTTATATGGGGTATCAGTAGCTAGGTGGGGTTGCATGTGTTGGGGGACAGGTCTATGAGTTGCTATTGAGCACAGTGGTCTTGGTACAGTTTTTTGTTTAGGTTTGCTAGGAGGTAGAGATATGAGTCAGAAAAAATTCTATACGTACCAGTTTTGTACTCTTCCTCAATTGTTTGCCGCTAGCCGTTATTGAAGACCTAGCATAGCAGTGATTACGTACAGTATAGCAGTTACGATCTCATTTTGGCCAGCTCAGTTGATTTGAAATCTTCTATTGAGGTTGGTCCTAACCTCTTCAATTCCTATTCTGATCTAAATTCCTACCCCATTCTCACTGATATTTACTGTATTGGCCATTTGTTGTCCAGGTAAATTGCAAATAAGAAGCAGTTTTTAATGGTAATGGCCTATAGCTTTTCACAGGTTGTTTTATTCGGGTGAGAAACTACACAGTGGGGGTAATGTTATCCTCCATCTTAGCCAGACAGGAAAAGCTTTGGAAAATGCAGTAAGTTATTTTGCCCGTCTTCCTCATACTGGAAGTGACCTAGAAGGGAAAGGGGATATCAGCTGGTTCTGCATTGCTTAGGGAGGCCTAAGGCAAGAAAAGAACATGCTGAGAGTTGCTAAGAAAAATGAGCTTGGAAGAGTTTGGGTTTTCTCATTTGTGGGCAGTACATGCATTTACCTGAAAATAATTTTCAATGTCTAAGCACTACTTTTATATTGGACTGGTGTACTGGTATTAACTAGGTCTACTAGTCCAGCCTCATGCTGTTGTTTGTTACCAGAAATAGGCAATATCACACTCACACTTTGGGGGAATAAGAGAATTTATGTAATTCGCTCTCTCTCCCAGCCTTAATATTGTGTGTGGAGATGAAAGTTTCTTAGTTTTCCACAGCCCTCAGGCACATCTGAGAATATATACATCCTCAGACAGGTTTGAATGAAAGCAAAATAAAGATGAAGAGCTTTGTGACCAAACCAAGAAAAACTGCATTTTATTCTAATGGCATGGATTAGAAATAGTTTTATTGCATTTTCCTATGGGACTTTCATGGTGCATTAAGCATTTCAGCCAGTCACAGCACTTACTCTTATACACCCATGGTGTACCTTGGCGATGGCAGGGAACAGCTGCTGTTACTGCAGGAAATGTGATTGTAGTCACATCTTTCCTTCCCTGGTTCTCCTTCTTTTTCTACATAATTTTCATTAACTGCTGTGTGGGTGTGAGGTTTTGTTTGTTTGTTTATTTTAAACATCTGCTTTGGACAATTTTTGACAGCACAGAATGAAAATGTTACTGGCTGTGTGAGTCTGCTTTACCAAAGCACTTTTGGCTTCTGGTACTCTTCCAGGAACTGCTTATACATTGAAAATATTAAGAAAATTATTGTCCTTATTGTGTCCTTAGCTTTCCTCAGATCTTTCTGTCCTCTTGCAAATCAATACTACTAAGGTATAATTTCATTGTAATTTTTTTTGTTTACAGAAATAGGTATTCCTGTCTCCCTAAACAAAACAGAAACACATTTCTTTGTTCACTTATACTAGTGAGCTTTGTCTTTTGCTTGCTATCTGGCTTTCTGCCTTCAACACAGACTCTATAATAAACTACACCCGCCCTTGCATTTTCAGTGAAGAAAAAGAACCTTCTCCAGGTAGGTTGATTAACTTGTCTGAATCCTGACCATGGGTTTTTTAATGCCTTTGGTGGTAGCTGAGAACTGTCTAAAGTTGTTTCAGGATATAGAGGCCTAATTATTTCATGTCTTGAACCTGAAAGAGCATAGTTGGCACATCTGTAATTTAAACTAGATCTGTTGTAATTGTCTTGGATCAAAGGCGGCTGAGAATGGATATTGGCTACTTTCAGGGTAATACTTCACTTGCCAATAGTGAAAAATGCCACCTTTACAATTCACAGTCACATTTTTTCTGTGTTTTTTCTCCTTCCATTGAAAAACTTCTTCTCCTTTTATTGCAAGATAAAAAAACCTGCTTTCTCATTTATATTTTTTAGTTTGAGCTAAAAGGCTCCTTTCATTTTGATTGTGCAAGTGCAAGGAGGAGGTAGGAAAGGCTTTTTTGTTAATAGCAGAACACTGGATGATCATACCAGAATGATGCCAGTTAAAGAAAACATGTGTCTTTAAATTATATTGGAAATACAAAAAATGAATTTTATTTAAACAATAATAATTTTATACTTGGGAAAATTCCCTGAAGTTCAGCAGAATTTCAGGAGTCTGTTGACCCAATTAAAATACGATGACCCAGATTACACAAGCCTTTGGTTGATAATCAGTTTTGACCAGTGTTTTGTCAGAAAAACTTATCATAATTGCTCTGAAAGTAGTTATTGTATGTTGTTCAATGTATTGTTTTTAGAATTCTTTGGTAACAGCTTCAGGTTCTTGTCCTTGTAGCTTTTTACTAGAACAGCAAATGATATAGTACACTGTAATTATATGCTTTTTGCTAGATCAACAATCAGATATGTTGAATGTCATCTGCAAATTATTTTTTACTGTAAATTAACTATTTGCCTTTAAGCAAAAGAATATTTTTTTAGCAATAACTATTAATCAGTTGAATCTTAATTAGTAATTATATATATTTTCTGTAATGATTCTGTTCTTTAACTTGTAGGGTCACATCAGGCTTGTGTCATCTTGTTTTCAGAGGTGCCACAAACTCCTTTGATTTGGCTCAGCTTTGGCCTGCGGTGGGTCTGCTGTGGAGCCGGCGGGAACCAGCTGTGTCCAGCACAGAGCATCCTCTGATCTCCTTCCACAGAGACCACCCCTGCAGCCTCCCTGTGCCCCCTCCGCCCCTACCAAAACCTCGCAATTTACATACAATACAAAGAGATTTTTCTCTTAATACAGTTACTAATAATATTAATTTTCTTACACATTATAAACACAATGGAAAATATTTATATAAAAAAAGTTGAAGTGAAAGAAGAAGAGGCACATGAAGATGCAAGTGTATGTGTAGTAACCTTTTGATAAACTAGAGATTTTAAAATGCATATTACTTAGAACTTTAATATCAATTTCTGGCAGTTTCTTATTTTGACATTGTCCTTTTACTGGTAATTCTTTCACATTTGAAATATGACCTTCTGCACCTAGTTTTTACTTGTCACGGGACATTTGTCAGGCCTTATGGCCTTTTTTGTAAAAAAGATTAAAAACAGACCTATTTTTCCCCCGCTTCCAAGCTCAGATACAGCCCTCTCTCACCAGCCCAGTCCTCTCTCCACATACTCTGTCTGGTGGTAGGTTTCTGCCTACTTGGCAGTCTCTCTTCTTCCATCCTGTGCACACACACAGAGGAATGTCATTACCGGTCAGCTCACCAAAAGCAAACCCACATGCTTAGCAAGGGTTTGGGAATGCTTTGTGAGGCATGGTGAATTAATATTCCCTTTTCTACGTTTCCCGTTTGATAGTTGTTATGTGTGATGCTGTTGCCTCAGACATAGCGTTGAGTGTTTGAGCATGGTGTGTGGATGGAGCTGTTATGGGCTGCTCTCCCTGGCGTTTGCTATTCAGCTACCCAGTATGACAGAGGTGCGCCTACATTCCCCACTGCCAAGTGTGCATGGCTGGTTGGTTGTTACCGGTCTTCCAGTAGACAGCAGACATCTTGGGCAACCCTAGTGGTGGCTGGTGGTATAATTGCTGATACCTACCTGTTCATGTTGCCCTGTTCCGATTTTGCTCTGCTCATGCGGTGCCCTTATGTGATCACTCAAATCATGCCCAGCACACTTCCATGTCCTGCCAGATGCTCAGAATGCTTGTTTTGCCCATCCAGAGTGCCCTCCAGGCAAACGACTGCCAAAAGCTCAGTGACTCTTCTGTGGGTGACTGTAGGGAAATGAGAAATTTGGGTCGGTCAAAGCTCTACTCATACAGATTTTTGAAAGCCATAACTGAGGCCTTCAGAGAGCAAGCAGAATATTGCCATAAAGGCTCTCTGCTTATATTTTCCCTGAGAATTTGAGCCCTGCTTTCTGGTAACTTGCGTGTATTATGAGGGTGGTACTTGGAATTATCTGCATTGTTAATAAGCATGTGGACAATCATTTGGAGAAAACTAATGTCTAGAAGCTCATTGGATATGTTGTCCATATGTATGTAGACAACCTTTGTACTTTTTTTTCATGTAGCACTTTCTGACAATATATAGTAATGTTTTGCTCAAACAAGGGAATCCTGAGGTAGAAATAAACCAAAAATGTGGTGTACTCCCCATTGTAAGTATGACACACAGAATGAGGAAAAAGCGGCTATCCTCTGATTCTTGCTATGGTTAGAATGTGTATCTTTTTTTTTTTTTTGCTTAGGCATTCACTATTTCATTGTCAATATAAGCAGTACGGCTTGAAGATTCTCCAGTTACTGTTAAGTTCTTTCCAGGATCACTTCCCTTCCATGAGAAAAGTATGTTCACACAGGTAGTGGATCATCTCTCACATATCTGTTGATGTTCTATATATTTTAAACATGCTTTTAATTTGTATCATTTATGTTTATCATTGTGATTTATGTGCATAGCAGTATGCTTGTATTATTTTTGTATAATAGCGTAGATGGTTTTGCATAGTGAGCTTGTAAAGATGTCATTCACTGTTACTCGCTATTTTTCTGTAAGTGCATTTTTCATTACCATCATCAGCTTATGAACATCACAATGTTAAACTAGAATATAGTGTATTTTATTTATGGCTTATGTAGTATTTGAGTACCTTACAAATATTAATTGAATATTGCCACATCTGTGTGAAGTAGGAGACTGTTACATTCATTTTATAGATGGGGAAACTGAGGCATGAAGAGCTTATGTGAATTACCTAAGGTCATTTAGCAAATCTGAGACAGTACATGTCTTAAGATAGGATCACTTTAATCTCTGCAACAGCATAGCTGTTATTTTTACATGAGGACAAGTATAGATTAGTGTCAGTGTATGTTCAGATATTAATCTCTACTGATCCGTTTACCTGCAAAACTATTTCAAGCCAAATTAAAATATGCCTCTACTTCAGGCAAAGCTGTCTGTTGCTTGTATTGCTGTAAAACCTAATCTAGATGTTTCAAAATAAATTTGTTTGTCAAGGCATATTGCTGTAATTGGTACATCTACATTATGATTTTCACTTACCAAAGAAGCATCATATCAGATTGAAATAATCTTTTTCTTTTTTTTTAACTTACATTTGCTAACTCTGAAAGCATTAGAAGGCGGGTGGCTTAGATTCAAAAGATAAACATGAAAGAATCACAGTGTCTGATAGACTGTCTTTATATATCAAATGAATTTTTGCAAGCAAGAGAGAAAAAAAATCCCTGAGGAAAAGTTGAAAGAGCATTACAAGTACTGATTTAGGAAATGTATTTTTTTGGATAGATACTTTTTTTTTACTTTCCTATTATGTTGGGAAAATAATTAATTTGTAATGTCAGTTTTAAAAGAAAAAATTAGTTATACATTTCTATCTAAAAAGCCCTTTTCTGTGCACTTCATTACCCTCAGTAGTATGACATACCATTTATTTATTTAATTTTAAGAGCATTTGCTAACAGATTCTAAAAGAAACTTAACAACTGCCATTTTAGTTTAGATCACTCCTGTGTTAATCTCGTATCCTTAAAAAAATATAATAATACCAGATGTTTTCAGGAAAGAAAAAAGAATTTTTCCCAAAATATCCTGCAGTTGGATACGAGTGTGTCTGGGATAAGGCAACGGAAGAAATATCTGGGTTTTGGGAAGAAGTAGTTGAGGAAGGGAGATTAATCTTCTTTATTTTCCCTTTAATTTGTCCTATTTTTTGTCCTTCTTTAATGCCTTTCTTACAAGGAACAACATTTTTTAAATTTGGGAAATGAAAAGGAGAAATTCCTAGAGGGTGGTAAAATCACTGTAAGGGACTTTTTTAGTACCTTTCAAAGAAAAGGGAAACCTAGCATGAGGTTAATTTCACTTAACATTAGAGGTCTGTCACATAGACATTTGTATCGGAGCTGGTCTACTAAACTCTTTTTATAGTTAACAGAGATAACCGGGCATTTCTAATGAACAATTTATCTCAACTCTTTTAAGTATTTATTTTGGGCTAAGATTAATTGTGTTCTAGAAATGTCCATTTCTTTCCACTCACTAGAAGGACAAACAAGTTTAATTAGAAACTAATTCAAGTGTAGACATGGAAGCTAGATGAGATGAATCTTACAGATTCTCTGTAATGTTATACAAGATTACAACTTGTCTATATTTTTAATTGGAACACTGAAAAAAACCTCCTATATGCTGAAAACATTGATGGAATGCTAAAATATAGCAGCTTAAAAAAAAGCAGGAAATGAAGTTTAATCAGTCTGTCCTCTGTACTAGGTGCTGTAAATTTAACAATATACAATTTTCAAAAGAATGGCAATATTATGTATCCACTATTTGTCTTTCCTAGCTTTTATTTTAAACTTCCATTTTGTAACTAGTATAATTATTTTTAGGGAAGGTGTTATATTTTAATGTATTAAACAAGTTTTAACTTAAAAGTTGGGGAGCTTTAAACTCTTGGGGAAATTCTTCAGTAATTTCTTATAAAAGCTTAATTCAGCTCTTCTACTTTCAGTTCATTGCTATTTAAAAAGCTTTAAATAATGATTTAACCACTTGTTATATATTACTTTTATATTTAAAGGTGCTTTCCTGTGGCTGTGCTACAGACATTATTTGTGTATATTTGACTTGAAGCTTAAACAATTTTTGAATTTAAAGTATTTGAGAACATGCTTCAGTTGAAAAGGGCTTAAGGAAGCATTTAAATGCATTGAAGTGAACCCAAACAGCAACATAGTTTTAATGCAAATATGTTTACAATATATACTTTAATAGGAAGCTGAAAATGCTAACAAGCAACTTACAAACTTAGCAAAATCTATTCGTATTCAACACACAAGTTGTTCAAGGTACACACATCAGTTACAAAAATGCAGAAGAGGATAATATTGATGTTTCTGACACTGCTATGAAAAAAATGCTGAAGAAAGGCCAAAAAATAACTTAAAGTGAAGGCAACAGAGAAGACCATACAGTGTTACCATCCAAGTCCATTACTGAAGCTGATGAATTAGTACAGAAATTGGCAGTAGTGAATCAAGGGAAACAAGCAATGAACAAAAGGAAAAGTCCTGCAGAAATGGAAGAAACTGAAGAAGTTGCAGCACCATTGCAAAAAAAAGATGTTAAACTACGAAAAAAAGGGTTAGCAGGGAAAAAGAAGTATAACAATCATGGAGTCTCAGCAAGCAAGTTAAAAGAAAAAGATCATGTTCAGGAGTAAGGAGAGTTGGATAAACCTAAGGAATTAGTTCTTACCATTGAAAAGACTCCAAGACTTGCAACTTACCCCTCTGAACATGAAAACATGCAGTATTCTTCTGAACATACTGATGAGGACCCAACATCATTGTTATCTGGTAAAACCCAGCAAAGGTCAACAGCAGCGAAAGCAAACAGAAAATCAGAGGTTTTGTGTGTTCCTTTTGTTTACATTTATGTGGTTTTTTTTTTAAAGGCAGGATGAACTGATGCAAAATCCAACTCCATTTACAGTTAAGATTTATTTTTCAAGAATGATTATTATAAATTGCAGTATCAATATTAAGCATATTCATTATCCTTGGAGACCTGTCTGTTGTTTGTTGAGCAGAACTAGTCCTGAACTGGAGGAGGAGCACAGGAGACATTGTGCTCTTATCTGCTCGCGCAGAAGCCTGGGGTGTTTGTAATAGCAGCAGTACTGGACTGCGCATAGAGATTCTATTCTGAAAGTGTTGGTTCACATTCTTCTCTATGAGGTGAGGCAGACTGAAGTGTTCCACGCTTGCATCCTGTTTACCTCTGTTTATCCTTGGTGATCTTTCTACTTGCCTGTCAGTTAATTAAATTCCAGCTCAGTCTTGACCCTGAGGAAATTCAGGATCCAAATTAACTGTGAGCATGCTTCTCAGTGGGAGGCGTGAACCAGACTTTAGGGAGGTCTGAATCTGACTGTCTCCCTGCATTTGACCCAAGTCTCACTGAGAAGTGGTCCATACAACCTAACTGGTGTTGCTAATGAAAACAGATTTGGATGTTCTGATGGTTTGGGAAATCACCAGCTAGCCGACAGTGGCCTTGCCCCAGTAAGCTGCTTGCTGGTGGAAGTCAAGGAAGCTCCGTGGGATTTTCCATCTCTGTGTGCAAGTGTTCTCTCTATCCAAATTACACTTACTGCTGAGTCATTTGAGATAATAGCATGCTATAATGTTGGCAAGGAGGTACTATTCTTCTGGGACTCAAAACCTTCTCTGAACAGAAGGAAGCTTACCACAGCATTCATGACTCAGCCTGATGCCAGAAACTCAGGGTGCTGGAAGATGCCACCGGTAAGTCAGTATCTCTTCCTATTCCTGCAGTTTTAGTAGCACTAGTTCTTCCAAGGACGCCCTTCTTCCAGGGTGTCCCTAACTGCCCACGTAGTAATGGCTTAGAAGGCCCTTTCTGGAGGATTAGTCTGGCCCATAGATAGGGGGTGATGAACTAGGATGTACTCACAAGTGAGCAACAGTCACTGAGGACGTGTCAGGCACAAACCTGTTGTATTAAGAATACTGGCACATTCATGTGTTGTGCATGAGGCAAATGAATGGTGAATGTGGTGCATATTTACATGTGTGGGGACAGGGTGTATTCTCTTTCCTAGGAAATATGAACACAGCCAGCGTGCTCTCAAGGATTCTAGGCTTAAATGGATTCATAGAATCATAGAATCATTTAGGTTGGAAAAGACCCTTAAGATCATCGAGTTCAACCGTTAAACTAACACTGCCAAATCCACCACTAAACCATGTCCCTAAGCACCACATCTACCTGTCTTTTAAATACCTCCAGGGATGGTGACTCAACCACTTCCCTGGGCAGCCTGGTCCAATGCTTGACAACCCTTTTGGTGAAGAAATTTTTCCTAATATCCAATCCAAACTCCCCTGGCGCAACTTGAGGCCGTTTCCTCTTGTCCTAGAGATTCGTCTCAGTTGGCCCAGGGACCACAGTTTGTTCTTCACTGTGAATGATAAAGATAGTACCAAAATACTCTAAATGACTATAGCCATTGTCTTATTGACTCTTGCATTAGCAGTGTAGCTTCATTTTGGGTAATACTCTAGTTTAAAAATATTATTTCTTTCCAAACTGTTCAGTAATGCTAAAAACAGTTATACTGAAAGTAGACCTGATTTTTTTTCTCAACTTTGTCACATTTCTCCTTAAAACATCAAGAACAATTATTACCCAAGTCTTTAAATATACAAGAAGATTCACCCCAACTAATCTCAGAAAGACGAGAAAACTGCTGCATCTGCACTCCAGTTCTTTGGCTTTTACAGGATTGATTCATACAACAATTTTAATCTCAAGTTATTAAAATTATTTATAAAGATGGATAAACATTATTATCCACTTGCCACAGATGAAATCTGTGATACAAAGAGGTAATGATTTTGCCAGGATCTCATAGGTATTACTTTAGGTTCTGCCACGAAAGTATATGTCAATATAGTTTACAGCATCTCTAATGATTGTTCTGAGTTATGTCAGCATTCAGCGGCTGTTTTATTTCTTTCCTCTCCATCTGAATAGAAAGCCTTGTATTTCAGTCATGTAAACTCTAAATCCATCCAGCTTTCAGGCAGGTTTCCTTCATATTCTTGAAAAAAATAGTGCTTTTAAAGGAGGATGGGATGGGACAGGATGGGATGGGATGGGATGCTTGTGCTTGTCGTTTTCCAAAGAAGAGTCATACATTTCTAAGACTCCCTTTTTTTTTGGCTAATACAGTATCAAGAATCAACCATGATAACTCCCTTTGTTTTACAGTAAATAGATAGAAACTCAGTACAGGGAAAACTCATCAAATTACTTAGTTCAGTCCAGCTACTGCAAGAAGGATGTATTTTTCTGGTGTTTTTTAGTCTGAAGGCACTAGATGCTAGGGTTTTTCAGTGTGCCTTGGAGACTAGTCAGAGTTCAGTGCAGTAGTAAAAAGCAGAACCAGCAAACTTTTCTGTTTAAATATAGGTCATTTCAGACTGCAGCCTTACAAATCATTGCAGTAGTACAACTAAGAAGGCAGTGAACTGTAGTGTGCTGGAGGGAATACTGGCTGGGAGGGTGGTATGGTAGAAACTTTTAGAATTGATTTTGATGCCAAATAAAATGTACCATTGAACTTCAGTCCAAATAACAATAGGTGATTTTTAGAAGAAATAGCTTAAAACTCTTAAGTATTTTCCAATATGTTGGTCACCATAGTCCCTGCAAATTTACATTGCATTTTGTCTGTTCCAATCTTCAGGTCTGTTTTGTGAACTTAGCATAGCAGTAAAATATTTGAGAAGAAACAGAGGCAAATGAAGACAGAGTTTATTCAATTCTCTTGTACGCTGGACAGGTGAATTTAATAATTTTTTATTACTACACTATTGCTGTGTCAGTGCTCTCTATATGTTAGCAACTGACACTTAGCATACTTCATTCAGTGAGAAAACTGTCCCGTTTGTAACCTGAACTGCCGCTGTTTAAACTTGTAGAAATTGATTGCAGTAGAAGGGATTCTTTTGTTTTCCTACCTGTCCTAATCTTTTTTCAATTTTGTGAAGTCACCAGCATTGTAAAATGTTTCACTTAAATATTTCTCATTGTTTTGGGGGATGAAAATACAAACATAAAGGAACTGAATCAAGATAAGAAGGTGAAACAAAGTGTTTCCTCTATTTCCAAAATAATCCATTGGCTCTTGGGTACTCTTATTTCCCGTGTTTGAATATATTCATGAGTTTTGCTTCCTCAAACTACAGTGAAGCAGATAACCCTTTCATAAATTAATGTTCAGCAGTTGAACACAGCATGTTTGACTTTTGGCGACTTTTGCATGAAAAGATTTTCTATCTTGGACTTCATCAGTTTTTCTACATGACAGAAGTAGCACAGAGACTGTAGTGGAATGTATTTGAGTGTTAGAATATGTTATCCTTACATTACAGTATTTTGATTTGAGAGCAGTCTACAAGAATCTCATGAGGTAAGGAGGTAAAAACCTAACACAGAAATTGGAATATATAAGATTATCTTGTAAAAGTGTTAAAATATAATCAATAACATATTTTGGAGTTAAATATCTTAATGGTTGCTAGCTATATGGAAATGATGAATATGATTCTAAAGGGTTTTATGACAGCAGTGGTAATCTACAGCAAACTTCTGGCATCTGTTTTTCTTTGTACATTGGAATATGACTCAGTCTCTCCAGCACTACTATGTGAGAGGTCTCTTCTTTGTCCAGCACTGTTCCCATAGTTCAGCAGTTCAAAATACATATCTTCTAAGACCCCACACAAAGATAATATATATTCTGTAATTTTCCAAATATTGAAGAATTTCTTTTAAATTATCAACTGACAGCATTTCATTGGTTTGATATCAGACTTTTCAGTCTTGAAAAAGTTGATGGAAAAAAGTGAAGATGGAACTCCATTTCTGTATAAGGTTCTGTGAATTTGATGAGTCAATCAAAATGAGAAAAAAAGGGAAAATATTACTCCATTTATCTGTTTAGAAATTAGTTTTAGTAAATTAACTAATTACTTCTGAGTTCTTAAAAATAATTCATTAATTTATAGTTTGAATGAGTTTATTCAGGACATGGATATGTTAAAATAAGAACATTTATCAATTGACTACTGTTGTAATAATAGCAAACAATGTAACGTAATGCTATTATTTTTCATTATAGAATGTAACTTTGGAAAGCATCTTACCTGAAGAAGATAATCTTCCATGGGCTTTAAAAAGAAGTAGTAGATGTTAAAGATAAATCTTATCTTTTCTTTTGAAAGGAGTGTCTGATTGTAACTAGAATCATAGAATCATTGAGGTTGGAAAAGACCTCTAAGATCATTGAGTCCAACTGTCGACCCAACACCACCACCCACTAAGCCATGTCCCTAAGCACCTCATCTACACGTCTTTTAAATACCTCCAGGGATGGGGACTCCACCACTTCCCTGGGCAGCCTGGTTCAATGTTTCACCACTCTTTCAGTAAATAAATTTTTCCTTACGTCCAACCTAAACCTCCCCTGGCGCAACTGGAGGCCATTTCCTCTCGTCCTATCGCTTGTTACTTGGGAGAAGAGACCGACACCCACCTCGCTACAACCTCCTTTCAGGTAGTTGTAGAGAGCGATGAGGTCTCCCCCTGAACCTCCTTTTCTCCAGGCTAAACAACCCCAGTTCCCTCAGCCGCTCCTCATAAGACTTGTTCTCCAGACCCCTCACCAGCCTCGTTGCCCTTCTCTGGACACGCTCCAGCACCTCGACGTCCTTCTTGGAGTGAGGGGCCCAAAACTGAACACAGTATTCGAGGTGCGGCCTCACCAGTGCCGAGTACAGGGGCACGATCACTTCCCTGCTCCTGCTGGCCACACTATTTCTGATACAGGCCAGGATGCCATTGGCCTTCTTGGCCACCTGGGCACACTGCCGGCTCATGTTCAGCCGGCTGTCAACCAGCACCCCCAGGTCCTTTTCCGCCAGGCAGCTTTCCAGCCACTCTTCCCCAAGCCTGTAGCGCTGCATGGGGTTGTGGTGGCCGAAGTGCAGGACCCGGCACTTGGCCTTGTTGAACCTCATACAGTTGGCCTCGGCCCATCGATCCAGCCTGTCCAGGTCCCTCTGCAGAGCCTTCCTACCCTCGAGCAGATCAACACTCCCGCCCAACTTGGTGTCCTCTGCAAACTTACTGAGGGTGCACTCGATCCCCTCATCTAGATCATTGATAAAGATACTGAACAAGACCGGCCCCAGTACTGAGCCCTGGGGAACACCGCTCGTGACTGGCCGCCAACTGGATGTAACTCCATTCACCACAATGTGCCATCATGCCAAAGATTGCCAGAGATCTTGGAATATGCTTCCCAAATCCAGTATTTTAACGGTACTGAGAAGCATTTCTCTGATACACTGGGAATTTGTTATACCAATGAACATATTTTTGACTGAGTTGATGTCCTGGTTTCAGCTGGGATAGAGTTAATTTTCTTCCTAGTATCTGGTACAGTGCTGTGTTTTGGATTTAGGATGAGAACAATGTTGATAACACACCGATGTTTTAGTTATTGCTAAGCAGTGCTTACACCAGTCAAGGACTTTTCAGCTTCCCATGCCCTGCCAGCGAGAAGCTGGGAGGGGGCACAGCCAGGACAGCTGACCCCAACTGGCCAAAGGGACATTCCATACCATGGGACATCATGCTCAGTTTTTTGCACCGAAACTAGGACAGTTGATTATATATAAAACACATTCAGTTATGCTGCCATGCTGAAAGCATGAATTTTAAATAATTGTAAAATATAATATATGATGAAAATTTATGTGCATTGTGTTCTGGTATTAAAAAATATTTTTGCTGCATGGGGAATATTTACAGAAGTAAAGCTGGTATTTTTGTAATAGTTGTAAAATGAGGAGCCTATGCCACAAGTAGAAGATAACCGTAAGATATAATAACCACTAGATCCAGACAAACAATAATGTAGGATCCCTATAATGAAAATGATTATTTTCGAAGTGACTCCACAAATTATTGTGAGTTATTTTCTGCAACAGTCAGAAAATAAAGTCTTCCTTGAATGACTAGATCATGTCTTCTTAATTGATAAATACTGGAACTTGCAGGGTTATCAGGAGAAATAAGACACACCTGGCCCCGCTAAGGTTTCTGATGCAATTCCCAAATGACTTACCTGCTCGTTGCTTATGTGTTAAAAAGTATGGCAACATAAACACATTTTTTAAATTCTACAAATTAAAGAAATCATCTTGTTTACTACTTAGCTAAGAGAACTAGAGTTTATCCATCTGTGTTTACCGTCTTTTTAGACAGAAAAGGACATTGTTCAGATGCTGCACTGATATTTCCATACTGGCAATTAATTTACTTCTTAACCTTTTGCAAACCTGTTCATCCCTGTCTCCTGAGCCTTCAGTTTTTGCTTCTGTAAAAAGAGAAAATTATTCTTATGTCTTCGGATACCTTTGCATGGTTGGGTACATATTCTCATCTCGCAGATAAGTTTGTTACAAAGTAATAAAACTTGAAGGCTTGGTTTTAGGTAAATATATAACAGAAATATGATACATATTAATCCTTTTTTGATCTTTAGATTAACAATAAATGTAAGCCTGAATGTGTTTTATACTAGTGGTTCTTCAGCTATTTTAAAGCTTCATTTACATTAAAAGGAGAGTATGCAGTGGCTTTAATATAAATTATAATCAAGGCTGTAATGTATTATGTATTTTTATATAAGATACTATAGTCCAAAAAGATCAGAGTATTAAATATAGAACATAGTTCTAAAGTAAAATATGTTACTCTGTTTCTGTGTCCTAGATGTGTTTTCCTAAAGTAACTTTTTGCTTTTGTCACATTCCCAATGAGATAGAACTTCTATTAAATGGCGAAAGACTTCCATTAATAAATCAAGTGAGTAAAATGCAACAAGCATCAACACTTTCACCAGCAGAAGCTGGCCTGAAAACCAGTAAGTGGAAAGCTAATCATGTAGGGACCTGGTAAGAGAACATTAAACGCTTCCTGAAGATTTTAACAGCTTGCCCTCAGTGAAGTACTTTGTTTTTTTTTTTCTTCTTGGTTTTTTTCCCAACTGTTACTAAAACTTAACCAACTCCATAAAAATCTTAAGTTTGTGCCAGTTCCTCATCTATCTGTATAAAATAGCTAATAAAGATGATATAATAAAGGATGAGGTAAAGATACTCTAAAGCAAAATCTAAAATCTTCATGTGGAGACGAAACTACCTACATCTGTGCTACGCATGTGCTTTCCAAAATGGGCCAAAATGCCTGTGTCTGAACTGGTACATACATTGTCTTCATCACTGAATGAAACTGCATGGAATACACATGCCTGCAGCAAGAAATGTGATAAAGTCTAATTCTTAGAGTTACAGAAAGTTTACTTCACTCTTTTTAGAAAATACCGTGTGCCAGCTTCTAGAGGAAAAACATTAGACACTGTTTAGATGTTTTGTCTATTGAACATCTTTCTGAGTAGCTTTTATCTTTATGTAGGGAAGAAAACAGTTGAGCTTTTGCACAGTATGCTTGCTAAGCTGTCATCAGGTATAGAAGATCTGAAAGACAAAGAAGCTTTTGAAGACAGTGGAAGAGACAGAAATACTGGTAAATGCAGAATAAATGTAGAGATCTGTATTCTATTATTTAGGTCCCTGTTTAATTTACTCTAACACCTCATATGCGGTTATTCAAGAGGTGTTACTGCTCTAGCAACTCCCGGGCTCAAGATGAAGAAACAGACATTAGTGAAAGTTACTGGAGACACCATGAAAAGCAGAATTATTTTAAGAGGAACTTAAATGCAAATAGGCTAAAAGACTTTACATTATTTGATATATAGATGACAGACTGTCAAACAAATTAAACAAGACTGGGAATACTGGCAGAATGTACAAAATGTAAATAAGCATAAAGCTTAATGAGAGAATATGTTATGAGGGAACTGTAGGGCTAAACAGAAGAACAGGAAGAATATTTATCCACAAATACATAACGCTGTGTATGAGCTAATACATCCTCCCAAGAAGCTCAGTACCACCGTTGCTGGTGGTATTTCACTAGTGCTAATTGACTTCTGTCAATACCTGGCTAATTTAGAACTAGCTCAGATGTTTCTTCAACTTGGTAACTAGGTATAGTTTACCTAATACAGGGTTTAATTTTTCAATTTTTTTTAAGATGTAGATTTATATGTCACATGGACACTTAAAAGCAATACTGAAAAATGTAAATTTGATGTCAAAGAGAACTGGAAGCTGGTGAAAGAATTCAGATTGAGGTGTTGAGGCAAGGGTGTTACATGAACAAGTTGAAAGGCTTTTTATAAGGGTTTTTATAACATTTTATAAGGACTGAAAGGAGGCCAATTCTGTTTGGACAAACAGGGAAAGAGGATGTTGAGTAGAGCAGGATCCCAAAATGGCATGTGGGTTTTTTTTTTTTTATTAAGAGCAATGTGAGGGAAAACTTTGAAAGTAGCCCGAGATTATGCACCTGAGTATCCAGAAAGTTAGTTATGGAAAGTAAAGATATGGCAAGTTTTTGGAAAGAAAGATATTAGCTCTTTTTCACAAGTTTAGTTAAAGCTGATAAAACCTTGAAATGACATAATTTGAGAGAAGGACAGATGGAGAATATTACTGGAAGAACAATTAATGATGCTGAGCTTGATTTGTTAGTCATCAGCACGGAGATGATAACCAAAGATGTGTCAGCTGATGAAATTGCTTGGAGAGAGAACATAATGTAGGATGAGCAAAAGGCTATAGACACTGCCCTGGGGAATAATGAGAGTGGGGAAAGAGTAAAAAGGCTCATCAAAAGATGAACTAAAAGAACAGTCTTGAAAAGAACTGGAGCAAAAAAAATTATCTTCAAGCCTAGTGGGTGTAAAATGCCAGGAAGGCAAGATTGATCAATGGCATCAAAAATAGGAAGGCGGCAAAAGTGAAAGAAAAGATGGGAGATGAAGGACAGTGAGATTATGTATGTCAGGGAGCAGCAAGAGTATGCTGCTCCACAAGGGAAGGCCATCTGGGAGATGACTATGACAGCAAGACGGTCAGGGGCAGTATCTTCACTGACAAGGGCGTAATCCCACAGTAGATTATGGCAAGGCAAGCAGAGTTGGTCTGGTTATGGTAATTAGGATCACCTAACAGTCCAGATCACAAGACAAGTCCAAAATGATGAGACATAATCTGAAGTCAAGTCAGCATGTCAGGATCAGAATGAGGGCTGGTGACAGCAACCAGGTTCAGCCAACAGTCCAGTGATTGTCAGTGTCGTGGTTTAATCTCAGTCAGCAACTAAGCACCACGCAGCCGCTCGCTTACTCCCCCCCCCGGTGGGATGGGGGAGAGAATCGGAAGGGTAAAAGTAAGAAAACTCATGGGTTGAGATAAAGACAGTTTAATAGGTAAAGCAAAAGCCGTGCATGCAAGCAAAGCAAAACAAGGAATTCATTCACTACTTCCCATCGGCCGGCAGGTGTTCAGCCATCTCCAGGAAAGCAGGGCTCCATCACGCATAACAGTTACTTGGGAAGACAAACGCCATCACTCCAAACATGTCCCCCCCCCTTCCTTCTTCTTCCCCCAGCTTTATATACTGAGCATGACGTCACATGGTATGGAATGTCCCTTTGGCCAGTTTGGGTCAGCTGTCCTGGCTGTGCCCCCTCCCAGCTTCTTGTGCACCTCCAGCCTTCTCAGTTGGTAGAGCCTGGGAAGCTGAAAAGTTCTTGACTGGTGTAAGCACTACTCAGCAACAACTAAAACTTCGGTGTGTTATCAACATTGTTCTCACCCTAAATCCAAAACACAGCACTGTACCAGCTACTAGGAAGGAAATTAACTCTATCCCTGCCGAAACCAGGACAGCCAGGCAAATCTATAATGACAAAGCAAGTCCAAAATCAAGCCGGGAAGCCAAGAAGAAGAGACCCTCATCTCACAACTCATTCTCACACAGCTCTTTTCACAGCAGTCTTCTCCCCAGGTTACCAAGCTGCATCATACCAGAGTTATCCTTGACCGCAGGCAGCTGAGCCTCTAGGAGAGGGGAACAGGTTGCACTCAGGGCCCGGGTGATTCATACTATTTAACGACTTAAGGTGGACTCAGCTGCAGTTAGTGAGAATTTTGTGATTGGTTTAATTAGGGTCAGGAACTCATCCCCAGTCCTATGTCTGACCATAATTCCTTCTTGCTATTTTAATGTGTAAGATGGGAAAATAAGATACTATGATCCAGAGACTGGAGTGAGAATCACAGTTACATTGTGATACAAACAAGAAGATAATCCTTGTTTTGAAGGGCTTAAATCTAAAATATAACACATTCAGGAGGGCAGGGTTAACAAAATAATAAAAATGCCATTGTTTTTCGTTCCCTATGCACTTTTAAATTTTGGTATTATTTAAATGTGAGCAAATGACAATGCTTTCTTTTCAAGGCTTAGAAATTTCTTTTAAACATTACTCACAGTATAGACTAATAATTTATTATTGGATGTTATTTCCAATATAAAGTAAATTTTAAGCTCAAGATCCATCTGATAGGATTCAATTTTTAAAAGAAATATATAAATGTAATTTTCCAACTAATGACTGATATTTTGCACCTACTGCAGATAATAGACTAAATGAGCTACCAAACCAGAGAAGGCTTCTTGCAATTTTGGAATCAAATCTGAAAGACCCGCAGGGAACACTGGCTCTGGCAGCTAGCCAAACAGGCAGCAGGAATGGTAAGTACACAGCTGAAGTCTGATACCATATTATTTATTCACTAGGAGTTTTGTGTGTCCATAGAGTAGAATCACTGAGACATTAATATCTTTCAGGAGTAAGAGTACAGGACTGGATTTTTATAAACATGGAAATGATTTTAGCAAATTTTAATGTTTAGAATTCTTTTGCTTGAGACGTAAAAAAAGTAAGAAGTTGAAGGGAATATTTATTTTCATATAGGTGAAAATGGTCATTGACACTGGGGAGTGATATTTTAGATTGACTGAGTGCTACTTAAGTATTTTTGAAGAAAATACTTTTTAAATGACTGATAACTTAGGAGCATAATAGTTGAATATGCGTAAAAATAGACTTCTGATCTATGTCTGCGATACTACATTGTCACTATAATTGGAAAAATGTTATCAAAGGTATAAGTTTCAGCAGGCAGGAATTACTTGCTTTTATTCTTCAAGCTGTACAGAGAGAGTGTTACATACCTGCATTATATCTTGTGTGATAGTGCATAACAGTTTATGGAATGGTTTTATTCTTCAATTTAAATATTTTTAAAACAACTTTGAGTAATTATGTGCCTAATATTTAGTATACTGTATTTACTATGAGAATGCAAAGGCAACTTTTCAACAATAAACACTGTAGCTTAAAAAATTCTATTACAAGAGATTGTAAAACTTTAAATTGACTAATATATCTGTCATTTTCTACAGAAAGGAGAGGATATGAGCTAAAGAGGATTTTAGCTGCAAGTCTGGAAGAAAAATTGAAAGACCTGCAGCAAGTGGAAACTTCTGTAGCAGATCAAGTAGGCATATGTGGGTCAGAGGGTGAGACCCTATAGGTACATTCATCTATATGTACGGTCAGTAAAAATTCTGGCTTTGTTAGACAGGATGGATGCTTAAATATTTAATTTTGTACTGAAAATATGTATTATTACCATTTGTGTCTGATTTGGAATATGTTAGATGACTATATTTCTTAGTCATAGAAGAAATGTGAACAAATATTCTGAACTGATCTATATACTATAAAAGATAATTGACCTCAAAAGTCTTCTGCCCTATCAAGTTAGGCAAACAAATCGGAAGATTGTAAATTCTTTTTTGATAGATTCCTCGATCTTTTTCTTCCCAATTCAGTACTTAATTAATAGAACTGAAAAATATAGCTAATGATCCAAATATGTATTTAAGTAATTTTAATGTTAATCAAATTTACCTTAAAGTTCTCAATAAGTTTTAAATTATGATTTTGTGATGTTGCAGCCAACTTCCTTGAATACGTATGTTCTAAAGCACAGAAGGCAGAGCTAATTTATGTAGACTTTCCCTTTGTGTTCTTTTTGCTGTAGCCGGTGCTGTGTTATGCCCTTGTGGTTCTACTGAAGCTGCAGAGTACTTATTACGGGCTTTATTCACCTTCTCTATCCAGCTGCTGCTATTTTGTTTTTACAAGACTCTGAAAAACAGTATTATGGTTCAAGGTGTCAACTAGAATATGTTTTATATCTAAGTAGAAATCTTAATTGAATAACTATCTGCCATTGTTATGTGGGTAGTGAAATTTTAATATAGAAACTTAATATGGAAATTTAAGGATATAATGTTGTGGCTATAAGAAACCATTTTGGTATAAAATTGTTCATAGTGAGACTTTAAATTCTGAGAGTATATTTGGAAATTATTTAAACTTGGAAAGATTTTCTAAGAGCAGGAAAAACTTGGTTCAGAAAAATTTTTGTACTAATTTGTGTCAGATTGTCAGGTTTTATTCAACTGTAATGCCACTGATATATGGTAAAGAAATATAAAACTTGTTAGAATGAAAATTTTGTACTCCAGGGGCATAGGTAGTGTTCCAGTCTGCATATGCATTAGCTGATTACATATTTGCAAGTTGAAGGCTGTCTCATAAAGGTACTGAATAAATAAGCTGATGAAGGAGCTGCCTGGACAGTTAATATTAATTTATAGTAATTCTTGAAACAGTGGAAAATTTCCAGAAAGCTGTAATGGAGCTACTGTTGTGCTAGTGTTTTAAAAAGATATATGGGACAATCTCAGCTTGACACTGATCTTGGATAGAATAAGTTAGCAGGACTATATTAATAGAAAACTAAGAGAAGGAAACATAACTGATGTCAATTATTATTGTTTTATGGAAGATAACATGCAAACCAACTTAATTTTTTTTTGAGCGGTGTTGAAGTTACCCTATTGATAAATGGCAGTTATAATGTGGCATAGCCGAATCTACAAGTCTAGAGTTTTGCAGAAAGATATTTTTATTATGAAATTAGATAAATATGGAATTAACTGTCCTGTCAAGTGTATTCCAGCTGAATATTTGTCAGCTTTGTGATGTGTTCCTTTCCAGTGTAAAAGAAAAATGGGTTGTTATTTTCATTTTAATTTTCTATCTCAAAAGGAATTAATTGAGGAAAATCTGATGACTGGTGTTATACAAGAGATTGATTTCAGTGCAAAAGTCAGACCTGACTTACTTTGGCACTTAAGATATGATGTTTTATGAAGAACTGAGGTGTCCAAGTCAAAGAGAGCAGTTCAGCAGAAGCTGAATGCTGAATTACCTGTTATAGACTATCATGCCTTCCTGGTTGTCAACTGTCCAAAAGATTTCTAGGTTTCTGACTGCACAGTGATCCAGTTTCAACAAGGAATGGAGTCCAATAAAACTCTGTTATTCGATGGTGTACTCCAGCTGCTGAACTGTGTTTTACTTGCCCACACCCAGGGGAGGACTCAGTGCTCTGGATCCTGAATGGATGAAGATGCCACTAAAGTGCCAGTGAAAGGCAATAGTTGACACAAAATTTTACTTTTAATATTTCTTACTTGCTGCCCGCAGATAATGCTTCAAACAGGAGCACAGAATCATCACATTTTAGTTTGGGGATTAAATTAGGTTCATTTCACTTGGTTCATTTCACTAAGACAGCAGTTCTTATAGAAATGTCAATGGATTTGAACACTTCCTAGTTATAGGTGGCTTTAAAAATCCCAGACTCTATAAATTAAATCCAAATGGCTAGATTTTCTGTTCTGGTAATAGAATTCATGCACCATGTGAAAGAACAGAATATAATGGAGCTGACTGGTGGTATCTTCCTAGTCATGCACTGCTAAGTGCCAGCATATTTTTTTCTGATGTATTAAAGTGGAGTGCCTCTTTCAGCTCTTTCTGCCAGTGTCGTGGTTTAACCTCAGCCGGCAACTGAGCACCACACAGCCGCTCGCTCACTCCCCCCCGCCCCCTGGTGGGATGGGGGAGAGAATCGGAAGAGTGAAAGTGAGAAACCTCATGGGTTGAGATAACAACAGTTTAATACTTGAAATAGAATAAAATAATAATAGTAATAGTAGTAGTAATAATAATAATAATAGAATACACAAAGCAAGTGATGCATGATGCAATTGCTCACCACCCGCCAACCGATGCCCAGCCAGTCCCCGAGCAGCGGCCCCCCGGCCAGCTTTCCCCAGTTTATGTACTGAGCATGACGTCACATGGTATGGAATGTCCCTTTGGCCAGTTTGGGTCAGCTGCCCTGGCTGTGCCCCCTCCCAGCTTCTCGTGCACCTCCAGCCTTCTCAGTCGGTAGAGCATGGGAAGCTGAAAAGTCCTTGACTAGTGCAAGCACTGCTTAGCAACACCTGAAACATCGGTGTGTTATCAACATTGTTCTCACCCTAAATCCAAAACACAGCACTGTACCAGCTACTAGGAAGAAAATTAACTCTATCCCAGCTGAAACCAGGACAGACAGGAATCTCTTCTCCTGCAACAGCTCCCAGAACTCGACATACAGTATTTTCCTATAGCTGAGAGATTTATGGAAAAGTGGTCTAGTTTTACATCAGTGGAGAATCTTGAAATAAAGAGAATTTGTTGCTTCCTGTTCTGGGTAGGGTGAGGTTTTGATGCGCCCATTAGTGTGACACAAAGTAGCAGGCCAGACAACCTTATTGACATAAATCTATTATTTCTTTTGAGTCAGATTTTAAAATAGTAAATGTAGTTTATTTCTAATTATTGCTGCAAAGTATTTTTCTTATGATAGAGAAGAAAATGCAGGAGGTAACAGAGAGAAGAAAGCTTTTGCTTACTAGCTTGGAATCAAACTGGAAAGGTCTGCAAAAACCTCAGGCTCTTGCAGCTAGCCAATTTTGTGGCATGAACGGTAAATACTAAAGAACATAAAGGTTTCTAACCATCCTGGATCAGATTAAAGGTTCATATAATCTAGTGCCCGGTCTCCATCTGTGTTCAAAAGCAGATGTGTAGAGAACAGTATATGATTCTTCCCAAAACATTCTCCAGTTTCAAACTAAGCCATGTTTGCTATGTTCTGTAGCTAATAGAATCATAGAATCTTAGAATCATTAAGGTTGGAAGAGACCTCTAAGATCATCGAGTCAACTGTCAACCCAACACCACCATGCCCACTAAACCATGTCCTTAAGTGCCTCATCTACTCATCTTTTAAACACCTCCAGGGATGGTGACTCAACCACTTCCCTGGGCAGCCTGGTCCAATGTTTCACCACTCTTTCAGGAAAGAAATTTTTCCTCACGTCCAATCTAAACCTCCCCTGGCGCAACTTGAGGCCATTTCCTCTCGTCCTATCGCTAGTTACTTGGGAGAAGAGACCGACACCCACCTCGCTACAACCTCCTTTCAGGTAGTTGTAGAGAGCGATGAGGTCTCCCCTCAGCCTCCTCTTCTCCAGGCTAAACAACCCCAGTTCCCTCAGCCGCTCCTCATAAGACTTGTGCTCCAGACCCCTCACCAGCCTCGTTGCCCTTCTCTGGACACGCTCCAGCACCTCGACGTCCTTCTTGTAGTGAGGGGCCCAAAACTGAACACAGTATTCGAGGTGCGGCCTCACCAGTGCCGAGTACAGGGGCACGATCACTTCCCTACTCCTGCTGGCCACACTATTTCTGATACAGGCCAGGATGCCATTGGCCTTCTTGGCCACCTGGGCACACTGCTGGCTCATGTTCAGCCGTCTATCGACCAGCACCCCCAGGTCCTTTTCCGACAGGCAGCTTTCCAGCCACTCTTCCCCAAGCCTGTAGCGCTGCATGGGGTTGTGGTGGCCGAAGTGCAGGACCCGGCACTTGGCCTTGTTGAACCTCATACAGTTGGCCTCGGCCCATCGATCCAGCCTGTCCAGGTCCCTCTGCAGAGCCTTCCTACCCTCGAGCAGATCAACACTCCTGCCCAACTTGGTGTCGTCTGCAAACTTACTGAGGGTGCACTCGATCCCCTCATCCAGATCATCGATAAAGATATTGAACAAGACCGGCCCCAAAACTGAGCCCTGGGGAACACCGCTCATGACTGGCCGCCAACTGGATGTAACTCCATTCACCACAACTCTCTGGGCCCGGCCGTCCAGCCAGTTTTTGACCCAGCGCAGAGTCCACCTGTCTAAGCCGTGAGCCGCCAGCTTCTCTAGGAGAATGCTGTGGGAGACGGTGTCAAAGGCCTTACTGAAGTCCAGGTAGACCACATCCACAGCCTTTCCCTCACCCACTAGGCGGGTCACCTGGTCATAGAAGGAGATCAGGTTGGTCAAGCAGGACCTGCCTCTCATGAACCCGTGCTGGCTGGGCCTGATCCCCTGGTTGTCCCACTCATGCCTTGTGAGCGCCCTCAGGATGAACCGCTCCATAATCTTCCCCGGCACCGAGGTCAGGCTGACAGACCTGTAGTTCCCCGGATCCTCCTTCCGGCCCTTCTTGTAGATGGGCGTCACATTGGCAAGCCTCCAGTCATCTGGGACCTCCCCCGTTAACCAGGACTGCTGATAAATGATGGAGAGTGGCTTGGCGAGCACCTCTGCCAGCTCCCTCAGCACCCTCGGGTGGATCCCACCTGGCCCCATAGACTTGTGAGTGTCCAGTTGGCGTAGCAGGTCATTGACTGCTTCCTCTTGGATTATGGGGGGTTCATCCTGCTCGCCGTCCCTGTCTTCCAGCTCAGGGGGCCAATATCCCATGATTAATTCTTCTTTTGTGAATTTATCTATTCATTTTAAATCCATAGTATCCACAGTATGTCAAGTATGTCAAAGGATTTTACAACTTAACTGTGAGTTATGGGAAGAAGTATCTTCTGTTTATTTTGAGACTGGAACCATCTTTGTCTGATAACTCTTTGATCTTCCCCTATTCACCTTCTCCACTGCCTCTCATGACAGGTCAATAAGGTATCCTCATTGGGTTGTCTTTTCCAGGCTGAAAATCCCTTTGTATTTAATCATTCCCTGTATAGAGACTGGTATAGAACTTCCGTTATCTTTGTCATCCTCCTCAGTGTCTTTTCTAGTTTTATTGTATCTTTGCTGAGATGGCTGAGACCGAAGTGATATTCAACATTTAGTCACACCAGTCTTTTGTTTTGTTTTGTTTTAATTTGACAGTGTTTTTCTGTTTTGTTTTTTACTCTTTTTCTAGTAATTTCTAGTTATGCTGTATATTTTACTGACTGTTGCTGAGCATTAAGCTGATGGTCTGTACCTTATTTCCTGAGCAGGCAACGGGTAGTTCAGAGCTTGTCACTGAATATGTACAGATATGATTGATTTTTACCATTTCCCTCGGTTTAAATGTATGAATGTGATTTTCTGAGTGGAGGGCAGTGGATGTTACCTCGACTTTAGTAAGGCTTTTGACACTGTTTCCCATATCATCACTGTGGACAAGGTGATGAAGTACAGGTTAGGTAAGTGGACAGTGAGGTGTATTGAAAACTGGCTGAGTGGCCGGGCTGAGAGGGTTACGATCAGTGGCACAGGGTCTAGTTGGAGGTCAGTCACTAGTGGTGTATCCCAGGGTTCGATATTGCGCCCTATACAGTTTGCCATCTTCTATAATGACCTGGACGATGGGTCATAGTACACTCTCAGCAAGTCTGCAGATGATGGCTATAGACTCTTCAGAAGGGACAGGCGAGGAAGGAGAGGCGGTGGGGTGGCCCTGTATGTTAGGGAGTGTTTCGATTGTATAGAGCTCAACGATTGTGATGATGATACGGTTGAGTGTTTATGGGTAAGGATGAGGGGGAAGGCCACCGAGGCAGATATCCTGCTGGGAGTCTGTTATAGACCACCCAACCAGGATGAAGGGGCGGATGAAGCGTTCTACAAGCGGCTGGCAGAAGTTTCTCAATCGCTAGCCCTTGTTCTCGTGGGGGACTTCAACTTCCCAGACGTCTGCTGGAAATACAACACGGCAGAGAGGAAGCAGTCTAGGAGGTTCCTGGCGTGTGTGGAAGACAACTTCCTGACACAGCTGGTAAGTGAGCCGACCAGGGGAGGTGCCTCGCTCGACCTGCTGTTTACAAACAGAGAAGGACTGGTGGGAGATGTGGTGGTCGGGGGCCGTCTTGGGCTTAGCGACCATGAAATGGTAGAATTCTCGATTCTCGGTGAAGTAAGGAGGGGGGCAGCAAAACCGCAACCATGGACTTCCGGAGGGTGGACTTTGGCCTGTTCAGGACGCTGGTTGAGAGAGTCCCTTGGGAGACGGTCCTGAAGGGCAAAGGGGTCCAGGAAGGCTGGACGATCTTCAAGAAGGAAGTCTTAAAAGCGCAGGAGCAGGCTGTCCCTGTATGCTGTAAGAAGAACAGGCGGGGAAGACGACCGGCCTGGCTGAACGGGGAGCTCTTGCTGGGACTCAGGAAAAAAAGGAGAGTTTACCGCTTGTGGAAGAAGGGGCAGGTGACTCAAGAAGAGTACAGGGATCTCGTTAGGTCGTGCAGAGAAGAAATGAGAAAGGCAAAAGCCCAGCTAGAACGCAATCTGGCCGCTGTCGTTAAAGACAACAAAAAAAGTTTTTACAAATATATTAATGACAAGAAGAGAGCCAAGGAGAATCTCCATCCTTTATTAGATGCGGGGGGGAACATTGTCACTGAGGATGAGGAAAAGGCTGAGGTACTCAATGCCTTCTTTGCCTCAGTCTTTAACAGGCAGACCAGTTATCCTCAGGGTACTCGGCCCCCCGAGCTGGAAGACAGGGACGGCGAGCAGGATGAACCCCCCGTAATCCAAGAGGAAGCAGTCAATGACCTGCTACGCCAACTGGACACTCACAAGTCTATGGGGCCAGGTGGGATCCACCCGAGGGTGCTGAGGGAGCTGGCAGAGGTGCTCGCCAAGCCACTCTCCATCATTTATCAGCAGTCCTGGTTAACGGGGGAGGTCCCAGATGACTGGAGGCTTGCCAATGTGACGCCCATCTACAAGAAGGGCCGGAAGGAGGATCCGGGGAACTACAGGTCTGTCAGCCTGACCTCGGTGCCGGGGAAGATTATGGAGCGGTTCATCCTGAGGGCGCTCACAAGGCATGAGTGGGACAACCAGGGGATCAGGCCCAGCCAGCACAGGTTCATGAGAGGCAGGTCCTGCTTGACCAACCTGATCTCCTTCTATGACCAGGTGACCCGCCTAGTGGGTGAGGGAAAGGCTGTGGATGTGGTCTACCTGGACTTCAGTAAGGCCTTTGACACCGTCTCCCACAGCATTCTCCTAGAGAAGCTGGCGGCTCACGGCTTAGACAGGTGGACTCTGCACTGGGTCAAAAACTGGCTGGACGGCCGGGCCCAGAGAATTGTGGTGAATGGAGTTCAATCCAGTTGGCGGCCAGTCACGAGCGGTGTTCCCCAGGGCTCAGTTTTGGGGCCGGTCTTGTTCAGTATCTTTATCAATGATCTAGATGAGGGGATCGAGTGCACCCTCAGTAAGTTTGCAGAGGACACCAAGTTGGGCGGGAGTGTTGATCTGCTCGAGGGTAGGAAGGCTCTGCAGAGGGACCTGGACAGGCTGGATCGATGGGCCGAGGCCAACTGTATGAGGTTCAACAAGGCCAAGTGCCGGGTCCTGCACTTCGGCCACCACAACCCCATGCAGCGCTACAGGCTTGGGGAAGAGTGGCTGGAAAGCTGCCTGGCGGAAAAGGACCTGGGGGTGCTGGTTGACAGCCGGCTGAACATGAGCCGGCAGTGTGCCCAGGTGGCCAAGAAGGCCAATGGCATCCTGGCCTGTATCAGAAATAGTGTGGCCAGCAGGAGCAGGGAAGTGATCGTGCCCCTGTACTCGGCACTGGTGAGGCCGCACCTCGAATACTGTGTTCAGTTTTGGGCCCCTCACTCCAAGAAGGACGTTGAGGTGCTGGAGCGTGTCCAGAGAAGGGCAACGAGGCTGGTGAGGGGTCTGGAGCACAAGTCTTATGAGGAGCGGCTGAGGGAACTGGGGTTGTTTAGCCTGGAGAAGAGGAGGCTGAGGGGAGACCTCATCGCTCTCTACAACTACCTGAAAGGAGGTTGTAGCGAGGTGGGTGTCGGTCTCTTCTCCCAAGTAACTAGCGATAGGACGAGAGGAAATGGCCTCAAGTTGTGCCAGGGGAGGTTTAGATTGGACATGAGGAAAAATTTCTTTACTGAGAGTGGTGAAACATTGGACCAGGCTGCCCAGGGAAGTGGTGGAGTCCCCATCCCTGGAAGTATTTAAAAGATGTGTAGATGAGGCGCTTAGGGACATGGTTTAGTGGTCATGGTGGTGTTGGGTTGACGGTTGGACTCAATGGTCTTAGAGGTCTTTTCCAACCTCAGTGATTCTATGATTCTATGATAGCAAAACTGGGTGGAGTGGTTAGTGCACTGTGTGGTTGTGCTGCAATTCAGAGGGACTTGGACAGACTGGGAATTGGGCAGAGAGGAACCTCATGATGTTCAATGAAGGGAAGTGCCAAGACCTGCACCTGGGGAGGAATAAGCCCATGCACCAACACACAATGGGGGCCAGCTATCTGGAAAGCAGCTCTGCAGAGGAGGACGTTGTGGTTCTGGTGGACAGCAAGATCATGGCAAGCCAGCAATGCACCCTCATGGCAAAGGCAGCTAGTGGTAATTATATATATTACAATTACTAGCTACTGATAATTGTTGTGTTTTCTATCTTATGTCTTTGATAGCTGTTTATTCATTTGAAGATTTTCTTCGCATCCCCTGGAAGTTTCTTTAAGGGTCTTTGATGAAAAGCATTCTTGAAAGCCTTTGGAAATCCACTGGTATGACATGATCTCTGTCTGCATGTTACTAACTCCCTTGGAGAAGTCTAGATATATGAGGTACGACTTCCCTCCACCCATGTTGATTCTTCCACAATATGTTATACTTATCCATGTGTCCACTTATAATTTCTACCAGTTAGTGGTAGAAACATCTGGATAACTCCTCCGTATTTTTTTTAACTCCCAGAAACGCTCTTAAAAATTGAGACTGTATGTTAGCCATTTTCCATTCATATGGCAACGTGATCTGGCACTCATCCTTGAGTTCCTTAAGCCTTCTTAAATGATTAGCATTGGCTCTTGGCAGTCTGCTGCTACTCCTTTTGTTGATTAATCTCTAGAATATTTTGTTGACACTTCAGTTGGAATAATTTCTCTGGTATTTGCCCCATGATGGGGAATTTTAGGTTGGCTATCTCATGAAACTACTCATCAGTAAATATAGAAGCAAAGAATGAGTTTACATATTCTGTTATTTCTCTGTTCCAACTGTCCTTCTTATAGCTCAGTGTCAGGCTTCTTGTTCCAGTGTATTTTTTAGTTTTTATGCCTTCCGTGAGGCACTAAATCCTCTTTAGCATACCTTTAATGTTTAACTTTGCGTTCTTTTTTATTTTCTTCATTTAAATGCAATTCAGCTTTTTCAAGGATATCTTGCTTTTATCAGCTTATTTTACTGGCTGTTTAATCAGTCCTTCTTCTGTTTGTGTGATCTTTCTAAAGTCTTTCTTGAACAGGTTCTGTAGTGCCCAAGAATAATTTGGTGGCCCCCTCCAAACATGTTTAGCTACCCCTCTGAGTTTATTTTTTTCTATACTTTCCCTTTTTGAAATTAGGCATTACTAGTACATGGTTTGACTTTTATCAGTCTTGCAATTATAATAGCCTATCAATTATCATCCTTTCAGAGTTTCTGATACGCCTATTATGCTATGTCAGCACCCTTATTAAAAACCCAGGAATTCCACCCCTTACCCCATCCTACTTCTTAGACTACCACTTGTTTAGAAGAATGGATGCATTTGGTCTGACTTACTGTTTTTGATGCCTTTTTTTATATGGGACTCTGAAGTAGGCCTTGATCCTGAGTCAGAAAAAAGCCATGATTGTGTGACTGATTATTCTTAGGGCTGTGCTTTGGTTAGGAAATATTTCTAGAATAAAATCTATGACACTCATTTTTCATTTTTTTTTACTTGTCTTTGCCCTGTGCTAACATAAAAGGTAAATAAAATAATAGATAAGAAAAAATAGTTCATTCATTCTCAATGTTTTTTTACAACACATAAATAATTCCTTTAGCTAGTGAAATGCAATGGTTTCATTAATCTGTATTGACTGTTCTGTATTGCCATGATAGTGTTGTTGAGGAAATACAAACATTTCTTTTCCATGTTCTGTATCTCAGTTTTCTTTTTATAGAGCTGTAACTTTTTTCTGAGAGACATACACCAAAATCATCCACTTTCTACAGGGGAACTCATGATGAACTTACCAGGAAAGGAGAAATTTTGGTTGCTGAAATAGAAGAAACACTGAAGAGCTTGCAAAAAGTTGAGAATGTGATAACAAGCCATTTAATCACAGATTCGTTGGTAATTGCAAAGTAAATACCTTAGTAAAAGGGTATGAAAGCAAACATGTAGATGGAGGAGTGTGGGTGACTTAAGGAAAACAGGTGGATTTCCCTTTCTGTCACACGTGCTCTGGCTCCTCCTTCCCCTGCCTACCCTTCCTCTGTGCGCTGCTTCCATACCTCTGGCATTCTCCCGATCATGCACGTTCATTCCTCGCTCTGAAGCTTTGCTTCTCGACATTCACCCTGTTACAAACACTGGCCAACGTACCTTGCTGCCAGCAGCGCCAAGTACTAGCTCCGTCCTCTCCTTTGGTACATCATGTCCTCAGGAAGCAGAGAGCAAAGGAGAAGAGCAGGCTGTGATCAACAGATGTATTAGAGGCTGATCCACAACACCCACTGTATATGAAGAACAATCTACGCTTTCATCTGCGGCGTTGGCTCATTCTTTGCAGTGAGGTATCTTTAGCTGGTCATGACCATCTTGGTAAGAAGATGCAGCTCGGAACTTTCAAACAGCAAGAAAAGGTATCACATATGTAAAAGAGTATTCAATAGCTTGCAGTGCAAGACATTGGTAACGGAAGTCTTGCTCTTTAAATCACTTAAAAGTGAGATTAAATTTTAAGTGTGTATTAATGTCTGCTTTGGCAATCCTAATCGTGTATGTAAAATTAGGCATGGAAGCAAGAGTTTGAAATTCCACATAGTAGAGAATCCACAATATAGTACTTCTAAATCTCTTGTGGCTAAAAATACTTGGTTTATGTTTTGTGTAATGCAGTGTTAAAGCAAGGTGAGACAGTTCATATAACCATCATATGAAGAATAAACAAATACAGTATTTCTGATCATTTTCCACTGACGGAGTATTTGAGACTTATTTTTTTATTTCTCTGTATTTTAGAAGCTATTTCTTAAATTGATCTGTATGAAACTCTTCAGTTTACTGTTAATACGTTCTTTTTAAAAAACCTGCCTTCAATATTCATTTAGAGTTAATATTTAACCCAAATATTCTCAATTTATTTAAAATTACACCCTACAGTGTTTTGGTTTGGGTTTTTTTTTTCCTAGCTGCAATTTATCCATTTTAATGAGATGGGGGTTAATGTATTTATTATCACTAATGAACATTCACTTGAATTCCTTTGCAGCACTCTGTTCTGGTACCTGTATTCACAGTTGCTTATAAATATTTTCTTTCTGCTAGATAACTGCTTTGGCAGCAATTCTGATTTTTCAGAAAGAAAAACAGAAGTGCTTGGTAAACACCCTCTAAATAGTAGAACTTTGTAGCTAGAGCATACTCTTTCACCGCTTCTACTTGATCAATATCAAAGCTTTAGTAAATAAGAGTTTTAAGTAAAAAGTTGTTTGGTTTTTTTTCCTGCTATTCACGTTCTGTGCTCCTCTGAGAATGAATTTGTATTTGTTATGGAAAAGAAAAAATGGTCATTGTAGAGCAGTGCAATTGTGCAGAAAAGGGAAGAAAACCATCACAGGACGTATATATATCAGTCTAGACTTCCTCATATATAGGTGCTCAAGGCTGTGCTAAGAGGCTGTTTCAGTTTGTGCTCTAGACCAGTCTTCAATCAACCTAGCGGTAGTTCAAGGCAAGAGGCTCAACATACTGTGGCAAAGCTATTTCATGGATGTTACTTAATAAACTGTGTGACTGCAGAGAACTATTTTCTTTAGCTGACTTGTATTTTTGCTGTTACAGTTTCATTCCAGGGTAAGAAACTTATTAACAGCTGCCATGAAGCAGTTCTAGCTTAGCTCTGTAGCTACTGGACAGGAATCGGAGAAACTGGTAGATTAATGATAGCTAGACTATGGTTATACTAACCGTAATTCTTTAAAACAGATACACTGCTGGGATCTTATACCTGGCTTGTGTGGGATCACAGCCTTTTGAGTCCATGCATCTGTTGGTATTTTAGTAAGAGCTCACTGCTTCACTGACTTGAGACTTCAAGATAAGTAGCTGAAGTCAGTACTTATAAGCCAGGAAGGATTCACAACTACTTCTGTTTTCCAGCACTTAAATTTTATCATATTTGAACGAGAGCATCTCTCTTAGCTAGAGCATCCAATCCTGCTCTAAAGCAAACCATACGTTCTGCGACACTTACAGTATCTGGAATCTGACACTGTAGGATGGCAGCTGTTCTCTCTCATTTAAGCAACTGTTCACTTGGGAGATGCTAAGCAGCTTCCATCTGGCTGGAAGTGGCTACTAGAAACCCAGTTTAAACAAGGATTTTAAAAAAGCTCTCCTTAACCGGCCACTTGAATTCAAAGCCTTCGGGAGCATCTCTGTGAAAAAGTCGTCTTACCAAGCCACAAAAGCATTTTGAAACCAGACCCGTTAAGGAAACTGCAGAACATGTAACATAGATGTGTGGACAGAACAAGGCTGTGCACACATAATTAAAAATTTGCCTAATTTAGGAGGACTGGTAATGCTGTCTAGGGATCAGAGTTAGTAAAGGTCAGCATCCTGCTCTGTGTGCGACATGAATTCTGCTCATTCAGGATTCCAGTGTTCTGTGCAGTCTGGGAAAGACTGAGAGGTAAAAAGAGAGATCTGAAGGGGACTTTGATACAGTCTGAAACAGAAATTTGGCATTAATCTTTCTAGAACATTGAAAAACCAACAGCCATAAAGGTCAGAAATTATCTTTCCTGTTTAAGCTGCCCTGTCTCCAATGAAGACAGTTTTCGTGGACAAGTAATACAGAATGTGTTTAGAAGAAATTTCTGCATCTTTTCTTATGGAGCTATTGAAAATCCTCAGTATTGTTGGGGAGGTGACCAAAGCAGTAGGAAGGGAGGTAAGTACTCAAATCCAAAATAAAATCTCATCTATCATGGCCACAGTCAAGTGGCAATTCTGTGGTCGGTATCAAGAGGAACTGGTAACACAAGCTGTACGTGCAGGTGCAGCTCCCACTGGTTTCTTATCTTGTGGTCAGGTCAGATGGCATTCGCAGGCTGTTCTGGTTCCCTTAGTTGGAAGAACAATACAAGAAAGAGCATTCATGATGTAAGAACTAATCCAGAGCAGTACCGTGGACTTTGTTATGAAGGATAGCAGGCTAAATGATTGCACAGCTTCTTCCCACCTGTGAGTTTGCTCTCATTTGCACCAACCAGCAAAAAATGTACCTGTTGCCAAATCCAGTAGCCCAAGAGAAGCAAGGCTGCAGCAGCTCCATGTCCCCAGGTCCAACCCGTAGTGAGCCTAAGCACGTATTCCCAGTTAGCATGTGCACGCACACAAAACACGTATACAGTACACACACACACAGAGCATCGCAGACAGAAAACAGCACTCAACAGAAATATGAACAGGACCAAGGGCCTCCTCCCCTTCGCCTTTCCAGCCGATCAGAACGAAGGGCTGGATTTCCCATGTTAGTGGGAAATACAGACACA
Source organism: Aptenodytes patagonicus (assembly GCF_965638725.1). Taxonomy (NCBI): domain Eukaryota; kingdom Metazoa; phylum Chordata; class Aves; order Sphenisciformes; family Spheniscidae; genus Aptenodytes; species Aptenodytes patagonicus. The sequence continues at coordinate 155,900,728 of NC_134950.1, forward strand.
TCTCTAGTGCCCATCCCTCCCGCGGCTGGGCTTAGACACTCCGCCTATCCAGCAGCTCCCCCTGGATCTCTGCTCTCCCCTGCTGCTGCCCCCTGTGCCTGCCCGGCTCCAGCGGTTGCTGCAAGCCTCCCCCCCTTGCACACACCCACATACACCCACCCGCCCACCCCACCGCTCTACGGATCCCTCCAGTGACTGGCCTTAGACAATCAAGTCTACCTCGTAACTGGCCCTCGGATCCTCGTCTCCAGCGGCTTCCCCCCCCGAGAGATGGAGACAGACAGACACACACAGCCCAACCTCTCCATCGATGCCCCCTTCCAATTCATGGAAACCAGGCTCCTTCTGCCCTCAGATGGAGGTTAAAAGGGGCTTTAGAACAGATCCCCATAGCTTCTCAGTACTTCTGAAGTACCAACAGTTAAAAAAAGAAAAGAATCATACAAATTCCGTGAAAATACTTTAGGAATGTATTTAATTACAAAGAGGTTTTGATAATCTATCTAGAACATTAAACCCTTAAAAAAATTTGGAAGACTTTCTTCTCGTACAAAATACAGTAATTTTTCTCGTTTGTTGTGTGTTGTGAAACAATATTAATCACTGTCCTGGTTTCGGCTGGGATAGAGTTAATTTTCGTCCTAGTATCTGGTACAGTGCTGTGTTTTGGATTTAGGGTGAGAACAATGTTGATAACACACCGATGTTTCAGGTGTTGCTAAGCAGTGCTTGCACTAGTCAAGGACTTTTCAGCTTCCCATGCTCTACCGACTGAGAAGGCTGGAGGTGCACGAGAAGCTGGGAGGGGGCACAGCCAGGACAGCTGACCCAAACTGGCCAAAGGGACATTCCATACCATGTGACGTCATGCTCAGTACATAACCTGGGGAAAGCTGGCCGGGGGGGGGCGCTGCTCGGGGACTGGCTGGGCATCGGTCGGCAGGTGGTGAGCAATTGCCTCGTGCATCACTTGCTTTGTATATTCTTTTATTATTATTGTCATTATTATTACTATTTTATTCTATTTCAAGTACTAATCTGTTGTTATCTCAACCCATGAGGTTTCTCACTTTCACTCTTCCGATTCTCTCCCCCATCCCACCAGGGGGTGGGGGGAAGAGTGAGCGAGTGGCTGTGTGGTGCTCAGTTGCCGGCTGAGGTTAAACCACGACAACCAGATAGTCCATTTGCTGGAACAGTTATTAAACTACAGAACTTCCCTAGCACACATGCAAATGAAAGCCTGGGGCTTTACATCAATGGCCACTGTATGGGACACGAAGCGCTGTGCTGCACCCTGGCCTTTGTGCATTTCACACCACAGCTAACGTTTGTTACCCAAGATCGCTTCTGCTTAACTTGTCTCAGATTTGATCTGAAGGACATATTTGGAATTATCACAATGTCTATTGCCTCTTGCCCAACTAGACACAGTTCTCAGGTTTTTTGAATAGTATCAAATGCTACAAGATAAAGAGATGAGAGACGAGATTTAAGTATTTTAAGGTACTTTTATTTAATAAATAACTTCAGTAATAGCACTGTAAAAAGTGAACATCTGTTAAAATAAAAAGGCACTTAAAACAAGAATATGACTATGATGCAGATTGAATGGTCAAAGGCAAATATACATGGCACATGTCAAGAATGATGTGTGACTCATGTCACATGACAAACTACGCAATCTTAGCTACAGGGTGAAGGCAAATTTACAGCTAAGACTGCCCGAAAAAAAGGAAAAAAAAAGCTTGTGTTGATACAAAAATATTACAGAAAGAATCGCAACCAAATACGTTAAAAAGATTAGAAGGGTGACAAAGCACCAGGCTTTAAACCAAGGAAACATTACAGAATAAAGACACGGTATGACATAAGGCCCTTATGTGTTTTGAGGAAGTCTTGGTAAGGTACTTCATGATACTGCCACCCAGGGCTTGAATTCACAAAGAAAAACTAAGCAAGTTACCAGTCAGCAACTTTTTCAGTAATGGCACGTGTTTTAAAGCTATTTTTTCCTTCTTAACATTCTTCTCAAACCCTTTCATTTTAACCACAACCTGGCAATAAGCAACTTAAAAATTACAAGTAAGTATGCACGCACTTTTCAGTCTTTTACACTGCTCGCTTCCAACTTACTCAACTTACCATATACTTAATCACATGTCTAGCAAGTAGAAGACCAATTAACCACCAGCTCCATGCTACATGAGTTTAATTATATCTGCAAACTCAAGCCCTGATTTCCCTGTAAAGCTAAAAAGTTTAATACTAAATGGCTAGGCAGAGCCCTCATGCTGATCGCTTCAACCATGTCCCTCCCGGTCACGCCACAGCAGTATCGCACCCTGCAGAAGACCTGGATTCACAGCACGGGAGTGGAGAAGGTCAAAAAAGGCACCATGTGACCTTAGCTGATGAGGCTACACAGTCTCAAGTTTTTTTTGTCAGACCCCTGGCACTGATTACTTTTATTTGCAAAAAAAAAAAAAAAAAAAAATTACATATGGTACATTTTCAAAACCTGCACAGGAAAACAAACCTATATGTAATGAATTAGTAAAATCACTGCAGTTTGCCCTAAAACTATCTTACTGTGACTACAAAAATTGCTATGCTGCATACAGTGTTGTGGAGTTATACAAGCAGTGTTCATTTTCCCTCATATTTAGGATTGACCACAGTTGTCACTGCACTCTTGTAAATAGGATTTTCACCCTAGAAAGAGAAAAATATTTGTATTAACATTTAAAGAGATGAAAAGAGCACTGTGTTTGCAAGAAGTGTAAAAATTAGCCTAAGAAATTAGCTTAAGAAATTACCCATTAATGTTTTGTTTGTACACACAAACAGCTTAAGTCAAACTAGTTTTCTCTCTAGCAACTTGAACAAAAGCATGCTCAGCTAATAAAGCAAAGGGTTAGGGCACGGTCCTGTTCAGTTTACACCACAGATTTCTTCAAAGCTGCTGAACCTCGTACGGTCACCTCGAGGCCGAGCCATCAACTCGGGGGTCTGCAGCCCATGATGTTTTGTAAAGAAGAACAGAATTGTAAACAACATTGTTTGAAACCGTGACTGACCACAGACCACATCCTGCTATAATAAACATTTAAATAGCTTATCTTGTATTATAATTTAATTCTAGAAACAACGTGGAAAGGCTTGTACTATTTTGATAACACACATTCAGCATACACATATTGAACATTTAGTACTCGTCATTCTCATTTTATTCCTACAGGTCCCTCAACCCCCATAGGCACAAAATGCACGGTTAAAACTAAGAAACTTCTGTACTTGTGCAAATGCTGTAATAAAAACATTATTACTACTGATATGAGAAATGCCTACAAGAACAACCGCTTACATCTCTCTTGCCGAGATTTGAAAACCTCCAAATTAAGCTTATTTTAGGCTTCCTTTGTTCCCAGGTTTCCTCTTATCTCAGTAAATCTTACTCCATTTATAGCGTCCTTGCACACCTAAGATGAACAGCTTGAACTCAATATTAATAGATAAATCTTAACAGAAGTAAGGGCTACCGCTGGGACTCTACTGACACAGCCCGGATCTGCAGTACTCTGCTCTTATCGCAACTGAACTTCAACCTAAGCAAATGTCATTTACCAGTATGAAGCTCTTCCGTGCGTACACAAATAATTCCCGAGGAAATTCAGTACAGTGCAGATGTTAGCCTGAGTGCAGTTCTGGCCAGAATCGTATCTGGCCTTCATCAGCAGTAAGGGAATCTCTCTCCCTTTAAGGTTCCCCCAGTTGGAGATGGCCTATATAACCATACTAATTCGATTCTACTCTATTAAATTACACAGCACTTAAAATATTTCAGGTTAAAACAATTTTTCCTACAGTCAATTAAAGGAAATCCTCCCCCTAGACACACAAACGCCAGGTGTGTCTGTTTTTCAGGGTCATAAACCTGGAAAAATCAACTGGGAATACCACAGGATGTGCCAAAAGGTGACAAGGCAAGCAAGAAACCAACTTGGTGTGAAATTTTCATATTACGATTCCTGGAAAGTTTGTTGCCTTCTATTTGCAAGACGTGGTATGGGGCAAGTAACTGGTCTACCCCAACCGCAGCAGCTGCTGCTAAGGAAGGCCATTTAGCTGGTGTACTGCCTATTGCCTTTCCGTCACGGTTCCTTGCACAGAAAAAGGGTGTTTCTCCTTAAAGCTGGCCTCTCTACACGCAAAGAGCAATGAGGCACATCCAATCCCACCTAGACCTGAGAGACTCCAGCCTGGTCTCTCAAGTCCAGCCCAGAACCCAGATTGCTGGACAACGGAAGTCAAGGTTTTCTGTTCACTCTTATCAAGATCTGAGTCAGTGTCATCTGGCTTGAGGTGAACGAGGAACTAGGTGTCCAGCGCTGGCTATACTTTACAAACACACAGTAAGAGCAAATGACCCTTCTATCAGTTCCCAGGCCAGCTCTGTCTTGATTAAATCAAGTATATCAGCTACTGGTTTGGAAAGGAATGGGGAGGGTTGCCTTTTTTTTTTTTTTTTAAATCATGGCAATACAGTGTTGTGGCTAGTTCTCAGCCAGACAAATCAATCAATGCAACATTACTCCCCCCCCCCCCCCCCAATATTTTTAATAAAAAGCTTTGCAACGGTAAGATGTAAATGGAACTGGAAAAACATCCAGGGATAAGGGATTTAATCTGTAACTGAAGCATCTCATTATGCCTCAAAGTTCTTGGCAACGTACGTTGTTTCTTTCCTAGACAAGCTGTAATGGAGAATTCTTAAAAATATAAATCAGTAAAGTTTATAATGCAGAGAAAGTCTGTAAGCTTAATAGGCTGTATCATATGCAGACTAGAAGATACTGCACCGCTTTTCAAGGGCAAGGCATTATGTAATACTTGTTACACTGTGTTTGTAACCTTCAACATTTTGCAAAACAGGCTACTCCCAGCATGTAAAGAAAGGTATGTGTTTGCATTTTCTCATTTGTAAGAGAGAGAGAACCTCTTTCAGATAGTGTAGGAATCGGTCTGAAGGTTAGGACAAACTTGGAAATTTGCAGGGTGCTGCTCATGCAACTATCTGAATTTGGAATCAGGTTTAAAATGCAATTTGCATAGTAAGATTGTAAATTTTTTACTATAATGCTTTTTCAAGAGAAATCAGAATTTGAAATTTACATGCTTTTTATTTAGCATAAGCCCTATTCACAAAAAAGTTGGAACGCTGTACTGTCTTCCCTTCTACTTGCATTTTAAGATCCCAGGAACTCTCAGAAGCACACAGTGGGATTTAGGTCACTGAATAAGGCACTTCACTAGGTGTCTCCCCACGTCAGTCGAGTGTCTCAGTTCCCAGTACAAATAATGGAGATTTAGTCAATACACAGAGAACTATTCAGCTTAACCCAACCTTACATTTGATCAGCTAAACAGCTCTTGAGGCTCTACTGCCTATAACAGCAACATAGGCGCCTGATGGATTTGCAAGTCCTTCCCTGCTATCTTCTGTTAAGACAGGCAGCGACAGCCCTGGCCTTTCCAGCCGTACTTGATCACCGTGTCCCAGCCCTGGCTCGGCGAGGTCTTCTACAGACAGCTTATCATTAAAACTAACATGGAGGTAGCAAATGAATGTCCACTAGTCCAACACGACTCTCACCGCGCTTAGGGCCCCTCACAGCTGGCACGTGGTACAGACTTTCAGAGATTAGCAGCATTCCAGATTTTTAACTGGCCACTACAACATGGTATTCCAAACTTGCCGTCCTGGACAAATACCGCTGTTTTTAAATAAACCCGTTTTCTTTACACCACTGCAGAGAATACACTGATTTAAGCATGCAAAGTTAGGGAAAACACTTTTGCCACATGCCCCTATAAATGAAAACACCATGCACACTTAAACCAAAATAAAAATCAACAAACAATAACTACATACAAGATCAAGTGAAATACATTAAAATAAAGAGGGAGGTATTTAAAAAAAGTACCTTCAGCAGAGAATAAAGAGCTACGTTCTTGCAACAGTACTCGTTTTCAACTAGACTGGGCTGTTCAGAGGATAACAGTTCAGTCTAGTGTTGCATAAAGATGAACCTATTATATAGGATGTTTGATTAACCTTCTTACTCCTTTTTTCTCCATGGACTTACTGTTTCAACACTTAAACTACCTTTATAGTGGGTTTAAGTCCTAAGCCACTGCAAGAAACTGCACTCCAGAATATTTAAATTCATCCACATACATTGTCCAAGAGCTGGTTCTTACTATTTTCAGCTCTCATTGATATCCACCATTACTTCACAACAATATAAAACGAGTCCTCTGTCAACCTGTAAATACGGCCATCTCATCAGAGTATGAAGCAAAGGCCACGGTTAAGGGCAATACAGACGACAGAGGGCGTCATCTATCATGGCTGGAAGACTAGAGGAAAGCAGCTAGCCTGCTATTAAGTAAATACTCTCTTAATGGCACAAATCTAAACCAGACAGGCAGCGAACACAGTAAGGCCCGACAGCGGTGAAAGGACACTAAGTCAGTAGCTATGCTGCAGGCCAAGGACAAACTGAACTCGGTTCAACCTAGCTGGCTTGAGCACCAACTGCAAGGATACTGTGGCGACAAGTCATTCACATCATCACGGACCAGGACTGCTGACGTATTTGGGCACCTGGTCCACAACAAGCTTAGTGGTGCTGCAGTTTACTCACTGCAGTAACCAACCCACGTGTGTGTATGACCGCTGTGGAAGAGAGGAAGGGTCACACGAACTGCACACAGTTTATTTTATTGTATACATATACACCTGGAGGAAACCTACTGCAGTGTATTTTTCTTGTAATGGGATTTCAGGTGACTTTCTTGCCTTGGCAATACAAGACACCTCTTTCTTCACCTAAATGAAAAGTTACTTCAACAATCTAAAAACCCCAGAAAATCTTAGTTATGGGGAAAGGACAATTTTCTTCTTTTACTTCCTGTGGGTCACCTATTCTGCCAATACTGATCTCCTCCTTTTCGGTGGCCAATAAAGCTAAACCCACCTCCCTCTCTCCCCAAAGTTCTGATGTTTCTATGATTACCAAAAAGGAGTCGTGTTTACAAAATCCATACTCTTTCATACTTTAAACTTCACAGTGAGTGAAACAAAAGGCCAGAAGTCAATCCCTGCATTTACACAGAGGAAAGCTTTCTGCAAGAAGTATGTTTTGAGGAGAAATGGCAGCACTGAAGACATTAGATCCTGAAAGAGTCATGGGGTAGAGAACGAGAGCACAGAATGGAAGTTACACACCGTATGGTTTGTTAGATGCTTGTCCTGCATGCAACAGAAAGTACACAATTAAGTGAATAGCAGAAGAGAAGGTAACAGAGACTTAACCAGATGGATTATGTGAAATGTTAGAAAGGAACAAGAACTCCATTTCCTCCCCAGAATAATCACCTCTGAGAACGAAAATGGAAAGGAGGTGAATGTGGTCGGTGTGGCAAGCAAAATGAACAGTTTAAAATCAATTTTGGACACACTGCAGAGTGAAATGATTGCAAAGAGAAAAGGAAAGTGTATTTCAGCAAGGAAGGGCTCAGAATGCTAGACAAAAGTATTTGAAATCGTTGTCACAGTGAGGACAGGTAAGAGCTTAAATACTCTTAATTCCTGCTTTCTCCCCTCGTTTTTCCTTTACAAAATCTTTTGAGTGCAACACTGAAAAAGGGAGACAGCAGACAGAATAAAATTAGAGATACAGATACTTCCCTTCCACTGGCTCCTGAAAAAAGCCCTTGGATACTTAAAGGGATGTGCTGCCTTCCTGACTTCTTCATTCCCCTCCCTCTGATCTGATCTCTACACTTCTTATCTCTGAATGCTCTTCTGACATCCATTCCCCATCTCATCCTCTCTTTCTCACTCCTTCCCCAGCAGCTGGGGATCCCAGGGAAGGAGGAGAACACCTAAACCATTCAAAAAAGTGCAACCTCAAAGTCTACAGAAGATATCCATCACTTCTGGTTTACTGACTTGCTCTTCTAGATACTGCTGTTTCTGAAGTCAGCATTTCCAAACAGAAATGAGGTGTTCAGGCAGAGTTTAGGAGGGACTAAAACTGGGGGAAAATGCATCTGGAGGGGACAAGAACATTTCCTTCTCTCCTACTAATGTTTTTTTTCCTGTGGAGGCCCCCAAGCTGGCTGGGCTACAAGGGCTGTGATTTTGCCAGTTTCAATAGAAACAGGGATGGAAAAAATAAGATGCATATTTAATTATCAAGTCAGTAGAGTATATGTATTTCATACTTTAAATACAGGCTAGTTCTATACTAGGTTAATAAGCCAAAGCGGGGGGGCGGGGGGGCACGGCGGGTTGGGGAACTATCTGTAAGACTACTCTGAACGTTGCCAGAGTTATTCTAATAAAAACAGTGATATTTATAGGCTGGGATATCTGAGGAATATCTAAACTAGCTTTGCAAACATATCAACTTTAAGCAAACTGACTGCTGATTTGAGGAAACAGAAGACAAACCCTCCCCTGAACGCTGCGTCTCTCCACAATCCGAAGAGCTTCTTCAATTCTAACAGCTGTTCTATTATATATCCACATATTTATCTCCCCCACCCCTCCCAAATCACTTGTAAAATAGTTTAAGCCAGTACTGGTGGTATTAGTAAGTAAGCAATCTTGCTGTCAAAACAAGTTAAAAATTTTCAAGCTGCATTCTTTAAAACCCCAGAATCAAAGCAGCAGTAGATAAACTGAGCAAGACTCAAACTGTGATTAACTGACTGTGACACACAGTGAGTTTGAAGTGACATGCAAAGGAAAAAAAAAGGCAAGAAAATGAAAGAAGATACAAACTGAGACTTAGAGACCAGCTTTACGTCCATAGTTTGGATTCTTGAAATTGTTAATAGGGCTCTTGTATATTGGATTTTCTTGCTGAAGTAAAAGAAATGGTCAGTGTCGAATAATTCAACAGGAAAAAAAGAAAAGTAACATTCTCAACTATCACCGAAAAAATCATGCTATATGTAGAGAAAAGTGTTAGTAATATTTTTTCCAGCATAGAATTAATTAATTTTCTTGAATAAAACCAAAAGACTTCCTAGGAGATCTTTTAAAAATTATTCTCTCATCAAGCATACGTTGACTTCTACAGAAATGTAGCGAAGGGTTTTTGATTAGCAGATTCCTAAAACTTCCCAGAGGCAGTGACCCTTCAGCCTATGTAAGCCTACAGACCATAGGCTTGGTTTTCTTGCATACGTTTCCGTGGACAATGGGTTGGGAAGATTTCAACAAACCAGTACCAGCCATGATTTTGTGACCAGTTATTGAAATCCCCCAACTAAACCTGTACGAATATTTACAAGATCTCTTTCATAAGCATAAAATTTTCTTCTTCATTTTATACAAAAGTGACTCTCAGCTTCTAATAAACATTTTAATAATATGTTGTAAGGTGTGGTAGAACTGCAAAGCTGAACTATTCTGTCACCATCACGTTTTCTCTCTGAAATTTTATTTCGACTGAAGTTACTACTCGCTTTTCTAACCAAGAGGTACATCTCAAAGAAGGGGTTTTTTTTGTTTAGTTTTTTTTTTTTTTTTTTTTCCTTTTTTCTGCTAGTGGTAACACATAACATGTTTTAAAGTTGGCTTAAAATAAGGATATTTCTGTTCCTCCATAGGCCAAAAGACAGGAATACAATCTGAAACATTTAAGGCACGTGAACAAAAACCTTCTATTCTTCCTCAAGTACTGTAGCTTTTACACAGATAAAAGCCTCTTGACTTACCGTATCCCACTTGGCATTCATCTTCTCCTTTTCAAATTTAGCAAATTCTCTTCTGTCATGAATGATCATTAGTAGTTTCCAAATCAGTAATAATGCAAGTCCAATAAGAACAATTCCAGCAACCACACCAGCTACAATGGGAATGATGTCAGGGCCGCTGGGGCATTCTAGGGAACAAAGCGAGGGAAGCATGATTTTACAAAATGGTAAAGGTAATGCATATCCAGATGCTTTTAAAATTTTATTTTGTACTGAAGCCAGTATTTTGAATATCAGAGATATGCCAGTACTATTTTCCTTTCAAATAATGGAAGTTTTGGAATGTGTACGTCCTGTAACATTCCAGCTTATTTTTATCCCTCTATTGCTAAGATTAAACACAAATTAGAACAATTCATGTTCTGATGATAAAGTCTACACACTGCTAACCCCTTAAGCTGTTCATCAGGAGCATTAGAGCAAAATAACTAACAATTGTACTTTAAACATGCAAGCTCCAAGTCAAAGGTGGTGCTGGAGGGATAAACCAGCTAGAGTACAAATGCAAATTAGCAAAACAATCCCCACATACTCTACCAACAGCGTTACAGAAAAAGGGTGTTCCTCGTTTTACCTCAGGTGGCTGCTATTGTTAGTAGCTAATACATAGAGATAAGGAATAACCTTGCTTCTCAGATTTTTTTTTTTTAGGATTTTTCCTCATCTTGGGAATTGATCTCTGCTGAAATAAAGTTTTTTAAAAAAAAGGGCACATCTTTGGATAAAAATATCATGCACTTTCAAAATAAGTGAATTATGTGTTTGAAAAGAGTAATACAGATACAAAATGATTTAAGGTGACTCACAATAATCCTCCAAAATAAAACCCGACTCTTTATTAATATAAAAGTCTCAATAATCACAAACTGAACAAGGGCTTTTGCAGAGCTCAATGCACAGACTGAAGGAGTCAGAAACAAATAAATGCAACTCCTGTGCTGTCAATAGGAACACTGCTTCCCCCCAAGCTGCAGATTCCTAATCTTGATAGCTGCCTCTGCAGGAATGAGGGAAGTGGGAAGGGACACGGCAGGAATTCCTTGGGAACCAGTAAGGAACAAGTGTCTACTCCACCAAATACAGCTCTACTGAACAGAGCTTGTTCCTTCAGCACTCGTATGGCACAAAATTAAGGTGCCTCCTGGTGCATAAAGGCTTGATTCAGCTCTTAACTAAGGCAACGGAAGTTTATCCACGAAGAAAAGGTCGGACCCCGAAAGTGTAGGGCATGTGTTGACTTGTCCTAAAAGACGACAGGGCTCAAGGTCCTCCTCTATACTTTGGACTACATTTTCAGAGAATTTAAAAACATTCTGAATTGAAGTGGTATTTATTTCTAAGAACCACTAACCACTGATCTGTATTAAGCGATGATCACCCAAATGATCAATTCTGAAAATTCCTTGAGTAGAATACAGCACTAAACCTTTCAACACAGAAGTAAGGTGTGTATTTTGTATCAGGCTTATAAAAATCAGGAGAAAACACACTGCTAATGTACAAAACCAGAATTTTTGCACTGTTAGATGCAACATCCAGTGATTCAAACTAACAATACTCTTAGTAAAGCAATGGTAAATTACGGATCGAGCTATGAAATTGTTCTCTCTTTTTTGTATCAGAAGATTGAACAAAATCAAGAACGGTTGACTTACGGATTAACTAAGGAAAAGGCTTTTCAGATCTATTCTTGAAGATACCTCATTAAGTAAAAACAAAGGCTCCCAGTATGAAATAATTTAAGCAGTTTGCAGCACAGTACACAATTAGGTGGTGGTGGTTTTTTTGTGTAAGACTGGTCCCATATTATTAAGAAAAGGAAAAGAAAAAAGCAACAAAACCCCACAGACACCATTGTTTCTAACCTGTAGCACAAGCCTGGTAAAAAAAAAAAATTACCAAATTTAGATATCTAGGACTTGCTACAGCATGGGTAAAACAAGCCTGGAAAGTATGTCAAGTGGAAACTTGAAATGCATTAACAAATGTACATATCTGATTGACTTTTTGTTTTTAAAAAACAAAACCTGTTTCTGCCAGCCTTAAAGGTTTGACAACCTAGATCTAGTGAGACTTACGTTTTTCTAAAGCCACGCAAGTTCCAGACATCCACAACTCTCACTTGGGTAATAGGTACCTATTTCCGAATGCATCTAACTCACGCAAATCAACTAGAACTACTTTGTAGTACACCGCAACTGCATGAATTAACAACAAAGATGAAGGGAGAGTAGGCAACACCATGTTCATACCTGGGGTCTCTACCACATGGACATTGGCATCACCATTTGAGTTGACAGAATATGTGAAGTAGAACCAGCAGTCATCAACATCCTTCTCTTTGCAATGAGACAATGGATCGGGCTGTCCGGGCTGTGGCAACTTGTCTCGACTTTCTACTCGTGTCATGTTGAAATGCATACATTCCTGAGAACATGTTTCCTTCTTTTCTCCCTTATCAAAAGCTCTACATTGAACGCAGTCCCTGTGGAAGTACAAATCAGAAGCAATGCTTTTTAATATGTTAATGAAAGATTTCTAGCATTTAATCTAAAGAAATGTAAAGGAGAAAATGTCAAAAAATCCCCCGAACAAAACCAACCCTTTTGCCATAAAGGCCAAGAAAAAATAAAGCAAGACACAGCTTTTTACCAGTCAGAGCATTTATGTACTTTGTGATTAACAAAAGACCCCTTTAATAAATTCCTCTTTCCCTGGATGACCCACAAGCTTCAAGGACAGAAAAAAAAATTTACCTAAATCTGTAAAAGGAAATAAGGCTAAAACTTTTTCAACACCTCCATCTGGAAAACTAATACTCTCAGAGAAGGCAGTGAATATTTACAGTGAAACAGTATCTGAGAGACAGACAGGTTAAAAAGAATAAACTGAGTGACAAGCTTTACAGTAGGATATCACTCTGAATCACTGAAAAAAGCAGACTGAGCAGGATTTTTACACTAAAAAGACTGTGCTGACCTTAAGGTCAGCTGCACAAAGCCAAGAATCAGCTCAGCCATTAATCATAAACTTATTTCAAAGTGTCCGTGCAGAAAATGCTTGGTTTCCAAAAACCTGGATTTCCAAAAGGCGGGGATGCAAATTTCATTGGCCCACACAAATCTAGGTTTAGTTTTCGACTGCCAGGACAGTTTGACTTTGTCAATAGTGTTTCAGAATAAAAGCTTTAAGCAAAAAGCTTAGCTGAAGTTTTAATTATTCTGGAAACTGCACAGTATACGTATACTTTTGTCACATTAATTTCAAAAGGTCAAGATGATGGGACTTTACAGCCTGTCACATTTTAGATCTATGTTCCCTCCAGCTGTGTAGAAGGTTGGCTGTCGATAATCATAAGCGAAACAGGGGAAAGCTGTAGCCTGCCCAAGTCAATCTGAATGGTTAAAACCGATTTAACATAACGTCCACATTTCTGTGCCTAACAAAAAATGGCAGGGAAAGAATTTAAGAAATAATTAGCCTACCTGTAAGCAATCAAAATACTGTATTAATAATGTTTTGTTTGTAATTATTGATTATTACCCAACAACTTTTACTGTCTGAAAGGATGATATGATACGATGTCCCTACATTTCAGGGTAGAACAAAGCACAGTATCAAAAGCCTCATTTTAAAAATTCTGCACATGTAAATATCACAAACTCAAATGCATAGAAGCTTGGACTTGGTGTTCTAGGTACTTACTTGTGCTCTGCACAGACACCGACGCAAGTCTGACACATTTCACATGTGGGGCCTTGGAATTTGGGATCTGTACAATTACAGGTCCCACATTCGCAGGTTCCTCTTCCATTGCAAATCTGCCCGTTAGATGCCATACATGGAAAAGTATCCAAAGAACAATCGCACGCGCTGCCAGTGAAGTTGGGGAAGCACTCGCACACTCTGCATTTGCAGATACCGTTTCCTGTGCATTGAAAAGATATTTCACTGAAATGGAGTCTAACATAAAACGTAAAATTTGTGACAGTAAGAAATAAGTGTTCACCATCTCAGGATAGATACAGGGAAAAGAAAACCCTGGTGTAGAGATAATAAAGACACTAATGAATTAAGAGCTACAAAATAAATTTTAGCTCCTTGAAAAACTACTTACAGGAGTTTTTCCCCTTTTCCCATTCTCCTACATTTGGATTTCCTTTCATAAACAAAATAACAGGACCAGGGAAAGCTGATCAAGAACAGTATAATGTGATGGCCATATCTCCTGGGTGAAGAGCATTACAGCACTACTTCAGTTCACAATTTTATATGTATCTAGATGCATTGATCACGACTGTCTTCGTATCTATATATCTCTCTCTCTATATATATTCTATCACATATCTATATATGTAAATATATAAATATATAATGATATATAAATATATATAATAAAATATATAAATATAAATATATAAATATATAAATATATTTATATATAAATATATAAATATATAAATATATAAAGCAACACCTAAAAAGAGGAGGAATGCACTAACTTGGACTTCACAACACAGAAAAAAGAAACACCTTTGGCTCCCTAGAACACCGCCATTCAGCTGCTGTACTTCTGACCTCATCCACCCAACCAAACTGTATGCTCCTTACACTCCCTACACAGGAAACAAGATACAGGTATCTCCAGAAGGGTGATCTGGATGAAATGGAAAAATCTTTGGCTACACCCCTCCTTCTCCAATGAGAATAAAGTGCTTAGGCCAATACATATCTGTCAGCATATATTTTGGAACACCACCACGATTGCTCCTATCCTTTGCGGAGCTGGTGAGCAATAGGTGTATTCTCAGCAAATCAGACAGATGAGGTATTCTCATAATTCAGCTAAAGCTTAGTGTCTTCTCTGCTTTATTTTTGTATCACAGTCAAAACTGAGGTAGTAGTTATGCTCCTACCAGGTACTTCCACGTGCAAAGCAGCCTAGGCAAGTTATAGGACAAAAATACATGCAGCAAAATAATTTAGACACTGGCTGCTGGAGGATTTTCTAAATTGTTTTTGATTTCGGGAATTAACTGACATCAGAGTCTTGTTTCAAGCACCTAAGGCATTTTTCTGATCTTGCATGTTCTAATCTGCACTTACCTTTCAGAATAGTCTCAAGATAGCATCTCACTGGTATCTTGTCAAGCACTGAGTCAAGCACTCACTATTACAAGTAAGCTGAGGTCATTATTTCTTTTTATTGACGCAGTGGTTACACTGAGCCAGTATAACATTATAATCTCAGGCCAGTTGTCTCAGCATTCTTTACTATAATACCTGAGGGTAATTCTGTAATAAACAGCAGAAGTCAAGTTCACTTTACATCCTTCTTGGAGCTGTGATTTAACGAAGGTGAAATGTGTATTAACACACTGCATGTTCATGATCACAGAGAGCTGTTTTATTAATAGACATTTTCAATCACTAAATCTGTGGATATTCTCATCTCTGTTACCAAGTAGCTATGATCTATAAGCTAAGTATCACTACTCTACAGGGTAGAGCTGACAGACTTGTAAACTGCTGCCCAGTTTTGCCTGCAGAAAACTCTGAAGTAGTTTCTCACCTCCACAAATCAAACCATTTGATCGATCACAGTTGAAGTTATCACATTCACAATATTTGCCAGAATACACTTCATTGGTGTTTTCTCTTTTCTTGCATACGCATTGTCCACAAATGCATTCTCCATTGTTACTGCATATTTCTGTACTGTTCTCCCTCCTGCAGTAAGCATCCATATCCTCACTATTTACTTCATCTGTACTACATTCACATAGTCTTCCAATACGTCCTTCATTACATCTGTAAGGTAAAAACACAACTGAAAATACAAACTTAATTAAAAGTCATACAATAAAAAGACTGCAAAAATAGCACAAAGAACAGGAGTAAGAGTGACTATTCTCTCACGGGATATTCCGAGTTAAACTTCAAATGAGATTTCCAGCTGACATCTGTGTAGCCATTCTTGAAGCTGCTGGAGCAAACGTCTGTGTTGCTCCTATGCTGATTACTCATTCCAGGTGAGAAACTATGTGTCACCACCTCTAACTAAATTGCCACATAACCACTATTAATCCCTCTCTCATGTTACTGAACAATAATTATTTTTAAGTGACAGTGACTGTTCACTGTAGCTGCTGTCATCTTTCAATGAAAAGATTTTCCATGAACAACAATTAGGCAGGAGAGTAGATGATCTTCAGAGCTGCTGAGATGAGATCTTCAGGGATCAGCACTTCTCATTATCAAGGTTAAAATATCGATGAACAAACGGAGGTTGTTCTTGTTCCCAGCAGTGATTGACGAACTGCTGCGGGGCAGAGACAACGCTTCCTTCAGGAACCTGCTACTGTTGCAAAAGCAAAAGCCTGTTCTTATTCATGGGTCTGTTCTCCTCTGTGTGAAGCCACGGGGACACCAGCAATTCCAAGTTTAGTAAGTCTTTCTACACAAAGATGGCAAAAATCTGCTTTCCTTATTGAAAGGGAACATCAAAACCTGACTGCAAAATGGAGCAATGTATCCAGTATTTATGGCCCAAAGTGGTTTATTCCTCAACTTACAGAATACTAAGCAGTTAGGAGGCCATACCTCAGTCTTTCAAACACCCTGTTAACTACCACCACCAAATTCACCAGGCAGATGTTAGTCAGTTCTATGCCAAAGTCCTCCAAGGTTGAACTCGGTATCTTTTGCTTTATTTTTAATAATAGTCACATATTAAACCACGAGGAGTGAGACTTAAAAATTTTATTTCAGTCACAGTTCATTGAGCAGGAACCAATATTGTTTTCCAAAGTCCTGGATCTTGTTTTCCTAGAGAAGTACTTAAATTCATTCTGCTCTTACCATTCTCATCTCAAGTGTTTCCAAGAAGAAGTTGTTTTCATTTTCGCTGTAGATTTCTTGGAGGGGGAAAAAAAAAGCTAAAACCTTGACTTACTAGGTTGATCTTCAACCAGCCTCCACTGAAACTCTAAGATTTTGCTCTGCTTTCATTGTGTGTCATTTATTATGTGTAATTCCAGAAAACCCAGCATCATTTTACTTAATTTTCAAATGTGTAATAAAGAATACATATCTAATCTAATCCCTGTGATGGGCAATAATGGACATTTCAAAGGCAAATGTATACAAAAAAAGTTATAGATAGCCTGAACTATTTATAGATATATGCAATTAGAAGAAACATTGCAATAAGACCCCAAAAGGTTCGAAATAAAGTAGGGAGAAGAGATTGGGAATGTCATCCAAAATAAAAGGTTGTTCTTTTATGACTTTTTACTCTTCCCTACTACGAAACAATTGGTGCCAATCTGGGTAGGAGCTCCTACCAAAAAACTAGGAAGCCTTCAAATTTCTCAAAATCAGCAGACCTCACGTTAGAAGGATATAATTAGATCAGTATGAATACTTGCAAAAATATCACAGATTAATACCATTAATTTTGTTCCATAAAATCCATAATTTCACCATATTACATGGACCTCGAAATTAAATAAAGAAACAGAAAAAGCAGTAAGACCTATATCATTTAAAGGGCTGACTCAAGGACAAATTCCAATTCTGACTCGTACAATAGTACCAATCTAATGATCAATACTACGAATTCCAGCACATGGATTATCTGCAGAGATAAGACAGCATGGCAAAATATCCTAAAAGAAATGCGTCTGCAACAGTAATTCTTGTCCTTTCACTAAAAAAAAAAGTTAGTAAAATCAAATAAACCCTAATTAAGGAAACAAAGGTCTTGCTCATATTTCCCTTTTGCAAAAATAAATAAAGTCTATTTATTTACCTGCATGCACCACATTCAAATGTTCCATTTCCTTCGTGGCAGGCTGGACTATTAGGTTCTCCTTCACTTTGACACTGACATTCACAGATGAACTGGAGATTAATTTCCACTTCTTCAGTGAATCCCAGTGGTTTAATTTTAATTGTTTCATTTTGTTCTTTCCTTGGACATTCATTAGCTGTTACATTAATCTCAAATTTAACCTGCAAAGAAAAATAAATGGAGTGCCACATTACTAAAAGGAGTTTTGTCTGTACTATAAAAAAGAATAAAAATACTGAGTGTTGGACATTTTAAATGAATTTTATATTTGAGTAGCAGCACATATACTGGAAGTTACCTCATCTCCAATTGAAATGTTGGAACATTTCCTTCCATCTTCTTGTGTGTCATTCACTCCATTCTTGCAGAAAGACTTATAACTGATTGTCACTCCTTTTGGTAGCTTACTGTTTTCCAGGATAACCTCTGAAGAAAGGGACTAAAACAATAGTTATTAGCTAACTTCGAAATGAGTTGTGTAAGCATTTTGCTGGTGAAAAAAAAAGACATTATACAACTATGCACAGTCTAAGCACCAATCCCATGGGCACACTGGAATTATGTAAATTCCAGCATGCTGAGAAACACCAGCCCAGAGCTGCTCACAGTCACGCCGTGGTGACCCCTTCTCACAGCTGAACCCTGTTACGCAGAGTCAGGGCAGGTCTCCACAGACGTTGGAGACACTTGTTTGCCCCATGTACTCCAAAGGAGAAATGGGTCTCATTTATAGAACACAGCTCTGAAGAAAATATTTTGGGGCCAAACCCAGGAGTCCCTGAGGTTGATGGAGACATTTTCTTTGGGGTCAAGAGGTTGCAAAATGACCTTTTTCGCTTCCACATGGAAAGAAGGCAAGAACTGAAGGTGCTGAAGAAAGAGTGTGGCTTTTGGTTGTGGATTTTACTTTTTAAAAGGGAAAACATGGATGATAAAACATTACAAAGAAAAAGTTAAGTGGCTTTAAGAGTGTATGTTTCTAGTCATCTAACCTCTTATTGCCATAGTGTCTGAACATCTAATGTTGTTTTACTGCGATGGCGGTATTTATAGCTTAGTATACTCACATCCTATTTTGTAGGAAAAAAAATAAAATCCACCTTGGAGTATCTGCCTGAAAAACTCATAACAACTTAGAAGCAAGAAAAATTAATACAACCCGAATAAAATCTGAACTTACATTGTATGCATCAATGATCAGCTGAATCACATTGCTGGAGTTTGAAGACAATGTTCCCACTGCCGATTTTGGTATCAGGTTTTTCAATTCCTTTCAGTATTTACAAGTAAAAGGAAAATTACAGTCTTACTAACAAAGTATATTTTGTACTATAAATATCTGTATGGCGATATAATGCTTTAGTGGATTAACTAGTCATAGAATCATTAAGGTTGGAAAAGACCTCTAAGATCATCGAGTCCAACCGTCAAGACCAAGTACTTCAAAAACAAGGCTACAGTACCAGCGATCTTCACGATTTTTGAGGTTATGCACAGCACTACTAATATAAACAAATATCTAGCCTTTTCTTCTCCTTTGCACTTTCATGTTAAGTTTGGTAATAGAATACTAAGACCTTCTCCTGTACAAGCTGACCGCATATAATATATCTTCAAGATCTTAAAGAAGAACCACACTTCTAGTGCATTAAAGATAGGCAGATAAAAGATGTTTTCCAACGAAAAAGAAAAAACTTACAATTTGAATATAGTTTTAAAAAACCCCAAACAAAAACCAAAAAACAAAACCCACCCTGTTAGCTTAAAACGAGGAAAAATAGGCATCTCCTTTACACAGTCATTTTCTATTTCACAATCACATCCACATCCAGCAGTTTAGTTAATTTTAAACATCAGGAATATAAATAGACCACAGAGGACAAAATGTGTCTCTTGATTCAGTATCCATACTCCCCTCAGCTATTTTGCTGTAAAAATGTTCCTAAAAATTAGCACTGCAAATATGTTCTCCACTCCCTCCTACCTATAAAGTATAAAGAGGGGCAAGGAGAAGAGGCGCTTTTTCCTTGGAAATTACACACCCGCTCAGTATCAATCTGAACAAGTAAAAAAGGCTTAATAATAAAAACTTAAGTAGCAAAATATTGTTTCCACTATCACTTACTTCTGTAATTATTTTAATTTCAAATCAAGCAATTTTAATGACTTCAGAGCAAATCTGAGTCAGTCTTAGTGCTTGAGGGAAAGTACAGAGACCAGAAATATGTGTTATTTATCTTTACCTTATAAACTGCCTGAAACTCTTCAGTAACGGCAAAGATTGTCTGAATATTGTTCTCACTAAGCTTCTGTACCAGATGAGCAATAGAGGGATAATCCTATAAAAATCAAGAACAAAATGCAATTCAAATTTGGGACACATTGCTACAAAACTATCAGAAAGACTTTGACTTCGTAAATCCAAATCACCTTCAGAAACATATGTAAGACTTCTAACTAGCCAGCTTATGTCACAGTTCTAAAGCAAAACACCCTCTGAAAACAAACATGCATTAAAAAGATTCCATATATGCCCCATGAAGTTAGGTGTTTTTTCACAATAACATTATCATATTCCCTGCGCCACTTAAAGTCTCCAGGTTAAATCCCTAATCTCAATGTTCTCAGAAAATTACCTTCGGTAGTTTTCCATATGACTTATCTCAGTGAAAACCACTACCTTTTGCACTGTTTCATAAAGAAAAGATGAAATAAAACTGAATTAATTTTAGGTTTTCATTGAACAATACTCACTTAACTTTAGGAATATATGAACACACAAACTTTGCAAAGCTTATTGCGTTTACCCCATCTGGTAAATGTTTTTCTTTTCATCTTTTGTCTGATCTACCTATCAATAAACCATGAAGGCACTGTTGTTAAGCATACTTTTACCATAAGCTTTGTATCATAAGATTTCGAGCAGTCTTAAAAAAACTGGCCAAGGCACTCTCTATTTCACAGTATTTTTTACAGTAGTAAAATACTTCCGAACACAAAGACTAGTGAAATGATAAAATCATGGGACAGAGCCACCACAGTTTGTCAGTGGACATGCAGGATTATTAATTATTTAAAAGGTTAATAACCAAGAACACAAATCATAGTGTGAAAGTTGCCATTTCTTTAAATTTTCCAATTAAGACTGGATTAATTCTTGCACATTTGCTTTAGTTAAACTAAAGTCACTTGAGGTAGTATAGAGGTAAATGGGTGAAGTTCAAAAGATGTAGCAGCCTGAAACTATACCAGATGACCTAATGAGGTTTTTTTGAGCTTAAATATTACAAAATATTAATTTCCCTGGAAGATTATGTAAAGACTTACGTAATAGTGGCTCATTGTGTACATATTATTTTCCAGATGACATTTCCCATCATTTGGTAAAACAATTCCACCAAGTTTACCATCTCCTGCAAAGTGAAATCCAGCATCCGTAGAAAACACTAATAGTCTTGTAACATTTCTCCAGCCAATTTGTTCCTTGGGAAACAAACAAATGTATTTTTGGTATTTTGCACCAATTTATTTTATAGCATCAGGGACCAACACTTGAGAGATAAATGCATGAAAAAGTAGACTGACTTAGGAGAAGCCATACTGCAAAAGTGTAACCCTGGACATCATGTAATACACTCAAACCTTAAAAGCACTTGCATTTAATTAAATGTCTGCTCCAAAATATCTGCTGCAGGTTTTTCACCAAAGGCAAGAAACATTCTTTTTGAGATGTACTTTGGTCTGTTCAGTTCTCACTAGAGTATCTGAAGAGCAATAGGGTTTTAGAAATCGGGCACGTCACTCCAGCTCTTTAAAGCCAAGTCCACTTCTATGTCACTACCACGTAGCCCAAGCACAGAGGAAAACGTTAGCGTGTAAAGCACTGCTGCAATCTCGAACTGGAAGATTACAGCTTGCCCGGCATTAGGCTCTGAAGAATCATCAGGCATTGCCAATTTAGTCCAGATTTGTACCCAGCACAGTGCTTGCCAGAGGACTGCCCTTTTTCACTGTCCCATGAGCATCCTGGCCCACAACTGCAGGGCCTAATTCTGTAACCTGCCCTTTCCTATTTTTTTAAGTTCTTCCATCGAGTTGAAGCCCTATTTAATATAAGGACAGAAGACCATATAAAAGCATCACAAATACCAGTTACCACCAAAAATTAAAAAAAGAACAAAAAACCCCCTAGAAGGCTTATGATTAACACTGCACTTTTAAAATAAGACTTCGGACTGTTTCAGAAAGTTCTGACTCCATTGATCAACAGCAAAAATGATATGGTAACAAAGCAATAAACTTGGATATCACTTTTTTGGGAGTCCATGTTATACAGGTGCATAGAATGGTCTGCCAGACTACAGAAACATCAAAGAAGAATGCAGTGATCTAGATCAGATCTTCAAAAATAAACAAAAATCAGGTTTCCATCTACTTCTGTCTGAGAAGCTAGTAGAAGTTACAATTCACCAAACTATTCTGAAACAACAGCTACAAGAAGCATATAAAACTTTGAAATAATTTGAGAATAGTTGCTTACTCAGGATTTCATACACTTTTGAGCAGAATTTGACTCTTCTTTTACAGCAAACTTCAAAAACTTTGTCTTTGGACTATCTGCTGTGAATGTGACCTCTAATCGAGTTTCACATTTCCCAGTTTCATTCGCTATCTTGTCTTGCTAGCATGAGATGACATGTTCAAACATCAGCCACCATAAAACACTAAGGCTGTATTCAGACAATTTCATTTAATAGAGCAGTAAAGAAAACTAATACACACTTACCCCACAAACTGCAACCTGCATTATTGCATCAAATCCACCTTCAGGAGAATCTAAATTCCCAGAAATGTGCTGTTTACCTACAAGTTCATTGAATTTATTTCCTTCACTGGTAAGGCTGAGTACATTTTTATAGCTAAATGGACTTGTACAGTTCTGGTCACCTGTACAAGGATTTCTGAGTTTGGCTGGTGTTGTACTTATATATGGCATCACAGTTTTCTCCACAAAAGAGCCAAAGCCTAAGACAGAACAATAAAAGCCCTGTAAGTTGAAGAATGGAAGTCTTATTTGTATTATGACACAACAGAATGCAAATGCATTATAGCTGAACTGATGTTGGAAATAGCTCTTGTACTTGTTTACGTTCTACTTTCTCCGTCAACACCAAGTACTCTCATGTTCCTCAACAAGTTCTGTGTATTAGAATATCTGCCATAATACTGCTAATTTGAAAAAAAATTATTCTTCATATGCAATTGTGTGCAAAACATCAGGAAGGAAACTTGAATTTTTTTTTTTTTAGAATAGGCAAATCTTTCTTACCAATTCGAAAGTCTGAAGTTATTTTTCCCATTTCTACCATCAGAGCCGTTCCGAGACTTTTCACATTCTCTAAATCATCCTTCATAGAATAGGAGAGGTCCATAAGATAATAAAGGTCAATGGGGTAGTCTTCAGCTCTCTTAAATTTTAATGAAAATGTTTGGGGTTCCCCTGTTTCAGAGATTAAACAACAAATAGAAACCATTAAAAATTCCACAACTGCACTGGCAAGAAAAATGCCTTTTTAAGGAAAGTCTTTGACATACTAATGGAGGTTTTGAACTAGAGGTGAGTGATTTTTTTCTTCTGTTAATTGAAATGCTTAACATCAAATTATGATGAAATAAGTTTCAAGAAATATTTCTTGAATATTCAACTTCATATTTCCAAGGTATTTTATCTCCCCATAGAAAATACTAGCCTGTCAAAAATGAAGTCTCTCTTAGTTGCTGAAATTTCAAATCTTCATACTTGCAATAATTTTAACAAGGTTCCTGTAAGATCTAATAGCACTAATTTTGAATATCTATTTGCATCCAAGATGACTCAAAAAATTCTCAGGGTTTAGTTTAAAAATGCACACATTGTTTAAATAGGTTTATAAAAGAAAAATCAGTTCTGGATGGAATATTTCAAGTTACTTTGCATCAAATACAGGCTGAGAGCACAGAAATGGCAGTGAGATAATGGCACGTTACTATTTGTTGCAATTGCAAGCCCAGACCCTGAGTTTTGCCAACAGAAGCATGTAGTCTCACTCTGATGTTGAGAGACACTGCAGAAGAATTACGCTGCCTCCGGGAAAATGGAAAAGTATTCTTTTGCCTAATATATACGAAATAAGGAATAGAATTAGAAGTATTTTCCCCCACCCCCCTCGGTCACTGAACTTAAATGGTGATATTGCTGCTGCTTAAGTCTGCTTAATAATTAGCAAACATTTGCTTAACATGAGCAAAATTAGCAAACTGGGGAAACCATTAGATGGGCAAAGTGAATAGCATATGGATCATGCAGCTATGCAGTATGGTTTTCACAAAAAAAAAAAGGCACACACACCCCCCCCCCCCCCCAAACAAAAAAACCAACAACCAAAACCTAAAAGCTTTAGATTTTCCCTGGCTACTGTTTAAAAGAGCCTGCACAGAAGGTAAGTATCCCCCTCTGCAAGCACACAGTCACTCAGAGAACTTATGACCAAGAGAAGTGCTTATAAACAGAGTAATAATATTTTGGGTAATTAGGTTCTGGTTGCCCAGGTCCCTCATATGTTCTGATGAAGAAACTTCTGTGTCAACAGGGGGATAATAATTTGCTTTGAAGCTGAAAGGGTCACATTAGAAATAAATCGGGGCAATACCAAAATTGCAAAATAGCTTTCATTCCTTTCCTCTCCTCATCATGCTAAGCTTCTTCAGATCATCTTGCATTTATTAAGGCAATCACCACCAAGCAGCTGACCCCGAGTACAGGCTCTTATTGCAGGTAAATACAAGGTAGTTGTTGAATGCGTCTGCAGCACCTAGGAACTCTCCTTAAGGACAATCTTCATTATGCTCAAGTACTGTATGAGCTACTAGCCCTGTTTCCCCTCCGGCCCATTTGAATGAAGTAAAGTTTTCTTTAGGGGCTGGAAATGGTACACAACTACTTTGTTCTCATTACTGTAGTCCCGCGTCCACATCTTTAGCCTCTGGAAAGTATTTTACATAGCAAGATTTTTGGATTGCTGCATAACTACAGAAGCATTCAGTTCAGACATGCAGACTTTAGGCAACAGCAGTACTTCAAGGAAAAGGAAATGCTCTCATAACTTCTCTAAGTTTTTACACACTCCTCTACTTTCATTCTAAGAAGCCACACTGTAGAAAATCAACTACAAAATACCAAGAACAAAACAATTTTACCTTCCTGATATATGTATCAATGTATGCTATTTTCTCATAAGTTCTATTGGGAACAAGTGATAATAGCTAACCTTTCATAAAAATCAAACAGTATTTGAAGTATCTAAACACCTGGGGCTGACCTGAATGGCTCTGCTATCATTCAGATTATGTGAACAATAGTAGTTTCTGTAACAAAATGGTTACACATTTAAAACAAAAAATGCTGATGGGATGGTGACAGAAAAATCATCCGAAGACTAGAATGAAACTGTCCTTACCGACTCTTAGTTTCAGTACTAATTTTTGTGGCTGGATCTGTGTAATGGCCTCTGGTTTCAGCTTCTCTGCAGCACCTATCTTACGATTTGTTACTTCTCTATCTTCAAGCACCTGTTTGCTACCTCTGGGATTTTCTATATCTTCCATAGGACAGCCTTTACTCTTTAGTGCTGCCAAGTCATCACATCGGGCAGATGTTGGTTCTCCTTCTTGCAAAAAGTCCTAGAAAACACAGGCAGAAGAGTATCAAGTTTACAGCTATCTGCAATTCATTATACTCTACCCACAATAACACCTTTTACAATGACTCCATCTTCTGTTTGGTTGGGTTGGTTTTTTTTTTTGTTTGTTTGTTTTTTTAAGTTCAGTAATAAAATAAACAGTCCTGAAATATGTTAAATTATACTAAATACATCAGTGACTATTTAGTCCAGGAGTTTGCATCTACTTATACTTACCTGTGTTTAAGATGTAAGCAAGATGAAATAAAAAAAATGCTTCTGTCAGAGGTGACATTGGGCAGGACATCCTTTTAAATCAGCTACTCTAAAAGTGACAGCAGTGGAAAAAGCTCTCATCTTCATGTAGTCGTCAATAACGTGAACCTATTTGTACAGCCTACTCGGCAACTACCCTCCCTTTTAACTTTTTTTTTTTTTAGAAAGGCTTTAACTAAAGATTATGTAAGTGTACCTTGGTACTCCACAACAAAATAATGGCAATATGCTGACAGAGCACGGGAGAGACAGACGACAACTCTTTTATTTTGGGGAAATTCAATCCGAAAGTAAGATCCATAAGCAAAACCACTACGTAACTTTGCCCTGAACAACAAATTACCATTACCTCAAACCTAAAAAAAGCTCTAACCTGAAATATGAATAAATAAGGCTTCTAATTGAGAAACTTGTCAATTCTGATTCCGCCCCCCCCCCATATGCATATAAATAAATATATTCTAAAGCTTGTCAGTTCTTGATGACTAGGACCTACAACAAATCTGACACCTCAAGGCCAAATCTTAGTTTAATTAAATGTTTAAAGTTTATAAGCTGGTTTGGGGGACAGTAAGTACGTACTATATGGAAATAAATACACATTATCATCTTCTAGCAAGAAACAGGAAAATTTCCTGGTTTTCATTAACAAACCAAAGAAGAGCTGTAAAAAACATTTTCTTCTGTTTCTAACCTGAAGACGACACTTCAGCATACACTAGTTAAGTCACACAATTTAAGATTATCTTACATTTTGCATTTCCTGAATTTAATTTTTAATTACATAAGAAAGCACTCCTTTTATGTTTCATACTGAAACAAACAACCCACCCACACAAACCAATCTCCTACCCCCCCAGTCTACCAACAATAAAAAACTAAAATTTGAACATCTTTCTTTTATAAAAAGAACACCTTCAATCTCTTCCCCTACTCCACCTATGTCTGTCTAAAATTACCTCTTACTCTAATGTCACTGGAAGAATATAATTAAGCATACGCAGACAGATTCTATGCTGGAATGATTTTAAATAACTGAGACAGCCTGTAGGGTCTTAAGATTTAGGAAAGTAGAAGTAAACACGTTGTGAAAAGCAATTCTACTCAAACCAGGACATCATGAAAATCATAGTGTCTGAATTTTTAAGTACAAATAAGCATCAAATTGAAGAGCTACAGGAAACTATTATTGTTGAAAACAGACATTTCTATACATTTAAAGTATTTACTAAAATTTGAAACCAAGGGAAAAAACCAAACTGTAAAAGGAATTTTGCAACACTTACTGTTTTTTTACACCAACCACAGTTTGGTCCTGCTTGTATACATTCACCACATGATTTTGCATTAGCCTTTATGCAATCACTTCCACCTAGCAAAGAATACAAATCAGTCACTTCATTTATAAAAAGGTGCTAACAACAATAGAATTTTAGTTTGTTTCATTCTGGCTTTGTAAACTAAGTTTAACTACAAACAGGTTATTAACATGAGATACGACTGACGTATTTCCATTAGCACTTGTCTAACAATGATATATTTATCTACATAAGTAACTGCTAAATATATATATAGTTTTAAAGCAACATTAAATTACTGCAATGAAATCAAGAGACTTACCTTGCTGAGCAAATCCATTCCATACCAAGCAACAGAGGACACCAGCCCATGCAAGCAATTTTAAATTAGTCTGAAATACATAATCAGAAGACCAAACTGGATGATTTATCATAACGAGTAAGCAAAAAAAAAAAAAAGTTGCATGAAACTGCAGACATGCAACTGTGTTTCAGAGGAGACAAGGAATATGGAGCAGATGCAAATCAAATGATCTTGGTTGTATTAGAGCAAAACTGTCCGGCTGGTACAACTATGTTTGTGGGCTAAACTTTGTGTTTAGAAGACATCAAACAGGGTAGCTGCTTCTTAAATTACTCTGAAACTCTCTTACGTTAGGTAAACTAGCAAGCTATGAGAAATTTGGAAATGCTGTTCAGCTGGGGGGGGAGAACCCAAACTAAGCTTTTAACATCTTATTAAAAATATTTATGCTCTGAATGTTATCACAGGGAGACTTCTAAATAAAGATACCACAGAAATACAAGATGGAAATAGAGCTTCTCTATTCATGTCTCTGTTTTAAGATAAACTTCAAGGCCCCCTCCAAAATATTTTTCTCGGACCCTTCAAAGGGCATTTTACAGCCTAACTTTGCACCTTATACTCCAAACTAGAAATTTCCTCTCACAATATGTAACATAAGTCATCCTTGATATAAACTCAGCCCCTTTTTTCTTCTTTAAACAACAGAGAATTAATAGGTACCATCTTTAGTAAAGAAAAAACACTCTACCTTTTGTTCAGTGCTATAAATCTTAATAAAAGCCTGGCAGAAAAAATAAATACATACAAACTATATAATCTACATGCCTTATGAGACAAGATTTGAATGCTCATAAACCACAATTTAAGGTTACTGACTTGTCGTTTTCCTTAATTATTGGTGAGACTTCACTTAGTACTCCAGAGATAGGATTATGTTCTATAAATAGGTTTCAAATAGACCATTTTTCTCTAAATTTTCTTCTACTCTAATAGCAGGTAGTCAGACAGGGTCAGTTGTCATATCTTTTAAATTTTGGTACTATTTTAAACTCCATTTCTCTTTTATTCATTATAAGAATTCTGAGAACTTGGACCCTGGCAGCCAATTTGCTTGGTCATCCTAAAATGTTATTGCTAATTAAAGCCCTTCCAGTCATCCTGGAAACATCAATATTCTTAACACCTTTTTGTTCTAAAAAATATCTTGCAATACAGCCAAGGAAAACTGAATTTGGCAGAGACTTTTAAAATGAACCTGTCATTTTCTAGAAGATGTACTATTATTCATATAAATTAGCAGCAAAGTGAGCAATGCTTAAATAAGCACAGCAGTTGAGCTTTGGTTTTCCCACACTGATTTAGGGTCATTCATAATTGTTTCTTTGCACATCCAGCCAGACCTAACAGAGAAGGGATAGCTGCTCCAAAATCTGGTGGGGAAGGTTTCAAACAGAAGCCAACCCTTTGCTAACAAATTGTATCCAACAACAGTATTATATGGTTCATATTTTTCTGATAAATCATTTTGGCCCACTCTTTAGTGGATGCTGTAGCCAGAGGGCTGGGGGGAGTTTAGACATAGGAGAATTAAGAGAATTTGTTGTGGAATGACTTTGCTAGATGTTAGACATATGCACGTAAGAAATTACTGATTAAAAAAACAAAGAAAAAATTGAACTGTGAATTATACCTTACTTAACTTTTGAGCATTACTTATCTAACTCCAATTTTTCCCTCTGCCCGTCGCTGCAAAGGTGATCAGTCCTTCATTTGCAAAAATTCTCTTTCATGAACACTCTTATTATTAAGTCCCCTCTATAAGCAACCACTTAAATCAAACATGCGCAACCATGAACCTTGATCAGAGGGGAACCATGACCTAACAAATGCAAGTAGGTGGAAGACACATGAAGGGATTGAATCAAGGTTAGAGAAAGAGAGCAGTTACATGGTATAGAAACACACCTATCGCACTAGGAGTCTGGAGGGCAAAGCCTAACCAGGTTGGTCAACTTACAGGTTCTTCCTTTTTTGGTTTTATGGCAGGTATGTTCTGTGTTTAGCAAACCTTACTTCCCTTCAATGAAAGGATATTTTGTTACTCGAGAAGCAGTTTTGCTTTAAGTACAGCCCAGAACAGGGTGGGGTTTTCAGTAAAAAAAAGACTAAGTTGCTGGCATCAGCTTAATACTGTCTTTTCTGTTAGCCAAAATGAGAAAGTTATAAACAGTTCACCTTTTTAGGGCAGACTAGCAGTGGATGCACAGCAAGCCCATGCAGACTATATAAATAAGTCAGCAAAGATGTGACACAGTGCTAAAACTATGACTAAGACCATTTGGAAGAGAAACGTTCCTGTGGAAATGCATCCGCATGATGAATGTAGTTCTGGGCACAGATTCCCCGTAAAGTTAACAAGGAAAAGGTCCTCTTCCATATATGGCTAAGCCAATGCCTCTCCTAAAGCAAGCCGCCTGCCCTCCGACACACACCAGCTCGCTTCCTTTACCTCCGCTGCTTAATAGCTTTTCCATCTGCTGAGTTTTGGAAAAACTCGAGTAATGATTTGCTAATTTGGATTCAATTCTGATTATTCTTTAATGCAAGCAAAGCGATGCACATCCTCAGCCTCCAAACCTCCTCCTAACCACTGCAGCAGCCTGGTCACAACAGTGTCAAATACATTCTCCTGTAAGTCACTGGTTAGTACTGTGGACTGCCCTGTTGCAGATTTTTCTGTTAAGGGAATAAACCAAAACAAATAACGCCTAACTACACTAGACAGCCAAAGGAAGCCTTTGGAAACCGTTGGTGGAGCTGGAACTAACGCCCGTGTCAGTATTCAACCACAGACGATGGGAACAGAAAAGAACCCATTGTTACAAGAAATAAATGAAATATTTTGTGCAACATTTACATATTTTCTATTATACTTGTTCTCCCCTTTCTAATTAAATCCTTGAAAAATATCCCAGAATCCTTGAAAAAGTGATTTTTTTTTCCCCCTGAAAAAAAGCAACTCAAAGCTTACAAAAGGTAAGCTTGCCAAGAACTGAAATCTCTTTAACAACTATATCACCAGTTGGATCCTTTCTAAAAGGCTGCAAATGGCGTGCTGTTGAAAAACTGATTTTAAAATTATTTCTGCACATTTGTGAACCATACTCTATTTTTGTTAAATATTTTAGGAAGACAAACATGGACATAACCTTGAATGTTTGGACTCGCTGCTTTCCAAGTTTTTTTGCTAACTGTCTCTACAAACAGTAATGCTTGAAGAGAATTTTTTCTTTATAAAACCAGCTTTGATGGAAATCTCTGGAGCTTCTAATTTGAAATGAGAGACTCATTAAGTGACAACAGGAAAAAGGAAGAATTATTTCTCCATAGTGAGACTAATTTTGAATTTGCAAATCAAGTATTTAGCACCTTTGTATTCTGTTAATCAGCTTGATATTTAGAAATTAAGTTTACTACTCCACAGCACTAAAGCCTTTTACAGCTTTTTTAATTTATTTATTAGAACAGCAATTTTCTGTGCAGAAAATTAACTGGGCAAATAGGATCAAGAAACAAATTTAAGAGTTACAGAAACATGAATTCCTTTGAAATGAAATTATCGACGGCTATGCTGCTCTCCTCTCACCACTCTTCAGCTCAGCATTTCACCCCACCTGACACAGGCCACAGTTTATACTGATATTAAGGCAACGTTAGCAAGAAGCTGTTAGGCCACTGCATATTGTTCCACTCAGCCAAGCAGCTCCTCATCTGACCCAGAGCTCCAGCATCCACCAAGCAAATGCCAAGCAAAGGAAAACACTACAAGGCATCTGCCTCTGTTGCATACTGAAGTGTGCCTTGCTGCAAAGCTTTCTATTGAAATACATAACCACGCTTCAGACCACAGGTGAAACATTTAAATATCTAGTAAGAGTTGAGTTGCTGTGCAGAAGCCACCTTTTTGAGGCAATAACCAGACAGTCTACTTACTCACATCTCCACATACCACTCTAATTACACTTATAAACCTAGAAATGAATAAGCAACTCACACTTTTGGACTAGCATTCGTGCTTCCTGCAGACTGACACCTCTTTGCATCAGCTACGTCTTCACGGGTTTAAAGCTTGATTCAGAAATGCTGTATGGAATTGATCCCTCCTAGAGCTGAGATTATGTTTACAGACACTTTCATCTAGTGTAAGGATGGAAAGTCACTTAAGAGAGCTGTCCCATCCTCTTTGTTGATTATTCACCCTTGTTAATCAACCTCCTGGTTGATTATTCTTACTGCTTTCCTTTCTGACCAGTGCTACCATTAGTGCACCACTGAGGAGCGCTGGAGCAAGGAAAAGATCTGGCTGAAACACTAATCCAACAAAGGAAGTGGCTAGTTTCAGCCATGTGCGTACAGAGATGCTTGTCCTGGCATGGCGGAGGTGGTGAGATGGGGATGGAGAAAAAGAGAACTGGGGGGAAAAAAAAAGAAGCAAAGGATACTGCTTCGCAGCCACAGACAGTGGCTGTATGCTGGACTACACTGGTCACACAGTCAGCCCCCACCCCCAGTCATCAAGGCTCTGGCTATAAAAAGAGCAGGAAGAGACTTGTTTCTAAAATAAGCAGAATTAAATAGTCTCTGGAGATGCCTGTTTCAGGACTTGATAGCTACCCTGCTAAAAAAGTTCCTTCTTCCCTCACTCCAGAAGGCTTACTGGCTTTAGCTGAGGGCCACGCTTTTCAGTGTGAATTTTATGGACTGGCAAGAAGAATCCCATTCACATTTTGGGGGGGAGGGGGGGGGGAGGACACAGCAATTTTCTTAACTGCAGAAACCAAACAACCCCAGTGACATAGGACAGCAATTATGGACACTGCAGACCTCTAGGAATGACCAACACCTCTGTAAGCACTCCTGACAGCCAGAACTCCCACAACAGATGTTGTTAATTATAAACCCAAATTTGCCTGGACACGCAACAACTCTAAGCATGTCTGCTTGTACAACAATTGACTGCAAAGCAGCAATTCACTATAAAAGAATGTGGTAAAATGGTATCTTGCTGCTCTGTCTTGAGAGAATTATATTGTTCATAAAGGCACAGGTACAGATATTAAAATGTTTCGCACCAAGGAGTTACTTTTGATTAAAACTTCCAAGTTTGTGGTGTAGATTTTCCAATAAATCTTAAATAAGTAATTCTTCAGTTGTGACCTTAACAGCTATCTTATTTACTTAATCAATGTAAATGTTACTGTAATACTGAATTATAGCTGGAATACACTGCTTGCACAGTAGATTCCAGGACCACCAGATCAAGAAACTACGTGATGCATTCTTCTTCATGGACGTGGAGATTTGGGGTAAAGACTGATGGTTGAAAAGCAATAAATTTTAATCAGAGAACCAAAAACCTTAACTCACCCTGCAAAACTATTTGTTCTCTGGATGTGGACCAGCCCTGTGATGGCTACCCTTCACAGACAGGCCCAGCTCCCAATCTTGCACCATCAGAGATGAGCTGGCACAGTAGCCTCACGCAGGGGAAGTGAACTTGATGGAAACAGTCAAGATATGCAGTGTCAAAAGCAGGACTTTGCAGCACCCCAATCCAAATGAAAATGCTAGAAGTAAGCCTGCCTTCAACAGCCTATTTATCTACCAGCCTACCAACAGCATGGCTTATCGAGACCATGATGTTCCTTCTCCCCCTGGAAACTTCACAGATGTTAACGGAGCAGGTTTTGAACTGCTTGCAGTAATATGGAAAGAATAGGACATTAACCCATATTAATGTGCAAGATAAGAAATTCTTTAGCACTGAAACAGCTTTTACACAAAAAATTCATCACATCAAGACTGCTTACTCAAATTGTGTCCTGAAAAAGCTTTAAGACATAACCACTTCAGCTACCGTGACGCTACAGGATAAAAGAATCGGCAGTATTTCACATTGGACTTCATTTCTCTCTGTCAGTTATTACCTATAAGTTAATGGAATAAAATAAGCACAGTCATCAAATACTCATGATAAGCACTTCCATAACCGCTCTGTTTTAGTGGGGCATCATATGTTAAAAAACATATAATAAACCAGTTAGGACTTAAATTTTAATTACAAAGAGTTAAAAACTACAGGAAACTAATTTTCTGCTTAGGTTTGGGAGACCACTTCCTCCAGTATGGTTATCTGCCACAATTAGTGTATGTCACTGGGTAGTTCAGAAAATTGGGAGTAAAAAAAAAAAACCACCACCAAAAAAACCAACAACACACATTTCTGCATGCCAAACCACAGGGAAACATATCACAATTCTGCATGGAAATGGAAACTACTGCGCCCCCCTCCTATGCTTAATAAGGCAGACACACATACACAGTAACACAACTGGTTTGTTAAGACTCTCAGTTACACTGCATTACTACCCATAGTTTACTCACAGCTCTAAAAAATTTCTCAAGAGATTGAGTCGCTTAAATTCACCAAAAAGGACTGGATTCAATTGGGGGGGGGGGATCAATAAGCGTTAAGATTCTAAAATAGACTTGTAAGTCTGAAACCACTACTGCAAACCCAGCATGGGCACCTGCATTACACCACCTCTTCAGTTGAATACATAAAAATGTTCATGTACAAGTACCAGCGGGCTGAGGCCACAGCTCATGAGAACAGATCTGGAAGGCTGTTCATGGTATCGGCTTGTGTCCCCAGAGTACAGGGTGTTTGTTGGTTTATATAGGACACAGCTGCTTCAAGACAGAACAGCTAAATTCACAAGCACTCACATGGTTTGACCGTATTATTCCTTTTATACAAAATTTATTGATATTTGTTCCTGGATTTCGCAAGAGTCCTCAACTTACTGACAGTTCTAAATAGTGGAATGAAAAGAATTAGGTATTTTTCTGAAAAGTATCTTTTGGTCTTGATTTGAATTACTGAGTGGAAATCCGCCCAAGTTAGGTGCCTGGCTGCAGGGAGCGGGGTGGGGATGGGGATTTTTCTTGAAAGAACACATAAGTTTCCTCTATAATCAGAAAAAAAGAGGTACTGATTTCAGAACAACTGCAGATGATAATGTTTTCTGATATTTAACATCTCTCCACCTTGAGAAAGATAAAACCAAGAGGACATGGTAGATCCAGCTGTGATACAGTTCACATGACAGGGTGGTAATGGTTCCCCGATACTTTACAACACAGAGGCATACCCAAGAAGATAACTGGGCTCCAGTCCCTCCTCAGCCCCAAAAGGTTTGAATTCATATTTCCTGGGAATGCTCTATCAGCCTACAGGATATACTAGTAAGTATATTACCGCTCTTATTAAACCAAAGCTGCTACGCAACAAAAAAATGAAAGGCATGGAGACAGAAAACGAGCTGATAAAGTTTTGACTCGTTTTTCTACTGAAACACTCAGATGGCGGGAGGTAGAAGAAAGATGTAGGTGGGGGTTCTAGATCCTGTTCCCTGTAATACCTATAGAGATTTTACAGCATATTGTCAATGAATAAAAGCAAAGAGAGTCTTGGGACCATGATTCGGAGTATGAGCTTTATTTTTTTCTCACCAAATGCCCTAACCTGTAGGAAAGTGAAGGGAAACAGGTGTATGTTCACACTCAGATACAGAAGAGAGCCTCAACTGCAAACCTCCTGTATCATGCATGACTACTCTGACCAGCACACACTGAGCTGAAATCCCTCTCTAATTGCAGACCTGACCAATCTGAACTGTATGGACTTCTCTACGGACTTAAAGAAAGCTAATGCTCATCTTCACACAAGCAACTATAGGCAGCCAGGGAGCTTCTGGTAAACAAGGAGAGACCTACTGAATTTAGACTTCTATGGAACATAGCAAACTTATTTAGGCAAGATAGATTACATACCATGTTTTATTTCATGGCACTGTATTTCTATACGTCTTCATTACAAAATCCATTGATGACAAACTCCTGCAACCAGCTGCAAACCTAAATAATACTCGTCACAAGCAAAACCAAGTTGTGTAGTAAATTGTAAAGAATACTAGTGCTGCTAAAGCCTACTCAAATAGAAATATGTTATGAAAAGACAAATTAAGAAGTCACACAAGTCCAGATTTCATGCTTACGACAGTGACAGAAAGTAAAAGAATGAGAAAAGATGTTCAGGGACAACTTGAAGATGCTGCCACTGACTAAGAGCCTTCACCTGTCAAGTCAGCAAACCCCAAGTGCAACCTTGATCTCTTCCCTTTGTTCTAATGCCTTTCGGAGAGCACTGCGGTGCGGGCAGGACTAACATTGGTTAGTCAGCACCACTTTTGAAGTAGGGACCTTTTTTCAAATAGTGTATGTACATACTGCCATCCACAGAAGGTTTATAATTCATGACTAGACCTCCTTAGTACTTCCATACCACCAACAATTATTAATTTAAGAAGAACACTTTGCTGTATTAACCATCCTTGTCCCTAGCTTGGTCCTAACACGGACAAAAAGATTATTTGTATAATGTTTTCTTGACCTGTTGAATCATAATTTGAAGCCAAAATTCCACAGTTTAGGAGTTGCTTTGGAAAGCATCTTGATGCTTGAAAGGCAAGTAGTACTTTGACACAGCTCATGTGAACAACCAACGTGTGTATGATCACCACATATAGGAAACCATGTAAGAGCTAAGTGAGGTGCTCTTTCGCATGAGAATATTATTTTTTCCACATAGGTTTATTTAGATATTTTTATCAGGCAATTATCCACAGACTGCAATTTATAGGGTAAACTCTGGCAACTGTATTTTGGAAAACTAGACTAACAAACAGGTGTATTGTGCTTAATGTTCAACATTAAATGAGGAGAGAAATACAACTCTGCGTATTCTCAAACAGAGCAGGCAGAGGCCTGCAGCTACATCTAATTAGAACACCAGCAATATGCTTTTACTGTTTATTACCTACGGCTTGTACCTAGTTTCAACTAAGAGATTTGCATCGTTTTCTGAAAAGCCAGTTTGTAACTACTTCTTTCTACTCTACACCTCTCAAACTATTGTGCTTACTAAAGTACGGAATAAAAAAGCAGAACACCCCACCACCACACACCTGCACTCCTCTCTTTCGCTAAGAAATCCCATATTGGTGCATCCTGCCCACAGAAAGCTGGGATTCCTACAAGGACATTATGAAACTCCTCAAATTTTAACCGAGGACAAAATAATAAAACCTGTTCACACACTGCTTATGCTAGCATGCAAGCACACCACAAAGACAGCACCTCTCTAAGGCTAAACAGCTAACACACCAAGCCCACCGGTACTGATACTGTGGTTGAAACTAATATTTTCTGTATCTACAGCAGCTTCTATACATGTGAACCTTGAAAGCTTCCTCTTTAAGGATAAATATATAATGAGGACATGTAAGTGTTAAGAATCAAAACACCTCTTTTTTTTCCCCTTAGAACTGTCACTGTCAAAAATATCTGTTTTCTGTACTCTTGCCAACAGAAATTTCCAGTAGTTCAAGTCCATCACAGCCTTAATGACTCAAAGCACATTGTCTCCATGAATTTGTAAGAATTCTCACTGTACCAAATCTCACTGTTATCAGCAGGCATTTTTCCATAACAAATATTTCAGGGTTTTCGTTATTACAAGCACCTCTTTACACAGTTGTGATTAAAACAGAGGGGGAAAAAAAAAAGTCTCTGTTGTTTCATCACTTTTCAAATGCTTTTAGAGCTGTCAGTCATTTTTGCCATAATAATTTAATTTCTCCTCTTGCTTAAAATATGACACTTTTTTTTTGGCGAGGGAGAGTGTGAATTGAATATTTAGCCTGTTTACATAGTTCTTGCTAGTCTACAAGACTTCTTGATTAAGTTTAGCATTTCCATCTCTGACAGATTACAATCAGGAATGCCACATAACGATTTAAGCCATTCTAGTAGAAAACACGGGTGTCTGTTCCTTGTGGTAGTATTAAATTCCCACACACTCTGCACCACTTACTACTCCCATAAAGAGACTATTTAATTTTGTGCAACCTAAGCCTCACATTCATCCACACAGGGGAAAATGAAAAGTTTAGTTAAACATATAAATATAGCTCTTACATAGCTGACTGTAACTGATGCTTCCGAGGTTGTACTGGCTTAGTAATATCCACGACTGTCACAATGTCTGGCTAAATGTACTTTAATCCAAGCTTTTCTTTTAAAGGAAAAGCAGAACAGTGGCATGTACATTCTTAAGTAAAAAGCTAGAGAATTTCAGTTGATACACTCTCTCACTGACTTATTTCTTTAAGAGAAAACAGTTGCAAATGTCTCACTGGCTATTGCTGTAGGTACTGCAGGAAGCCAGAAGCTGGCACACCACAAAGGGCAAACTCAGCGGAAACTCCGTTGTTACATGGCAGTGTTCACCCACCAGTAGCTATCATTAACACTCAGGGTACAGTTTCAGCAACCAAAACCAAGATGAAAGCTAACTGCTGCTGAAAGGAACAGCAGTGCTACAGCATCCTCACCTCCAAAAAAGCAACCTCTGCCCCTGCACTCCCAACTCGTGGACCTCCCCCACCACTGTGCCAAGCCAGCTCCACTTGCTGGGCTGGCAGAGCGATACTTTGAGTCATCCCTTTCCCCTCCACATTGAAACCGCTTTCTGTAAGCCTCAGCGAACTGAACCAGACCTCCACATGGACAGAGAAGTGCTGAAGAAACTTCTGTAAAGTGGCAGGTGGCTGTCAGACTGATTGACCTCCGAAATTACACCGTGCTCTTTGAGTGCTGCTAAACCAGCCTAAATCCAGGCTGTCATAGGTCCACCTTCCTTCTCTGCTGGCCTTGGGTGAACTGCTTATGAATGCTCTGTAACACAGCCAGCCAGTTTGGGGAGCTATTCTGATTTTATTTTTTCCAAAAGGTTATTAGAATAAATTAGTTCACCAAAAAAATTAAGACAAGCAAAGAACAAAACACTGAAGGTTTTTCGGGAGTTGTTTTTGTTGTTGTTTTTGGGGTTCTTTTGGGTTTTTTTTTGTGGGTTTTTTTTGTTTAATTCAGGATTTGAATGGCAAGTACATAGAATAATGCTTACAGATAGTATCCAACTATTTAATTGCAAGTTTTTTAAAATATTCACTATTCTAACACAATTTAGAATGAGACTTGTACTGAAACAACTCTCATCCTCAGCATACTTTCAACATTGGGCAAGTGGTCAGGAAAATGAACATGCAGAAATAATAAAAAACTGGTCAACACAGAGAACTACTTACAACCTTATAAACCTGTATCTATCTATGAGATTTTTTAATATATATGTAAAATATATATAGAATTAAATATGTATGTTATATATATTTAATATATATAAAAAAACCTAATGATGATTATTAATTCAATGGCAGTGATAACTGGCTAGGTGTAAGCACGCAGTGAAACAAACAGTGGACTTCATCCAGATTTTAATCCTGAAGTTTGAGCACTTGCAAAAAGCTCACCAATCTCAGGAAAAAAATGACTTCAACCTTAAAAGACTTTTTTTTTTTTTTTTTTTTTTTTTTTTTTAAACAACAGACCCATCACAAAGTATTTTATAAAAAGCAGTACTTGCCTGAACAACCTGCCTATTAATACACTTCTGCTTTCCAGAGCAGGATTTTAAGCCTGGAGTCCACAGGCTGCTTCTAAGGGGACGGCAAAAGATAATAAAAGACGAGGTTTCTCAAAGTAGCCAAGCAGATCTACCAGTTTGCCACTGCTGAACGGAGACAGCTCAACTTCTCCAGGCCCTAAAATCCCCCACTTTGCACCCTTCATCTATCTGGTGCCAACTGTGGCCGATACTTTCACCTCTTAACTGAGATGGTGGAACAAGCTGAGCAATAACTCCTTGCTGAGTTATTTCTCACCTGATCTAACAAGCTACAATGGATTACTCAAGTCAAAAGAGCACTGAAGCATGCACGAGCAGATGCTGTGAGGTTCCTCACAGTTTATGCCAACTTATCTCTGGACTACCACAGTCCCACATTCCTCTCACTATAAGCTCCACATTTTCCTATTCCTCCCCTTGGTCTGAAGCGTGTCACTAGTAATGCATATGGTCACCCAGCTGAAACAGCTGATCTAGCTGAAAATTAATTTTTTGCCAAGCTATTTTTCAACCAGATCAGCTACTTGAAGGACTTACTCTACAGCCTTATGAATTCCACTGCTGATACAAGGAGGATGGCAAGACTGCACAGCTACAGGCAGGAGGGACAGTTAAGACCTACATTGGCATAAACTGCTGCAGAGCCATGTTCCTACAAAAATAAAACACATTTTTAGTTGAATTCATGGTTCAAGGGCCACTGGAACATTTTACAAAATATGAAATTCAGGTAAATTTGAAAACCACTTGTCTACTGCGGAGTTTTGAGTTATCACTAACGAGTGAGCTTTTTTTTTTTAAACTCTGCAGAGACATGGTATCAAAATTGCTTCCAGCTACAAGCAAATGTTAATCATGTTAAATACAGACATTATTCATTTAGAAAGTGAAACTGCATTGTGAATTATGCACCAAAAAGAGCCAGTATCTGTGCAAGCTTTTTTATTACTATCTAAACACTCTCCAAATTGGTCAGCTGGCAGCGATGAAAATGCTGGCAGCAATGTTACACACTATAGTTACTCTTCAGTGCTAAAGTTGAGTTTTTCACTGAAACTGGTGATATCAGCAACATGGCGATGTAACATTTTAGTCTAGCTTTTGAAAATTATGTCAACAACAGCTGTAGTGGAAGGAAGTAACAAATACATAGAAAAAAATGTTTATCACTCTTTATCAATTTTATGTTGCATTTTAAACAACCTATAGCTGATATCTATAGTATGTTCTTCCAAAAAAGGAAATTTGCTGTTTCCTTTTTTACGCTCAAGTCCACACCC
This sequence comes from Aptenodytes patagonicus, assembly GCF_965638725.1. Taxonomy (NCBI): domain Eukaryota; kingdom Metazoa; phylum Chordata; class Aves; order Sphenisciformes; family Spheniscidae; genus Aptenodytes; species Aptenodytes patagonicus. The sequence continues at coordinate 155,940,949 of NC_134950.1, forward strand.
AGGAAAAATTACACTGAAATTCTTGAACACTAATTTCTCACACAGATTTGTATTTGCATAGAAATTGCAAAAACAGCACAAAAAATTATTCCCCGTTTTTGAACTGTACAGTAAAAGCAAAGAACAAATATTGTCTCCTAAAATGTTACACTTACAGATGCTTTGGAAATGCACGTAGGTTACATTCACGCACAACTGAAAGACAGATTTTTAATCTATTCTGACACAAAACCAGCAAATTGACATTTCAAAAGTGGTCAAGCCTTTTATTCTATGCAGATGGGCTACAGTACTCCTTTCAGCATCGGGACAGTCTTTAGCTAGCACCAGAAAGTGAGCACATTAACATATACTAAATACAACCTTGCAAAAACACAAAAGGAACTTCAGAGAAGGTTAGTTCCTGACTTTATCCCATGCCCACCAAAACTAATTTCCTAATACACAAGAGAATAAAACATCAATCTAATACGAAAAAAATCCAGCCAGAACACACCGGCAGCACATAATCAACCTTGCTTACACTAGTCAATCTCGCAGATGATGCTAGCAAAGATTTCCTCATTTCTCCCTTTTATTATCAGAAGAGGGAGCATTTCACCTGCTCACTGGACAAGCACAAAGTCTTCAGCCACTCCACTCCACCGTATTATCAGACACGGTAATAATAGAAGTCATCCCAATGCAAAATTTAAACCCAATTTAATGATAACCAACTACTAAAATGTGTCATCTTTTGATCCCTGGAGGAGTGCTTTTTATTTAACATCAAAAAGATTACGTTCTTTTGTATTTATCTCCACTTCAGAAATAGGCTTTCCTTTTAGCTGTACCCATCTTCACACAAAACCCTTTTACCTAAGATGTGGAAAATCAGACAGCTGAGGGTCTAGGCAGAGTTTGCATGTTGCCCAATTTAATACTTGAGCAACTGAATCTGCAGAGGATGCTGGCCAAGCTACTAGAATGCCAGGTCCCTCAAATGACCTCCTATGGTCCCTGATACGCTCCTGACACTCAGGTTACCCCACAACTCACTGGGAGAGCATCCTGCGATCTTCTGCTTTATGGCAGCGCAAGGCTGCAGATCACTCCCGGCGGGTCCTGCCAGCCTACAAAGATACAGAGCAGATGATGACAGATCAAACGGCTTTGCAGAGTAGCTAGCTGCACAAGAAGCAGATGCAACTCTCGGTACCAATGCCAGAGGTTAGCACCGCGTTAAGACACACTAAACTACAATTCCACCGAAGAAAATTAACAAACCCTAGAATGACAGCTTATCCTCCTTTTTCCTTTGCAAAAGGGAACGGCCACCGCATCCTTATCTCAATACTTATTTCAAGGTCAAGATTATGCCAAACCAGACATCCCGGTCTCAGGTTTGTTTTTCAAAACCACAACCTCAGGGACAAAGTATGCATTAATATCCAAGATACTACCTTTGACTCACAGTATCACCATTTCCTAAGTGAAATACTGACTCTTTCTAAATTAATCTAATACAATTATTTTTCTTCTCTTTTAAATAACCACAAATCAGTCATCTTTGCATGAGGGTAAGTTCAGTGTTTCAGTTCAGCCCAATATATAATTATTGTTTTTCATTCTACCACAAAGAACAAGAAAAGATGAAGAAAGCTTTCACTTTTTCCGTTCAGCTTCCACATCAAAAGTGTCTTTACTTGCACAGCTCTAAAAGGTAGAAAATTTATTTGTTAATAGCCATAACAGAAAACTAACTACGTGTGAGTACTTGTATGTAGTATGCACACTACACAGAAATTTATAGTTTAATACAGTAAGAATCCATATAAACAATGGCTCTCCTTCCTGCTTATACACTAGAATGTACCAAGAGCAGAAGTTAAAACTAAGTTAAGTCAAAACTAGGACTAAGTTAAGCGTAAGTGATCTTGTACAAAACACGAATCAGAAACAAGTGAACTGCAAACATTATGTTGATCTTTTTGGGGGAGAAAATACTGGCACTAGATATTGTATATGTTATAGTTTATGAGCATTTTAAGAAGAATCTGCACTTAAACGCAGTCTTACAAATTAGAAGTTTAGGGAAAACGACTATAAACAGAAAACTAATGATTTGTTGGCAGAACGCGAGAACTGCACTAATTTATCAAAGATACGCAAGACATTTTTCTGTGGGAGAAAGAACAGAATGAAGAGGATGGTGAGAGAACACCAGTATCTTCTTAGCTCTTACTAGCAATAAAAAAGTTAAGATTCCAGCCTCAATTTTGTTACTCAAAACTTCCTCCTCTAATAAAACCCACAAGAATACTAATGGTATTTTGCTGCTGCTGTTGGAAAAGAAAGCACATGAAACTGTTTTTAAGACAGAAATCATCTTTCATAACCCTTTTTGCAGCTGACTGTAAAGAGAAATTGAGAAAGATACAGACAAAAATATCACTCTAATATATTAAAGAGCCTTTACTCAGTGACACCCCAAAGAGGATTACAGGTCAGATAGGAATCCTATTACCTTTCCCAAAAGAAAATATTAATATTATAGTCTCATCAGGCTACTTTCCCTACCATGTGCTTGGTTATGTGCAAATTTTGTACTAAATTAATGACTTTACCATCTCTGTGAACATCTTCAATCTGTTAATGGGAGAATACCATAGCCTAGGAGGTCCACTAACCACTCTGATTAGTCTAAGAATAGAAAAGTAAAAGAAGGTGGTTATTACAAAAATACAGGATGTTTAATAACATTCTGCTAAAGAGAGCACCCTTAGTACTGAAAAAGACAACTGTACTATTTAGTGATGCATAACGAGGTGCCCAGTGTCTCATTTTGCATTCACGTAAGTCAGAATTTTCATCTTCTCTGTGTGACATTCCCAATGCAAGCTTTTCGGCAAGCCTACACACGTCTCAAATTAGGCTAGAAACTCATACAGCCTGTTATGAACACAGCTAAAGCACATGACAATTTCTTACAATGAAGCTATATATACTTTTTACTGGTACTTACACTACTAATCCACATGGTGGGAGAGAAGAAAGTTTAGAGAAAGGTCTCATCATATTTATCCTGACTTACAGTTTTAACAGTTCAGGTAACTGGGCCACGCCTATGCAGGACAAATTAGGGGAAAAAAAAAGAAAAAAAAAGAAAAAAGTAGAATTTGTCTTCCCATTTGTGGGTAAACACAAAAATGACTTTGTAGGCCACCTGAGAAACTCCATAACCACGACAACTGACAGATACTGGTCAATATTGTGGTCCACCACGGTTACTACATGGCAAGTAACGTCTTCCTTTTCAGAAAGTTGGTGACAGAATACACAACAGAACAGAGCAACACAGAGCAAGGAGGAACTACAAAGAAAAAAGGAGATGGTATCGGCCACCATAAATGACAACATTATTCAGCATTAGAACTAACCATCAAATCTCAATTTTTTGACACAAAAGGAGCCCTAAATCAGACCGAGATATGCCAGTGTCTGTCCAGGAGACAGAGACGCAGAATTTGTTCATCTGTTCATGACTGTGTAACACTCCCTCTTGAAAAACAAACATCCTCTTCAGAAACAACAGCTAACCCTCCCCTACACCGAAAACTCATTTTCCTGTAAAGCTTTGAGATGCATGTGTTTGTATAAAAAACACCCATGCACACACACACACCCCCCAGAGCAGAAGCCTGAAAAATCTCGAGTCATCTAACCAGCAATGTTAAAACTGCTAATGAGAACGCTACTACTAGTAAGTGCCTTCAAAACAAGGCGAGTAGAGCAAGTGGGAACAATTTGTAGAATCAGCAATATAAAGACAGACGGGAGATGAGAGGTAGGAAAACATGGACTTAACTCAGTTTTCTGCTGCTGGGAGACAGTAAATTTTCTACAGGGCACAGAATGTAGCAGATGACTTAAAAATCTAGTCATAGGGGAATAGTACACATACTGGCAAGTACTTTTTAATGACACTTCCAAAATAAATCTAATTACATATTGCCTTAATTACATTTTTAAGAATTATTTATGTAATTGCTTTATGAGCTCTACCAATAGATCCCGAGGAACTTAAAAGGAAAAAAAAAAAAAAAGGCACTTCCAACAAGGATTCCCTCTCAGAGGGCTAACTGCAGCACCTAAGAATTAAAAGGATGCCAAGGGGATTTGCCATCCTAAAAAAAAAGTTGGAAAGAATAAATCACTTTTAAGTTCTAGAAAAGCAAATGAGGGCAGTATAGGCTCCACTACTGCCAAGCCTGGATTCCCTCTTTTCTCGATCTAACTAATATCTCTTCCAAGTGCCATGTGAGGAGGCATGAGCAATCTTAAAGCTAGCTAGCTTGCCACAGTTAATACTGATTAGGAAAATCCCTGCCTGTTTTAACTTCAGTTTTGCAATGTCTCACTGATTATAATAGTCTCTCTCACATGGAAGGGGTACAGCATATAGGAAGAGGAGGTCGGGTATACCAACTGCCAGCAAAGCTCCATCCAGCCTCTACCCTTTCCCCCCAAAAACCCACTCCCCACGCCATGCGGTGGGTGCAACTAACAGAGAACAGAAGGTAGAGCAGCTCACGCATCCACTCCCTACGTGCAACGGTGACACGAGTGAAGGCCGCACCAGGCATCACAAGCAGATCTGCACTGAAGAAGCCCAGGATGGAGCCTGTTCGAGAACTACAGCATTTGATGATGGCTTACAAAAAGGGTCCCATCAAGAGGGGGTACTTCAACAGCCTGTTTAACAGCAGTCCTGCGCAATCACAATCAGAACCGTTTCTGAAGGCCAGGTTACCAAGAGCCATGGACAGCCAGGAAGCCTGTAGCAGGCTGACCAGAGGGCTGGGAGAACCACGAGCTAAGTGTGCATCATATCACTCGACTAAATCAAGAGTGGGTGGAAAGGTAGGTATGACAACTATTTACAAACAACTGAAGAGCATTCATACCAGTGGCAGCGACAGAATTATATTCAGGGTAATGGAGAACACAGCACGTGTCTGCCCCATGTTTGCATCGCTCTCCCCAAGCTTGCCTTTCTGCTACCAGTTACCTACTTCCTGAGCCGCTCGCTATAGCAAACAAGCTCTTTTCAAAACTGCACCATAGCAGAGTTACCCGAAGAGAAGTATAGGGAGGATGGTTAAGAGCAGAGGAATGAAATCATGAATCAGGAAGAAAGAACAGCAGGAAAAGTTTCCGGACAGTTTGTTTTCAGCTGTGGGAATCACTTCCCAAAGGAAGTGGTAGAAGATTAACCACTTCAGTCACTTAAAACTCAAGACAAAACACTAAAATTTTGCACTCACATCAGAAATTCATCTGATTTGATGAATTCTAGAGAAACACACATCCCTCCAAACCAGTCCTTCACAAGGGTGGGCATAACTAGGAACATGATGCAGATCGGATGACCGAACGTACAGAGCAGAATGAGCTCCCTGGCTGCACACACAAAGAATACCAGATTTTTAACTGCTGACATTTCATTTTGAAATAAGTCTGGTTCATTTATCACGTGGCTGGCAAACAGATACAGCGCTTACCAGCTCCAACTTTGTTTAAGGTAAGATTTCATTCTGCATGCCTGTCAGGTTTGCACCTTTCAGCTGAAACATCTTTGAAAAGGACAAAAGTTGAAGGTGTTCACAACCTAAACTTGCCTTGTCTTGCCTGCCTATTGCCAATGGCTCACTGGTTTTGCAACCCTTATAAATATAGCCTTAGGCAGGCTTGCAAAATGCTACTTAATCATTTGCCAGAGGCAAGCAATATTTTTTGTGACAGGAGAATGAATCATCAGTTTCATCACCGGGATGGATGTGGACAATGAATGTCCTCACTACTTTTAAAGTCTTGTATAATTTAGTCTAATTTACATCTTTCTAATAGTACAATACTTAAAAAAAATAAAAAAAAAGCAAGCTGCCACCAAGTCACCTCATTTCATAATAGAAAACTGATTTTTCTCACTCTACCACCATCACCTACCAAATGATTAATGTGCCAGGAGTACAGATTATCTAAACCTGTTTTCGCATACATAAAGTCCTGCTTCATTTCAACACTTAAGCACACACGCAGCATTAGCCATAAGCAGTTCCACTAATCTAAATGGAGACAATTCTTACTCCTAAAGGTTTGTGTGTCTTGGCATGAACAGGACTGTAGCACCAATGGCAAATCTACCAGAAAAAACAACATTTTCACCCAACAGGTATGTGCACGTGTGTTGGCATGAATGGACTGTTGTATTATACCAAGGACAAATGCAGAAGGAAACAAGAACACTGTTCAGCTTTTTTTCATAAAGAAAAACAGTCACAAAGACTACCTGATGAGTCTAACAAGCAGTCAGACACTTATTCCATAAGATAAAGACATCTGACACGGGCTAAACAGTGAGTCAGAAAGAATTTCCTATCACTTTATGTTTACTTCCAACCATTGGTATAGGAAGGTAATAATATGAGACAAAACATTGCACTCCTATTGCTGTAAGTTATTTCAGAAATCTCCACGTGAAACAGATCACATACAGAGGCCTCACATTCCCACTTCCACTCCGACACAAGCTTATAGCAAGCTGTAAAGGCTCAGAGCCAGCTTAGAACAAAAAAACGCACAAATTTGAACGCGTCGAGCAGTCAAAATGCTGCACTACGATCATGCCATCATTCAAACAGCGAACATACCCCGCTCTCAATGGTTACTTTTAGCCGACTACCCCGCTCTTCATGGTTACTTTTAGCAGACGTGTGCGGGTCAAAAAACTAGATATTCAAGTTCCTGCACTGCCTCACTCCTTACGATCTCATTCCTGTAACTCGCTTCTCCCCCAGCGCCTGCTTCCCGCGGAAGACAAGCTTTCCCACTCCGGTCTGCCGCCGCCGGACCGGGCGCTGAGGGGGACGCCCGCCCTCCCACGCACCCCCGGGGAACCCGCCCGAAACTTTACCCAGCCTAGCGCTGCCCCTTCCCTGGGCACCTCCGGGCGGGAGGCCGCGGACGGCACAGGGCAGCTCTGAGCGGGGCACCGGTACAGGCTTCCACCTTCGTAGAGAAGCATGGGTCCGGGCGGCCCGGCTGCGGGCGCTGCCCGGGCAGGGCCGGACCCCGGGCGGACAAAGGCCTGGCTGGCCCCCACCGGCACGGGAGGCCCGAGGCCGCCGTCCCGCCGCCACAGGAAGCCGCAGGCTGGGCCCGGCACCTTCTCGCCCGCCCGCCGCGCCGGCCCAGCACGAGCACACCGCCCCGGGGCCGGGGCAGGCGCGACGGGAGGCGAGGCGCCCCCTCCTCCGCCCGGGACGGGCGCTGCGGGACCCGCGCCCCGGGGCGGCGGCGGCTCCCGGCGGCGCGAAGCCGTGCTTGCCGCCCTCTGTCCCGCACCACCCGCCGGAGCCAGCCCGGATACCGGCGGACGCGCCCGAGACGAGGCGCCGCGGACCGGGCGGGCACGGCTCAGCCCGCTCCCGGCCGGCTCCAACCCCCGCACCCGTCCTCCCGCTACCTCGGCCATGGCCGCGGCGCGGCTGGCTCCTGGCAGGGGGCGCGCTCCGGCCTGCCTGACTGACTGAAGCTCCCCCTCTGCCCCGGCGTCCCGGGAGCGGGCTGGGCTGGGCTGGGCGCGGCACAGCGCGGCGAGACACCCGGCCTCGCTCCCCGTCCGGCTGCCCGACGCCGCCTCGCCTCCGAGCTGCTGAAGGGGAGCCCGGCGCGGCGGGGGAGGGGAGGGGAGGGGAAGGTCCGCGCTCGGCCGCGCTTTCCCCGCCCCGGAAACACATTCCTCCCCGCTGCCGTCAAGCCCGGGCGGGGGAGGTGCTCTCCGCCGCGGCGGGGTAGGGAAGGCGGGAAGGGCTTTCCCTGCCCGAGGGGAGCTCGTCACCTGCCTGTCCCCCACCTCCCTTCGTGGCGACCGCCAGCGCCTTATTTGGTGGGGTTTTATTAGCGCCCCGGCTGCCTGTCCCCCCGCTCCGCAGCCCCCGTGCGCACCCACCGTGTGGGCAGCGGGGACAGGGCTGCCCCGCGGCTGGCGGCGTTTCCCTCGGCGTTCCGGGGTCGAAAGGCTGCTCGACCCCAGCGCTTCTTCACGGCTGCTCCTGCCCCTGCTCCCCTCGCTGTCTGGTTCCTCCCTGCTCGGCCCGGCGGTGCCCGCGGCGCCGGGACACGCGTGGCCGGGACACGCGTGGAGGCAGAGAGGTGGCTGGGGGAAGGGGGACTGCCTTCTGTTTCCAAAAGCGGTGGAAGTCAATAAGCGATCGATGAGCTTGACGTGACGCTGATGCACTGTCCAAGCTAAGAAGTGGAACTCCCCAAGTCCCTTGGCCAGAGCCTGCTGCTGTTCGGTGCATGCCCTTAGCGTTTTTAAGTGCTCCTTAAAGTAGGTTCTTGGAGGATCTACTGATCAAAAAAAAAAAAAAAGTGGCATTTGACACTTTTTTGGAGGTAAGGAGTTGATGGGAAATGGAAGCTATGGACTCAGCTCTCAGTCATAAAGGCTCTGCCTTTATGCATGGCCACTGGAGCTGGTGTCGGTTCTTATTTTGCTATGATTAACTAAACGAGTGGTGCTGCAAATCGATAATAATTTTTATCGCTTTTCCCCTCCTTTGTTTCTAGCTGCTCTTTAAAGTAAAAAATTAACGATGTTTCTGCCTTACTCAAGCGCAGCCTGTGATTCAACCTTATGTTCCATTTGGGCAGTGCAATTGTTTAGGATGTAGTCTATTAACATAGCTGCATTAGCAGAAGCTTCTAATGCTGGTACAACTATAATTGTAAAACTGTTTTAGTGGTGTTAGAAAATGCGATTGAAATGATAGACTGCTGCTCCAAGCAGCTTCATCAAAAGCAAGCACTGGACAAATGAAGTGGAAGAGAAATAACTTTGACAATCAGAGATAAGGAAGCCAGAGACTATATGTTTCAGCAAGTAAATTAGTATGTAATATTAATACTGCCAGGAACAGGGAAAGAAGCTGCCATAAACCCAAAGTTTTAAAACGGTAGAAATGTATGCCATGCAAAATAAAAGCAAGTGCTGGAGGGATAGTGATCTGCCAAAAATGTAAGAAATTTAAGTACTGGGGGAGAAAAATGACTTTTAGCCAAGGTATTCTTCTCTGCTTCCTTACTGCAGGGAAAAAAGCACATTTTGCCAGAATACGCAAATGGTGAGCAGAAGTCCACTATGGTGTACTGCAAACAAGTGGTGCCAAAAATGTGCCTCCGATTGCTGGGGCTATGAGGAGTAAATAAAACTGCTTAACAAACTGGTACTTCAGTTACTACCCAACGCTCAGCTCAGACATTTGTGTGTCAAGTTGCCAGTGGCTGGCTGTGCTGTGCGATAGGAAATTGGCAGGAAAAAATCTCCCAAACGGCTGAAAAAAGTTCACTGAATTATTTGGCTCCTTTCTGGAGTCCTTTGGAGAGTACAGATGTGTATGAACGCCATTTGTTATTTTCCAACACTTCTGAAGTACTAAAGATGTCAGACAAGTGCTGGAGGTGTCTGAGCCAGCAGACACAATTGCAGATGATGTCAAAATGTTTAATGTAGCATCTCCATACTGCGGTATACATGACATCTGGGAAAGTGAGTGAACATTTTTGCATGGAAGGGCTCAAGAAAAGACAGGTTTTCATGGCTTGAGCAGGCAGCTGGAAGTGTGTGGGTCACTGTTAGGCTTGGGTACCACTTCTGGGAATCCACATCCTTGCATCTTACACAAAATAGGTGAGAAAATGTGACACTGGAGACAGAAGTATGAATTATGTATACTCAGTATGATTTGTTTGATACTGCTGGATTTGCTGTTGTTTTTTTCTGTAATTTTGAGAGATTGTGGTTCTTTGTTATAGGATTTGGGTAAGTAAGTTTTCAACTCTTCCTTCTCCAAGTACTTGCATGTGTCAGACCCGTATAGTAGTTGGAAAATATCAGAATTATACTACTTCGGTTAGTTTAACTTAGTTTTATTGAATTGGCTTAATTACATTAAATTAATACACCATTTTTCCTGATTTTTTTTGTGTATTTAATACCCGGGTTATATTTAGAAGACAATAAGGACTGTCATTTGGTAATGATGCCTTTTGTTTTATATGTAACATATGTTCATTTTCTGTGAACAATGTAAGAAGTAAATTTCTATGCTAGAAATTTATGTGTAGAATATACTGTCACAGGACAGCCAGCAAAGCGATGTCTGCAGATATTATCAGGAATAGTACAATACTTTGTTTTATGATTATTTGCATATCGCATTATTGAAAAATTCACACAAGTAATCAGAAAAATAAATATTTTAGTATTTTAGTTATTGCTTTCAAAGTATTTACAGTATATTTGGCAAATTATATTACTTAGTAGGTAGAGCTGATTTAATTACATGGCATTATCTTTTATACCTACTAGAGTTTTGCTTTAAAACCCCATTGAACAGTATATTTTCATTCTGTCTAGCTATCTTTTAATCTAAGCCATTGGCAAAAGAGGGCCCCAGTATCACAGAAGAGAAGTGGTTGGTGGAGCACCAGTGGTGTGTAGGTCACAGTCTGAGAATCTTTGGCCTATTGTAAGTCATTTTATAGCTATAATATAAATATATATTATCAGCATGACCAGGTTGTGTTGTGGAGGAATCAATCTGTAGCTACAGCTTGCCTTGCAGATACAGGTTTTATTAAAACTTTTACAGAAACACCCAGGAATCCCAAACCAGCTTTTGGTGTGTCCAGTGTTGCATGTGTACAGAGGCCGACCGTGTAAATGGGGGGTGCTCAGCTGCAGCTCGAGGGCTGGGGGTGAGTGTTCCTGTGCCAGGCAGCCGTGCTGCGATCCCTCTAGGTGCCTGGCTGGTAACCTCAGGGGTAAGTGCTCATTTGTGTGCCTCAGGGACCGCTGCCTGGGAAGCAGGAGCTGGTCGGTAGGAGAAGCTGCAGCAGCTCCTACCCAGTTACCAGGGTATTTCCTTGGCTGCAGTTTCCCAGTGGCCGCATGTTGCTGCCAAGCCACTGAGCTCTGAGTTACTAAATCCCACACAGCCGGGGGGCTGTCACCCTGTTCCCCACCATCTCCTACTCCACTGCTGAAGCTTGCAAAGGGTTTAAAGGGAGATACTTTGCATCTGGGGCCACAGTGAGGAGTGCCATGGTTTGCACATTAGCCCCCAAATGCCTCCCATCAGAGCACCCCACTGGGCAGTTTCATAGTCTTACCACCGACTAACACAGGTCTTTTCCCCTTTACTTCTTCATACTGTACTAGATGCCTCACCCACCTCTGCCTCAGGGAGTGTTAATTTAGCTGTACTGCTTCTCTTTCCCAACACACTTTGTTACTGAGAGCAGAGTACTTTCTTTCTCTTTCTCCCGCTCTTCTTCCCTTCCCTCTTCAAAATGCTCCTACCCTACCGAAGATAATTTTTCTTTCCAAACTAAAGACAGATAAAGGGTGGGAGAGAAAACAGAAAGCCAAAGTCATTTTCCCAAGGTTAGCAATGGAGCCAGAAACAGAAGGCAGGTCTCCTGGGACTGCACCAGGCTGCGGCCACCTGGGCTGTGCTGGCTGCGGGAGCACCGGGTTTTCCTGGCCCGGCCTTGGAGCAGAGCAGCAGCAGCTGCCGCCGCTGTTTTATTCCAGCAGCGTCTGTGTAGTCGCTGAGGGGCACAGCGAGCGCTGAGGCCTCGCTGGCAGCTTGTCAGCACTGGGCTATGCCTTCCAGTGTAGAGGATGAGGGAGATGTTAGACGTGGACACAAGATTAATACCGAAAGTATTATTAGAAGATAGGGTCACTCAGTACAGGTGCTAAATGGTTCGATAACAGCCTCAATTTGTCTCCTCTTCTCACGAACAATGAGGAATACTTCTCTGGAGGCAGGCAGTAAGCAAACCTGGCAGCTTGTCAGCCATGTACAATATGCCCATTATATGGAGTCGTATGTTTACATTGGAGTGAGGTTCTCCTGCCCCACACAAGGGCTGGAGTGAAGTGAGTCACAGATACGACCAGCTGGAATATTGCAGTAGATTGTAGTCTGTGGGCAAAGGTTTGGTCTCCAAGATTGTTTACCTGCAAGAGACTGAAAGACCTGCTGGACTTGCCTCCTGTTCATTGGAGCAACGTTTGGCACTTAGCTGCAATCAGCCTGATACATTAGAACCAGGTTTATGATCAACACTTAGATCTCTGCTTTGTTCAATCAACAGTCCTGTGTCTAGCAGGAGCCTAAAAAGGTCGGAGTCCACCAAGCCCTTCCTTCAGCTCACCAGAGTTTAAAAAGCAACTTGTCCCCTTTTGGCTGTCAGTCAAGGAGAAAGGAGAGGTCAGCCAGAGCATGCAGCCCTTCCGGTGGGACCAGTCCATGCCATCCATTGCGTGGGCACGGAGCAGGCTGTTAGGGTGGAGGGGCTGAAGGGCAGCTTTCGTTACAGCTGTACTGTGCCTTGTGGTCCTTCTGCCTTCCTCTGACTCTTTTTCTGCATTTACTTCACCTGCAAAGCTGCTCTCTCCTCTTTTTGTGCACAGGTTTTGATAAGCTAAGCTGTTGCTGTTACAGTCCCATGTTTTCCTTGCTGCCATTGGCATACACATTCCTTCTTGTTTGTCACATGGATGTATTTCTTCCAAAGCTGTTTTGTGGGACTTCCATGTTATTGTGAAGATCATTTGTTTTATGCAGAAATTCTGTAAGATATTTTGACTCTCAGTAAGCAAGGCAGGAATCCTTTTTTATCCTTAGGCATGAAGCAGAGGTTCCTCCTGTGTTCCAAAGTAAGGAAGTGAGCAGGAGTTAAGTGAGGAGAATAAAGTCTTTGAGATTTATGTTCAAAGGAAACACTTATGGTCATGATAACACAGGGCAGAGAACTTCTGCACCAGCTCCTTATGTTGCTTGAACTAAAGCATGTTTTCTAGAGAACTTGATTTAAAAACTTCAGACTTGAAGATATTTTAGTGTTTAATTACCCAAGAAAAGATGCCTATGGGAGATTAGAAATATCCCCAAAGGATGATAATTCTGAATGTACAGTAACTTTCTGAGATTCAGCAGTTAGTTAATTCTTACCACGTGCTGCTTTTATTCTGTGAGGCTCTGAGATCACATGCTTACATATTCCATTCCCTCCTTCTCAGGGGATTGCCACTGCTTAGACAAGCAGCTCATGCTCATTTGAGGAAAAAATGAATTCCACTGCCCCCAACGAAGCGTTCAAGGAGGGTTGTGAGAGCTTTCCTTTGGAGAATTATTCTGCCTCAATTTTGCCGTGAGGGACATGCTGCAACATTTTAAGCTCAATGCAGTAGTTATTACTGCATGAAATTATTGAAATTTAGACTTTTGTAGAGGAGAGGAGGGATAGGAATGAGAGAAGAGGATTTTGATATCATCTGCTGCAGAAAAAGTAGGAGAGGGGAACAGCCTACTAGCAGTGAGAGTCTTCGTGTCATGAGAGCAGGAATAAGGACAGATTTTATGTTCATTGGTATATAGGGGAGAGAGGAGCTATGTGGAAAACAGCAGATTTTAAGCAAGACTAGAAGGCAAGAAACAGGACAAATAAAGTCTGAAGGAAATAAATAGAAATGGTGCCTCTGGGGAAGGAGATTTGGGCAAATAGAATCACTATTGTATAAGGTGATTGGCTGTTCTAATAGAAAACAATGGCAAAAAAGGCAGAACGTAATATTTTTTATAATACTATTTCTGTCAAGGAGAAGAGAGTCCTATATTGAGATTGTTCTGAAACCCCCAATTTATCCTCCCCATTCCTACACACCTGGACTTATTCTCATGATTGTGTTTCTTCAGATCATTTGTTTCACTGACTCATTTTTTTTCTTTCCTAGACTCATATCTGAAACGCTTTGGCAGTAATGATGTTTGGATGAAGATGCCAGTGATTTACAGCCAAAATCTCTCGTTTGTGCACTCTCAATGATCCCCGTATCTTGTTCTCTTTCTAGCACAAGTGTCATAAATTTTCTTATTCTTAAGAGGTTACATCTGGACTTTAATAGCAGATTTGCTTGAGTATTGATTTATCCCACTACCTTGTCATCTAAGCAGAAGGTAATACAAAGCAATTCCAACTTTCTGTTGTGCTATTCACCCAGCTTTTCTTCCGTTCTTTATGACTCTGCCAGCAGTTGCAGTATTTTGCAACAGTAAACTGTATAACTCACAGGACATCAAGAGAAGAATTCAGTTTCTCAGTCTGCAGGTGCAGGCTCTTAAATGAAATACATCATTAATTAAATCCTAGGTGTGAAACTACAGTAAGAAGTATTGTAGTTTGCTAGTATCCTTGGCAGTAGGATATTCTGGCCACAGCTGACATTATAACTGTTACAAACACAAAGTTCCATTCTGATTTCAGCTGGGTGTAATGAACCAGCAAGGAATGAAAGTGAAAAGATAGTTGTTGATGAACTAATATATAATGGAAAGATTCACAAACAATTTTTAGAAGAGCTCAAAAAGAACGAGGTGGAACATCATAAGGAGGTGAATTTATCAGTCTAGTTCACGTTAAAAAAGTATTTTAAAGTTACTATGCGGATAATGCACACATAGGCCATGCTGGATGTCCCATTGCTCAGGTGGTGGAAAGGCGTTTGGCTTTCAGCCTTTTGCCTCACTGCTTACTCAGGATCTGTGGTATTTTCTGTAACCACATACTTGAATATGTGGCATTGCCTTTCTGCTGTAGCTGAGGTTTAGCTAAAATTAAACTGTCTTCAAACTAGTAAATGCGAATCTTAATTCTCTTTGCTCAGCTAGTACCTGTATCACAGAAAAACTTGTTCCCTATATGATCCATCTTTCATCTTACCCTGTCATTCCTTTTCCTCCTTTCCGTTTTCATCTGTGACCCACCAGATTTCCTCATCTGGTTCATATTTGCTTTGAATAGTCCCCTCATTCTGGTCTGCAATGTGGGCTCCGAGGTGTCCCTTTCACCAGTGGCACCTACACCTTCATGCTTACGTGTTCTAGCTGCACTGATCTATTCCCGATTCCCCTTCACGAAAGACGAATTTTGAAGGCAGTTGAGTCACACAATGTCCTCTGAAGATGGACCTGCAGGTTCCATGAAAACTCTGCCCAGCCGCTGCCTTTCCAGATTGGAGTGTGCTTGCTATAGACAAAGCTTTGGAAAATGTCAAATGCTATTAAGTTTCTGTCAAATACATGTGAACTGAGGTAGTCCAGTCTCATAAAGTAGCCTGATTTACGAAGCTGTCATAAGAAAGGCCAAGGATACCTCTAATGGCTCAAAGGCCTTTGCCCCAAGGATGGGAGGTTGCAGGAATTATTTTACCTTCATTTTTTGTCTCTTAGTTTTACGCTATTGGAAACAATGGGTCCATTTCTGCTTTCCAAAGGAAAACATACAACTTCAGGAAGATGATTTTCTTAGGTGCCTCAAGCCTGATGCATAAATATAGCAAAGCCATATAATAGATAAAAGGGGGTTATAAACAGAAATTTGGCCTTGACTGAAGGCAGTAATACTTAGACATTCGTTTTGTAGGTTTACAGGGACATTATTGAGATGACATTAATAAATCTCCTAATACCTTAAAATAAAGTACTGCAATGCTAACATTGTAAAAAGCTGTAAAATGAAAAGAAGATGCTATTCCATTTAAATAATTCTCTCAGATGCCATAGCACTGAGATAATATGTGAACCCTAAATTAAAATTGGCCTGTGTCATTTCATTGTCTAAGCAGATCCAACATAGTAAGTTTAAAAGCCACGATTAATAGTAAATATTAAACTAGCTTTGAAACATATCCATTTTGATAATTTAACACCTTCTGACATTACTGGCAGCACAGGTCTTTTAAAAAATACAGTAGCCTTTTTGTCCAAAAACCCCCTCCTTTTAAGCTTTTCTTTATGAAAACATCCTAAAAGACTAACACTTTATTTTAAATTCACTTTCTTTTATTATTTTTCAGATGTCAAAGGAGAAATGTTTTACTGGTGTAAATATTTATTTGTGCACTATAAAACTATTCTGCAAGGAGTCCTCAAGAGCAGATCTGTTGTACTCAGGCCACTGGATTGTAAACTTGGCAAAGACCTAGGAGCAGATCTTCGCCTCTGCTGGTTTCCATAGCTCCACTGGACCCATAGCTATCGACAGTTTGACAAAGAACAGCTGAGGATCCATCCTACAAGCAGACGGCACCAAACTTTCGGTGGGATCTATCTCACCCAGAGACAGCTAATTAGTTTCTAGGCTGACATAGTCAGTGGACAGAGTGATTCATGCTGCCTGAAGATAAGTGCCTGAAAAGTCTCATCTCTCTCTCTGTTGACTGTAATAATCAGTTTGTACTTGGTAGCTTTTCTTTGGCAAAGTTAAGTGCGGCGAACCCTCCCTACCTTTTATGTTCCGTAATTATGAATACTGGGACTCTTCTGAGTACTGGAAGAAATGTGTGTGTGCCCAGTTTGAGTGGTTACAGGAAGTTGCATACTGTCTACTAAGTAGATTAGAGACTGTTGACCACGTCCTGAAGTTTTATAAACTTCTTACTCAGTTCTTATTCGACAGTGCTCTCTGTGAAGTGTTTCCACTTAGTCACTGGCTATTCAGCACAAATGATTGATCAGAAACATTCCTCTAATATAAATCAGTCTTATCGTGTTTAAACACAAATATAACTTCTACCAGCCAGGATGTTATGCATACTGGGAGCGGGAGGGACGCAAACAGCTGGAAGCATTCCCCGTTTGCTGAATCCGTATTGCCATAGTGCTTCTTTGCACAGTCGGAGAATTGCTGTGCAGAAGAAACAGTTCACAAAGAGTTTCAAATTGTTTGGCCTTAAGAGCACGTGATTTGCCTTTCATTTTATGCCTTGATTTCAGTCCCCTGTTTGGGCTAAAAATAAAGAGACAGAAATGTTAAGTATGCTGGCATTTTATTTATTCCACTAATTTCATTGCTAGCTTATAATAGAGAATGCCTTCCCACCAAATACTTGTTCCATATTTCAGAGACTTCTTTTGTGCTGCCAAGAGTTGTATTTTCTGACTATGATAGTACCATAAAAGTACACTGAACTGACTCAAGCTGACTCATGGTTGGGGCAGATGATGCCTACAGCTCAGCTGATTCTGGATAGCATCACAGGTTATTTATACAAAATGTTTAAGGCTTTCGAGTGACTTGTTTATTCTCCCTTATTTAAAATTTAATTTTATACCAGGCAGCCCTTGGGTGTTTCTGTAACTATTTAATCTGTTACACCTTGCCCTTTTCAGTGGAGGTAAACTGAATACAGCTAGTGTATTGTTTGTGTGCAGGCTTTTTTATTTTTTTTGGGGAAAGGACAGGACTGAAGTGAAAATGAAGGTTGTCATTCTTGTTATCTGGACATTTTTGTTTCAGTCATACTCTTAGGAACAGCCTTGACTTCCAAGTGCAAACAGGAACTTGATTCACCTGTGGGAAAAGGTCCAGACTTGCTTGTGACTTGCAGGTCCTTTACCTGCAACAGAAGGTTTGTCCTTTGCTCTGATTCAGTTGTTGGAGTAAAACCAAAAGACACAGCACTGATAAATCCATATACTGAGCTTGTTGTATCACCTTACTCTCTTATTCTTACTGGACTTATTACCTTAAGAGCACTGTGGTATTTCTGGAAATAATAGTATTTCTGGAAAAAGTTTTTTCCTCGAATACAGAAAAATGAGCTAATTTAATGATTTTTTTTTCACTAGGTCATTTTTATAATTTTTTTTCCGCAGAAATTATTGAATCACCTAGTAAAAGAAATGCTCAGTTATGAGATAATTGCATATTTTTGGCACTCAAAAATAGTTATTTGCTACAGTTTGACTCTACAGTACTCTGAAATTTGATTTAGTCTTTTGATCACTGGAGGAGGAAGTATGACGGATAGACTGGTGCAAGAAGCAAAATAGCTCTTAGGCACCTATTTAGACATAATTTATGTCTAAAAGGAAATCCCAGGACAGTTGTATTAAATGATCTGCTATATGACAGAGGAGGTCTCATCCACCACACTACACAATATGCAGTTAATTTAATGTAGGAGTCCATTGACTGGTTTCTCACAGCATGTGGTATTTAAAGTTTAATTTCCCAAGCTTATATCCAGTGATAGAGTGTCCCCCTAATGGCACAGAGCGCTTTCCTGGCTGAGGAAGGAATGTGAGTTCTTGCGTTTGGCTCCTTAGATTTTAGATGTCATCCCCTGTCAGCTTCCTTTCTTTCCAGTACTGGTAAATAAAAGGCAAAATTTTCTGGTTTTATATTTCTTGAATTGAGGGAAAAGAGGTGGATTAATTAGTGTGTGAATGGAATCTAAGCCTTGATCTGTTTATGTCTGTACATATACATACATGGATATAGGAAAATCATGTTTATGATTTATAAACATTTTCAAGTTTTCTGCTCTCATCCTCTTCTAGGAAGCAACCAGTTTCTCTTTTGCATTAAAAATCTTTTTTAAACTGTATCAGAGTGGTAACTGTCTATATAATCTGGTTTTAGTATTGATTCAGAACATTTAAATAACACATCTAAATGTAGTAGCTATTTAGTGATTTCTTAAAACTTTATAAGCTAAACCTTATGGGCTAAATTCAGGACAAAAATAGTCCTCCTTTTGATTTCTTTAGCAGTGTTGTTACAACATTCTCCAAGAAGAGTGACATGT
The DNA here is from genome assembly GCF_965638725.1 of Aptenodytes patagonicus. NCBI lineage: Eukaryota > Metazoa > Chordata > Aves > Sphenisciformes > Spheniscidae > Aptenodytes > Aptenodytes patagonicus. The sequence continues at coordinate 155,959,661 of NC_134950.1, forward strand.
CTCATACCAGCATTTAAGTTCCCATGTTTCATACCCCTCTGGTGTTCCTGTTAGTTCTAGAGATAAGTAAGGTTTATCACACTGGATTTTGGATGTATAATTGCTCTAACTGATGCTACCGTATGGCCCTCAGATGCCACCACTATTCATGATTTTTCTAGAGAAAACATGAACGAACGTTAGTGAGCATGTGAGTTCGTGAGAAACTAATGAGGCCTGTTCTGCTGAGTGTTTATATCCTTATGGTTTCCTTGCTTTTTAAGTGAGCTATGGTAACATTTCCATTTGATACCAACATATATTATGCACCTAAATTATTCTTCCCTTCTCCCATGGGGTGTTTGGGCAGCGGCATGCAGACTGCTATATTTATGGTTGCAGCACCCTATTTCTGACAGCATGAAGGATGATGCTGTGCTGCTGACATAGCGCAGCAGTCCTGTGCTTACGCCGTTTTCCTCATATTAGCCCCCTGGTTTGAGTTAGCTCAGCGAGGAAATGTCCCATGATGACTGCCAAAGCAGTTCTACTCCTAGTGCCCATACCCCCACGCCCAAACCTCTCCCCTCCCCATAAACCCTTGTCCCAGGCTGCCGGCCGGCAGCCTCGGTCCATCTCTGGCTGCCCAAAGCATCATGCCTCTGCTTGAGTGCCTTCCCAGCTGCTCAGTTACTGCTGTCTTTTTGGCTACTGCTGCTGCTGGCCAAATCTTGTGTCTCCTGGATGTGTCCTCTCGTGCTGCCTCTTTCCCTGTTCAACCTCTGGCTTTGGACAAGGCTTTCACAGCGCTGGACAGAAGCAGTTGTAACTAAAAATCCATCTGAGTAGATCTGAGGGCAGAGAAGGAAGAAAGGCATCCCTTAAAAAGCAAAAAAAAATGCTGTTTGGTAGTTCAAGATACATTCTTCTGTAAAAAGTATTCCTCAGGCAACCAAAAATATTCATGTCTCGTCTCCTTCCGCATTTGCTGGAAATCCACTAAAGGGTCCAAACACAATGGGACACACATACATACACCTGTTTCTAGTGATGGGATGAAAAAACTTTCCTGTTTCCATATTAAACTGGGCTAAAAATTGAGCAAATAGTGTAGAAATACATTTTGGCCGTACAAAGTAGAAATATTGCATATATACTACTTTTTAATGGACTACCACCAGCTTGAAATTATTCAAACATGCAAATTGGGTAACCCATGCCACCTGATATCTGTGGGCTGCTCATTCTGTTGTTCCACCATCCTTTGAAAATTATTTTCTTGAAAACAGGCTGACTGGCTGTTTTCCTGGAAAATAGCTTCTGAATAAATAATATGGCTTGGTGGAAACTCCATGGAAACTGGGGGGGTGTCAGCTCTGTTTCCAGCTGTTGTCCTCATCCACATCTCTATTGTAACCACTGGATCTATTAAAGTGTAAACCCAGTGGTTTCCTCCCTGACAGACTTCCAAGTCTTTCCCTTCACATTTCTACTGTGCAGAGGATTTTTTTTTAGGTCCTTTACAAGTCCATGAACTTTAACCAGAACGGATGACTATCAGAAATTGCTGGTTTGGTTGTAATAGTTGGGTAAACCCATTTAGTCTGGAGTCCTTTGGCCTCATAGACTGGCTTAAATTACAATACTGAAAAGGGAAATTAATCGAAATCAAGCATGGTTTTGGTTTTGCAAGATATCCTGAACAGCTGTTTTTGCAAATGCTAGGCTCATTTTCTTCTGAGCTCCTAAATCTAGAGTTCCCTGTGAGGTTTGGTATCTTAGCCAGAGTATATTTTTAATGTAATAGCGTATAAAGAACAAAAATGAAAAATGCAGAGACTATAGAACAATTATATTTCACATGACAAAACTAATTTTTTTCTAATACCTTAAATAACTATTTTGTGTTGTATTTTTTTTTCATTTTCTATTTTAATAATACAGAATGAGTTTCTTATTTTTTATGCTACTCACTTGTATAGACAGTGAAAGAAAACAGCACCCTAAAGGTCCTGGCAGAGGCTTCTAAAGATAGAAACTGTACAATAGGTGTGGTGTGCTTTTCCTCTGGGTAATAATTCTGCAAGGCAGGGCAGCATTGCTTCATGTGGGATTGTCTCGTTTTAACACTTAAGTGAGTGGTTATGCTATGATTTTTTTTCCCACTAAATGTTGCCAAAATAGTTTTTAAATTGGATTTCATTAAAACAAGTCAGAATTCTTCACACACAAATAATTAGAAAAAAAGAGGTAGCAACTTTTTAAAGAATTAAAAATACCTACATTTAGTATACAGAGACACTAATCCTCTACTGGAGAGTAGGGAAAAGGCACGGCTGGCCGTAGGCTCTCCTCCTGTCTCTTGTTTTCTTGGGCAGGAAGAAAGGAAAAATGTTCCTCCCATAGTTTTCTGAAAATTGAAATAGTGCCAACAGACCTGAAACTCTAGTATTCTTCTTCATCACTGCACTAAATTGAGTCCAGTAGTGGAGAGATGTACATCAGTAGAGATAGCATCAACTGAGTTTACTGCAACTGATTAAAAAGAAGACTTTCCATTTGCAGCACATTTATTTAAAAATAAAATACTTTTTTTTCCCAGCTTAGTCTGAAAACATTTTGGTGAGCCAGAAGTTGCTGGACTTGCCTGTCTCCCAGCTCAGAGCCATACCTGACAACAGGGCTGTAAAGCTCTGCTGCCTCCAGTGTCATCCAGCCCGTATCTGCCGGGCTTCCTCAGAAACCCTGGCTTTGGCAAAGGCCTGCCAAATAAAAGCTATTCCAGCTAGACCATTTCACATTAAACAACGCAGATTTTTTTTCTGACAAAACTTGCTTGCAGAAGTACTCTTCTAATTAGCTTTAGCTTAAATTCCTTTGCTTTTGCTACAGCACCAAACACAGAGATAGGAGATACTATCTTTTACTGTGACCTTGGGCTAATTTTAGCTTAAATAACAATTTAAATAGAGCTTGTAAGCAGAGTTTTGCTTTTCTGTCCCTTCATAAAAATTGTGATGCAGGTATTGGCTCGCTGGAGCTTCCAACATCCTTTCCCTGGCGGCAGTAAGAACAGGAACTGTGACCCAGGGCCACACAGCCCTGGAGCGAGACTTCTGGAGTAGTGGCAGCTTCTGCTTGCTCTGGTTCTTCCCGAGGCTATTGATGGGCGGATGAGGAGCCAGCCGAGAGCTTGTGGGTCAGGATTAAAGGGAAGGCAGGGACAGGTGACATTACGGTGGGGGTCTGCTACAGGCCACCCGACCAGGAAGACTGAGCAGATGAGGTCCTCTATAGACAGATAGGAGCAGCCTCACGCTGGTGAGGACAAGCCCTGGTCCTCATGGGGGACTTCAGCCACCCTGATATCTGTTGGAGGGACAACACGGCAGGGCATAAGCAATCCAGGAGGTTCCTGGAATGCGTCGATGGTAACTTCCTTCTCCAAGTGGTAGAGGAGCCAACGAGGAGAGGTGCTATGCTGGACCTTGTTCTCACCAACAAGGAAGGGCTGGTGGGGAATGTGAAGCTCAAGGGCAGCCTGGGCTGCAGTGACCACGAAATGGTGGAGTCCAAGATCCTGAGGGCACCGAGGAGGGCGCACAGCAAGCTCACTACCCTGGACTTCAGGAGAGCAGACTTTGGCCTCTTCAGGGATCTGCTTGGTAGAGTGCCATGGGACAAAGCCCTGGAGGGAAGAGGGGCCCAAGAAAGCTGGGTAATATTCAAGGACCACCTCCCCCAAGCTCAGGAGCGATGCATCCCAACAAAGAGGAAGTCAGGCAAAAACTCCAGGAGGCCTGCAGGGATGAACAAGGAGCTCCTGGACAAACTCAAACACAAAAAGGAAGCCTACAGAGGGTGGAAGCAAGGACAGGTAGCCTGGGAGGAATACAGAGAAATTGTCTGAGCAGCCAGGGATCAGGTTAGGAAAGCTAAAGCCCTGATAGAATTAAATCTGGCCAGGGACATCAAGGGCAACAAGAAAAGCTTCTATAGGTACGTCGGGGATAAAAGGAAGACTAGGGAAAATGTGGGCCCTCTCCAGAAGGAGACGGGAGACCTGGTTACCTGGGATACGGAGAAGGCAGAGGTACTCGATGACTTTTTTGCCTCAGTTTTCACTGGCAAGTGCTCGAGCCTCACCGCCCAAGCCGCAGAAGGCAAAGCGGGGACTGGGAGAATGAAGAGCCTCCTGCTGTGGGAGAGCATCAGGTTTGAGACCATCTAAGGCACCTGAAGGTGCACAAGTCCATGGGACCCAATGAGATCCATCCGCGGGTCCTGAGGGAACTGTTGGATGAAGTTGCTAAGCCACTATCCATCATATTTGAGAAGTCATGGCAGTCCAGTGAAGTTCCCACCAACTGGAAAAGGGGAAACATAACCCCTATTTTTAAAAAGGAAGACCCAGGGAACTACAGGCCAGTCAGTCTCACGTCTGTGCCTGGGAAGATCATGGAACAGATCCTCCTGGAAGCTCTGCTAAGGCACATGGAGGACAGGGAGGTGATTTGAGACAGCCAGCATGGCTTCACCAAGGGCAAGTCCTGCCTGACTAACCTAGTGACCTTCTACGATGGAGTGACTACATCAGTGGACATGGGAAGGGCTACAGATGTTGTCTATCTGGACCTCTGTAAGGCCTTTGACACGGTCCCCCACAACATCCTTCTCTCTAAACTGGAGAGGTATGGATTTGATGGGTGGACTGTCCGGTAAAGGGTGAGGAATTGGTTAGATGGTCGCATCCAGAGGGTAGTGGTCAACAGCTCAATGTCCAGATGGACACTGGTGACGAGTGCCGTCCTGCAGGGGTCCGTATTGGGACTGGTACTGTTTAATAGCTCCATCAATGACATTGACAGTGGGATCGAGTGCACCCTCAGCAAGTTTGCAAATGACACCAAGCTGAGTGGTGCGGTCAACACGCCAGAGGGACCTGGACAGGCTCGAGAAGTGGGCCTGTGTGAACCTCATGAGGTTCAACAAGGCCAAGTGCAAGGTCCTGCACCTGGGTTGGGGCAACCCCCAGTATCAATACAGGCTGGGGGATGAAGGGATTGAGAGCAGCCCTGCCGAGAAGGACTTGGGGGTACTGGTGGATGAAAAGCTGGACATGAGCCAGCAACATGCGCTCGCAGCCCAGAAGGCCAACCGTATCCTGGGCTGCATCAAAAGAAGCGTGGCCAGCAGGTGGAGGGAGGTGATTCTGCCCCTCTACTCCACTCTGGTGAGACCCCACCTGGAGTACTGCGTCCAGCTCTGGAGCCCTCAGCACAGGAAAGACACGGACCTGTTGGAGCGGGTCCAGAGGAGGGCCACAAAAATGATCAGGGGGATGGAACACCTCTCCTATGAGGAAAAGCTGAGAGAGTTGGGGTTGTTCAGCCTAGAGAAGAGAAGGCTTCGGGGAGACCTTATTGCAGCCTATCAGTACTTAAAGGGGGCTTATAAAAAAGATGGTGGCAAACTTTTAGTAGGGCCTGTTGCAACAGGACAAGGGGGAATGGCTTTAAACTAAAGGGGGGTAGGTTTAGACTAGATATAAGGAAGAAATTTTTTATGCTGAGGGTGATGAAGCACTGGAACAGGTTGCCCAGCCAGAGAGGTGGTGGATGCCCCATCCCTGGAAACATTCAAGGTCAGGTTGGACGGGCTCTGAGCCACCTGATCTAGTTGAAGATGTCCCTGCCCATGGCAGGGGGGTTGGACTAGATGACCTTTAGAGGTCCCTTCCAACCCAAACTATTCTATGATTCTATGATTCTATGACCACTGCTGGAGACACAGCAATAGATTAAGTGGCTGTGGTGTAATCATTCTTACATTTTTTGGTGTACAAGGACAAACCCTTATTGAAGCCTCTTCTGCTGTCAAGCAATAATATATTCCCTGTTGCTGTAGATTTGCTTCCAAATACATTTTCTGCTGCCTACCAGGACATCAGCTGATCTTGCAGCCTTTGCCTTGTGAGGAGATTTGACAGATTTCTCTCCTCTGCCTGTTTTTGTAAAATTTGTAGGCACTTAATTTTCTGAAGAGGTTTCTGTCCCTCTGCTGAGTTTTTGTTACAATCTATGTAAGAAAATTAAACAATCTAAATATGCAGAATTTGGCTAGAAAATGGAGGGAGGAGGATTAATGCCTACAAGTATTCAAAGGGCACTGACATCAAGGAGGGAGAGGAATTTTCTAGGAGTATCCAAGAGCTTATACTAGAATCAAGAATAACTAAAATAGAGCAAAACCATATTTTTGGACAAGTACAAGGAAAAAATTTCCCAGGTTTACTGCTCTGTAGAAGAGACTCCAGAAATAAAACCCTTATGCTTCATCATTTACAGAATCCTCTGGAATACTCCCGATGGAAGCATGCAGTAGAAGGATGGAAAAGACGACGCAAGAGTCATGACTGAAATTCTCTAGGAAGAAACAGATTTGTTATTGGTGTCATTTATGTGATAGCAGTCTACAGACAGAAAATAAGACTAAAAAGAAGGCACCATCCATGCCCTGAGAGAATTGCAGCCTAAAGCCCTGATCCTGCAGCTGAACCTGTAGGGATGGACCCTGGAGGCTCAGCACGATGGAAATCCAGAGCCTGGAGGGCCCTGCAGAGCTGCAGATCTGGCTGAAGAATAAGGCGTGTGTGAAGAGAACCAGCTTCAGCTTGTATCTACTGAGTAAGCGTGTAGGTAGCACAGCCCTGGGTATTCAGACGGTTTATCTGGAGCTCTGGGAGACTTAATTGCTGATGAAAAACACCCATCAGCTTCAACTGTCCCAGTCGATGCCCTTGTCCTCTTCTAAAAAGTGGCAGAGATATTAGCTTGCACTTTTCTTTAAATACTGGTGAGAGAGGCACAGCGCAGTTTTGAAGAGTGCTTAGCAGCCCAGGAACTGGTACACAGGTTGCTAGTGCATGTTCAGACATTCTTATGTACTACTAGAATGGACTTGTCTGTCTGACTAACCTGATCTGTGAGTAGAGGAGGAATTGCTCTTCCCCTTAATTTTTTTGAGTAACTTGCCTGAAAAAGGTTGACTCTTGAAAATGTGGCTTGGCCTCCTAGTCCCTTTCTAGGAAAATGAGAAGCCTTCTCAAACCGGATGATTACAAGACAGCACAAAACAAGCCCCAAACCCATGTTTGCTGTCTTGTTATGGGAGTTACGTACAGAAGCTGTACAGAAAACTGCTTGGGGGCACATTATTTTAGTTTTGGACATTTACTTTCTCATGTACAGAAAGTCTGTTTTTTCCATTTTTAAAAAATGTAACTGGAATATCTGAATCCCATAACTTATTCAGGGAACATATTTGAAGCTATATGAAGTCTGCACTGTTGAGATGGAGATGTGAGATCAGTAGAGATCTCTGTCCTGCTTTCTAAGACGGTCTTACATGAATTGTGGTACAAGTAACCGCTCCATTTTTTCATTGAGGGACCAGAAATGCACACAGTGTTGGAGATGTAGCCACACCATAAAGTTATCTATTTTTAAGATGTGAAATTGCATAGTATGAGGCTTTCTTAAGACCTGTGCTCACAGCTGTACTCCTTAGTTACTCATTAAATCCACCTTAGAACCTCTGCATGCAGAGGCACAGTTTTTCTTCTGTTTAGCTGCCAATGTAGGGTTTGGAGGATTTGTCTGCATCATATGACACTACCAGCTCAGCTAGATTTAGGAGAAATTACCTGTTTTAATTTTCTTACTAATAATGGATATTAGAGTGTTTTATTTTTTTTCATTCCATGGACCAATATTCAGAAATGATGGGAAGCAGTAGAGCCTCCCTTTTGCTTCTACTTTGCCGTTCACCACTGCTCATTCTTTCGTTTATTCATGTCCTTTCTTCCCATTTTCTTAATTTCATTTATACCTGCCCTTTCTGTTTCCATACCTTCTCATCTCTTTCTCTCTTACTTCCTTACTATTTCCTTTTCCTTCCCTACTTCCTTTTCTATTTCGTCTTCCATGTCATCTCTTCCACCATCTGGTCTGTTCAATGCATTCTCCCACGAGTGGAAAAATACTTTGAAAATCCTGAAGGAGGCTTACACGAGGGAAGCAGCAGGAAATGAGGGTGCAGAAACAAAGAGGAAGCCCTTACTCATGAAATGGTGTGGCGCTGTCAGCAAGAGGGGGAAAAGAAGTGAAGAGAAAAAGAATGTGCATGTTTAAAATCCAGCCAGAATGGGACCATTCCTCTTCTACTTCTCCCGAGCTTTTGCCTTGCTAAGCTGAGGACTTTGGCCTTTATCCCTAATGTTAATGAACAGGAGAAACATAAACACCCACAAAGCTAAGCTACACCAAGAAGGACATATCTAATATGCTTATTTTTGATGGACATCAAGATTTAACCTTTGAACTGAAGTTTACTCCAGTAAACAAGACAAGAATTTGGGTTTGAGAATGGATTGTGAGAGCAAATATTTCTGCTTGAGATATTTTTCACATTCCAGAAATAACTGGTGATTTATGTGAGCTGTAGATATGCAACCCCTTCTAAATTAGTATAATTTTCATTTCAAAATGTACTGTTTATCCCTCTTCTAAATCTTTAATAAATATTTGAAATAAGACTTATCACAGTTTTCCTGTTGGACATGTACTCTTCTTTCTTCCAGCTCAGAATTATTTTGTTCAGAATTATTTTGTATTTCATCCCCAGCCACTCTGAGTGTGCCTGTATTTCAGTGACTGCTGTAACTAGTGTTAAATGAAAAATTATCTGAGCTGGCTTCAAATGAAAATTAGCTTGGTTACTGATAGCTCTATAGAAATGGCCAAATGAAACTTAGAATGGTTTGCAGTACACACCTAGGAAGGCTCTGTGGTTAACTGGAGTTGAGCTCTGCGGTGTCACGGTTATGTTCCTTGTAATATCTGAAGCAGATGGGGAAGAGCTAGCTTACACATATCTGCATATTAGCCGAAAATACTGCAGCGGCTACAGTCAAGACATACCTGGGGTTTCTTCAAGCCAACTTGCATTCGCCATTTAAGATATCATAGTTACTGTTACAAGCACTTCCTAAAATCGAGTTGCAGATTACATCTATGAAATGGTTTTCATTTTTGTAATAAGAAACAAAGTGTCTTCGTTTGTCAGATGTGATCTTTTTTTATAACCCAGCTCTTCTATTGTCTAGACACAAATACCTGTTAGCTTGTATTACTGGAGCAACTTTTCTCTAATTTGGAATTCAGAGTGGACAACCTGTCAGTATTTCTCTTTTACCCTTTAAAAAACAAATAACTTTTCTGCTCAACTTTTGAGTCTGAAAGATTCTCTCGTAAACCAAGTTCAACACTGTTCTGAATGCCTCCTTTCTCCCCCAAACAGTAACGATTACATGAAATGACAAAACAGAAGACCTATATACCTCTTACCAATCTTGGAAGACTTCATGTTTGTGCAGCCATAATATCCCATTTAATGGGTCCTCGGGTATGTCAATGAAAGGGATTCATAACGTGAGGATAGAACAAAGATACTGTAATTCTTTGCTCAGCACTGCTTTGTGCTCAAACAACTGACCTGATGGGGCACTGAAAGAACTTCTCTCACACACTTGTCCCCCATTGTGTGTTGCAGGGGCCTTCGCAGCATTAGAAGTATCTGACACAATTCCTGCTTTGTAGCAGTCCCACTAACACCACGTTGGGTCCGAAGTAGCTGAAATACTGAGTCTGTTACAGTGAAAGAGGCTCTTTATTCATAGACTGTGAAGCCATAAGGGATCCTTGAGATCATCTAGTTTATCTCCTGCATAACACAAGCCTTGCATAAATGCCTGTTTGAATAAAGCGTATCTTTCAGAGAGCTTTTCACTCTTCGCTTGAAAGCCTCAGCTGATGGGGAATCCACCACAATCCTTGCATGTTCTTCTAGTGTTTGCAATTTACAGCCTGAAGCCTGTTGCCAGTTTACAGCCTAGATCACACCGCTCTTGTTTCCAATCTGCTCTTGTTTCCTCTGGACTGTGACCAAGTCATGTTTTTTACTTTTTCTTATACAGTAGATAGAACAAAATATAGAGTAGAATAATAAGATATGTTTAGAGAAAATGTTAGTGAAAATATTAACATTTAATTTCTGTGTAGTTTTATTAAAATATATGTTACTGAAGTCCTAAGACCAATTTTCAAGAATTACCATAGAATATTAGTGAAAAGTATTTAGGTGTGCGTATGTTAAAGATGCAGGTAGACCCCAAGGGCATTTTCAGACAGGTTGGTAGGCATCTGACTATGAGACCTCAATGCCTTTTTAAAGGAATGGCTCTTTGTTATTTCACTTATTTCCCATCAGTCCAGTACAGCTGGAACAGATCAACATCACATGGAGGTACTAGTGTAGCTCTGAAAGTGGTAGAGCCGGATGGGCATTCAACTGGTTCCAAGCACAGGATCCTGGCCCCTGAAGTTGCTTCTCACTCTCTGTCCCTATGCTTGGGACAGGCGCGTTCAATCATTCCCATACTGTTAGGAAGCTTGCAATCATTCTTCATTAATTTGCTGATATTAAGTTCCCATGTGATGCTGTTAAAAATCTATTTCTGAAGAACTGAGGATTTTATGAGACGAATTTGTAACATGGTATGAAGGTGAAAGAAGTACAGAGAAGTGGATATATAGGTGGCTTAACTTTAGCTAATGTCTTGCATGAAATCTTTTGGATAAATAACAAATTCAATAAAAATGCCATTCATTTCAAGCAACAAACATAGAATTAGCAACTACAGTTCCAAGTAACATAAAAATTTATGACTCTACAAAAGATGGGAGAACTGTTTCCATATATTTAACTCCTTTCCATCCCTTAATTATATGCAGCTGTTACAGCAAATTGTTAACACAGACTCACAACTTTGTTTTTGGAAGTGTACTTCCTGTAAGCCCGAATATGGATTTACATATTACTAAAAATTTTTCATCAGTTTTCTTACCACGGCATCCTTGAAACAGATATTACTTAACTCAAACTGGCAGGAATGTTTGGTAGGAAAGGAGTTTAATTTAAAACTGAAAAATAAGATATCAATAATTACTATTACATGTCCCTTAAAAATCCCATGAATTTATCTGTGCTCCCTCCCCCTGTTTTTCACCTAATGCTGGAGAACTTTCTAGGTTAATGATACTCGCAGGCATAAATTCTTCTCCCAAGGCATCTGCTTTTCCATCTCAGACTGGTCCCTGCAACTATGTGGAAACATGCCTTATTATATGCGGCAAAGAGGAGAAGCAGGGAGAGATGTCCAGGACCCTGGTTTTTTAGGATTGCCATCCTGGAGGACTGGAATACCATAAGGTTCAGCCAGTTACTCAGAAGCTATTCTTGACACAGACCAGAGTAAGTTAAAAATAAATAAATCTACTTATTTACACAGTTGAAAACAGGTAACATGAAATGCAAAACATGCAAAAATACATGAACGGAAATGAAAGTAAAAAAAAACCCCAACACTCATCTCTGCCAGGGATTCTGGTTAGCACTGAAGGTCCTTTCTCCCTGGATGAGTCATCTCGCAACCTGGTGGGTGCTTTATATTGGTCTTGACTCTACAGCTTGAAGTTGCTTTCGCAGAAGAGTCCCCTCCTAGGGGGACACTAGGTCTCTTTCTAGCCCACTTCTGAGGAGGAGGGGAATCACTGAGAGTCAAGTGTCCCTTCTCCACCCCTCCATCAGCTAGTTTTTATTAATACAAGCAAGGAAGGATTTACACCTTTCTGCCAGTAAATTGGCGTTTACAGCTTCTTGCTTAGGTGAGTTTAGAATTGGACCTCTATCAGGTCATCATGGACATGGTTCTGTTTTCCAAAGAAGCCGTGCCAATTAGTAGCAGTTTGCAGGAAGTTGAAAGTTCACATCTTTTCTGTTAAATCATAACCTCACCCATGCGCAGAAGTTGCACCACTTTATGCCGATGTGATGAATCTGTAAAGTGGCACCAGGAACTGATAGCTTCAACGTTTTGGAAATGAATTGTGAAGAGTTATGTTAATGCTTTTCCTTGTTATATACTGTGTTTTTATGAACAACAGAATGTGAAGGATTCTTTTGACCAAAAGAATGTTTATTGGGTGTTTTTTTCCCCCAGAATTAGAACAGACCCATGCTAAGCACTGATACAATAAAGCATAAGAAGTTGAAATAGCAAAATGTATCTGTTTCCCTGGGCTTTCAGATCTCTTAGGACAAGGGAAAAATACTTATTGGTATATAAAGAATGGAAGTGAGTACTTGATTTTACTTACAAACTGAAACACAGATCCTTTAACAGAATCCATGTGATAGGTTATTATATCACTTGAATCTTGTTCCAGCAGTTGTTTTTTGAATTGTAGAGGTTGCTGAGCCAAGTGGGCTTTACTTTGCGTGCCACTCTGTTATTTTATATTGTACTGAAATGACAATATTCCCTTGCTTCTCAACAAGCCACTAAATAAAATCTGTGTTTACTTTCTGAAGCTGCCAAGTTAGGCAGAGTTATAAATAGAAAAATAATAATTCTGATGGAGGAAGCAGGGTGAAGTTTTATTGGAAAGTTTATCTTCTCAGTAGGTTTTTATAGCGTACTTAGACTCATGTTTTGCGCTCAGTCCTTTAGTGACATTCCAGGCTGATGCTTTGAAACCAATTTTTGGTTTCTGAACCAAAAAAGAAATAATACAGCGGTTGTTGTGTGCCATCTAGTGTTCCTCATACGAAGCAGACTTTCTGAGGAGGATTGCCTAATGTGGTTTAATCTCAGCCAGCAACTGAGCACCACGCAGCCGCTCGCTCATTTCCCCTCCCCCCGGTGGGATGGGGGAGAGAATCGGAAGAGTGAAAGTGAGAAACCTCATGGGTTGAGATAAGAACAGTTTAATACTTGAAATAGAATAAAATAGTAATAATAATGACAATAATAAAAAAAAAATATACAAAGCAAGTGATGCACGATGCAATTGCTCACCACCCGCCAACCGATGCCCAGCCAGTCCCCGAGCAGCGGCCCCCCCGGCCAGCTTTCCCCAGGTTATGTACTGAGCATGACGTCACATGGTATGGAATGTCCCTTTGGCCAGTTTGGCTGTGCCCCCTCCCAGCTTCGTGCGCACCTCCAGCCTTCTCAGTCGGTAGAGCATGGGAAGCTGAAAAGTCCTTGACTGGTGTAAGCACTACCTAGCAACAACTAAAACATCGGTGCGTTATCAACATTGTTCTCATCCTAAATCCAAAACACAGCACTGTACCAGCTACTAGGAAGGAAATTAACTCTATCCCTGCCGAAACCTGGACACCTAAGTTCCCACAGGATGGACATCCCACATCCTGGGCTTCTAAGACCATTGCACGTCTTGCCTCCTGTGCAAAATGCTTGCAAGGCATGAGGCTGTGAGGCCTCGGTGCCCCCTCTGTGCTGCTGGCACCAGGCCTGGAAAAGGGAAGGAAAAAAGGGAGCAGTGGGAGGGGAGAGCGCTAAACCAGTTCTTTCAGATTACAGATAGATATCATGGTTTAAGTATCACCTGCGGGTTACACTAGAACATAACAAGGATCACATCAATGCTGTGACAGTCCCCGAACTTGAACAGAAATTTGGCTTAAAGCAAATGAACTGAATGTTCCTGTGCTACAGCTGGATATAGTGTAAGTCTGAATACAGATTCGGTGTAGTTCAGATCCTGTTTTGGTACTGCATGGGCCTTGGTATCCAGGGGCCCTGCAGGAGATACCATCCTCACAATGAGAAGTGGTCTACATACTTCATCTTTCTAAACTATTCTGGTTTAGCATGTCTCACTTCCAGTATGTCTGTTTTTATTGATCCAAAAATAACTAAACTGAATACCTTGAGATGGGTGTCACACTTAGTAACAGGCTAATTTTAAATGGTGTAAACAAAATATGGCTGGAGAGCTGAGAAACTTGCAGGGAATGCAGTAACACCACGGTGGCTTGAACTTCACCAAGGTTATAAAGAAAAGTCTGTGAAAATTCAGAAAATTGAATCCACATGCCCCAAGTCTCAGACAGCTAAGCCTTGGAGATTGTCATTTAGCTCTGGCATTGCTTATGTGAGTTTTGTGGATGACCACAGGGCAAACATTTGAAACCATACATTGTTCTGTGCATTAATGAGGAAGTGAGGTGTTGAGAAATGGATCATTAAATGGAACTGAAAATATTTGAATTAGAGAAAGCAAATACTACTGGGAGTGGGGAGAGAAGAAAACAGACCTGAGCAGCAAGTCTAAGTTCAAGTTGGATTTTGATAGGCCACATTTTTATCAGGCCCCTTTGTTCCAGTTTAGGTAAATGTAAATTATTTGGAGAGATACACTTTCCAAAGGAAGGTCAGCATAAGCAAATGTAGATAAACAATGTAAAAAGGTGACTGAACTAGTAACTCATTTTGTGGGTATTCTGTGGTTGTAGGTAAAGTTCAGGGTGAAAAATGCTTTTTATTAGAATGCTTATTATTATTAAAATGCTTATTGTTATTAAAAGAGAAGTGGTTCAAGACCAGCAATTGATAGAATCACTAAAAAATAATTGAACTGCCTGACATTAAGAGTGTATGATAACCTTATTTTTGGGATCCCTCAGAAATCCAGGGCAATCCACTGTGCTCATGCAATGAATCCATTATATTTGATAAAAGCAGTAACTGAAAATAATTGTGGTGACTACCACACGTGAGAATGTTTCAGATTTAGAAGCTATCTTCATGGGCAGCACACAGCCCCAAACAGGCAATTTTACACCTTCACAGCAATGATATCTTTTAATTCATTTGCTTTTGGCCCCTACAACCTCTGCTGATCATCTTTCTAATACTGTAGTACCTTTTTCTCCCAGTACTTACCTCTTTCAGTAGTTAAAGCAAAAAGGCTTTGCAAAAATTGATTAAAAAATCAATTCACTTGAACTAGCCCAGGAGATATCCTGTAGACAAAAGAATAAGTATCTGCCTTCTTTTCCTAACCACTTGTGCATTCTTTGGATTTAAATCAAAATCCTATTGGAAATTCAGGATTCTTTTTCTCTTAAACATAGCTTCTCTAAATCATGGACTATGTCTCTGACTTTTCCAATTAGTTTGTTATTGACCAGAATAGCTAGTCAAAGATTCATGTGTAACCCCCAGTCCCCTTTGCTGCCTTCATGATCCATCGGGTGAGTCACTGCTTAGTAATTTCTCCCCTGGAATTCAGACAGAACAAAACCTGGGGAGGAGTTATTTCTTTCTAAGAGGACTCCAGATGAATAGGTGATCATCATTAACTCTGTGCGAAGGGCAGGAGTTTTCCTTGTCACATCCTGTGGACTTTGATTGAAATGTGGAAGTAAAAGACAGCAGAGAATACCAGCAAACTCCACAGGCAAGATAGTGTGTGAAGGACATAGCTATACATTGACACTGTTACCCAGAGACTGTCCCCAATATCAAAGGGAATTTCTGAACTGTGTGTGTAGATTTCCCCAAACTCTTACACTATGTATTCTTTGTGTGTGTGTGTGTGTGTGTGTGTGTGTGTGATGCACAATACAACTAACAGCTGATGGGGCTGGGCACATCCTCCTATACAATGTTAATAACGGGGAAAAAATAAACATTGCACACAGCAGCATAAAATGATAAAGCAGCCAGTTTCCTAAATGAAAGATGAGATAAAGCTTGGGTCTGTAACTCAGGAAACACATCAGCATTTTCATCACATGCGGTCTGGAATGCTGGCTATAAACAATAGGCTGGCAACACAAGGGGAGGAAAGGAGAGCAATACTTAGTCTAAACAATTTATTTAAGAAAAGTTTAATGAGCTACTTCTATGTTTCAGTACAAACATGGGGTTTTAGCTCAGATGAGCAGGTTCTTTAAGGCAGCGTCTAGGGGATTGTTAGCAGTGGTGGAAGGGAGAACGCTGAGAGGGTTGTGCAGAGGAGTTTTGTCGTCACTTTGAAGAGAGGGGCTGCTCCATCCTGGGACAGGAGGGGAAGGGTAAATGTCTACAAGGTTATTTACCTTTCCTCTGACCTTCCACATTGTTCGGCCTCAGTGACCCTTCATTTCCTATTTTATTTTGTCCAGCTCTGAAGATGCTTCCACAGAATAGAATGCAGGATGTCAAAATGGAGAACATTTCCAAGGAAAAGAGCACTAAACCTCTCAGGATGAGTTATCATGGCCAGTCACATTTGCGTGAGAAGTAAGTTCCTCTCAGGGACAAACATACATAGAAGAAACCATATGATAAAGATCTTCTGAGCTCTGTAATATGAAGCAGGACAAAGGTTTCCCAGAGTCTCATTTACTTATTTTTATTATGTTAGAGCTTAGCAAGCGCCACCTTGGAGCAGGACACCATCATAGCAGCCCCAGTACGAAATGACAGGCCCTGCTCCAAAGTCTGCAGAATCGGACTGCAGAAGCAGTGGTGGGACACAGCAAAGGGATATACAACCAACCAGTGAGTAGAGCACATCAGCCGAGATGACAGCTGGTGCCCTTTGCTCATCAGCAGTATTCTGCTGGGATGGTGGAGCTGGCAGCAGGGAGGTGTGTGAACAAAAGGATTTAGTTTGGGGAGGGGTCTGGAGCAGACAGGTAGATCTATGAAGTCATGGTGTAAGAGAGTCATTGGAGCTCACAGGGGAATTCTTCAAGGATTACCATCGTTTCCTGGGCTTCCATCTTCCCTGAGATCGAGCCTTCGCAGTGAGGACCAGGAGGCAGAAATCCACAGTAAACACAGTATAATTGCTATGGCAGTCTTGCAGACATATCAGAGAAACCCTGACAAAACTCCTTGTTACAAAAGCTGGGTCTACAAGGCTCCCATCCATCTGATTCAATAGGAACCTGTCTCCTCCAGGCAACAGAGAGTGGAGGGAGGCGCTTATTCCCTGGTGTGAAGTGAGGACACTCACATGCCCAAACCGAAGCCAGGTACATCTCTTTGCTTTGAAAGTTTTCAGGACATATAAATGGAGATGTCTTGATTCCAGCTGTCTTTTCTCCTTGGAAGGCTGGTCTCGTTTCTGTGCCTATCAGGGGAGCTGGAGAAAAATCAGAACGATGACAGTATTTGAATAGCTGGCAACCTTCCCATGCTTTCAAATGGCTTTTAAAACATAATGCTTTCGATGCACATATTGCTAGGTAACACTGAGGCTGAAACTTTAATTTCAAGGTAATTAAGTTATCTGTTCCTCACCATCAGGATTTCACTGACAAGGGCTGAGGGACTCTGAGAACGAGAGATCGCAGTAGAACAATTGAATTGTAATTTTGGAAATTTCTGGAGTTCTGTGCATATTTACATATCGCTGCTTACACTCACCAACTATTTGTTTTAAGGAAGTGGAGTCTGAAATGGAAACAATGGGTCTGAAGTCCTCACTAAATTGCCAGAAAGTCAATGGTGTCATGCCAATTCTCAGGAGAAAGCCAGGTAGTTTGAAAAATATCAGGAAACTGTGAGGAAGCTGAAGGAGAAAAGAGCTTTCCACCTGGCCTTTCACGGACCCCTGCAAAGCTGCCCTATGCCTCCACAGGCAGCAGCCTCTTGCCTGTAGGAAAACTAAGTGCAGCTGTCCTCGTCCCACCTGGAGACTTCATGCAGACTCTGCTGGCTTCTCTGGGGTGTGTACAGAGGTTGCACGTATGCCTTTAAGCTGGCTTACTGGAGAATTCAAGCCTTTTCTTTAAGTATGTTTATGGGAGATTGGAGAAAAAAAAAAATAGTTCTTTGGAGATGAAGTAATGGCAAATATCTTGGAGATGGAAAAGGGAGGCCAAGATTTAGACCTCAGCAAGCTTGCCAGTGGAATAAGCTCTACTATGTAGGATATGAGTAAAGATCCTCTCAACGCATAACACTATTTTATGATCCCTTGAAAGAGGAAAACCATCTTGCCAGCACAAGAATTCTCATATCAACAATATTGAAAGTTTCAACAGAAAAGCCTTGATGAAGTGAAAGCCAAGAGCATTAAGGATGCTGAGGCCTATTTTTCCCTGCTTTTAGAAGCAGCATGAGTTGGTAAAAGGAGACACTTTGTACCAAAGTTTTTCTGGCTGCAAATATCTTAGGAAATATTTTCTAGTTTGTAAGGAGAATTCATATTTTGGGACAAAAGCTTTGCCAAGGAAACAAACCAAGAAAGTATAGAATTATGTTCTAATTTGGAAGGTTGTGATTGTTCTGCCAGATGGCGGGACTTTTTCTTGTAAGATAGGCTAAACAGCAAATACAGGAATAGCAGAATATGGCTTACAAATTAAGTGTTATGGAAATCTATCAGCTAAAAACTGCTTAAAAGTTTTAATAAAAGTATGATTATCATCTCAAGAAGTAACTAACGACCTGATTTAGATTTTAGTGTGTGCTGAATGTATAATTCTGACCAGATGACATTAAAGATGGGAGTGCTTTTAGCATATGTGGCATACAGAAATATTTCACCAAGATTCTTCTCCTTAAAAAAACTCCCAAAGAACAGTTCTGCCTTCTCCCACTTCTCCATCAGCGCTCCCCAGGCCTCATTCCCACCACGCACACTCCCACGTAACAATTTGTAGCAAGACGTCACAAGCACTCTGTTACTCTGCTCCAGTGTGAGAGTTTTCTATGAAAAAATAATTAAAGCCATATATTGTCAGTGTGGTCTAATGGAGCTTGCGATTGTTCTCAGTTGTGCTTAATGAGATAGTAAACAATATTTTTGCCTAAATGCAAAGAGGGAAAAAGCAATAGAAAGACTTAAGAAAAAAAGATTAAGACAAAACATACTGGAGAAAAAACAAGTAAAATTTATAGCTCGCATCAACTTCACTCCACAAAGGATCAACATCATGAACAAAGTAGTTTCTCCTACCAGATAATTAAGCTGAATACATTTTTGGGGATGAATCAGCTACAGCGGTTTTTATGTGATATTAGGCCAGATTCTGATCACCTGCCATCATTATTTAGGCAGTGAAAAACCTGGTGAGTGAGTGTTTAGTCTTGGCAGGGGGAATTCAGACTGCTGAAATTAGGTGCATAGGCTTCTGCAATCACTGCAGAGACAGAGTACCCCTGAAGGCCTTTGTAGAGCATATGAATGAAAAGCTTTTTCGATTGTTTAAATAGGGAGCTTAATAGCTCATGTAGGTTGAGCTCATGCAGGCTGCTACATGTGGAACAAAGTGCTCTGAGACCAGGCAACATCAATCACTAGGTCTTAGGATGTATCTAATGGTGAAGAGAAGCCTGACACATGGCTCCATTTGGAGTTGATGTCTTGATGATTTGGAATTAAGTATGTTTGGTTTTCTTTGAGCGTAGGTGCCCAATTTCTGAGGATGTGATGGCATTTACCTACCTCGGAGCTGCTCAGGACACTGCTCAGAAGCAGGGCATTTGCTCAGAAACATCTACCACTTCCCAGGCTGGTGGCTTCATGACCAACCTCCAGGACCGTCTGAGTGAGGCAGTGCTCTACCTCCCTCCTACCTACACAGAGCCACCGTACAGTGGGAAACAAAAGATAGAGGGCAGAAAGAGGAAAAGAAAGGCTTTGGGACCTGCCCCCAGTCCTGACTGCATGTTGTGCCCAGTGACTCTTGGGGGGAAACACAAATGGTCTCAGGCTCTGAACACAACATGGTCCAAAGAAGTTGTTCTCCCTCACGTGTGTTTTGAGCGGAGGGAACTTCTAGGCTGGGCAGTTCCAATGTGCTGAGAAACACCAGCCCAGAGCTGCTCACAGTCACGCCGTGGTGACCCCTTCTCACAGCTGAACCCTGTTACGCAGAGTGAGGGCAGGTCTCCACAGACGTTGGAGACACTTGTTTGCCCCATGTACTCCAAAGGAGAAATGGGTCTCATTTATAGAACACAGCTCTGAAGAAAATATTTTGGGGCCAAACCCAGGAGTCCCTGAGGTTGATGGAGACATTTTCTTTGGGGTCAAGAGGTTGTAAAATGACCCTTTTTGCTTCCACATGGAAGGAAGGCAAGAACTGAAGGTGCTGAAGAAAGAGTGCATTGTTTTTTTTTTAAAAAGGGAAAACAGAGCTGATACAGCATTTCCTTTGTAATTGCATTTTAAGTGGCTTTAAGAGTGTCTTTCTAGTCATCTAACCTCTTATTGCCACAGTATCTGAATGTCTAATGTGAATTTATTGCAATGGTTGTATATTTGTGGTTGAGTTTATTATTTAACGGCTCATTTTAAAAGGCCTTAGACTGTCATTAAGATGAGATGTGTGTGAATAAAGCCTGCAGGATTTGTCTAGTAACGGTGTGTGGTACTAAAGGCCTGAGAAAAAGAAAGAACGGTAATGATTTGTTTTCTATATGCCAACTTTAACAGAGAAAAGCTGGAATGATTTGGGAGAAAGGACAAAGGAAATTACAATAAGTTAAAGCCAGTTTTCAACAGATTAAATTTACATTGACTGTTTTAGAGATTTTTGTAATTTATATTGTGAGGAGAAGGAGTGTGTTTCTGTGGCAGGCTCCTCCTACATCTCCACGATCTCTGCTCCTGTCTGTCTGCCTGTGGATACTCAATTGTATGTGAATATTTTAACAGGAAAACACAGTGTATGGCTAAACCAGGGCAAAGAAGATTTATGCAGCTCTCCCATATAATTTACAGGAAGAGTCTGTGAAAAGAAATCCTTTCTGGCTTTTTCTGCTTCTAAGTGGCTGAAATGCATGTCTGTCTTGCCCCTGTTTTATTCAGAATATTTATGGATATGTTTAGTTATTAATGAAATTTCTTAGAAGCAGACATAAGTCCTACTTCTATTCTTCAAACCACTTACAGTAACTATATCAACTTTCTGGACCTGTTGCTTACTTGGAGTCTATGAGTTCCAGGAAACGATGTATGGGTGTTAGCAGGGAGTGGGCAGGGAGAAGAATTTCTTTAATTTGCATAAGGCAATGCATTTTCCAAAAAGTTTTGGACTTGAAAGATGGATACCGCAGCTCTCCATGTACTCCCAGGCCCCTCCAGGACCTCTTTCTGCAGTAAGGGAGGTAGTGGTGTGTCAGACCGTGTGACACGGGATGCGTGTGGCACACGGAGCTGGGAGGAATAAGGCAGCTCTGTGTCAGCCAGCAGGGATCCTTTCAGCGTGGGGCTCTCCTGATCAGCCCATCACATCCTACACAGATCCACAGCCAGCCACACATGGCATGTGTGGTCATGGGGCTGGAGAGGGAATATGAGATTGTCCTGAATGAACAGGACAGGCTGGATTGATGGGCCGAGGCCAACTGTATGAGATTCAACAAGGCCAAGTGCCGGGTCCTGCACTTCGGCCACCACAACCCCATACAGCGCTACAGGCTTGGGGAGGAGTGGCTGGAAAGTTGCCCGGTGGAAAAGGACCTGGGGGTGCTGATTGACAGCCGGCTGAACATGAGCCGGCAGTGTGCCCAGGCGGCCAAGAAGGCCAATGGCATCCTGGCCTGTATCAGAAATAGTGTGGCCAGCAGGAGTAGGGAAGTGATCGTGCCCCTGTACTCGGCACTGGTGAGGCCGCACCTCGAATACTGTGTTCAGTTTTGGGCCCCTCACTACAAGAAGGACGTTGAGGTGCTGGAGCGTGTCCAGAGAAGGGCAACGAGGCTGGTGAGGGGTCTGGAGAACAAGTCTTATGAGGAGCGGCTGAGGGAACTGGGGTTGTTTAGCCTGGAGAAGAGGAGGCTGAGGGGAGACCTCATCACTCTCTACAACTCCCTGAAAGGAGGTTGTAGCGAGGTGGGTGTCGGTCTCTTCTCCCAAGTAACAAGCGATAGGACGAGAGGAAATGGCCTCAAGTTGCGCCAGGGGAGGTTTAGATTGGACGTGAGGAAAAATTTCTTTACTGAAAGAGTGGTGAAACATTGGACCAGGCTGCCCAGGGAAGTGGTGGAGTCCCCATCCCTGGAGGTATTTAAAAGACGTGTAGATGAGGCGCTTAGGGACATGGTTTAGTGGGCCTGGTGGTGTTGGGTTGACGGTTGGACTCGATGATCTTAGAGGTCTTTTCCAACCTTAATGATTCTGTGATTCTATGAACCGTGAAAAAAATGTCTGAAAGTAACGTTTCTGCTTTGCTCTAGCAGAACAGGTGAGTGTGCTGTGAAACTGAGGGTGTCGTGAGCTGGTTCAGAAGGTACTGTATATGTGATGCAGTGCAATCATACAGACCTTGGTATTTGTGAATTCATGCTGAAATTTTCAGAACATTCTAGGGAATTTGAATAACTAGCCCAAAAGCACTCATGAGAGTTTTCTATGCTTTTCCTCCCAGAACGAATAGAAAATGTTCTTCTTTTCTATGTTCTCGTTATACACAGAAGTAAACCTCTTTAGAGCTGGTGAGTGTGGCAATGAGCTTTCCTTCCAGGGAAGCGTAAACTACAGATGAGCTCCTTTGGGGCACTAGATAACTGAAACATATAAACAGTACAGAGGCATATGTTGACTGAAAACTGAACTTTGTGGCTCAAATAAATTTCACAGCAATGAGCACGGGGGCTAGGGCTTTAGTGGGAGAGAAAACATCATGGAAACATGGAGAGGGGAAAAAGCCACAGAGGAAAAACAGATTATGGTGTAGGAAAAAAAGGTTGATGGAGAGCTTTCCAAGCAGAGAGTTGGCTGAAAGGAGGCTTGGAGCTGTGACAGAACGCTGAAAGGAGGTTTGGAGCTGTGACAGAAGAACGTAATTCCTCTTTGACTCTTGTTCTGTTCAGGAAGACAGGCAGTTATATATTATTTCTAAATGAGGAGCTTTGCATCATAGGAATACTTCATTTTCTCCTCGGAAAAGAAAAAAAAATCCACATAAGACTCCAGTTTGGTTCAAATAGCTTAGGTCAAACAGATAAAAAATATTTATCAAGACTTTGCTACTTGTGTCTTTACAGTGTGCCCTTGCTGGGGTTTATCAATGCCAAGAGCATGTTATAATTCTAGAATAAGGGAGGCAAGGGAGCCCTAATAAATAAGTTACAGGGAAATTTATGCTTCCAGCCACCTGCTACCCAGTCAACTGTGTTAATGCCTGGCAAAATCGAAGTCCCTGTGAGATTTCCTGTCTCCTGAATATTAGTTTCCCCTGTAGTAGGTAGATACCTCTCTAATGGGTTTCTGGCCACCTGCAGACCTGTCCAGCTGGGTAAATTGTATTGCATTGTAATGAACCTGCTTAAGCAACCAGGAGGAAAGTTGCTTCAAAATTATTTCCATAATGGGACTGACCCCCCCCCCCCCCCTTAATTAAAATATTATACTCTTAAGTAGCAAATAGAACAGTTAGAAAACTGAAAACACTTAAATGTAGCTGATGATACCTATTGCAGGTCATATTACCAGAACATACTAAGTTGTGTGATCTGTGTAGTGAGACATATGGGGACATTGCAGGCATTATCTGGACATGCTGTTTGGATATTTTATTAAAATACGTTTTCTAGACACTTTGTTATGCACCTGGAGCCTAATGTATTCATAGTTAATAAATTCTAATGGATATATAAACGTGCAAAGGAAGCAAGGTCAGTAAGAAGGTAGATGTGTCCCATAAACAGAGCACTCCAGAGACTTTTACCTATGAGATGACAAATTTCACCCTCCTTTCCTTTTCATCCTCCCCCCCTCTAAAAATGCCCCTCATAGGAAAAGTAGCAGAGAGATCCAATGGATGTGACTCATGGAAACATCAAGGAAGAATGGAAAGGATAATAACCTAGTTTTTCACATTGCAATGTGACTTGTCACAGAAAATGAAGTGGCAAACCCTGATAGAAAAGGAGATTTTCCAGCATGGCAAAGGTGACAGGCACCTGACAGGGACAGCCATCTCTAACCGTAACAGCTGAGAAGGTGGTGTCCTTTCTGGAAAACCCTTGCCCTCAGGGTGAGGAGGTGAATAGCACAGCCTCACAAGCTAGCTCCTGTGTGCAAGGAACTGGGGAAATCTTGATTGATAGGTATAGCTTAGAAGAATATATTCCAGCCTTGTATTTTTCTATTGCAATTTTATTATTGCAGATCTGTTCAAATCTGTGTATTACAAAATGAAATGGTCTTTATCTTTTATCTCTATCTTTTATAGAAATAAACTGATTCGCTATTACTAGGTAGACACTGGGTACTGTAATTTCTATTATTACAATTGCTAGATTTCTCTCAGAGTACCACACAATGTAGACATGGTTACGAGTCCTCCCAGAGTCTGCAAGGTAGTGTCCGTTTGTCTGCAAATGCATGCTGTAAACTGGTAGGTTTGACTGTCTAAACTGGAGAGGAGGAGAGTTTTCCAGGGTCTGGATCTGGACATCACTTCATTTGTGTTGTGGTGCCTCATCTGGGCTGGGATGCTCGCCTGCTCCAGTGGTTCTCTTAGTAGCCAAGATTATGGGGTGACGGGGTAGCAGAGATGCCCTGCGAGATAGAAAGGATGTTATGTTTGTGAAGAGGAAGCTATTTTGCTGCTTTTTTTCATAATCATAAGAAAGTGAGAAGAAAGGTTGGAATTCTGAGCTATCCTGACGTTTCCGTGTGGCAAAATTGCCTTATGACCATGCTAAATACCTGCCCCTTCTTTGTGTTATGTCATTGTATTGGAGCTTTTGCTTTTGAATTTGGCTCTGGTTGAGTAAATATTGTGATTCTGTCTGGGCTCGCCGTCCTTCTAGCTTCTCTTGAGTTTTTAAATGAACCTCTGTGTTGAGGCATTGCTTACTGGGCACATACTCCTAAACGCCAGAATGAAACAGCAGTTAGTGACAGCAATTACAAACAAAATCCATGCCATTCCTGCTTTGAAAGTTAAAATATAGCAGGTTTTACTACCATTTCTGAGTCTCTGCTCCTTTTGTGATCTTTCTACAGCTACCTGAAATGTGGTTAATTAACCTGCCATCACCTTCTTTTCTGTGAATCAGTAGTCACACTATCAACTCAGTATGCTGCAGTTTTTCAGTGATGTATGTTCCTCCCTGTGCTGACATTTTATTTAACCTCTTCGTAATCTACTAATTCAGTTTTGCATGATTTTTTTTCTTGTATGCTGATATTTCTAGTGCTTCTGGTCTTTCTATTAATTTTGAAGTAGATAACCCACATTACTGTAAGGTGACCCGGATGGTCATTCTTTTGGTTTGATTCTTAGCCCTAGTCTGGACTTGGCCATGCTTTTGTTGAAGGTAAGGCTTCTCTGTCTTTGCAGAATGTATCTTACAATGGGAGCTCACTAACTAGCATGTTTTTCTTAGACAGTTTATTTGTCTGTTATCCTAAGTTTTCAATGAAAAGGAAAACTACAAAAGGAGAAAATTTGCATTTAATAAAGAAGCTATGAAAAACTGAAGCTTGAAAATGTCCTCCAGTTTGAGACAGCCTTAGGATAGTGAAATTAATAAGTAACATTTAGATAAAATGGAGAAAGATAGCTACCACTGTAATGCAGTGAAATGGAATTAAGGAGTCTGAGTGATTCTTTCTTGTAAAGGTCAACATCATCGACTGAATTTTTGTGAACCTAATAAATTCTAAGATATGCTATAAATAGGAGCATCTCAAGGGCAATACTTAAGTCATTCAACTGAAAAATGGGACAAAATAAATAGTAAAATGATAATGAGAAATGGCAAATCAAGTTAAAATGGTATGTTTAGATCTGGCTTTCTTGATAATACAATTTTAAAATGTTACCAAATCAATTCTTATTTATAATGCATTTTGGAAAGAGATTAGCTGACTTTGGATACAAACCAGGTTTCTACACAGGTTTTCAAAAATGCCAACACTATATGTATTTGACTATTTTTAAAGACTGTCACAACAATGACAATCTCTATTTACATATTTACAATTTGATAGGAATTTTAACCTGTAAATTCAATGTTTTATGAGAAAAGGAACCAATGTTTTACCATGTTACATTTGATATAGAACCACAACATTTTGTCTCCATTTTCACTGATAAAAGTACAATTTATTAGTAAGGAGGATAATTAGTCACAGGCTTGTAATAAATTTTGTCAAACTATTTTATTAAATCAAGAATTCACAAAATTCCAATAGTTAATGCCCTGTAGGAGATCAAATTAGATGATCACAGTGGTCCATTCCAGCTTTAAACTACATTCATAGCTTTATAGAAAATACCCCCCCCATCGTATATTTGTGCATAATTTTTTTTTTAATACAATGAATTAGTCTTCCAGCTGGTCTTTTCTCATGAAGAATGTCTGTAGCCAATGCTCAGCATCCAAAAATGTTCTGTTCCCAGCTCCGTCCTGACTGTAAAAGCTCCTGTTGTGTGCTTCATCCTGACTGTAAAAATTTCACTGTCCCAAGACGGTTCAGAGAGTTTGTCTTTGATGTAGTTGGGGCTTGATCAAGTAATTATATCATCAGGAGATGAGCAGGAGCTGGAGAAGGGATTTGAGCTGGTGACTGGTGTTTGAATCATTGTAGAGGAGACAGCTGCCTCCTGGCCTGGCTGGCTCCTCAATTTGTGTTCTGCCTCCCATTGAGGATGCACTAGCTTCACCAGCCAGGTAGGTACACGCTACCCTCCAGCAAAACAAAGGCTTTGAGCTGGTGAGATGGAGAGTGAAAATTCAAACAAATGCTGGCAGCCCTAGGTCTGTAGATGAATATTTTCCAAAGTTGTCCCTAATAACAGTTTATGTAATATTTAGCCACTTTCCTGAGCTAATGCTTACTGAACAGAGTGGTGAAGGACAGCACCCAGATCTTCTCTGTAAGCTGAACTGTCACATTAAACTACATCAGAAGAAAAAGGGGAACCTGTGGACATACTTTCTTACATCTAGTACACTTTCTTGGTTTTGAGGTCTTTTTCATTCCCCTGTCCCTCAGATAGATATACTATTCTTCCAAATTAGTGCATTTTGACTACAGCTTCAGCCTTCTCCCACTTGTTTTTTGTCTGCTGGGAACACACGCCGCAGATCAAGGTAAAGCAATAACAGGAAAGCATCTGAGCATAGACGCACAATAACCAGAGGCACTCACACAGAGCAAGTGGTAAGGTCATGGAGAAGTCACAGGGAGGGCAGAACCTAAAAGAAAAAGGGACCAAAACAGGATATGTACACAGAAATAATGCTGATAGCATCTTCATCTTATGTTCAAGGCACTCTGTCCCCTAACAAACAAGAGCAATGTGACTCGATGGGTAGGAACTAAAGGACAGAAGAGTAGCAGGTAACCCAAAACTGTGGCCCTGGGCCTCTGTAATTCCTGCCTGGCAGAATTCAGGGTGGTGATGGATAGCTGCTCACCCAGACCAAAAGGATACAGGATCCCAGCAGGTTTGCAAGGTGTAGCTAAACGCCTGAGAGCACTGTGGGGAACAGCTGGAGCAGCTGTGAGTGTTGCAGGGGCAGAGGACTAGAACGAGCACTTGGGAAGCAGCAAGCCAGGTGAGGAGCAGTCCCTGCAGCAAATTACACCAGTTAAACCAGCCCTTGTTCCTCACACTGGAAACCTTTAGTCAAACAAATATCTTTGACCTAAGGTTGTGAGTGAATTACATTTTCTTTCTGTGTAGTGAAGGTCATACAAAGTGAACTAATGATCCTCTGGGGTCTTAAACTCCATGAAATGAAGTCAAGGCTGACTGGGACAGCATAAAAAATGAAATAAGTTGTTATAGGTTAACCCTGGTAGGCATGGTAGGCAGCTAAGCCCCACACAAGCACTCCCTCCCTCCCCTGCAGCAGCATGGGGGAGAGCATCAGAAGGGCAAAAGTGAGAAAACTCGTGGGTCAAGATAAGGACAGTTCAATAGGTAAAGCAAAGCTGTGCACACAAGTAAAGCAAAATAAGGAATTAATTCACTACTTCCCACCGGCCAGCAGGTGTTTAGCCATTTCCAGGAAAGCAGGGCTCCATCATGTGTAACAGTTGCTTTGGAAGACACAGGCCGTAACTGCAAATGTCCCCCACTTCCTCCTTCTTTCCCCCAGCTTTTATTGCTGAGCACAGGATCGTGTGGTATGGGATATCCCTTTGGTCAGTTGGGGTCAGCTGTCGCAGCTGTGTCCCCTCCCAACTTCTTGTGCACCCCCAGCCTACTTGCTGGCAGGGCAGGGTGAGAAACCGAGATAGCCTTGATGCTGTGTAAGCACTGCTCAGCAAGACTGTTTTGGTCAGAGATCTAAAACATAGCACCATATGGGCTGCTATGAAAAAAATTAACTCCATCCCAGCCAAAACCAGTAAATAAGTGCATCCTGCTGGTTCTATTGTATTCATTTTCATTTTGTTTTTAGTTGTAGACATTTTCTTTTGAGAGATGATGCAGAAGTGAATTTCCTCCTACTGTAATTACTCTAATGAAGCAGGCCAGGTTTGCTGCAGAAATTAACACATAGGCAGTTGTTGTAGCTGTGTCATCCAAGTTTGGGAGCCATCAGCATCAACTGGCCCAGCACCTTCTGTGTCTCCTTTATTCATTTCACCATAGTACTTCCCAAGTGATTGCTACATCAGTACAACAGACCCCAGATACCTCCAGACCCCAATAGAGCTTGCCTGTTATATACATCTTGCGGAACAGAAAAAAAACCTTAAGAAATGGGCTTTTTCAGGTTTGTAAACCATTAGGAAAACTTGCGGATTTCTCTGAACATCTTTAGGGCACTTTGTAATGAGAGACTCCGAAGGAGAAAATAAATAGTCAAACTACTAGCTTTCAGCATGTATCAAGGAATCTAACAGACAGAGCTGTGCTCTATAATTATGGTATCCAAGATAGATGAACCTAAATAGTTTTTGTATAGATTTCTGAAAGATCAATACTGCTGCTTCTTTTTTAAGCCTGTCCTATGACATAGATAGATACATTGCTAGAAAAGTTGTGTATTTGGCTGCTGCAGATGTGGGAGAATTTCTGACACGTTCCCTGAAGATACTGAAAGGAACAGTTAGAGCTTTCATTATATTCTCTGACATGTAGGAGTTTAAGATGTTACCTATAAATGTAGCATACTGGTTTCTTTTATAAAAGTGGTCTAGTTTTTGGAGGAAAAATAATCCTTTAAGTGTCAAGTCTTTGGATACCTAAACTTGTAATAAATAATTTGAAGGGGTATCGGTAATGGTGAATGATTTCTTTTCTTTCTCACAAACCCCGGGAACAGTAGAAGTGAAGGTCATCATGGCTATAATCAAGACCCACTCTTATTTCTGAGTCCTACTATTACTTACATATTTTCTTGGGTTCTGAATTTTAACAACAAACTAAAATGCAGTTTGAATCCCACTGTTCTTTTTCCCCTCATAGGGGGAATACAGAAGACCAGAAAACAATGTCAGGAAACCCTTGCATTTATTTTTAGACCTATTCGTTAACGGTTTTCCCTCCTCCCCTCCAAAGTCCCGTTGAAGTCGATGACTAAGGATTGCAAGACCTGTCCGTTTCTTGTCATGTGTTTTGCTTTTGGCTGAACTGAAGGCCTGGCAAAGTTCAACAGTTCAGTGAAGCAAATAGCAACGCCCTCCCCAAAAGGGTAATGCACTGCCCGCATAAAATATTGATTGTGATTAAAACAGAAAAGTGGTAGCTGGCAAGAATCTAAATGCACATTTCTCCCTGTCACTGTGCGGTTTTTGTACTTACCAGGCAGCAGTTTCGTGCATGCCGTAAATCCAGCCGTGTGCCCTGAGGCCAAAAGAGGCAGTCCTGCCTTTCTCTGCTCGTAGCCCTGCTGCCCCCCTTGGGCAGACATTAACTGATCTGCCAGAAAATCTACCCTACCAAAAAAAGCACAAAGAACTGAAAGAACAGTTGTGGTCTGGCTGACTGTGTGGTTGCTCAAGTGGTAATGCCAGTGCCAACAATGCAGTGGGAACACGCACCCAGGGACGTTGGGTTGGCAGGATAACTCCTTCTTGGTAGCCACATAGTCTTCAGGTGGCTTAAACCATTTGTGAAAGCACTCCCTGAAATATAGCCAGGTAGGGAGACTTAGAAGTTGATGAGGTGAGTAGTGAAAGAGCATAGCCCCACAGGAATTCAACAGTAGATGCCAATTAAAGGATCAAAGAGCAAAGATTCAAGTGTCAAAATTAGGTGATGATATTTGCAACAGAGAATGATTAGAATAGTGAGGTGTTAATGTATGCAGCTGGAAAAGAACTTTAGAGAACTAATGGGTAGGAGTGAAGTAAAAATAATTAAAATTATGTTTAATGAGGGAAGCAGGAAAGCAGGTTAGCACTGTTTGCTCTCTGAGGAAATGGGAATGAAGATAAAGGAGAGTGAATAGAGAAGATAAAAAAGCAAAAAAATAGTTAATGTAGGAAAAATGAAAATCACTAATTTGTTTCCTTTGTCTAATGGTATTATAAAAAGAAATAAGAAAAATATAATTGTGACATTAGGGGAGTTTCATATTCCTTGATGATACATCAGTCTCAGTTCCAGCAGTATTTGATCATCTGGATAACTATTAGTAGGTAAATCCTTTGTCAAACTTAATCAGCTTTAAGAAAACAAGACTTGAAAAGCAGTTCTGTAGAGGCTCATCTGTAGTGGAGGTAAAGTTTGCTTTCTCTGGCTGTGTAGCACCACATTTCTGCCAATATGTTGTGGAAAAGCATCTGGCTTATTCTTGCTCACAGAAAAGGACACAACAGTGCATTGCATTGTATGGTGAAACTACTGACTTGAGCATCTGTTGCAGTTAGGGAGGAATTTATTGATATGTTAATATCAATGCTATATGGCATATAGCGAGTTCCTTGCTCTTAAAATTCCTGGTATTTATATGGGGCTGGTCAAATGTAACCAGCAAGTTCCTCCAATTGTGCAAGCGTTACAATCTTCTGTATGTACGGGAGGGTGAGAGCCCTGAGACGATGCTGATGGCATGGAGGGAGGCAGTGCCAGAACTGGGAACAGAAAGAAAAGCTCTTGATTTCCTGGCTATGGTGTTTTGTATTAACCAACTACCTTTCTTGGTGTCGTGGTTTAATCTCAGTCGGCAACTAAGCACCACGCAGCCGCTCGCTCACTCCCCCCCACCCAGTGGGATGGGGGAGAGAATTGGAAGGGCACAAGTTAGAAAAAGTCGTGGGTTGAGATAAAAACAGTTTAATAATTGAAATAAAATGATAATAATAATATGATAATAATAATAATAATACACAAAGCAAGTGATGCACAGTACAATTGCTCACCACCCGCCGACCGATGCCCAGCCAGTCCCCGAGCAGCGGCCCCCCCTGGCCAGCTTTCCCCAGTTTATGTACTGAGCATGACGTCACATGGTATGGAATGTCCCTTTGGCCAGTTTGGGTCAGCTGCCCTGGCTGTGCCCCCTCCCAGCTTCTTGTGCACCTCCAGCCTTCTCAGTCGGTAGAGCATGGGAAACTAAAAAGTCCTTGACTAGTGTAAGCATTACCTAGCAACAACTAAAACATCGGTGCGTTATCAACTTTGTTCTCATCCTAAATCCAAAACACTGTACCAGCTACTAGGAAGAAAATTAACTCTATCCCTGCCGAAACCAGGACACTTGGGGAAAAAAAAAAAAAGACACAAAGATAACTGGGAGGTTCAAATAGGAAAATCAATGCACTATGGTAAATTTAAAATTATTAGCATGAGAAGCCAGTGGGAGAAATGTCAGGAGGGACTGAGAGCTCAGCTGTTTGCACAGCATTTCTCAGAGGTGGATAAAATTCTTCTTTGCAGACACACAAAGGTGGCCCACATGGCTACAGACACTCTTCCATAGCTCATCCCTGTGCTCCCAATAGCTCCTCACACCCTGAAGTCTCATCTCTGAATACTACGTGAAGAAGGTATCCTATTCATCAGAGAAGACCATGGGTTTCCAGTACTGTCTGGCAATATGCTTGGCCACGGATAGTATAATACAGTCATTGATGTATGCACGCGATTGCTCAGTATAAATCCTTAGAAGATGCATCTTGTTTTTACCACAAGCTCAGCAGCTGTCCTTATCTCCTAAGCACCAGAAGGCTCTGCAGCTCAGACCTCCAGCAACATGGGCTGCCAGTTGCTGCCGGCCAGCTGGGGAGCAAAGCAGGAGCATGGCAGCCTTTGCAAGGACTTCTTCTTTCTGTTTTATTCCACAAGTTTCTTTGGAGGTAGCCTGTTGTCTTCTCCACACTGCAGCTGGCCCCGGTGCAGAGGCCTCTCTCAGGTTAGGTCTGATGACTTCAGAGGTCTTTGGTGCTACCAGGCAAACAACCTATGTGTACCTGAAACGTGGTCATCCACATTGGTCTCTTTGTCCATTAAGAACCAGTGTATGGGAGGAAGGAGAATAATTAACATGAAACTCATGAGACACTTTCCTTGAGCGTTGCGTATATATTTACCTGGTGGTTTCCTGTCAGTGTGTTATCTTGTCTCTTAAGGAGGACAGAGACCAGCGCAACATACTCCTAGCCCTCTTAGCTTCAATAGTGTTATATAGAATTTATACTTCTCATGTTTTAAAAAACAATTAAAGATCCAATTTGATCTATGGTCTGTCTAGAATCGCTCTGTCTGCCTCAGAATATTCTTATTAATATATAATTAATATTAATTAATGTAGGTTAGCAAAGAACCAGGAAAGTTTTAATGGTGGTTAGGTGACTCTGAAGAAGCGGAATGCTTGCAAAGAAAAATTTATTATTGTCTTTCCTGCTAAAGGGGCTTGTCAGGTGTGAACCCACCTTGTCACACAGAAATACAAGTGTAAAAACCACAGGCTTTAACAGCTATATACACATGTATAAATGTGCATATGTACATATATGTGTGAACCTTATCAGAGATCTTAGAAGAAAAATCTACAGTGTAATTTCCTGGTTAGAAGAGAACTAAAGGGCTGTCAGTGATATATGATATATATGAACACAAATACTTTCAATTGAAAAAAAAAATCAAACATTATCAAACTAGAATAAAATGTTTGATGATTTCAGACAAAATTTGCAGGAAATATTAGACCATATTAGTAATGTGAGTTGGGCTGTGTACAATTACATTATAATGTTGGCATATTGATGGCTTTCTCTAATTATATCTGAGATTTTAAATTTGGATCTCCTTGATTTTAAACCTACATGAGCATTTCCTATTTCTTATAGCTCACAACTGAATTTAGCTTGGTAGTTTAAATAACTTAACCTTTATTGTGTTCAGAAAAAGGTAACGAGAGAGAGTTCACAGCTTGTGGATAAGATGGTTGTCTCTGTGTACAGTTCTATGGCTGCTAAAAGTCCATGGTACTGTAAGTGATAAAGCAAAGATTTTTTGATTTTTAATGCATGTGAGCTGTAAATAGTATGCTATTATTGCATACGGGGCATTTGTTACAGAGCTGAACTAGTTTGTCTTCAGTAATCAATCTTTTGCTGTTATGGCTCTGGGTAATATTTTTATAGGGTAGACTGTGC
Source organism: Aptenodytes patagonicus (assembly GCF_965638725.1). Lineage (NCBI taxonomy): Eukaryota > Metazoa > Chordata > Aves > Sphenisciformes > Spheniscidae > Aptenodytes > Aptenodytes patagonicus. The sequence continues at coordinate 155,993,101 of NC_134950.1, forward strand.
CACCTGACTGTGAGATGTTTCATCTCTTGTCCTCTGAAGCTGCTGGTGTTAGCATTTCTCAGAGACGGGATACTAGATGAGATAGAAACACAGGAACTGCCAGGTCAGATCAGCCTATAAACTTTGCAAAATACGGTAGGAATATTTTTAGCCAAGCCTCAGCACAACTCTCACAACTGCACCCATAATACTGTGTGACAAAAATTGGGCTTGATGATTGCAGTTTCTATTTATCATGATACAGTTTTTCATCTGCGATAGTAATTTTTTGCACACATGGAGAATGATGAACATAGAATAATGTTCACTTCAAAATAGGTTTGCCAGTTAGAGAGAGAGATTGTTTCCAGGTCTGCACCCTTATGAAGCATGACTTCTCTCATGCTCCATTTGGGACTGCTAAGTTCATCCCATGAGCCCTCAGCAGTTCTCTGCCTTTCCCATGTCTTTTTCCGTGCTCCCGCTGGTTTCCATAAATACCCAGCAGATGCTAAACCGTCTTCTTATTGAGTCTGGCTTCCACACACAACTCTTGCATGTTCCTACTGATGCATTTATTGGCCTTCAGAGATTAAATGAGGCACAGGTAGCACATATAGCTTTTGGAGATGAATTCCTGTATCTTGGCTCTGTCTAGACCAGGGTTTAAATATTTGAGCTTACACTGAATCAGCTTAGTATTACCGGTCACAGGTGTTGAAAAAGTCAAATAGGACCTGTAATATCATTGGACTGACTTGATTGGTTTAAAAACTCAAGAGGCTTGTTTATGACTAATACTTTTTTGGTGCTCTTCTGAGTCTTCAAAAAGCTTTGCAAAAGCTTTGACTTTCCCAGGGTTTCTTCTCTGCCAAGAGAGCTGGAAGTGTCTCTGTGCAGTGTCCTGAGTCCAGCAGCTGAGCTCCTGGGAGAAATGCCAAATGTATGAGGCATGGTAAAATCATGAATTGAAAATACTACTAACTAGGCCAATCTAATTAATACCTTCTGAACCCAGGAGTTTAAAATATGAAGCATGTAATTAGAAATAATACCAGTCCTTTGAAATCCTGGCCTTGAGAAGTGTGGGTGTTATGTAGCATAACTAGAAAACGGGACAGGGATCTTTAATAATATTCCTAAAATAAAAGGTAAGGCAATGAACGGAAAGAACCAGGCCCAGGAGTCTTTGATGACAGTGGGTAGAAGTGCCTAATGGTCAGAACCCCTCGAGTCCTGCGACTGTGTTCAGTGAGTTGTGCAAATTGAGTGTGGGAGCCAGTATAAGGTGGCAACTTCCTTGTGTCTTGGGCCCCTCTTTTACTATTTAAGCTATGAACCTTCAGCCTGAAAAATACATGTCCCAGTTCACAGGGAGCCTGTGGGCTTTGAGTTTCTCATCTGGAAGGTGCTGTAGGTATTGCTGGCAGGAAGCTGTGGCATCCTTATAGCTTCCGTATGATTTAATGGAGGCAGAGATTCCTTCTTGGGCTGCAGAGGCTTAGCCTGTGAGTGTTTGAGTGGCAGCAAATTGGGTCGAGATTTTCCTTTTGAGGGAGAAATCCTGTTGGTAGGATAATTCGGAGTAGAAATCACTGGCGTGATGGTACTTGCTTTTTGACATCTCTCAGTGCATAGCCTGCACTTGGGTTCAGTTTCCTTGAACTGACATGGTAATAAACTATGCACAGGAAAGCCCTGTCTTTGGCTATCTCTGCTGCAGCATCCTCTGTTTCTAGGATGCATGGGAAATACAAAAAGATCCAAATAACCGTGGGCTTATTCTCCTCTCTCAGTCCTTATCTTTTCCACACCGGATCGCCTCAGTTCAAAGACCTCCTACCTGCCTGGTCTAAAAGGGGAGCTTTGCCATTAACTTTGCCCATGCAGTTGCTTGGCAACACAAGGCAGAGATCTAAACAAAAGGACAAAGAAAAATGATTTAATTCACAAGACAGCCTGAACAGCTTTGGAGGTAGTTTCTTGGTAGTACTCTTCCTGTGGTTTGGCTTATGCTGCAAAATTTTGCTCACAAAACAGCGTGACACCCCCAGTTATCACTGGTATGCTGAAAAAAACCCTTGTTGCAGACACACATATGGCTACAGAAAAGAGTGTTTCCTGGCTTGGCTCTTGCTGTCTGGGGAGGAAGTGTAAATAGATCAACAGAAAAATGCAGCTTGGTGGCATATGTTACCCCCACCCCGGGGGCTCTGACAGCAGAGTCCTCAGCTACTCTCTGTGCAGAGTTGTACCCTAAGCAAGTGTCTGTTGTGACCCCTCATGTCCCTGCTCCTCTAGTCTCTGGCCAGGAGAAAACATCAGGGGCCAATTCATTCACGTCTCCTGTTGTCCCCAGCGCCGGGTGACATGTCTCATTATACACTGCGGTGGCACTTGGCACTTCCACACAGTGCTGGAATGAGATGCAAGTCCTCACAAAGCACGTAATGTATGTGCTATTGGTGCCAAAGTGGGGCCTATCTCTTGTAAAATGGCTTTGATACATCAATAAATGGAGCTAGATGACAAAAATTCCTTAACAATGAAGTATCATTTCAAAGCCAATATTTTTTTAGAGTGCTGAAGGTACAAGGACCCCTAATGACTAACAGAGGATCGTTATGTATGCAGGTGAAAAAGAGAGATGACAAGGATTTTAAATCAATCTATCACATTATGCATTTACCTGCCAGCAGCGAGTTTCTCACCCCTTTCATTTTCCACTGCCACATACCACAGATTCAGACTGGTAAGCAGAGCATTTGGGGGCAGAATTTACATTAAAAATGAACCTTTTACATAAATTATGACCTCTTTTGTTTCCCTGCTGACTGATGCACTTTAGCTGTCACATGCCCATTGTAGAGGGACTATTCTTTCCCTGATGTGTGCATGTAATTCTCATTAACATCAAGGCGACTTACAAGTACTCATTTGGGAAAGACAGAACCCAAAGTGCCTCTAAATGCTTATGACAGGAGTGCCCAGATTGCCCGGTCCTACAAGCCACAATCCAAAATTTTCATCTGGCTGAGAGCCTCTCCCTCCCCAGTGTCTCCCTTAGCTACCCTGTGAGTCCCACTGCCCTAACTCTGACGTCCCCCCAGACCTTGCTGCAATCCCCCTCTGCCTCCCCTAATCCTCCCGACAACCTGAAGCCCTCACTGTCGCTCCCAAACTCCCACCTCTCCAAACAGTCTGCGCGATCGCACCTTGCAGCCACCAGCCCACCACCTCTGCTGTAGATCCCTGCTGCTGCCTGCTTGGTCCAGCAGCAGCTGTGGCAGCAGGCAGCAGGCAGCACCTCCAGCGCCTGCAGTGTCACACTCTGCCTCCCTCCGGGTGCCACGTGGCACAGGCATGTTTTGCAATCTGCTGTCTCCTTGCACGTCTCATGGAGCTCCCCAAGCTGGAGAGAGGCAAATACGTGTGAATCATCCCTCCTGCTTCCAGCAGGCTTCCATGAGCAAAGGGGCCTCCTTACCAGCTGCAGCCTTCCCCATCCTGTGGTTTGATCTGCTGTTCTCCCCCTGGCTCTGGCACATCTGGTGTAAGAAAATGAGAGCAGGCTGGGGGTGCCGGCAAGCTGTGTGTGGATCACAAAGAGTTGCTTGGCCACCCTGTATTGTGGTCTCGAAGTGCTGGGACTGCAAAGTAAAGGCACCACTGTGGGAGGTTAGCTCTGAAAGTGGAGGCTATTTGCACTTTGAGAAGTGCTGTCATCTTCATGCGCAGCTAGCACAATCTCTGTGTTAGGCACAGGCAGAGAATCTGGCTGTCGGCGGCTTCTCTCATTCCCGGGTTGTCTTGCGGTGTTAGTACTGCCACAAAAGGTGTGGGACCAAACCTGAGTCTCCTGCAGACATGGTGGGACTGGTAGGCAGGGAAGGAGTGGAAAAACGGCATAGTTATTCCAAGAGCAAGGGAAGAATGACCGATGAAAGTTTGACAGGACTCATGTTTAGTGTCTGTAACTTGTTCCTTGGTGGGTGAAAGATCACAGAGACTTCTTAGGTCCTCATTTGATTAGGGCTATCAGTTTCTCTTTTGTGACATCTCCCCATATCAGTATAACCCAACTAATAGTCTAACTAATGTTAGAGGAGCTTGGAGCATAAAAATACTTCTAAATCATTTATCTCTAAGGGCAGTCAGCCCCTCTTCCAGCCTTCCAAGAGGCTGAAGACTAATCACAACAATAAAGTAACTCACAAAGTAACAAGAGGTCTACAACATCATGTAGAGGAGGGAACTGCCTCACTGAGGAAAAGAAAATTGCCTGCCAGTGGCATTGGTATTTCTTATAATTAGAAGTCATGAAAGAGAGAAGTACGGCAAAAACACAGACATAGATCATTGCTTCACCTTTGGGAAGATGCCTTCAGTGGCTCTGCGCAGAAGGGAGCAGCAAGCTAACCACTCCCTGGACCACCTGGTTGAATACTGAGATCAGGGTTTTTCCTAGCAGCATGGGGTTATTGGGCACTTGAGGTTTAGATGAGTTTAGAAGGTGCTTTCTGATCTCCAGAATTTGCTCAGTATGAAGCCTTGTGAATCTATCAGCTTTTGCAAACCCTAAATTAAAACAAAGTAAAACACGCCTCTGGCTATTTTATAATTTTCTATAAAGATGAATCTGGACACATGCAACTTTGAGTTAGACATTTGCCTCCTGCCAGGTAACTGAATGCATTTAGTTTCATAATGTGCCAGAGTCACGTAAGTTCAACAAGCCTAACAACGCACATTGTGGTATGGTTTACTCCTTAATTACCCAGTTATTTTCAGTAAGAAATGTCTTTTCTTTTTTCCCCCCCTTAATATCTCCTTCTTGGGCACTAATGTTCTTTGGCAAAAAGTCTTCTTTTTAACGGCAGAATGGGTAGGCAAACTGAGAGTGGCAAAATGCTCTTTTCAGAGAGTGAAACTGGCAAGTGCCTGACAGGTCGTAACGGTATTATGTGGCATGACTTTCAGGCTGGTAAACATGTGCACTTCTTAGTATTTGCTTTCATGTGGGGAGGGGGTGTAGTCTCAATATTTCACATGTGTCACCTAAGGGGAAACAGAGCCATCATACTGGTACAGACCAGTATCCGTGCTGAGACTAGTCTGTTTTTCAGTAGTTCTAAAATACAATGAATCACATGCTCTGTGCTTTCCTCTTACCAGCAGTATTGTCTCTAGAAGTTCAAATATCTTTCAACAGTTGTTTCCTATGCCTGAAGAAGGGAGAAAAAAGATGAGCACTAACAGTTAGATGTGAGAGAGGATTAAGGTTGTGGGAGTGGTGAGCGATGCATATGTTGACATTTCAACTCTAATTAACTAAGAAGCCTTGAGTCAGTGGTGGCATGTAGCTACATGGCTGCTGGAGCACGTTGGGGATTTGTCTTCTCCTAAGATAGACATCCAAGAATTGGGAGCTGAATTGCCATCTGGAGGTGCCCACCTCTGCTCACAGAAGGAAACTGGACGGTTGGCTTAGACCTCACTTTTGGATGACTGGAGAGGATGAAGATGAATCCCACTGCTGTGACTCAGCGCTTGATCTCCTTCTCTGGTGTTTAGCAGAAGGATGTTGACTCACTCCTTTCAAGTTTCCTGCTTCCAAGCCTCCTTTCTTGCTTCCTTCAACCCTCGTCCTCTCCTCTTCCCCATGATATGCCTGAGCAACTCTGGCAAGAGACAGCAAATGACCAAAGTTTTTGTTTCAAGAATAATGTCAGGGTTTAAAATTTGTTGTTGTATGCAGTGGAACAAAATGAGACCTCCATCTTGTGTTGCTTTGTTTTCGTTTTGGTGAAAGAATGATAGCCTGGTGACTATACTTACCCACATGATTCAGAGCGCTTTCCACCATAAGATCAACCAAACTATTACCTTGGGTCGTACTCAGTTCCTCTCCACTACTAGGAGGTTTACCACCTATGGACTAGTGACATAGGAGTTTTAATTGCAGAAGTTTTTTAACTTCCTTGTTACAACCCTGCCCGCAAGAAATCTACTTCTCTGAAAGCTTTTGTGTTTAACTAGTTAGGATTTTCAAAGATGAGTAAAATGAAGCTGCAAAATACTGCCCACCTTCAATACATTCAGGATTTTGACTCTGCCACTCTGAGTGGGAAATCTCTCTCCTCTCTGTAAATCATAATGAAGTCGCTGCAGCTTGTATAAACCTGTCCAGTACAATTTTGAAATGATAACTTGGCTCTTGCTCGCAGTACAGATGATGCCGTTCCAAACTAATTTTAGTAGTCTGCGCTGAGCTCCATGCATGGCTACACCATCACACTCAGTATGGAATCAGAGTGCGACCACGTCTGCCTGCCTCAGAGAATTTGAACACGTAAATGGTGTGACACTTTAGTCTTAAATAGTAGCTTTGATGTTAGATGCCTTTTATGCAAGAGGCTTTCTGTGTTTGAGGACTGCCTTTATGTGTGTTGAAATGCAACGGGAGAATCACTGTAGCAGTTCAATGGGAGCAGGCAACGGTAATGTCTGGAGCAAGAAGGAAAGAGAACTATATCCAATTGAATCCAGACAGGTGGACTTGTGCCAAGCTAGAATTTAATTAAAACACTGGGATTAAATCCACTTTTCAGGTAGCACCCTCTTTAATTAAGTGCTGAAGGCAGTAATACGACTAAGCTGTGTATCTTCTTGTTAGGCCTTCAGTGCAAAGTCTTCAGAAAAGACAGCTGAACCTGTACATGGAATAGTTAGGAAAGCTGGACAATTTGCCACAGCCAAATGCTCCTTTTCACTGAAAAGGCAACAGCGTTGGTGACAACTGGTTCTATTTTACAAGCTAAAGAAAACAATAGAAACCATCGTCCGTACAGAGATGAAGACATATGTTAGGAAACTGCAGTCACTCTCTTTGCTTAATGAACTACTTCTCTTCACTTTTATTTAACCATCCTGTCCATGTAGAATCTAGGGTCACATATAAAATACATACTATTTTAAGTGCTCTTCAGTAAGTCTTTCAATATACTTGAATTTGTGTTCAAACAGGTTTCAAACCAAGCTTTAAAAATGTTCTCACAATGCCAAACCCCTGCTTCAGGGGATCATTTAATCTTGATTGGCTGACAAGATATGTTTTTATTCAGTCCACAGAGGTAGCTTGTTTTAAAGGTCTAAAAATATCCATGATCTTTGGAATATTCATTCTCAGAGTTGGTCCTGCGTTGCTCTTCAGTGTTTGGAAAAGAGTGAAGTCTTTACAGTCAAATGATAATGATGTATTGGAAAGTGGAACTCAAGCTTCCAGCAGCTGCGCCAGAGTTCAATTACTCTAAAGGTGAGATGGAATTTAAAAAGACAAGTCCTGTCACTACCAATGGCCATCAAATACATTTTACAGTCATATAGTTTTGTTGTGTGTGGAATATTGAGATGATGCCAAATCTTACAGATGTATTTTGAAGTATTACTTATTTATGCTGCTGCATAGGATGGCCACCAGGTTCTTGGGTCAAGAATCTTGGACAGATCCTATGTGCATGTTAATCAATCGCCTCTGTTTTCATTCTTTCTAGTGAAATTAAGAGCAGAAGAGTTGCAAAAAACCTGAAAAACTGCTGAATGATCACAACGTGTTTGCCAATAGCAAACAAGCCAGCAAGTTCTTGAGACTTTGGCTTACACTGAACAGTAATTTACAGCAGGAGTTGAGCATTGGAACTGATTTGGGGGAGAGGAGAAGAGGAGACTTGTCTTCTAATGTTTCTTTTGTGTTGAGAGAAATAAGCTCTCACAGACTAATTCAGAACAGCTAAATTGGACGTTTAATGAGTTCTTTGAGTTAGGTGCCTAAAGTGAACCAGTATCTGCATGCAGTTATGCACCAAACAACATATCTAGGGATCAGAAGTTATTTCAACTGCTTGAGGAATAAGGGGCTACTAACTTTAGGAAATTATATAAGAAGTGGCTTTATATATTTGTTAGCAACAGTAGTTGTTTGAAACTTGCCATCTGGGGGTTTCTTACGCTTTGAATGTACATTATGAGCTTACAGGTCCTGGTTTTCATATGGTAGCATCAATTACTATACTGCATTTAATGTAAAAAATAGTTTCAGTGCTGGGAGCTATATCTAAGCTAAAAGCTTAAATTGTGTTCTGTGCAAAAGATGATAATGATTATTTTGTATTTGAAAGTCTGTGTGAGTTACTAATGACCAGTTTTCTCTGCTTCTGCAATTGGTTAACATTTACTTGGCATTTTTCAAGTTTTTCTACAGTCTTCTTTTGCTATGGCACTTAGTACTTGTCTACTAATAGTCCTCTAAGACACTGGCATTCTTTTTCAGCTGGCAACAGTGGACAGTGGCCCTGAACATTTCTCCTTCATGCAAAGCTCCAGCTGATTTTCTGGGCTGTTTTACTTGAGTAAGGCCCATAGAATTGGCTCTGGCAGCACCATTACCAGGAAGAGCAGGGACATTTTGATTGCTGTGTGCTTTTCCCAGCTTCAGCATAGCTTAGCAGATTTCAGGATGTCTGATTACTTCTATTTAAAGCCATTTCCCATTTCTCTACCATTTGCACATTTTGTTTGTAGAATATCTTCCAGCCATTTGATAACATATGCACCTAAGGGATCACAGCTGTCTCTTGTATGCATTTATATTTGTTTTAGAACTTGTGTTGACCCGAGGCAACCATCATAAAAGAAAAAAGGTATTTTTTTAGAATGATTGAAGAAAGACTCAGCAAATCTTTATCTTCATTCTGCACAGTGAAGATGGAGAAACAGAAAATGGGCTTGGAAGAGATGAAAATCAAAGCCCTCTGAAACATGGAAATTCCCAAATATATTGAAGAGTAACATGGAGATAATATGGATGCCTCTGTCTCTTTGGTGTGGCAAGCACTAAAAAATCAGAACAAACCTCACCAAGATGGTGATTTACATGGCATATACTGGGGCCTGTCCTGTTTGCCCACATAAATAAAAAAGAAGGAAGACATGTCATGACCCTTTTGTCGAAATGCATACTGAGATAAGAAATATGAGTTTTCCTAATAAAAGTTAATCAGAAAAGATCTCAAGGTTCACTGCAAGCACAGTGGTGTCAATAATGATATCTGTAATAATGCTTACTAACACTTCTGATAGTTTCTTCCAGATCATTTCAAGGTTCTGTCAGGTTTCATTAATATGTTCACTAGGACTCCTTTTGTATCAACAGCAGACAGTGATTTTGGGTCATCCTTCATGGTGCCTGTCATGGACATAAGTATGTTTCTTGCTGAGAAAAATACTTAACAAACCATCTAATATAATGGTTTGAAACACATGGGAAGTTATGAAATACAGCTATAAGTTGGAGAAGTTTGAGACTTCCTAGAAGGAACAAAGAACTGCACTTCTGAAATATATGCTTTTTATTCATGGTGTCAGGAGTACCAGAGAATAAAATTGTAGGTAGATCAAATCTCTAAGAAAAAAACCCCAGCTTTGTGTGAAGTTATACACGTAGATTAGAATGAAACCAAAACACAAGATGAGGAAGTGAGAAAATGAATAGATGACTGTGAGGCAGGCAACAATCAGTCTAAACTGCAGCACTGTAGGAATACAGTATAATTAGCTTGTAGCAGCCAGAGCAAAATCAATTTAAGAAGAAATTTAACAAGCCTATAAAAATCCAGGTTTAATTCTTAGTTCTAGACTCTGAATAAAGACATGACCAGACCCAGGTCTGCCTAAGTATGAGGATTGGATAAGACTTCTTCAAGGCATATCATAATTCTGTAGGTAGCAGTGGATGACACAGTGATAAAGGAGCCAATGTTTTACCTACTCTCACGCTACATATTTGCCTCCACTACTGAAATCGAACCAGTGGGTTTTGAGAGTCCTACTATAACCTAAATGGTTAAGTTTTGCTTCTGCTAGCGGGTTAGCAGGTGCTTTCGGATATCAAAACCAACTATGATCAAAATCAGTCAAAGCAGTTCAGATCCTTGTCCCTGAGAAAACCAAATAAAACCACCACTAGTTTGTTCATAATTAGAAATAGCTAGGAAATTTTATTCATTTCATTTCACCCATCTAGAATATAGGCCTTTAAATCTGAACTATTAATTTAAACTATTCTATAGACAAGAGAAACTGATACTGTAAGAGGAAAATTTACTCCATCCTCAGGTACGTGTTTGAAATGGTGGATATACCTTGCACTTTGGAGATGATGTCCAACTTAGCCAGTGGCAGCTAAGCTGAATGCTACCCTTGAAGGCTAGTTGACCACATTTGTAGTCACATCCCATACTTTTGATGTATTGATCATAAAAACCAGCAACAGCTGTGGAAAATACAAGAGTCAGAGCTGGCAATAAAGGCACTTGACGAAGGCACTGGGTTCAGAACCATCTACGCTCACAGCAGCCACATTATAGCTCCTGTCTGTGAGGTAGGAATGTACATTTTCTGTATCTTTTCATGTTGTTTTGCACTATGAGACCACAATTTGTTATCCTGTAGCCAGTATCACAATATAAACATTAAATACAAATTCCTTTAGCTCAAAAAATATTATATGCATGAAGTAGTAGGGGAAAATATTTGCTGAATATTAAAGACTCTCTCTTTAGCCTGCAAAATCTGAGCTAGGAATCGAGCTAGAAGAGCAACATGAGAGCAGCCTGAAAATACTTCTGCCTGTAGAGATGCTCTTTGCATTTCTAAGTAAGTGCATTACACTGTCACAAGGAATCCCCAAACCTGACTAAAACCTTCAGATGTTTAATAATCACACAGACCTTTACCTTTACGCAAACCCTCTATTCTAGTACTTCTAGTGCTTCTTCACCTTCTGTTGTAGAATCATGGTTGCATCTCAGGAGATATGTATATACGTGTGCTTACTATATTTAATACACACACAATGTGTTATTGTTTAAAATGTATATATTGGTAATTGGCAGCAGCTCCAAAGAAAGCTAGTACATAGGCTGAAAGCTCTATCGCCATTGGTGTCTAATGAAGTGCCTTCAGCAAGTATGTGCTGATACGAAACCACAAAGGTCAGACTTGTGCTGAGCTGTGCATTATATTTGAAGCCCAGAAGAAATGGCAATCTATATTAAAGTTCACAACCTGTGTGAAACGAGACTTGATTAAAATAATACAAGTTGTTAGCTCTGAGATGGTTCTTTATGTGAAAAGAACAAAACTCACCACACGTAACTGTGCAGTATAAAAAGCACTGAAATCTTCTCATGAGCATTTAAAGCAGTGCTTAGCATTGTAATAAAACACATGGTTCAGTTATAATGTGGGGTCAGTAATGCAAGGAGCAAGAAGAATAGCGTTAAATTAAAGAAAATGAGAGATCTGACTGACTATCAGTTTAGCACTATTACTCATGATGAGAAGTAAAATGAAGTTCATGACCCCATCTACTCTGCCTCTACTCTCTGCTCCTTCGTGTCCTTCGTCAGAAGGCACTTCCTCAAGGAGATTCATAAATCCATAGTTTTCTCCAATGAATTGGCACACACTTATTCTAACTGTTCTAACCACCATACTTCTATAAACAGAAAAAGAAAAGCTGCTACTCTGAGGCAAGTTACTATGTCCTCTGCTTGTGACTGAAGATAGATGTTTGGTATTTTTCTCTTAAACTAGATGGTGATATCCTCACAGCATTTCTTCAGTCTGTTTGTCTATATAGGGCTGTGCACATTTACATTATTACATACAGTACATAGCAAAGAAGAACCAAATAGTCTTCATAATGCATATAACCTATTTATTGCCCGTAGTAATAAGCTGGTACCGGTTTATTTCAGCTTGGAGAGTAACATGATCTTTTCCAGAAAGCAGCTACCACTTAACTTTTCATAAGCAAGAGTACTAACAGGATCTTTGGTAAGACACTTATGCTATAGAGAAATCCATCTTTTGCGATAATAGCTATTAAGAGCCATAAACTAATTGGAGATAATGGCTTACCATTCAGCAGCAGTAATTCAGCCACTTTATCAAGATATATGGATTTACATTGACCACTTTAAGACCTCAGTATGCATGAAGAAGAGGGAATAGATTGTGAAAAGACTTGTTAAAAGTAGCAAAGATGATCCTTAGTCGCCTACAGATTATAGCATTTAAATAAAAGTCTAGATTTCAAGTGAACTTTCAATGACCTCCTATTGCAAACAAGATAGTGATGCAAAACAACCAGCAGGCCATGAGGGGCTGGGGCAGCAGAGCAGCATCAGCTGAGCAAATGGGAGGTCTGGTCCCACACTGGGCTTCCTATGCTGATAAATGGGAACTGGGGTGCCCCGCACCATGCCAGACAGAGAGTCTGGGAAAACGTGGCTTATTTGGCAGGCCTTGTCTTAAGAAGAAGGAAGGCCAAAAAAATGCAAAAGGAAGATAATATGGCTAACAGCAAGAAAAAATACATTTGAATATGTGGGCAATGGGTACAAAGTAGTATCGCTTCTTGCATGTAACCGTTTGGAGGACATGCAAAGGAGTTGGTGTTGAGGGTCAGAGATCTTTCACGCAAAGGGTGGTGGCAACCACATCTCCTTGCCTCAGCCTCAGAGCTGCATGATAACTGTAGGACATGAATTAGTCAACATGAGCTGTAGGTGGGACTGAATTGTAGTTGAATTCATTCCTTGCTTTGCCTCCCATCTTCTGAGGACTGATTAAAAGAGAAACTAGTAGAGCATAGAATAGGGAGGTCCTTTCTGATCTACTCTTAACACTAAGTATTTTCCTGCTTTTATTCCATTTTGTCAATCATGCTTGGGGTAAATCAATACCTTCACAGCCTGCCTACTTTGATAATCCTGCGCTCCCATCACTTTGCGGAGTTGTTAAGCCTTTCCAGATGTTACAGCATAGTTTTCAGAAGGCTCCAGTGGCTGTCTCCTTACTGCTTCCCAGACATCTCAAATACCACCTCCAACCAGTCTGGTGGCTTTCCTCTTCACTCCGCAAAAACACATTTCAAAATAAAAAGAAATTTAATTTTTTTACATATTCAGTGGGTTCTTTCAGTCACATAGAAAGTGGACACAGCTATGCCTTCATTTTAGATTTTCTCTTTTTTTTTTTTCCTTGCTGATAGAGCTATGGGAAACAGAGTCAGATTAGAAGGTTAAAAGGAGGGCAAGATAAAACACTGGGGTCTAGCCAGTAGTCTCAAAAGGCAAATGAGAGTGACCCACTCTGGTATGCTAACAGTTATGAAGCTGGTAAGTAAACATTTAGTAGGAAGATTGGTATCAATATTTAATTAATGAATTAATGCAAAGATATCAGGCCTGATGTAGAAAACATTGAGGCTTCCTGAAAGGTAGATTATTTATTAAAGGCATACTGTTTGGGTCCCTAACATGGAGAACACAGCCCTGGCAGGGATGTGGAAGAGGAGGGGTGGGACGAGGTGGGCTCTTCTCTCTTCTGACACGGGGTATGTGTGGCACCGGGTGGGGCTATTTCATGCTATGCATGCCTTAGTAATGCATAGGGAGATGTTTGTAAAAGTATTTGAGCAGTGAGGAAAGCATAAATTACACTAAGGAAAAATATATTGTTGTGGTTTAACCCGGCAGGCAGCTAAACACCACACAGCCGTTCGTTCACTGCCCCCATCTGCCCAGTGGGATGGGGGAGAGAATTGGGAAAAAAAAGAGTAAAATTCTTGGGTTGAGAGAAAGACAGTTTAATAGGACAGAAAGGGAAGGGAAGATGATGATGATGATGATGATAATAATAATAATAATAATAATAATAATAATAATAATAATAATAATGATAAAAGAATATACAAAATAAGTGACGTACAGTGCAATTGCTCACCACCCGCCGACCGATGCCCAGCCAGTCCCCGAGCAGCAGTCACCCCCCCCAGCCAACTCCTCCAGTTTATGTACTGAGCATGACGTCCCATGGTATGGAATGTCCCTTTGGCCAGTTGGGGTCAGCTGTCCTGGCTGTGCCCCCTCCCAGCTTCTCACTGGCAGGGCATGGGAAGCTGAAAAGTCCTTGACTGGTGTAAGCACTGCTTAGCAACAACTAAAACATCGGTGTGTTATCAACACTATTCTCATCCTAAATCCAAAACACAGCACTATACCAGCTACTAGGAAGAAAATTAACTCTATCCCAGCCAAAACCAGGACATATATTAACAGTAGGAAATCATAAAAAACAGTAGTTCAGCCCAGGCAATTTACTTCTGAAACAAATGGCATAAAACAACATGTTACAGAGGAAAGGAAATAAAGGTGCTCAAGATGAAAATAATGCACGAAGAATGCCAATCTTACAGTCCTGAGATGCTGCCTGAGATGCTGGATGGGTCTTCAAAGACACATCCACACCTGTTGCCTCTTTGAGTGTAGAAATCCACCATTTAGGTTCAGCTGACAGATGGGTTGGTACCCTCACTCCCTTCTTCCATGCCTGAGGATGTACAAGTGCGTGACAGCTGCCAGAGACATTTCTGTGATGCAGACATTTTTTTGAGAATTGTGAGGTATTTTTGTGAGGGAAAAATGAAGGAACTGAACATTGGAGTTTTCTGACAATTCCCTTTGCAGCTCATGTCACCTGAAATACTTGTTTCCTCAGGCAAGCCCTTCATCCTCCAGCCTCTCATCGTTAAATCCCTCAGTCTTTGTCATGGCAACAGCTGACAAACCCTGCCAAACCTCCTCCCTACCTTCTCCCCTTGAGAGCACCGCCTGACCTCTCTGTCTGGTACCAATAGTGCACCAGTAAAACTGTAATTCCTTTTGCAGTCGGACCCACCTCACCCATTATGGAAACACAACTGTCTGTAATAAAACACAGTGCATGGTGCACAGTGATGCTGTACAATGACAGGGACATGAATCAAATGTCTGAGAGATGAATAAAAACAATGTAAATTTAAATAGGAGAATATGATTATTGAAGGTGGAATTAAGTTTGGACATGATAAGACTCCATCCATCTGTGAAAAACGCCAGAAGATTTTTTAATGAGATTTTCAGTTATAAACATTGAGACACCATCAGTCCTCAGGTGATAAGATTAGAATTTGATTGTGTGTAGCTATGAGAATAGAAGTGTATATAGAGAACTGACCTACTGTAGAAGAGCAATTAGGGTCTACAGGGGGACTAATCGGCAAATAAAACAGCTATACAAAGTATCCCATGGCAAAAAAAATTAGATACACGCTGTTATAATTTAACAAACACTTGTAGATAAAATTGTGGTTATGGGTGACTTCAGGCATAAAACAGTATAAAAGAAGAAATTAAAGCTCTAACAAATTAATGTTGCTTGAACCAATATGCTGTTAGGCATAATGCATTGCAAAGGACAGGACAATTAAGGAATGGGAAGGGAATTACTTCTGGGGTCTAACATCCAGATGCCATGATCTGAAAATCAAAACCAACTTTGACATTTGACTTTGGGAAAGCAGGTTAGGAGAATTGACTTAGAAATGGACTAATTGTACATAAGAAAAGACTTATGAGGATCAATTTTAGAGCTATACTGGTATGCACCTGTTAAGTCCTCATATACCTCATAAAAGGTAGTTTACAAGGACTGAGGAGCCTTCATCTCCACTGGGACTGGCATCTTTGGTCCAGCAGGCAGGTTTGTACAGGTGGGCACTGCTGTCGTTTCCATGATGCCAGTGGGCCTTATCCAACCATACGTCAGCTGTGCTGCCCCTGCCTCTCCCGTACATCTGCCTTTTGCTGTGTAATTGTATTTTACGTCCTGCCAAAAGGCAAGGAAATGGGACTGTGCTCAGCACTGTGGCTATGTGGCTGCTGGCTCAGGGCTGGTACATTTGATTGGTGAATAATAATAGGGTTTGCTTGTCTCTACGTGCCAAAGACCCTTTTTACAGACCGTGACCCTAATATTTGAGCCTCAGAGTTATGCACTCCTGGCACGGGTTGTCTGTAGCTGACCCATCTGTTATTTCCATCTGCTCTTCTTTTTCTTTCAAGTTTACAAGTTATGTTCTGAGATGTAATTCAGATCCCATTGCACCATTCTTGTCTTTCCTTTATGCAGCCTATTTAGTGTGGAAAACTGTAGGTTTAGTGCTAAGTAGTTGTTAGATTCTAGGCTAATTAATTTCCCCTAAATGAAAGAAAGAGAATTTTCTTAACTTAAAATACTTGTCTCTCTTTTCTGAACTTCATCCTCAATGGATTCACTTTATAGATTTCCTTTTTTCACTAATTAATTCCATTGCCATTTATTTTCCCTCAAAGTGCCCCGTGGCGGGTTATCACAGAAACAAACAAAGCGCAATGAAGTACATTTCTAAGGAATTTGGATTTAGTGATTATATGGACAACAACCTTCACAACTGTCTTTTGAGAGCAATCCCTATTCTGACCACAAAGCCAAGTTTTCCTCAGGCGCATTGCTATAGTTCCATCTCATATTTTAAACAGGTACCCACAACACCGCTCTCTTGAGGAGGAAAGATTTTATACTTTCTCTTCAAGTGTAACAATCATCAAATATGCGGTAATAAGTACAATATTTTTCCCAGGAGTAGTAAAGTAGCTGAAGTAAAACGTTTGTTCATGAGCACTCAACCCAGTGACATACTGACAGTATGTGCATTGTTCGTATGTGCAACATAAAGAAAGGATTTGACAAACTTTAATGTGCAGACTGCTCAGTATTAAAAAGAAACAAATAGGTAAGTATTGCATAAAACAGGAAATGTACAATCTAAAGCTTCTGGTCTGGAAGCAAATTTCTTGAAGGTCTCCCTACGCATGATCATATGTTCCACAGATGAGTTCAGTACCCAGCTGAATGCTGAATCAGGCCCAATGGGTTGCTTTTGCAGCATTTGTTCCCATCAGCAACTCCGTTCCGCATTGGGAAATTTGGCCATGGCTGGGTAAGTCCTGATGACTTCAGTGGAAATCTGCAAGGAGCTCATCAGTACAAACCTTACCACTGGAGCAGAGACTTAGTGGAGCAACTTGTCAAAAATGGACATTACTCCCTGGTAAAACTCACCCCTGCTAAAAGCAAGCCATAAGGGGCGCGTATGACTTACGTAGGGTGTGCGGCTTGGGCTTCCCACGTCAGCAAGGTGAATTACAACCTGCCAGCAGCGGTGGCAGATTTGTCCTCTTAAATCCCTGCCGTTTGGCTAAAAGTTAGGCATGTAGTGGGAGTGTCTTCCAGCAGGGAGAGAGAATTGGGCAGGCAGAGGGTGAATCCTTCCATCCTAAACCATGAACGGTCCCACCAAGGTGTCTGTTTGTTGGAGTTGCCTACCAACAAATGTAACCATGATTAAAACAATGTGCTTGTTGCAAGATGCTAAATAAAACCAGCCATTTAATAAAACCAATCCATTTTAGTATAATAAAATACATCAGGTATGGGATATTTTATGAAAATGTTTAATTCAACTGTTTCTTTGGAATGTAGTAGTCATAGTTTGGAAATTTAAGTTACAGTTCAGTTCTATGTGATTTTTTTTTATGCTACTCAGTGTCTGAGAGTACAAATGTCATTTAAAGTTAAGGCTTCGCTGTTCATTTTGAAACAACAATTTACAAGTGTCGTATTGTCATAGAAAATAAAAATTTCTGTAAAAAAAATTTGCACAAAGTTTTATGATGGTACAAAACATGAAGCAATAATATACCAGTAAAATGAAATCATTTTACTACAGAAGATTTTTTTAGTTTTTCAATAAAGAAAAAAATATGTTATTTTACACTTTAAAAATTATGAAACAATCTAAAACAATATAAACTGAACATTTTGTAACACTGCCTTTACAAATTAATAACTTTATAAACATATATTTTTTTTAAATATATTTATCAGTGCAAGATACTTTTCAATGTAAAGTTGCAGTATCATTTTTCCTTTATTGAAGGGCAACTTTCATTCTATTACCTTCAGAGAAATCAAATCTTCAGTGCTAGATCCTCATTATCATAGTAAGGTCTGAAGACCACAAAGGAGATATATTTCTTTTTATGTTCACTGTTCTCAGTATGTTAAAAGAAGAAAAAAACCACCAACCACCAGCTTTACTGTTCAAAGAGATCAAGACCAAGAGCTGGACCAGAATCTATTGAAATCCATGGGAATATTTCAAAAGGTTTTGGACTTGGGCTCCCCAATGGGATTTTCTCTTCAAGGCAATATACGCATGTAACTCTCAGTCAGGTTAGTGGACTAAAAGTTTTTCAGCTAAGGAGAACAGACCCTAACACCTGAATCACAAGGTGGTAGTGTGCTGAAAATAGTTGTGAAAAATCCATTTTTTCTTTGGGTTAATTAACTAGCTGCTGCGATACTATCATGGTCAAATTACACTTGGATACAAATGAAAATTCTGCCTCTGCCAAAGTGAGTTTGACACTTGGGACGTTTCATGGACTAACTTTTATGCCTCACTTTCAGGCCTTAGGTGCTCTGTCTTACCTTCTGGAGGACCCAGGATCTACAGCCTGGGGAGGTAACTCTTCCAACTTAGGCATCTAAATGAGTGTTTGAATATTCACTATAGTTTCTGCCTTTAGGACTCATCTGAAGTAGCAACTGTCCAATGTTTTTTCTATCGGGTCTTCCTTTAAAATATTTTCAGTTTCCAGACTCATATTTTTACCTCCAGTCTCCCTCCCTTTTCTTCAATTTCTAGGTTACTGGTGGATTTTCTACAGGTTTTTCTGTTTTATGCTTCGTATTGGTGAAATGATATGCTTCAAAACATTTAATTGATAAATAGGGGTGGATTCTGTTGATCTAGTAATTCAAGGCTGAATTAGTCCTTCTTTAGTTCTAATCCTGGACAGGATACTTCATTGCTCTACTACAAAAGCAATTTTTGAAAAGACAGAAAGTCACAATCACTTCCCTAACTCTGCTCAGGGAATTCAGTGAGGAAAAAAGTGAGTTCAGCACTTTGCAGGATGTTCCTTTCCCCATGTTTGCATTGGTTTTACCTGCTGGTTGGTAGATACCCAGGGGAAGGTTAAAGCTGCCTTATTCCACTGCCTCCCCAGTTATGGCTGTGCTGTGTGCGGGTCACCGCAGAAAACCCAGGGGCTCCCCTCGCACCTGCAGGAGGGGAATGATCCCTCTGGTCCCTCGCCTCCTCCTACGGACCCCTGAGGGCAACAAAATGTTGTTTCTTTTTACCCTGTTGAACCAGCTGCATAGGCTGTTGAATATTATTTGTTCAATAGTATTTGTCCTAAAATATTAAAAAATTGCCACATAACTGTCAAACACATTTTTCTGACAGCTTATAGTACTCAGCTCACTGAATCTGTCACTATCTGTGCTTCTGGTCAAACAGAAACCTCCTGGTATGAAATGCCAATTGGATATAACAGGATGGTAAGAACATGCCCTACATGCACTGTGGGATTTTATTCTGCCCTCAGTACCCATGCGTAAGCCCAATTAGCATTGATTAGCATGAAAATACACGTTTACTGAGAGAACAGAACACTGGGTTCAGGTAGGGACAGGAGGAGGAAAGTTTCTCATTTTAAAGGCAATCTTTTCAGTAAGTGAATCATTTTCCCTAGTGTAATTAACAGGGAAGCTGTTCAGGGTAAAAGACATGTTTCATGACTTCAGGAAAAAAGATACTGTCACTTTATGCTGTTAAGAAGAAACCCAAAGTTCGACTTTGGAGGGTAAAGTTAAGAATTTTCCCTTATTTTTTAACACAAACTCTAATAAAATCCTTTGCCATTACCAGCAAGTTAAAGCTGCAGTTTTCTTTCCTTGGCAATGGCAAATGCTTATGAAATCTACTCAGAAAGAGAGAGAGGAAGAGAAGAGAAAGGGAGAGAGATTTTACATTTGAAAATACATTCTATATGAAAGAACAATAAAAGGGGATATTGCAGCTTTATACAAAAGGGTCAAGAGACATGAAGTTGAAATACAGAAAGCAGAACAATCGAGCCAGGTTGTCAAATCTGATTAGCCCTTGCCTTGCTGAGGCTACTTTCTTACACTAAAATATACTTTTCTTTTAGTCAGTGAGCCATCAGAATATGATTAAAGACAAGGGCATAACTGCAGAGAAGCAGAGCTGTAGTTAATGTTAACACAATGAGAAGCAGTACAAACAAAAAGGCACTTGAGAGGACATACACTAGCCAGTGCCAAGGACTTTTTTGTTTAGTTTTTAGGCAGTACACTCGGTTACCAGTTGTGTCTGATGATGGCACATACTCTTTTATGGAGTTCACAAGCACAAAATTTAGTACAACACTGAAAAACATCAATAAATTTTGACTGTATTGCTTCGTAAACAGAGCTGACACACTATATCGGTACTGATGCAGCAGTACTTTCAAAAACATCCTAACCCTTCTTTGCCTATGCACAACACGAGCAATTATACACAAATACAGGTGCGGGAGTCCACTAAATTGCTGTTACTCCAATATTTTCTGGGCACTGAGCTACAGACAGCATGTCCATCCAAAGGACCCCACTGAATACATTTTGTGACAGCATCTTGGATTTTGCACAGTAAAACCAAAATTATCCATTAACGGAAAACAAAAGAGAGGGAGAGAAAGAAAGACAAAATGAACTATAAGTCAATCATACTTGGTCTCAACACCAGCATTTGATTATTTCAAATAAAACCAACAGAAAAAGCAGACTGTACATGATTCAGATTGTTAACACAGATTGTTGTCCATGTTTATCGGTTACACACTCATTGAAGCTCCTGAGAAAAGCTTGGCTCAGTGTCATCAATGCACTTTTCAGCCTGTACAGTAAAAGAAGATCAACAGTTCCCCAGCACGACCGAGCTATGTCCTTCCATCCCGATTCTCTGAAACTTCTCCAGTCGCTTTATACCTTCATGCTTCCGAGTATGAATTCTGTGTGTTTAGTTTATCTTTTTTCAGTTTTACACCATCGACCAGTTCAAAATTGTAATTCTCCAGTGCAGACAAGTTCCTCTCTGACATCCCATTGTGCCAACAGGCACAGTACAGGACAACTCCACAGATGGCTCCTAAAAGCACCCCGAGTGCACTCATGGCTATGATGGTAATAAGGATTGGGTCTAGGGTCTTCAGGACGTTGCCTGGTTTCCTGGAGATGTTATCATCGTAGTCCTCGCCTGTATGGTATGGAGGTGTAAACCCTGAAATGGAGTAAAGAATTGCAGAATTTTGAGACCTGATTCTAGGTAGAACTTTGTTTGATGAGTTGGAAATTTGGAGAAAGGACAACAAGTTTCTGACATAAATTGCTACATGATTTGAAAACCTAGCTTCTTGGAGGTAGTCATAAACAGCTGAAAAGTATAACGCAGCCCAAATAGTTGTTGGTTTTTTTCATACTGTTCTCCAATCCCTGAATCTGCTGCATGTTAGTAGGGGTCTGATTCTGCCTTGGATTAAGTGGGAGTCTTGGGAATGAATAACCAGACCTTTTGATTATATTTTGCCAGCTTGCAGTATTTAGCTCAAAAATGTTAATTAAATCTTGTGAATGTTTATAGCCTTAGACATTGTTTGGGAATCTCCAGCCGTTTTGTGTCCATCTCCACTTCACTGACTTCAGGATTGGACCTTGAAACGTAAATAGTGACAGAAGTGACACAGAAGAGCACTCTGCCCTCTTGTGTAAAATATTCACTGGGTACCATAACGTTTTCCCTCAACCCTTTCAGTTTATGAAAGAGATCCAATAAGCTTGCAAACCCTGCTAATTGTTGCAGGAAAAGCCAAAAAGTCTTTTTGGACAAACCCTGCTTTCACTGAAATCAATGATAGCAATCCCGTTGACTGTAACAGAAAAAACTTAAGCTCGTTGCCTGAAAAATGCAAGCATATTTCATTATTGGGACAATATGACAATTATGATCCATTTAATGATCCATTTACAGCTATCATCATTGAAAATGATAATGCTTCGGTAGACTGGTCATAAAATGACATTTTCAGCCAGGTCTGAAGAAACAATTAGCCTAGAAGAGTTTTGAGCCCAAGTACCTAGACACTGCATGAGTCATAAATTGTAAGATATATAATGATAGCTGTTTCTTCAGCTGTGGACAAGTCTTCTAGATAACAAAATAATAAGGAGCTACAGTGTGCATGCATATATAAGTATACAATATAACAAATTATGTATATAAAGTTTGAAAGGTTTGAGGCAGGTATAAATGATACAAAGTCCATAAGATTATATGGCATAGAAGAATAAAACTATTAAATCCTTCAAATAAATGTAAGCCCTTCTTAGCATCTGACCTAGATAAATCAAAAACCTTGATACAATATGCAGTTAGAAAACTAATCTATAAATAAATAAATAGAATACACAAATTCACATGAAAATACACTTTAAAATTAATTCCCTTTTAATAATAACAACACAATTTTTACCTGTTTGATTACTTTCTGGGTCTTCTTCTTCATCTATTTCATTCTCCACATCAGTTGATTCTAATGAAGCAAAGAGAATTGACATTGATTATTAGGGTTACAAACACTGATTGACTATCATGCTGACAATAATGGTATAGCAGATTTTCCTGTGTCAGAGCATCATTATGTTAGCTTGACAGAACTGTTCATTATGATGGGCTCTGAAAATTAATGGAGAAAAAAAGAAAGATTTAAAAACCCTTCTCTGCCCAGTCTTGGCACAGTTTTAGTTATCAGCAGGGGTTTTCCATGTCTGGGAAAGAGAAATCGGTGTGATGAATTAGCATCATTCATTGTATTTACAATTTTGGAGCCCAATTCCATAACACTTCATCAGTGTAGGCATAGTTAATCACAAGAATGGTTTCACTGACTGCAGCGAGACCACTTGTGTTTGGGCTTCAGACTAAGCTTTTGGCTTTAGCTCCCACAGGCCAAAATCTTTGCTCAGCATTTGGTTTGAACAACTGAAACATGTGGAGGTAGGAAAGAAGTTACCTTCCTCTCTCATTTGGAGTCAGGGAAATACCATCACTGTGGTCCCAGCACCATTCTTGGCACTGAGGACACTGCAGGAGGACCAAGCAGTGCGTCCTGCCTCTTTCCTGGTAACTGCCACTCTGGTGGCATATGATGAACCCCAGGAGAAGGACTGTGTGATAAAAAGAGATTGTACCATTTTCTCATCCTGCAGTGAAATTACCACGTAGCTGAAGTCTCACGTTACCCTCAAAAGGCTATTAGCTACAAAAGGGAAGGAACACCCTCTATTATTGCTCTCAGTTGTGTTGCCAACTTGCATGGCATAAGTTTATATTTCTAATGCTGAGGGTTCTCAGTTCTATTCCCTCTTCTAGATAAAAGTCATTGCTTCATTTCCATCATGAAGGACAGGGTTCAGTTGCTTGTGTTTATCTGGGGTTGCTACTGCCAAATTACGTGCAGTATGCAATGCACGTATGATCAGCAGTGACTGGAATAACTCAAGACTGGCCAGAAATAAAAGGACTCAAATAGCATCTCAGGAATAGCCTGGCTCAGATGTGGAAAAGGCCATGTTCTAACATTACTTCATGTCCCACGTGTCTGGGAGCTGGTGACTACAGCAAACAAGTCACAGCAAACTCAGAATTACAGAACAGCAGAGGATAGACCAGGGGCCATTTCACCCTATCCTGTAAGGGTTTGATATGGTGCTTTAAAAAACGCTAGGGTAGAATTAAAGTAGGCTTGGTGGTAAGTGATCTAAAAAGAGTGAAGAAATAAAACTGGATTTTGAGCATTAGTTAAAACAGGGAAGAGCATTAGGAAAAGCAGAGAAATTTAAAGAGGACAGCAATATGAAATATAGGGAGAGATGTGAGGATGTGAACATGCTGCGACCCATGTCAGTAGGATGCCAGTTCTGATCCAAAAGACTGCAGTTGCTGTGGTACTGAGGTGATACCAGTGGCACTTACTATGAATAAAGCTATAGGCTAGATCAGGATATTTTCAGTGCAAAACTTCCTGTAGAGTCAATAATTGTCTATCCCTTTCTCACAGAAACAAACAGCTATCAAACCAAAATAAATAATGTTTTGGATGAGATTTCTATATGTTTTTGCTATTCATACTTACTTCGGCAATCCTCTTGTGCTACGTGGTTGTCAATTTTAATATCATCCACAGCAATTCCTCCAGTTCCTTTTCCAATTTCTCCCTCAATAACCACCTGGCAAAATAGGATAATGTTCACATTGTTTTCCTGTTAACACACAATTGCAGCATTCAGGATATCTTAATTAGTTGTTAACACATATCTTCACTTGTCATGATGCCACATCTACATGTGCTTTGATTGTGGCCTGCCAATCTGCACTGCATGCCTTTATGAACTTATATATGCAAATGTGAATTTATAGAATGTCATAACTTCATTAAAGACTTTTACACCAGCAGCAAAACTGTGGCAAGGATGCAGTTTTGTGACATGAGAAATGATTTCTAAACCATTTATTTGGCCTTTGATAACAAATTGCTTGTATTACTGTCAGCTGAGATACCATGAAATATGCCACTATTACTACTGTCACAGCAATAGCACCACATCTGGAGGTATAATACTGTGTACATAAATCCTTCAGTGACATTTTCTGCTATGGTGTATAAAACATGACCAGCAAGGTTTTACTGGCCTTGGCTCCGTTAGTTCAGCGAGGAGTGGCCAAGCTCACCTGATAGTGTTTCACAGACTTGTGAAGAAGAACGCGTCCTTCTTTCCAGCAGTTTGCCTGGTGCCCGCTCAGGGTCCACAGCACCTGATCGTATTCGTCTGGCTTTTGGTACCGCAGTTTGATCTTCAGGGTGCCGACATGTGCGCCGGACATGTGGTACCAGAAAGTCATGCAGTGGGCAGAGTTCTGCGAGTAAATCACGGGGCTCAGCAGTCGGGCGACTTTCCCTTTCTGTCTTTCGTCAGCTTGCGAGTAAATGAAATTGCCATCTCCTACTGTGACAGAAGGACTGTGTTAGGAATAGCCACCAGCTTTCATATTCTTTGTTTACCTAAGAAGCCCCAACCACCCCCCGATCATTTTGCCTTCTTTCCATTCTGATGGGTCAAACCTCACAACCAAGAGAGTCGGAGGGTGTTGGTTTGGGAGCTGTAGGAAAGCTGATGCGCTCTAAGGAGTGTTTATTTCTTCTGGCAGTCTCCTTTGCTGTTCATTGGGATGCTTTGTGCTGAGAATGAACTGTAACAAGATGTTCACTACATGGCACACACAAGGCATTTTCTTTTGCTCAGGGAAGGAGGCAAAAGCATGTTTGGTGTGACAGCATATGCTCCATTAGTCAGCGTGCACCTCCTGAAGAAAGCCAGCCCTAGTTCAGCAGGCTAGACGGAAATCCCTCAGGGCCTACTCTACACTAATTGTGCAAAGAGCTATTTTTAATCTCTGTTTAAAGTAATGTGTGCTCGAGAGGGCAAGATTAGAATGGGAAGAACACTGGAGGATAAACTAGCTTTGAACAGCCATGGTCAGAGATCGGGAACTGAGATCTAAACAGTGCTCCTAAATAGAGTCTGAGTGTTGTCACAAACAGTGCCAGAGTTATTCCCTTGATTTTAGCAATAATATATTGGGGTCTGTATATTGTGAGCTGCTTCCTGAAAGAGTAAGATTATGGCTGGTATTTTCTGAAGAGCATAATGGATTTATACTTGTTGAAATCTGAATACCTAATACCCTTAACTTGTAAAATTACTTGCTTAATCACACTGGGAGAGAAGCATGTGGGAGTGTGATTAGTTTGGTAACAGAAAATTGCTAAGTAAGATACCGACTACAGAGAAGTGCTTCTGATTTACACCAGCCAGGCATCCATTCCAGTCAGCTTTTGAACAGCTTCTTTGTGGAGAATTATGGTGGAAAAACATGAAGTTCATCCTGGTGTGTATAAGAATGGATTGCATGTGTAATGCACTCACACAAAAGCGTGGAGACAGCGTTTACTGGCATTGGTATAAAGTTATTTTGAAAGCAGGAAGGAGAAAAGTAATAATAAGAAATACTATTTCTCAAATGCTGAAATAAGTATATCTATCTCTGTTTATACCAATGTTTAAACAAAATAAAAGTAAAAAGAGGCAAAATAAGATGTTTTGGAAGGGTGATGTTTTATCAGCATTGGTCTTTGCTTATACATGATATTCTTGAATTTCATTTGAAATAAGGTATAATTGAGACTTGCTGAATTGTAATGGTGTAGACCTGCACCAATGAAGAAGGGATAGATGAGCATTGCCACTCGGGGAAGTATAAGAAGGACAGGGTAGTAAAAGGTGAACCAGGAACAAAGAGGAGTGGGTTAAACCCAGTGGTTGGAAGGAGTGGGCCTAATAAATGGGAAAGGGAAATATTTCTTCTAACAGGAGACAAGGATGTTTTCTTTTATTTGGATTTTTCTGTGGGCAGTCAGAAGTATCCTGGCCAATATGCATGTGGAAGTATCTGGTCTTTGAAAGAACTTTATAAGGGAAGAGGATATTAAATTGCCAAAAAAATTTAGGCTTTTTTTCCCTTTTTTCTGTCTTACTGCAGTAACATCTTGTCCAGCTTCTTCAGCAGCAGTGCTTGTACCTATATGTTCTTTCCAGCTTTGCTTCTTTGCAGAGGGCAGCACAACATCTGCAAATCTCATCAAAGAATAGTGATAGGGAAATCCGAAGGGAGGAAAAAAGAAAAATAATCACAGCATTAGGATGGCTGTCTCAGTTGGAAGACCTAACTTTGGCCAGATTTAATCACAACATGTATAATTTGAAGTGACATACAGCATATCCTGCTGTCTTAAAGCAATTGCTATTGAAGATCACTTCTGTGGAGTTTCTTCAGCTTTATACAAGTGCAGCTGAGAGCAAGATATGCCTGGGAATTGCTCATTGCGGTTCTCCCAATATATAGGGGGCCTTGCTGTGTAGTGGTGACACTGAGGGGCTTGTTTGGGATGGTGGTGCCATTCAGACTGCTTGTGGTCTGCGTTCACACCCACCCCACTCATTCTGTACCTGCTGGCAGGCGAATGACAAACCTGGCAAGTGAAGGTGCCCTTAGAGTTGAAGGAAAATTTTGGAAAATATTGGAAGTTAGTGCAGTAAGGAGCAAAAGGGGCTGCCTGTAAGACTTACTGAAGATACAGCTAATGGAACAAATAAGTCTTCTGCACTAGCAGGGCCCAGCGGAAACAACAAAATCTCATTTTGAAGAATATCATTTCTTCATCTCTTGATTGAAGACAGGTTCAGTCTCTCTATAATCCTTGGTGGCAAAGTGCAGATAGCTCTCATTTCCAGAATATTATTGCAGTGCTGGGTCAGGAACTCTGTCTTCATTGTCTTAATTAGAGCTTTACTTATGCATGCCTTTTAGATTTTGTCAGTCTCTGGCTAACATAGCTTTTAACCTCCTTTCAATGTCAGATCCTACTGAGCCATTTCACTTTACTCTACATCAATTTTTCCACCATTACAGCCTTCACTTCAGCTAACTGCATTTAGTTAATTTGATGCCATTTATTTGTACAATGCCATTTATAGTCAAAGTATTATAAGTTTTTTTTTCCCTGAAACTACTGTACTTGTCTTAAGATTCAATTGAAAGTGTCTCAGAATGTAAAAAGTCCAATTTTGTCTAATTTCCTTGTCATTCTCATTAGGCAAAGGGGTTGCAGAAGTGGGAAGAGGGATTCATCTCAACACATTTGATTAATCTGCACGTATGCAAGAGAGAACACTAAGGCGAGAGGCTGTGCAGGTCACACAGCACCCTCCCTTCACCACTAGCCAGCAGCATATTTATTGCCTAATTATGCAGAGCCATGAATTAGATACTACAAAACCAACCAATAAATTTCCCAGGGTGATATTTTTGGAAAAACTGTGTGTGAGCAAAGGGATGGCTATAATCTCCAACTCCTGCTGGAGAGGAGGAGGGCATGGGAAGTTTCACTTACAACATCTTTCTGTGGTGGGCAGCCCCTGTAATTACAAACAGGAACAATGTGAGGTTTGTTTATGACTGTATCACTTGCTAAGTGATATTTGCAGAATATTTGGTCATTCAGATTTTTTTCTACCCTAGATGGTGGTTATCCAAAGGCGACTCAGGAGAAGGGAATATCTTCAATTCCTGACAATAAATGATCTTTATTCCCCAACAGAAAGGATAATTATGGTCAGTTGTGACTACATGTAATGGGTTAGGTTGCCTAGAGAATCAGCTTTGAGACTTTACGTATTTTAGGCATAATTCATTCTCCTCTGGTTTTGGAAGGCATGTTGGTATTAAACAGAACAACCTCTTCCCCTGTAAAATGGCTAAATCATGAACTCATGATTACCTGTGTGGTCTTGAATTGGCCCAGTTTTGCTGGTCAGGATTGCCCACTTTAAATCCACCTGGTTGTCGTGCTCCCAGTGGCACAACGTCTTTTGGGATCCCCATCCAAAGGCACAGTTGAAGTTGTATAGTGGCAGCTCTGCAGGGAAAGAGAGAAAAGGAGAGACAAAATGTGATTATTAATTGCATAATTCAGATTTTGTACTTCAAAACCAAATGCATGCATTTGACCATTAACAGAGCCGTTCCTACTTGAAACTGAGAATCTGTAGCAAGAGCAGCCCTGCTGGGAAACAGATTAAGAACGACTATTTCTGGTAAATGATGTGGTTGCTTCTTGTCTCTTTATGACTCATATTTTGGGATTTTTTTGTGGTTAGATTAATTTTTCTGATTTGCCCATATTAGCTTGTGACTGTACTGTAAGAAAGCTCTGGCTTACTTATCAGATATATTTGCTGGTTGATAATATCTATTTGTACCATAACTGTGCAACGTTTTGCAATAACTCACAATAAGATTTGGACAAAAATAAGAAAGGGCAGAAACACTAATGGAATGTCCTTGGCACAAAAGGATTTCTGGTGAAATGTATAGTACGTGGCTTCAGTAAGGAACTTATTTCAGCATCTTCCAGACAGTTAAGTAGGCCCACAAGATGGCAGCATTGAAATGGACAAATTGAGCCGGAAAAGGGACAAATGTGGCTGATTGCCAAATGAACTCAAAATAAGCTTCAAAACAAGCTCCACGTAAAACAAGGGAAGTCTGGTATTATGGTCAGGATGAGATCATATCTTGTTTTCAGCTTCTCCTCAATTCTGCCCAAAGGTTTAATACATAGTAGCTTATTTTCTTCAATAGAACTTGGAATTTGAATGGAAAGATTATACAAAGATAGCATATAAATCCCTTGCATTTCTTATTTTCAGAAGCAGTTTGAAACCTTTTGGGCTTTTGGTTCCTACCCCATTGCTATGAACCTTTATCTCACCTTGAGCAATGACAGCTCCCAGTAGAGCAATACCCTTCCCACAGCAATGTGACCAAATCCTGAAGTCTTTTCTCAGGCATGACTCATGCCTTATTAAAGGAATAACTTAGGTTTACTTTAATGAGATGCTTTGTGCAAGTATGAACTAAGAACAAAAGACTCTGTGCTCCCATCAATATCAGCTCTGGGGGAAGAATTGTGTTCTTTTGCTTTCTTGCCCATTATAAAAAAAAAAAAGCCAGGAAAGATAATGCAGCCCCTAGAATGTGTTTTGTTTATTGTGGGAAAATATGGAGAAATATGGAAGTGTGTTGGGACCTGTGGCTGGCTAGGCCTTTGAGGTGGAGCTCTTCCAGTCTGAAGAGGCAACGACCTCCTCCACGTAGTGAGCTGCCCAGGGAAGACTGGAAAGGCTTTTGAACTCACAACCCAGATTTTTAATGGAAAGTAAACTAGAATAATCATTTTATCAACACAGAGAAAGCCTCAGGTGAGTAGGTTAAGACAGAATGGATATAAAAAGGGTTCATCTATCATTCTCTCCTTGCCTGCTGTGTCCTTGTTTGGCGGGTCCTTGCTCCCAGACACAGTTTTAACTCAATTCACTGGATTCCTGCATTGCAGCCACTGTGCCCTCTCCCCTCTGGCCCCTAGAAAATTTCTTTCTGTCAGCAGAGAGGTCTGAGCATACGGCAGCTCCTGCCCCTCTCCTCTGCCTGTCAGTACCTCGGCTGTGCTGCGGCATCTCTCCGCACTGATTCTTCACTCCTTCCTTTCATCTGCCCCATCCTGCCTGCCTCCCTGCTCCCTCCTGCTGGCCTCCAGAGCGGTCTACTCCACATTGTCACGAATATGGCATCCTAGCTGGGAACAAATGAATTAAACAGATAATGTCTGGCACAGGAATTCAATGTGGAGAAAACATGTTTCCTGGAGGACCCTAGGCCTTTCTAGGAAAGGGGCAGATCATGGTGAATAATCTCTCTTTGGGCTCAAAATGTTGAAGAAGCAGAACTCAGCCTGTGCGCACATGAGTGCGGAAAGGCAATCCATTATGTTTCTTTCTTCAGTATATGATTTTTTTTTTTTTCTAGACAATGGGGCCATGATCAAAGACATCTTGCCCAAAAGGGGACATCTGAAAATCAAGGGGAGTTTTTAAAGAAACAGAGTGACATTGAAATGAATTAAAGTGTTTTAAGTTCGTGAAAAATAGCCTTTCATTGTCAAGGAGGCCTAGGGAGAGCTATATTGCATGGCTTTGACATCAGAGCCATGAAACAGAACTTTAGAAAATGTAAAACAAAATTAATCTTATTAATCCCGAAGGATTATATCATGCAAAGCTAGTGATAGCCTGTGTGGTATTCAAACCACAAGAAAGGAGAACAGTGGTAGATAGATCACATCAATCTGAAGATATCACACAGCATAAATGAGCACATAGCACAAAGAGATTGAAAGGACTGCTATTATTCAACTCTGAATAAAAATAAATAGTAGAAGACACAGGAGAAGTATGTAAATGGGTGAAGAATCCAGAGAAGGAAGATTATTCTGTTTTCTCCATTTCATAGCCTGAGAACTGTGAGATATCTGGTGAAGTTCAATGTGGATCAAAGGAAAAGAATTCTCATATGATGTGAGCGATACTTGCTTCCCTTGAATGCTGCTAAGGCTGAACACAATTCAAAGAGAACTGGACACTGAAATGGGTAAGGAAAATATCCAGAATTTAATCGTTAGTTCTGAAGTGCAGGGAGTGACAAAAGCCTTTTGCCTCATGGTCTGAAGCCAGCTCTGAACATTGGGATTAGAAGGAGAGTTTCAAAGCAGAGCTAAATTTCACAGCACCATCTAATAAAGAATTTCTTATGCTTTCATTTGAAATATATAGTCCAGGAAATTGGCAAAGAGCCTAAGTCTGATATGCTTTGGCCATGCCTGTGTTCCTTGGCTTTGGTCTCACAGACAGCATGGTGTAGCACATAAATGAACTTCTTTTCCATGCAGAAGTTAATGAGAATCCCCTGAAATTGAGCAGGATTTGACCAGTAACCTGCTCTCAGTTAGCTATTTCTTGCTAGGTTCCTATTGTTTTCTTAAAAGTGATTGTGTTAATATATTCCTTAGACAATCACAGCAACGGGATCGAAGGTCAAAGGCAAGGCGTTTCAGAGTGCTTTTATTTTATGGGCTCCTTAAACATGCCATCTCTTATTGTCTATTCTTATGTCTCTTCCAATGCTTCTCCCAGGGACCCATAAAAAGAAAAAATAGACCTACTAGCCAATTAATAATAGACACTTGTAGCATCTGGATAGGTTCATTAGTCGTACGGACAATGGATCTGCCCCAGCAGCAAAAGACAGAATAGTTCAACACTTCTATTAAAGGTCCCAGGAGGCTGATACAGTAGCTCACAGTAAGCTACAGGCAAGTTCTTTGTCCTTGAACTATAGCTTGGCAGCTCTGGTGGAAGGAAGGAAAGTAGGGACGAGTAGCATTTGGCAGGCTCCCTCTGCAGCGCTGGCCCATTCACCTGCTAGGATAATTCTCCTGCCAATAGGTGATTGATCTCTGGGTTTGTGTGTATTGAGAGGATGAAGAAAACCAGCTATTATGTAACCAAATAGCAGCACTTCAGATGAGAATCTGAGAGGGAGGTGTGACGAAATCCCATATGCCTTTTTCAAAATGTAGGGTACGTGATACTGAATTAAAACAGATTTATCCTCTCAAAGAATAACCAACAGCTGTACTTCTTGACCACATCTTGCTCACAGCTGGAACCATTACTGTACACAGACAAGAAAGTCATTTGAAAGTCTAGTTGAGTGAGTTTCTTGCAAGTCTGTTAATCTTTCGTAGCCCACAGATTTTGACACATTTTTATAACTCCTCCACCAAGAGGCAAGAAGAAGCATGATGGCATTAAAGATGCTATGAAAATTCTCTATAGGATGCTCTTGCCAAAGGGTAAATCAACATTAAAATGGGAAATTACAAACATAATTTGGACCACTTCGAAGTAGTATATTGGGTCTGATTCATATTTGCATTTCACCTTTTTATACCACTTACAGTGGCAGCACAGAATTACCTTAAATGATAGTAAATGATAATTTAACTGCTTTAATATCCCTTTGTTGATGCAAAGTTGTCCCACCATAAATGAGAACCAGACCTATTCTACCTTTAAATGATTTCTTAGCATAGATTTTAACCTCAGGATTTCTTAGTTATATTTTTCTGAAATAGCTATTACGTTTGTGAAAAACAAGATACTTTACTTCTTGAAAGTCTGCTTTACAAGGGACTGAGCTTACATGATAAGAGCACATAATGTAAATGAACAGCTTGCTCTGTATGTAAATAGCTAAGAGTCAAGCATTTCAAATAGTCCTTTGGAATTGAAAAAGATGCGTTCAAAAAGACTAGATGTTGGTGAGTCTTAGGTCTGAGGCCTGAAAGGTATTTACCTTGACAGACAGATTTGTTAAAGGCATCTTTTTAAGTTTGAGGAGGAAAGTAGATCCTCTGTTAAAAAAAATCTAAACCTTTAAACATTTTTAGCAGTTTGAAATCATGATTCTTTTTTATTTTCTTACAATTCAGTCCCCTTGAAATGAACTGTAAAAGTCTCTTTGATGGAAAGCTTGTTTGTACACGGAGGCTTTCCAGCTATTTGCTCTTAACTGTTTCCATAGTGTATGAAAGCTGGTTGGAACAGGATAATCTCAGGCTTTGACACACACAAGCATGTTAGTCTGGGATAACAAGATTAGGGGTGTTTGCAGGTTTGAATGCAGGCAGGAGGACAGCGATACATGGCGTTAGCACCTATTGCAGAAGTACCTGCACCACGGCAGGTGCTTCTACTGAGAGGGCTGTTAAAGCTCTGTCCTGAATCACCATGGCACAAGCTGCTGTGGCCAGCACTGGCGCGGTGTAGCTTGTGCAGGGTTACCTGCTGGAGCCTGCATCCTGCAGCTGATCTGGAATAGCTCTTTGGCTTGGAGTTCACCATTTACCTCAAGGTGTATTAGCATCTTAAGGTAAACTAGCCCTTAAAGGGAATTAAGGCTGAAGCTGAAGGCTCAGTCCTTGGCGTGTTAAAGTCATACCTTGTTCAGCTTGAGAATAGCTGAAAGAGCTGGAGTGCACTGATCCTCAGCCAGCTGAGGGCTGGGGGGGGGCACTGAGCAGCTCTGTAACTTCAAGGCCAATTTAAACTACATCATACATGGCTGCCATAGCAGACTCTTGCTCCCTGTTGCATGGCCTCATGTTCTGATGTGCTTCAGCGTGCCCGCTAGGTCCACCCATGCCCCTTCAGCAGAAGGAAATGCTTACACCATCTTCATGCCGGGAGGCGTTTCCCCATGTTGAGGGAATTTCTGTCTGCCCCTTTTGGGGAATTTTCTGGCTGGTTTTCAGTGAGGGATTATGAAGAAGCTGGAAACCTTTATGTCTTAAACTGGAGATTCTGGAAACCTTATTCTTATTTATTAGCATCTGACTGATCTCTATCTATGATCTTTGTAATGTGCTGCCATGTGGGAGCGGGGAGTTTGGGATGTGAACTTATCCCTTATTCCCCGGAAGGAAACAGTTCCTACCAGCACAATGCAGGGAAGTAACATTGGCATGCTCTGAAGGGAACCTCAGAAACTCCTTTAGTAGAGAAAAAACTTGGCTCCTCTCGGAGTAAGCAAAGGTGGTGCAGGAGGGAAGTAAGGAGAGAAAATGAGGATATCTTAATCTCTGGCAGAAACAGTCAATCTATTACTGGAGAGTCCCACCCAAGCCAAAGGGATTAAACACAACCTGCAAGTGCAACTGGCACTAGGGAGGAGGGAGGAAAACTGCATTGCACAGAGGCACTTTATGAATTTGCATTTTGTTTAAATGCAAGTAGTTAGAAACACTAAAAAAATCCTTGATTTCAGCGAAATAGAAAGCTAAAAGATAATTTCAGACATAAAAATTAAAATGTTTTACTCTAAAACCACCACACAGCATCCTTTCTTCCTTTGCACCCCCCACCCCTTTCCGAACTGTGGGATCACCAGCAGCCCTCCAGCCCTTCAGCAACGCTGGCTGTGGAAGAGCAGTGTGGAGAGGTGTCCCGCGAAGGCAGGCCAGCCTGCCATCGTGTTTCTCATTGCACTGGTACTCCACAGTCTCCCTCTGATAATAAAGCAGGGCAGAGCTAGAAATAGTCTATGCTGAGTAAGCCAACTGGATGGCCCTGGTGACAAATTTTGAGGGGAGTAAAGCCATTCACCTCTCCAACATCAGAACGCAGAGGCTGAGAGTGGGAGCAACATCTGAGATAAAACCGCTCTATCTCTTAATCAGGTCGACACCATCAGTGTCCTTTAGGAAACTTTTGCATTATTAGTCCCTTTTTTTTTACTTGAAGCAAAAGCAGATTGTGTCACATGGTTGAGGAAACAATGATAAACACTTACCCACCCTGTTAATAAATCACTTGAAAGACTGTGCCTGACTGTACTTTAATGGAGGAAATGGGAGTAACTGAAAACTGACCTCTTTACCGCTCCACGATTATTAATGAAAAGCATTTTAAACTGGTGCTCATAGTTTTTGGAGTTTGGGTTTTCTGCCCAAATCTATCCTCTCCCCCACTTCCAGTAAATTGTACAGGATATTAAAAAATGGTATGAAAGCTATGGAAGCAGCAAACTAAGGATTTTAAAAGCTGCTAGTTATTCTATTGATTAAGTAAAAAGGACCTGCTGCCAGTGACAACTTGTTTTTCCCTTTTCAAGTTCATGGTAGCAGTTTCTGTAACCCCATTTTGAGAAAACTTTCTAGAAAACAATATTGTAAAACTGCCAGCTCCCTGGTGGAGAAAACTGGCAAACTACTTGTCTTAGTTTTGTAAAACCAGGGATATAAATAGTGAGTGGGCCTGTGTGGCTCTGTTTTTGTTTTCCCGGAGTTTGCAAACACACTTTGTGTCACTGACTTGCCACATTTAAACAGAGTGCACTGTGTCATTAAGTTAGTTTAATTTTGTCAGCATTTGGCATTTGCTGATGCAGAAGGAAATCTTGTTCTCTGCTGTGTCTACATGTGGATGAAAGGAATAAAATATTTACTGTACAGAGCTGAGAGACCAGATGCTTCTTTACTTCAGAGACTTTTAGGGAATGGGAAGTCAGGAAGTGCTGCAATTCATTATTTTGTCTCTGGCATGAAATTTGGGTATGGAATTTATTATGTTTTCAATAAGAAAAATCTTTTTTTTTTACCTGGTTGTAATGTATTGTCTATTACTGTTGGCTTTTCTGTATTCAGCACTGTAGTACCACCTGGAAAAGAAATTATGCATATCATGATACATGGGACACAACAAAGGACACAGAAGTCATTAGGAATATCCTATATATAAATCTGAAGTATTACCACCTTTATTAGATGTGTAGGTAACTGAGTATGTGAGCTTAAGCATGAAAATATGACATTAAAGATCTGGTTCCCTTTATCAAAAAAACCCCCCAAGAACTCGTCATTAAATAAAGCTGTATATCTTTAGAGTCCTTGCAAACACCAGCTAATCAATCCTCACCATGACCCTGTGGCTGTCCTCATTTCATAGACAGTGATTTGCTCCAAATCACATGGGAAGTCAGTGACTGATCTCTGTAGCATCTCCTAACAGTCACCAGTTTGTGCATTCTCCTATGGCATGTTGTTTCTCATATCAGGGACGTGAGGTCCTCCAGCCCCTGCCATACTGGGTCCTCCCTGTGCGTTGTTTCATAGCTGCATTGTGAGATCAGCTCACAAGAGAGGTGCATGGGAATTGCCCGACTTTAGGCTATAGTCTAAGGCAGGTTTCACTTCTGTCTCAAAGAGCAGGAGGAATTAAGGACTTGCCCTTTGTCTTCTTCTTCAAGCAGATGAACAAGAGGTGAGTGGGGTCATGGACCTCTCCTAAGCTCACTAATTGATATTTTTAAAATACTTGACTTTTTAAAGCAAGCCTCATATTGATAAAGGAAACAAAAAGTAAATTAGCACAATTATAAATGCACAGTGGGGTGCTGATTACCAGTCAATGGCTTTTCTTTTCTCCAGAAAACAAGTGCTTAAAGCATTATAGAAAGGATGACTATGATGACTTCCAATGAGAATGAATGCCCAAGCTATATCAGCTTTATGTTTGTGAGAATGATCTGATGGGAAATGCTATAAGCCACGCAAATAGAGTAGCTCTGTATGGGGCCCAAATAGAGCGGGAAGGAATCTGGCCTACAGCACAATTACAGTTAATTGCAAGGGAGGCTTCACTGTGATACTCACATATGTGGAAGTGCTATCAGGGAAGTGACTCTAACGGCCGTACCCATGAGAATGCGGGTGCCACACTCACATCAGGAGTGGATAAAAGAGGGTAAGGCACTGATGACATCGCCTCTGCACTGCCCTGCTATCCTTAATGGGCCAAAAGATTTACATACTTTCCTTCTATGCATTTTGGAGGAAGAAAAGAATGTTTACAATGAAATTATTGGTGAAATCACTTCTGTACATTTTAGTGTTATATGTAACATCATACGTACAATGCAGTGTGCCTACAGTGTCCAGAACAACTGGGCATGCACTGCTCAGGGTTTCTAGGTGGTATAGTAATAAGTTATACTAAAGTGTCTGCACTTTTGTAGAAGGACAATGTAGTAATTTTCAATTTTAGTACTGAAATAGGTTCAGTTCCCCAAAATAGCTGGTGCTCAGGAAGGCTGGTGGCTGTTCCCTTGTCTTAGAGATTATAAACTGCTCCCTGCAAAAATTGCCAGAGGGAGTTTCTTCTGCTCAATAAACTTTTCCTGAGGGACATGTGGGATGCAGTCCTGAGCGCCCTGAAGTGCAGAGACTACGGGTGAACAGGGAAGGTGCTTGCATAGATCTGTCTCCTTCCCCTCACACAGCCTCCATCTATGTGAAATATGTCTCTACCTATTGAGCTTTGCAAGCCAGCCCTCAGTGTAGGGCTTTGCAGGAAGCCTCAGCATTTCCTGACCTGGCTCTTTCCTTTCAGAAAAATAAATAAATTGCAATGTTTAGTAACATTGAAAACTTTCTGAGCTAACTTAACACAATACTGACTATTTTATCAGACTCCCTGCATGGCTGTTTTCAAAAAGAATAAGATTCATCTGGGACACTGATTTGAAAAGCAGTGACAGTGACCGTGCAGTGTCTTTTCCACTCAAGAATCGTTTTTCAATTTATGATTTGCAACATGCATTTACAGGAGACATTGCAAAGCTCAGAAAGGGTTTGATGCTGAATCTGCACTTTAATTTGTATCTGCTGTTGGATGTTCTACTTGGCTGCTTCAAAAAGCCAATGTCTTATCTAAGGTTTCCCAATGTCCTCTTGGACAGCTAGTGCCAGATTTTAATGCTATTTTATATCATGGATATAAAAAGCAATAAACATTTATTAGATAATAACACCAGGGAGCAGTGATGAAATAACTTCTGTTGCTGTGTCCAAAAATAAGCTCAATTACTGTAGATGTATAGATCTGCTACAGGAAGATCTCATCAAACACGCCCAGAGCTTTGTGGAGCAAGTGACCTCCAAGAAGAGATCAAAAATGTAGTGATGCAGTGTCAGCTTTCTCAGAAGGACAGTGGTTCTGTGCAAAAGTGGGAGAATATGAAAACTAGCAAGCTTCCTCCGTTCCAGATGCAGACTATGTTATCTCTCCCTCCTGTTTTTCTGCTAATGATGGCAGCTTGGAGAATATCAGCCCCTCTGTGGCTATAATGCAGTGTTGGTGGGGAAGCTCATGAAAATATTTCTGGCGGTATATGTGTGAGTATGCTTTGATGAAACAAATCTGCTTTGTTTCTGTCTGGGAAAGGTTTGGGGCTGAGATTTGAGTCCTATACTAAATTTTAGGTAAGGAAGCATATATGTATCTTGAACCTAAACAATATTTCATTTTGAGTTCTTTGATCTCAGATGATAAACCTCAAAAGGTTTGTCCAGCTTTTTTCTTAGAAAGAGAAAGTTTGATTAGGACATTTGATTAGACACAATTCCTGCTCAAAAAAATTGCCCTCTCTTCCAGCTAGTCACTATTATCTGCTTCAAAAATTACATAGCTGAGAAAACAATCAAAAGTATTGTCATATGTAAAAGGCAGATGCCTATGTTTTGACAGCAGTGACGATACGAACTGCATACCAATGTCCATTTATGTTGAGTGATTAAATCAGTGCAAACGTTTAGCTGGTAACTGGTGATGGATATGAGCTACAATGAAGCTGCAATGGAATGAGGATGGTTTCTGCACCTGTCAGTTGGTAGTCATCACCTGTGCCACTGTGACAGTTTGCCTGGTCATCATCACACTCATCCACAGGTTTGCCTTCAGAAATGGTAGGGACAGCCGTAGGAGCTGAAACAAAATCCAGTTGTTCAGTTAAAACGTGTGCTGGAGAATCAGCATGCAATTGCCAGTAACATTTTGATGAGCACCATATGCTGTCTTCATGTGTTGTATCTGAGGAAAGGAGCAACTCTACTTTGCAAGTTGTTTAGTATTTCTTTGCAATGGGACATATCTGTTCTCTCTCCTTGTGCCAAGGCACTCGCTGTATCTGAGCTCAAGGGCTGAGCGGAGTTGGGCAGCAAAGCCCCGGACTGTCTATCCACTGGCTGATGAGTGTTTGTTGTTCCTACCAACGAAGAGCGAAAGCCTGGCAAGGCAGAACGGGAGGCTTGGGGAGGGGTAGAAACCCCATCATTTTATTGTAGGCCAAAGTGCCTGCGAGTAGGCCTGTACAGAGGAGCAGGAGGAGTGCATGCTCAAGGTGGTAATTCTCCAGCACCCACCACATTGCTGAAGAAACCTCTCTGCAGAGCACATGTAAGAGAGGAAATGCCTGAGCAGAGTCCTCATAACAGTGGCAGGAAGGCAGTGTGATGTAGAATCACTTTGTGCTCAATGAGGAGGTCTGGAAGGAGTTTTTTTTGTTTTTGCTGAAGTTATAAATAAGACATCAGTGATGTCAGTCACCCCTCCTGGCCACCTGCTTGCTTCTCATTGGTGATGACTTTCCGGTAGCTGCTGCATAATCAGTAAAAGTCTGACCTTTGTTATTACAGTTAAAAGCTTGAGATTTGTGCAAGATGCCAGAAAATATATCTATACCACCCCAGTATCTGCAAAACATACCACATCTGGAAAATCAGAATGCAGATACTTGGTGTTATGTTTAGGTTTATGTTTTATGTTGCAAGTATAGTTCCCTGGCTTAAGATAACCAGACTGGGAATGTGATCCAGGCTTTTGTCTGTTCTCACCTACTGTTATTTTCATTAAAAATGTTTTACTCTCATTATAAGCTATGCAATAATGCATCCTTTTCTCAGATTCTTCTTTGCCCTTCTACTGCCTCCAGAGCCTGCTGGCCACATAAGATCTTATGCACTGACTTCTTGGCCTGAAAATGTCAAGAGGGATGGTAGTTTCTGAAGTAGTGTCCTGGTTTCGGCAGGGATAGAGTGGTGCTCAGTTGCCGACTGAGGTTAAACCACGACAAGTAGCTATATTCTGGGATGAAACATGGCTCTTTAGGACCCTGACCTATGCTTTACAGGTAAAATCTAGCCCTAGTTAAAGAAACAGTTCTGTACTTATTATGAATTATGCAGAGCATCTGTTCCCCACATCTCTTTAAAACCCCCTCTGGGAGCTCCCTCTAGCTTTCTACATCGAGTTAAGTTTCTTATCTCGATCTTCATGCCCCTGTACAGCCGCAAGCTTGCCTACATCTCTGTCATCATTTCATATAAGCCCCCTGGGATGCTTTGAGCACACAAAGCTTCCCCTTGCTCATTACTGCTGGAGAGCTGATTTCTACTCCTGTCTGTGCCTACCTCCATGCTTCTTTTCTCATCTCAACTCCTTTCCTTCTCAGTAAATCTCAAGTGACGTCTCTTCATTCAACTCCCTCCTTAAGATAGAGTTATACAACAAAGTTTTCTTATAATGCTTCTCCCATGGGTAAATGGGAATTGACCTCAACTGTCCATGGGTGGCCTACAGGTGAGCACCCTTCAAAAGTACACCACAGCAGAAAGACAAATGCAAGTAGGTGTGTCCCAGGGAAAAATTGTACTTGCTGCTGCAGTTTGCCTAAAAGCAAAGGCATTTTGCCTGGTCAGTCTCCTCTTTGGCTCCTCCATCTCACTGAGCAATGTGTTCTTGTAAGGTGGTCCACGGACTCACTTCTTGATGTCTAGGTGGCTACAGGAGCCCTGTGGCTGAAGAACTTTGTCCACAGGTTGTGAGTTTACGAGGCAGGTGCTGGGTTTTCTTTTTTCTGAGCAAGTAGCACAATAGTATGCAGGAACTAAGTATTCCCACAGGAAATGAGGACTTCCTGCAGGAACTAAGAAGTATTTCCAACCTCCTCACTTTCCGGGCCAAGTAAAAAGCACACTTATTCAATCTGGCCTTCACTAAAAAACAACACAGAACTCAACAGTTCTCACAGCAAATGCCTCCCACTCTTCCGCCTTGGGAGAGAAATGGTGAGAAAGAAATGGAGGCAGAGCAGTCAGTTCCATTCATCTTGGGAGCCTGTTCAGCTACTTCTATATGAGGTAACATACGAAACCCTGAGTAACATGGTTTGTTATTCTGTGTATTGTTAAGCTGTGTGGTTTATAAGCCATGCCACTATACCATCAACCATTAGATAAAATTGTGAAATTCATGTAGTGTTATCTGTAGTTATCTATGAAGTTAAATAATTATTGTTTATATAACAAGAATCAAAGCTTGACTTCATGTCACAGTCCAAGGGTAAATGTCTTTGCTTTTCCTGGTCTTTCATCTCTTACATACTCTTGCAAAATTAAAGCTTGGTAAGGAACAAAGAGGCCCCCTCTGCCCCCAAAAAGGAACAGCACAGAGCCTGTCCAGCCAAGTAATCATTGCCCACCATAGTGTCTGGTGTGACTTTTGCATCCTTTGAAGGAACAAGGGACATAATTACTATATTTAGTGCAAAGCTCCTTCTGCACTCTCAGAAAACGTCTCTTCTAGGGTTGTATCATGGTAACATAAAATATAAGCTCCTGTCTTTATTCTCTCCTAATAGCTCTATGCTTCTCGAAAGTATAATCATAAGGCTGCTTAAGGGAACAGAAAACCATGTGGAGAATATCACTGTGATTCACCAAAGGAATGGGAGAAAGAATAATATTTGTGCCTTGGGCATATTCAAATGTCTGCAGAGAAGGAACTGATTAGGCCAAGAAATAGCACTAATGGCAGTCACGGAAGTGAGAGTCTGACGTGCTCCCTGTACAGACACAGCAGTGTTCAGCAGTAGTCCAAGTGGAGAATGTATTTATGAAAATAATAAAGTACATTCATCTCTAGCAGAGCAATTACCTTCAAGTTCACAGCCCAGCAGCTCCATTCGCAGCCCCAGTCCTCCGTGTGTGGCTCTCTCAGGGTAGACACGGATGAATCTCGTCGATACCGGTTCAAAAGTCCGCAGTTCAGGCGTGTCATAGTTGGTGTTGCCTTCAAAAGTCTGCAAAGCATGACAAATGCTACTTGTTAAAAAAGAAAAGCTATTTTCAACACTCATCTTTTTCCCTTCATTCTCTAGTCTTTGAATTGGGTGAGCAGTAGGCCAGATTCTAAGCACTTAATAAGTGTCAGGCATTCCTGTCCTAAATGAGAATGGAAAATACATAGTTAAAGCTCCTCGGAAAAGTAATGCATTTCATTTTTCATAAACTCAGTAGCAACCAATCCATCAGGGTC
Organism: Aptenodytes patagonicus; assembly: GCF_965638725.1. Lineage (NCBI taxonomy): Eukaryota > Metazoa > Chordata > Aves > Sphenisciformes > Spheniscidae > Aptenodytes > Aptenodytes patagonicus. The sequence continues at coordinate 156,035,269 of NC_134950.1, forward strand.
ATAACAAGAGCTGAGTGTTTAATGAGACATGTTTTTAAATGACGCTCTGATCTGGGGTTTAACTGGGTGACATTTTCAACACTTCTCAGGGAAAAAAAATGGCTGAGGTGAAGATCCTGTCACCTTTTAAGTGGTTACAATAATAATCCAACTATTCAAGAGAAAATTTCAATCTGATTTCCCCCAGTGACAGAGTTTCACAAGTTGTAGTTATTTCAAAAGGCATAAATTAAACTCCAGGAACAGTAGCTGCAAGAGTTCTTCCAATGAGCCTGCTATTGAATAAGAATAAAAAGAAAGAAAGAAAGAAGAAAGCTGCTTCCTGACAAAACTGCAGTATAATCTAATGGGCAAGGCAGGTCAGCAAATGTACATTTCAGACAAAAATCTTTTCTCTGAGTTGCGCTCTGGGTTCTTCAGCCATAATGCAGTTCTCAATGGCATTTGTTTGATACCTTTAGCTTCTCTTGCCAGTGATCTTTTGCATATAGAACAAGTTATAATTTGTACTTAGAGCAACACCTTGGGTGCCTCCACGGAGATGATTGGTCCTCAGAATTAATTAACTGTACAAAGAAGCAGTCCTTGCCATGAAGAGTTTATAACCCAAGATAGGCAAAAGGAGTTATTTTTACCCTATTTCATGGTAAAAAATGACTTCGGAATATCATGTAGAGAATACTCTAATGTACAAAATATGAAAATGTATATAACAATGAAGTAAAAATAAAGTATTTTCTTTTCTATGAATTAGTTAAATGGCAAAACACTAAAAACCAGCTTCTTTGAACTGGAGTTCAAATTTGGGATTAGAAGCGCTATTTATAATATACTTCCAACTCATAGCTGTGAAGCCTGAAGCCTTCTTCAGGAAGAAATCACCAGATGCCCTTCATTTTGTATGAGAACACAACCCAACCTGCAATGTACTCCTCCTATTGATCTGGGGGCAGATAAAACAGAGGTCACGGGGAAAGCTGGCTGTATTACCCAAAGCACAAAACCAGCATAGGTAAAACTGATTGTTGCTTGTATTTTCAGTGCAGTCCTAAAAACCTTGCTTGTTTTTACTGTACACCTCTGTATTATGAACCAATGGTCCACAACCCCTTCTGGCCATTGGTTAGAGTGCCAGTTATAAAAGCCAATAATGATGGGAGACTATGACCAACTAAGTTAAAAAAATAATTTCAACATTAATGCTTCTGCTCCTATTTTCTAGGGGAGATTGTACCTCCAAGGTGGCTTCAAGGGGCACTGGTTGACCTGGTGTTCTGCCAGTGTGTGGAAGACAGTTGTCAAGAATTCACATGTAGATAGCCTGTCAGATCTAATTAACATGCAATTACATATTATTGTATTTGAATAGCAATATAGTGCAAATGATCAGAAAAGCTACCTACCATATAAGAAAGAATGAATGCCATTTTATGTGTAAAAAGTAGACAGACACATGTATCTGAGGAATCCTTGCTTCCTTTTTAATAGTAGTCTTAATAGCAACATATAATAATGAAATCTGTTTTATAAAAGACATCAGTACTGGAGTACTGACACATAGACATTAGAATTCAATAGGCATCTAGAATTATATTGAATCATAATTATATTGAATCATTGTCCTTTGTAGTGCAGAGCTGTCTGTGATTCAATTTTGACTGTTCATTTAAAACACGTACTGATATCCTTTGTGGGGGAGGAGAGAGGAGTGTACAGTAAAACTTCATTTTGTGAGTGTCTTTTATATAGGCTATGTCACAAATTGCTTTACTTTGTTACAAAGATAAGTTATAATAAATAATAGCTATACAAAAGAGAAGCTAAACTGGTAAGAGGAAAAAAATTCTTCCTAGTATCTTTTAAAATCAAAATAAACATGGCAGAAAAATTTAAAAAGGTTGTTCTGAATGGTAGGATAGTCAGAAGTTTCTTGTACCAGAAATGATGAGAGGAGGTGGTTTTTACATCAAAAAAAGTCATCAGTAGGTAAGTGGAAGGAGGAAAGAAGTATGAAAGAGAAAGATGACATTACGGAGTAAGCTTGAGTAAGACTATGGAAAAGAAATACAAATTGTATCTTGAAATTAAAATGGGGTTCTGCGTGGTTGTTTGAGGATTTGAGTGATGTTCAGTCCTTTGAGTGCTTGAGCTAGGCTAAAGGGGGAAACTTTCTGCACATTCAAAAATAGCAGAAATTGGGTCAGCCACAGAGGAAAGAGTTACGGTAGTCTTAGTGAAAGGAGCTGCAGGCATGGATGAGAAGACCATGTTGAGAAACAAGGTGATGTTTCATCCTTTGGACATATTCTGTTGTTATGTTTAGCTGGTCATTGCTCTTTCTTTTCCTAAAATGCAGTTGTTTGTTTATTGAAAGTCAAGACTTTAACCAAGTGAAACGATGTGTTTCATTTCATATAACAGGGCTGTTTCTAATCCACATTCCTGCTGTGACTCATTATAGCATTCTGTCCCATCCAGCTCCACTTACATTTAAAAATACTACATTCCAGTATTAACATTTTAAATCTCTCAGACTCCCAAATCATAGGATTTATCTGATTTTCTTTAAAGAAAACTTGTGCTTCGGCAGAAAGTTTATTAAATGTCTTGAATTTTTGAGAATAATTATGCCACAAGAGACTTGAATTCCAGCCCTCCCTATTCCATTAATCTTAAAAGTTAATTTCTGGTAGTGATGAAAGCTGAGGATGGGCTCAATGCGTTAGTTAGCACACTAGTTTTCTTGTCAAACTGCTAACTTCTGACAATGATGGCAAGTGCTTGTATTAGAAAACAGAAAGCCATGCAGCAGACGGCGCACTGCTTTGAAAGCATATGGCATTATTTTTTTCCCTCGTTGAGCCACAGTGTAGAAGTACATGTCAAAACAACATCTATTTTAGAAAGAAAATGGTTAGATCCCATTGTTGATTTACACTCTCTTCACACTTTATGATGAAGTCAAAACTCATGGTAACAAGAGAAAGGAGCTGACTGCAAAGGCTGAATTCATTTAGTTTTAATCCCCAAAACAAATGATGAAAAGTGATGAGAAGTGAGAAAATGCAGACATATTCAGTGAGATTAAAACAGGAGAGAATGAAGTCCAATATTTACCAAATGTGCCTGGAAAAGCTACATCCATGGGCCCACTCAGCTTTTCCTTTAAGGAAACACAGGTTTGTCCAATGGATGAGTCTATATAGAAAAACAGCTTTTACATCTAACTTTCAGACTAACGCAGATGAGATATGGAGCAACTCTCAGGATTCCCATCTGCCAAGCACCACACCGATTTGCCTTTTGAGGGCACATTTTGGTATATGATTCCCTGACCATCCCAGTACTGCAGTACCAGTTCGTGAACAGGACTGCATGCCCACTGGTTTCCTCAAGGAACCGGGTAGGAGGACTAAAAAACGGTTGTGCCTTTTGAGGTAACGTCGTGAACAATGATAGCAAAATGGGATGGAAGACTTAATGAATGGGATTTGGGGTAAATAAGCTAAACACTCAGTGCAATTTATGTCCTGAAAAGCATACAATGAAAGACAAACCAAAATAGGTACATTCCCAGAAACTTTTCTGGGCCACACTTACTTTCTTTTCCTTGGCATCTAACCCAGCAAGTCATTTGGCCCTCCTCTGTAAATGTCTTGCAGTTTCTGCTTGAACCTATGAACCAGCTGCCCTTTATTACCAAGCAATCTTCAAGATGCTTCACTTGTGACAGTATGATAGTGCTTTTCACTTGGGATGGGATAACACGTCAAAAACTCCGTCACTTTCTTTTGGAGGGACTTGGATCAGACCATTACAGAGAGCCTGTGAAGCTCTCAAAGCAGTCTACAGGCAGTTCAGAAATCCAACAGGTACCCCATTGAGTTAAATAACACCGTTCTCATTTTGCAGCTTAGACAAAAAAGAGGCAAAGGAAAAGTAATTCAGTGTCTCAAATAAGTTCATTCAGTGTCAGTGGAAAAACTGCAGAGGGACCTCTACTTTTTTGGCAGTGTTGCATGTTACCATTGCACGGGATTTTGCAGTAACCTAGGGGCCACAGAGGCACACCACCCTTGTCAGAAATCAAGTCTGAACTAGCTGTTGAATAAACAAAACCTTTGCCTCAGAGGCGAATAACCTAAGGCCAGCTCCTGCCCTCAGCGATGGTGCCGTCCCCACAGCATCCCTTCAGGGTTGCTGCCCTAGGAGTCCTCCTGCTTGGCTTCACCCCAACCGCATGCCTTTTCGAGGGTCAGAGGTAGATGTGTGAAAAATTAATGCAAACTTTTTTTTAATGCAACTTTTTTTTTTTCAGTGCAGCTCTTTCCTCCTTACCTTTATCTTTTTCTTGCTGGAATCCATGATCATTTTCCAATCTGATCCATTGTTGCTGTAGCCAATTTTGAATTTTTTCATGAATACTTTGTTTTCTCGGTGCTTGCCTCCTTGGACGATTATGCCCCTTACTTTTTTTTCTTCACCAAGGTCAATTTGGAGCCATTCGTTTGTATATGGATGAGTAGTTGGTGGCAGTGCCCAACCTGAACGGCTTGTTATGAGGCGAGCATTTTCCGGGATCCAGTTTCGATCAACTTGAGTAGACGCAGTAATCTGAGAGTCAGGAATGAGCCCAGACACCATACCCAGCATCCCAGAGCAAGGATAATCTACAGAGAACAAAACCAAATAAATAGTTAATCTGAACAAGCACCAAAACAGAAACAGGACATATCAGTCAGTTCAACTATCATAAGCAATTACTTATTTCTTTCTTATATCCAAAATAATCTTTTTGGATTTGTACATAATTTTCATTTGTTCAAACTTGCACATCCTAGTTTTGGCAGGAAGTACCAAAATACCACAAGTATTTCTGGCTTGATGGGAACCAAAAGGATCAGAAAATCCTATTCTATTCTTGTTTTCTATTCTTCTCACTAAGGCAAAGAGTGCAGGGTCACATCTGAATTTGTGAATATTTCTCTAGAGAAAACTTCCAGAATCAACCAAAAACTGGTTGCAGATTACTTAATTTTGGCAACATTGGAAATGGAAATCTTTTATACATTCTGTAAAATACAATTTATTGCTGTACTTGAAATTTTCCTATTGTATTTCTTTGGTCTCTCAGGCTTTTTCAAATGACACAGAAGCTAAATAGGTGCTTCTTTTATGGTCCCAGATAAATATAAATTAGAAGTAGGAAAAGCTGCTAACAAGGAATGAAGATTTCCAATATAGAATGTAACAGCAGTTCTGCTGATATTAAGTTTATCTAATCTGAAAAGATTTCATAGAATGACCTGGAATTCTATAACATAGTAATCAGTAATCTTATTTTCCTGCTGTATGGAAACCAGTCCTAAGAAACATTTTCAAGATTAAAGAAACACCTTAAGGGAAAAAAAAAAATATCCCTAGAACTATTAAAAATTAGTGCCAATGAACTGTATTAAGTGCTATAAAACGACGCTATATATTTTTTTAGAAAAATCAGCTTGGTAAAAAATATTAAATCATCAACATTTTCTTTAATCTAGAACGTGTTGCATTTTTACTTTACCTATAAAAATGCCTCCATTTTGTAGGAGTTCTAGAAATCCTAAAACTAGAAAAAAAGGACTTCTAAAAGAATTCCTGCTTGTGCCTGTTTTTTTTTTTTCAAGATAGTATTTTGATGATAATGAATGCCTTTTGCTGTTACTTCAGTGTCCTGGTTTCGGCTGGGATAGAGTTAATTTCCTTCCTAGTAGCTGGTACAGTGCTGTGTTTTGAATTTAGGATGAGAACAATGTTGATAACACACCGAAGTTTTAGTTGTTGCTGAGTAGTGCTTACACTAGTCAAGGACTTTTCAGCTTCCCATGCCCTGCCAGTGAGAAGCCGGGAGGGGGCACAGCCAGGACAGCTGACCCCAACTGGCCAAAGGGACATTCCATACCATGGGACGTCATGCTCAGTACATAAACTGGGGGGAGTTGGCTGGGGGGGGGGGTGACTGCTGCTCAGGGACTGGCTGGGCATCGGTCGGCGGGTGGTGAGCAATTGCATCGTGCATCACTTATTTTGTATATTCTTTTATTATTATTATTATTATTATTATTATTATTACTACTACTACTACTACTATTACTATTATTATAATTATAATAATTATTATTATTTTTCCTTCCTTTTCTGTCCTATTAAACTGTCTTTATCTCAACCCACGAATTTTACTTTTTTTCCCCGATTCTCTCCCCCATCCCACTGGGCAGAGGGGGGCAGTGAGCGAACAGCTGTGTGGTGTTTAGCTGCCTGCCGGGTTAAACCACAACCTTCAGAAAGCACTTAAGTGCTTAAGTTAACTGTAAAGGAGCTACATTCCAATACTGATCACTAGCAGGAACCTGACTATATATGTCTAGTTGCTTGAATGGGCTTCAGATCTAGGTGTTTGTACCTTGCAATGCTTTTAAATCTAGTTATGTATGTTTGTTCCTTGGGAAACCTGTTGAGAACTACCAATAAATAGCAGGCATGAGAGAGGGGGACTGGAGGGTTAGGAAGGAAAAACAAGATGGGCATTTGAAAAATATCTGTGTATCTCAGGTGTTTTGCATGAAGCTGTAAAATAATTGCAAGAAAAGTAATTAAACCTCTTTTTTTTCACTTCTTAAAGCTGAACACCTAAAAGATAATGCCAAAACAACATTCAGATAACACTGGATGTTTGGGTTGTTGTGTTTTATTTTCTTTATGGGTTTTTTTTTACATTTCTACATTCAGACCACAGTGGAAATAGTGAAGATGCATTTCACTCATAAAAATAAACCCCACAGCATAGGCACAATAAATTCTTTTGGTTTTAAAATCCTTCCCAAGACCTACCTGTTATCTTGCAGCCATAAACTTCAAACCTCAGTGATACTCCATTTTCCCAAGACACAGGTCTAATTCGCACAAACCGTGTTAAAACTGGTTTGGCAAAAGGTCTGTAAACAACGTCAGTGGGATTGCTATTTCCTTGAAACACCTTTGTGTGGAAAGAAAAAGTATGTATTTGTTAGGCTTTCTCTTAAATGGAGTTTATAATTCTGTGCTTTACAGATAGTTACGATACAAGGTCTAACCAGGGTTATTTCGGGGGGGGATGAGACAAAAGACTTGCATGGGGAATTATTTCATTAAATTCCTAACACAATTTTTGCAGACAGATAAGCTTTCCTTGGGGAGGAAAAAAGAAGATGTAAGGTGTTCAATGATACTAAAAAATAATTGCCACCTGCAGAGTCCTATAACACACCATAAAGCTGCAGAGCAGACCAGGAGAGCTCAGGGCCATCTTGAGAGCAGGATCTCACCTGAGCGCAACAAGGGTCTGTCCACTCCCTGCGTATTTTGAGGTGTTCCTAATGCCCAGATCTATATGCGGGTATGACATGCACTGGTCTTTGTCACCCAAGGACTGCCGTGTCCTGGAAGAATCCCTTAATGCCCCATTAGGGTACTTTTATTCCCCCTATGCACTTGTAGAATGATGCAAAAAGCTACAGAACCTCAGGCCCAAATTAAAGGTTTGGATTTCAATTAGACCACATAAAAATCCTATATGGAGTTAGGATAAAAACATATATCATTTTGCCATCCTTGGGCTTAAGAGTTTTGCAGAGTGTATCGTGCAAACCTTGCTTTGTTAACCTTCCATTTTTAAAACCTTTTTAACTAGTACTCAGACTTTCTTTCTCCTTGCATACTGAGATGGAAGTTTATTTAAAATCTATATAGCAGGCTCTAAGATTTTCTCTGCGTCCCCTGAGGCTAACAGTCAAATTAGATGAACAATGAGACTTCCACAAGAAGGGACAGGATTGTGCTGTGCTTTCATGTTGAGGATGCTGCAGATGCACTCCTTCCTCGCAGAGCCAAAACCTTGCAATGTTCTAGTCCAAAGAAGGTGATTCAGTTTCCTGCTTCTTCCTCACGTAGAAAGGACCAATTTCCTGTTGTTTTCCATGGATACAAATGCCTCTCCTTTTATGGGAGATTCTCCCATTTCTTACACACACTGTCTACTTTCCTGTTTGTTACTTGCAATAACTGCACTAATTTGGAGCGGAGGCCAGCAGCGCACGGTTGTCAACTCACCAGGCTCAGTTATATCTCAAGGAAATTAATATAGCAGTTTCATATCTAGCAAGAGATTTTAAATGGAGCTATGTTTCTTTTCAGCAACTTTTTTTCTCTGGGAGGACCTGCTGTCGTTTTCTCAAGGTCTGCATCTGACAGAGGAAATTAGTCTTTTCTCAAAAGTACACAACTCCTTATATGTGGTTAGTGCAACACTTGTGTGAGGCTTCCTTGAAGAGATCTGTGGCTGCCTGCTTTTGTTGTTCCTTCAGTAACCAAGTCTCCTTAACTTTTCATCTGAATGAAAATATCAGAGGAAGACTGGTGTGTACTTTTTTCTTGTCCTGATCAACAGCAAAATATTGCCATTTTAGAAACCGGATTTTTTTATAAACCCTTTGAACAAATAACACAGGGTTAGGAAGTGTTCTCACTAATTAAGGACAGCATGTACAATAGAAACTCATGTAAAATCCACTCTTGGAGAGCTTACAAATTGAAGTTGGTAATGAAAATCAGGCATGGTCTGATTTTGAAAGAGGCATTTGTTCAGATTACAGGAACCAGAGCCAGGAAACCCTGTGTCTCATACCAGCCGCAGCGCTGGCTCCTCTTGTGAGTTTGGGCAAGTCAGTTATTGTACCTTTATACATCATTACACAGTGCCCACATTGTGGCATTTGACCTTCTAAAGTCCTTCTCTGTAAAACCAGGATCATACCTGTCAAAGAGGAGCTTTCAGGATTCATTTTTTATTGTTTTACAAAGTGCTTCAAAGAAGAAAGATGTATGTGTTAAACACCGCTACCATTTTGATAGATAAGTGTAGTTGACTTGGCAGAGCACTTACAGATGAATCAGGGACAAACCAGTACCCAAATATTTAGAGCTAGATATGGTTACACTGACAGAGTTTAATATTACACAGTTTTTCTGGGTTTTCACAGAAGGGTCGCAGAAAAGCTCTTTTGAAGGGAGGCACCACAAAACCTTTCCAGTTGCATCAGCCCCGGGGAAGACTCTGGGGATGCTGCTCCAGGGCACAACCTGAGCGAGGTGGGAAGGGAGGCACAGCCTCACTGGGACTATTCATGTGAGAGTTGGAGCAGAATTGACTTCTCAGTAATGAGCTTTATGCTCATAGTAACGGATAATGAAGATTTTTCTATTGAGTGTCTAAAGCTGTTTCATTGGGAGGTCACAGAGAGCAAATCCACTGATAAATGGGAAGGTGATAAAAATCTATAAGGATGGAAAGATGTGCCTAATTATCTGTCTGCATGACCCTCATCACTGAGATGCTTGGAAGTCTAACAAACTACTAATGACTTGCTAGCGCTCCTGCAAGACAGCATGGCTATGCACAGGGAGCTGAGGCACTGACACATTGCATATCCAGAGCTTCACTGCAGATAAGGGACGTACATATTTTTTAAAAGGTTCCCCATAATGTTTTCCTCAAGGTCACATAGATAATCTCTGGCAAACTGGGAAACAGCAGCACACTCCAGGGAAAAGACCCAAACCACTCAAATTCTGGTGGGTACAGTAGACGGGGCAGCACCTTGCACCCTTTTCAGCTGCTCTAGGCTTTGGATAAACAATTTCTGTGGCCCATTACTACCGAGACAATAGCTATCTTTTGGATTTGGGATATTGTTAACCCTGATCATGCTGATTAAACCTGAGATACCTTATTCCTCTTTTTTTAACAACTGATAGTAACTGAACAGTTTGATAGCCTATTTCTTGGTCGAAGAGAGGTAAAAGAGAAAAGACTTACAACAGGCTTGTTTCCCTCCTTCAGTGTAATCCAGTCCTCTCCATTGGAGCTGACATCTACGCGGTACGTTTTCAGATAATATTCTTTCTTTGTTTCTTTTGAGATGGCTCCCTGGGTCCCAATTCCAGAAACAAAGCGGAGAAGGCCTAGATCTACCTGTGGTAAGGAATGAATTGGGACGTGAGGACAACCTGTTCAGAGCATGACAGTAATGCAGAAGTGACACCCCCCTGCCCATGTTTTACAGAGATAATAAGGATTTTATATAAAGGAAATTGCAACATATTGTGGATAATAACAAAGCCATAATCTCCTCTTTTGTAAACAGTGTCATCACAGGAGATGGGAACATTTGCCTAATTAGCCAGGAGGGCTATTCACATGCCAGAGAATTATCTTTCCTCCACAGGGGAGGAACCAGAGACCCCATCAGTGCGAGTGGGAACCACCAGACTGCAGGGAAGTTACTAGAGAAGTTCCTCAAGGACCAGTCTGGTGAACAATCTTACTTAATACTTTCATAAACTACCTTGCATAGATGCTAATGAAATTCACCGAGGACACAAAGCTGCAAGGCATTGTCAATACAGAGGAGAGTCATGCAGTGAGAACTGAATGACCCTGAGGACTGGAGTATTAGAAATGGGACGAAATTTAATAGTACAATACCAAAGTTGTGCACTTAGGGAATGATAACAAGAATTTTGCTAAAACCCAGGAGCTCATCACTTGCAAACAGAAGAGGTGAAAAGAATCCTGTGGTGTATTAGTTAGTCACAAGATAATTAAGAATCACTGTGTGATTTTGTTGGGAAAAAGGGAAATGAGTTGCTTGTACTGTATGATGTATTTGAAGAAAACAGAAAGAAGCATTAACACAAGTGCAATAATTCTGTTCCAACTGTCAAATGTAGTGAACTTTAATCAGTAGAAAATAATGGCATTTTGAACTTGCTGGAGAAATGAGCGCTATGGTGTGCACATGAATGTGTGTTAGAGGCCTTCTCTCTTCTTCACTCATTCTCTGTCTTTCTCCTTCTCTCATGAAGTTACATTGCAACCAAATGGTCAAGTGATTTAGGTTAACCTTCCCCTCCTCCAGTTATTTATTTGTCATCTAGATCTGTTTCTTGATCTAGTTCATCACGTGGCATCACAGAAGTTGTATCGGCATAGTTGGGAGGATGATGTGGGGTGCAGGAGTGTGGCTACCCAAGTCAGTTCTTAGCAAAAGAAACCTTTGTCCCAATGCACAAGTCCAGCTGCCAAATGGCTGAAACTAGGCACAAAACTCTCCCACAGCCAGGTTGATGACCACAGCTTTGAAACACCTGCCATTTCCTTACAGCCTTTCTTTAGCCATAACAACAAACCAATTAAAATAAAATCCATCACCCTCTTTCTCCGCAGCTAGAACCTCCTCTTTGTTTCCTAAAGCAAACCATTTAATTTCAATATAAAATTACACTATTCACAAAATATTAATCAGAGTAATTTATTCCTCTAAACTTCAGTTGTCCAGACTTTAGTAGGATAATAATAGGTTGAATTAACCCTTCTCAAGTGAATGTCCCATGAATGTCTCAGGCTTTTTCATTATTTCCCAAGTACGCAGGATGCAGAATATATGTCCCCTGTGTCCCGCAGGCATCCTTTTTCCTGGATGTATGTCATATATCCAAAGGCGCTGGAGCAGATAAATCAACATGCTCTGCATTCTCTCTCAAAAGGCTGAAGGAAGTGCTATTGAGGACAGACTGGCTGCTCTCTCAATGCCCATGTCATATGCAAGGCATTTTGAAGACTTCCAACACAAGAATAGCAGCCTTGTGTATGACAGATAGAACTAGCTTTCAGGGCAAAGCCTCTGCCCCAGTTTTTAAGGCTGGTAAAGTCTGTATGTAACATTTTAGCCCTTGTCTTTAGGGGTGAAATACTGCAACATTTTGTTTTGTCGTGATAAAAAAATTCAGTCTTAAAAAAAAAAAAAAATCCCAGCACCACCTTACAAAAACAATCAAGTGATTTAAAGTAACTGGAGAGTCTCAGATGTTAGATTGTTGCAATCTGAAAGTTAATGGGGGAATCTGGGCATCATTGCACTGAGCAATCTCAGCTTAACTTCAAATGCTCTCCAAACTGTACTCTGCTGATTGTAAAGTGTGCTGCACTGAGTTATGTCCAATACCACATTCACTTCCAGGCTGAAGTGCACTTGAAAATCTGGAAGTCTGAGGGAGTGCAGAGCTAAGTTATTTAAATGATCTGCTTCTCTTACAATTTGAAACAGCTCTTCAGTTTCAAAATGATTAGGGTCCCAAGCCTGTACCGTTCCAACTGATTTGAAATTATTCTAGTAGGGGCTTTTTAATATACAGTAAGTACTTCATTGTGAATGAAGTCAAGCAATGGCCTATTACAAGAGTTCTAGGTATTTGAAGCCAAGTTAAAATTTAACATTGGGGATTTAGGGGAAGGTTTGATTAGTTGATGCCTGAGCTAACAATTACAGCTACCAGTCACTGACCGTTCAGACGACTCAGGCTTGTCCCATCAAAGAACTTCAGGTGCCCAAATTTTGCTCAGTCCCAAATGCTGGTATTCAATACACCCCCTTAATTCTTGGGACACTGAATATCCTACAGCATCTATCCCACTACCCAGAACTAAGTCCTAAACATGCAAAGGATTTAGACATTTACCTTCATGCCTAAAACCTGGCAGAATTCAAAAGGTAGGCAGAAATTCTACTGCCAGAAGTTAACAGCTCACTGGGAGAGAGAGAGAGACTCTGAGAAGACCTCTAATTTATTGCCTATAGGTAGGGAAGAGGCAACCTCATTAGCGCTCCTGGCTCCAGTAACTGTGCAATACAGTACAAGAGGAGGGGGGCACCTCTTGTGGTTAGGGAGAACATCTCTTCACATAGATGTGCTTTCTCCGGATCAGCAAATCTTTACGTGCTTCTTGAAAACTGGAACTTTGTCAACAGCAGCCCTCTCCTGGAGCACCTGGAGGCTGATGGCTCCAGCGTTCAGCTGTGTGCCACAGCTTTAAACTCCTTGCAAAAGCAGTCTGTAACCCCAGACCTGTCACATGCCAGGGGTGTTTGCTCAGAAGCTGATGGAGGAAAAAAGAATAACCTTTCTCCATCAGTGTTTTGTGAGAAAGGAGCAGTGCAAACAAGAAAGGTTAAACAGCAGAGAAGCAGAAGGGCTGGAGTTTTTAAGTACTAACTCTGACTCAGTGCAGTGGTCCAGGAGAGAGGTAGAGCTTAAGGCATTTTCCTCCCTTTGACAGTTCTCTGCAGTGGCCTCTGGAGGAACTGCTCCTTTCCAGGTGCATACAAACAGAATTGCAACACTGAGCACCCCTCTGTGGTGCCTAAGTATGTTTGTAAATCAAGCTCTAAGCGTACCAATCTTCTTGTCTAAGTAAGGTGATAGAAATAAGTTACGTAGAAGACTACCTTGGAAACTGCATAACACATCTTAAGGGGCTGTTAAGCTCACCTTCATTAATCATTGTGATGTATTTTTTTTTCTTTCCAATGTCTTTTGAAACTTTGCTTTCTGTAAAATGCAAAATTGTGCATAAAATACACATTCTAAATGTCACAGGGACTGCTCAGAGTTGAAGTTCAACCATATCAACTGCTATTAACAACTGGAACCTGAAGGTACCAAAAGGTAGCTGTCCTAAGACACCATGTTACCCAGAGGAATCATTGCAGGGGGCAGTAGCTCTAGTACAGCTGTGTCACCAAAAAGATAGGAGTTCTTATGCTTTTTGGAGGCTTATGCTTATAGAGTCCAACTGTCTGTGTAATTTCCAGTCAGCTTAGTATGTCCTCTCCACAGAGGTCTCCAGGTGTTAACCTGACCAGAGGTAACCCATTTTTCTCAGATCCAGTCTCCTCCAGCTGAGATAGTAATACAAATCTTTAACAACTAGCTTTTTGTTTTGGGCTTCTTGTCCTTTTTTGTTCCAAGAACTTGTGTTTCACGTTAAAATGAACTGTGGAGAGAGGTGGTGATGAAATACAGTACTTTTGAAGATGAACGTCAAATGCATTTCCCTGCAATTATTTGACATTTAACTTTCTGAACATATGATAAACAAACATCTGGTATTTATTTTAGAGGATGCAAGCCATTTTGTAAGTTATTGCATGCTGTATGGCTGTGATCTGAGATAGGCAGCTGTCTCCAAACCTGAAATCATGACATTTCATTTCCACGACCAGAGTTTTAGCTTTGACTACCTGCAGTATGTTGCTAGTTCTTTTTTCAAATTTTGCTCCCTTTCATTCAGATTAAAAAGCATATCTTTTCTGGAAAATGATGCCCTAGGGCCTCATCCAACAAACACAGCCTTTGATAATTGCCAACGCTGCTATGCGACCGCCTTTATTGGTAAGTACAAGACTGGGAGCAGACTTGCCTATAGGAATGGGCCCCTAACTTACAAGAAACGAGGAACATCTCAAGTGTGTATTTTTTTCCAAGAAAGAAATGTTCATGTAAAAAAGCGCCAGTTGTTCCTACTTCTAAAATAAATTTCTTTCCTGCGAAAGCATATTGCAAGATGCTAGCTGTTTCTACATATGAATTACTTCCTCTCTATTTATTCTGCAATATCTTTTAGCATCCGGGAAAAATATTTTTATTGCTGTCTTACTGTCTCCAAAAAGTGTGGGTGGGTGACACATTTTTAAGACACAGATATGCAAGGGGTGGCATACGCATTTTATTAGAGACCGGTTAAGGAGAAGAAAAAGAATAACGTTTAGCTCTGCACAATATATCATGTAGCAAATCTTAGCAAACTGCTGGATAAAGAACGACACACAACATGCACAACTTGAAATGAATATTGCTGCTTCCTGTCACCATACAGAACCATGTCATAGCGTGGAAGACCTTATTTTCAGAATGAAAATCTGCCTTGCTAAATAAAATACAGTCATTGAGGGAGCTGTAGCAAGGGAGCAGTTTTACCAGCTTTTAACACTCCTACTGTAGGTCTGTTCAACAGCCTGAGAAAATAAAGGACAAAGTGCTGGAGTTTGATTAACAACAGGAAGCTTTTTGTTGTGGGCATCTCTTGTGGCTTGAAAAGCTGTATAATCCATCACTTGACACAACATACCAAAGTAAATATTTTTAGAGAACTGTGTCATTTCCCTAGATAGCATACAGTGCTCTGAGTCAGATTAACTGTTGTGACGCTTCACTGTTCTTCTGTCAAATATTTAATTAAGCAAGATTTGATCTTTTTTATTAGGTGTTGCTGTTGATTTGACCAATCATGCTCTCCCATGATGTATATACAACTATCACTTAATTCCTTTATTTATTGAGCTTTAAGTAAGGAAGAATATAAAGCTAAGTAAAAATGGCACAGGCTTTAGTAGAAATTCTGAAAATAGTTTCATTAATTTGGTTGGAAAATTACTTCCAAAAATCTTCGTCCTTGAAATGAGTAGTCATTACAAGAGCACAACTCCTTGATTAATGACAGGGTGTAAATATTCATCCTGGGTTTAAGTGAAAATAGTTAAGGCTGTAAACCATCTCAGATCTTTGTGCAAAATTCTTAGTGATATTTGTGGCAGCTCCGTAAAAAAAGTGAGGAGAAAATATTGCTGTTAGTAAGATCTCTCCTGAGTCACTGAAGTCTTTCTCATTGACCTTGACAGCAACATCCTGAAAGCCCCAGAAGAGAAAGCAGCTAACCGCACGCTCAGCTTCTAGTCTGTGCCTAAGAACTGTCCTCAGACAGTATGCTTTACTGAACTGATGCTTATGTGACTTGGCAAAAATGGGGAAGCATGAAAGAGAAGATCAGCAAACATTCATGCCAAAGAAATACGAATGCTTGGCAGCAAAAAGGAAATGAACTTTCTTCAGCAGTTGAAATATTCCTCACAATCTTCACCTCCTGCCCAAATCCTTTTCTGCAGCAGAAAAAAACGTAAGTGTAAAGATTCCCCCAACGGAAAACAAAGAATAGACTCAAAGGATGCTATCACATTGAGATACTGATGCTGGGATTGCAGTATTGAGTACAGTAATTTTTTTAGAGGCAGATCAGCCAGTTTCTACAAGAGAAAATTTAAGATAATGATGAAAAAGTATGACTGATGAATGTAAGAGAACCTCAGTCATCATTATAGGGCTGGTTCAAGAAGGAAAAGATGCAGAAAGTGTAAGAAAAATGAAATCCAGAAACAAAAAGGAAAAAAGAAAAGAAAAAATGAAAGAAAAGGCCTCTGTGCCTCTGACAGAGAAAAGATAATGCTTGTGTGGGCTGTGTTGCATCTGGATTCATGGCACATTCTCCCACTCTTATGTTAATTTTTTTTTGCATAAATCAGAAGCAACTAATTAAAAAAGAAATATTTAATTCTGACATGTTCTTTGAACTGGTGTTCCATCTGGTTCTGTTTGAATAGTAAAATCTGCTGTCGTTGTAAAAATTGGCAAGCAGCACTCTGGTGAAGAGAAACAAAAGAGACTCAGTACAGCAGGTTAATACACTAGCATTTCAACTTGAGACATTTCCAGAATTCGGCAAACCAAATCGCTCCAGTATGGAAACTATAAAGATCAAATGTGAAAGACAAATGCTGCAAGTGGGCTGGGAGAAGCACTGCCACTGGTACACATTAGCTCTGTGTGGTATTTTTAGTGTGAGTCTTTGAAGGAGTTTGGTTTAAAAGCAAGGGCAATGCAACGCTCCCCTGAAATGGGCTCACTGTATTGTATGAAATGCATCCAGTGCACACGCAGTGATAGGGAACGATCCTTCTGCTATTCATTTGCAAGCTCCACCTTACGCATTCATGTGGTGCTGTGATGTAACACGATCGTTATTCAGAAGACTCAGAAAATACCTTCTTCTTAATTTATTTTTTTACTTGAAAACTACTTAAAACCTGAACACCAAGATACAATAAACTCTGATAACAAAGGGAGGAAAATGTAATCGTATTGGGATTTCTATAGACTCTGGGATGTAAGTAATCAGCATCTTATGCCATTTGAACCCGCTCTGTAGCAATGAAGAGAAAGGCTGATTAACTCCCAATGCCTTAGAAAAAGATTGTTTTACATCTTGCAGGAGCATATCTTGCTGTGAAATATTACTTCTTTAAAATGAAAACCTTTGCTTCAGCACTACATTAACTTGCAAATGGATAACCTAAGACATGTACAATGACTTGGTCAAAAAAGGAGGAATGTGAATGGCCCCTTTCTCCAGCTAAGATACTTAGGAACCCTTGCTGAGCCATAAATGAGTCAGGAACGTAATACTTTTAATTAACGTTTTCTGAATACTTATTTGTAATTTACATTTAATTTTAAACCTGAGCTTAATCCTCTGATCTGGAATGAAGACAACTATTTAGTGCAGTTTGAATGTAACCTTCCCCAGTTTGTGTTAGAAACTATAGAAAAGGGAAACTCTATAGCAATACTTGCAGAACCACTCTTTTCTGAGAGAAGGACATAATTGTAGAACTTTTTTTCCCCCAAGTGTACTGAGCAACTAATGCACAAATGGGAAACAAGTAATCCAAAGCTTCTCTATCAGACTGCTTCACATGTGAATAACTGGGCTTTGGATGGAAAACACTGAATTTTGCCTATAAAGTTCTTCTGTAGCATTTTTTTGCCAGCTGCTGTCCTGTTAAAATCAGAGGGTACAGTCAGCAGTGCTTGATTTATAATACACTTCGGTATTTTGAATAGAAGTACAACACTACACCTGTGTAAACACACAGAAATAACCTCTGCTTCTTCCTGTTTCACAGCATACC
The DNA here is from genome assembly GCF_965638725.1 of Aptenodytes patagonicus. Lineage (NCBI taxonomy): Eukaryota > Metazoa > Chordata > Aves > Sphenisciformes > Spheniscidae > Aptenodytes > Aptenodytes patagonicus. The sequence goes on from NC_134950.1 coordinate 156,052,989, forward strand.
TATGCTAATTGGGTCGGAAGCTGGTAAGTGAGGGGATGATATAATATGCAGGATTAAGCCTCTACTGTCTCAGACAGCACACCTTGATGGCGTAGATAGATCTGACCATGCAATCGCTGTGTTCAGAGAAAGTTCCACTGAAATCACTGGAATTTGCTACACTTGGATGTTTTTGAAAGTTCAGGCTTTGGGTTTTCTATAAAAAGTAGCAACAAAATGGGGAAAAACTGCCAGTGCCTAAGATTTAATACTTTTAAAGCCTAATTTCACTGGCAATTGGAATAGGTGTATAACCTGTGTCACATAGAAATGTATGTATTTTCTTGTGATCAGCTTTTTCATCTTGGAAAATCGGCAGAGTCTCTTTAAATCAGTCAGTCATCCACAGGAGTCTGCATTCATTTATTCTCTGTTAAATGGAACTGTCAGTTTTGTTGCACCAAAATTCGATTTTCTATTTCATACACATTGTGTATGATGATTTTAATTTACTACTGGGTCACCAAGCAAGTCACTGCTTTTTTAAAATACGAGTTTCTGCTACTTTCTAGAAAAATGTCAGGTAGCTGCAGTTAGATGGTGTGGTGAGGGTACTGTAAATGTATGGGGGAAAACGAGAGACAAAGACTATACACGCAAAGATCATTTTGTTTTTTGCTTGGTATGTCCCTCATAGCTCTGAGGAAATGCGCACATGTAGATGAAATATGTCTGAGGCTGTGATTTGGAAGACCCGCTGCTGAGAGTGGTGCTCTCGTCCTGTGCCAGAGGAGGAAGGGGGACAGCAGAAGGGAGGGTGAAAGCCAGTGACTACCGAGACAACTTCCCCTCCGGTGCTAAAGCAAACCAGGGAGACTGGCTGCCCGCAGCTCTGCCCTTCTCTCAACAAAGCCCGCTCAAACTCCAGCCGTGGGGATTTCATTTCCAGGGTTTCTTTGGCCAAAGAATGGTGCCTGGTTTGTGTACCCCCACCTGGCCTCTCTAAAAGTTGCTCTATCTCCAGCTATGTAAAGAGCAAAGCTATTGATTTTTAAGTGCCGTAGCTTTTTTAAATAAACACAGGATGTATTTTCTTAGTTAAGCATGTCGTGAAAGGGGGGAACACTCCTGTGGACAGTTAATTTTTATGGCCTGATAAGACCATTTTAAAATAATTCTGTGCTATGTCAGCCCTTCAGCACATAGCTTGAATTTAATAGGATTTGCAATGGAAGAGTCTGCTCCTGTCTGCGTTAAGGCTGAAAGCCACCTTAGTCTATAGTACAATAATCTATAACCTAAATACGACCTGCTAAAATATGCCAGTGTTTTATATGTGATAGGACAAATTGATCTTTCGAGCAGATTCAGAGAATCCACACCAGAAATGAATTTGGCCCAAAGTGTTCAGTGTGGGAGGCTGCAACGAAGAGAAAGACCAGACTACATAGGTACAGCTGGTTGGTGGAAGTTACGTGTAAACAGTGCTTCTCTGATGAGAAGCCAGTTGTCCCTGAAAACAGAGGAACCGAATCTCAGCTTAATATTTGGTCAACTGTGTTTTCTCTGTTAGTAGGTTTTGTTTATCAGAGAGCTATGAAGTTTACTCTGATGCCTTTTTAAAGAGTTTTTTAAAACCTTGAATGAAAACATTAGAGGTAAAGCAAAAATGGAAATATTTCCTTGTTGAAATATACTTCTTTCTTCTTTTTTCCTTTTTCATGGGAAGAAGACAAACTGCTTTCTGAAGGGCAGGTATTTAGCTTGGAAGAAATCTCATTTATCCTTCCACTTGCTACTGTTGTGAAAATGTCATCTAATGGGCAGAACAGAATTAAACTGGGACAGAAAAGCAGGATGACACAAGGACAGGGGAGGCAAATAATAGCTCAGCAACAGAAAATCTGGAGCACGGATTCTGGGATGGGGAAGGGCCCATAGGACTCATGAACTCTTCAGCTTCATACTACTGTGCAGGTGTGGAAAGAGTGAATAAAAATGCATAATCGTCTCTGCAAAGCACTCAGCAGTACACCTATCATCCCCAGCCCAGGGTCGGTCCCGTGAGAACAGAGACCTTTATCTCAGTAACAACTCTGCTTATTATAACATGCCTCAGCTGTGCGTTCCTACCCAAGGCTGTTCCTAGCCACTACCCTTAGTCACTTAACTTCTAGCCTTGAGCTGCACCTCACCCGTAGTTTGACACCTGCCTAGTCTTGTAGGTTAATTTATTTCTGCTGGACTCAGAAAAATCTCCTTCTGAGATACCTTCCTTCACATCTGCAGAAAGTCCTGGCTGTGGTGGAGCAGATGTGTTGCAGTGCCTGGTAGCTGGGTGGGCAAGGCTGCCTCAGCCCCCACGGGGTCTGCAAGCCATCTGGGAGACAGCTCCCCTACCAAGCAGAATGGCACAAACAACTCATTTTTTGGCTTGATGGCAGTTTAAAAACCAGCAAACAAAACAATAACAAATATTTTGAGTCAAGCCAAACACGTGAACCTGGTGAACAGAAAAAAAGAGAGAGAGAAGAAGAATTTTGCACAGAGTTTTTTTAATTGGCTTTAATTTCTGTGAAAGAAAGTAGAAGAAAAAGATGTGATTAAAAAAAAACCTGTGGTGTTTAGTTTAAAACCATATTTAAAGGTTTTAATTTCTTTCCCTCCTGGAACCAACTAGTGAGATAAATTTACAAAATTATTTTAGTAGTTGCTGAGCCAGCGCTTTTGCTGGACACATTTTTAATGCGCTATCTCAGCTCTAAAGGGCCATCTGTCTTGAAGCTGTTGAGGGGATGTAGGGCTGGACTGGGAAGTGGATGCATAGGTAATTACAGAGTTATATACAAACTACTCAGATCTCTGCATAATGGATCCCCTGAAAGAACTGAAACTATTATAATGATTAGGCTGGTAATGGAGGCTCGGAGGGGCTCTGCTTCTGCTGCTCCTCCATATGTTGCATGCAGGATTGCTCAAAGCCATGCAGGACTCCCCTCTGTATTAGGGCTGATGCTGAAACATGTCAGAGGGAGGTAGAGAGGATTTTCTTCTAAACTGCGTTTTGCACCTGCACTTCTGGAGCAATAAGGCTGCCAACGGTTTTGCACAGTTCTCTGAGCATCCCTTCAGCCTCCCCAGAGTGATAAATCTATGGCTGGGAACTTTCTGGTACTAAAATAGCTCTTAAAGCACTTTGAATAATCAAAAAAACCTTCATACTTCGTAGGGCCCTTTTATTTCTCCCTCTCCCTCTTGTCTAATTTCAGTACTTGCCTTTGTGAAACTCTACCATTTATTCCCATGTCACAGTAAATAAAGGTACGAATGTATCCTGCTGGGTCAATTAACCCCAGTTCTGCGCTGTGTCACAGTCTGTACTGGCTGTGATTTCCAGAAAGGAATATTCTTTTGTCATTCTTTGCCCATGTGCGAAGTATGTTAAGACCATAAGATAACTGTAACACTTTTCCACACAAAGCTAACTCTGCTTGTTGTAATTTCTGGAGTGCAGTTATGAACAGTAAAATGACATGAACCAAATACATGACTTGTATTCTAAAGTGGTAGAGAAGACAAAGGACTGACAGTTTTTGTGCTTTCATGTCAGTGTGCTCTCTAATGCTGGGCAAGCCCCGCCACAAAGCCGCTGAACTTCAGCTCTCAGGCAGTCCTTCAAAGGCTATAGGAGAACTGGGAGGCCGAGGTTTCCCAGGTTTCATGTTATTCTATGCAGTAATATGATGCACTTCACTGCGATATCAAACTCCAAAATAAACAGAAATAATAAGAATAAAAATACCAGGCATTGTTGACTTGAACTTCCTTGAGCTTTCATGTGAAATATTTAGATAAGCTTGCTCGGTAAAGTCAACCTAAACAGCTGCCTGATGTAAGAATAAACCTGTTAATGAAACAAATGCGCTGTGCAGCAGCATATATAAATACTGACTATATTTTTAAGTGAATACCTGATAAGGAAATAAGCTATGACACAGATGAAAGGTCGAGACACCGAATGATGAACTGCAACTATTTTCAGAAGTGTTACAGGAATAAATCTGTACTAATCTATATACCAGTTCACATCAGCGATGCATGCTTCTGGGTTTCGCTTACAAAGGAGCAAATAATAAGGAACATAGGTTACTGCAAATGTAAAGGAATGAAGACAAATGTGGAAGGAAAATTCCACCTCAGAGGTCCCCCTCATTCTGGTGAAGTGTATACATAGAAGTGTTTTAAATCAATGGAAGCGTATTTTCCTTGCACGGGAGAGTTAGTGTTAAATAAACAACTGATATTTCAATCAGTGGAGGCGAGGAGGATCTCCCAGGTTGCTTTTTGAGGAGGCCTATTCTTACCTCTCTCTGGCCTTTCTCCAGATCCCTAAATGCTGCAAGATGCATAGGGAGAATTTTGCACCACATCAGCTGATATTCCTAGGGCTGACTGATCTAGAGGTCTAGAGAAATACTCTGCAAGAGTCGTAGGTGCCGAAGGGATGGGTAGGGGACGAGGTGGAGACGGGCAGGCAGAGGCCAGAGGGAGCGACCAGACCTGCTCCCGGTGCCAACCTCTGACTCCGGCCGTTTCCACGTGATACCAGACCTGTGCCCTGCTGAAAAACCCAGCAGTAAAAATTTGGGCTGGATTAGCCATTTATGTCATATTAGACAGAACATACAATAAGGAGTTCATCTTAGCATATGGCCTTATGTCAGCTGCAGAATGACAGATAATACCCCATCCAGAGTATAATGTCTATTTATGTTAACCCCCTGTTAACCTTTTTTGAACAAATTTGAACCGGCAGAGTGTGTTTATACCAGAGTAGTGCTTTTTGTTTTATGGCTGCAAAGTTTTGATCTGATACTAGGATTCTTAAAGCTGGATTTATGGTTTTGTCCAACCCCAGCCACAATATGAACTGAAGATCTTGTGTTGTTAACAAACATGCTTTGCTTTCTGGGCAAGCTGGAGGTCTCGCTCAGTGTTACAGGATGAGAGAAAAATTGTGCCACCCAGAAACTATCATCCAGCTTGATGAGAGTGTAAAGATTTGTGTTATATGCATTAGAAGAAACATTTTGATAGAAAACATACAGATTCTGCAGTAAAAGTACCCAGAAGGTGTTGCTCCTTGCGGGTTTGAAAACCCACACCATTATGAGGATTGATGATAGCACAGGTTCCCAGTGACCCTGGTAATAGGCAATCAGTCTCCCTTCAAAACCACACACACGTGGGTCTCAAGTGTCTTTAGCTGACGGCACCTATCCAGCCAGGCGCTCCTCCTGGAGCTCCCCCGGCTCCTGCGCTGCCCTGGGGGGCTGCTGGCCACGACCCATCAGGGCGTCCCTGAGGCGCCAGGGCTTGCCATGCACAGCGGCCCGTGGCTCCTGCTCAAAGGCTTCAAGAATAAGATGCAAGAAGTCCCCTAAATATAAAGATTTTGCATGTTACTTTTTCAGATGAGTGTAAACGTAACTGCTGTTCTTAAACGCAAACATTAAATCTACTCTGTAAAAACACAATTACTGCTGCCATGGCAGAAATCAGTTATCCCTTTTGAAGGAATGCCTTGAAAATGCAATCATAAAATCCCTGCATGTTATGGATTTCATTAACATTGTACTCCCCTAGGATTCCCAATTGCACAATAACAGGAGTTCTTTAAATTTTAAATACCACAGACAAGAACAGTTTCACTAAAACCAGATGTGAAACGCTTGCACTGGCCTTCTTACTGGTTCTAAGTACTGAAACTGGCTGGTAATTGATACCTATTGACATGTTTGTTGTTCAGATTACAGAAATGGAAACACTATACTATTTTTCCTGTGAAAGGATACATTAATGAGGGACAATGACTTCGGTTGCAATGGCAGTTCCCTGCTTTTGATTAAATTAAAGGGCTGGGTTTATTTTTTATTTTAAATTATGCTATTTCACACTGAAGGGCAGTCAAGTGTGTGAAACGTAAGTGTAATAAACAAGTAGACTGAGCTTAAGGTTGAGGAGCTAATAACATCCCATATGACAATAAACTAACTTCATGCTTATTTTTGGCAGCCCTTGCCTCATGCATATCTTTATTCCATTCATATTAGAAAATCCACAAGACTATTAATGTGTTTTTAAAGAAGAAATTCAATCTGGAGTGACTCTGTTTCTGATTATGGAGTCACTCCAAATCTCAAGTTAGTCGAGCAATTTTAAAAAGTGTGTTTGAAGGTAACAATAAAATGGAGAAAGTACTGTGCAGACTTACGGCGTGACTGTGCTATGGATATTTTGAATCTAAGCTTTGACATTTATCTCAAAACAACTAAGGAAAGGAACGGACAGACAGCTTTCACTCAGCAGAGCCTGGTAAGCAGGCAGCATTCAGATGAACTCAGGAGTTAGTACCTTGCAGCCACAAAGGCGCAATCTAGTTTTTCCACCAAAGAATGGGTTCCACATCCACAGATGGAATTCATGAAAATCCATTACTAACAACAAGCCAACACTATTTTCCTAATTCTTTTCAGCCAAATGGTCCAAAAGAAGTCAACACCTCAAAGGAGACAATCATATCGCATGCCCTCTAGACGTCCTCTATAGATACCAATCTCCCTTTGCCAATACCTAACTGAGGTTTTTTGTTTCTTTTGTCTTAGCAAAAACATTAACCTTGAAGGGAGGGGTAAAAGGAAGGGAAAGGAGAACTATAATATTTCCCCTATACAAAAAAATTATACACTAAGGAAATTAGTATTTGGAGCTGAATCTTCAAGCTGCTTCACCCACGTATGATTGTACATATCTCATATATATGCCCTAGTTGCATATGCATATTAGCAGTTTGAAGGCTGACATCACTACTCAACCAGCTGCAGTGCGTGTGCAGGTATGGAAACTTGCAATCGTGAAAAGATTAATGAATACTGATATACACAAAACCTTTCTCTCTCAGACAAGGGCATATAGGCATAAATTTTCACTTTAAAAGTTCCAAGTTCAGCATTGCTGTATCCTTCAGCCTGTTTTTTGCTGTTGAATATTTTCTAGAGTTCTTACACTATGCAACAAAAATCCATTTACGCCATACCGCACAAAAGCAAATACTTCAAATAAATGACTAGTTCACAACAGCATACAGAACAAAACAGAACAAAGTGACCTCAGTCCTTCATATACAAGTGTCTTCCTCCTTTTATAAAATATTATGATTTTTTTCAACGAGTAATTTCAGAGTATTTGATTAGTTGCATGTCCTTGGTTGTTTGTCCGTAAGATTTTATGGAGATGAACATTTGTTCCTAGGGATATTTGTAAAGAGGAAACATGGGATTTCAATATTTTATCCAGATACAAATTCACAACATGTGCTTACTGCCAATGGCATCAAGCCTTTGTAGAAGATGGTGGTTCACATGTGCAAGGACCCTGTTATTGAGGTGCTTGATGGTCTGAAGCGCTTAGCACCCGTCTCAAGATTGTCAATTAAGTTTAACAGGAAAGCATTTAGAACATTAGAAGCTTGAATTAGCAATGTTAGTATTGAATTAAACCATAATAAATAAGTATAAGAATTAATATCCTCCTGACACAAATGGAACCAAAGATGAGTTAAACTGTCGTATCTTGTGAAAAGCCAGGGGATGGCATACTCAATCTCCAAACTAGTTCGGTTGCTTCTGCTACATAGGTTGAGTGGTAGAAATGATTAACAGTTCTTCTGCAACACGTGTTAAGCACGGCTATTCAATGCAATGACTCTTCAAGCAAGACTTTGTAGGCTCAGTCTTGCAAACAAGAGCCAGCTCTGCAGCTAAGGCTGCTACAGCCTAGTTGCTCTGTCATGAAGTCTGTCTTGGGGGTGCTGGTCCCACCACATGGGTCCTGGGCAGTGGAGGAGATGACCTAGGGCTAGGCTGCTCCAGGAAATAGTTCATGCTGCCTTTTCCAAACCAGGGTCTGGGTGAAGTAGATGAGAGCTGTGGCACGAGCAGTATAGCATACAAATAACCACCAACTTCTTGGCTGATGTGGTAGCTGGAGGCAGCGTAAAGCTGCTAAAAATTACGCTCAGTGGTTGTTTCAGCCCCTGAGCACCCTGGTTTACGGCAGAAGGCAAAGGAGGCTGAGAAATTCACAGGCAGGAGGCCTGAGGTACCCTGAGCTGTTTTAAGCATAAACCCCAGAGTAGCTTGGATTCTGTTATGTGTTTGTTATTAAAAAAGTTAATGGTTAAAAAAAGTCCTTTGAAACTTTTTCTCAAAAAGATCTAGTTCTAAGTGAAAGGATTAAGCTATATATGTATGTACGTAGTCATCATAACTTAATAAAGTTAATAAGCACACAGAACACATGAATGAGATTTGACTAGCTCTCTTGTTTTGATTATCCAGTCATAAATACGTAAGTGACAGCAGAAAAGAAGGAAATAAAGAAAAAGTGGCGGCCCTCCGACCAGATGAAACACATGGAATTTGATTCTGATGCATTCCACCCTTTTTCCATGTGCATTCCGCGGATTGCAAGTGGCAATGATTAATAACAAGTCTTGCACTTAGATAAGGCTGGGGAGATTTTAACATTTATTCCTAAGTAAGGAAAAAGGATCAACAGACTTTTTTTTGCCACTCTAAAGTCTGATTAGGTCCATCATACACGATTACCAATTTGCCAAGAGCTCAGGATGTGTAGGGGCCCCTAAGCAGGACACCTGAGAGTCCCATTGTGTGCAAAGGATCAGAAATGAAAGATTTCGCCCTCTTTCTTCCCTTTACTAACTACTACTCAACATGTTTTTAAGCTTTCTTGCAGACAGCAAACCTCACAGGAAACATCAATGTGAACATTCGTATGGATGGCTAATGAGGCATTGTTTTTATATGTCAGTTAGTAATTTCCTATAGAAAACAACAGAAGCAGGAGGAATGTTTCAAATATACGAACAAGTTTTCAATATTAGTAATATTGATCTAATATGCTCAAGCCTTTCTCTTAGCTTTTGCCAACAGAAAAAGTATCTAGATCATAACTAAGAAGTGTAAGTCAACCTACAATTGAGACAAATCAGTATTTTTTTCACCTAATGGTATTAATATTTGCCTGCTACTATAGATTATTTGTATACAGTAATTCATATGAATAATTCTAACCTGTTCAGGAATCATGTGCCATTAAGCTATGGACCTGATGACAAATAGCAAACAACAAGCCTAAGTAGACTAACTGAACTCAAGGAGTCTCTTCTTGGGGTCAAATGTTTGCAGGATTTCTCCTGTATTAACAGAGCAAAGCCAAGGCGGCCAATCTTGCTAATGAATGTTGTGTTTAAGGACATGGAAGAATAGCCACTAGACAGAGATCACTAAACTCATCTCATATGTAACATATTCTAGAAGGGACATAGGTCTTCTGAGGTGAAATCTGAGTGGATGAAAACACCATGCCGTATTAATGCTTAACTGTAATCAGCTGGAGACACAGCACATGCTTAGTTTACTGGGACATTCCACTTTAAGTGCATGTTAAACTAATATTGACTTTTCCACTAAACCAAAATCTCTGTTATTTGTGCCCAGAAGACAGAAAAAACAATAGACGTGGGAAGCAGAAGAATTAATCTTCCTGACCTTTTCTTTTTTTATACCTTTGGGAGTCAGTCTTTTTTTGTGTGTCTAATAGGGAATGTGAGCTATTCACTTGCAATGATTCTTAGATTATGTAGAAGTACTTTACCGTGTTATTTTTTTTCTTTATTTTGCATTCTCCACATTCAATAAACTCCACAGAGTATTATTAATAATAACTTTAAAATGTTATCTTTTTACCTGTATCCATTCCCTGGTAGAATCTTCCCCTGGGGTCCATCCATTCTCAGGGTAATTTAGCCGGGACCTTTCTGAAGACCAGATAGCACTGTACTGGGAGGAGACAGTGATTTGATCAGAGTGAATTTCTCCTGACTCCATACCTAGTGGTTCCATGCACTGGAAATCTGAAGAAAAATAAATTACCATCATTATTATGGTCAGCTTTTTGATTTCGACTTTGAATAATAAGAACGTTGTCCTGCTTTGAATATGAATATCTAGAGAATTTATTTTTATGTGACTTTGAATTCTTTAGCAACTTTAAGTGAGGCAGTATTGGGCTTATGGTGTCATTCTTAATACTGTCATTTGAGTTGCCATGGCAATTCCTGCAATAATAATGCTATACAAATATTTTTAGCCCAGCATTGTAGCCATTTCAATATAGGACAATAGAACTCTCTTTTCTAGGGTAGCACAGGCACTTCTGTGGATTCATAATATAAAACAACGTATGTTCAACTCATAATTATGCACAAAGCCAAGAAAGACTAACCAGATGACTGTATAAAGTAATTTTATTTTAAAACTATTTACTCCAGTACAAAAAGTATAAAATGTTTTAAAAATATTATTAAAATTCCAGCCATTCTCTTTTGATCCTGGACACTGGGAAGAAATAGATCAACAAAATCTGAATCCAAGCCAGAATAGTATTGACCTAAGGGAATTACCACTTCTTCTATAACGTTCTGTGTTTTAAATGAGTTGATCATCTCCATCCAATCTCTTTTTGTGGACATAAAAATTACCAAGATAATTTAGAATCAATTGACAACCCAGTCACTATAGTGAGTTCAAAGGCTGATAGGGCACGGAGACTAAATTCTTCTCTCACTCTTCAAAAATAAAGGCTCCAATCCCCACCAAAGCAAGAGAGGTAGGTGGCTTTAGACGGATCCTCACACCCAGCTGCTCATGCGCCCCTCTGTCAGAGGTTTACCAACCCCATTGCAAGGGCAGGAAAAAATAAAATGTGCCTATGCTTCTGTTCAGGGACTTCATAGTATATTAATATAATTCATTCCTTCATTAGCAGTTTAAGGTAAAATACCAGTGTGTGAAGTGGAGGCCCTGACATTTGGGTACACACTCCTTTTTATCACACCTTCTCTGGAGCTGATGTATCTCTAACTGAGGGTTAGATGCTGAGCTGAAGGTTTCAAAATCTGAGCTGGAAAAATGAGCTTTTAATAAGCAAAGTTCTGATTTTTCAATGAAAATTAAAATATTCTGAAAAAAAATGTTTAAAAACTTTTATCGGGGATCCAAAAACTTATATTCAGAAATGCTATCAGGGTGCCTTATAGGAGTTGTAGTTACGGTGCCCCATAACTGAATTATCAAACATGTTCCCAAACTGCATTTCCTGTGGTGTACCACCCTTTCCCCCATTTCTGTGCTGCTTCAACTATTAGGGGCCTTGGGTGACGTACTGAAACAGAACTACTTTAGGGTAAGACTCAAGGTAAATTAACTTCTGTTTGGAGTCAGAAGGAGAGCCATAAGCCACGACAAAGAACTCAAGACATGGTAGGTGGGAGTCATATTAAAATATCTAAAAGGTATGTGTCTAGTTTGATCTAGACATGAGGGCTTTCCCTGTAGTCTACTGAGAGGGACAAGTACCTCCTGGGGACATCTCATGTGTCTGAGATAAGTAGCTGAGTTGTCCTCTGGAGGTGACCATCTCTGTAGTGACAACACAAAGAGCAAGGGTGGCTGAAATTAAGTGAGAGGAATCACTCCTCTGTCTAAGCCTGCATCGTAGAAAACGTTTCCTCTTATCATCCAAAAGGGTTTTCACACACACTAACTTCTCCTGTTCTGTGGTCCTGTGTTTAAGAGCCGAAGGCATCCCAGCATAGCATGTATTATTAATTCTGGCTCCAATGTGATGATGCCTCTACAGCCCAGGGAGGATGGCTGTGGAGGAGGTGGACATGGGGACCCAGGTTGGCTGTGCTAGCTAATGAAGGGGTAGGAGCAGCACCTAATAAGGAGAAGCCAAACTAGCTGGAGGTACAATCTGAGAGAGATGGAGGAGGATGCTTCCCAGCCACAGAGGCTGGAGTATGTTCTGTTCCCTCTTCCTGGCCATGCACGTACAAGAAAGCTATTAAAGAGGCAAGGGGCAGAGGAGAGGTGGGGAGTAACAGGGATAATTTCAGTTTACTAATTTTTCTTTTTTTCCTTCTTTGACTAAACAAGTACATCAAATATGGGTGAATCCGCTCTAAACTCGGTAAGTCGCAGAAAGGAGAGAGAGTTTGATTTAAAGTGTGTGTTTTATCATCGAACAAAGCAAGGAAATCTGCAAGGACATGGTGTAACACAGCCCGTTATTTTCCTGCATCTCCCTCACTTTGTTTCATTCTCTGTCCAAAGGGTAAGCATGAAAATAAGGCAACTGGGAAAAAAATATGAGACAGAGAACAAAGCTTAGATAGCTTATGAAATGGTTTAACAAGAGCACATATATTAAATGGGTTCTTTTTATTCAAGAAATCGATCATCAAAGCTTATTCCATGTAATAAAAGAAGGCTTTGGATAGTGCATTCATTGTTCATGTTTCATTGTTTTAATGCAAGTGTTCAATTGCTCTGCATTCCTGCGTTTCCTTGGTCAGCACAGTTTTTCACAATAATTATCCCAACTTCCTGGCAATACCGCAGAATAAAACTGTAAGGAGAATTCTGCTTCTTGCACTGCTTTTCAAAGGGCAGCTGTTCTTTAAAAAAAAAAAAAAAGAAAAAAGCAAAACAGAACCAACCCTTCCCCACCATCTTATTTATTTAAGGTTTCTTCAAAGTTTCAGGCAACACCTGGTGTGCAAGAAGACATAACAGAGAATGTTTTCCAAGAAGCTCTGCAGGATAGATAAATACTGACCTTCTGATACACTGCTCTGTGACACGCTGTAGTTTGCTGAGAATCCCTCTTTTGCTATTGCACTGTCGGTGTAAAATACCATTGAAAGAATCCCTGTTGAAGATCGGACACGTCCTGGGTTGTTCTGCCCACAGTAACGCCCTATGTGCGGGCCAACTGCAAAGAGACAGGATATAATAGCAAACCACCAGTTCTACTACAACAATAGATGCCACTACAATAGCCTCCTAAAGAGAGTCCCTCAGCAGGAAATAGTGAACCTCTACAACAGTTCAAAATCACAATCTCATCAATAACTTAGCGGTGAACAATAAATTGCTTATCCTACCCTAGTAATCTTACTTCTAAAATGTTCCAGATAGCACTGCATAAACCTCTGAAAATGTAAAGAACCAGGATTTCAAAAAGTGTCCTTTAAAGTGTGCAGAGAGGGCAACGATGCACAAAATTACATGTACAAAACACCAAAAGTATTTTCCAAAGTGTGATTGAAGCACCCATTTATGACAAGGACATCTGAATGGCCTGATTTGCCCACCCCGTCTACAAGATGCTCTGCTTCTAGGTTTTATGCTCAAACTGCAGATAATCTGTTAATTTTATAGTGAACGTAGAAAAATATTTGTGCACTCATATTGAGGCTATGACCAATGACTCTTTATCTCCTCCTATTTAGGCTTCCAGCACACCTTCATTTATCTTTTGCCCATATGCTCAATATTAAAGAATATTGTAAAAGAATTCAAGAGGAAAATCTCAATCCTTTAAAAGAGCAAGGATTTCTTAAGTATATCTCCATGTCACAGAACATACACACACATACGCACATACATGATCTCTCTCACTGTTAATAATGTATAAACCAGTTCCTGATACTTTCTGGATTTCCTGTGCAGTGAGATAATCTTTTTCCTTAATTAAGCTACTCAATTCACAACCAACATATGTGGCCTTCTAGCACTTCAGCATTCCCTACAGATAGGTCCCTAGGCTGTTGAATGGTGGTACATCTGTGCTTACAAACAATAAGAAAAGATAATGCTAAAACCCATCTATGTAGTCAATCATGAAAATCGTAAGACATCATTCTAATGCTTATACCACTGGCTTTCCAGGCTTAAACTAACAGCTTGCCATTTCTCTAGGAAGTCCATTTCACTTTCAGTTTAAAATATAAAATGTTTATATATCCTAGTTATTCACAGTTCAAAGAAAATCCTCAGCTAATGTAATTTTGTAGTCATTTATTGGCATTTTCCAACAAGTAAAACAGTTCCAGCTTGGAATAATTTTATTATGTAAACTACACATTTCTGTATGGCCCTAGAGTTGCCAGAAAGAGGGAGCTCAGGTGTTACAGCTCTTGCAGCCAGCATGTGCTTTTCTATCCATATTCTGGCCGTAGTTAGTCTTCGGTTGCCTTGGCAATCCCATGGCATTTAAAATACCTGCCAGTTCAGCCCTTTTCCACCAGGGTTGTTCAATGCAGTATTGATAGAATGAAACACCCTATAGAGGATATGAGTTGAATTCTTCCTCACCCTAGAAATCATTAAAGCTTTACAGTTTTATTATTTGGAGTGAGAAAGTTGTTTTAGACTGTTACCATTAGTGGCTTTTTAAAAACACAAAATAATGCCCCCACTCCAATTGCTGCAGGTTTTTTTTTTCTTTGTATTTTCTATGTGCCAACAGCTCTGATCCTGCTCTTTCCTGCAATGGCCTTTCAACATTATAGCTGCTGATGTTGCTCTGAACTGCGAGAAAATAAGGAGGATAAGGCCACCATGTTATGGCACTCTGAGCCTCCCTCCTCCCATTTCCTGTAGGGAAGCCTCTTTGAAATGACAAACAGAAGAGAACTTTGTTTAAAGCAGACAAGCTTTAAGATTCCCCATGACTCACTGGTTTATAATTTTTAAGACATATTTAGTGATTCTGCATTTCAGTCTTCTACAGATTGGCCCTGCTATCACAGTACTATTCTCTTTTCTAGCTGTGTAGATGCAAGAGCTAAAAACTTGCAGAATATGACACAAAGAGGTATTGAATTTTTTTGCACAATATGTAAACCTCAGCCTACTGAGCTAATACTGTATCGATCTGAGCAGAACTGGATGAAATAGAGATTCTTATTCTTCTCTACCTAAATAGCTAACACAAAGTTCTTCTTTTTTCCTTTCAAGTCTTGAAAACTTTTGAATGACAATAAATTATCAAATGTTTCAGGTGTCACCACATCAAATACATGCTGTGTGGGGAACACCATC
Source organism: Aptenodytes patagonicus (assembly GCF_965638725.1). NCBI lineage: Eukaryota > Metazoa > Chordata > Aves > Sphenisciformes > Spheniscidae > Aptenodytes > Aptenodytes patagonicus. The sequence goes on from NC_134950.1 coordinate 156,068,003, forward strand.
TGAGGGGATGATACTGCTGTCTGCTTAGGTAGACTATGCCACTGCTTTTTTTTAACCATCTTCCTGACCCTTCCTTATGAACCGAGATGGGCTTTCATAATAGACCACATACAGTTCCAAATGGGAATTATAGGGTGGCAGGTGCTGAAAAGTCTTTAGGCCCAGAAAGCTCTTTGCAGCCTCTACCTGTAGACCATCATGTCACTTTGTCAGCACCTGCTAGGAAGGCCTACTCCAAATATGAGTCACTTGGAAATGTCCTCACTCAAGGACACTTCGACGTTACCCGCAGAACAGAGGCATTTCGGTGAGCCAGCCACTTCATTTGACTGCCCATGCTGTATTTCTGGGACCTTGGCTCCTCTTTCCACTGGCATTGTATGATATAGTGGACAACTGAGTAACTTTCAGGTTAAAAGATGGAGCGGCAACTAAGAAACCTGTTTTGCAAGCTTTTCCCAACATGCAGAGTCTAATTCTAGAACTTGAATAAATCTTTGATTATTCTTAATACGTATGTTTGAAGGTTTACAGGATCTGAGTGTGGAACGTACAGAATGTGGCTGGTGGTTTAAGACTAAACAGAAACCTTATCCTTACTAATTCGTCTTTTCTTTTTTACTGCTTGCCCTCCTGGACAAAGAGTATCAGTATCAGGAAATTTTGAGACTCATTGAAATACATATTTGCCCATCCAGTTGAAATCTTAGCTTTTCGAATTCAGTTAAAAAACCCCAACAAAACACAAGCAAGGAAAAATGGTATATCAGACTTCTAAAATATTAAAAGAAATGTTATGTTAACTAGCCATTTTACTGAATTTTAAAGCTGGTCTTTAAAAGTATGCTGGTGTGCTGTGGACAGTATTTTCACAGCAGTATGATTGTTATTGACAAAACATTTGCACACAATTTAGGATGCTAAAGAGAAAATAACTGAAAAATGAATCCCATCCTCACGGTCCAGTAGTCACTCACACTGAGCTTGTGTATACTCATACCTTAACAGATTCGCCCAAGAGTGTAGAAAGCAACTGCAGCAGAGGAGAAACACACCTAGATTAATAGCAACCTTCATTTGCAGTGGTGTTAACGACTGAAGTAAAGCATTCTGTTTTGCTCTGTAATTCAGTGGAAGCTCTTGTGGTATTGACCGAAGCAGTAATGCTTAGCCTGTGGTTCTCAAACCATATGTAAACTTCTTCAAATTACTTTTGAGCCCCTAGTAGACAGTTTATAGAGCTTCAAAGAGAGCTGCATGATGAATATATGCAATTCATCACTTAAGCTAGTCCTGGTTTTGAGTGGGCTATTTTTCTTCAAAGTCATCAATGGACTGTTCTCAGTCGAGGCTGGCTGAGATATATTTGTGCCTTGGGCAAAGACATTTCTGGGGTCTAGTTTATTCATGCAAAATCACATATTTCTATTCTGTGAACTTCTCACTCTCCTGCTCCAACTCCGCCTGTTATCTCCTTCAAACCACGGTCCCTTTTCTGCACGATATTTGCAACACGCACCTGTAGTTCTCAAACATTCTCCAACAGGGTTTTTTTCACTTATTGCTTTGTTTTAAAAAAGAGACCAAAGGGTGTCCTTGGCATGCAGTTATGCAGAAACAAAATGCCAGGTTTGAGGCATTCCTGAATGCCTACCATTCCCCTCCTGAACCAGCAAAACACTTACACCAGTGTTTAACTTCAGACCCGTAAGTGTCCTCGGTGAATTCCTTTTGAAGTCAATCTAACTGCTCACATGCTTCAAAGATAAGCACATGTTTTGCAGAATCAAGATGCAAGTACTCAGCAGTTGCTAGATTCAATGTACTAAAAGGACAACCAGGTAGGCTGAGGACTCCATGATTGTGACAGATCATTTCAGGATTAATGTCTTTGTGAATGACTGTTATAGTTGCTGGCAAATTGTCTAACAGAAAATTGTTTTCCATCAGAAAAATGGCAATTACATAGAAGCAAATGTAAATGGAAACATACTGATTTTGACATATCCTTTTAAAAATAATTGTGAAAATTTGTTTAATTTTCTTTTTTTTTTTGCTTTTTTGGGGGAGGAAGGAAAAAAAATCACAACTGTAGAAAACAGCAAATTCATTTCCTGCAGATCTCCAGTGACTGTAGCTGATGAAACTCTACAGTGAAAACATTTTCCACTTATGGTGGGTTTCATCTGCTCTAACTTAGGTATCTAAAGTTTATGTCTGAGTTACTGATCCATAGCTCCCAGTACAGTCAATGAGATAAGCACCTCCAGAGATCCATAACTGCCCTAAAGTAGATGTCGGAGACAAATCAGAGTGGGGTGCTGCTCTCTGCTGAGAATGGGGGGACTGACAGCGCCTGGCTCAAACATTGATGCCTGGTTTCCAGAGTTGGGTGAGAGCAGTATGTTCAGGGGGCTGTCCATCTAATTCTGCCCTGGTTGCAGCCACAACTAATTTCCAACAAACTGTTCTCTGTGTCCTATTAAAAGCTGCCATCATCCTAGCAAACCACAGCTGTGTTGCTGTGGAGCAGGGGGTTTGAACTGAAGGATATAATTTTTTCCAAACATTTAAAAAATCCTTCTACTTCATGTTTATATCAATGTAGTGCAAGGGGGGCTTTAACCTCTAACACAACTGGGCATGTGAGCAGCAATGCAGTACAACAAAGCAAAATAGCTTCTTTTTTTACGGCTATGTCTGTATCACTAAATAGAGCAGGCCAGGGACCACCCTCTGGACCTGTACCCAGTGGCCAGGGACTGTTCCTGGGACCAGACTAACAGCATGACAGAGCTCGCACCCATAGGGCTCTTCCCTCTGAAGCAGGATTGCTGTGTCCAATGTGCCTGTTGGGAATGACCCCTGGCTTTTGCTGTCCTCCAAACTGTGCTTAGGAACTGCTTGTAAAAGTGCGAACTGACATGGGCTAAAATTGTGCAAGGGAGTATGCCAGCAATTAAGAAGTACACACAACCATGCCTTGGCCCTGTTTTAGTTAATAGTGTAGATGTAGCTTCAGAATATTTTTTCATGGACTGAAAGGAAACAGACAAATGGCTGAAAGACTCACCCTGGGTGAGCCTCCCTTCGTCAAAGGCAACCATACACTCTAATATTTTTCAGAATTCTACTACTTCCACGTGGATGCAAATTAGATTTATTTTGCTCTTCCTTTCTCCTTTTTTTTTGTTGCAAGATTGTCTAGATACTCTCTTTTTGATATCTAGAAACTTTTAATTTCTGTCTTCAGTTTATGGCCAGTCATACCAGTGGCTTCCTGTGTCAGCCTTGCTCTTCGGTTGAAATAGTTCTTCTCCCTCCCAGGGATTCATCCTGTGATGCAATTATAGAGAAGCAATCACGTCCTCTCTGCCTTTGTTGTGTTAAGTTAAACAAGAGAGACTGTCTGCTGGCTAAGGACCGTCCAACAGTGAAATGATGCAGCAAATATTTCCCTACAATCGCCACAACCTCCAATAGTTTGTATCTGAGGAAACATTTCTTTCTAGTCTACAAATTCAGTTGAATATTTACAAACATGTAAACACCCTTATTGGATGTCAGGATCATTTTGGGTTTAGACAGTTTGTGAAGGAATTGGAAGGCTGATAATGCCTGTTGTTAATTGCTCTTCAGTATGGCTCAGTCACTTTCTTGAACCAGGAAATTACCGCTTTGAAACCGTCTGACACTAGCAATAATGCATTTATTTTTGGTAATATTACACATAAATTGATTGATTGGATCATCTTTTCACATGTCAGTTTAAATGCAAGTTCTACAGTAATTCAGCTTGGAAAGATTTGGCCTATATACAAATAAACCTATTATTAAATGTTCCAGACATCATTATTGTAGTGTTACAATACTGTTTTCCTAACTGAGGCATTAAATACTAAATTGTCTTTCAGCTACTGTTATGGCTCTTTCTTCACTATTTATTGGAGTGGATTGAAAAGAGCCATGATAAACCTATTAAGCATAAAACAAAAAGGAAGAACAAATATACGTTAAAAAGCACATACCTATTTACTGTAGCATCAATAAAAGCTTTAATTAAAATTATACTGGGGATTTAGCCAGGAAAACAGGCAAGTTTAAATGTGTTATTGAAATACGTTCCTTAAGTTATATGTTTTCATTTAAATGAAATATTAATGTAGGATTAGCAGCTTGTAGAAGCTGCCACTGCTGTTCATAAAAGCAAAGAAAATATCTATTAATACGGGTTATCATACCAGTGGAAAACTGAAATAGCTGTAATTAGTGCCCAACACAAACAACATAAATCCTCAGTCACTGAATTTTGGTACAAGTAACAAAATTAAGAAGAAAAAGGACAGCTTCAAGATGCTTCTCTTTATCAGCTTATGCCTTACATAGAAACAGTGAAAAGGGCATCACAATCCGTTTTACATAGCTGTTTGCACAGTTCATAAAGGCATTTGGGTACCCTAAAGGTTAGGCATTCAGCTTGCATGGTCCCTTTTAGGCTGGAGCTGCAGCCTATCAAGCTGGGGTCCTTGGAGAACTGGTACATGACTGTCCTACCTAGAGGGGACTTGGACCTTGCGGACCCATTGCCGTATACGAAAAAAATAGAGAACTCATGCAGCTATTTTGTTCATCAGTCTCAGTGTAAAATAGGGATATGAGATGGGGTGGAGGGTGAAGTGAGGACTCACTGGCTCTATAGGCCTAGCTAATATCTAGCTATGCAGTTAGTGAATTTGCAGAAGGTCAAGTGTGGTCAACAACTAAGTGGAAAATTACTGAGATGGCAGAGAAGTAAGTTCCAGAAGGGTACCCAACACACCCACCCTGACACATGTGCCCAGCTAATCAGAGATTATAAATTAACAAATTAAGATAAAACCTTTGGATTTGCTTATACTGCTGAAAGAGAGAGCACTATAAGGGAGGAACCCTCCAGTGCCCGATCACCGAAGCCACCTGAATTAATAACTCAATGACTGTTTACTGACCTGGGTGATCATTTAGTCACTATGATTTCAATTGTATGGACACCACGTTTTCTCTGGCAAAGAAATTCTCTGCTTTAGCAGCTGGTCTGTAACCCGGTTCCTCCTCAAGCTGGAGGGTTAATAGCTGAAGTCCAGTTTGTGCAAGTTGTTGGAAATTTCTGGACAATACTCATGTGTTAGCTGTGAAAGTCTGAGGACACATTATAAGGCTTCATATTTAATTTATTTTAGCGTAGGAGGTCCATCACATATTCCCTTTAAAAATAGAGGTTTCCCCCAAGCCAACTGTTCAAAATTAAACATATTTCATAAAAAAAATCTTTCACACTGTGATATGCTTTACTGAATGAATTTACAGAGCATTTTCCCCATTTCTCTTTAATTCAACTCGTTTCACATAAATCAAGCAAGGACCTCTCTGCTATGACATTAAAAAAAATGAGAATATGCCTTCTGCAGCCCACTTCGGGGTAATGGTTATGCATATCACAGTCCATTTTTCTCTTACCATCAGGGAATCCATCCCAGATTTCCAATCGGTCATAGCGACAGAACGCTCCCCCTGGAGTATTTGAATCAGGTTCTAGCTCAAAGCTTTCAAATTCCAGTATAATCTCTGACATCTTTGGTGCAAAGATAATATAAGTGCATTCAAGGCTATTGGGATATTTTTCAGGGAATCCAGGGGACTTTATCACTCCACTTGATGAAGTAAAGTTTCTGGAACATTCAGGTCCTGTAAGAGAAAGAGAAAAATCACCTGGGTTAACACTATGCTACTAAGCAAAGCAGTTAGCTGGAAAACAAATTAGGTTGTATTGTCTCTCCAGCAGCAAAGGTGGCTTTTCAATGAAACACCTCATTTTAATCACTGTATTAATCATTCAGCCAGCTTGTTCCTATTATTGATAGTCAGGTTTTAAAGCGCAATTCGCATATACTGTCTGATCTCCAATTTTCAATTTGCATGGAACAATATGAAAACTTGTACCAGCTCTAGAAAAAATTATGACAAATACAAAGTCATGTGGGAACAATGAAAGTGTAAGCTGCAGAAATCTCGACAGAGCCCTAGAGAAATAATTATAGCCCCTTCAAGCTCAAATCTTTAAATCTTATGGCTGACAGGCTTTTATTGGTGAAATAGAATTTTTTACGAAAGCGGGTGAGTGAATTCAGTAGAGGGAGTAGTGGTTTCAGATTCCCAGAGCACTGACTCAGTAACTCTGCCAGATGTGACCTATGCCTCCTTGACAAACTAAATGTGAAAGGTAATTCGTACATGTACCAAGGGTGAGTGACTCATTCTGAGTGGTGTTGACACAGGTGCACCAGTAAAATGTTGCTGTTAGTGCAGGCATGATAAACTGTGTGATTACAGGCAGTGTTGCTAGAAGTCACCTAATGTCAATGTTGACACACCAGCTTTCCCCAATGTTCCCACCATGGCATAATGGGATGCTCCAAACACTGCTCTTGATGGAGCAGGAAAGTGGCAGTAAAGATGCAAGGGTATAAAAGGCCAGATCACTGGATTTGCCTTTGTGAATACAGGGGACTAAAATTGGAGTCCCTCTCTTGTTGACAGATCGCATTTCTCCTTTATTTAGGTCCCTCAGGAACCCTCTGTGTGGATCCCACATCTACAGGTGTGCTCAGAGCCAGCCCCAGGGTCAGCCAGACATCCTCCCACAGGGTCAACATAGGTATCCCTCTCTCTCTGACTTTTGACACTCCCAATTTAATGGAAAGTGATTTACAGGATTTGGGGCATCAGTGGATAGCGGCTGACCTGGGGAGTTTGGGTAGGATGACTCAGATGAAGGTCTTCAGACATGGACTATAGGCAGGACACAGGCGACAGTTTGGTTGCAACAGGTTGTGCTGAAGGATGAGTGTGTGCGAGGTTTCAATTTGGATGAGGACGCCCAGCATCCTTAGAGACTGTAGTCAGGAGCCTTAGAGGATTTCCAATGCTTAACACAGATCATTGAAGGAAAACAGTCTGGCTTGTTGCATATATGAATACTCTTATTTCACCATAGAAAATGTTTTCCTTGTGAATGTGCCAAACGTATTACCCCCCACAGATTTGGCCACCTCCCAGCTAAATTCAGCATGCAAGAGAGAGGTCTGAATGAATTTAGTCAGTTCAGGTATTTTTGTCCTTCGACAGACACTGATAGGAAATGTTTGAGCTATCACATCAATATTCAGAGCACTTCATGGCATATTTTAGAAGATGTAGATATTAATGCTCATGTAACCTGACCATTCCAATTTGGTAAATTACATTTTGCCTATAATTAAATCGCTCCCTTACACATTAGTCGGATATTTCTCTTCTCTCCCTGTCATTCCCTTGTCTCCTTGTCATGTATGGGAGGGTTGTATTCTGGTTGTTGTTCCTCACTCCCACCAGTAGCTGCTGTTCCAGGATAAAATAGCTTTGCTATGCCATTCATAGCATAAAGTGCTCTGTACTCCTCTTGGAATCCAATAAAAGATGCAATATAAAATGTAAGCCAGAATCATTGTTGCTTTATTAAAGACAGACAGATCCTGGCTCTGTGAGTGCACAATCGTCAGGCTCCTTACACTCACACATGGTATCTCAATACCAGCTTGCTTTATTTTTAACATGTTCAAGTCAATCTGGTGCCAGAAATAAAAACTGTTTTCAGAAGAGCTGCCTCACTAAAATGCCCTCCACAGATTTTGACCCTTTACTGACATGTGAAGGAACTCCAGGAATTAAATCAACACTGAGGCTATGAGGAACTCCATGGGGTGACGTTCACGGAAAACCGGCAGAAAAAGTTCTGGCAGAGTCCGGACAGAATAGATACTTCTGAGGTGGTGAAACTACATGTGTGCATAAGTGTGAAAGAAAGGAAGAGAGATGAGCTGAAGGAAAGAGAGAGAGGAGGCAAAAGAGAGAGCAAAGAAAGAGAAAGATATGACACTGGAGATGATTTCACTTGCTTTCTGTAGGTGTCACTGAGCCAGAAAATCATTTGCCTCCCTGGTTGACACTGTCTTTTCTTTCAGTTTACACCATAAATTTAGTTGACTAAAGTTAGGAATGTTGAATGTGAACTGTGTAGATCCTCTTCTAGTGAATAGGCTACTCACCCATCCTAAGATAGGCTGGCTGGTGGAACCAAAATGATAAACAGTTCAGATGGGCTAAATGTTGGGCAATATGGGTTTCATGTTTTAGTCTGGAATTCAACTTCTTCAGTGTCTTTCTGGCTAAGGAGCTGGATGAGAAGTAAAAGCAGCTCCTATTCTCAAAGCCCATGCTACATTTATCACAGTCATTACGTGTGCTGGTCTCTCCTTACAATTTCCGTGGCGTGTAGCATTTTAAGCATCAGGTCTAGAATTCAGCTTAGGACACAGGTAGTGTAATGCAGTTTTTCTTTTCAAAAACTAAGGATGCTCTCACAGGAATAATGGGCAAAAATATACTGTGTGCTGGAATGCAGCTCAGCCTTCAGCTCAGCACCACGGGACCTTGGGCTTGGGATCATTTTAATACTTCTCATACCTGGGAAATGATGAGCTAAGCTGTCACTATGCTAAAATGACGCATATTCATCTGGTGTGAGCAACTGAGCTTCACCTGCGTAACAGGGTAAACTGGTCGGCTTTATTTGGTACAGAAATTAAAATGTAAACTTGGAATAGCATATATGCATTAACTCAAAAGTTAAAAAGGGCTGTGTTCCCACAGCAACTAAAACTTGTATCCTTTGTGTACACACAGCATCTCTAACACTGTACCTAGTGATAACTTTCCTGCCTTAATATACAGTTTATGTGGAATGAACTAGAGCTAAAGTTGCTCTGGGAGCCATAATTTTGAGTTTCCTGACTTCTCTGTGTGTAAAATCACACTCATAATGCCATCTTAACATGGTTAATGTGTATCACTGAGAGATGTAAATGACCACACAAGGAAATAAACACAACATTCCTGTCAGAGCTCTGAGTTGCCACTACACTATTAGGAAATAAATAAAAACTTTTTTCTTGAAAACGCTCAGTTGCTAAAATAGATTGTTTCACAGGTCATTCGTTCACTTGTTCTTGTGTTTCAGCCTTGTTTTTTACGAAAGATGGTACTGTATCTATAAGCACTGAGAAACTTCAGGACAGAGTTTCAAGAGTTTAGCCTCCTAAAGACACCAAAATAAATAGAGATATTTTTTCAGGAAAGCTTGGTGTCATTTGGATGCTGAGTTCTTTCAAAAAATGTGACCCTGAAGGTCACCAAAAGAATTTCTGGGAGCCAAGAGTGGATTTACAGACAGGGAAGATGGTGAACAAGAGGTCTGTGGCCCCAATTAGCACTGTGTGGAGCAGCAATAGCGTGCAATAGAAAAGAGACCTCACTACTGTGCTTCTCCTCATTAACAGTACAGCTGCCACCAAGCGCATGTGCTGAACGCAGCTGAAAATCTGGCTCTGGTTTAGGTGTGTAAAAGGGACTTGAACTGGTTCCGAAAATGGGGCACTGTCTGGGAGTGGTGTGTACTGGCAACTTGGAGTTTTGAGCTGCTTTTGTGAATATGACCCTGAACATTGATGTTGAAGTCAATATTTTTTTCTATAAAGTTAAGCTTATTGTCTTTCTGTATATTGAGTTTTGGTCCTCTATTCTCCAGGCATGGAATATATGAATTATTTTTCTCCATCCATCTATTGGGAAGGTTTATGCCAAAAAAGAAGATCTTACTCCCCTTCTAGCTATTGACTCAGAAAGAGAGTTATCAAAGAGGGGCTGTCTACAGGTCTGGTTAATCCTGGACTGTTTTTTTCTCTGGGCTTTCTCTTTGTCCCATACAGCTATCTGTGCTCACTGGCACTGAAATCCTGGCACAAGCATCCAGCAGGACATGCCTGTGAACAGTGTGAGCTTCTCCTCTCCTTTACCTCCCAAATACGATTTGTGAAAGCAACAGCAACATCATCTGCTGCCCATGTGTAGTCTGGTCCTTTCCGAGCCCACAGCCATCTCTTGGGAATGCAGAGCAAAACACTAACCAAAATAAGTCAGGGACTCAGAAGGCTACAGTGCTGTTAAGGCAGTAACATTGTAAATCATATGGCAATTATTATCACCAAAAAAAAAAAAAAAAAAAGGAAAAAAAAAGAAAGAAAGCTAATAGTTTTAAGAAGGTTGAAATAAACAGCTGATGAAGACTATCACATTACACCCAGAGGAGTCAATCCTCAGATGCAGCTGACCCATTGGATTCATAATGATTTACACCCACTGAATACATGCCCCACCTTGGAATGACAAGGGTAATACAATTTTCTCTTTCAAGCATTTTTGTGTATTCCCCACATCCCAAAGAATTATGGCGAACTTTTTGATGAAAGCAAAAATCACAGGTTTTGAGCTATATAACAATGAATTGTTTCTCACCTCTTTTGAAAACTTCGTAACGGATAGAAAATCCTGCTCCATGTGTCTCATAGTCGGAAACAAATTTAATAAAAAGATATGGTCCCGAAGACACTAAAGGAGGGGGAGCAATTTTTCCACAGTACTTTCCCCATAAGCGTCCTTCAGGATTATCTCCATCAATCACTTCAACATAATCATACCTGGTAGATAAATGGAAGGAAGAAACTTTTAACTTCCAGGAAAGAAGGAGACCTAATTAATTTAGAAACCATAACACAACATAGATAATCAAGAAAAATGCTAGCTTGCTTGGAAAATGCATTATGCTGAAAGATGTAAGCAAAATGAAATAATTAAAATGGACTACATTATGTCTGTAGACATCATCTGGCAACATGGAACTATTAGGAAGAATGGTGTCCATTATGCTTGCAGACAATGTCAGCTAAAGTAACCAATTAACAAAAAAAAAGGAAATCTCATGAGCACAATTCTGTATTATTAAATTGTGTTCCTTTGTCTGTGTAGTGTTGTTATCAATACATAATGCATAGCATTCTTTTCAAACTGTGAAGTTCTGTTATGAATTCAAAAATGTCTTTTTGGCTGGAGCTCTTTATGAACAATACTTTGATTTCCATATGCTGTCCTCCAAACATATGTCCACAGAATAATAAATAAATCCCTAAACATTAGATTTTGTTCAAAACTCTACCATGTTTCAGAACAGTGGTAGAAAAATCTGTTATTTTCCCTGTTAGCTGGACAAATAGTTTGGTGCAAATCACAAAATCCACACGTCAGTCACAGCACTTGGTTTTTCTCAGACAAAACTTGTTTCATTACAAATCATCTTTGCTTAGGTATTTGAATCAAGAAGTGCACGTTATAATAGTCATACTTGTACAGCATGTGATTACTGAACAGGCTGGGCTAAATCCTCCCCTGGCTACTTGCTTGATTCCTAAGGACTTGATAAGAAAAGGTATATAATACGTAATAATGATTGGTGGTAAAAGTTTGCCTGGGAGCAGCGGTCATGTTAGGGTTCCTCAGCCCTGTCACCAGAGATGCCAATACGTAGGGCCTGGTCTGACGGATTTGGTTTCAGAGGGCTGAGGAGAGCCCAGCAGCTTGCTGCACGGAGCCAGCTGAGAGAATACAAATGAGAATAAAAGTCACGGAGAGGCAGAAGCTGCAGGTGCAGAGACAGGTCTGGTTTTGAGTTTTATTAGCAGATGATTTCACGCGACCCCGGATGGGAAGGAGGAGCAGACACAATTTGTAGAATCAGTTTAATCTTTTCCTAAAAGTGGTGGCATTTGGAGCCTGGGCTGTGCTCTGGGCCTCTTTTGGACTGCGGCGAAAGGCTCTTCTCTGCCCCCGTGTCTTTGCGTCTCAGCCGTGCTGCCGTTTTATTTAACAAGTTGCTGTTAGCCAGACAATCTCATTTACTTTTCATTATCCTACTATGACTGACATTAAAATGTTGCCATTAATTTGTTTAGACCTTTATTCTACTGTTACGTTCACTGAAATGTTCAGAGCATATTAATGTACAAGGAAGAGCTAAAAATGACAGGACAATAAAGTGTGTCTGACATTTTTAAAGAGATCAAAGGAAAAAAATGTCTTCATGATGACCAATGTCATTTTTAACAACCCTGCTCCAAACCATCCAGGGCACATTACTTATGTTTACATGAAGCCCTGTGAGACAACTGCAAAGATGATATCACTAGTTAAAGTGGACGGCTTAAGGCTCCTTAAATTGAAAATGACATTACCTCATCAGTTAAAATTGTGTGCCAGCTTTGGTGTATATCAAGTAGAAAATAAAGCTGACACTGATGGAACTGTAAGCATTAACATATGTGAAATATTGTGTTAACTGCATTTCCTCTTATGTATTTGATTTTTCTCGTACCAATTGCTCAGCTAGTTAGCTTCACTGTCCCATTTCAGATTGGTGGAAATACAAAGCGGAAATGTTCATTTCTGAGATAATTTTACAGATACTTTAAGTAGCCTGCATTTTTTTTAAATTAGACTTCTGTTCTTTCTATAATTTCTTTATGATATAGGTGTAACAGGATTTGAAAGTTGGGAGGAGAGTTGTAAAGAGACTTCAGAATTGTTTTTCTTTGGGTTTTGTTTTCTTTTGTTTTGTTTTGTTTTCCCTTTAGAAATATCCTTAAGAATACCAGTTCTAGGTTCCCTGCAAAACCTATTGGAAGTACTCAGGAATGCAGGCTACTACTTTTTATACTTCAGGGAAAAAATGAATGTTGAGAATTTTTAACAGGACAACCTTTCTCCAAATAATTAACTGCTCGTTAAAGAGAAAGAGTAACCACATAAAACCACAGCATCTGAGTGACAGTCTTTGCTCTTCTTTCCATGATGACATTATTTCACCAGTTTCCCAGGCACCATTCGTTGCTTAAGCCTCAACAGTAGATAATTTTTCAAATGAATATCAAGAAGAACCCTATTTCTGAATTATTAAATGACATGAAAAATTTTAACTAAAAATGCTAAGCAAATTTTTACATGCTTTTTTACTTCATGTATAAAGAAGAAAAAAAAACCCAAAAGGCTTGAATTCAGTATTTTTATTCTGCTACACCTTAAAAATAAACAATCTTCTATAGTCTTACTAAGTCTTTCCTACACAGCCAAAAAAATAATTAACCTGTAAGTACCAATTTTGCTATTATATGAAGTAAATTCGGCAAAAAATATTCAAATTAAATTCTATCACTCTCCTAGGTTTCCTCCTTTATACCGATAGCCTGCCCACACCTTTCCATTGTCCCTTATAGTGACAGAATTGTAATTTATGGTGCTCTTTCTGGCTGCTGTGCAATTGCAAATGACACAATTTGGTTACTAAAAGGCTGTCTTCTAATGGATTTTGCAAGTTACACATCATGCAGCCCTGTGGAAGACTGGAGGATTTTTCAAGTTTTTTGTTTTTCTTTGAAAAATTACTGACAGACAGAAAAGAAGTTTAGCTGTAAGACAATAGGTACGAAGTACAATTTCAAAAGGGGAAACTTTAGAGATCAGCCCTACAACCTTCATATTCTAAGGATCGTGCCTTTAACTTGGTAGCTAACAAATGGATTTGGATTCTCCCACACTGGTGGCAACATCTGATATCTGGGCTGCTGTAAGTGAGTATCTATGTTATTTTTTTCTTAGGGAAATGAAATTACTATGCATTTTACTAGTTTATACTTGGAAACCGACGTCCTGCTGTCATTTTTGCACTTTTCAAAATCCTACCAGAGACCATACTGTATCACAAACAACTGTTCTTGTAAATAGGAGAAAGTACAGTCACAACTTGAAAATGGAGTTGCTGCCAAGGAAGCTCAGAAAGCAGCTTGCATCTCCCTCTGGACTTGGTAGCAGTTCTTCTCCATAAGTTTGTCAGGAGAAGGTGCTGTGCCAGGGATGCAGTTGGCACATTGGCATCCCTCTGAGGAGACTGAATGTGTCACCTCCGCAGCGCCCAGACAGTCTTGGCACACAGCCCAGAATACTGAGTTTGCAAATTTGGATTTCCCACTTGGCAATTCTTCGCTCAGTTACTGCTGCCAATGGTGTGGCAAATATTTCTTGCAATGTTATAGTCCTTTAGGGTTTATGGCACAGAGATGTAAATATAAACATGGCGCTAACCATTGAGTGTAGTTTCAGGTGAAAGACTAGAGCACGAGTTCCTGTGTGAAAATAGGAGATGCCTGCCCAGAAGAGGTAATCAGCAGATATGTTCATGGAGGCACTATGCCACGATGCAAAAAGCATTCCCTTTTTGCTTGTCTGGGTCTTTCTGGATATCCCATTTTTGTTTGCTTTCTATTTGCGCCCTCTGTGGTGTGCAAGGACTGTGGTGGCTCTCGGGTGGGAGCCTGCTGAAACGCACTGCAGAGCTCGCACACTCCCCCAGCTCCTCCCAGCCTGTGCCTGAACATGCCATTGCTAGACGGTCCTAATTTTATGGTTTAGTAAAACAATGTCTGGGACAGTTTCCCATTGGAAAGATGAGGGAATCTAGAATTCCTCTACAAATTCTTGAAGGAATTGCAAAAAACCTGCTCTTTTTTTGGAAAGTGTAAGTTACGGGTTCGAGGAAAAGGCCAAGCAATACCTGTAAAATGAGCACTGGGCAATGAAAAACATAAAAAGCTGCAGAATACAGGTTTTGGTGAATTTTCTATTCCCAGTTTCTAGTAGGTGATAACAGTGCTTACGCCTGGTTTCAGTTCTGAACATAGTGGCGACCCCTGAAGTGCACCATAGCACCTTGTACTGCAGAAAGTGAAGTGAAAGTGCTGGAAAGCCCTGCCTGCTGCTGAAGCCCGCCACTCTGCCAAGCTACGCTCCACTTCCACGCATTTTCCTATTATTAGGGCAGTGAGATCTTATGCCTTTTGCCTAAAAAAATTCCTTCCCAAGACATATGCAGAACTCAGCTGAAATGTAAACATCTGCCCTTTTACCTTATGAAACAATCAGTGAAGCATATACAACTATAATTTACATCTGAATATGCCATATTTTTCTGCAGCCTACTATGATATGCATCTATAGGGTGGTTATGAGCATTTTGGTTATTCACCTGTTAGAATGAAAAGATTTTCCACTTCTCTGTTTCTTTTATCACTCCGATTCCACCTCCACCAAGTTGCTAAATCTCTCTCTGACACGAATTCTCCACCCTGGTCAGACTACCTTTGGTTCTGACAATTTGCTTCTTAGTATGCATCTTTCTTTTGCCATTATTTTATAAAGTTTGTTTTTTTTTTTTATTCCTCACAAGGCTCCATTTTAGCTCAACAGAAGGCGTTGCAAGAGGAAATCTAAATAAAGAGTTTTGAGTTGTTCTGCACCATGGATTTGTGCCCCATTAGTGACTGAGGGTTTGCAGTGTGGGATTACCGCAGTGTTTGTGGCACAAGGCAATCTGTATCCCAGAGCTAAAAGCTTAAGAACTGCAGGCACTCGAGGGACACCAACCTTAATCCCATTTTATTAGCAACAAGAAAAAGAAGTACATGCTGATAAAAATAAATAATTAAGCACAGCCCCAAACGGGCTGTTCTTCTGCATGTTACCTCAGCGTCTGTCAGGTTGCTCTCCATCCAAGCCTCCGTGCAGCCTGACTGCTCTCCGGAGCCTCCTGTGCCCCATCCTGGCAAGGTGACCTGTCTAATGGGTGTTGGAGGGGCAGCCCCCTCCTGTGGAGACACGTCTGCCTTCCCTGGAGGCTCAGTGCAGGTATCCACACGGAGGGGATATAAGTCCTCATGCATGGGCCTCAAAACACACCTTGATGGAGGTGAAAGCAGCATGCGGCCCTCGGAGGATCCTGGGCGACTGCTGTGTCTGCAGCCAGCCAGCAGGCCTAAGCAGGGCACGGGTACTCCCTGAGCACCGGGAGGCACGGGAACTGCAGGGAACCACAGGGGTTTTTTTTGCTTTTTTAGCCCCTTCCCAGTGTGCTTGGTGCCATGGGGTCTTGTGTGGTGCATTCCTGCCTGGCTGCTTGCTCCCATCACACAGTGCAGTCTTCTCAATGGAGAAGTCTTTCTCCATCCTGGCAAGTCAACTGTTGGTGTAGACGTGTCTTTGACAGGATGAGTGAAGTGTACTGGATTCATGGTGTGGATGAAGCCCCCTAAGGGAGACAACGTATCATCTGAATCCCACAGTTCTCTAAAGAGCTGGATATTTAAATACGCAATTTGCAATCGATTAACGATTTGTAATTTACTGAAATCCCTCTCAGTTTGGGGGGCCTTTGTTTCCATTGATCTTTTGTGAGCTGGTGTTTTTATGGTCTTCATCCAGGGCCAAAATTCACTGAAGTTACTCATACAAAGGTCCTGTCAACCTAAGAGATTTCTGGGAATAAGGCCATTGGGATTTGGCCACTGTTCAGTAATTTACTAATGCCATTAACTGACAGTAGGTCTCCATTAAGAATGAACTAGTGAGGGTCTATTTTAGTACAAGACAATGTTGCAGTGAAAAAGACAAAAGATGTAACAGAGACATCGATGAAGATCTACAGTTACCCACTGTAACAGTTTGATTGCAACTAATGTTAGCAACAGTTTTGTTATTACACTCATTTCTGGAATCATCTAATGCTTTGGGATTTGCCCTTTCTTTTTAAAATTAAGCTTTTAATTCTCTGCTGAACAAAGGAATCTGAAATACAACATACCTTAACCAATAAAAGTTCAAAACCCAGAAGTAATAAAAATAATCACTACTATTTTAAAATCTGATTATCCTTCATCTTATCACATGCTTCTGGTTGTTTGGCTCATGCCTTTTGAATACCTGGGACTGGCAGAACTGAAGAGCTGAACTAAATAAGCAAGATTATATCTGCATTTTTATCTGTACAGCTCCTCTGAGAACAGTAGACAGATCTTTAGCTGCTGCAAATGAGATTAGCCCCTTTATGTCAATGGATCTAAGCCAGTTTACACTGATATATGGCTAAAGAGGGTGCAAGTGGTGACAGAATATTTTACCTTGTATTTACTTAGTTCTATTCTATTTACACCAAATAAAACCTGGAAAATTCTTCAACAGAAATGTGAACAGCAGGATTCACTTGGGGAATGAATGTAACAATGTCATGCAGAAAATGAAGAAGAATCAGGGGTTGTGGACCAGGTTTTGCCATTTTAGTATTGCAATGTCCTAGGGGAAGTAAAAGCAAAATTAATCTGCTAAGGTCTTCAGCATATCTGTCTGCAAAAAGCATTTTACCAATGAAAAGATTTGATCTTGAAGTTAGGGCAAACTCCACTGATTTCACTGCTTGCCACATGCTGTAATAAATTATAATATAATGATCCCAGTATATAAAAATGAAAACCTCTTCTGGGAAGAAACATTCAATTTTAAACCTCTTCAGTGAGGAACTTCAGTTCATAACTTTCTGGCATAGAAAAATGCTATCTTTTCATGGAAAAAGGTTTCTGTCTGTCAAATAAGACAAATTTACAAATCCATGACTTCCACTTTAAGTGGGGGAAAAAGAAACACTTAGCAGTTTAAAGACTTCAGAGACGAAGGAGCTTTCTAGTGTCAAACTGGTGAAGTTTAGTATTTATAGGAAATTCACATGCCTCTAATTACTCTAAACTCAGTTCCCAAGTAAAATATGCCATCTGGAAGATATTAGAGTCATTTACAACTTGTTCACCTCCCTATTTCACTGCAAAATCTTACCTCTTGCCAACTTTCCAGTGTTCTTCACAAAATAAAATGCAGTCTAATTTTTACTGGTTGTTTCATAGTTACTTTATCTACATTGAGCCAGCTAAGGGCTTAAGAAACTGGAAAAATTTTTTTTTTTTTAAAAGTAATTTTCTTATTACTCACTATACCTCAAGCTTTATATTCTTTCATATGGACATTTCAGGTGTGAGGGTTATACCTTGGCTTAGTTTGGTATTTAGCCACTAATTTGACATGGTTAGATTTGGAAAGATATTCTAGGTGATAAGAGACAGAAAAAAGATGGCACAAGCAGTCATCCTGCATAAGAGTAGGCTCTTGTAAGCCAAAAAAAATTATTTCCAAAAACTCAATTATACAGTTTTGTTTTTATGACCTCCCAAGAGATGCCCATCAATCAGAAAACTTCTCGTTAGTTGAGCAACTTCATCCGAGTATGCCAATCTGTTTATAAGTGAAGCTTTGCAACAGTCCTCTGAGGTAAAGTTGTCATTCTCCTTTTACATATGTGGAGACAGAAGAGAGAGACTGAGTGCTAACAGTCTCCCAGAAATTTTGCAAACAGCAAGGAACAAAGCCTAGACAGCCAGATATCGTGTTTTAAATATAAAAGCCCAGTCTAGCTCCTCCTGAAATAATGGAAAGATTCCTAATGGCTTCTGTGGGTTTCGAATAAAGCTCCTTAACAGAGGCTCAAAACTTGGAAGTTTTCTTAAGCCATAGAACGATTGGAAGAACGAGCTGCAAAGTCTTACACAGTCTCACAAATACATTTGTGTGATCTCTGTAGGAGAACTAGACTAAATTACTTGCATACAGAGACTCATGCATATATACACACTTACACTGCTGCAAGGAGTCAAACACTATCTGTATGCCTCTATATCCATTAAACATTGTTTTCATGTGCCTAACTAGTTTAACGATTTGTGGTTGGATTAGTGCTGTTAGCATGTACTGCTGAATTCACTAAAAAGCATGCTTAATTGGTAAGTTATGGAACCTTCAGGTTTGCTTCCTCAAATGCCTAAAGAATAGAGAAAGGGTTGTATCAAATGAAGATCAGAATCGTTTGCGATTTCTTTTTCTTTCCATGAAAGTAGAAAAAGAATGCTTTAAAGTGATGGCAACCTTATAGTACTCCATTTGGGAGTTTTGAACTGCTGATTAATTTGTAATTATCCTGTTGGGATCTATGAGGTATATTAATCATAACCTTAGGAACTTGACTTTTAAAAGTATTAGTGTTAGCTTTTCACAGAAACTGTGAAAGTTCAGAACATAAAATAAGTTTCACGCTTTTGAAACTAAAATATTTGTCCCTTGTGGGCTGTCTACAACCTCTCTGAGCAACACCCATAATTAATGAAACTAAAAGAGGCTAAAGGAGAAAGGAAATTGCAGACATACGTATCAGCTTTAGAACACAAGTTATGGCAATTTTCTTCCATGGCAACCATGTCCTGAAGCTCTGCAAATGCAGTAAAATGATGGGTATTTTTGTTTATTTCCAGTTAGGAACTATATTAAGAGAGTATTAAGGATGCGGCGTTAGGCACTTGGAACCCAATATTTCTCAATGTTGTTCCCTTTGTTCTGATTTCTGCACCACATTCCCTTTGGGCAGACCATTGGCCAAGTGAAAAATCCACTGTCCGATCAGTGTCTTCACATACCTGGTCTGTATTGATATAAATGATTTCTGTGGGTCTTCCTTGCCTGAAAGTGTGACACATGTAAACGAGTGGATTGATTTTTGCTGAGACAGTATATAGCCACACGATTAGGCATATGAACAAACAAGTGGAGTTATCGGAAAAAGTACAGCTTTGTTGTTGAAGCTTTTGACTTGTCACTGTTTAATCATGTACACATATTAGAGCTTTTCCTGGTTTTTTTTTTAGGGGGGAAGGGGGACAGACTCCTTTAAGCTATCACCAAAGAAAAAAGATTTTGAATTACACAAAGGAGATCAAACCGTTCAAGACTTTTCTGGATTGAAAACGGAGTCCTAAAGTGTGTGAAATGTGTGGCATTATTAGCTAAATATTGTCATAATGCTGAGAAGACCTTTGGCAGCCTGTTGTAACACTTAAAGATGAAAACCATGTCTCCTTACTTCTTTCATATAATACAAACTTGAAAAGACAAAGTGCCTGGCCATAGCATCGAGAAGTGCTCTCTGGCACAGGAGGCACACAAAGCTGAATAAGAAGCATTTGTAGTTCAGAGATCAACCCACTTACAATGTCTGCATGTTTCCTGGTGGGCCGTTATCTCAGCACAAAATCATTTGGTTGTGTACATTGCCACTTTAACAAACAACCCTTAAGCAGCATGAGTAATACGCATAGCCGGCAACTTTAAAGAAGTCCTGGCTTTGTGAAATCTAAACGATATTTCACAAGAGCACTGCAAGGAACGTTTACTCATGGACAGTGCTTTCAAATTTCAGCCTTCTGATCTTAGAAAGTGTGGTTGAAGAGCTGCCTGAAAAAGTCCCACGGTTCTTCTTCTGTTTTGCAACGGGGACGTGTGTATGCATGTATGCGTGCATGTCTGTGTGTGTATATTTTTATATTCTTTGTACAAAAAAAGACCTGAATCATTTTATCTCTCTCTTTCCAAAGTTCATTCTCAAGCAGAGGAGCAGCCTGGGAAACTTTCAGCCTGGAAGATGTGCATTTCAAAACAACTAAAGCAAATGAGGACAGGGAAGCAGAGTGGAAACCTCTATGCAAATTTAACTATAGTAATTGCTACCAATCCTTTTCTATTAATTTGTTGTCCAATTTCAGTACAGACATTATGAATAAAACTTCTATTGATAACTTAGTGTGTTTCCTTATAGGTGTAGTTGGGTTTTGCACACACCAGTGTGTCAATCCAGTTAGTACAGACCCCCCCATGAGTTTTTGCTTTTGAAATCTACATTAGGAAACTCCATAGCATCCTCAGCATCATTTTCTTATAAAGTATGTGAATACTTAAAATTTATTGCAAACAGATTGCTATTTCTCTTAAATGCAGCTTAGTGCAGAGTTACAGTTACATTGTTTTTGTAATAGAGCTCACAGTTAAACTGTACCAATTTGAAACATCAGTATATAAAAGTTTGTCCCATTGAGCAATTTTATTACCATTTTATTGTGTGTATCATTGAACTAAAAAGTATATATAACTTCAATTAATGTATTTATATTATGATAAAATATACCATAGATGTTTAAAGCTGCTAAGCCTGAAGTTAGTTCATTTGTATCCTGCATCACAGAGAATGTCACAGTTTTTATGAGTTTTGTGACCTTATGATTTATATGGGTCTTGAGAAATAACTATGTGTTTAGAATGGAGGAAAACAGTGGCCAATAAACATTCCCAGTAGCCTAAAAACAGGAACAGCTTGTTAGCTGAGGTCAGCCGTATGACCCAGTGCCTAGTGAAACTGCATTGTTATAGCTGGAGCATGGGGCAAACCAGCCATACAAAAAAAACGCACCCCAGTGATCCACCTCTCATAAAAATGCCTTTCTTAGAAAGAGAGGCATGTGATAATGACTTACAGAAAGGAAAATGTGCACAGCAGATCAGCGTCATCCCTGGTACAAATTTACAGAGTTTAGTGGAGTTGCATCAGAGATGCATTGGCCTACGCTGTTTTAAAATGGAAAACTAAGTTGAAAACCTCCCAGAATTCACAAGTGTCTGCTAAAGAACTTTGCAGAGTTGTCTTCTGGTACTAAATGCTTACTTGTGAAAGCAAGCAGGGTAATGAACATACACACAACACAAACACATACACAGCTCGTGGACTTCAGTAATTGGGACCATACTGCATACATGTGCGCCAGCTCAAATCCCCAGCGGGAGCTGCACCAATGTCAAGGAAGTATTCATTAGATGGGACCGAGTTTGTCTTCTTTCCACTTCCTTTTCCTCCCTCATCAGTGCAACTTCTTGAGATACACTCTCTTAAATCTGCTGTGCATTTGGACCTATACTCAGTGAAGGCTAAATCTTGTTCGGAGCCGCATGGCTGTGAGACGACCCCTGTCTTTGGATCTGGGCAGTGCAAAACCTAAGTCAGGACTAACACCCTCACACAGAAATTGCTGCTTTTGAGGTCAGCAGTAATGTTCTCCTAGAACCACTTTCTCCCATCCTTGTCCTGGCTGCTTCGACAGCTGTGATCCAGAACAACACAATCTTCAGGAAAGGGCTGTTACTGGGTCCGAGAAAGCATAGGATAATGACGTTGATTTGTCTTCTGCATTTCATGGGTCAGGCTTCTGTCCTTGCTTTCTGCTCAGGGAAATGGACAGTGTGACATGGAGCTATAATAATGTATTACCTAAAATATCAAGGGGATCTGTAGTAACTCAATGAATTACAAAAATAAATGGTGGTGTAACTTCTTTCCTTTTGTTACTCGTAAGAGAGTGGTGCTTTAAGTCTTCATTAATCAATTACAATAAATAAGCCTTGAAAGGCAATAAACCATTACACAGCTGATGAAAACACCTACTCTGCAATTAAATGGATAAAATCCTGATTTGATGGCTTTTGTTTCATTTACACTTCTAGTCAGGTATCTATTAATGCTTTTTCTGTTGTTTGTCTACTTAGTAGCGATAAGCATACAAGAACAATCTGTATAAGACTCTGTGGTATTAAGCATTGATTCTTTCCTCTCCTTCACTCACGGCAAGCAGCACACTAACCCAGACAGACAAGCCATGAAATACATTTGGGCTGGACTCTCTTGTACGTGCAGAGAATCTGAGCAAGATAACGCCATGCTTTCCTTTGTGGTTTAATAATGCAAAAGACAGGCTTTGGCACACTAGGGAGAACAAGATTTGTTTGCCTTATGCATTCTTAAAGGTATAAATTGCCCAAAACAGTAGTAGGAAGTCTGGGAAGGAAATGAGATAATGCCCCATCCCTTTCCTCACTTCGAGCCCCCTGAGCTGGCTCATAGAGATGTCTGGCTTGCACAGAAGGAATCAGGGACTCCTTTTGGCAGCGTAGTCTCCATCCTCCTGTTGCAAACCCTCCCCGTGCTGTTTCTGAGGTGGTGCAGCTCCCGGGGTGCACGGCGGGTCGCAAGGTGCACCTCTGGAGCCGTCCTCCCTCCACCAGCAGTACAGCCAAACACTGTCACCTGTCAGCATGTTAATGAAAGGGAAACTGCAGTTTTGCTGTCTCAGTGCTAAGATACCCAAATAACCAACATCACACCCAGCTTTGAGCCAGATGATACACGCACTCTGTTCATCCCCTACTCTGAATAAAACAGTTGGTACCTAGCAGAGGGAGGATCTGTAGCTGGGGGAATCTCAAACTTTTTGTCAAAAGCACTTGGTTTTCTCAAACTGAAACATTATTTTCATAACTTTTAAGTACAAACCCTTCCTGTTTGAACAGCTCACGTGTTTCATGCCGTTGAGCCTAGGTGTCAGTGCATAGTCCCCTTTAAAATTTTACAACGTAACATAACCTCATTTTGTTACATTGTAAACATTTCCAAGATACAGGATCCTGGTTTTTATTACAGGGGTGAAATGGTAATAATCCCCCCTCTTTCCTGAAACATGCAGAAAAACCCCTTAACAAATTAAACATACACATTCCTCATTAGCTTTAACCTGAATTTGGTCTCGCAGGCACTGTAAAGCCAGTCCTCCTTTCTCTCTCTCTGAACAAAGGGATGTTAAGAGACTAACAGACTATTGGAGAGGCAAAATCCTGCCTGACTCACAGTACTAACACATGTTGAGATGAACAGATTCCTGAAACAGCTCCAGTGAATTGAATTTTCACATATTTGGCATGTAACAGCCCGTATTTCAGCTTTCCCTCAATTACTGCACATTTCTCCTCAAACAGATACCGTGAAGTGTCCTCTGCCCTTGCATGATTGCCACATGTCTAGTGTAGGAGCCACACCAGCCAGACAACTTTGAGAAATATTTCAAACCTTTGTCCCTTCCCCCGTGAAAATTCCACATGAGAACTAGCAGAGGGATAAGAGAGGAACGGATGAAGGATTGTCTCTTTTTTCCCATATGGACAAGGATCACGGAAGAGCCTCTCATGCCAGCAACAAAAGGATATATCAGCTGGAAGAACCTCAGTAAGGTTTCTATACAGCATCATGCTCTGGGAAAATAATGGTATTGCTCGTTAATGGTGCTGCTCAGAGCAGTGATAAACTCTACCAAAAATTGCTATTCTTGCATTTGGTTATATGCTTACAACACAGGGACACATGTCTGAACTATTTTTATTTAACTGGCTGAGGTACTAATAATGCCATAGACTCTGTTCAGTGCTAAATGTTCCCACCAGGGACGATAAAACCTATGCCACCACAGCTTTGCCACTAACTGGGTAAGGATTTGGATGCCACAGTCATGTTTTTGACTGCGGCGCGGATGCAAACGTCCAAAGTGCGGCAGGTTGGAAGCTGGGAGTCATTCTGCTTTTGTGAGAGCCACTGGTTGGGAAGGCAAGAGTGTTGGAAGGGAATTGGGCAGGACTGCCACGCTGCCCAGGGGTTACCTGTTTAGTCACCTGTAAACTTTCCATGTCATTACAGCTCTGTACTGCTCACACAGTAGCTAATAGAGCCATAAAGTCAGGAGATTAAAGAGAGAGTTGAAATTTCATGCTTCAAATGCGAGCAAATGTGAGCCTAGATGGCCCTTAGTACGATGGGGCTTAGGTTGTTTAGGGAGATGGGAGATGATAGGAGAAAGTGGGCAGAGACTGGACTGGAAGGCTGAAAGCACAGGCTCTGTTCCTGTGCCATCCCTATTCAGTGAAGCCAAGTGCCAGCTAAATTCCCTGTGCCTCAGTTTCTCAGCCTGGAAAACCGGATATTGATATTTCCCTGAAAGAGTTTGAAGGCATTGGATCAACTGAGATGGCTACAATACTAGTGACACCGTCGTTAATTTTGTGATTTAATACGTCTTTTATAAATAGACATATTTAGTTGACAGCTCTGCATTCTTGCTCCTAATCCTTTTAGTTTTGATTTAAAGTTTTTACCTTTGCAGATGGACAATGAACAAGAAGGACAAAGAGACTTAAAATACTATGTATTTTTTGTGAGCCTCCGTTTTAAAATGTTCATAGTGAAATACGGCTTTTTGCTACTCTTGCCACTACATCAAACCTCGTTCTACTACGCACATTATAACAAGCAATAACATTTCTTTATAACGCAGAAATACTCATGGATGTAGTCTTGTCTAGATGTGCAGGGATTTACACAATTAATGCTCAAAAGTATTAATAAGCCTTCTGCATAAATCCCTAGGTGTGGAAAGAGGCTACCGTGTATCCGTAAGCTCCTTAAGATAGGTACTTACAAGGAGTCTGAAGAACAAAGGATTTGGGGAAGAGTCTGTTTTTAAGCAGAAAATGATTGTCTGACATCTGAGGGACCCAGAATTACTCTGAATTACCCTGTGCTGAGCATCCTGCTGCTCTGGAGAACTGGTTATCTGAGGGAGACACTCTGTTGTGTCATGGCAGGGTGCCCCAGCAGGTTATCCACACTCATTTCACTCTTGACTAAATATATTGGGCAAATGGATTCAAAGGATTTCTTCTTTGAAGAGGGGTATTTCCTGGACTTGAGCTCGGGTGTGAGAGGTTGGCCACCTTCCCCCCAGACTTTCTAAATGATGATGGTGATTATACTTCAGTCAGTAAAGCAGAATAGGAAACAAGGAGATGTGCTACCTTCTTCATAATCCTAGCAGTATTTTCTATTCAAATCTCAGCTGATTATGCTTTTTCACCCTTTGATAATCAGCATACAATCCAGTAATTGTACTGTGGGGTGGAGTCTTTTCACAGAAAGTTATTGCAAAAAAGGTCTCGTTGCGTAAAAGCCTTAGCCAAATTGTATACAGGATAGATTACATACACACCATGAAGTTGTCAAAACATTGTGATTTGATTAATGAGGCTGTTAATTTTCAGACTTGTCTCCCATACAGATCTCGAGCCTCTTCAGTCACATCAAGACTTGTGAGGTTAACGATATTCCCTGCCAGCCTTAGCATGAGTCTGTCACGTTATAAATGACTCTCCCTCTGTTCGCCATGTAGGAACTGTCTCAGATACCTGGGGCAACACGAGAGGAAGCAAGCATATTAGCAAACACTTCACTATGCCAAGTCATTCTGAATGTGAACTGCCTTTCATCCAGTATGACCAGTGCCCTTTACACCCAGAACTTAAGCTTGCTCCTCTCCAACACTCATTTTGTCTCCTGATGCTTTTAATCCTTAAGGATGCAAGTCCTGCTCACTTCAATTTTGCAGTCCCCTGCCCATCTACCTTAAGCCAACACACTTTGTGAGAAGCAAATCAGGGAGTTGCTATAAGGTAAGTGAAAATGGTTTCATATGAACTGAATCCTAAAAATAGCCCATACTGTTTTCCTTAATCTGCAATATCTGTGTTACTCTGTAAAAGAATCCCAAAGGCATTAACATAAGTAAGGAAGACAGAATGGTGTAGAGATCTTCTTTTCCCTCATTTCAGCCCATCCTTCATACACACAGACACACAGACATGCAAATCCATGATTAGGAGGCATGGTGAAAACTGCTTTTAAGTGTGATCATTAATCATGTGTATATTGATGACCTTTTGTTTGTATTTCTTTAATTTTAAGCACATCAGTCTTGGCTAATTGATGCTTTATTAAATCAGTACTATCCCCTACTCATATGATATAGAAACATGAATTACTCAGTAAGCTAGAGAAGTTTAATATTCAACCAGTCTCATATTCAGGCCATATGCTTCACCTTACAAAATCTGAGATAAAAACGACAGCATCAAGAATGGATATGTACAAGACATATTTTAAGAATTAGACTGTACAGCCCTGCTTTTGCTGACGTCAGTGAGACTACTCATGTGCACAAGGATTTAGCAGCATAGAGGTTGCACATAGAGCTTGGGAGAAAGGTTTTACTGTTCTGCAGTATGACATCAGGTTGGGACAGTATCTATCTTTCTGCAATAAAGCCAACATAAATAACAAGGAAAAAAATCTCTTCTTATATGGTTTTAATGATTTCAATTGTTGGAAATGCAAAAAACCCTTTTAGCATATGTATGTGAATTAGAAATGCACAATTCTTAAAGTTGGATCGCTTAACAGAATTACAGATAAGCCTTCTTATACTCCCTAAGTGCTCATCTGCCTTACCTAAGTCAGGTTTCTGGTTTTTCATCAAATTAGTAGTATTTCAGTCAATACTGGTTAAGAACCTGTTACAAATCCTCCAACTTCTACATGATTCAAATACCTTTGAATATTATGTTGTTTTACAAAAACATGTTTTCAAATGTTGTCCAAAGTGATGCTGGAAAGCAGAAATACAATTTCTACATGCAATTTGCACCAGCCTGTCAAAAACAGCATAAAAGGGAGAGAAGAAAACAGGCTACGTGATACGTTTTGCTATTGTTAAAAACAAGAGGGCATCTCACCTAATAATTTAAATAAGATCCTGTTGCCTGACGTTTTTAAAGCCTTTTGATCTCTTTCTTCTGGTTCCCTGGGTTGTGGCTCTGTAGGGTGCAGTAGATGGAAAGCTATGGATTAAATTTCGTGTTGCCTATACCCTCCTTTACTTTGCCAAACCCCTGTTAGTGGGCAAAATGAACATTTGCTTTTATGAAGCACCACTCCACTGGAGATGGTGGTGAACAACCTTTACTAAAGCTTTTTAGACACAGGCCAATCTATAAAACTGCCAAGTTCAAATTTTCTGTTATTATCAAGGCAATAATTCTTTGGCCCTTTGTTAAAATGATTTACCAATTTTGTTGGCAGAAATTAGGGACTGAGATTTAACCTCTGTAATCTGATTTTGAAAATGAATTTAACACACACTGCACCCCCAAAATAATGTAGAGGTAATGCATTTGTTTTGCAGTTTGCTGCACTTGGATATAATGCTAGGAAATGACAAATTTTATCTTTCCAGAGCAAAGACAGAAAGAAAGATACGTTATTATCGCTGGTTCAGTGCAAGCGGATAAGCCTGAACAATCTGAAGATAAAAACCTTAGCAGAATATTTAGAACTTCAGCCACACGTCTAGCTTATGCATTTTCTCACTGAATGCAATGTAAACACACACATTAACTTTGATAGAGGAAGAGATCGGTTAAAGACTTAGAAATATTAAACTATAACAAGAAATTTGTGAAAGTAAATATGAAACAGGCATAAGAAATTATAGAGATCGGAGCAGACTTTTTCACTGTTGCAACCCAATTAGTTTTGAAAGAATTCTATGCACCATTACTATGGCCCCTTAAATTTCCAGCGGGTCAGATTTAGCGTAGGAGATTGTAAACTGCTTTGTGGCGAACAGCTCAAAGTATTTGCATTCAATTTACGTTTAGAATATGTAACACAAGCTGCGAAGAGGCTGGAAAAGTCCTTTCAGAGAGCTCCACTTTATCTGTACATAGGCTTGAACTCACAGCGTGTCTGAGAGATTCGCAGGCTCATTTGGTTTGGCAGAGACCTCTAGCGGAGCCGGGTGCCCCTCCCCCCGCTCTAAGAGAAATGCTTATTAATTATTCTCCAAACCAGCTCTGATAGAAAAGCGTCACTTCTAGCCTTGACTGTCTCCCTTGACAGCCTGCTACTTTGCTTAAGTGATCGCACAGTTACAACATTTTTCATAATATTTAACCTAAATTTTCCTTGCTGCAGATTAATCCCACTCCTTCTCTTATCAAGTACAATGGCTTCATGGCTCGCAGACAGTATTTCTAACATGAAACAGGGATCCAAACGAGGGCTCTTTCTTAGAGTACGTGATGTCAAACTGACCTTTGACTCTCACACTTTAAATACATCTCTTGGCATCCTGTGCAAAAGAAAACAGACACGACTTGTTTCCTAAAGATTTTACAACTGGCTTGGGCTAATTAATCAGTCTCCAGCACACACGGCTCTGCGCTTACCTGTCTGGAGGAAGTGCAGATCACAGGAGCAAAGCGAGGTTTCTCAGATCTGTCATTCACCAGGTACTTCATTAATTACTGAACGGACAAAGGGAAATCTGTCCATGGCCGCTTCTTCCTTTCTGCTACTGTGCAGCAATCCCATTACCCATTTGGCTATTTCATCATATGCAAAAGTAGATTTTGGTTCCACAGCCTATTTCGATCCCTGGTGTAGTTTAACCAAAGCCAGTAAAATTCCAGTAGGAACAATTTGGCCCACTGTGTTTAAGTATTTAACCATCTGCACAAAAACCACAAAAGAGACGCCCAAACCAAAACCACTCATTTACATAATAAGGATGTGAACCTACTACAGCCATGTGAAACTATCATTTTTCACATGTGCTTGTGAATCTTTTCCCAGGCTTTTGCAGAGGGAGGGGCAAGCTGAGGGCTGGGATATACGAAGTGAAGAGAAATGTGTGGGTGGGGAAAAATGAGGGGTTTAATTTTTTTTTTCCCTTTTATTCTTTAAGAAGTATGCAGCAATTACTTCTGTATTTTAAAGAAATGGTAAAAATACCCAGAGGTTATAGATTGATGTTTTTCCTTAATGTTTATACAAATATAAATACACAGCTAAAATAAATACATAAGTAAATGGAATACACCCACCTCTACAATTACAAAATCACTTTCCCATGGGGAAATTTCATTGTATCCCCATCTGTTAGAACTTGGATTGTGCCATGAACCATTATGGCTTATATCCCTTAATTATTTTGTATCATATGAAATGTAATTGTGGATATTCCACGTCTTCATTGCAAATCCTTCATTTTCTTTCGTAAAGCTACCTATGTTCTTGGCCTAGTTCTGTGTTGTGGAAATGAATTCCCAGGGTTAATTAGGTGTAACAGAGTAAGCCACAGTCCTGATCCCACGGTCTCTGCATAAGTTAAATTCTCACAGAGATAATAGAACTTTTTCCAGGCTGAGAAGAAAAGAAAAGGGAAAAACGCACCCATGACAGTCTGCCACGCAGCTGAGACCAGGAGCTCCAAGGGAGCCGTGCAGCAGCCGTCCTGTGTACAGGACCATGGCAGACACCTTACCCAACAGGGAACCCAAAAAACCTACACTCTGCAATCACACTCTCCTCTCTGGCATTTTGTGAAACTCTGCAGACTTTGGTAGCAGGGGGCATGGCAGTATGCAGGTTCTGCTGGTGGAGCCAAATATTCTCAGGAGGAGAAAAGGTGTTACCGACTGAAGAATCTCAGCTCTTAAAGAGCAGTTTGAAATCTGCAGTTTGAAAATATGCCTTCTCACAGAGCTTTGCTGGTCCTGCTTGCAGGACCTGCAAGGTGTCCTGTCCTGCTGCTCCAGCTCCGCCAAAGTCGAAAACTGACACGGCTCTATTAATTTAAGTGGATGCAATTTAACCCTCTGAGGCCTAGCCCAAGGGAAGTCCTCCTTAGTACACCTATAAACGTGTAGCAGTAGGTATATTTAATAGCTGCTTTTATACATTGCAGCTGAGATGCGGTTTCAAGTGTTCTTCCTCCAGTGAAGAATGTGGAATTCGTAAATTGTGGTGGTTTGACAAAACTTGCATAAGACCAGAAATCGCAAACCTCCCTATGCATCCTATGAGCAACCGCACATCCCGCTTCCAAAGTTTGTACATTGGACTCCTAAGAGCAAAGGGAATCTATACTCCCGGGTAGTATTCCTAAAAGGAATAGTGCTTGTGATATTACCAGCTGATGAAAATAGCAATTTTGTGATTTTGACTTGAAAACATGGATTTTGTTATTTTTCTAACAGCATTATTTAATGACTTTGAACTAATGCCTATTTTACAGCTGTGTCCATTTTTGCATACTGTATAGCTGCTTTGTCCTCTTGGTCAGAAAAGAGGCTTATTATGGCAGACATGAAAATATCATGAAGGTATTTTCATGACGGTTCAGCGGAAAGCCTCAGATCCTCCAATCTAGAGGGTCGATATAACAAAGAAGATAGACAGCCTCTGAATTACAAGGCCCTCCTGCCAGAAAAGAGGTGATGGATTTCTTACACATCATTTCTTACTGGATATTAGATACCCTCTAATAGACTCACAATAAACTACAGCAGATGTTTGAAAAGCACATAATTTGCAATTGATTATACACATATATCACAAATCAGACATTGTATAAATAATAGTTGCCCTGTAATCATACTGCTTTTGTGAATCAGAGATTCAACTATTCAATCAATTGTTGAAATTTTGTCACCAGTCTTCTACAGTAAATATAACTTTGAGGTACTAATACCTCCCAGCTACAGTGACGTTTAGGATATAAATCAAAAAGCTGACCTGTGGCTTCCCTGTGTGCAAGCACGTTTTGCACCCGCAAAATGAGTTGACCAGATGAGAGTAGCGGCATTTGCATTACTTGAATTTCACCTGCAATTGATTACTTGGCATGGGATCTATGCAGGTATATGGATAAGATGTGGTAAGAGAAGGTATTCTGTTTTCCTGTCAGGTAAGGAGGGAAGTCAGCACTGGGTTTGGCCTCCATGCCTGAATCAGATGGAGCAGAGGAAGAGGCTCAGAGGCCTCCAAGACCCAACACCAAGAGCACAGTGTCAGGCTGGAAGGGTTTTAAAATGAGCTTCCCTGCACTGCTTGGAAGCTGGAAAAGGAAAGGAGGGTTTCTTCTGAAGATTTTGAAAAGAAGAATAGCTGCATCATGATCACTTCAGTATTATTCACCCACTTTGACATAATCTTTGTCTCCTTGGTTTGTTCCTGTCTGCTTTCACATGAACTGAGCAGTGTTGAAAATATACAGGCATTTCCACACAAAAGAACACAAATATAACATTTGAATGTGAAAGAGGTGCTAAACAGTGCTCTCATTTAAATGATGCCTAAAGCCAAGAGACACAGGGTCTAAGGTATATGAGAACAAGACACAAAACCATCTCTACCATGTTTAAAAGCACATTTGTTTAATTACTCCATGCTGAGATTACGTTCAGTATTTTTCCCTAGGTCTGGAGTTGCTGAGACAGACAGAACATAGCTGACCTTTGGAGTGGGATTTTTGTAAAATAAATAAACTGGATGGCAGAGTATAAAAGTTACAAACCTCTTTAGAATGCCATATGTGAAAATCTTGTAAACAGTCCATAAATATCACCTGCTGGGTAGGGCTTACGGAAGCTGCTGCAGAATTCTCTGCTAACATCTTCCCCCCAAAACATTGAACCATCTGGTAACGACAATTTATTCTATAGCTTTTCTGCTGGCATGTGCCTATAATTATAAAACATGTTATTACTAGCTTCAGTCTGGAAGCAATACCATGCCACAGCCTGGGATCAGAAGCACTGACACTGACCGAAATGCTGGGGAAGGCTAAAGCACCCACGGGGACACCAGCACAACGTTTGTCTTCCTGTCTTTGGAGGCAACTTTACTGACATTATAGGTGAACATTTTACCAAGTGTCGTGATTGCAAAACTGAGCTCTTACTTTTTCTTCCAGAATCTAACTTCCTGATGAGGAAGTTAGCATTTGATCTAATTACCACTGAAGCAAATGGGATTTTTCCACTAGCAACGCAGAGCTGGACCGAGCTCAACTGTGCAGCAGTGGTTTTAAAACTTGGTAACTTGTTTGTGACTCTCTCTGCTATAACTAATTTTCTGAAATCACAAAGCCATTGACTGCTTTAAGAGTTAATTTCTTATTGAGTTAATTTTTGAAATAGATTTACTTTTCAGTTACAGATCTGCAAAAAATGTTTTCAGACCTTGTTCCTTTTTACACATAAAACTTCTAAACTACAAAAATGCTGTCTTTTTATTTTAACAAATTAGGTTTAAATATTCACTCCTTGGCTGACTTTTATCCTGGGAGTGAATTTTTATGTCTGATATTTAAATCCTTGAAAGTAGGGGCTTACTACAGAATCTCTGACACATTTTAAACTACTGTGCAGCAGTTCTGGCTGGCACTGCTCTAGTTAGCATTCCTAAACAGTATAGCACTCCTATACCATTTGAATGTACTGCTGAAGAAATACTTTAGATTTTAGTGGACGGAATAGTTGTGGATCCTAAATGACTTGCCATGAGAAATGGAATTAAGAACAGTACATATGGTTTAATAGCTTTATCATTATGAACAGGCACAAAGGCTGACATTTGAAAGTCATTATCCTCTTGCACAAGCTGGTACAATTATACTTTTAATCAAGAAATTCTACTTCTTTTGTTACTTCCTGCCTTTCCGAGTTCCTGTGATATACAGTTCCCATTTTGGCCTCATCCTGTTTTGCCCTGCTTCTTGTATGTTAAGGAGTCTAGCTCTACCGTAGGCTAGCATTTTTCAAATGCAGCAGCATACAATAAACAGGAAAGATTCCCTGAGAGACACTGTTGTTTTTAGCTGATCAAAAGGCCATTCTGACATCCGCTTCTTGCTCAATAAAAATATTATTTAAGCAAAAAGAGAAACAACTCTAGATTAACATTGTGTCCTTAGCTTGGCTAAAGCCTCAGCAAAAGAAAATGCTGGCATCATTACTGCTTGACCTATTGCTGCTTAAGTCCACCCTATTTTAGTTACATAAGGCAGAGACAACAAATCAGATTGTAAGTGAAAATGCAGCGTCCTCTATTTTTCCTGAATTTTAAACTACAGAACTACTCACTACAATTTAGCAAAACATCAGAAACTTAAGGACACTGCCCTGACAATCTGCCAGCAGTCTATGAACTGCATCCAATTTGCATGTTTCAAGTCTGTGGGAGTTTTGCAGCAACAGGAACTTCAGGATTTGGGCTTCATAACTTGGTCTAAGACAGAGTCATTGCTTTGACCCTGATTAAGAAAATGTTTTGAGCTCAGACCTAAATGGATGCATGTGAACAGTCTGCTGAACAGAAGCATTTCATAGTGCCTCATCGTCCATGCGATGTGGTCTGCAGTGATTACAAATCCTAGCGTGCAATGCTCCATCTTAATAGAAACAGTCTTGTTCATGTGTTGAAGCAGGAATATTTGGGCCTTAATTCGGTCACGTTACTAAGCATGTGCCTAATTGTAAGCACCTGTTGGCTACATTAAATTAAGCAGGGTTCAAGCATATGTTAAACAGGGCTGAGTGTGTGCTGAGAGAAGAATGAGGAAGCTCAAGTGAATGAATTGCACATCAACATGTGATATATTTTAAGACAACAGTTTCAGTTCTTGAAGAAAATGTTTACTTCTATATGAACAGAACATAAAGGTCTTCTGCTCATTTTCTGTTTTCATTTTCACTTGTAAACCAATTGTACCACTTGTTGTGCGTTAAGCCTGTGACATGGCAAACAATTTCCAAACAGTTCCAAGATTTTTTTTACCTCATTGACATGGACAATACTGTACCGACCCTGGCAATCAGCTCTGTGGCCACCATGACAGAAATGAACTTCTGCAGCTATCTAAGACTGCCAGCTTTCCTGTCCACTTTGGGCAGCCATTTCTGAGGACTTTGGGTGGAATTTATTTCACCTTACAGTAGTTGTCTAAAACCCAGGGAGATACTCTGAGCTAGTTATCCCTTGGTAGTCGGAGGAGAGAGATAAAGGCACCTTGAAAGAATGATTTATCCTGATGATCAGTCTTAAGGTGGGATATATTTTTGCTGGAGGTACCTCCCTCCCCATAAGCCACAGGAGAAGCCCAGATATCCAGTTTAGAGGAGACATTCAGCTTTTGGAATGATGAATTAGGTGAAACTAGGTGCTCTTTCTGCACTTTCTCAGTATTCTTCTCATAATCACTTCTAAATGACACTTGCTTATCACTCCTGCTCATGCCTTGCACTTCCAGCTACACGGCAACTCTGCAGCAAATACACTGTGTTTATTTCCTACACACATGCCAACACTGCTTTCTGCTACACGTTCCCTCTACATGGCAATTAATAATGTGCAGCACTTCTTTTGCCAGGAAGAAGTCTCTTTGGTGGATCACTCTTTCTCAACTGTTTAAAAGGGCATTATTAAGCTCAGTTTTGAATTGCCAGATGAAGAGAGAAAACTGCAAAGGAAAGACAGGCAGGAAAGTTTTAGACATTAGCAGCGATCTTCTGAAATTTAAACTGGGAATGCAGTTTTAAGGATGGATGAGAAAGGTGTAATGTTGGGGAAAAGATGAAATTTATCTTGTAAGTTTGGCTTCTGGCTCTAACTTTCATGGGTGCATCGTACAGTTACTAGACACCTGTGCTTGGGACTTGAAACTTGGCTGGTTGTTGCACCCACGTGGTGTAAAATGGCATAGTAGGACTTTGATCTAATGCTGTGACCTAATCTTGCAGGAAGGACAACTCTGGCCCTGACATTCTAGGTCTGGGTGAGCTAGCGATTTTTGTGGATGAACATGCAGCAAGTTCGGAGAGTTCAAAAGTGAGGGTAGCCGCTCTTGTGGACGGAGCCAACAAAGGCAGGCGCTTGGCAAATACAACCGATTCCTGCCTCTCTTATCTTTGACATGCTGCCACAGCTTTACAAACACCTTTCAAAGGAAACATGTTGCAGTCAGGCCAAAGTAGCAGTGTGTGCTTCCACTGGTTTTGGCTCACCAGGGTGCTGAAGTGGTTGTGCACGTAAGCACAGAGGATGCCAGGCGCTCCCAGAGGAGCACGTACTTTGTGCGCATCAAAGGAAGCTGAAACCCAGAAGCCGGCCCACAAAGCATGTGCTCCCACTGTTTGCAGCCTGCAAAACGGCAACGAAGCACTCCCGGACAACTGAGGTACAGATGTGGGAGCTCTGCTTCGTGAGAGAGGACTCCAGAACCAGTCTTTCAGATAGCAGCTACAGAGATGTTTAAAGTCTGATTTACTGCAAATTGGCTGGTTGTTGTTTGGCTGTTGCGTGTGATCAAAACGGGTCATCCCTGCCAAAGGAGGCAAATGCAATTCTGTCAAACAGCATCTAAGTGATTCCTTTGCTAAGTGGAAACAATTGCTTCTCCTCACTTCGCAGACTCCTCTTCAAGTTCCTTAGGTGGCAGTGACACAGTTCACAGATCAAGCATGCCAGTGCTGCTAATATTAAAGAAATAACTGGAAAGAAATGTAGGAATGGGTTTTTTTCCCACAGTAAAATTTCAACTTCCACTACAAAGAAATATGCAATAATGTTACCATCTGTGTCACTTTATTCAGGCCAGATCCACATTACAGCTAGAACAGTGTTCTCATGCTGAAACACTGCATCATTATTAGCGATTACCAACATAGCTCCATTATTAGCAATGGGGTGTCTACAGCCAGTTCGCATCGTCTGTGCTGCTTTTATTTATTTTCGAGAAACAATGAGCATAAAATGTCTCTGCTGGACTCTGACATGGTGTGTACAAAGGCAGATGTCTGTTGCAATCTAAGGGGCGGACAGGGAGGAGGTGATGGAGGGAACTGCTCAGCCACTGAAAGTTACTTTCATCAGTGTTTCCTTTGGCAAAGACTGCTCAGAAAATGCTAGGGGAAAGGGGGG
The DNA here is from genome assembly GCF_965638725.1 of Aptenodytes patagonicus. Taxonomy (NCBI): domain Eukaryota; kingdom Metazoa; phylum Chordata; class Aves; order Sphenisciformes; family Spheniscidae; genus Aptenodytes; species Aptenodytes patagonicus. Next base: position 156,104,241 of record NC_134950.1, read on the forward strand.
AGGGAGGCGAAGAGGAGGGGGAAAGAGTGAGACAAAAAAAGCCAAAGATGAAAAGTGTTTTTCTTACTGTAGTCGGTTCAGAAGCTTTTTTGACAGATAATTGCTAATTATTTGAGAGAGATGGGCATTTTTCTGCAGATAACTGTCTCTCATGCCTTAAAACCCTGTAGAGTTAGGCTGGAATAGCCTTTAACACCTACTTTAAAAAAACCCTAAAAACCAGCACACAGCAAATGGTCTATTTAACACCTGGGAAAAGTAGATACACTGCAAGAAAATATGAATCTCTGTTCAAAACCAGATGATTCAAGAGCATATTTTTACAGTGCCTTTTAACTTAGACACCAATTCAGTTTTCTGGTTACTGGGTCAGGATGGTTAATGGCTGCGTCAAACACAGGGTGATGCACGAGTGAAGTCCCCGGCTCAATGACTAGGGTATGAGATCTGCTTTAACATCTGAGCACACAGTTGTGACTGCTTCTCTTCAGAATTCGCCAAGAATGCACATTAAAAGAGGCTGCAGGGTAAAAAACTACAGCTGCCTGACAGACAGGCAGCAGCTTCATTTTACACAACTCTTGTCTGTACTCCGCTGAAATAAAAACAACAGGCTGATTCATAACTTCCAAATTATCCATGCAAGAAAAGTGGATTTTCCCCCGCTATAATGAGAGTATAGGAGCCTCCATCCTCAGCGCCATGCTGGGGAAACGGTCCGCAATCTGCTCCCTCGCTGCAGCCGATCCAGACCATACGCACTAAAACAGGCTTTAACAACTCACTCGTTAAAAGCTTTTTCATTGCATGCACTTGATACGGTCCTTAACGGAAAGCCTATTTTTGATCCTTTTCTCCAGGTCTCAGTCTTGGGCCCGGATACTCTGGGAGGGTTTGCCATGCTGGCTGCGGCCACGACCGCATGCTCGCGCCATGGACTCGGGGGGATGCACAGTGGTGGCTCCCCAGGACAGGTGGAAACTGTCAGACACATGCAGCCTTGGTGAGCTTTGGGCAAAACTTACCTCCACCTGGACCAAAGCTGGCTATTTTGGTCCTAAGTCCTGCCTGCCCTGAGCCCTGCTACTGAGATGGCTCACCCTCATGCTCTTTCTTTAAAAAGGTCTTTTCTGGGCTTAGCTGAGACGGCAGACCATGACCCAGTGGGGCCCTGCAGCCACCATGTAGAGACGTGCTTGTGGCTCTACCCCTCAGCCCTCTTCCTAGGGTGGGTCAGCCCTACATGATATTTCCATGTATTTTCAAATGGAAAAACAGAAGGGAACCTTCTTTTCAATAAAAGCATGAAATCTAAAATTTTTAAATGAATAAGGAGAGCTGGTGAGAAACTAGCATTTACTTGATCAGAAAGGCTGGGATAGGCCATGAAATAAAGGTTCTGAAACATCCGAACTAGGTCTTCTTTGTTTTATGGAAACATTTGGTTTTACATGGATTGCTTCATTTTAGCTTTTGTATTATATAAAATGCAATTCCTTTGAGTAGTAAGTTGGATGAGATGATTTCCTGAGGTCCCTTCCAGCCCAAATGATCCTATGATAGAATGAAGCAAATTTAATACAGCTCAGTAAAATTTTATTTTCATATAAGAATCAAAGAAAAATAATCAAATTAAAAAGATGTTTTAACATTTTATCATCAAAAATTGAACAAAATTCATGCCAAAAATTGTATTGAATGCCGCCACTCTGCTTTCTGGGGGAAGAGGACTGGACGGTTTGAATTTAAGCCATTCCATGGCAATTGGCCTCAGAGCCAGACAATGGACTTTGCCTGGTTTATATACTACATGTTTACAATAAAATTTCCTAATATGATTTAAACTAGTTTTTCCCATGAAAAATATTTTTTCTACAAAAATCTTCAACTAGTAGCAAACTGTGTTGCATTTTTCAGTGCAGTTCCCATGCAAGCAAAACCCACCATCCATCTAAGTAACACTTTCGCTGATGCCAGGACTGAACTCATCTGGAAAATTCTTGTAGTACTTTTCTGGCAAAAGTTATATAAGATCATACTTTACTAAAACCAGATTTTCCCTCCAGGTTCCTCAGTGGCGATACAGCAAAAAAGGTGTTCCTTGGGATACAATAAATAAGCACGTGCATGCGTATATGTGCAGATGTGTGAGATTTCTCCAGCACAGAAATGTACAGTTGAGGTTACAGCAGTGACAGTTCCATTATAATCCCATTTTCACGTGCTCAGAGCTTTCTGAGTTGTATTATTTTGTCACAGAGGTTTACATTTGGCCCCTAGCTCATAGGTGATTTTTTTTGAGGTTTCACAAAATCTATTCATCCATTTTTGAGTTACCAGAGGGTAAAGAAATGCTTTTCCTGCCTTTTAGGTTCTTCTAGCCCTGTTATGGCATTGATTTTTACACAGAACTCTCTGCAGAGTTTAATAGCAATCAGCAGCCTGATGTGCCTTAATGACTTCCTCTGTGCGTTCAAAAAATGGCTAAACTTGACAAGTTGAAACCTTCCAAGGGGCCAGTGCTCACTGAGTAATAGCTCCAAGGTGAGTTTGGGATTATTATTTTAAAGTAATAACAGAATAAAGACATTAAGATTTCCTTGAGTTTATAAAAATGTTTTGAAAATTAGTTTTGTCCTCAGAACAGCCCCTGAGTTCAGAGCTATACGTCCACTTCTCAGCTTGTGCATATCAGATTAGACCCACTGCAGTTATTGTAACTGTAGCAGGGAAGGATCCAAACCATAAAGGAAATACAAAACAGTCAGTCACAACTTCATTGACTTCACGAGAAACATGCAGACATAAAAAAGGTATAGTTAGGTGGAGAATGGGACCTTTAATGTCAATGATGTTAGCTATTTTGCACTGTATTTTTGTGTAATATTTGAAAGAGAACAATCCCATGAAAGCATAAGCCTGCACAACATGTAAAAGAACATGGCATAAGAAAGTTTTTTCAGTGTTAGTCCACCTTGTTTATCTCCAGCACGCCTGCCAGGGGATAGCAGTGGGACAGTGTAAGGATCCTGCAGTAGCCAGTGTGATCTTTGTCCCAAATATGCCAGCAATTTGCAGATCAGGGTCTTCCTGAGCCAAAAGTCATGTCCTTGTGTTTAATGGCTTTCAATCAATTTTCTTCTCATTGGTGTAAGTTGGCTTTGAAGCCAAGCAAACATTTAGCCTCCGTAACAATAGGAATCCTGATGCTATTTTATGTGTACTCAGAGAAAATGGTGGTAAACTCAGAGTTTTTTTTTTTTGCTGGGATGAATTTTGCTTTCTGAAAGTTTTGATCATGCAGTGAGGGGTGAAGAAACATAGCCAATCAGTCAAATCAATATAAATTAATAGTTCCATTTCCTTTTTATTCGATTTTTCTTCTACAAGTCTATCACTTGAGCAGGAGTTTCAGGGCTGTGACTGAGAACAGAAACAGCATCAGGAAGTTGGGACTTTAGCAAGAATCCAACATTGCCAGCTCTCAAGATTTTTATCATGAGTATAATGAAATTTGGTCGCAGGTTTTAAAGCATCAGCTGCTGATATCATGGTATTGCCAAACTTCTCATTTAAGGTGGAGGAATTTTCTGGCTATTATTATCATAGAGGAAATCCCCCAAAATATACTAGATGGAAAATGAGAAAGAAATCAACAGTACTTTTTGAGATACAAGGATTTTTATAAAGTTTCACAAATTTTTGAGGCCCGACTTACGATGTCCAAAACTTGGACTGGACAATATTGAGAAAGAAAACTCCTGTGTTTTATTCAGGAGAGTGTGAGCTTTCACATCACCTATAGAAGGAGATAGGGAAGGACGAGGCATCAGGTAGAACAAGCAAACCACAAAACAGCCTGAAATGTTCCGAAAGGAGGTTAAGAAACAAGGTAGATAACCTAGCACAGTACTTCATGCATTATGTGTACTCTAACAACAGAAAATTGGTTTTGTTTTTTTTTTTATTTCATCATTGTTCTAGCAGTACAAATGCATTTGAAAACTCATGGGCCTCTTTGTTCCCCTACGTGCACTGTGTGCACTGGAAGGAAAGTAATGTCCAAACTGAGAAAAATTATACGAGATACACTGGTACCAGAAAAGAGCTCTTCAAAAAAGGTTTTTCTGGAGCCTAAAATAATTTTTTTCAGTCCAAGTGAGATTGGGGAGAAACTTTGCCATTGACTTGAAGGAAGCCAGAATTTCACCGTATGTGCAAGGATGGGGAACACTCCCCCCATAGCAGACAGAGCAGGCCCAAAATCTTTGTGTCATCTGCTTCCACCCAATAACAGCTTTATAGAAGTAAGTTAAGAATGAATAACTTAACAGCTGCCCAAGGCAGCTCTAAAGTGCTGCTTTCCCTCGCTGCACATGAGAAGACAGCCATTAGTGTTGCTGCTGCTAGGTTCACTACTCCTCAGGGGACGCTGCGTTTGCAGAATGGCCTGGTTTTGTGCTGGCAATATGCACACATTTGAAATTGCTTGCATTTGGATGCTGTTTGGTGCTCAGTTTTGAGTTAGTGCCGTGTCTGTTATAGATTCTTCTCATCACAGATAATGTGTCTCTTGTGAGCATGAGTCCTATCCTTTATTTTTGTTTGGATAACACTTCTCTCTGAAAGTCAAAAGATTGCCACATGCATTTTTACACAGCAGTATATTGTTAAAAAAAAATTAACAGCTAGAAGATGAACAAATACAAAACAATAGCAAATAACTATTATACGGCACTACATTTCCACCCAGCAGTCTCTAAGGACTTCACAAACACTAATAAGCGCATCCTCAGATATTTGCAAGCCAGAGAAATATTATCCTCTCTAAGGAAACTGAGGCACAAAGATGATGATTGGCTGGCCCAAGATCAAGCAGTATGAGAGCGTTAGCACTGTGAACAGCCACAGTGCCCTAGCACCTAATCCTGTGTACTTCTTTAAAGCTGTTAGCGGAAAGAAAGGTTTGTACACATGACAGAAGGACTTTGGTCTTTATTCCACCTACTTTTAAGAAGCTCCTACCCATTCTGCATGAGTATTAAAGTCTGATCTTGCTGAATGGCAAAACTTTAACTGATTTCCCTCTGAGTTAATGCCGTTTCAGCTACAATGCTGGCCTTTCTTCTGAGAATTTCTAGGGAACTGTAGAAATGTAGAGTCAGCTCCTCACTCAGCTGATATAAATCACTTGTGCTCCACTAACTTCAGTAGAATGATCTTTGGACAAATTAAGAATATGGCCCATGAAAACCAGCTTCCTTTCTTTACATATTTACATAAAAATTATCTGATATCTTTCAGATGAGAAAGAGCTGAAGCTGGGATGTGGCAAGGAAGGATATATTTTCCTTTCTATGCTGAGCATATGGGGACATGCAAAAGTTACCCAGTGATCAGATGTTTATTTTCAGAGCACTCAGAGTTTGATTTCAGAGCATCAGCTGAGTTGTGGTTACACCTATGAACATGTTTTTACTTTGTAATGTCGGGGGTGGTGGGGGAGGAATAACTAAGAAAAGGGATAAACTACCTTGCATGTCATATGGAATATCACGGGGTGAGAGTGTGCATACGGACAATTTCCATGGAGTAAGCAAGGTGCTTGAAGGTCACACTACAGTAATTTATCTAGCTGCCTAGTGAGGCAAGTTCAAAAACAACCTTCCTGGAAAGCATAAGTTACAGTAGGCAGAGGAACTGCTTAGCTTAGACACTTTGCTTAAGCTTTTGTTCGAAGAGTAAAAGCTGGGAGAAAATGGATACGTCAGTAAGTCAGTCCCCCAATATGCACATATATATATATGTCTGTATTGCAATTTGCAATTTGCAATCAGTAAGGCAATCTAATTAATTTTTGCTAACAAATTTAGCTAATACAGAATCCAAAAACCTCTACTAGCATTTGTGACTAGTTACGTAACACAGAAGTAGGTCTATACATTGTTTTTACAGCCACTTTAGCTATGCCAGTTTAGAAACCATTATAGATAAAGCAGTCAGTCCCTGCTACAAACTGCTGACACCGACAAGGTTTATTTCTGCAAAAGTACTGACATAAGACATCTTTATACTAGAATACATGTATCCCCCAGTGCATGCTGAATTGTTTTAACTATACACAGACAAAACCTTAATTGAAATCATTAAACCAGTATGAAAATCAGTGTATGAAGACTAGGCTTTAGAAGACAAAGATTCAAGTCTCAAGGAGTACACAGGTACAGTTAATTAAAAAGTGTAACAATGTGCAAAGTAAAAATGTAATAGCCAGCAGAAGGAGCCTAATTGCCTGGGAAATGTGAGACTGGCTCTTGGTAGTAAGTTTTAAGTTTAGTTTGGGGGAGAGCTATTTGTGTGGGAAAGGCTGAAGAGCACTGGTTTCTTGAATAATGACATGCTATGATGGGAAGAATGAGAAGCAATTTGGGCACTATTAGCTACACTGTTCAAGAGTAATAAGGAACTTGAAAATTATGTCAGAGAAATGAGATAAAGACAACTATTATACTGTTTGAAGGCCATCATCTAGTATAGCTGTGGAGGGGTCTGGAGAACAAGTCTTATGAGGAGCGGCTGAGGGAACTGGGGTTGTTTAGCCTGGAGAAAAGGAGGCTCAGGGGAGACCTCATCGCTCTCTACAACTACCTGAAAGGAGGTTGTAGCGAGGTGGGTGTCGGTCTCTTCTCCCAAGTAACTAGCGATAGGACGAGAGGAAATGGCCCCAAGTTGCGCCAGGGGAGGTTTAGATTGGACATGAGGAAAAATGTCTTTACTGAAAGAGTGGCTAAACATTGGACCAGGCTGCCCAGGGAAGTGGTTGAGTCCCCATCCCTGGAGGTATTTAAAAGACGTGTAGATGAGGCACTTAGGGACATGGTTTAGTGGGCATGGTGGTGTTGGGTCAACGGTTGGACTCGATGATCTTAGAGGTCTTTTCCAACCTCAATGATTCTATGATTCTCTGATTCTGGATTCTATGATAAATGAAAATGGAAACCAGTAAGGAACATAATACGATATGCTTATGATATTTTGTGTTTGAGCTATTAGCAGGTGCAACACTATTTGCATCAGTGGAGCTGTCTTGACTTGCTTCGCAGCTCAGTGTGGTCCTATATCTATTTTATATGCCTACATTATATAGTGTATGTGCTATTGAAACACAACAGAAAACTTTTGAAATGCATTAGAATGTTAGACTATATAGAGTGGTTAAAATGTGTAGCTGCTTTAACTGCTTGCCATCTGAAATACAAGGAGATGAACCTAAATTGTCTGCTGTAAATGCATGTAAAGAAGTTTTGGGTTTAAGCCCAGATATGAATATACAAATAGATAAAGTTTACTGAATTGTGACACAAAGTCTCAGGGGTTTTGTGGGAATGTCAAAAAACACTCAGCAATCAGAACGTATGCCTGCCATGTTAATACATCTTATGCCTCTGTCTCCAAAACAGATTATGGAGATGGCTGTGAAACAGAAAAAAAGAACATTTATTTAAGAGCTACCTTTACATATTTTTCCAGACTTAACTAAAGCTACTCCAGCGGAGCAACAGCCTAGGATTTCCTCTAAAAAGGGTTTTTAGCATGAGGGATGTAAGCCTCCCATTTTGCATCTGGCAAAGTGGAGTGATCGCTATGGAAATAGGCAGCGTAGCCTACATTTCTGCATGGTGATCAAGCTAAAGCTTTTCTAAATTGCTGATCTGCTTCCCTTGTTACAGATGAATACATCAGAGGAAAGTCGCTAGAAGTTGTCTGGCTTAATGACAGATTGGCACAAGATCCTACAACAAGGCGAACTTTGATTCCTACCCATGCACTTAGCAACTTGTCCCAAACCTTCGCTATTACGAACTAAGATTCTGAAGAAGAAATGATAACTTATTTATGGTGATTTATGAATTGAGGGGACAAAAAAGAATGAAGCTGAATTTTCTACTGTATTGTAAATTACTCTGCAAGCATCTGAAATCCATTGTTATAAAAAGTAATTATTAATTTGTGTAGTGCCATAAATGTATGTCCTAGCTATTAGCCCTGCACAAGTGAGTCTGTTGTTTTAATTGACTTCAGCAAGACTGTTTATGTGAATAAGATGAGCAAAACTTTGGCTGTGAGGGAGCATTTCTCAAAGCTTGAGGCAGAACAATCACATGGGTGTGAACAGACCTCTCTATTTTTCTCTAGGTTACCAACTTCCAATTTAAGAAGGAATGTTGTAAAAAAAAAAAAAAAAGACTATCTGTATCTTCTTTTTCAATATGAAAAGCAGCGGGGCACGGCCGCAGCCCAGGGCTGAGCTGTGAGGGCAGTGCGTACCCCCGCTTCAGTGGGGTGCTCCAGCCCCGCTCCCACCCCACAGCTCTGATGGGTTGTGTCTTCACATGGGGGCACGGAGCAGCCCACAGTGCACATGTGCAATGGAGCCCAAGCTGCTGGCAGTGTAAGGAAGGGATTAATCCAGGCTCTCATTCAGTGTGAGGCTCGGCCCATCTGTATTTAGGGGAGGCATGGGGCATGTGGCTACTGCAGCTCCACATCAGCGTGGAAGGCAGCAGACAACCGTCCAGTTTCTCCTGTACAAGAGCTGGTTATTGTGCTTCTGGGATGTGCATAGTTTCTTCTGGAAGAAATCACCACGTCAAATGGGTGTCTCTTCCACATATGGAGATATTTTCTCAATGGTCCTTTTGAGCCATCTAAATTCTTCATTTTATAGCATTACGTAAAATACTTGTAATGCTATTAACATGCAAGATGAGTCTAAATATGCACAATCCTTTTCTGTTTAAATGAATTATTATAAAGCTCACACAGTTCACAACCAGCTTTGTGGATCACAGAGTTTCACAGTACCTTATGTGTGAGAAACAATCAGAAATTTGATTTTTTGAGGTTACATTTTTAAAAACCTTTGATATTGCCCATGAAAATCAATTTCCTCCGTGGAAGTTTAGGACTTGTGAAGGGGGTTATTCTCACATTTTTGCGAATTCCTACAGAAAAGCAAATGACCTATGATCCCAAAAAGTTGGCAGGTGACTTATTAAACTTCTCTCAAATCTCCTTCAGGAAGTTCATTAAAACTCTATTTGGAAATGGCCAGGTGCTTCTTTCCCACAGTGCAAGAAGGAGATCTGTCACCCTGTTTAAAAAATTGTTTGGTTACTTGGGATAAAGAAATAATCATTACACCAAGCTGTGTGGTTTTGTGGTGGAAAACTGTGACTTGGTGAGAAAAGTGCCAAGGTCAATGCAATGAAAGACCCACAGTGAACTCAGACCTGATTTCAGAAGTCAGTGGTGGATGGAGGCCAGGAGAAGAAAATCTTTTCTGTGGTTCACTTGAAAACACTTTTTAAGATTCTGGATAAAAATAACTCTAGCTTGAGAGAGTTTTTAGCTAGAAAAAATATCATTAGAAAAGATTTTTATATGTTTTATGAGTATCGCTAAGGCTGACAAAATTACCTTGTTTGACACTGGATCCTGACCTAAATACTATGGCCAAGTCAACTAACAGGAAAATAGTAGGGCTAAGCCTTTTTCATTCTTTATTCTGCCAAACCACTGCCTCTTGCAATCAGGATTGATTACAAACACCCAATTAAGAGGCATTTGGAACATGATCTGAACACTAATCCTGTCTCTTTTTCTCTTTATACCTAATTATCAGCCTTAAGATGGGTATTAGCACTTTAATTAGTAGATTTACTTTAGGAACTTCTACATAAACTAAGAAATCTATACTATATGCATAAATGTGAGTATATGCACAGTCTAAAAGAGGTGCATGTAACACATGCATATATCCAGGTAGGTCTGTGTGATATATAAGTCTAGACATATACATGTGACTGCATGTATATCCTGTTTTCAGACATAATTTCATTTTGGAAATACTACAAAAGAAAATAATTGAATTTGGTTTTACATCAGCTGTATAAAAATCTCTATCATAATTATCAAATTATGATCCAATGTTATAGCTTGCAATAAGCTATAATTAAGAAACTAATTTTCAGCAACACATAAGTTTTTGTTTTAATTACATTAGCACAGGAGAGGGGGATAGAGAGGAGAGCAGGGTGGGGTTGACTGAAAACATATTGAGTGTTTCATGGGGCTAATGCCAATGACTCTGGGTTTCAATTTAGAAAGGACTCAGCCCTCTGTTCTGAATGTCTATCTCTGTCCACAGAAAGGATGAAGGATAAGGCTCATGGGAATCCGTATTTGACCCTCAAATTTTTTCCTGTCTGAAAGGTATCTGGTTGAAACACATCAAGACAGAATTCTCCCCACAGTTCACTTAACTGTCTGGATTAATAGAAACGCCTCCATATGATTGTTATTATAATTTTAATGTGCTACTGTACAGAGACCCAAGTCAAGACTCTACTGTGCCAGAGAATGCACCCATACACAGAGTGCAAAACCAGGCTCTGCACCCAACACCTCAGCCCCAAACGCAGGCAAGCACAGATTCTCTAGCTATGACCAGGCAGTGTGGTCATGGTTTCCCTATTACCTTTTCCTGAGAAAACTCAAACCCAAACCGCTACTCTTAAAAGAATGAATTGTTAAACAGTTTGACAAAAGAGACTCTCACAAGAGCTAACTGCTTGGATAAACAACCAAAGAGTCGGTTTATTACGCTGTGTAATCAGAAAAACAATATAATGTCCAACTTCTTTCAACTCTTCTTTAGTCTCTAAAGCACAATAAAATAACAGCATTATCTTTAGATACTTGCATCTGATACTTGTGTGCAAATACATATTAAATCTTGTAGCAAAGAGCACATACTTGTATATACTTCCACAATCCAGAACTTTAAGTTAAGGAAAAGAATTATTTGTGTGTGTGTGTAGGGGAGGGAACACGTTCCATGTCTACTGCAACAAGTGTTTTCTGCTTCCCTGATCCTGCGCAGGCTCTGGGCTGACTCCTTTCCTTGGCACGGTTTACTGTAGCCTTCCAGAGGATATCAAATAGCAGTGGTCACCAGCAGGGCTGTCTGGAGTCTAGCAGCACGCTCCCTGAGAAAGCCTTTCGTGTGCTTTATATAGAGTAGAGAAATGCCCTTGCAGTGCACCCAGAAACATGAGATATCACATGCCCCACAAATCCAGTGCAACGACTCATCCTAAATTATGCCAAAAATACTTGTTTCTTGTTTGGGGGATAGAATGAAGGATTGTGCCCTTCATCCCCTTAGTACTCCCAAAGAATCTCTCAGTAACCCCAAACAGCTCTTGAGGGACAGATTTTTGAGAGAGACAAGGGGGTGGAGAAGACGCCCCTTTGGCCCGGGTATGGCTTTCCCAGTGGGTCGGTGCGGGGCCCCACGTCCTGCTCATGGCTGTGTCGAGCCTGGCTTTGACAGAGAGACATTCAGGCCTTTGCCAGCCTCCTGCAGTGAAGTACGCAGTGGGGTGGCTCAAGGTGTGTGGGCTGGGTGATTTAGTTAATTCAAATTAAAGCAGACATGGGAGCATGGGCGTTCCTCCCATTGCCCTCAGCAGGTGAGGAGAGGGCATTCCTGCTGCGCTTGGGTATCTCGTCCTGAGGCAAGCAGCTAAAAGCCCAACACTGACGCCCAGAGGAGCGGGACCAGGCCATTAAAACCATATTTCTGTTTGAAAGCTTTGAGGCCTTGGCTCCTTCAGACTTCTCTGCTCAACCATGGGCAAATATGAATATGGTCCCTGCCTCTCACAGGCCTGAATGAATCTGCTCCTTTGCTAGCTCTGCTGCTTACCTCGTGTTGTCAGCTGCAGTCACCTCACCGCCTGCTGCGCTCAACAGCAGCAGGGGGAGAGGGAATTAGGAAGCTCTGGCTGACATTTGCCATCAAAACGACCGACACAGTCATAAACCAGTCCTACGGGGCCTGTGCTGCACCCTTCCTCACAGCCTTAGAGAATAACAGGAGACAGCTCTGTGGAAGCGGAGGGCAAAATTCCCATTGCTTCCAACGATAACGGGGCTGCATTGGGCCCAGACCCTCCATTACACCTGAGATGTCCTTGGTGCAGTTTGTGGGAGCAGTTCAGGGCTGGTAAGGCCAGAGCCAGGCTCCAGCTGTGCCTCTGGGCAGTCAGAAAGCAGCTATCATGTCTGCAGCCATTCACAGGACCCTTCTGACAGGCAAGGCTTGACGGGCAGCCCAGTGATGTCCTTTACAGGCGGTTCTCCTCTAGATGGGCAGCTAGGACATGTGCACCGCTGCATTGCCACGGCAGCTCAGTGCCATCCGGGGCTTCTCTTACTCCCATCGGCTCAACCCAAAGGGCTCAAACCACCTCTGCACGAGGGAAACACGAGACACCAAGTCTGCACAAAGCAGATCTCGCTGCATGGAGGAATAGGAACCAGGATTTAGACAAAAGTAAATGAAAGCTTAAACTTTGCAGAAACTAAAGAAAGGCTGAGCCGTGGCTTGCCTTGCTCCTGTTTATCTTACCAGCCTCAGTTTGTTATACCTACAGATTTATAGCATAAATCCATTGACATTATTTAGAAATGAAATGGATGGATGAATTTCTAACGTCATTAAGGTCTATAGGAGTTCCGCAGGGCTACAGTTTCACTCTGTAGGTCTGGATAGCCATTCCTTTCTTCCTTACTCAAGGATCTGGAGGAGCTGTTTTCTTCTATATAAACAAACATAGGTATTTTTTGCCCTGTATGCTATGACTGCAATTTCTATACAGCTCTAATCTCATCAGTGTAACTAATCCCTGGTAAATGCAATATAAAGAATAATTACCTATGACATCTCTCCTTCTACAACTCGAATGTTTCCAAAATGGGCAATTTTTCCATTCTAAGTGATTTGACAGCATTGTGTATATGCTGTATAGTTGTCAACCAAGGATGATATTTACTCTTTATGTCTATAAATGATGGCCAATAAAACAATTGTGCTGTGTGGTATATCTATGAAAACCTTGTAAAACAATACAGTCAAGTCTGGCAACAAAGTCAATAATTTGTCAGTAAGGAAACCACTATTGGGCTTTCTCTACCCAACCCTCCACCTTTCTTAAGCCCTTTTCTTCTGAAGCTTCACATTCATTTTCTTAATGTTTTTAACCTAGTGTCTGTGAAATTTTTATTGCTCCCTAGATAATGACATCTGATCTGAATGTAACCACACACCTCTTTGCTCTGCAACATTTGTCACAAACCATTATAAATTATCATGCTGATCGTGTGCATTGCTGGGAAACCGGAAAAGTTCCATAAATTCAGAGTACTGTATCAGTGACATTCTTGTTTATTATCTAGGTATAAAGTTTTACTAGATTCAAGATGGCTACATTTACACAGTAGGGTACTTCAGCAACACGAGCCTTGTACAGCTTGCACTAAGTGCTGAAAAGCATTTACCACATGCAACAAACACTGGAGCATTTTAACTAATACGTAGCCATATGTTTTGTCTCTTCTATTCATTTTAACCATGTTCCCGACTCCGAAAATGCATGGCTGTTATTGGGGCTTGCTTGAGAAAAGGCAAAACGGCAAACAGAAACTATTTTTCTCTTAAAGTACAACCATAATTTCTGTTTCTTGGCCTCCTGAAGAGAAGGCATAACACTCATTAAAGTTAAAAGTTAAAGGGACTCCGTATTTTTTCATTATGTATGTCCTTGATAACAATCTGTGGTTGACATGATTGTATACTTCCCGCCGAGACCCAGTATTTCCATTATGCTGGTTCAGTAGTTCTGGCTAGATTTTTTATTAGATGAACCTAGCTTGTGTGAACATATTTTTAATTATTTGCGTATCTTTATTCTTCAAAACTGTGAAAGTTGAGTCCTTTGGAATGCCTCCAGAGAAACAGGAATTTTCACCATGTTTGCTTGAAATATAAAACAACTAAAACGGTTCTGATCATCAGGAAATCAGACATATATGAATTTTATGAGGAGTAATTTGAGAAATACTTATTCATTAAAGCATAGCATAATAAGTAGGTAAATCAAGGGCATATTTTTAAAATTAATTCCAAACCCTAACATACAAAGAGACTAACTAGGAACAGCTTCAGTACACCTAATACTTAGATTTGCTGCTTTTGATTCTCCTCAGAGGATCAACCTTTCGCCAGTTTTACATTTCAACACATCTAGCCCTCTATATAGAGTAATATTCAAAAAAGATAAGGCCTCTTGATTTTCTTGTTGACACTACAGAACAAGAAGGTAACCTTTCCAAAGTCACATTGTTTCCCTCCCTGGGCTCACGGAGTCCTTGTTATTAAAGTTGCTTTCAATGCTAACTAAGGTCTAAGATGTGATGAACGGCATTATAAAGAGGATTTTGGGAGCTAGGCCAGCAAGCTAATCTTCTCCTCTAGTCTACTCTAATTGTATGGGGCATTTTTTGTTCCCAGACATGAATTCCCCTATCTCTCATTTTCTATCTGCATTTTATATTTAAGTGCTTATTAATTTTCAGTGCTAAACCTTTCAGTAAACTAGAGTGTAACCTAAATTGCACATTTCTAGATTGCAGACTGAGTTGCTAATAAACTAAGTATATTAGGAAATCAAAATGTACTTAGCTGCAAACCCAAAATATCTTGTGATACGTTTTATTGCATTAATCTCCTGTTGTACCCAATATTTGGTACAAGGAACGTGAATTTTCTAAGTAGACACTGAAATTTCAAACCACAGAGATTGTTGACAAATTCCTGTTGCTGAAATCATTTTCTATTATTCTGGTCCTAAGTTTTTTGGCACAAATACAATCCCTCTCAAGTTAAAAAGAGCAATTTTAAACATAAGTGAAGTAGCAGCTGAGTAATTTAGCATAGCCTAGAAGATTAGCATTTCAGCATAGACCAAATAACGGTAAAGTCATCACCATCGCACACTGCAAAGACAATGCAAACAACCCTGTTTAGAGATTTCCTTCCACCCACTACCATCTCATTACTGCACTGGGCCCCCTTTCAGAGGAAGAAATAATGCAGGGGGGAGAGTGGACAATGAATATTGAGAAGGGAGGGAATCAATCCCTTCCCTGGACCCAGTTCAGCTCAGTCTAGCACTGTTTAGCACAACACCATGCCACAAAGATTACTTGTTCTTCAAATAATTGTATGCTGTACACCACTTTACTGCTGTCAAAGACCACGTTGGTTTTACAGAATTGGAAAAACATGTATTCTAGCAAGGAACAAAAAGGATTTGACACTGAAATATGCTTGATTTAATTTCCTAATCTCTATCTAAGGGACAAAGAGAGACAGACAAACATTTTAAAGCATTAGCACTGTCCGACAGAACAAAAGCAAAACCCGTATCAAGAAGACACAGGGAAGTGAAATATTGTCTGAGTACAACAAATTAAAAATTAAAGAATGGGAAGTCAGTGTGTGAACATATGGCATGAATACGAGCTGCAGCTCCAACACCACAGTAAAAATTTGAACGAAGAGTCAGTTTAGTTTTATGAGCATAGGGTTTTCCTGCATTATCACTCAACTATGGTACTGAAATGCTGATGCATAACAGATTATAAAAAACAACAAAAAAGCAACGAAGCACCACACTGCATCATTAAAGATCTTCATTTTAAGGGAAATCAATAATTGTGATCTAGGTAATCAATTTATTAAATAATAGGAAAAAGATGTGCATGGTAAAAATTAAGTGCTTGAGTACAGTCGCTCTCTTTCTCTAAGTCCAACACTCTAACCTTATGGTCCATTACAACCACTCCTGACAATGCTGAGCATCATTTTACGGGACCAAATCCTCTAAAATCTTGAATACTCCCATGAAATGCCAAACACCAATGGCTATTGAGTTTAATCTCTTCCTGACATGCAGAGAAAACCTTGACTGGTAGCATTAATGTACACTAACTCTCTCTTGCAGTTGTCAGAGGGGAATGAAAAAAACCATGATACTCAAGAAATTTTTAAATAATGAATCACTAAAATATTTTCTTCATGAAACAAGTAGGCTGAATTTAGAGGGCATGTCGAAGAGGGGAATGATCTGACCATGTGTTGCCTTGTGCAAGCTACGTGGTTTACAGATTTGGGGAAAAGTGGGGAACAGCTTCTGGGAGGCTCTGACTCCCCTTCTCACTCTTGGAAATAGATAGTCAAAGGGAATGCAAGCACAGGGGAGCAAAGGGAGCCTCAGCTATCCCCTTCCTCCTCTCAGGGCACTACAGTAGAGCAGGAGGAGGGGAAAGAAGAGCTACTGGCTATAAATCAGGAGCAAAGGGTGAAAGGGGGAAATATGACTATCAGTCCTGCAGTCCACTGCTGCTTAATGGGAGAGAGTAAGTGCCAGACTAACTCTGCGTTAAGAGGATCTGGCAGTTTATAAATTGCCTGTTTCTGCCATAGGCTGTTTGTAGCTGCGGGGATACAAAATGAAAGGGAACTAGTTTTTAAAACTCCAGAGACTTACTCAAAAAAGCAAACAGGCCAACAAACACACAACGGTGCCTCACCCTAATCGCATCCCCATAACGTGCATCATCACCATCATCCACTCGCCTCTCCCATCAGGCAGACAGAGTTCAAATACACTTTAGAAAGCTCAAAAAGATGCAAAGATCTTTTTAACACACACACCACTACCTTCCCCCCCCCCCCCCCCCAGCCCCGAAGAATGCTCCGCCGAGCGCCTCCTGCGTCTTGCCACAGCAAACACCGGCCGCAGCCCCTTGGCAGCGACGGGGACCGGCCCCGGGCGCGGCGGCGGGGCAAGGCAGGGCGCGGAGCCCAGCGCGGCGGGGGATCGGCGGGCGCGGGGCGGCGGCGGCAGCCGGCCGGCAGGTGGCGCCGTGGCGCTCCGGAGCGCGGCGCCCGCACTTACTTGCAGTCGCGGTCCTCCAGGTCGAAGTGGGGGTTGAAGTTGATCATGATCCTCTGGTAGGGCTCCGGAGCCTGGATCAGCCACTCGCATTTTTGGCTGGGGTGGTAGGACTGGGGGTAGCCGGGAGAGGTGAGGTACCCGGGGTTTAAAATTTTGATCGTGTCGCCGCACTTATCTGCAGGGGAAGCAAACAGATTGGCTTTTTTCAGCTCCCCCCGGCAAGCACTTGGTTTCAGCCCGCAGCAGGGACTCAGCCGTCAGCCGTGGGAATGCTGGGGGGGTTGCAGCCTTCTTCAAGCAAACTTTTGCTGCATCCTTGTGCCTTTAACGCAAAGGCATCTCTGCTACATTTTATCGAAGGAAAGAGGTCTGCCTCTCAGTGCCCATCCTTAAGTCCAGTGGCTGGACAGGCAACAGGTAGCAGAAGATACCCCGTTTCTAAACAGTACCCTTTTAAAAAGCCCCGCGCCCTGAGCAAACAGTGCCCCTTACAGTGTTAAAACCTTGCATCCCCACTACAGGTTAATGTTGGCTCAGAAGGGTGTCTGAGACTCAATTATCTCCAAAAAGTTAAATCTTAAGTACGACGTTTTAAGGAAAGCTGGGAGGAAAGCTAAAAGGATGCCATTTGACCCCCTGCCCAGCTATGGGATAAGCCTGGTCTGTGTCACTGACCACTGGGATTGTCTTGGTGGATCCAAGCTCATTCGCAGCAGACCCTCCCTTTGTTTTATCAGTCCATAAATCTAGGCAGGTTGAAACTATCTGTGCTCTTCAAACCCAGGCTAGCAGAGAACAAAGTGGTTTTAGTGAAGCAGAAATCATCCACTATTTATTCCTTCAAGGAAGTTTGTTCATGCTTGGAGACTGCATCAAAGTAATGGAGCAGAACAACATCCTTTCCTCTTCCCTCTGTCCCTTCCTCCCCCCAACAACAACAAAGATTTATTTCTAATAGGAAAATAGTTGCAAAAGTTTCCAGAATCACCAAGTGTGACTGTGAAATGTGGTATGCTGCATCTTGCTCCTTTGGCCAGCATTGTCAGGGTTGCATTTTAAGGTTTACAGGAAAAATAAAAAGGGACAAGAAATCCAACCTACACAGTCACTCACTTCACTGTCCAGTGCAGGTTTGCGTTATCACTTTTTTACTACTGTGGATTTCTTTCTATAGATCTTCAGGGAGGAAAAGCTTTCTCCACACATTGATTGCTTAATTTAGAGCAATAAAATATGATAGTAAACTACAGACAGGAAGAATGTCCACATTAAAAAGCAAGACTATATATCACTACATTCCAATAATGGTATATACAGGCTACAGTGCTGTATCTAATACATTCCCTGTGAAAGCAAAATGGCATTCCTTGCTCTCAGCATGAATTTATAAATGTACGGGATTTTATTGTGGGAAAAACAGGTCAAATGGAAATGAATGAGGAAGTGCACATCGAAAATGCATAAAGCTACACTCTTTATAGAAATTATTTGCCATAAATTAGGAAGGAAGGGGATGATACGTACTCAGCTGTATGGTCAAACCCCAGATATTGCTAAGCATGTTGCTGGGAAAGGCTTATCTTATTATTTATTTCCACTTTGCCTTTGCAAAACAGGCTGTTTTCCTCTGACCAGAACAAAAGGCATTGCAGCTCAAAGCTCAAAAGCTGTCACTGGTGATCTTGCTAATCCTCTGTCTGGGGCTCTCAGGGAATCTTGCCTTTTCCTCCCTGTGTAAGCACACTCGGAAAGTGATCCTGTCTCATTAAGCCCACTCCAGTGCTGCAAACAACATGGCAGAGTCTGGCATCTGTTAAATGCCTGAAATAAAGCAGTGCTGCTTCTAGTCGCTTGACAGAGTCACTTCAGAGGACGCTGAGGTGGACTCACTACCACCAGTGCTCCTTAATCTGCGACTTCTGGGAAAGTGACAGTGTAATAAGATAATGCAGTCTGCTAGACTCCCTGGCTCTGTGCAATCTCTCTCACACTTGATTAAGAAGAGCAGTTTCTAATGACTTTGGACCATTAGTTCTAAATGAGGTTAATGAATTAATTTAGTGGACACTAGTACTGCATGTAGGTGAAGGTGGCATTAGTAGGTCTGGTAGGTTACAGCGAAGGTTAATGGCCTTGGTGACTCCAGCAGGGCCACCACATTAACCGTTCATGGTGGAGGCTTCTGCCCAGCAACCCGCCTACTCCCCTTCTTTTAATGGGGAGAAATGATCAACAAGAGCACTGGGTACCCCCTCCCACCCCTCAGAGGGTGCAGGACTAGGGACAGTCCTGGTTTATGTGGGAGCCAGGGACGCGGCTGCCCACACCCCTCACCTGGGCTGGGGGGGTGAGCAAAGTGCACCTCTCGCAGCATCCCCAAGCTGGGCTTGGTGCACGCCTCTAGTGCCTTAGCTCCTGCGCCACGGCGCTGGAGGAGGCAGCTCGTCCTGATTAAATTAAGCAGTGTCCTCAAAACACATTGGGAAAGAGATTAACTTCCATCATAAAACACGCGATTTTAATACTTTTTTTTCCACGACACTCCACTTGCGGTCCCTTATTAAAACAATATACCAGCATAAGTGGAGGGTGCTCTCTTCTTTTAATTACTTTGATTGAAAACCCAGTCAGGCAAAAGTAAATATTTGATAATTAGTTAATAATAATTGCTCAGGATTTGTCGGGAAAGGAAAGCTCGCACGAGCTGTTTCGTGTGTGAGAGCTAAAACGTCAAGCAGTCCCACAATTAGACCGTCTTTAAAAATGCATCATGTGGTGAAATAGTCACGGTGCCCTGGCATTGTTCGGGGAAGGAGAAGCACGCTGCTTTTAATTAGTTGTGTTTTCAAGGGCTGCCTGATAGTACACTAGCTACATCAGTCATTTGTTATGGGATTTCTCTCTTGGAAGGGAGTCTTGAGCCTTCACAGAGCAGCTCAGCTTCTCTCTTGGCACTGTGCAAGTTACACGTAAACTGCAGACTTGGGAAAGAGGTAGTCTAGAGAGCTCCCCGTTTGAAGACTACCCGCAGGTACACACACAGCTAGTAAAAGGCACGATAATCTGAAATCTTACGCTTTGGAAAAAGAAAGAGGGGGAGAGAAAGCCTTCCCTTTAAAATGTTCATTATCTTTCAGATATCGAGGGCGAGACTTATTTAATTGCCTATGGGAGGAAACATTATTAAAATAATTGGCTGTCCTGATCCTGATCTAGTGAGAACGAGCAGCCTGCTTCATACAACAACCCAAAAGAGCGGAAAATAAAGTCGGAAGGCCATGCCAGGGCGGGCGATGCTCGGGCAAGGACCGCGCCGCCCACCTCCTCCGGCAGAAAGTTCCCCCCAGCCGGGCTCAGGTCGGTGCCGGCCCCATCGTCCGCCGTGCCCCACTGTCCGCCCCCCGCTCTGCCGGCCCCGCAGCCCAGCCCCGCAGCTGCCTGCCCAGGCTGAGACCCGACGTCCCCCGTGACACTTACCGCTTCGTAGAGCCCTGGCGAGGGTGAAGGTGAGGGCTGCACAGTGCAGGAGAAGTCCCCAATCCATTTTCCCTTCCGACAGCAGGGAAAGGAGGAAAAAAAAAAAAAAAAAAAGAAAATGCCCTCCACGCACAACTCTTCCTAGGTCTTAAATCCTCCAGCCGGAGTCAGGAGCAGAAAGCACGGTCCGCAAGGGCAGTCCCGGGGGCAGAGGGAGGCTGGCTTCTTTCTGTGCCTCAAGTCGCCCGCATCCTGTCATTTAGCTCCGGCTCCCTCTCCCTTTCCCCACACTTGTTCCTTCTCCAGGCGCCCCTGCCATTCCCAGCGAGACTAGAAAGCCAAATGAAAACGAGGGGGGAAAAAAAACCAACAAAAAACCAACAAACACACAAACAAGACAGACAAAAATCCTCGCCGCTGCTGGCACCTCGGGAGAGCTCTGCCGGGGCGGGCTCCGGGAGACGGGGCGGGGGTGCTCTGCGGAGAGGAGATAAGGAAGGGAAAGCGGCCGTGAGCGGGGACCAGCCGGGCGCTGGAGTTTGGCAAACTGCGTCCCCCCCGCCTGCCCGCTCTCCCGCTGCGGCGCGGCCGCGGCTGCCGCGGGGCCGGCAGCCCCGGGGCGGCGAAGCCCGGCGGTGCCCGGCAATGCCCGGCCGGGACGGCGATGCCCGGCCGGGGCGGCGGTGCCCGGCGCCCCGCACTCACCTGCCCCGGCGGGAGGCGAGCGAGCGCGCTGCCGCCGCAGGGTCTCCCGGCCGGCCGAGGAAGGGGGAAGCGCCCGGGCGGCCCCTGCTCGCAGCCTGAGGAAGAGGAGCGCAACTCAGCGGCAATAAGAGAGGCCGAGGAGCCGCCGTCTCCCAAGCCCCAGTCCCCTCCCCCTCCCCGCCCTCCTCCTCCTCCTCCTCCTCCTCCTCAGCCCCCCAAGACATCGGCAGCGCGGAAGAACCAACAAACAAACACGACAAACCCCAGCCCTGACACCCAGCCGAGGCGGGGGCTAGCTCGGGGGGACGCGGAGGGGGAGAGGGGGGACGAGAGGCGGCCTCCCCCGCCACGGCAGGTAGAGCCGATCCAGGCGGAGGCACCCACCTGCGCCCCGCCGCCCCCGCGGGCTCCTGCGCGGCCCCGCGCAGCCCTGCCCTGCCCTGCCGTGCCCGGCCCTGCCCTGCCGCCCCCGTCGCCGCGGCCCCACACGCAGACACGCACACACACGCACCGCTGCCCACCTCCCGGCCCGCTCCCTCCGCGGTGCCCCGCGCCCCGCTGGCACCCTGCCCCGTCCCCTCCCGGGCCTCCCCCTCTGCCGCCTTCCTCCCCCGCCAACACTCTCTTTTTTGTTTCGTGCGAGTGTGCAGCCAAGCGCCCGGTCCCACACGTGTCCCTTGGAGTCCCTGCGGTCCCCCAGTGGGACACCACCATCCCCTGGGATCCTAGGGGCTGCTGGCCACGCTGGTGTGGGCTGTGCTGTGGGGACGCCCCGTGAGGGGACCCCCAGGTACCAGGCTCACCCAGACCCACCGCCCTTGTCCCCTTTGCATTTCTGCATCCCTTGGGGGCCTTCCTGCACTCTCTCCCTCCTGATCCTCTTCCCACGCCCCTTCTCGCCCACCCTGGCTGTCATTCCCGCTTCTCTCAGCTTCTCTTGCTGCTTTGCCCCCCCAGTCTGTCCGTCTCTCATGAAGCCTCTTGAGGGGCTGAGTTGCTGCTGGCATCCCCCGGGGCCGGCTCTGCTCCCCATGGAGGCTGTGCAGCCTGAAATCCCCACTGGGGACTGTGTGTCTCCTTCTGAGCAATCCCCCCCTGGCTGGCACCAGGAGACAGGCACAAAGCGGGGACGTGGTGGGCTCTGAATCCTGCTGCTTTGGCTGCACGGTCTGGTACTCACCAGCTATGGGGCCTGCCCCTTCCTTGCCCCACTGCCCTTCCTTACAGGCTGTCCCTGCACCCGGGGAGTGATTACCTAGCTGAACCCAATTGCTTCTTTTAAGTGGAGCGCTTTGAGCTCCCTCTGTGTGGAGGCAATCCAGTCGCTGGGGTAGGGGTTAGAGGAAGAGCTCTAAGGCTGAAAGCTGAAACAGTGTTAAATGGTCCCCAAAGATGGGTCTGTGCTAGGAAAATGACCTGCGGCCAACGGTGGATGTCAGCCACTCTCATCTCCCAGAGCAGAGTTTGAAAACAATTTGTTACTGGTGCACAGCCGAGGCAAACTCTGTTAATGCTTCATCAGGAAAAAGGCCTGTTAGAGGACCTACTCCACAAGGAGTCTTTCTGAAGGATGCAGAGGGAAAAGAGTTGGGCTTTGCTGGGGGCAGGGTCATCCTCCAAGTGCAGCCGCAGCAGTAAATCCCTGTCCACTCTGAAGATGTAACTGTGTTTGAAATAGTTTTCAAACATAGTTGTAAGTCTGCAGCCACACAGATTAACTACAAATGTGTTACATCTGTGTTCAGAAATCATACACAGATTCAGCCTCCTCCATCCCTTTTGTCTCCAGCCCCGAGTCTGAGCCTTCCACTCTCACTCTCCCTCACTGCCCTTTTGAAGCCCCGACTTTAAGGTCAGCTGAAGTCTGGAGATTAAGTCCGTAGGAAATCTGTCTGACAGTTTCATACTGCACACTCTCTCATCACTACTTTCTGAGTTTTTGCCAGACATTCCCCTTCTCTTCCCTGACTGCAGTTCTGTAATATTGTGCACTAAAGTGCAGTTTGATCCTGTTATACTCTCTGTACACTTCATTCTTTCCTTCCTTAGCTTCTATCTCTGCCCCTACCCTTGCCCCTGCTCCTGCCCATGCCCCTGTCTGCAGGGAGGCTGGAAACCAGGCAGGCTGGAACTAGTCAGACTGAGTTATTGGGTTCAGTCTCATTTCCCCGTCTTTAGGAAGTCTCTGGATCATCATATGCAATACTTATGCATTTCCTTGATTGATTGGGATGTATATTTTATGGGTAGCACATTAAGCCCCCTTTATCTTTTTTCTTTTAGAGAAGTTCCCAGAACAAGGGGGAAGGGGAGAGTTAACAGTGCTTTCTGATTATTAAAACTCCCATGCTGCTGGACAGTCCTTGAGATAAATTAGTTCTGTCCTGAAGCACATCGTAGTCTGCGATTGACTGAGAGACAATACAGGTTTTAAAATAAAGTACATCTATTTTTGAAAACAGAAATTACCTGCTGATGGTAGCTTACTGGGGGGTTGCAGCAGTGTGTACATACATGTTTGTTTTAAAAACTCAGTCTCAGAAGCCAAGATTAATTCTGTAAGTGAAAAGTAGTAAGCGGATACCCAGAGA
Organism: Aptenodytes patagonicus; assembly: GCF_965638725.1. Lineage (NCBI taxonomy): Eukaryota > Metazoa > Chordata > Aves > Sphenisciformes > Spheniscidae > Aptenodytes > Aptenodytes patagonicus. Next base: position 156,127,885 of record NC_134950.1, read on the forward strand.
GCATGTATATAAAAAATTACACTTAGCACATGACAACAATGGCTCTCTGGCTTTGGGATTAGCATTGTCCGTCAGGTAATTTCTACGAATCTGCAGAGAGGAAATACTCATTCCCAGTTGTATGCTGTAAAGATGCTCCAAACCAATCAACCAACCAACAAACCAACCAGCCAACCAACCAACTTGGGTGGTTTTTCCATTTGTTTTCCTATCAGATTAACAAGTCACTTTCTGCAGATGCAGGCACAGTGTGTTAGTAGCTAGTGTATTTTAAATAAATTCCATTCTCTGAAAGAAAAATTAAACACTTAAATGCAGACAGAACTTGTACATTAGTGAAGATGGTACAATGTGATAAATTGCAAGACTAATGATGAAGGTTGCTTTTATCACCTCAGCCTACCTTGTAACCACTAATCCATGTACCAAGGTTTATTTCAACATGCTCATGTCTCAAAAATCAGTGCTTCCTCCTCTTGCACAGAGAGAGATGTGCACCAGGCTGCAAAGACAGCTGAACGGGAATGGCCTCTGTTGTGGCTAACGTGGCCCATGGAAGAGGATTTCTGCCCTTCCTTAGCACTCCATGGGCATTTTGGATTTCACACTGTGACTTTTTTTTTGCCGTTGAATTCTCAAGGCCTAGGAAATACAGCAGAGTCTGGTACACTAACGTCCTTTCCTATCATAACATGAATGGCATTAGTCTAGTTTTTCTACCCATCTTTTTCTCTCTAGTTCACAGCTATAGGTGCAGGTTTCTTCCATGTATGAATTGCCCTGAAATGATGAGCGAAGACATTCTATCCTTGGTTTACATATATTTATCTGAAAATGTTTAATCATCTTGAATATAAACTGGCATCAAATGAAACATTCAAAAGTCTCTTTTTATAATCCACTTCTCACATTTTAGTCACAGTATTTTAGGTCCTGATCCTGCAACTGCTTACACATTTGTTCAGCTCTCCATTTTCACATCAGTAATGGGATTTTATGTCAAGGATGAGTTAGTGTTACAAAGACTGAATCTGAATCCAGTGTATGTAAAAGTTAATGGAGTGGCTAGCTTTGGGGTTTGGGTTCAGGCCCATCTTTGCTTCATAATTTGACTTGGTGCTTATAACGCTTTTTTGAAGATTGTCTGCACTTCTGTTATAAACCTGTTTCTCAAGAACTTTGTAATTCAGCCATAAAAAATATTTGCCTTGGGCTAAATAATGTAATATAAAACTTAAAATTCCAAAGGAAAAAAACCACTTTTCCCATTTTAACAATAGCAGAACAGAGCAACTTTGATGTTTACTCCTTTATGCACTCATATAGCACAGTAATGCATTTAATTAAAAACTAAGTTTGGCAAATGGTTAATCCATGGCTGAAGACACCTTTATTTGGTATTATTTTGAAAAAGAAACACAACAAATTGAACCCATCCATAATATTCGATGCCTGAAAATGGAGACTTCCTACCAATATTTAGTGGAGAATAGAAATATATTTGCTTTATGACTGGTACCTACTAATATCTTCATATATAGTCTGGTGCTCATTTATAACCTTCTCTCTAATGTTTTCCTTTTCTTTCACTTATCTTCCCCAATAATCTCTCCAAAATTAGGCTTCTGTGTCATCTCCTCTCCTGTTGCCTTGGCCATATGAATCACTGCTTGGCTTCCTGTTGCTTACTGTGCTGAACCGAAGCTATTTACTCTTATCTTTAAGATCAGACAGACATTTTCCCTTGTCTATCTCTCTCCTCTCTCAACCCTTTTATCTCCTACATCTTTTATCCTCCTACTCTGTCTCTCACACCCAATGTTTTTTTACCCTGTCCTCTCACGTTACACCTCTTCTCCACACACAGCCACACGCATCTAAATGATCCTTCTTCTTGCACTGCACATCTTACCCTTCTCCAAAGAACCACTGCAAATACATGTATTTTTATAAACCATGCCGTCTGATTATACATTAATGTATAATGTACCATTACACATTATTTAAATTTACATATGGCCATGTAGTGCAAAATACACTCAGATCCTATACTCCATTTGTTAGAGATCAGATTCATTTGCATTTACATCATCTCCACGCTGACTACATTGTTAGGGTTAGAGTGACTTTACAAATATCTTACCAAACTCCTTGGAATCACAACTGTGCCATCTCACAAATGCCTTATCAAAACATGTTCATCATCCTGTCTAAACACATTCCACTCCAACAAATTAGCACAGCCCAAGGCTTTATTAGCTGATTATCTGATTATCAAAAGTCAAATGTTTTCATCTGTGTCAAAGGCAAATCATCACACATAACATTCTACTCCCATTTCCAATTTGACAACAAGCTCGTCAGGTCTCTCCTAGGCCTAATTCTTCTTCTGCTTGCATTGCTACAGCTGCCAAAATCTAAGCATGGTCACCATGTTCTTCCAGATTGCCTCACTCCTTTTCTTGTCTTCAGTAATATTTGTATATTGAGGGAGATAGATTGGTGGAGCCGCACCCTACCATCCCTGAGGCAGAGGCAGCAGAAGGAGGCTCCGCGAGAAGCAGAGGACCCCCTGCCTTCTTGCCACCAGGTAGAAAGAGGGGACCTAAGCGACGGGGGGGGATGGAAACGGGTCCCTGCTCGGCGTGCCAGGCGAACCCCTGCCCGGCCTCCCTCACCTTCCCGGTTGCCTTTACACAACAGATATGGGGCCCTGGAACTTGAGGGCGAGGCAAGCGAGGACGTAGATGAAGGTCCATCCGGGGGGTCGCCTAGGGTGAGGCAGTCAGCCCCACGCATTACGACTGCCGCTGCTAAGGAAAAAAGGAGGGTAATTGTCATAGGCGATTCCCTTCTGAGGGGAACAGAGGGCCCGATATGCCGACCGGACCCGTCCCACAGGGAAGTCTGCTGCCTCCCTGGGGCCCGGGTCAGAGACATCACTAGGAAGCTCCCTGGTTTAGTACGGCCTTCTGATTACTACCCGCTGCTGGTTATACAGGCTGGCAGTGATGAGGTTGTGGAGAGAAGTCCTGCAGCGATCAAAAGGGACTTCAGGGCACTGGGGCGACTGGTTCAAGGATCGGGAGCACAGGTAGTGTTTTCCTCTATCCCTGCAGTGGCAGGGAAGGATACCGAAAGGAGCAGGAAAACACACCTGATCAACGCGTGGCTCAGGGGCTGGTGCCGTCGGAGGAATTTTGGCTTTTTTGATCATGGGGAGGTTTACATGGCACCGGGCCTGCTGGTGACAGACGGAGTCCAGCTGTCTCACAAGGGAAAAAGGATCATGGCTCATGAATTGGCAGGGCTCATTGAGAGGGCTTTAAACTAGGTTCGAAGGGGGAAGGGGATAAAACCAGGCTCGCTAGAGATGAGCCGAGGGGTGGCGTGCCGATGCCGGGGGCGAAATCGATAGCCCAGCTCAAGTGCATATACACCAATGCACGCAGCATGGGCGGCAAGCAGGAGGAGCTGGAAGCCATTGTGCAGCGGGAGAGATATGACTTAGTCGCCCTCACAGAAACATGGTGGGGTGACTCTCACGACTGGAGTGCTGCGATGGATGGCTACAGACTCTTCAGAAGGGACAGGCGAGGAAGGAGAGGCGGTGGGGTGGCCCTGTATGTTAGGGAGTGTTTTGATTGTATAGAGCTCAACGATTGTGATGATGGTACGGTTGAGTGTCTATGGGTAAGGATGAGGGGGAAGGCCAACGAGGCAGATATCCTGCTGGGAGTCTGTTATAGACCACCCAACCAGGATGAAGGGGCGGATGAAGCGTTCTATAAGCGGCTGGCACAAGTCTCTCAATCGCTAGCCCTTGTTCTCGTGGGGGACTTCAACTTCCCGGATGTCTGCTGGAAATACAACACGGCAGAGAGGAAGCAGTCTAGGAGGTTCCTGGAGTGTGTGGAAGACAACTTCCTGACACAGCTGGTAAGTGAGCCTACCAGGGGAGGTGCCTCGCTCGACCTGCTGTTTACCAACAGAGAAGGACTGGTGGGAGATGTGGTGGTCGGAGGCCGTCTTGGGCTTAGCGACCATGAAATGATAGAATTCTCGCTTCTTGGTGAAGTAAGGAGGGGGGGCAGCAAAACTGCAACCATGGACTTCCGGAGGGCGGACTTTGGCCTGTTCAGGACGCTGGTTGAGAGAGTCCCCTGGGAGACGGTCCTGAAGGGCAAAGGGGTCCAGGAAGGCTGGACGATCTTCAAGAAGGAAGTCTTAAAGGCGCAGGAGCAGGCTGTCCCTGTATGCCGTAAGAAGAATGGGCGGAGAAGACGACCGGCCTGGCTGAACGGGGAGCTCTTGCTGGGACTCAGGAAAAAAAGGAGAGTTTACCGCTTGTGGAAGAAGGGGCAGGCGACTCAAGAAGAGTACAGGGATCTCGTTAGGTCGTGCAGAGAGGAAATGAGAAAGGCAAAAGCCCAGCTAGAACGCAATCTGGCCGCTGTCGTTAAAGACAACAAAAAAAGTTTTTACAGATATATTAATGACAAGAAGAGAGCCAAGGAAAATCTCCATCCTTTATTGGATGCGGGGGGGAACATTGTCACCGAGGATGAGGAGAAGGCTGAGGTACTCAATGCCTTCTTTGCCTCAGTCTTTAACAGGCAGACCAGTTATCCTCAGGGTACTCGGCCCCCCGAGCTGGAAGACGGGGACGGCGAGCAGGATGAACCCCCCGTAATCCAGGAGGAAGCAGTCAATGACCTGCTATGCCACCTGGACACTCACAAGTCTATGGGGCCGGATGGGATCCACCCGAGAGTGCTGAGGGAGCTGGCGGAGGTGCTCGCCAAGCCGCTCTCCATCATTTATCAGCAGTCCTGGTTAACGGGGGAGGTTCCGGAAGACTGGAGGCTTGCCAATGTGACGCCCATCCACAAGAAGGGCCGGAAGGAGGATCCGGGGAACTACAGGCCTGTCAGCCTGACCTCGGTGCCGGGGAAGATTATGGAGCGGCTCATCTTGAGGGCGCTCACAAGGCATGAGCGGGACAACCAGGGGATCCGGCCTAGCCAGCACGGGTTCATGAGAGGCAGGTCCTGCTTGACCAACCTGATCTCCTTCTATGACCAGGTGACCCGCCTAGTGGATGAGGGAAAGGCTGTGGATGTGGTCTACCTGGACTTCAGCAAGGCCTTTGACACTGTCTCCCACAGCATTCTCCTAGAGAAGCTGGCGGCTCACGGCTTAGACAGGTGGACTCTGCGCTGGGTCAAAAACTGGCTGGACGGCCGGGCCCAGAGAGTTGTGGTGAATGGAGTTACATCCAGTTGGCGGCCGGTCACAAGCGGTGTTCCCCAGGGCTCAGTACTGGGGCCGGTCTTGTTTAATATCTTTATTGATGACCTGGATGAGGGGATTGAGTGCACCCTCAGTAAGTTTGCAGACGACACCAAGTTGGGTGGGAGTGTTGATCTGCTCGAGGGTAGGAAGGCTCTGCAGAGGGACCTGGACAGGCTGGATGGATGGGCCCAGGCCAACTGTATGAGGTTCAACAAGGCCAAGTGCCGGGTCCTGCACTTCGGCCACAACAACCCCATGCAGCGCTACAGGCTTGGGGAAGAGTGGCTGGAAAGCTGCCTGGCGGAAAAGGACCTGGGGGTGCTGGTCGACAGCCGGCTGAACATGAGCCGGCAGTGTGCCCAGGCGGCCAAGAAGGCCAATGGCATCCTGGCCTGTATCAGAAATAGTGTGGCCAGTAGGAGTAGGGAAGTGATCGTGCCCCTGTACTCGGCACTGGTGAGGCCGCACCTCGAATACTGTGTTCAGTTTTGGGCCCCTCACTACAAGAAGGACGTTGAGGTGCTGGAGCGTGTCCAGAGAAGGGCAACAAGGCTGGTGAGGGGTCTGGAGCACAAGTCTTATGAGGAGCGGCTGAGGGAACTGGGACTGTTCAGCCTGGAGAAAAGGAGGCTGAGGGGAGACCTCATCGCTCTCTACAACTACCTGAAAGGAAGTTGTAGCGAGGTGGGTGTTGGTCTTTTCTCCGAAGTAACAAGCGATAGGACGAGAGGAAATGGCCTCAAGTTGCGGCAGGGGAGGTTTAGATTGGATGTAAGGAAAAATTTCTTTACTGAAAGAGTGGTGAAACATTGGAACAGGCTGCCCAGGGAAGTGGTGGAGTCCCCATCCCTGGAGGTATTTAAAAGACGTGTAGATGAGGCGCTTAGGGACATGGTTTAGTGGGCCTGGTGGTGTTGGGTTGACGGTTGGACTCGATGATCTTAGAGGTCTCTTCCAACCTCAATGATTCTATGATTCTATGATTCTATGATTCTATATTCTCAGTGTAATCTGCTTTTTATCTGAAATAGGAAATGGGGGACATATACAGCATATGATTTATGGTAGTGTCCTTAATAATAATGCCTGATCAACTCAAGGGGTTCTGAAGTAGCTGTTTCTGTGATGAAGGAAGTAATACATAGCAAATCCACCCATGTGGACTAAGAATCTGATTATATTTCCATTGATGGCAATGACAAAATCCCACTGACTTCAAAGGAGAAAAGCAGCCCCTGTATGACGATAATGGACCCTTAGATTATAAACTTGTTTTTATCAACTTCAGTTGTTTCCATTTGGTTGCACAATGGGTATATCAATGTCTGTGTTTACACTAAGATAACTGCTGCAAAAAGCCAAAATAGCAGTTCCTTTCAAAGTAAGGCTTTGCCAGACTGAAGGTCTATAATCATTAAGAAGTAGGTGAAAATAGTGTTAGATGTATCTTTGTATTTCTTGTCTTGCTCTATTTTTGGCTGGAAAATTAGTGTCCTGCTCATGTAATCTATTCATCTGTAAAGGCCCATATGATTATATCATATTATTGAAAATTATATGCACTACTTTATACATGTTAGATCTGATAGAATAATACTAGGAAGGGTGCGATGATATTAGGGAAATGGAAGCTGTCACAGCGACACTGCATGGTTGTCATGCACCCCCTTTAGCTACAGTGCAGCAATCACTGTAAACAAGCAGTTGTACTGCATTCATTACAGATCAGATTCCCTTTCTCAGTCATCTCTCATCTTCTTCAGGAGATGTTCTCTATCATAATTTTCTTTGTCACTTATTACAGCTGATGTTAAATGGCTTTTCAGCTAAATGCTTGTTTGGGTTATTTATTAACTAGAGAACATTTACATTGGCATACTTTGATGTTATACTTGAAATAGAGAACCCATTTGTAGACTATAGTGGATTAACTAGAAACTCAGGGAATCGTATTCAAAGGGATTAACTCTTAGGCAATGGATTACCTCCAGTCGGTTAGCTTCATTGGAGGAGATGGAAGCAACCCCTAACACATAGATCTTTATTCAGGTGATTACATGTCCTGAATATATTTGAATAATACTCCAGGTAGGAGTATTATTCAAATAAATGAAATATAATTAGTTTATATGTCTGCTGTTGTTGGTCTTGCACTTTAAGAATATGGACTGAGATCTGGAAGGAGCTCATAGGCTCTACATGGGTAAATTTTGTTTCATACCAGCGTTTGAAAGTGGAAAGCAAGAAATATAACTGGTCTGATTTAATGGGTTCATTTTCAGAATGTTGGTTTCTTTCAGTATTTTCTCCTTATTGCTATGTCTGTAGAAAAATTGCTCTGAAATGTTATGTCTTGTAAAAGTGCTTTGGGAAAAAACCCCACAGAGTAATATTTTGCTTTGTTACTTATCAAGAAGATGCAGTTAAAACAGAAAGACATTTTGGCTATGGAATATGGGTGGGCAATTTTTTAAAAACTGAATTTGTAGGGTGCAGTAGAAGGATGTCAGAGAAACCCAATGGGGGTGATAGAAAATTGGACTGGTAGACTCCCTGGAAAAAGAAAAAGTAAAAGAGAGCCTGAACAAGGACTGACTGAATAGGAAACTATGTTTTAAAAGGCCTCATTTTTCTTGGAAATTTGTTGTGTTTGTCTTTTTTCTCCCTCCTGTCTTTTCTACTGCATTTTTACCTGTATTGGGACCATTTAGTTGCTAATAAAGTCAACTGAAGAACTCCTGTTTTGAAGAAAGTTGACTTCGTAATTTTTACCTACTTTGTGGAAAAAAAATGTTTTCTAAAGAAGCTTCTAAGCAATAACCAAAGCAGTTTTCAACAGGTCTCACAATCTTCTCAATCTTATTTCATGAAAAGGGTAAGAGAATCATTGCGTTAGATTTCTTGTAATCTCCCAGGTATGGTTTTACATTTCTTAAAGACCTTTCTGGAATCTAGTTGTCATTGTGGGTTCATGATTTTATACAATTCAGACAGGTTGTCATGAGAAGAAACACAGTTGTCCAGGTTGTCATAGCAGCTAAAACTTTCCTTTTTGTGAAATTGTCACCAGGCCCTTGGCTTCTTATAACCAAATATCCAGAAACATTATTAGTTTAATGAAGAAGCTCTCCAACAGGCTGTTTCCAAATCTGTAAGTTATCTGTCCAACAAGTATGTCACTGCTGTATGCAGTATTTTATTTGCAAAGGCCATCTGGACAGCCTTGACAAAGGATTCATATCATTTGCCAGAGAACATCTTGTTTGCTGTGAAAAAAAAAATTAAATTCAATGTTTTTCTAAATCTATCCGGAGACATTGCTTTTTTGTTCTCAATTGCTCCGTTGGCTTTACTGTGTTGAAGCTTCGTCACCATTGCAGAATTTATAAACATGACATTATCTCCTTTTTCATCCCTGTAGTTATAATCTTATGCACACCTTTGTTCTTTAAGATTATTTCAGACTCTGATTAGTAAAAGTCATTGATTTATTCTGGTGAGATTTGTGTTTGAATGGAAACTCCCTGACATTTATGTTATGTTGTTTTTAAGATTTCCTTCATGGCTTGTTCACCTTGCCATAGCATATCATAAAACCTTCAATTATTTTCTCCTCCTTTGGGGCAAATTCTTCCATCACAAAGATCTTAATGAGTAATAAACAGACAAAAAATAGGTATCACATATAGACTGGAAAAAGGTCAAAGCCCACTTTAACGGCTTGGCAACTGCATGTAGTGAATCCAAAAGGTGCTTGGTTTTTATTGACTGGAATGAAGATGATTTCAGCTAGGCAGAAAATACCATGCTGTGACCAATGGCCAAGAACCCCACTTCAAATTAATCCTGCAAGATCCCGAGCAATCTTGTAAAAGACTGAGTAACCTCAGCTGCCATACAACACGGAATAGGAGCTGATGTTTTTTCAGCTCCTTAGTAAAACACTGAGCATCTTGCTGGAAAGCTCTATATCCTTCATGCAGAAAGTTCACATGTTAATATAAATTCAAATGTTCTTTCACCCAATTACCCATAATTAGAAAAGGGCTGCCAGACCTTTGTGATACAGGATCTGGATGAAATGTTAGAAAATTAATGAAACTGATTTTTTGACATGCGCAGTATCACTCCCTGAATATAATTAAAATATCATTTTTGAGAACAATGGGAACTTACTGGATTTATTGAAAATGCCTCTTTTATATTTACTGCCTTGATTTTTGTCTTACAAGATAATTTTGTGGCATACACACATGATCCTGGTGCAATCAGTATAAATGTAATACATTTTGCATTCATCAGTATATTCAGAATCTCTCCAAGTCTCCATTCAAGTAAAGTATAGACACTCTATTTTGGAGAGTTTAAGGTGAATGAAAATTTAAAAACAAAGTGTATGAATGGTTCTTAATGAGGTAAATGTGGTACTTGGAGAAAAAATATGAAGTTTGTGATGAGACAGTGTTGACAAACAATTTTTGCTTTTAAATGTTATCTTTTTCATGGCTAAAGAAGACCAGAGACGAGCTAGTGCTCGTCCTTCTGAAGGCCCACACTTTTGCAGATGAAATGTGAACATTTTATACACTGACTGCTTAAAAAATAAAAATGTAGCTTAAAAGTTTAGTATCTCTAGACATGGTGGCAAGACTGCATGTAGATGCTAAAACCCAGCAGAAGGACAGTAGCAGGTATTTAAAGGAGGCTGGGGATATTCATGCGTAATACTTCCCTTGGCGAAGAGGAGTGTTACTGGGGAAGTTAAGCTCACTATTATTATCTGCTGCTGCATTCTGGCAGCACACTGCGGCGTTGCCAAGTGAAGCACACTCAGGTCCTTTAGCCAAGATATTAACCTATTGACCTACTGCCCCAGAATGAGAATGCTGCCAGCCATAATCAGCTCTCATTGAAGAGTAAGGTATTACAAACACTGAAAAGAAACAACTCCTTGGCAACTAATCAGAAGATTTACCTGAGAAATACTCATTGAAATAAGTCAGTTTTTCTGGGAGATTCTGCTGCTTGCCTATGCCCTATGGAAAAATTTGTCGTAATGAAATTCAACTTAATATATATTAAAACAGATTAGGATAACTTTGTTCAGTTGTCAACCTATTTTCGAGTCTGAAGAAAAGTTTGTTTTTCTAAAGGATAGAACAAGGAAAGAGTGTTGCTCTGTAACTTACAGTCATTCCAATCCCTACTATATCAATTTGAAATAGCTTCATATTTTAGTGAATTAAACAGGCCATAGTTAGACTGATAAACTAATTAGGGTGAGATGTGGACCTGAGCAGTACTGATAATTGCCAGCATGATTTTGGTATGTTTTTGATCAGTGCGAGCTTGTGCTTGCAGGCAATGCCCAGGTGAGGTTAGGGAGTGAGCATGGGCCAGGGACCATTCCCCATAGGAAGTCTGGCCAAAGCTGTCCTGCGCAAACGAGACTGGGTTAGTTTCCATCAGGCCAGAGCACAGTCCCTGGCCCATTTCATCAGCTAGCATAGGCATAGCGTTAGTAGCTGCACAGACAGTTACTACATCTTTGCAAAAACTGGTGCTGTCCAGCAAATGGAAAACTATCAAAGTAAGAGTTAACCCAAATGAAGGGCTACTTTTTTGGGGAACATGTTTTTGGTGTGGAGAGGAAGCAATCAAAGTGAAGGGTGACCCTACATACTACAACCTGTTGCTTAGTTCCCCAGTGTGGAGAGCAGTCCCTGTGCTGATACCTAGGGATCAGACCCTGCAGATGCTACAGGCAGGGTTTCCAGGAGGATCTTGAGCATGAAGACATGCAAAAGATTCATCATCCCTGTCCAATCCAAATTCCTATTATTCAGCTACTGTGTGATAGCCCAGGTTTCTCTGTGTCGCCAGGCCAGGGTAAAGAGGGCTTCCAACTGCTCTGGCTAGCAAAAGTCTAGGAAGTGTTTCAGCATTCAGCAGTGTGAGCTGCCTTTTGGCAATGGGGAGTGGGTCTAGTGTCTGTTACAGTTTCAAATGCCCTACTGGAGGGAGGAGGGCCTTTGAGAGGGACAGAGGGGCACCATGCCATATTGCTGTGCCAGTCTGCTGCCCCACCACATCCGGGAGTGGATCTCACATTTGCTGTAAGAGGGGCATGCGTATGTTGCCACAACACAGTAGAAGCCCATCTGTGTGATGGTAGGTTCTGGGAAAACACTGAAGGCAGTGGGAGAGAACCCTTCTCAAGCCATACCTTCTGCCTTCCTCTTCCAGGTCTTGAGCCTGTCCAGTGTGGTGCCCATCTTGCCCCCATATGCTGGATCACCCACAGATATTCCCTATGCTTTGTGTAAGGCATAACTAAATCCTTCTAAGCTCACCTGGGCCAACTATGAATGAGTTAAACACTGGAATGTGAATAGATATTAGGAAACTGGGCAAGGTGAAGGCAAGGAATGTCTTTTAGACACTGCCTTTGGGACACTCTCAGGATAACTTTGTTGTTTTTTGAACTTGTGTGGTGCTACCAGTATGGCCTGTGGATGGTGCAATATCCTGATGTTTCTTTTGGGGCATCTGGCTGGCCGTCCCCTCCTGGGCTTTCTTTTTTGCATGCTGAAAGGAGGGTTGCTTTCTCTGTGAGGCCCAGGCTGGCTCCACAGTGCTCCTCAGACATTTGTTGACATGGTGTTAACAACACTTGTCGTCAGGACTGGGTCCATAGGCCAGGCTGCTAATGAGGAAACTGCCTTACAGCCTCAAGCATGGGATTTTAATAAGCGTGATGTGGAGAGTATACACATGCCCTGGAGTGTTGTGTGAATATTTTGGGTTGCATGTGAGAGTACGAGGTCTTCTGGGTTAATGTTGGAGGATGGTGACGGATGGAGATAGCTAAACATGGTATGGCCTCCTCCATTCTGCTCCTTGGTGGAAGCTAACCCCAGCATGAACCCAAGCTTCATCTTGTAAGGGGATAGTCCAAACCACTACAAAGGAGAATGCAGAGCGGGTGTCAAGGGCCGAATGCTCAAGCTTGCGCACTTGGCCTTTTTAATTTCACAGGGTATGGATATGCACCGTCAGTCTTCACTGGAACTTCTGCCTTTCCTTGGTAGAAACCATGGTTCTATTGCTTTAATAAATTACAGTGTTATTAGTATCAGGCTAGAAACACACATTTTAAACAATTTAATTAAAAAAGGCTTACTAGCTTCCCTATGATCCACCTCTGTGTGCTGACACAAGAAGGTGTCTGAATTTCAAAGCTGGCATGGTTTGAGTCACATCCTGGTGAACCATGGTCACTATCGCTGCTGTACACCATGTTCTGATTGCTGTTTTGCAAAGACATTAATGAGTTTCCCAGATCAAAGCCGGCTCTTTCTCAGCATAGTTTAACATATATAAACAAAATCTGTTGCAGTAACTGTGAAATGATTTGCATTCATAATTATAGTGGCTTTTCTCATAAATTGCAATCATATCCAAGAAAACATATAAAAATAGAAATACATTACTTATGCTTTATTGTTCAAAATGGGCTTCTGTTTTATCAAGCTGCAATGATAAAAAAAAAATACATTTACTCAAAACAAGAAACCTGGAATATCATACTGTGGCAAGGTGGTGACAGATCAAAATCAAGAATAGTGCCATTATCTCTTAAAAAGGAGCTAGAACCTTTGAAATCACTATCACTGTAGCGTTAAAAGCCCCCAAATAAAAACAACACCATGCCGTATAGACATGAGATGACATTATTGTAGCTGAGGGCCTCAACTGAACCAAAACATTTGAATTTTTTATAAGGTTTTACATTTTTGATGAAAATATCTTAGTAAGGAACTGTTAGATTCAAAAATATGTCTGTCAGATAGATATTCAGGTCTGTAGTGTTGTGAAAGCTCTTGGAAGTGACGGTGGATGTGCAGTTGATCAAAAGTCTCAGCCTATTTAAAATGTTCAGTAAAATCCAATTAAGCAAAGTAGAGACCAAGGAATTGAAATGTCTCCTTTTTCCATCCAAGTACCTGCATATCTTTAGGAATTTAAATTATTATTGGTATATGTAGTCTATATAGGAAATAATGAAATATTTTCCCTTCCAAGAAATATAAATTACAACTAAATCCCATTTACTCAGGGTATTTGAGACAGAGATATTGTATTCAGATAACAAGGTCTGAAGTGGTCAGCTGGAGCAACGGAGGAAGAAATTTGATTCTTGGTCTATTATCATAAAAAACATATTCTGCCACTGTTACTCTCATAAAGTTGTAGCTTAGTCCTCAGTATCTTACACCATTTTGGCAGTTTCATCACTGATGGAGACTAGCATTATCTGACATGGATATAGATAACAAAATTTGTCTAAAAGAAAAGGTTTTTCAGTATTCTGCATAGAATATATAGTCTTATAACTTCTGACTGCGGTATTTTACTTAAGCTTTCCCCTGTAATGGATTATTTGGCTGCAATAAGAAGTGACAGGCTTTTCCCATCTTAGGACTAAACATAAAGTCCTTCTGGAATTCGAAAGGAGTTTTTTAATGTCCTAAGACTTCCTCTCTGTAGGTCCTGATTTTAGCTAGAACTAGAAAAAGAAGTGCTGAAATGTAATAAATAAGGCTACTCTCTTGAGCTTTCCAAACCACTTTTACTGACCCAAGAGGCAGGTCAGAAAAATAATGAATCCTGGGAGTGCTTATCTGAACCACACATTTTGAGGAGCAATGGGTCACGGATGGAATCTTTAAAATAAGAATCCAAAGTTCAAGGCTGTTTAGATCGAGTTCTTAGTGTCAGTTCAGTGTAATTTCATGGGGAGCCCATAACTCTAGTGCAATATTAATGATGATGTTAAAAAGCTCATGAATACAGATGCGATTACTACGAGATTCCCAAACCAGTCCTTTGTGATAAGTGTGGTGATAATCCAAAGCTAGGGAAAAGTGAAGGATCATTTACTGTGCCAAGCTTAACACATTTGGGCTCTGTTGGAGTAGTTGGGGAAGCCAATTTTGAAGCTGAGAGCTGTTTGTTTTAAAAGCATTGCTACTGCCTCCTATTTGTTTAATTCTAGAGCTCTAATATTATATTGTCAGAAATTGCTTTGAGAGTTCACTTGGCAGGAGACGTTTTCTCAAGAAAATAGGACCCAGGTCATTTAACACTAATTCAGTGTAGTAGCCAGATTCAATAGGGAGGGAACCATCCCTTTGGTGGGGAGGGAGACAGAATTTTTGCCAGAGAAGCTATCTAGTATGTGCTCAGTGGCTCCCGTTGGCAGCCAGGCAAGCAGCTGGTTTCAACACGCACTATTGTTTCCAGTTGGTCCTCATCTGTAGCCCCATATAGAGCACATCACAATAATTAAGTCTAGAATTTACAAAGGCATGGATTGGAGGTGGCACTGTCCGAAGCCAAGGAGAAATGTGATAGATGTCTAACCAAAGCAGATATGAAATGCTGTCCTGGGCCCTCAAAGCCACCTGCGATTTCAAATAGCAATAGGAATCCAAACTCACTACAGGTCGAAACCCTCCCAAATGGGAAGTGGAAAAGAGTAAGATTGCCCCTATTTTCCCTTACACAATAGCACCTCCTTCATCTTGTCCAAATTAAGCTTCTGTCGGCTTGCCCTTATCTAAGTATTAATCTCTGCCAGGCACAGGCAAAGCAAAGATGCCGCACCATCTGGGTTTGATGAAAATGAGGCATAGAGCTGTGTGTCATCTGCATCTTGATAGCACAACAGCCCAAATTGTGTTATTATCTCTCTCAGCATCACACAAAGGAGGGGCTCTAAAATATAGCCTGGCAGAACTTGTGTGAAAGTGTTCTTTGGGCAGATAAGCAATTGATCAAAATCACTTTCTTTCATCTCCTGGGGCCCAAACCTGTTTTAGTTGAAGCCTAAAGCAGTTTTGCAGTTGAGTTCAGTGGGAACTGGAGTTGACATCTGGAGACGAAAGAACAAAATCATTCAAGTGAGTGGTGGCATAAAAGCGATGCTGTTTATCACAACCAAGGACCATGGGTATCAAAGCCCATTGCTAGGGAGAAACCAACAGTCAGTGAGACTAGAATAGTCTCTGTGCTATTCTCCTAACTCAAATTAACCTGAAAAAAAAGGATGAAGGACAGATTAAGGTTCCAGACTGGTTCATCTAGCCTCATCTTCCTTCTTGGAGACCCTTAGAAAGGAGATTGTGGAGCAATGTGATAACAACAGGATTGCAAGTACTGAGACATGCATTTTTTAAGAAGACCAATGGCTATGTTTTGCAAAGATGCTATCTTTAGTTCTCATGAGGAATCAGAAACATCTGATCTAATGCATTTGTGCTCAACTTGGTTCCAAAGTCCAGGTTGCGAAATGAAGCCCTTCCTCAAACTTCAAAACTGCTGCTGCTTAAACTGGCTGACATATTATCAGAGAAGAGGTCACATTTATCTCTTCTAGTCCCAGCCGTGTGACCACAGGTGCAGACACTGCTTGTCTTGGAGAGCACTGAGGGTGAAGAGTGCATTTGTCCCTCTCCTTTCCGCCAGGTAATTAATTGCAATGAAGTAGGTTGGCTTGACTTCCCCTGTAGGGTCACCTTTATTCTTCTGAATGGAGACACAGCTTTCACTGCCCTTTGGGGTCTGAACAGCTTAAAAGCCTAGTAGGGTGACGCTCAAAAGGTGTATAGAAGATGGGTGACGACAGATACAGGATGAAGTTGAGGGGAAGAAATAGTTGCTTGTAACACAATTCCCTCAGTTCTTACATTTTTATTAACCGCAGCATGCAAGATGTGCAAATGTCCTGATGGAGTGGACACACATGTACTACAGATCATGCTTTACATCAGTCTGCACATATGTACTTTGAATGGGATAAAAGATTCTCTTCTAAGCAATCTGGGCTACAGGCTCACATGAGTTGAAAGAAAATCTTTATGGTATTTTAATCCTAGCAATTTTCTGGAAATTTGTGAGGGAAAAAAACCCCTCAGATTAAAAACTTAAGCTCTTATACTAGTTAAGAAAACCCAGCATTCTAACATGATTAACATTAATAAGTAGTGATTTTAAAAGTGGCAAAAGTGGCTAAGCTGTGGTGGAGCTGCATTTTAGGAATTTTAAGATAATAATTTGAGTATTAAGCTGTGAGAAATTGGTCTGTACGAGAAGGGAGCAGCAGGTTTGATAACTAATGCAGAAGGTGAAGCAGAGAAGACAAAATCCTCTACAGAAACGGTGATTTAATGTAATAATGATGTGGGGATATATGTGAAAAGTATGAGCCGAAGTACCTATGTCAGAAATGGCTATTTTAGAAAACAAGTAGTTTTCTGATAAACCCTGAGGGATGAAGTATTAAAAGAATGAAAGAGAAAAGGACACTTTAACTCATGCTAATATCTCTTTTTAATTTAAACACAATTTTATGATAGGCACTACTTCCTTGGAGTAGTAATGGTATTTAAAAAAGAGTATGCACATTAACTTTTATGGTGTCATCATGACCTGTAAGTATTCAAATGTGGCACATGAAGACAATGTCCTAGCTTTGTAATTGTGGAAAGCCAAGTCATTTAATAGTTTATTGACAGTAAAAAGCATTATGATTTGTATAGGAGGGAGAAGGAAGTTCTTATTGTTATCTTCTCTACGTT
The DNA here is from genome assembly GCF_965638725.1 of Aptenodytes patagonicus. Classification (NCBI taxonomy): domain Eukaryota; kingdom Metazoa; phylum Chordata; class Aves; order Sphenisciformes; family Spheniscidae; genus Aptenodytes; species Aptenodytes patagonicus. Next base: position 156,144,822 of record NC_134950.1, read on the forward strand.
GCCATTCTTGGTTTTAGATAAATATTTTCAAACTTTTTTAATTACTAGATTTAGTAAGTACCCAGGGGTGTAAGAAATAACCCTGAGAAATGAAATTTCTCCTTCACAAAAACTTCCATTTGTGTGCTGGTGCAAACTTTATAATGTGAATGTGTTTCTTATGATTTTAGGTTAAGCTATGCAGGCTGTATTCAATATACTTACATTAAGATTTTGATGACACAAAAGTTCAGAGTTCATTTTGCCTAAAGCATTCTTTCTCTATTGAGATTTTAGTAAAGAACAGTGAAATGTGACCAGAATAACCAAGTAATGACCAATACTTTAAGTTATCAGAAAGATAAAAAGGATTAAAGTGGCACTTTGAAATACAGCTCTGAATGTGGAACATATTGGAGAAAATGTTTTCAAAGAGAGAAAAGAGTTTATAAACTACCTATAGATTAGCAAAGTGCTGTTAAAAGAGGTGGTTGAAAGGTGAGATCTGTCCTGTTGGTAAAGGAAATCAACGGAGAAAAACAAGTCCAGAAGTCTTTCATAATTGGAAAAACTATGTATGATCCATGCATACTTACAGTTTGTATAAATTAAGCATGTAGTTCTATAACATCGATGGAGTAATGCATCATACAAATTAGAAGCATTTTCTAGCCGAAAAACATTTGAAGGAAGATAACAGATCTCCTATCCTTTTCCTCTCAGTGGAATAAAATAGATTATGTCCGACTGGAATCTACAAATAGTGAACAAAAACATTTAATCAATTCCCCCAGATTGTCATGCTTATGTAGATTCTTTTTACATTTCTGTCTACCGGTAGATGTACAGAATGCCTTTTCTTGGAGTATTTAGTAGTGTGAAGGGTACATGGTTGTTTCCAAAGATGTCTTACTAATGGGAGTAGGCTGTATGTGCCCTCCATGTACAGGGGTCTAAAGATGACAGTTTAGAGTCAGCCAGGTGTAGGGGCTATAAAAGGAATATCTGGAATCAATTGTTCATGCAATTGCATGGTCAGCATGCATATAGACATAATTACTTCTATTCACTTCTATCTGTGCATAATTTTCTCTGTTTTAAATTGCCCAGAGCAGACAAATGGGAGAAATTGTTTGGGATGAACAAATCTGGCATTTCTGCCCTTGCTCCCCTAAGGCACCCTGTTTTGCAGGCGGCATGATGAAAGCACATCTAGCACGTTGGCAATACTGACTTCCACACAACATGACTTTCACAACAAATGTGGTTGGGAGGTTACTAAAACAGTTCATATAAAAGCCTATTGAATAGTAGTCTACTCAGAAATTAAAGACCTGAACTTTGGGGATGTGGAAAGGAACATCTTTCAACACCTTAACTAGTCCCAAGGTTAGAGGTCAAGATTTGGGCTGAGAAGCATGACTTTAGCTTGGTGGCCACTATGTCCTACTCAAGAAAGGGAGGTAAGAGCTGTGGATTTGAGATGCTATGACTTCTGACATCACCGGGATGTAGCCATCTGTGTGGTGGTGTTCTGCGGGTGTTAGTGCTGGAGTGACCCTGTTGCTGAATGGTATCAGAAGGAGATCACCAAAGTGATCAGTGTTCCCACTTCTAATGCACTCAAGGGGTAATGAACAGTTAGTTCTTTATTCCAGTCTCAAAATACTTAAAGCTCCTGTCTTTTACAAACACAGAAATAGTGTGTCAGTTATGACAGATTTGATATAAGGTGTCTCTGACAGTAGCTACTGGGATCACTTTTCTTTCTTTTTTCTCTGGATATTCATTAACTCCTAAAAATTAAATTGCTTTAACTGTGTTTACCCACCTGCCAGGATCACCTTTTACATACACAAAGTACGTCATGGGAGAAACATTCACAAAACAGTGAGGGTAAGGTCTAAGCTCGTGTGAATTCTACTTAATCCTGGTAGTGCCTGTTTTCTCTTCAGTAGCAGTTTTACTGAAAATCAAACCATTTTAAGTTATTGAAGAATTTATGCTGACAGAAAATTCAAAATTCTAATCAAGCACACTCACATAAAAAAGGTCATACCGGTATCCACATTATCAAATAAAAAAAATTATCAGGTCACCTGCATATCTATTTTTTTGGCACTACAGTTTTGAATTTTAGTGATCAAATACATGCAATGAATTGTTCACAGATGAGTTACATAGCAAAAATTATTTGAGAAATTGTTTTGAACAATGGATACATTCAAGGAAGTAGTTACCTGTTCATAGACAATGCACAGGCATAAAAGAAAAGGCAAAATTAGTCAAATAAATTATGCATTGCAAATCACTATCTCAGCTCTTCTGATATCCTATCCCTTTACTGTAGCTCCTGCTTTCACCATATGGAGAAATAAAATGAATTTCTAATTTGTTTTCTAATAAGTACTAATTAGTCCAGGCCTTTGAGATCCATAAGGAAATAAAGTGTGTCCTTGTAGCCTTCCAAATAAAGCTCTAAAGCTGCAGCTGGTACAGTCCTACACTGCTGTTCCTCCCAGCCTCCAAGAAGAAATTGAAATCATCCTTCATTTAGATTTTAATATGAGATTAAGTTAAAATCAAAATTACTAAAAGTAGCAGCAGTCATTTAGTCAATGGGCAATGTATGGAAGCTGTGCCTTTGTGGTGACTTAGAAGAGGATGATCTGAAGGAAAACACACAGAAAATGTTAAAATAGAAAGAAGCAAATGATTTTTAACTGGTTTTTGTCAGATGATACTGTTAGCAGAAATAGTTTCCTGGGGAAAGCCTGTTTTGCTGTGGAAGTGTCCGCTCCCTCCGTAGAGCCGCTCTGGAGCAGCGACGTGCGGAGCACGGGGAGCATCTCCCAGGAGTCATGGCTGGAATGACCCATGCGTTCGTTGAGCCGGTCTCCCACGACCCACTGAAGAATTTCATAATGTATCCTTCAGCATTTGTCCACCTAAATTTTACTATAAAACTAGATCCTTTCTTTAAACTGTGGACCCCTTTGTAAGGAATAATAATGTATTTGGATAGTTCAACTGTTCCTCTTCTTCCAGTACAGGGCTGCTTACTGGGATATGTACTCTGGTGTATTTTTAGGGGACTCATCATGTCACACTGATGATCTCTGCAAACATACTCATGATGTGTGAGAAGAAAAAGGGAAATGCTTTATAACCTCCACTATTTCCTCTGCCCCCTTTTTGGTGTCTCCAGCTGTGTTTTTTGCCTGCTCTTGACTCTATCATTTTCTACTGCCTGTTCTGATTCACGTGATCTCCCCAGCCAGTCCCTGCGAAGTTTCTTTTGTCTCTCACTTCAAATGTTTCATAAAAATCTCCTTTCTGATGCAGGGAAAAATGACTGCTCATTTGTCCATTACACACAAACTGTACAGAGAAAGGTGATTTTGCCTTGTAGAAGATTTTAATATTTTAAATTTTTTTCCAGCTGTAATTTGGAAAAAGCAAAAAAAAAATTCCAATTTTTCAAAAGGAGGAAAGAATAATGTTTGGTGATGGGCCCTGCTCCTGTGGGGTCATGCTGAGGCTCTCCATGCCCCACAGTGGCTACAGAGAAGCCGAGCAGCTGCAACGGCAGGAAACCAAGGAGATTGCCAGCAGAGACTGGGTGGGTGGGTAGGTCTATGAGACCTGGTCAGGGTTCTGTCACAACATTGTCAAAACCAAACCACTTCTGCCAGAACTTTCAGTTTTTATGAGACAGCAAGTTCTTAGGCAAAAATATTTCCCTGACACCTTTGTGACTTCAGAAAGTGTGGCTGTATCTGAGGGTACTTGGGAGAGCACTCCCCATCGCGTGGAGCAGTGTTGGACTTCCTCTGTGGCAGTTCAGCTAGTTGCTTCTGTAGCGTCTGTCCATGGGGCGCAAGCCGTTCTCTTCTCCCCTCCCCATTGACAAGCTGGGCTCTGCAGGCCACAGCGGGCTCTGCTTCACTCAGCTGAGCATTAAGCATGTGCTAAACAGAAGCAGATGAGTCATCCTGCTGACATGAACTTGAGCTGATGAACAGCGAGTAGTGAAAAAGAAACAACAAATACTTTTGTTCATGCACGAAGCCCTCTGGTTGTGCAGGGATACTGTTATCTGTATGAATACCATATCCACCAATGTTTGTCTGAATGCCTGAGGAAAAATGGGAAAAGGGCATGGTACTGATACCACAGAATCATAGTCCTTGGAAATTTTACAAATAAGGTCACTGACAAATATTTTTGTTACTTGGTCATCTCTCATGAGGACCATCAGTAACGTTTTCTGGCATGCCCAATGAGCTAATATTTCTTTGATTTTGCTGACCAAACTGGACTAAAACAAATTTCTACGTTCACCTTCTTAACATTATAAGTGCACCCACGGTAGGTGTTTTTTTGGTGGCGTAGCTAAACTGAACAAATTTTTCTAGGCAAGCCTCAAGAGTGTTAGGGAGACTGCCATCCGGACATCCAGTGTTTGTCAGTCTGAACATCCCCAGGAAGAAATCAAACCCATGTCTTCTAATTCATGACCTTAAGTATTACCACCTTTTTATTTGGTAGGAAAGTAATTGCCACCATGTTTGAAAAGAAGAGTGTCTCTTTTTGTTGAGAGCCTGATTCCATGCTCCAAAGGAAGCTTAGGTGGATAAATGTCTACTTCCAGGTGCCTTTTGGCATTACTGATAGAGTTTTGCAGAAATAAAAACTGGATATGTAGAAAGAAATGTCTGTGGACACAGAGGGAACTTTGTAAAAAAATAAGTCCCTAAGGAATTCGGGCTGTTCTTGAGTTAGGTGGCAACCAGGGGGATAGAATCCAGAATAGCATTTAGTGTAAAGGCTACTCAAGCCCCATTGTATATGCCTACATCATTTGCTGTGTCTAGCCTGTGGGAACATGCTAAATTTCGTTTTGCAGTCACCCTTGTTTTCCTCTTCTCTTTCTGCGAACGATAATTTTTAGAAAGAACACTGGATGTCATATCCATTTTTGGTACATGGGATCTTAAAGGAGATAGACTGTGATGTGAATTCCTAAAAACTGGTTGTGATCCAAGCTCATGTTCTTTGCTTGTTTGTTATTTTTACTGGTACCTATTTGGCTGCTTCTAGCTTGTGTGTTACTTTTTCTGCTCATTTCCATAAATAAAATGTTCTTTCTCTGCCATGTTGCTGTTCCCCCTGATTATTTCCCGCTGTGGCCTTGGTGTAATAGTGTTTCTTCTTTTACTTAAAACAGCATGCAGTTGCATTTTGAGTTAAGTTAATGGGGGATGGAAAGGATGTAGCCAAATCTCTACAGGACTCCCTGAGTATCTACAAAACCTTCCTATGGGTCTGGCTCAGTTTTTCTGCTGATTTCTGTTGGCTTTGTTTATTACCTACCAAAGTAGAATATTTTGTATGTCACTTGCTATTTAATTAAATACCCTACAGTAAGTTGGATTTCTAGTATTAGCTTCCAGGGAACCAGTAAGAGTCCAGTTATTGTTACTCCTATTGGGGCTGTATTGGTTCTTTGCCATCATTAAAAGAATAAAGTATTACATCTGCTACCCTTGCATTACAAAGCAGCTACATAAAGCTCAATGTGAGCTTTATTGTCTGTTGTACTTCCCATAATGTCTAGCATACAATACAGTGCACCTACTTAGCAAAAGGTTCCTTCTGCAATTGAACCTTCTCTTAGAAATAGAAAAGGATTTTCAGGCTGTGAATCTGCAGGTAGTAATTTTAATAGCCACTAATGTGAATTAATAATTCTAATAGCCTCATTTCTGATGCATTATCAGAATACTGGAGAGTGGGTTGCCATGGCTGCTATATTTTATCACTCACAGCTGTGTAAACTCTTTTAGGCCAGCCTTTTTTTTTTTTCTTCACTAAAAAAGCTTTCGTGTGACTTCTCACTGGGGTTGTTCTTAGAGCCCTCATTCAGCATGGACTAACACAGCTCCTAGGAAATTATTTTTTCCCCCTCTGGGAGACTGAGCTATATTATTAGCGGCTTAGAAAAAATTCACTATCCAGGGAAACATTCAAGGTAAAACCTGTTGTCATCACGCCGGCATATTTATCATTAGGAATGCATGGTCTGCCCAATACTCTTCAAGAAATTCAATTGCCCGGTGAAATAACCAGTGAGACAGAAGAATATATTCTCTTTTTCAGGATGCAGCAAGCTCCAAAAAGCACAGCACATTTCTTGATTTGCAAAACTGTTATATGCAGATGGGATTTGCCTGGATATAAATTTCAAATTTTGAATTCTTTGTCTAATAGCAAGACAAGTCTTTAAGTATATATATACATACCAGATTTGTATGATAGTTATACTTCAATGTACTTCATCAGTCTTATGGGTGGACCTTTGAGTGGAGATCTGCATGTGGTAATGAGACAAACTTTCAATTCCTTATCTGAAGAACATCCAGATCTCTGCAGTCAGCAAGATATCTCCAAATCTCACAGCAACAGACTTTATAGAGATAATGATGGCATTTCCCATAAGTGCAAGAATGGTCTTTCTCACAGAATTTCAGCACTGCTATTTCTGGCTCTGGATTCAAGAAATGAAAGGGAGGGACATTTTAAAAAATATAACTCAATGTCTTAAAAATTCCCCTTTGTTTCTGTTTTGGTGCTACAAATAGATGCAGGGAGAGGAAGGGATTCACCTACACTCCTGTGCTTTCTGTACACCCAAACCTACTTTACCTCAAGATTTCTACTCAACACTTTTCAGGCAAATCCTGTTCTACTATGCTAGGAAGGGCTCCAATACCTGCTTATCTGAGGATGAGACGCATCCTTAGGAACCTCTCTGTAGCATTACTGTTTTGGGGTGGTGGGAAGAAGACCTTTTTCTGCAGCTCAGGGCTCTGTGAGGCAGACTGTGCTGCCCTTCAGTGGATACCACAATTTGCTTCCTAGCCCCTCTGCTCTCATTTGCAACATATTCACCTTCACATGATGCCTCATTTGCTTTCACAGTTATTAAGAGTCACCTTAGCTTTTGTACTTACAGTTAATGTACATTTTGTACCCTTAAAACCCTAAAAAGATGACCATGGCAAAGCAGGGATTAAAAAGCTTTGATGGATGACAGTCTTCCTCTTCACAGAAAGCATTTTGTCTATTTAATATTAGGACAGTTAGACAAAATTACTTCTCTTTAAATGTCCCAGAGTATGTCCTTCATTATGATGAATCACACCAGCTACACAAGGCAGGTAGCGCAACACTGAAACAGATCCTCACATGACACATCTAACCAACAGTGTCTCCACTTACTTGGACTCAACAAGACTATCTTATGTAATGTAGGTATAATATACACAAATACATACACACACACACACATACATACAGTTAATCTGAAATATAAACTAATACAAACTTATTCTATTTTTTAACTATGAAAAAATACTTGGGGAATTTTTTTCTTGACTCATTCTGCTTCTTAAAGAAAAGTTGATAACTGAATCCTTTTAGATTACAAAAAAGTATCTTTCTATAGCAAATATAGATACCCACACTCTGTCCCTCAAGAAATAAGTATATAATTGGATTAGAAGATATTTCAGATTTGGACAACTCTAATTAAATTACTTCTAACTTTTACTGGCCTCTGTGGATCAATCTCTTCTTGACCTTCACAGTCCATCGATATAAGCAAAAGCAAATAAAAAAAAATCTTCTCTCTCAAAAAACCCCCCTTTTTCTTATTAAAAAAAAAAAGGCTGTAGTTGGCTGGATTTGCTTGCCACTTGACCTCATCATGCATTAACACTAGCTTAAAAAACCACACCTATTTTTTTACATTAACTTTCTTCCATGGTACAAACCCTGTGTAAAGAAATTTCTTGTGCACTCTGGTTTTCTTTTGCATACATCATCTACCATCTTTTGAGGTAAGGAAATTAAATGTATGCAGATGCCTTTATCATCTTGACAGTTTAAGGATAAAAGTTCTGTCCAATGTGATGAACGAAAGACTTTTCCCTTTAAACGTATAAAGTAGAAGACATTTTCTTTACAACTCTTAGAAGATTAAATGCCACATATTATTTTACATAACATTTAGGAACTCTTTTACTTGAGAAGCCCAGAGTATATGTCTTTGAGGTCCTATTCTGATCCTCTGCATTTACATAGTGTAATTGTAATCTGATTGTGCATCTCCTCACTTGCCACAGTAATTAATGAGGACATACTCTGCCGGAATTCTGTCCTTTTGATGTAGATGATGTGCCTCAACAGTAGGCAATTTAAGGGGTCTGGAGGTAGAACTGCATATTTAGTTGCTTGGCTCCTTCTGTGCCTACTATGTGCTTAAAGTTTTCAATGATAGCATTTATATAGAAACAAAAAGAAATTAAAAGTTTTTAACATTAGCTTTCTTTTATGAATTAAATTTAATTACAGTGATGCCAGTATGCATTAAAATGAAGGTTGCTGCTATGAAACCACACAGCCAGAATCAAAACAGTTTTCAGTCAGCAATGTACAACCACTATATCAAATTTAATCTTGAAGTAAGCACAAGCCATCTCAATTAAAGCCATGACATTGTGTGTCTCAAGACTGATTTTTTCCCCACTAATCTTTGTGTAATTTAATGAGTGCATCTGGAAGAAAAATGCAGTCTAATGCCTTTATCCCATGTGTAGAAATGATTCATCATAAGCTTCACACTGTCACTGCTGAGGATAGTGCATTGACCTCGGATGACCCTGGTTCAGAAGGATGACCCAGCTTCAAAAGTTGAGAAGTGTTCATCACGTCACATTTAGGAATGTGCAAAATATTCTTTTGGACTGATAAAAAAATATTAAAGCTTCTGTGAAGTTTTGGAACTTCACTGATAACAAAAGCCATTTTTTCTGGTAAAAAAAATAAAAAAGATATTTCTAAATATCTTTTTTTTTTTTTTTTTTTTACTGCTCAGAAAGAAGATCCTTGCCTGTAAAAATGAGACTTTTCACCAATGTGCAAAGTCAGAACATTTCACAATTTTATTTTAATTCACATTTATAACTTGTTGGAGGAACAAATCTTTAGTTGCTAGGAGAAATACTACTGTCTTTCTCTGAAAAAAAATTATGAACCCTCACAAAATGAAAAATGGCAAATCAGGCAAACTTGAGGTTTGTCTTTTGCAACAGAGACTTCACAAAGACATATAACTTGGAAAAATAAAAGATAAATAAATCATTCCTTCACTTCTGTTACTCACACTTCTTTTCTGCTTCTCTAAATGCTACTCTACACTTAGCTGTCTCTTCTTTTCTCCAGATATTTTTTCCTCCTTTCTACTCTCTTCTTTCTCATCAAGCAATTGAAAACATCTTTACTTCTTGCCCTGAGGGAATTCAACCATTTAATGTAAAATTGCCCAGGGATTCTCCAGATGGAATACATGAGACCTTTCCTAAAATACCAAGTGAATGCTTTCTATGCATGGTGAGCTGAGAAAATAGTCAGTTCCTGATCAGTTCCAAAACTCATCCAGCTACAACATGATGGATGTTGGGTACATGAAGCCTCAGATGCTTTCCTAACCACTAACCACTCCTTAATCCTCTCTCTTCCTTTTTCACTTAAATGATCACTATCACTGTAAAACCTAACTACACACACACCCCATCCTTTTGCTGTCTGCACCACGAGTAATGAGGAACAATTCCTCATGAATCTCTGTTCTTCCTAATTTGAATCTAAGCAGGGCTAACACAAAATGAATTTCTCAGCAATGACTGTAATGACTGTTGAATTAACCCCCATGTAGATGGGCCCATTAGGTGCAGCCCAACGTTGCATTCCGTGTGAGTTGGGATTCTCCTGCATGCTGTCTCTTGGGCAGCCCTGCTAACAAGCCACATAGCAGTCTGGGAATGTCACCAAATGTGTCTTACTTTGTTTCAGAGACCCAATTTGTAAAGTATTCTCTATAAAATAATAGTAAACAGAGATGTGGGAGTAGTGGGAAAATCCGCTATAAAACTTCCATTAGTAAATGAAAGTGGCTGTCACAATCATGTGAAAAGTTCAAGGAGGCAATCTTGTTAAACAGCCATTTTGCATAGAGAAATTTATATTGCTATAGACCTTTTCAAATAACTTTGATGTTTTCCAGAACAATTTATGAATGCTGAGCTTTGGAAGAAGAAATATCAATCCACCACAAAATAAAGTTGGCTAGCAATGGACATTTGGTCACAGGTCAGACACTCCATATTCATTTATAGCACACTTCTATACAACTCAGTAGGGATTTCTCTTTGCTGAAGAGCTCCACAAGCTTCTTTGATTCCATTTCATATTGGGAATTGTTTTAAAACACCCCTGCAATCACATTAAATGCTCCAGCAACACAGTGTTCCTAACACAGATGACAAATTACTTTTAAATGAATAGTAGCAAAACCAATGACCTCACCACAACTAAACCAGCATGTTTTCATTTGTATTGCCCTCTGAACCCTTCAAATCCGTCCTTGTCTTGAGGTGACCAGCCTTCTGAGGTTAACATTCATACTTAGAACTCTGAATTTCTTGACCTACACAGCCTCAAAAACTGCAAACTTCAAAGACAAAGGACAAAAAAGCAGGGTTTTAATCTATTTCCTCAGCCAGTCATCTCCCATGCATCTAAATTTAACAGGCAGTCCTCAAAAGCATACAATCAAACCAGCCAAATACAATTAAAAAAACATTAGACCAAACACCAAAACACAGGTGCCTTTCAAGGTACTATGCAGACAGTACTTACCCATGTAGTGGGCATGCGTTGAGTCTGAAGTACAGGGTAAGGGCAATCAGTTGCTTTTGTGGCAGTCTTATAATAAATACACCTTAAAACCACCCCACATATGCTACCTGTTACAGGCAGCTTCATTACGCTGTTACACATCTGTAACAACGAGTGTCCACATTGTCTGTTTGCTGGGTCTCTGGCCCCCTCCTCTTCCTGTACTTCCAAGGTCTCTGCTCCCCGGTTTTCTTGAGGGTCTCTGCTGCAGCCTTGTGATTGCTTTCTGCAACATATGTCCTTATCCTACAGCCACCAGTAATTTGTTCTGCCCAACCATGGTGTTTCAAAGCATATGCAACATTTTATTTTCATTTATTTATAGGTATTTATTTCATTATTGCAATGTTAAGGGGTTTAAATTTGGTTCTGTTCAGGTCACATCCATCTCTTCCTTTACGGGGATATATTCAGTTGACTGTGGTTTTATGATTCAGTTGGCTAAACCATACACTCCCTGACCTGCATTGACTGGTTATTGCTATGTGCCTGCTGACTGGACAGTGTATTTTGAATGATAATTATTTGCAAATAACCTTGCTGTAATATGCAAATGTTTTCAATAAACACTTAAATATTATAATGAAACATAGCAGGATCCCAGCCTGTATTATTAACAATACAATAAGTGCATGAAATAGTACATGTAATAGTTTAGACGCTGTGGAACTGTAAAATATATAATCCCATAAAAAATCACCATACATTGTTTCAAGTTGTGATGCCCATGTTGTGACATTTTGCTGGATTTGTTCAATCTTCTTTTAATTTTGCTGGAATTCTGTTATTGAATAATTCACTGTAGATGTAGGTGTAAGATTTTTTCCATAATTTCTTCCATCCATTGGCCCTGTTGGAGTAAAGTTTTAAATCAATATAAAGGCTGTGTGTTATTTTCAATTATTGTCATGGCAGAATTGTATGTTTGATTATGCACTTGAATCCATCTGATTGAGTGCACAGAGCACCAAACATCTTTCGATAAAGTTTGGGTTTCAATTACAAAGTGTGGTCTAACTGCCAAGATACCACATGACAAAGTACATAAACTGTGTGCTTTTTCCAGAACGAAAAAGATAACTTTTGCATTGAGTGATTCTTCATGGTGATGGATATTTGCTGCTGTTTTCCTAAAGCAGGAGAACAATTGTTGGACATCTCTAAAGGTACTTGATTAGCTCCTTGAAAGCAAAAGAATCTTTCTACTAAATTGGTACATGCTTGCATATCATACAGATTTGTATATAACTAGTATATCTCCACAGTTAGGGAATTTATGGCCTCCACCATTTCTTAGTATTTTCTTAAGAGAAATGTGAGGCCATTGACTTATACATACTTACTTTAAAATTTCCCCAATATAACACTACACAAACTGTCCTCTTTTCCAATCATAATGATGTAAAGCTGCATGTAAGGTGTGCAACCTTCTGAAGTAAAATTTACCAAAGCGGACATTTCTGCATTTTCACTTCTTTTAAGCCTTGGAAAATTATATTTTGTAACAAGCTTTGCATACCAGCACATCACACAAGCCAGGTAATAATCCAGACAGGTTCTTCTGCTGTTTTTATAACACTTGAAACTAATGAAGAAGTGGATGTTAGAAAGAACATGGGTCTCCTTGGTTGTGTTCTAAAATGTGTAAACTTACATTTCCCTATAGGAATGCTTTCATCATGTCATTGCCTATCAATGATAGATGCAAATACATTAGATATGGATCTGAGATCTATACTATTTAACATCCCAATCACTACCCCTACACATCTCAATAAAGTACTTAGGTGTCTATCTTTCCATTCTACTCATACATTTTTTAATCCATTGTCTGCATGGGTTTAGCCCAAGATATGTTCCAGCTGATAGTTCAAAAATTTGTGTTCAAAGGAATATTTAAGTTGATTTGTGTGGTATGCAACTCCTTACTCTAAATTTGAAAAACTTTTCAGCTTTCCATGGTAGCTTCAAATATGTAGGTTTCTCTCCACAGATTTCACATCCCTTCAAGAATAACAATCATTTAATTCCTCGCTCTATTCCTTTTCTGTTTCTCTTGCCATCCTGATACTTTTTCTGCAGTATCTTTTAGGACCAGGCTAACATTTTCACCCTGATTGCTGAGTACACAGTTGTTTCTATTACAGTCTTATACATGATCCTGTTTACTTCTGAAATTTTTTTTGACCCTTTAGTCATTGATTAGAGAAGGTTACTACTTGAATAGGGTTTTTTCCCCCTTATTAGCCTGGTAGGTTTTTAACTCTCACATCCTTCTTGTAAAATTTCTTCAGCTCTTCAAATGATATCTACAAAATTCTCCAATTTCGTGGTTGCTGGATTTACTGGGCTTAATCATCTCAGCTTGGTTTAGTCCTTCATATATGCCTACTTTGAAACTCTATAAATATTCCCAGTGTTCTCAGTCACTAACCTGGCTGCAGTGCCCAATAACTTCTTTTCTTGTGTATATCCCTTGGCCATTTTAATTTGCTCTTTGTTCTGCAGTGTGAAACAGCTTACCAAAAATTTACCAGCACCTTAAATGAACTGTTAGATCTGTAAAGTTTCCCTTCTTAATACAGTTTTACCCTTTCAATTACTTTGCATTTTTGAGTAAGTAAAGTCCAGCCAAACTTTGTTGGGCCTGCTTTATCATTTCAAGTTTGATCTTCACTTTTTAGCCCTGGATATTCTTCCAGTGCTAATAGCCAATTTGCATGTTTTTCCTGTTTAAAGATCCTACGTCCTTTTTTTGTTGTTCTAACATGATTGGTGTCCAATTCTGTTTCAACAGTAATTTTTTTGCTTGTCCTTTGCTTCTTCTGGTTTGGAAATTAATTTGGTGGTCACTAGTTTTACCGTTTCTTGTGCTTGTTTTAATGTTACTAATTTGCATTCTCTTCCTAATGAAGAGAGTGTATGACGTTCTTGTGGACTCTCATTAAGTCCTACAAAATTTGGGTCATACCAGACATCTCCATTCAAGCTAAGTTATTCCCCACTTGTACAGCTGTTGCAATGCCTATTCTTGCTGTTTGTTTTTTAAAGCTGGTATTTTAAAAAATGTTTTCAAACTGTGATACTTCCTGGTAACACAGCATGTGATCAGATTTCTCCTCTGATTCCTCTTTCTATCTTCCAGTACAACTTGAAAAGTAGCCTAGGCTTCACTTAATTTTTAGTTTAGCTCTTGCTTCCTCTTATGGGAATTTGTGACTCTTTCTTTCTATATCATGTTCCTTTTTCTAGAAACCTCAGCATTTCTGCTGCTCGTAATCCTTTTGTGTTACATTACCTGGGTTCATTTTCTTCTACATTCTGTTTCAACTCCCACAGTTCATCTTCTGGGCTTTGGTTCTAATTTTATCTTTTTTTGTTTAATCTTCAGCTTCTTTTATTCTACCTTTTTGGATTCTTTTATCCTATTTTTTTGTTTCTTTGGCTTCTTTGGTTTTATTTTCCGTGTCTTCTATCCTACCTCTGGTTTCTTCTCCTGTACACTGCAATACGCAAATGGCTCATCTTTTGAACTCATTGGATTCTTCTAACTGAATTTCTCACTTCATAGTAACACTTAGCCATCAAGAATTCATTCTGCATTTTCTAATGACCCGTGCAAAACATCCTCTGTCCATGGATTTGGACCCCATTGGGAGATCCGTGATTCTAGTTGAGAATTCATTTTCCCCTGTCCTAGAGATGACGAGACAGAGGTTGTGATCCTTTCAATCCATTGCTCTATTTTTTCTGTTACAGATCTGGTTACTATCTCTTGGCTAACTGATTCCCAATTACATAGGCGGTTTGGATACTTAAAACTGTTGTCACCAAATGGTGAAGGTGAAAAGACAAATGTTTCAGTTAGGTACTTAGGCTGTTGAGGCTGGATTGCAACTAGGTCATGAGAGCAAAACAGAGGATGTTTCCTTCTTCATGGCAGATTTTCAGTAGTACTCAATTTCCTAGATTGCCTACATCCTCCATCAATTGCTGCATGCAGAATTAACAGCCAGTCCTCAAAAGCAGGTAACCAGATCAGTCAAGCGCAATCAGGTACCAAAACACCGTTATGTTCATGGTAGTAAGACAGTATTACCATACTACTAGGTACTACCATACCATGCTTAGCACCACAGCACTAAGATGGGAGTTCAGGATAGGATCTGAGCCATATGTTCTGCACACCTGGTTCAGGATAAAGGCAACCAGTTGCTTTTGTGGCTGTCTTGTAGATAGACCTTTAAAGACACTTGACCTGTGCTATCCGTTATGGGCAGCTTCATTAGGCTGCTACACATGCCTGTATCAATGACCATCCACGTGTCTGTCTGATGGGTCTCTGGCCCCCGCCTCTTCCTGTATTTCCAAGGTCTCTGCTCCCCAGCTTTGTGGTTGCTTTCTGTTACACACACTTTTATCCGAGAGCAACTGGTAATTTACTCTGCCCAACCATGGTGTTTCAAAGCACATCTGTATATACGTATGTAATACTTCCTTGACTTGTTATTGATATCTATCTAATTCTGGTAATGTTATTGTTATGGATTTGGATTTGGTTCTTTTCAGGTTGTAACACCCAGAAGAGTAAGTACAGAATATTTTCACTAAAAATGAACAGTGTGGAACTGTGACAGATGGGCATTAATCTGTCAGCAATTACATCGGACACAGAACAGAACAAAGTTGGGAAGCTGTAAGAAAACATGAACCCTATCTTTTTTAATGGAAAAATGAACTGGACAGAAATTGACACCTCTAACCAGAATAAGTAGGTAGAAATCCACGATTTTTTTTAAGGCAGGAACTCGGGGCAGGTGGAAATAAAATGTGGAAGCCAGCTCTGGAGAAAAGGCATTATCCTTGTTCAGTTTCAGAGGGACTCTCCATGACACAGGGCCAAAAATCCAGGATCACAAATTGTGCATATAACTGTGAGACTGTTGGTAGCATTTTCAGAGAGCTTCTGTGTAAGTAAGTGCCTTTAAGGGGGGAGCAAATGGAGGCAGACAAATTTCATACGAAGAAGTATGACTGGGTTCACCAAAGGAATGTCAGAGAGGGGACAGTTAACAAATAGCATCTGTACCAGTGGCTATGGTAGTGCTGTGGTGTCTTTGGGGCAAAAAGATCAAGCACAAATTAAGAAGCTGGACTGTAAGACGCTCTGTTCCTGTGGATTTTGCCTCACAGGGTTAATGTTTGCAGTGTGTGAGCTAAATGTAGCTACAGTTTGTTTTATTTTACTTTCCTTTTGCTCTTTTATTCACAGTAAGTATTGTATTTCTGCAGTGTTTGAGGTTTGGGAATGTCATAAGAGAATTGTCTCAAACATATAAAATCTACCTATCTACCTATCTGTTTTGAATGATGATGTACTTCTGACACTTGCCTGGCATTTGTTGCTCAGAGAAATGCAGGCTGAGATCCACCCAGCCTGGGATAGTGTGCTATGAGGTCTGAGAGCTGACAGGTGAATACAGTAGCATGGCTTCTGAGCTCAGAGGAGAGCTGAGCTTACAAGGTTATAAAGGGACAAAACTGTATTTTGTCACACATGCCAAACACACGATTCATACTTGCAATTGCCTGGATAACTGCTTGCACCGATTTATCCCATATATTTTTTTCTCATATAAAATCGAGAGTATTCTTACATTTAACTGATAATTGTTTGTAGGCTCAATGAAAAACTCTACCATTTTTACAGACAGAAGGAACTACGGTGTAATTATCAGTTCACATAACAACATAAACAGATGCCCCATAGCAACACATATTTTATTGCTGAGAATGTAGATTTTGTAAAAATATCCGGAGACAGTGCTGTGAGTAAGCAAGACTTGCATGACTAGTATTCCAGATGCCCTCATGATATGGGCACTGGATCTGATTTTCAGCAACGTTAAAGTTTCTACTGATTTTACAAGGAGAGTTGGGTACTCTGGACTTCCAAAAACCTAGTCTGTTTCTTTTGTAGGTCAAAATGTGTCACCAACAGAAAACTGTAAAACCTCTTCTGGGTGAGGCTTTTGTTGCTGAGCCAGTACCGGGTACTACTTTGGGTGCAGCAGTTGGACTGGTGCTGAGCTTCAGCTGGTCACGCAGCAGCGAGGCAGAGCTTATTACCTCAGGCATGGAACAATGCTAATGTAATTACACAGCTTTTAGGACTAGAGCTAATATTTCCAACAGAAATCAGAGCTGTGTTATACCAGATTGGCCAGTACTAGCTCAAGGATCTCATTGTGAAGGGGATAAAGATTGTCTTTTCTGATGGATATAGGGCTAGATATCTTCCTTCTCTGTGCCAATGACTGATGTTAAGCAATGATGCTACTGATATTGAGGCTATCAGCAGATCTCACTGCAAGTGTTAGACACGGGACAGAAATCTCTCTTTTGGAGCTGTGATGGCTAGGAATAGATTTTTATTTTTTTTTAAATGAAGGTTTAGATTGAAACTATCTTCATGATATGATTCTGAAAGCTAAGACTGGAGGCACGTTGCTAGGCTTGAGTCAGTAAGAGCTAACTTCTGCAGTATCACTTTGGCAAGAATGGTGCCCAATTACCTGCTAAAATCATCATCAGAGAGAGAGAGAAAGAACAAACAGAAAATCCCTGATGGGTAGAATACCTTTCTGAAAATGCTGGCTCTGGTTTGCTTCTGTTGTAGTGTATTCTCATACAACTTGTTCCACTGAAAAGAAAAAAAAATAGAGGAACAGCTCTCATGAGTAACACAACAAGACAGAGTCATTTAGCACAGGTAGCACAGCTAATTTCAGAGTTATCAAGCTGAACAATGTTCCTTTCACTGAGCTAGAACTATCAAACTCATTTTGTTGTGGGCTTTGTACCATCATATCCCAATTATTGAGCTATTTCTGGGGGATGTTTTTCAGTTACTGTCTGAGATACTTTGTGCAATTCTTCCACTGCACCAAGAAATTTTTGCCCGGTCAAGCAACACATACGTTTTCCTGTCAAACAAACAGATGTGCCCATCTGCTCACCCTTTAAAGGCATACTCTGTCTGATCTTTACCTGACTAATACTTGAGGCTTTGGAAACATTTTGGAGATAAGGAGTTAAATAAGAAGTGAACTGTTATTTCACCGGGACCTCACAGCCAGACAGTCTGAACAGGCCTTCTGCTTCAGGTCACTTCTATTCTGCTCATGCCTGCATGGATAGAGTGCATCTCCATCTGTCCTTGCCAAAGTGGAAGTAGCAGAATATTTTGCCCTACTTTCTAAGCTACAGACATAGAATTGCTATGTTTTTCTGGGGAATTCTCTAGCCACAGTATATCTTTGCTGTGATAGGCAGGATCCTGGCATAGCAACTAAACAGCGCATAGGACTATTTTATAGATTCCATGTACAGATGGTGCCTATATCTCCAGTAATTTTATCTACCTGATGAGGGACAGTGAAAATGTAATAACACAAAAGCAATTTACATTTATGTAACATCTTTCAATCACGGAGCTGTAGAATTGTAGCACTACAAAACAGTGTGAAGTTTCATTTATTCTGTCCCTGCCCAAAGACCACATTGACTATACTTGCCACTCCTGGCAGGTGTCTTCTTCAAGAAGTCCAGTGATACAACACAGAAATCTGTTGCATTTCCCTGTTTTGTGTATCACTAGAACATTGTTTACTCGCATGTAGCTTTAGGCTCCTTTTCACTTTCACCTGAAGCTTATTATTGTGTTGCACCTCAGTCTTCTCTGTTTTAGGCTGTACATCCCCTCTTCTGTCAATCTTTCCTGATAGGTCATATTTTCTGCACCTCTGATTGTTTTTGTTGCTCTCCTCAGGGCTTTCTGCAATTAGTCCACAGCTCTTTTTGGATTGTAGTAGCCAAAACTAGAAGAAATACTTCTTCTAAGTCCCTGTCATTGCTGAAAAGAAGTGATGGATTACTTTATGTATCCTATAGGCTATATTCCTGCTTACATATTCATATCCTAATAAAATACACACAGTTTGTACAGATGAATCTACAGAATGTAATATGGAGCGTTCATTAAATCATGCCACAGCTATGTGATGCATAACACCATTGCTGGTTTTGTTTTAAAGTTATGTTGTTAAACATCTTGCCCAGTTGTTACACAGTGAATCAATACCAGCAGCATCCCGAGAGTCTTGCTTTCTATTGCCTGAAGCTAGCCTTAAATCACCCTACAAATGCCAAGCCTGATCATTATTAATTCTGAGCAACCTTCAGTCATACAACTACTTCTCCAGGAGTTAGTGGGATTCTTCACACAAAGAGGATGACTACCATGAAGCTGACCAAAGGATTAGCCCTATCTGATTTTGAAGGAATATTGATCTATGTGAAAACTGAGGAAGAACAAATGCCAAAATAAACAGGGGTGGCAAATGATACAGCATGTTGTATATATTGTGCTGATATCTCCACCTTGTAACTGAAAATCAAGGATTTAACACGCAGTGTCTGTCTGAGGCTTTCAAAGAGCTTGATAGTAGCTCTACTCCCATTGGCTTTTTATGCAGTTTGGGTCTCTAAGACAACGCAGAGGTCCCTGCCCTAACTGGAGGTTTGGTGGTTATTGATAAGACATTAGGAGAGAGCAGACATTAATTATCTGTGCTTATAATTTAAATTCAGTTTTTTAAGCATTGCAGCATCTTGTCATTAAAAATATGGATGCTGAATGATTGGAGTCTAGAGCCCCACAGAACTCGTAAGCAGATTCCATGGTAGGTATTCCCTTTGGAATCAATTAAAAACATCTTCTATGAATCTGTTTCTTCTTATCCTCATTTAAAAGGAATACACAAACAGCATATTTAGGCAAAGGAAAAAAGGCTTTAACATCAATTACATCAAATTAGGTAAAGATTCTCTAATAAATTGCTAAGCTTGACACCATATGAACATATTGAACTGAAACCTTGACTTGATATATTCAATGTATTCACTGTGTGCCATGAAAATAATTTTAATGGGTTTGCTGGTAAGCTTTTCACTGTTACTGAAATCACTCCTCCAGACCTACTCTTTATGCCATATTTAGAGGAGACTACAGCAAAATGTCTGATTCTGCAAGCACTTGAGCATTTCAGCTTCTTAATTTCTGTGACTAATGGAACTCAAAGGTTACTTGTTTGCTTTGATATTTACAGGCTCATATCTGTACAGACCGAGGTCATCAGGGTTGTTCTGGGCCTCGTCTACTTGAAGTAAATTGTGATTGGTCCTGGAGTACTAGCAATGAGTGAAATAACAGCAATACTTCACTACGTCTTGCTTGAGAGACTAGAAATGATTTTTCCCTTGCAAGTGGCAATTTCTTCCATTGGCTGGAAGATGGGCACGAAGGCCCATATTCTAGGACAATCAAGGAGTTGGGCAATGCCCTGGCAGCAGTCGGCTTCTGCTCAGGTCCCTGAGCAGGTATCCAGGAAGCAGCCTCAGCATAACCGGGGTGGGCTGAGGGGGCAGATCAGACATTGCCTCATTGGTCCTTTTTCCTACACTATTGTCACTAAGGAACTGTGCTTGTTGACAATCGGAGCAGCCTCCCTTACTGGCTTTAATTTCAAGGTAATGACTCTGAGTTCAGCTTGATGCCCCCCAAAGCATGTCTGATTACTATAGAACTGTCTTGGCTTTATGGAGTTGAAATCCAGGCTCTCAGAGAAGTCCGCTTCAAAAGGAGCAAAAGTTTATCTTTGTTAGGTAATTAGGCTATGGAGCATAGAATTGAATAGATTATTCTCATAAATAAAGAATTGATATTAATGAAGAAAGCATATTATGGGAAGAAAGATAAATGGA
Source organism: Aptenodytes patagonicus (assembly GCF_965638725.1). Classification (NCBI taxonomy): domain Eukaryota; kingdom Metazoa; phylum Chordata; class Aves; order Sphenisciformes; family Spheniscidae; genus Aptenodytes; species Aptenodytes patagonicus. The sequence goes on from NC_134950.1 coordinate 156,165,429, forward strand.
GAATTATATTGTAATGAAATTATGTACTGAAAGCAGTGTTGAAGCTCTAGGGCATTTGTCTCATCAGTACAATGCATCTAAATAATTGCTAACCTTACATACATTTGTGGAAAAATTAAAACAATATTGTGACAAAATACTTATTAAGAAACAAAATGTAACCTAGGCCTGATGAATTCCATCCATTTATCAAATCAAGCCTTATGGTTAATATCAGGGTTTAGTATATTTTAGGACTAGGAAAAAGTCCTTCAGTACAAAAACTCCAAAAAAGGCTTATTCTTAAGAAAGAAAAAAAACCTTCAATACTCTTCTATTCAAAGTTCTCTTGGAGTAGATGTGCTTCCCCCTTGCCTCCCCTTTTCCTTTTCTCAAGGGTCTGCTGAAGACATTCTTTACTGTCTACACCCAGGATTAAGAAAATGACCTGGAAAGCAGTGACGCAGAAGACTCTCTCATGGGGAAAAGTGCTAGAAGAATCTCTAAAGAGTTTTGAGGCTTAAATATATATGCCACAACGTGTCAGCCAGTTTTGTCAAGATCTGAACCATTGATTCCACCTCTAGACCTATGGGAATACTTTCAGTACTTCTGCTTGCAGCCCAGGGCACATCATTGGTGGTTGGATATATCTGTTTCACAGCTTCCACACTTGTGCATACTGAGATTTCTACTTGACTAGTAGGTCTCACAAGTCTTATGGCTGTATGAATGCAGAGAGTGGAGACTTATGGCAAAGGTAATTTACTGGCCAGTAAAAAGGAGAAACTGTTACTTCTTCCGAGAGTTGTGATAAAAGGCTTCCATATCTGGCAAAGTATAAAAACTGGTGTGACAGGACATTTCACAGAGCCACCACTGACCAGAGCACAGAGTGGGGAATCAGGAGATCGAGGCCCTTGGTTAAATTTTACCAGTGATCCTGGGCAAATCACCTCACCTTCATATGCTTCAGGCCTTAATCTGTAACATGAAGAAAAGATACCAAATGCTTTTAAAACCAGTTTGGGATTGAGTGGTAAAAAGTAGCTGGCTATTAGAATCATGAGACAAGAAGATATATGAAGTGGTCGAATGTTTATAAATGTCATGCAACCCAGGAAATAATGTTTGTGATTAAAATACAACTTAATATTTTGTTTATACCTTCCCATGCTGTGACGATCATTCAGATATTAAATATCAGACACTGTTCTCACACAACCAAATGTATAGCCACTGATTTTTTTGGTCAAAATAATAATTCCCTTTTTCATATTACTTTCCAACAATTATATTTCTTATTGTTTGCTCTGCTATTGAATGTCGAGAAAAAAGGCACTCGTATTCAGTTCTGTATACAGAGTCAATAAAAACTCTGTGTGCACAACAGGGGAAATCAGACTACTGTAACTGTCTTGATTGCAGTCGTTGATGCAGATATTAAAAATCATAAAATAGCATAGGCACACTGTACTTCCCATTGAGGTATTCCTCATGGCAAGATTAACCTGTCCAAACAGAGATGTCCATTTGAGATACCATCTGAGGTGTCCAGGACAGCTATAAGAGCCAGCAGATACGAATCATGATCTGCAGATACTTACACCCTTTTGGAACAACAGCTGGAAACTGGGCAGTACACCCCAGTGTAAACTGCTTGCACATGTGAGCCTTAAAACCAAGATATTTTTAACTTTGAAAACATTTCTAGGAAGGACAACAAATACAATTCACATGTTACACTTCAAATGAGAAAGCTACCTCCAATCCTTCAATGGTTCTTGTCATATATTTCTCCTGTAAGACAGAAATATACATCAATTAACTATCTCTGAAATATGGATCCAAATCAAGGTCTCTCAAAATGTGTTGTTAACAACATATACTGGTGGTGTGTTTCCATTGCATCAATTGTTTTAATGATAAATAACCCTCACAAAATAGAGTGGTTTGTTGACAGACAAAAGCACAATCTAACAACGGACTATTTAGACTTGCAAATGACAGAACACTTAATTATTCCAAAATAACATTTCCCCGTTAGACTATGAACATTAAATCCATCATCCTTCAGTTTATATGCATGAAACATTTATCATGTCTTCTACAAACAGGAGTCAGTCATCTAAATATAGATTTTTGGACCATCCATTTCATCATGGCATTTCATCGAAAGCCCAGGATTTCATTTATTTTCAGTTACAGAGATAAAGTGTTTGTAAACGATGTGATAAGACCATAAAGAAAAGTGAAGTGAAATTCAGCTCCATACAAAGATGATAAATACAATACCTACTTTGAACACTGGGATTATTGTGAGAGAAAAATGAGATATCGGAAGTCAGCAGCTATGTTTAAGATAAGAACTTTTTTCTCCTGTGAATTTTTCATTAAAGTCAGGGGCCAATAAGGAATTATCTGAATGATTCAATTTTTTAAAATGGCCGTTACAGACATCAAACTAAAAAAACCTGAACAGAGAACAACTGGAACTAAAAGAAAGCAAATTCTGTGGTACTCTACCTCTCGTGTTGTGGAATTACTAAAGGGCTGATTTTCAGTTACTGGAAAGATTTCTATTGCATTAAAATGTGCTCTGGTCAGAAGACGTGTGATTTTCAAATGCTCATTCAAGACAATCAAACCAGAATCCTTTTCTTCAAACAGTATCTAATCTGTGTGTTTCTGGGTGTTTCCAGCAGAAGCCTGAGCTTTCAGTTCAAAACCTTATTTGGGCAGTTTGCTTACACACATTTGGGACATTCGTAAGAGTGTTTAATCTGTACCTCTGGGCATTTTGGCTTCACCTTCGCATGAGTTCACTTTGGCAGGATTTATTCCTTCCCTTGCCCCCACCCCTTCACTCTCTTTTTCTATTTGGCAGAGTGGCAGCTTCTCTCCAAATCACTGCACCCAAGCCTATTTGAATGATTGTTTTTACTTTTGTAATGCAATCTAAATCATAATGAGAATATGCTTGCATAATTCCTGTGGGACTTATTTTGTACAGACTGCAGAGTGGAAAACATTCTTATTTTATTTGCCAAGGTAACAAAATCAGTTCTTTTCTGTGCTTTTTCTTACTGCAACTATATAGCGGATGAACTTTTTTTCCTGGTTCTACCCGTTGTTTTTTTTTTTCTTGATAAACAAGATCTAAAGAAGAAAACTAAATAAATAATGGATATACAGAATGTTCTTGGCTTCTGTATACGCCTACAGGTGTCCTTTCATCATATTCATTTGGCTGGCAAAGTGGGAAAGTGCTTGCAACCTGAGGGTTAGCTTGCATAACAAAAGAAATTCAAAATATGGCACAGAAAGGGAAGAAAACATTAGGTTTCGTATATAGTCTCTCTAGATGGCCCTTTTTTGGGGACCATCTAGAGATTAAACACATATCTCTATCATACCAAAAACTATATTAAGAGAATATTAGGGTTACAGAATGGTTGAGGTTGGAAGGGACCTCTGGATGTCATCTTGTCCAACCCATTTAACAGAGACAAGGATTTAAAAGTGAGGAAATACTAGATTTCAAGTAGTCTATATAACCTCAATTTGTCCTTCCCCTGAGTATGCATTTAAACAGAGCTTTGATTACATGTGTTAAACTTATTTTTTCCAGTTGGCCCTCATATTATTTAATGTACTGTATTCAGAGAGCTCACGGAAGAGGAATTAGATGTTGATGGTTTTTTAAGCTGACTCAATTCCCTTTGTGATATCTCTAAGCTTTTTGTTTTTAATACATACTACTCAAACCTTTATCACCAACAAAATCATTACACTTCCTCCTGTGTGTTTATATCATGATCAGAGGGTGAGAGCCCATTGAGATACTTTGGCTTCTAGTTCTCATTTTCAGTGCTTACAAAAGTGTAGATTTCTACCTCGCTCCCTCACACTGGGATTCTTGAAAGGACAATGTTAATTCAAGCACTTCCTTGCTTTTGAATCCTTCAGAAGTTAATGACCCTTCTATATGTTTACTGCTCATCCTTTTTACTATGCGGTTCCTTAAACTTGTCTGTAAAGCACCCTGTGAGCAATATCCAATCCACCCAGAGGGTTTAGCAAAGTTCAGGTCAAAGCAGTTGTCTGCTGTATTCATACAGACTAATCAGGGCAGCCCCCAGCTGACTTTGGGCATGTTCTCTTTAAGACACTAGGCATTTGATATCTTATGGGTTCACTGTGAGACGAAGAGAAGTCTTGAGAATAGACTTAAGCACACTGATCCATGATGCAGGTGCTTCCTGATCCTTGTTACAAGTGCTTCTGTCCTCATTGCTGTAACTAAAATCATCTACATTGTCCTTGAGAAGAGTTGAACTCTAACACTACTGATAGATGGGTCTATAGGGCTATCATGCCTGATTTATGCAATGTGTATCAATGACATTGTGAGTGGCCTTGGACTATATATTTATATATATATACATATATATGTGGGTATTCTCCACAGAGAAGACAAATATACACTGTGCTCAAGACGTCATAGTTGTATGAGAAGACAGCACGCTTACTGCAAATAGAGTATTTGGAGAATTTTCATTTTAACAGAACATGAGCGCGTGAGAATTTAGATTTTTAGGAGATTACAGCTGGATCAGATTTCCACAGGAGTGACAGAAGATAAGTCTTGACATCAAAGCAATTTCCTTATGGAGTTTCAAACTTTAGCTCCAAAGCTCAGACATGCTAGAGTCTCTCAACATGATGGTTGCAAGAGTTCTTAACATGACTAAAAGGATGTATTTTTACTAACTATGTTCTTGGAATTATCTGGGCCATTTTAGTGAAAACTTTCCAAAAGCAATTCAGTTAGAGACAGACATCCACCATGGAAATTTTAAGCTGTAACAGTTAAATTTTGGCAAACTGCATAAGTAATTGAAAGTAAGTTCTTATAAAAAAGCATTAGCCAATCTCAGATAAAGGCATTACTTCTCCTATTATGTATACACATACGTGAATAACTAATACGTTTACTCCTGCTACGCATGTACTTACACATTATATACGCATACGTATAAGAGGGAATTAGTGTAGTAGTTTTTAATGCAGCTGGCAATCAGAAAGACGGGGCTTTATGTGGAGCAGTAGCTTGTACTCTTTAGGCAGAATCCTGAGGTTAAAAACTAACTTCCAAAGCCTCCAAATTTTTCATATAAATTTAGAGTTCATGAAAAGTGTCAGCCTGATGCTTGTTAAGAAAGAAGTCCTTTGTTCGGGTACAGCACAGGGCGGCACAGAGAGCAGCAGCCCAAGCTTCCTATGTGGCTCTATCAGATGTCTCATCCCTGACCTGGAATAGGGGGGAGGTGAAAGGTTAGTCCATTCTTCATGCTCATTCAATACTTTGCTTCTCTGTTGAGTGCCAAAAGAGTATCAATTACTGCCAGTTGTGTGTTGCTTTTTGTAATGTGGACTCTTGTCCATTAAGAATTGGACTGAGGCCACAAAACCATCTCATTGAGCCTGTTGGAAAGTCATCTTGATCGCGATGGCTCTTCCATCATTTCCACAATTGTTGGATTTGAAACAGGTACCTGGATTTAATGTACTTCATTACTTGAGTCATACAGCTTCCCAACTTTTCATTTGTGTTTGGAGAGGAGATGTCAGGGCAGGAGCTCTCTCTACTAATACTGATAAAATAGAACGGTAATTACAATCTTTCAGTACAGCCAGGATGCCTGGTAAATCTATGCTTTTCTAGTCAGGACCTTGTTGCAAGAAAGGTCACGAAACATTATTCAGATAAAATTGCTTTAGTCAGGCAGTGTACGCACATTCTTAATACTCCCTGCAACAATCTAATTTATGGGATACTGCAGTGAGAAACAGGCTGCAATGGTGCTAGTGAAACAGTATCTTAGCAGCAAATAAACACAGTGCGAGGAACTCTTCCTTTTAAAAACAATGTAAAGGAAAGACATTCAATCCCTTGGGCAATTTCTTTTCAAAGCATTTGCATTCTACAATACCAGAGAGATTCTCAGTGCATCACATGGGGGATATGGACAAATGCCATCTATAAGTTAATTAGTTTTGCACATGCATTTCACAGACAACATTTCAAATACTTTGCCCTTACTATCACTACTTTTTGGGTTGTGTGCATGTAATTTATCCTAAAAATGCAGAACTGCATTTGTAAATTACGGCTTTATCTAAGCAAGAATGCCGTACTGATTTAACTCCAGCCATTTTCTAACTGGTTTTAGTTACACTTTTGCAAAAAGCTATCACGGGTATCCTAGAGCCCAGGAGCTGAGTCTTTCCAAGCACAGACTTTCTGCAGCCATTCCTCTGCCTCTCTACATTCTTCCCCATGACCCATATTTCAGACCTGCCCTTCTCAGCTCTCTCACATGCATATATAGCAGCACTGGGATTTCACAAGCTCTCCTTCTCTAATTCTTTGCCTCAGGAGCAAGAGGAGCAGGAACAGTGATAGACAATTCAGAAAGGAGTGGCTGGTGCTAACAAAGAAAATTCTCTCTGCCAACACAAAGACTCCACCCGCTGTGCTGCTGAAGATGGGGAGGTTGTACCGGGGAAGTATCACTACGTGCTTGCCCTGTTTCTGTACACTTTTATAGGCAATGGTTATAGGACAGTGTCAGAGCCAGGACGCTGTGCTAGGGAGCCTTTCGTTTCGACTCTACTCAGCTGGTTTTGGTATTCTTACTGCTGGGTTACTGCACTGACGATGCTGGCAGCAAATGTTGAGCCCCTTTGTAAGCACAAGCCCAGTTTGTGGTTAACGCACAGCACACCAGGCTGAAGTTTGGGCCCACTAATTAGTGAGGGCCTCAAATCGTGGGGCTCAAATCTGGATCCAAACTCCTCTGGAGTTTCAAGTTATTCAGGTCTATGGTTGTGGTTCCAGTTCATCTGTCCTAAAAACAAAGTGAAGTTGACAAATGTCTCTCTTAGGCAGCTGCCCCGAAGGACTGAATATCATTACAAAAAAGATATTAAAATACAAAAGGCCTTAGTAATTTGTGTAGGGTCTAGATTCCAGTAACGCTATAAGAAGCCTGCCAGCATTTTGGTGAAAAGGGCCTGCAGCACAAATCTTATTAACCAAACTGAAAGAGGAACAAAACAGCCTCGTTTTGCACGCCCACTGAAGTCAATGGCAGAAGTCCCTCTGGCCGTGGCAGTGCACGATCCAGCCTTTGCAGTATGGAATATGAGCACTTTCCGTTAATTACCTGGTCAATTAGTTACCAAGGACTTTTCATTCAGGAAAGTAACCGTGTTTAGCGCACCATTTATGGACCATGTTTAAGAGTTTAATATGATCTCAAACACAAATAAATTTAAACCTGCTATTTTTCCTGAACATGAACCTCTATGAATAGCAGTAAAAAGTATAATGAATTTAAAGCATAGTACAACCCAGGACCTGATCATCTTCATAAAAGACTAGCCATGCTGTAACCCAAAGTGAAAATTATAGAATACTTTCTATTTAGCACCAGATCTTCATAAGGACATGGTGAAGCAGGTTTTACTCCCCTCTCAAAAGATAATAGCTACCTTGCACGTAGTGCTCACTAACTGCTGGATTCACTAAGATACTTAGGAGCCAAAATCTTTCTAGCCTCAGTGAACCTGTGTGTAATAAGAGCATCCATGCAGAAGGTGAGAGACTTGTATCTGGTGTGCTCTAAATTCATGACCTAACTTACTATTAGAAACACAATAGAGCAACATTACTGTTGATTTCATTGCTGATCAAAGGCTGCAGGTAAGTACCAATTCACTACTGTCATAAGAGTGCACCATGGGCTACAGACAAAGCTGGTGAGAACTCATTTCTTCCCAGGCTTCTCATAGATCATGCTGATTAAAAAAAAATCATCATAATTTATATTGAAATTTTGACATTAATTAATTAATTAAAAGAACATCCTGTACTGGATTCTGAGTTATTTTCATTTTTAAAATGCAATTTATGTTATGCTGATGATTAATTTTTATTTATTTTGCTCTTTTTAAGTTCAGTGATCTTGTAAAAGCTTTTAATTCTCTCCTGTCTTTCTCCACTGCCAACATAGCTCGGTATAACCCAGACTTCTTAGCAAACATTGCTACACATGCCAGTATTCTGTCTAATTTTAACTAAACATTCAATAATACTAAGCTATTTTAGTACCTTGGGCCCACATTCTCAAAGGTATTTAAGCACAGAACTCCTGTGAGGATCTTGGCTTTGTTGCTCTCTAGAAATTCTAGAATTCTCATACGTGCTAACATGGCAATGGTAAATGAACAACTAATACTGCTGCTGTATTTACATAAACTATTATAAATTACATTCTTTCAGTGTAGAACATGATTATTAATCATCCCATTCAGTTCTGTGTTATATGTAACTAAATAAGGAACACGGTGGACCCTTTGTAATTACTTACCCTAACTTCAGTTTTAAAGCCAAACACATTGTGACCTTATACTGATTTTGGGTTTATTAAAGACTCCTCTATTATATGAAAGAAAAGAGAAGAAAATGTTTATGTAAGATTTTTGACATTTATTAACCCCACCGAAATCTCTCTCATACAGTAGTCAATAAAATGTGCAGTATGTACATATGGGTATAGTAATTAGCATGTATGTCAGAGTAACAAATGAACTCGTTCTGTCAACACAGAAAAGGCTGGGAGAAGGGTAAATCAAGATTATTCTCTACTCATGTGGAATCTAAATAATTCAAAAATAATCTGCTGTCCTTAAATGCTACAAATTATTAAAAGCACTGAAATATTCAGGTCTATCCTCATGATTGTGCACTAAATTATTACCACCCAAAGTCCTCAAACTGATGGCCCAGCTCTCCCCTTCCACTGCCTGTTCCCCAAATGTGTTACATTGCCTAATTTTCTCTTGTTTAATTGACACTGGCACTAAATTTAGAATTGTCACAACCTGAAAGGACAATTTACGATGTATGCATTCCTGTATTAGCACTAATGGACATAGTGCTTGGGGAAATATTAATCTAAATTTGAACATTAGTTTAAGGTCATGTTTTTCTCCATCCTGCCTGGTATATTTGCAAGGAGATGATGTGCCCATACAGATAACAGACTCCAGATAACAGACTTTTAGCCACAGGAACTCTAAAACATTGGTTTGCATACAGAAATATCATGCTTTGACTGGGTTAGTCAGGGGTATTTACAGCACTGCCTGCCAGGGGAATGCAGAAAGTTGCACTGTCCTAGAAAGAAAAGCCAAGATTTTTGGAGTTACACTTTCTGGAGGGGTACAATACAGCTTCATAAACGGTTTTAACAGTTAAAGCAGAGAAACCTGTACCTCCTCTGCTACAGGGCTAGTTGAGATGGGAATCAAGGGAGGGCAATCCCTCTGCTTCACATTGCAAGCACCCAGATGCAGGAGGTGAGAGATGCTGCTTCTGTGTGCCTCCTACACTGCCTGAACGCTGCTTTTGTGTAGTCTGGCCCATAAAACACATTTCTTGAGAATTTGGCCCTGTGTCTTGAACTATCTTGAGAGAATTAAGCCTTCTGAGGTTCAGCATCTAATAAATTCTGTCCCTGGTCAAGGAAGTGAATGGCCATTTCATCTTTTCTGCAGCTGCCCAGCAAATGTATGCAGAGCAGCACAAGGAGGGAGAGACAAGCACGAGAGCACTGATGATACAGAGAGAAGAGGGTTCATGCTTTTAAAATACTGGACCTAATGAGGAGCTGGAAGATGGCTGTAGGCCTAAGAAGAAAGGGACATGCAAATAGTAGGGGAGATTTAGATGGGTGAAAGTCCTGGAAAATAAGAGTCATACAAGTGCCTTGAAAAAAAGGGAGGGGGGGGTGGGGGAAGAATGTGTTGGAGAGGTAAAATTCTGAAGCAGATTTAGAAATAGCGATATTACTGAGGAACCAATAGGAGAAGCAGTGAGAGGAAGATTAAAAGTGAGGTGGACTGGGAAAGGCAGAGAGAAGCTGCTAAGGGAGGTACAAAGAGGTTCCAGACAGGAAAATCGAGGGAGCACCACTGAGGATCATATCTTGGGGGGCTTCTGGTGAGGCACAGAAGATATAAATCTGCAGTTTCTTCTGTGTTTTTTTTTTTTTTTGTTATTTCCTCTGACACAAGATTAGTTTCATGAGACATAACTGAGGATTTCAACACCTTTCCATGAAAGGCATCCCAATGATTGAAATAAAAAGCTTTCAGAAAATGTAGACAGTCTCCTGGTCTTCTGCTAGTGGTTCAAATGTTCTCCCAGGAAGCATTTTTCATCTTAGAATAAAAGCTATGTTTTGAGTCTTGCAAAAAAATTAGGAGGGCATCTAAGGTGTTAGCCTGTTTAGTTACCAATGGACAACAGTTCTCATAGACTACATATAACTCAGTGCGGCTGGCAGGTCCACTCAAAAATATTAGAAAAGAGAGGTGTCTCAGATATCTCCAAGGTAAATTTGACTTATTCTTCCAGAGAGCGATGTTTTGAGATCTATGTGGAGATCATTAGCACAGCCTCTCACATAGAGGTTATTTGGACTGTAACAGCCAAGTAGATAAAAATAGTCTTACTTAATACAAATTCAGAGAAGTAATAAAAGTCCATATCCCATTACAGTAAGAAAACCCACAAATAGTCTCCTATCACTGGACTATTCTTTTTTTATGCATTTTTGATCATTACTTATTATGCATGGAAAACATGTTCATGCTAAAAAAACCCCATTATCATCTGCTTCAATGGCCTGTGGTCAAATGTATTTAAAATAACAACAGTAATAATGTATATAATATCCCTTCTTTTTTGCCCTGAAAGGTAACCTTAGGCAGCGTTCCCAAAATATTTCGGGTGATTTTGCCTTAAGAAAAAGCAATGTTCATTGAATACTGTTGGCTAAACCTTTTAAAACCTCTCATTTGGGGGATGCCACTGTTTTCCATCTCGCTGTGCCTGAGATAATACAACTTCATACTCCTTTGGTTTTCTCAGTCTGAGAAAAGGTTTTTGATATTTCTTATGAATTTTTGATTATGCATCTCAATCATCTAGTAGCTGAATAGCCAGAAGTTTGAAAGATTCCAACTATTACTCACCATGACTAATTTTTTTTAAAAAGAGCTTTATGCCACATATGAGTGACTCCTTATCTGCAGTTTGCAGGGAAGAGAAAGTAGAGGGAATATAGTGATCTGTTAAACTATGGATAAAGAATGCACTATTTTATGGCTATTTATAAAAACTAATGAGCAAAGCATCAAAGAAACTTTGTTTGCAAATTCTAATGAAGGAGACAGATTATTTCCTTCAGTTTTCCCCTATTACAATACACACAGAAAGAGGGAAAATTTCTGAGGACAAAGAAAGCAAACCCGTAAGTGCATGTTTTTTCAAGAACTTCTCCACAAATTGACCCAGGAGTTGCTATAAATGTTTGGATTTGTGTATGGAAATCAACCAAGCATGGGACAGTAGGAATATAAAACATGCACAGAGAGGGAAAGGCTCTTCTGAAAATGTTTTTATGGTATGAAGGCAAATAGTGAACTGCATATGAAGTATAAGCTAAACAAAAACACTAGGCCCAATTTTTGGCTGCTTTTCTCTCCTCAGCAAAAAGCACATGTAAAGCCAGCTTAAATTATTCTTTGAAGATTTGTGGTTATATTTTGCACTGATTTTTTCTTTTATTATTCCACTGGAAATGGATTTCTGCTTGGAAAGGGGTCTCCACATGTCCATCTCAGTTTATTTTATAATTTCCTTTATAGTCGTTACTATACCACCTCTAAGTTTACGGAATTAGCAGGTGCTTGCGGACTAAAAGGCAGATAGTAGAAATCCATACAAACAGTATTTGGAAGCATGGTGATCCTTACCCAAATGGATATCTCATTGTGCACTAGTCCTACCACAATATTTTCACACTTCCTGCAGATACAGACTGTAGATGCAGTGGCTCAAACTGGATACATGCAGGACTGAAATAATGCTGGCTGAAAGGGGCGGATGATTCGGATAAGGAGACAAAACAGAGTATGTGCCTCTGTTCATTAAATGCCTGAGTTTCTCTTATACATTAGTCCCAGACACTTTGGATGGCCAATGGAAGGGAAAAAAACCCACTCTTCTATCTGTTCTTGGTACAGGTGGGAATCAGTGACTTCTTCCCAGCTTAAAATTTGGCCTTGGCTATGCATGTAATCAGCGTCTCCATCAGTTATTGGTGAAATTTCCTGTATCTGGGATAGTGTATGAAAACACCTCAGAGACTTTAGTTTATCCAGTTTATTTCTGCCATAGGCTACAAAGAGCACACTGCTGTAGCCTCTGTACTGCTCAGCATTTCCTTCCCTTGGCCCTGATCCCTGAAGATGCTGACAACTGTGATCGCTGCTATCTCAGAGACTGTTTGCCTGTCCATAGTCCATGACATCCGTGGGGATCCTGTAGCTTTGCAGACGTTATCCAAGGAATGTCTGGCAAATGATCATACAGGGTTTTCTTCATGTGTATTCTGCCTGGTTTGGATAGTCACAACTGATCTTGTAGTATTGCTTTCTTTCCCTGACTGGACAGCCTGCAAGCTAACCTTGGACAATCAAGCACCACAGCCGTTTGCACGTCTGACCTTAAGTCTGGCCTCTGTGAACACTCAGCAAAGCTCAGTCCCTAAAGCAATTATGGAAAGTGAAAGGATACAGCACACCTGAAGGGAGCCCATTAATAAAACTGCAACTTTTTTTTTTTCTTTTTTGGCAGTGTTACCTCCAGTCTCGATGCTTTTGGCATAAAAGAGATCCAAGAAGTGAGGTTTTTCCCTTACAGCACAGGCAACCAGGTGGTTTCCCCAAGGCTCAGCATCAGTTGTGAAAGGGGCTGACAGTGAATACCAATCTGATGGGGATAAGGGGCAGATGATTTCAGCCAATGCAACTGTGGCATGCTAACGTGATTGCCAGAGAACTGAGAGCTTTGGTAAATCCATTGCTCATATGGCAAAATACACTGCTAAAAGATCCCAGCAATATTTAGAGTAGGAAGTTTATTTTTCCCAGAGTTGCTTTTGTTTTCTTATTCCATTATTCTTATAATTTTTCTTCTGTTTCCTTTCAACATGATTGTTTTTCAAATCCTAAACAAAAGAGTAAGACAAATTATTCTGCAGCAGTATATGAGTTGGCATAGAGTAACAGAAGGATCTGTCAGACAACTACTTATTTAGGGACTTTTGAAACCACTGATAATTGACTTAGTAGAATAAAACAGCTTCTCTGGAACTGATGGAGTCTATTGTTTAAGTACTTACCACATTTTCTGCAAGTCATTTAAAAAATGTTATTGACCCCAGTTAAACTATTACAGACATAAAGGAATGGTGAAAGTGTGAGGTGCAATGGTACTGTTTAATACAGTTTTACTAAACTGACTGCATAAATACAGATTTGAAGACTGAGGTGGGGTGGGGTAGGGGGAGTTGGTCACAAATCTAAATCCCAGTGGCAAACACCATCAGCAACAGAGGCAGCTGGAGACTGGAAGAAACAGATTATAATATGCAAGGCACTCGGCTGTGCCAGCCTGACAGCCTCTCTGTCTGCTCCACAGGACTCCTGTGAAGGTTGCCATGGGCTCAGATCCATGTGTCCCTGATGCATATTCAATACCAGACCCCATCTCACTCTGCAGAACAGGGTAAGTTGTGCATGACACACACACACAAGCAGCCACATCAGCTGGAGTGGGGAACTGGATGCCTAGTGATATCCGAGGACCTAGGGGACTGAGTCCTCTAGGTCCCTGGGAAGCACAGAAATCCTGACAAGGCATTTGTAAATCCAAATCTTAAAATCTGGGCACCTTGTCAAACTGTGCTGAACAGTCTGATCGCAGTGGTTGCTATTCATGGAGACAGATGTGGGCTTGCTTTAATACAGCTACAGCATGGCTGTTGCATTAAGGAGCTCAGAGGCTCCTCATTTCTAGTTCTGTGGTTAGGATACCCTTCTGGGAGGTGAGATATAGGAGTCTGAATAATCTCCATCTGAGAAAGGCACTGAACAGAGTCTCCCACGCAAATTCAGATGCAAAAGGTTGTATCCCTAGTGGGAACTGCCTGTGCTTTGTATTAGAGAGAAGGAGAGGATCAGTTCCTGGTGAGAGTCCATTGCTTTGCCTCCTTGGCAAGGGGAATGTGGATAAAGACTGGCTGGCATACCCTTTTCAGGGTTTTCTCAGGCAGGATGAAGTACAGAAGCCCAGCGGCTGGCTGCAGCTGATCTATGTGATTTATGCTCGTGTGCTCCCACAACTAGTCTGTACGTTTGCTATCTGGATGGGCAATTCTTACTATGCATGTGCTGCCCTCTTGATCTCCATACGTGCTGTGGACGTATCCATGATTTCTATACTGCTCTGTTGCTGCTCTGATTTGATTTTTGGACATTGGGAAATCTTGTTTCTAATCTGATTGTGTGCACAGTCCTCAAATTCCACTTGAGCAAAATTTCCAGCTGGAAAGAAAGGATATATGTGGGTTTGAACAGTTCCTGTATCTGCCAAAATGTAGATTAAAAAACCTCAAAAAACACTAACAAAATTTTTGAAGAATTATAACTTTTTCCTTGCAAAACCTTTGTGACTACTGAAACAGTTAAATATTTGAGAAAGATAACTTAGCACACTGTGGTAATTTCAAGTTCCAGTGCTAATATGGACACCTTACCTGAAGTATGGAAGTGTTCATGGAGATGCACATGCTTGTTGAAGATGCTGTCAGCTACCTCTAAGGAAAACAGAGACCCATCTATATTTTTCAAGTTCATAGCATGGCATTGGGAATAGAAATGACGAAATTATGAGGTCTGAATTTGCCTTTACTGTGCTTGTACAAATCTGACTCACTTTGCTGGTTTCAGTGGAATTGAGTATCTATCAGATTTACACTGATAGAAGAAGAGAATTTACCTTACTTAGACTTCTACCCACACAAAACAAAATAAATGCCAGTCTCAAGCTCTGGATGCCCTTGACTGTCGTTAAAGAACATTAAATAAAACTGATTGACTCCAGCAATTTTCTCCAGATCATGATACCTCAGTTGCAACATAAATATAACAAAAATTTAATTAGTCCCCCCAACAAAATCACTAACTTTGTTGCTTGCTAAAAGTGAAATAGCTCTCCTCTGTATGACAATGTCAGTGTTACGGGTTAAGCCTTGGATTCTTGATGTAATGAAAGTAATATTTATGGAAGAGGCCATTTATCAGCTAAAGACAATAAAGGCCATGACTAAATTCATAGGCTATCTGAGACAGATAAAACAGTACTGTTATTATGAGTTCTTGGCAGCACTGTACTGATATATTGTGCTGACACTCTACAGATATATTTACCTACATGGAAGTAAATATACATCTATATCTTTAAATTGGATGTAAAGCAAAACAAAGGGGTATTAAGAACATGAAGCTTGAAGACACGGTGCTTTTTTTGACTGCCTTTTCCCATGAGGAAAGCTGTGGAAAGGGATAAGAAAAAATTTTCCATTGGGAAAGTAGGTCACGTCCCTATTTTTGGGGAAAACAGTCTGAGTGACCCACCTCAAATCTTTTGGAAACAGACTTATCTGACAGGGATATCTATGCTATAGCAAGCACCAATCACTGACTATCAAGCATAACCAACCTTCTTCAAAGCAACTCCAGGATTCCCTTAGGACATCAATACCTCCACCTCTGTTAAGAGATCATCAAAATGTGTAAAGCAGTGGGTTATGGGGACAATGTATTACATTATACATCTGTATTACATTTCTATCACAAAGCTCATAAGCCACCAGTGAACATCCCTTTGGACCTGTTGTTTGCAGACTAAGCTCCAGTCCAAATCTGTTTTGTGGGCATCTTTCTAGAAAGTGGCCTTTCCCTGTAGGATGAAAAAAACCATGTTCAGAAGAGACATTCACATGCAGTTCTTAGGGCATGGTCCTGCCAGCTCTCACTACAGGCTGTTATAATGAGCTTTGCTTTTCTGAGATGCTGTTTTCTCTTCTCACTATTCCTGTGGTTACCCAGGAACGTCAATATGTCTCATGCTGAAATTGCAACAGCTGTGTAAGAGCTGTTTCAAATAAAGGAGTAAAAATGAAACAAGAGGAAGAAAGTAAGAGAGGGAAAGAAGGAACGAAATAATAATAAAATTAAAAGGACAACTTTTTTTCATGCCTTTGCTTTTTTTGGTTTGTTTGTTTGTTTGTTTGTTTGTTGTATTTTCCTGGAAGGAATGGTCACTTAAAGAAGAACTACTCACGAAAGGTGAATAGTATTGAAAATCCATCAACCTCTAGTAACGTACCAGGTACATTTTAGTCCATTTTAAGCCATAAATGATTTGATCTGGAATGGAATAATGGATGTTCCTTATGGAATCATCCTCAGATTAGCCAGAATTCATTTGTAAATAAAATATTCAGTGAAAGAACATTGCATAAGGTTTATAGGTAGCATAACTTTCTCTCTGTCTTGTCTTCTTGCTTTTGTCATTAAATATGACCTTCACCCACTATTTTCAGTTAAGAATTAATAAGTATTGGGTTTTACTATTTATTTGCAGGACAAGTGTATGTAAATGTATTTAAATCTTTATGCAAATTAAACTCAACCCTTAGGCTGTCAGAGTTGCAAATGTTGTATTTTGCAGCACGAAAGGCTAAGCACCTCTGGCCGAGAATGAATTTTTATAGATGTGTATTAAGGGGATACTAGCATTATCTTAAGTGGTGGCAGTCTAATGTTTCTCGTGACTATTTCTTAGTATTAATTAAGGAGGGACAAATTAGTTTGGAAAAATCACAAGCATAAGTTGAAGTAGATATTTTAACCTCCAGCTTCTATAACTGCCCCGGTAAGAATCATTTTCTGACTCTACTTCCCACAATTGACTTACCCTCCGCCCCAGACATTTCTCTTGATATTTGACCCCTCTGTTGAAGGGCCTTAGCCAAAAAGGGAATCAGCTCTTGGCTGGCTGCTGATGTCCAATGTCATATGTGCTAAGTGATCTAGGGCAAAAAATATACAGGTTCAATGTTATTATGCAGACTTTGCAACATCTGTTACTGTCGCACAGACAGTTTGGTGGGACAAAAATAAGAAGCTCAGTGGGGTTTGTCTGAAGGAGTGTGTGGTTAAGGGTAAAAGAGAAGCCTCAAAAGAGGGTAGAAAGGGTCTAGAAGAACCTACATGAATCAGCCAAAATGCTTATTGAATTTAGAATTCCACTAATAGACACAGCTGGTTGCAAGGTCAAAGACAAAGTCAAAGATATGACAAAAGGACATAGATTAGTGCTCAAAGGTGGTGTAGAGAATCTTTGTGGGATGAGGACAATCTCCCTTGAGAGAGATGTATGACAGAAGAGAAGAGGTAATAGAAGAACCAGAAAAAAACTGGGACACTCTCAGGTAAACTTATGGTTCCTGCAAAACAAGATTGCTCAACCTTTTGAAGTTTTCATCCCTAAAAATGATATGAATAATAACCACAATAATCTGAAATGGAAAAAATTCTCTCTCAGTAGGCGCTAATTAAAAAGCAGTATATTATTTGCTGCCTGCTAAGTATTGCCAGAGATATAGGGAATCTATTAATCAGAGAATCCATTATATCTGTTAGTTATATTAATTCTACAGTTTTATCACATGTGAACTATCAGGCTATAAATTATACAGAAACCTGTAAAAACCTGATTATTTAAGTAGGCTTACGTGAATGGGAAAATTAGGAATGAGTAAGGTCCCACTCTCTTAAAGCTAACAATCATGTGACATCAGAAGTGGTTTGATCCTTAAGTTCCAGCTCAGAGATTTGAGTTTTGTTAGTGAGATTTTAAAGCCACCTACTGTTAATTAATTTCCATAAATGTAGTAAAGCCTTGTTTAAAGGTACTCCATTCATACCTGAAGACATAAAGAATAAACCTATTGCTGGTGTGTTCTCCGCTCAGGTAAAACCCCTAAAGGATCTCCATTCTCTTGGAGAAATTGTATATATTCAAATTCCACATGTGAGAGAGAAGGAGTTCTACCCCACCTTCTAAACTTGTAAATAATGTGGAAGTTTTAAAAAAGGCAGCTAAAGGGAATGTTTTAAAAGGAAATTAATTTTAAAATAAAGGAGAAAGCTAGAGTAAAGGAAAAAGAAAGTACAAGTATATGGGTAAATTCTGGAAAGTGTCTCAAAACCAAAAAGTGGAAATGATGTCCAGGAAAGAAGGCTAGAAAGGACCAAAATCCTTGACAAGTTAAAACCAAAATAACGAAAAAAATGCCAAAAAGATTTGGAGAAACTAATCTTTAGTGATACAGAAGCTGCTTCTTATTCAAACCTATCAGAATAAGAAAGCTAGTCTAGTTCCAAGATATGGTTAAGAAATAATAGGAATATTTGTGTAATATATAGCGATTGCAGAAATGCTGACTGAATTGTTCCCATATCACAGTCATTCTTTAAAGGGAATGAGCCTGAGGAAGTGTTTTAGACTGATGCATCAATGAAAGAGTTTTAAAATAAGTTAATACACTTAAGAGTAACAAATCACTAGAACTTAGTAGCATTGTCTCTAGAATTCTAAAAAAAGGTAAATATAAAATTGTTGATCTGCTAATTGACACTTGTGATTATTTTTTACATCTGTCTTACTGTTAGAGGAAAGCAGATGGGAAACATGGCATCAGACTTTGAAGAAAAGCTCCACTCATGATCCTGGGAAATATGAATCAGTAAATCTGATTTCCACAAAACGGTAGAAATGAAAAAACTTGATAATGAATAAATTTAGTAATGCAGTGAGGAATATGACATATTTGGGAATAGGCTTTTGATGAAAGCCATAGTTTTATTACAGTTGAGAAAAGAATAAATGAACATGTGGATATGGATGATCCAAAGCATATAATGCGTGCGGATTTTCAAAAAGCATTTGACAAAATCTCTTTTAAAGAAACTAAGCACTCATGGGATAACAGAGGAATTTTTCTTATGGATTAATGGGTGATCAAAGAAGGTTAGAAACAAATGACATGTTTATACAATAGAGAAATGGAAAAGGGTTAGGTACCCAAAAATTTACAAAATCTTCTTAAGATCAGTACTGGGACATATTTAAGTTCAGCATAGTCTGGATCTGAAAATGAGGATGAATGTGTTGTCAGTCACTGTAAATTCTCTACATTGTATAGACATTTTTGGCATAGTCTGTTTTGAAGTTGACTCTGAAGAGCTACAAAAGGCTCTCACAGTCATGAACAACTAAAGAATAACTTAACATCTCAATATAAAATTCAATGTCAGTGAAAGCAGGGAAGTGTGCACAAAAAGTAAGTTTTTCTCCAGGTACACATTCATGGGTTATAAACATATTTTTATGAGATATAATCATTGTGAGTAGTTCTCTGAATGCATCAACCTCATACTCAACAGTAGTGAAAAAGGTAAATAGAAGATTGAGCAAAACAAGATTTGTGGAAAAAAGTTTCTCTCTTTAAGTTGACCAATTTACATAATTTTTTAAAAAGGAGTAAAGCTATCAAGAACACTTCAGGTCGCCTACCCAAAAGCTGGAAAAGTATCCTGCTTATTTAAAGAAATAAGGTATAGCAGAACAGAAGCTGATCATTAGTTAATAATACCACATAATGATGGAAATGTATGTATTGAACTGAGATAGGTATGCCCTTGCTTTTGAAAAATTTCTGCCCACCCAGTCATTCCTCGGCTTGAAGATGTATACTTTCTAAGGTGCACTAAGGTTCTGTATCTGTTTTCCAAAGTGTTTCTCCAAATTCTGGTTGAAGACGGTCAGCATGAGAGAGTGTCTCTAGTCTGTGACTCCCACCTCTGGAATGGGATGCCTGGAAATGCTCCTAGCTCTCTTACAGTCAGCACAAAGCAGAGCACTGGCCCTTGGGTAGTCAAGACTTTCACCCACACGTCTCCTTTCTGCTGATGCTCCACCTAGAAATATTTGTTCTAAAGACAACTGACAACACAATTATAATTTTAAATCCCTTTGTTTTCTGTAACAAGCAATCTTCCATACCACCAGGGCCCTGAGGGCACCCACAGGCCTTAGTGTCTTCTACCCTGGCCCCACCTCAGCCCAGCCCAGGGCCATCAGTCCCTGCCCCAGCCATGGGATGCCATCTCAAGCCCTGCCACAGCTGTGCCCTGCTTGGCCTCCCGCCCCGGGGAGCCCCCACAGGCCAATGTGCTGCCCAGCCTTGGCCATCCGCATCCCCAGGGAGGCTGTCCTGCTCCCTGGCTGGGCTGGTGGAATGGGCCCCAGCTGCCAGGTCCTGTCCTGCCTGCCCTGGGGAACCCCTGCGGCCCCTGGCCCCTCTCCAGGCAGGCCACAGGTCCCTGACACCTACATTTACTTTCTCAACCATGTATACGAAACAAAGAGAGTCAGAGAAAATGTGGTTAATGTTACTACCCTGAGAAAAAAACACATTCTCCAGCCTAAGTCCCACAGCAGTGGTAAGCTGTGAACATCTGGAGCCTGAACCTTATTTAGATGAAGGCAAATAGGCAGCACAAAAGGGGCATAAAAGCAGGGTTTTGTTCATAAGAGGGAGAGTTGGGCCCCCCAGTTTTCTTATTCTGCTGCGTAGCACCATTGTGCCTTGTTGAACAGTAACTTTATCTTTACCCAAAAAGTGGCTATTATTTGTCGAAAAGGACATAGTGATTTCTGTGCAGGAGTGCATTTTTTTGTGCAGCATTCTGAACTTTTGAAGTATTATCTTAATACATAACAACTCATAAACATTTCATCTCGTTAGCAAATCCTGAATCAATCATTCCACCTAAATCATAATTAAAATGAGGAAAAGCAACTGGCACTACCACTCCAGTTTTATATTTGCATAACACAATTAAAGTTAAAAAGAGTTTCCCTAGTACCTACCAGGACTGATGTTCTCTTTCTTTGCAGGAAATACAGATACTCTTAAACTTTCCTGCCTATTTCACTTTAAGAAGACCAAACTATAGAAAAGCACTGACCAATCAAATAATTGGGTAAGGCACTTAAATGTCATGTTTTACAAATCAATTTCATGCTTTTTAAAGAGAGATACCATCTAAGAGAGAATATACTGAATTCCAGAGTGGGAATCCCACCTCAGAAGAGTAAGATGTAAATACTGAGATAAGTAATTTCTACTAATACCTGAATGGCACCCTGAAATTCAGAGGCATGTATTCTAATTCTGGATTTGGTTTCTAAATATTATTTCTTTAAAATAAAAGATAACTTGGCAACGTGGCTTACAATGTATTGTGGCCTATTTAATAAATAAACACGGAAATCACTGACTGAAGATATTTAGTTAATTAGTGGAAAAGAGCTTTGACAAATGCCAGGAAATAATTTCACAGCCAAGGCATAGTTCTATCTGTGTTTCGAATAATTCATAGAAAATACTCCTCTAAAATGCCAAATATTTTATTCCT
Source organism: Aptenodytes patagonicus (assembly GCF_965638725.1). Classification (NCBI taxonomy): domain Eukaryota; kingdom Metazoa; phylum Chordata; class Aves; order Sphenisciformes; family Spheniscidae; genus Aptenodytes; species Aptenodytes patagonicus. The sequence continues at coordinate 156,186,942 of NC_134950.1, forward strand.
GGATAAAGCTGACTGCCTTATTGTCTACTTTATAAGTCAGTTATAGATTATGTCTACTTTTTAATTCCCACAAGGAAATGACATATTTTCATCCTGTTAAAGATTAATATTCACTTTGACCCTGTACTTTACAAAAATAAATTTGAAATGTTACATTTTTTGATAGCACTACAGCTCTAAATTTGCTGATTAATATCCTTAGGGATATGCAACTCAGGCTGTAAGCTAGTTAAAATAAAAAAGTGCTCCTTATGCTTTGGTTGCAGCTCAAAGAATAGCAGGTGGTGACTGTTTACCCTGCTAAAGCAAGCCATTCAGTTAGAGAAAGCTCATTTTGGACCAAAGCTGAACGCCATGCCTCAGTGATTCTACTCCTAATAAAGCAGCCGAGAGTCTCATTCACATTGTTTCATTTGAATGAGAATTAGCTACTGGCGATGGCATGTCCAGGAGCTGCTATTTTAAAATGGTTCTCCAGGCATGCTTATTGATGACTCTCAGTCTAAGAATTTGGGAATAATCTCTTAATGGGTCCACACTTTCCACGTTTGTCTTTGCCAGTGAGAGTGAAAGTCAAGCAAATGCAGCAAAGAAAGGAGCAGGGTGTGTGGGGAGGCAGCATCCTCTCTCCATGACAGCCACCCTTACTGCCTGGTGAGCACCATGGAGGCGGTGGGCCTATATATTTTCATTATGAAAAGAAAATTTATCTGCTCAGTGTGATTCCAGTGAAACTAGACAGGAATCCATGCTCAGAGAGCATGACGTCAATGCAATCACAGTGCATACTACTGTGATCACTATCAGATCTTGGACAAAAGGTTGAAACAAGCTGAGATATAAATGCTCTTATTTTTGTAGGTAACAGATTCCCCTACATGCACTTGGAAAAACTCTCCTGGAAAAGCTGGTGGCTTTTGCCTGGTAGACCTTTGCAGAGCAGGAGAATTTCACCCTACATCTCTGAGGCCTGGCTGTGTAACAACAGGGTCTGGGATGTCTCCTCTCATGTGTGCAGGATGTCAGAGCTCCTCAGAAAAAGCAATTCACATGCTCTAAATACTAGGACCACAGTTCTCTAATCAGTCCATAGCAAAATGAAAACTATTCGTGTCTAATTTCAGCTTCTCACAGGCTACCAAAGAAAGCTAAAAATTCTGCATGCCTCATGAAGCCACCTTTTAAATTTGGACTATTCTTTTTTTAATCTTCTGTAAATTTTTTTTCTTGTAGAGAGTGCCATTTAAAATATGAAATTAAGAATGGAAAGAACCTCCTATGATGTTTAGATTGACGTAGTTGGTCAACTAGTAAGAGTCTCCCAAGTTTTTTACTGTGGGGAAATGGGAAAATGGTAAGAGTCCTTACCTGGGTTCATTCTAGGTACCTATGATATACAGGTCATCAGAAATATATTATGTAGATTCTACACATGCAAAGTTAAATAAATAGAAGGGGATTTAAAAATTCAACTCTTCTAACAGGCTTGATGTGGTTTAGTCAATATCTTTAATCCAAAGTGGAACAAATTTTTTTAATTAACACATATCTATGACCACAAGTGAAAATACCAAGGTACTTTGAAAGAGACTTTTTGAGAACATTCCAGATTGTGTGAAAGCAACTAATATTTGAAATCTTGTGAGAATTTGTGAGATTTGCATCTTTACAATCAGACTGGTGGTAAAAAAGAAATGGAGTTAACACTTTAATGTATGGAATATTTATCTAAAATTTTCTGAAACATTTGGAATTTTACTTTAAACAGGGTTTGGTTATTTATCTCCTTGAATGTTTTTTTTAAAAAACATTTTTTCAATACTAAATTAATCTTATAGTATTTGACAGTTTTCTGCCATTGAAGAAACACATTATAATCTTAGTTAACTTGCTTATCCTTGCAAGAACAGAGCAATCTAATCAATCAAAGGCAAATATGGAAACTCCTTTGTGTTTTCTTTTAGTCTAGATCACATGGCGCTGTCCTGTAGCTCTTGAAATATCTTATCAAACAAGATTCACTTCTTTTTTTAGATTATTTTTTACTTCAATTTAATAACAGTAAAAATACTGAACTCCTTGGTAAAGTAGTTTCTGATCAAATGATGAAAAATGCTATGTGAGAACTAGATATTATTACTAAACCAAGATCCAAAATAATGACTGGCTTATTACGCTGTCAAACTTGAAATCCTTCCATCGACTTCCAATGAAATTCTTTATTAATGTTAAAAGTTTGCCTGATAACTCAGACACTTTCTTGGGTTCATATGTTTTAGAACTACTGGAGCGACACACTCCATTTCTCCCTCTCTGATCTGCTGACTCATTCATTTCCTCTTACCAGTGAAGATAAGAGGAAGACTGCTGGGTTAGAGCTTTTACTGTTCTTGTCCTATGCATCTGGCACTCCTTCCTTTAGAGATTAGACTATTTCCAGCTGGGGAGCTTTTAAAATAGCAAATTAAAATCTCTTTTTGCTTGATAAAGTATTTGATTACTGAAATATCAGGATGAGGTATAACCTCTAAAGTTATTGTAAAAGGGTTTTTTTTCTCTCCCCTTTAATATTTCTTTTTTATTCACCCTTGAAAGAAATGAAAATAATTTGTTTCCAGAATATATACACTGCCAAATTCCTTGATCTTCTCTTTTGCTCCCCTTCTGAAGATTTTTGCTTTCACAATTAGAAGTTGAGACAGTTTCCCCTCTCATGGGTCTTTGTGATAACTTAAACATACACCAGCAATAGAACTTTCAGCAGTGTATATATTCACAGAGTTTTTAAACTTCTTTGCAGATTAGCAACAGACAAAAAGATTCATGACTTTTAAAAAAATACCCACAACTGTAAAAACTATTGAAGGGCTCTTTAAAATGGTTGGAAGAATTGGGGATCTTCTGCAGTATTTTTCAAAGGGATGACTCACAGCAGAAGTTGATGGGTGGCCAGCTCTGCTGGCACACGAGTGACATGCAAGAAGAAAAAAGCAAGATGCCAAGAGTACAGGAGGTAAGGCATGACTTGACAGGTGGCTAGGGACTCATTCAGTCTCTGCAGAAGGGGAGCCACAGGAGAAGGGGGGTATGAGTTGGGAAGCTTTTTGTTTCATTGCTTCGCTACGGTGTAGGGCTTTCCAGCAGCCAATGGAGTCTGAAGAGTCTTTGAGTTGTTTGACCTAAGATCAGGTTTGGACACTGGTGTATTTTTCCCTTTGGGCTGGTAATCAGAAATTTGTTCATGGCTTTATGGTCAGCACTGAACTCCTGTTTTGATGGCTTGTTCTAAAATATGGATGAAACTCGTGTTTGGACCCTGAGGAAGATAATTTATCCTCCCATGGGCACCCTATTGATGGATTTAGACCTGGAGCTGACTCCAAGAAATCCCTCTCCGTGACTTTGCCCTTGGAGACCACATTGATTGGGATCATCCAAAGCAGTTCCAGAAGCCCAGAAAGCAGGCAGAGCCCTCACTGGAGGATTGTCAAGCAAAAGCTACCTGATTGCAGCAAAAATGTGGTAAAAACTCTAATACTGCCACAACATTGGAAGCAAAGAAGAGATTTCTTGCCCATAGGATTACCAAATCCCCCAGTTGCTTTAGGTTACAGATATCTAGGAGGAAAATCCTACCTGGCTCTACTCCATGACTGACATGAAATACCTGTGAGAAAAATCAGACTGCTTTCATATGGACATCGTCTCTGTGGAGCTCTATCTTCCCAGCAGAAATGCTATAATATTTCTGTTTTGTTTTTGTCCTTGTCATGCTCTGTGTAGTAGTGAAGAGATTGGTGACATTTGGGCCATGACTTGGAGGCTGAAAACATGAGTTTCACAGCTATTAAATCCTAGCAGGAAGCACCAGGTCCTGTGTAAATGGAACACTTACTTCAAGAGCCCAGGCCAGCAGCTTTGCTTAAAACAGCAGTGATATGGCTTGTGTTAATGAGACACGGGTGGGTGGGTTGGCCAGCTTTGGTTTTTGCTAGCTCTTTCATTTTTTATGAAGCTTATTGACAAGGTCACAGTGAGACAAAAATTACATGTTTTATCTGTGTATACACTCACATATACACATATAATATACATACATATACATAATTAAAGCTTCCTGTCAGGGCACAATGTGAAGTTTGACTTTGTTTAGCTGGCAGATTACTTTTCCTCTACTGATGGATGAAGTCAGAGCAGTTATGCATATCCGTTTGGCTGTTCATGCGATACTGTTAAAATACCTATAAACCTAGGTGGTGTGCACTGGTCCGCTCTTATTCTTTACCCAGAGAAAGCCCTAGTGGGTCACGTCAGACAGTTGGTTTCTTTCCTCTGAGAACTATTTTTTTGCAAGAGTTTATCTTGCTCTGTTTTTCTTGCTCAACTTGAAAACAAGCTATTGAAGGTGCTGGTAGGAACACCTGGTTAGCTTGCCTTCAGTGCGCAGACACACATTAGTTTTATCTTTTCTCTTCTCTGCTCCAGATGGCACGGTTAAATCCTTGTTCCTGGGTCTGGCTGGTATTGCCACATGGATATATGAACGTTAATTGAGGCTTGTGTTGGATGGTATTTGCTTTACTGGTATCTTCACAATTATACATATCTTCCCTGAAGAGAGTGGCTGGGTGATGTGGGGTTTGGGGAAAGGGGAGATGGTTCCTCCCCATCAGGCCTATGAGCACATTTGGACACAATGTGATGGAGAAAGTGCAGGATGAACCTGGCAAAGGAACAGGGAGCTGGAGGCTTGCGGCATGGTGCTGAGAGAAGCCAGCCAGGCCTTAGAGATGATTAAAATAACTTTCCTAGGACCCAAAGGGTACAGGGAAGAGTTTGTTGCTACTCCATAGTAAAGGAGTTGCCTGGAAGCAAGGATGTAGTGGATGAGGAAAGAGGTTGTGTACAAAAACCCAATCCTATTAATTTGTCCTTGGTTACTTTGTTTTCTCTATTTGAAAAGTTGCATTACTATTTTCTTTTCCCAAATAGAAGTTGATTGTTTTGTCTTTGGTCTTATTTGAGGATTTCCCTATAGAGCATTGGTCTAGACCCAATCCCACTGTAGCCAGTTTGGCATCCTGTCACAATGCCAAAATGAGATAAAATTCAAAAAACTGGGATTACTATGAAGAATCTATCTTTCTGTTGGATTGCAGGTGTTTGTCAGCCATTTGTTTTTGTTTTACCAGTGAATAGTCTGATTTTATTCTCAGTTATTCCTTGATTCTCTTAGAAGTATCTGGAACAGCTTTCTTATCTTTATATATGGACAAGAAGGTGCAATCTTCATGCATAGGTGCAAACCCACACTACAATGATTTATGTAAACTCTGCTTCTTAAATCTGTTGGAATAATTTTGTTGGTACAGAGAAAAGGATTCCAGTTGTTCACTGGAGGAACGTTGAGATGATTATATTTTGGTGATCCTTGTGATCTATGTTGATTGCTTATTGATTTTTGGGTGGAGTTTAGTGTTGGTTTGGATTGATGATATACTAACTGGCTTAATTTCTCCCTTGAGAAACTACTTTTTTCTTTGTGCTGTACTGATGCAGCAGAAATCTGTGCAGACCCACACTTTATCTTCTGAGCTCTAATAAAAAAAGGAGCCTGCCAGTGGAAGATTATGGTTTGTGAAGGGCTCTGTCTTCAGAACATACCCATCTTCTCTGAGAAGAGAAGGTCTCTAAGAAAACCTGATTTTAAGGTGCTCATGTAAAGCCCGTCATTTTGGGGGTGCTTTTCAGAAATAATTTCTTTTTTGAGCAACACTTTTGCACTTTAGTTTCGTGTTGGAAAGATTAACCTGCTTGTATTCAAACCTACGGTTCCAGTAAGTCTGAGTATTTCAAACCTGAAGCTTAGCTGAGGCTCAGCAAACAGCATATAAAAATAAAACAAGCTCATTTGCTTAGTTTCTGAGATAAAAAGAGGCTCAAGGTTATCAGAGAAGATAGTGGAAATTAGGAGATACTCATTGTTTGAATAATGTATTAGGAGTCCGGGACACAAATTACAAACAAATATCAGAAGGTAGGAACAGCAAAAAAGGTGAAGAATACATACAAAGATATAGACCCGTTATCAGGGCCCAGAAGGTAATACCTTTTTATTTGATTTCTCCATTTCCCCTCTGAAATGGTAGCTGAAACATGATTTGCTATATATTCATTTTCCATGCTTTTTTGTCATTTTCATTAAACATATAAGTAAGCCATTACACATACAGAAACAAGAAAAAAAATGAGGAAACTTGAGAAATAAATGGACAGAAAATAATGTTCAGAGGGGAAATAGAATATGAGAAATAAACTACTAGGTCTTGATAGAAGGCATAATATTTAAATGATAATAATAGTAAAAAACAAAATTATTGAAAGCATTGTAAAATTCTTGCTTGAACAATAGACTCTTTTAAGCTTTCTGGGTCAGGTTGTGGTTTTTGCTATTCTGCTATACAGAAAGGACTGTAAAAAGCAGCCCTAGCTGGGCAGTTGCTGATTCTCTTGGCATACGGGTACATCATGACATCCAAGGGATTGCACTGGATGATGTGCTACAGATACATTAGGAAAAGGAAGTGAGGCCAGCTGTGTAATTCTTCCTCGGGATATCTCAGTTCCAGACCAAATCAGAGTCCCTGGGGGGATGCTCATCTGTTCCCAGATTCGTATTGTATCCCTGTTGTACCCAGCTTTCCAGAGACATATATAGCAGGATCCCTCATGCTCCTCTCACAATGAACCCATGTGCCGTTTGGCCAGATTCAAAAATCATGTCATTTATAATGCATTATTGTTATGGAGAATATTTAAGGAGCCAAAAACATTTAGCTATTTTCTCATAATCAGTCTGCCTAAGCAAGGGAAAGGTTTAGTCTGAAAATATACAGCAGATTTCCAGCTGCTCTTTACTGCAGCAATGCAGCCATTGGGAAGATAGAGTCCCTAATAAGGAGCAGGTAATCAAGTCATCCTTGCATGCATTCTTAAGCACTCTGTTATGGGCTTAGCTTTTCAAGTCAGATCTGTGGCTTGTTGCAAAAGGAATTCTATATCCCACAAGTGGGAATGCATAGAGGCCCTCAAAAAGAACAGGTAATCTGAAATGAAAGTCACACTGACCCTTTAACTAGCAATGGCATTACCACACAGCTTGCTATAAATGAAGACTGACAAATTATCTTAGCAGGATACAGGCTTTCAATTTGCTGTGGTCTCACATCTTAGCAATTCCAAGCTACAAGGATGAAACATGCATTTCACAGCTGTTATGGATGGACCTGTCCAAGGCAGGTGTGGGTTCAGCTGGAGAAAGGGAAGAAATGGGGGCTCCTGATTTTACCATTCACTGGCAATAGGAGTCTTGCACATTCCTTCTCCTGCTCTGGGGAAAGGCCAGGAAAGGGTTTGGGAAGCTGCGAGCATTGAGATGTTATAATTAGCATGAGTTCTTTTGCCAGACATTCAAATTCTAGAAAGTGAGCCCCTCCAGGTCCACTTGGAAAAGTTTGCAAACTCTTTTCTGTTTTTCTCTTAGATTCAAGGGGGAAAGCAGGTCTGAAAGCTGCCAGTACTTCTTTATTGGAATCAGCTGTTTTAGCTGAGGCTGAGCCCAGCCATATAAACAAAGAGAGAGAAAGAAAAAGAGTTTTGTGAAGGCAAAACCAAAAATAGCTTGTTTGAAATATTCTTCTCTCCTTTTCTCTCTCTATGCCCTTCAGTTGATTTAACTTAATTAGGATCTATTTGGTCTCACAGACATTTATTATTTTTTTAAAGCAGACATATAAAAGATTAAGAGATGTTTTGCAATGTTGGGCTTTGGTTTACTGAGTTTTGTTTGTCAAGCTAAGCCTCAAGAGAGACAGCACCCCATTTTCACAAATATCCCTGGAGACAGCAGGTGCTTTCCAAAATGTCCACATTTGCATCTGGCAAGTTCAAATAGCCAAATTAGTCAAAGCAGTACTTACCCACTAAATCAAATATCTAAGATCCTTTCCAGTCATGTCCCAGACTAGCAAATGTCATGGAAATGGACAGCTGTCCAATTGCAATTCCATTTGAAAGCATTGGCTGTGAACTAAAATCTGTTCAGGCTGAAGGAAAGATTCCCACGAATTATGCCTTATCTGTTTCATTGCAATATGGGATATTTTCCTCAGTGTTTATGGGATATTTGGAGGTGGATAATCAGAAATATCTCCAAGATTAAGGGGCCAAGATGGAGATTTCTGAAACACTCAGTTTACCAGACATTTGCATCCTTTTCTGGGAGGATGATAGCAATCTGCCCAAAGATGGGAATGTAAACAGACACTTAATGAAGATGGCTTGCACTGATACTCTCTCTGGTCTGTTCAGGATGCAGCAAATAAAGGTGGATTTGTTGGAAGAGATTGTACTGCAAACAAACAAGTTCAGATTCATCTCACTTAACCTTAGTTATCCACAGAACAGACATCTGCAGCCATACTGCTCACCCCAGGCTTCCATAAGAACTAGATGTATTGACCAGATACCCACTATTAAGGGCAACCTGGGTAACAGTCACTATAAACCTCTGCATTTAGCAGAGAAATCCTCCTTACAGTCACTGACAGTGGTGGTAAGCATCATGGTTAAGAAGAGCTCCTTTATGTATGGAGCCCCACAGACTGGCTGGCAACATCTGCCAAGCAGCACAAACTTTCTGAAAGCCACGATGCTTCCTATTACAAAATGTGGGCAGTCATAAAAAAAAAGTAATGTCTTTGCCTGTCAGAAAAATGGCCAATAAATTATAAAGAGCTTGGCACACATCTCTACTGGTTGTGGATGTCTTTTGTTATTCTACCTCCCTCGTTAATCATAATTTTTAATTATCGATCTTTCTCCATGTGAAATTTGTGTCTGCTCTAGGCGAACTCCTTTGATTGCCAGCAATCCAAGTACATTTGGTCTGTCTGCCACACATGGACAGGCCACTGCATGGAAACACCATTCATCAATTGATTTCTGTAGGTACTGGGTGAAATGAGCAATAAACCCTCTGAATCACAAAAAAAGTACTTTTGTCTAGAACAAAACCAGACAATGAATACTTGGGCAGGGCTTTAAAACACAGGTGTAACACAAATACAAAAAGAAGGATTTAAATGCCCATTCAAGAACAAAGAGAGGTGGGTACAACTTAGCTCAAATGCAGAATAGCACTAGTTCCAACTAGTTGGGCTTTGGGATGTTTCAGTGGTGGATGCATGGAGAGGAAAACCTCTTCACCTGCTGCAAGCACCAAGACCCTGAATGCTGAAAAAGCAATTCTTCAAACATGTTTAGAAGAGAGACCGCCAGGGGCTTCTATTGTCCCTGCCTGCCAAAGAGAAACTGTGGTCTCGCCAGTGGTGTAGTACACCATTGTATATGGCTGAAATGATCTTAAGAGGTTGTAGTCAAGGTGAGGACACTTTGTTTATTGAAGGTAGGATTACTAAATCTTTCTTCACAACACAGTGTAAAATACATAATTTTTTTTTACCCTGAAATTTTACCTTCTAATTGGGAGCAGAGCATCCTCTTGGGCCTCTCTATCTACCTTATTACGCTTTACCATATCAGCCGACTGAGCTCAGCTAGTGAAAATCCACAGACCCATGGTTCCTCTCTAAGCCTTGCCATTGCCTCTGGTGAAACCCCATTAGATCTTTCTAGAAAATATAGGTTGTGATGTTGGGAGTCTACAAGCTCTTGCTGGACACTGTTCCTATTTGGCTCAAGGTTAGCAAGGTGCTCAGTGGCTGTAATCACCAACATGCTTTGAGTTGCCAACCCTGAAAGGTAAGAAGTGTAACAAGCAGATATTTTCCTGTCCTCTTTCAGTAGCCTGTGAGTGAAGTTCTTGATCTCCCAACCATTTCCAGTTTGTCATATTCACAAATCTTTCTTCTTGAGAGACTTAATGCCTGGGAGTTCTTTTCTGCCATAACAGCTGGTGTTCTGGATAAACACCTTAAGGCCCCAGACATTTCTCAGTGTGGGATGCACGCTGCTTTGTGAATGATGCTCTTGCATGGGAGGAAAAGAAGGGAGAGTTTCCAGGTGGTGATGCATCCTTAACAGGGGTGATGTAGGTAGGCTGACTATACCAGCATCATACAGGTGATTTGTTGCATAGGACCACAGATAATTCATATTATAAATGCCATGCCCTCAGTCGGTGTGGCAAAGGGGCATCTTTGCAAAGATTTGCCCTGCATTAGTTAGACTGGTGCCACCAGAGCTCTTGCAGGGTTGAAAAAGGGATGTTGCTAATTCAGGAACTGGGGACAGGCCAGGCATCCTCACAAACATTACAGCTTGGCCAGAGTACTTCCTGTGCCTCAGCCTCCAACTTATCTCCCAAGCAAACATGACCCAGCACTGTCAGATTACAAATGCTTATCTGTAGTGACTGGTGACTAACTGTGTTTTTACTCTCCTAAAAAAGTTAATTTGGGCTTTGGCAGGGGAAGGGTCAGCGGCACATGTGTGTTCAGGCACTGGCCTATGTTTGCTCTCTCCAGTGCTTACGGTAGTAAATGAGAAGGCTGGTTCTCATCCTTGTGACCCCTCCAGGAACCCTGGTGGGTATTGCTATGATAAACAATTGGGCTCTGGATAACTGAATACTCTGTTTTGGAGTTTAGCAGCCTGGGGAAGTCAGGGGGAGGCTGGGAGGAGAAGGAGTGCACGAAGCATGGCTGGTTCCTGGCATGCATGCTGAAAACTTTGGAGTCTGAAGGGACTTGGGTGTCTGCCTAAGCCAGATAACAAGTCTGGGAGAAGGGAGGTGAGTTTTGTATGCAGGTTTGGCCAACAGCCTTTATGTGAGGAGGAGACCAGGGGAAAAGAAAATAAGAAGCAAAAGGAAGGTAAAGGAACATTTTCTCACATCCGACCACAATAATATAAGTGGCACCAGCTGTTTGTGTGTTGGCAGGAAGGAGCATCTAATGGTTGTGCAGGATCAGGATACTAAAAAGGCTCCTGGTTGGTGAAGAGTCCTGGTTCCTGAGGATCCACACACACTGTTTTTCCCAGTCTTACCCAAGTCAGGTGCAGAATCTGCAGTAAAATATGACTTGAGGTGATGCCTTTGCAGACTGTACCAGCTTCCTGTTTGAAAGTGGTTGTGGCACCTTCGGCACTGGAATGATGATTAGTATCTCTTATCCACCTCTGTAGTCCTCTAAGTCCTTGCCCAAGGGCTTCTGGCATCTACCTGGAGTGCAATAGGCTTGTCAAACTCCATGTTTTCAGGCCTGCTAGGCCTTTGCTTTTCTCCTAAGCACTGAGTTTGAAAATCTTTATGAGGAACCCTGAGGGGATAGATGGGGGACTCACAGTGATCAGAGCTAAAGGCATAGGTGGGATCCCAGAGTATCCATCACCGGAATGTCTGTGGAAATGGAAAATGTGCTTCTGTGCCAGACTACAAAGTGGGAAATGACAGCTAGTCTCTGGGACATCAGAGTGGTAGAGACTAGAAGGTGACCAGATAGGCCTGTCTTGAAAGGGTGCAAAGTGGTGGGGAAATTATTAGGGGAATCATTATGTGAATCAGAAAGGGACCACGTATAAGCATGATAAAAAAATACTACATTTGAAAGTTGCAAATTTATTCCTGACCAACCAGGAGTAAGTTTGCTACTACGGCATTGTAGAATTTTTTCACACCATTTTTGGTTTCAGATCACTTTCCTTTAAATGGACCATAAAATAACTTCCTAGTCAAAGGCCTGAAAAAACATCATTGTAACAGTCATGGCCACCAGGAACATGGAGGCTAATGTTTACTTAGAGTTTGTCAATGACCAGAGGCAGGGGTTTCTCACTGGAAATCCTCTACCAGAAGGAGGCCTGGCCGGAGAACTGAGGCTAACCTTTTACCCTTGTACTGGTTTTCGTACTTCAGTTTTTCTATACAACTAAGCTGGTAATTTTGATGTTTAAACTAGACTACTTCACCTTGCAAAACAACATATTAAAGACAAGGTTAAATGCTTGGAAGCAATACTGTAACTTTATCCCGCAGCACTTATTCCTCATCTCTATACCACAAGGGCCCTCTCCCTGCTTCTGTGGGTGCAGTGGTTGATGGGGTCTTGCTGTGAAGCAGATCAATGAATAAATCCTGTTTGGTCCAATGGAGAAGAAGTCTAGGCTGGTTTTTTTTGGTTTTATTCCACCAGAATTTTTTCCCTTGCTCAGTTCAGTCTGCAGCCCCACAAGCACTTGTGGTGGTTCCATTGGGCAAGGGAGGACAGGCGTGGGGATGAAGAAGCCATAGGCAGGAGAAAGGATCCAGCCCATATAGCGTAATGGAGCCCTAGGGGAGGGCTAGTTACAGTGATTCAGCTGATGTCTGTTAACTGAGTCATAAACAGGTTTGTGGCCAAACATATATCCCTCTACACTTCACATTCCTTTCCTGTTATTTACTACTCTTACTGGTTTAATTTTGTCAACACTAAGGGGTTTTAGCTTCCAAGAGAGACCAGCCTTGAGGAACGTGTTTCAGTGGCAAGGAAGGTATCCTCAATGTGAAATGAGCAGGTACAAAATTCTGCAATCTTCTGTTTCCAGGCAATGGATCTTATTATCCTTTCCCTTAGATTAAAGAGACCTTTAATACCGAAAACCTCTGTACACAGAGGCTAAACCAATCAGGGTGTAATGTTTAAAGGTGCTAATGGCCTGCCATTAAAGGTCACTGATGTGTACACATGCAGACCCTAATTAAAGCGACTGTGTAGGTTAAGACAGTCTCTTTTGTCTGACAATTAAAGCTCAGAGGTTCCTTTGTATTGCAAAGTGGCACAAGGGGAGAGCTGATATTCAAATCTCACCTTTGAAGGCCACAAGTTTCCAGCAGCTTTTAGGAGAGGTGCTTGTACAAGGGGGACAGGAAGTTCTTGTCGAGGTCTTCGATTTAGTGTGAAACTTTAGAAGAGATAAGAAATCTCAGGCAGTTGCTTTTTGGGCAAAGCAATGAGGTCTGTGGTCTCTGTGAGTGGCAGACTGCCATTTGTTATCCCTGTTTGCAATCCACTCCTCCCCACAGACATGGGCTGGTGAATACTTTATAATAAAGTAACCACATCACAGAAATAATTAACGTAAGCTGACCGTTTATTATTGCCCAAAAGAGGACCCTGATTTACAAAGTACACTATTGTTTAGGAAAAGTTACTATTGATCTACAAAGCAGTAACAGTATTAACAGTACTGGAAGAAAAAAAACCACAAAACATATCAATCTATCTTTAGATGCAGCACAGGTTCTAGATGTAGCTTTAAAGTTTCCAGCTACTGTGGAGCTGAGGGTAATTATCCTCATTTTAAAAGGTGGAATGCAGAGGGGCTGATTTCTAACTTTTGAAGGCTTAGCGCAGAAAATAGAGGTGCTTATGACTATACAAAATTTATCCAGTCTGGTTAAGTCTTAGAGCCTTACAAGGAAAGGCTTTCTCACATGATTTATGAAACTTCCCACTTTTGCTGGACTTGAGTGTGGAGCTGTGCAAAATGATTCTTTAGATAATATATTGAGTGACTAATCAGAGAAAGGTGGATGACACTGGAGATAAAATAATTCAATATGTTAGCAATCAACAGAGAGGAAAAACAGAAAAGCAAACTGGAAAATATACAGTCCATGTGCTTTACCAGAAAGTTGAGATTATGATCATCTGTTGTCACAAGAACACTTTTTAGAAAATCTGTTTGATATCCTCATTTGATCAACTCTACATAAAGTGTAATATTCTAAGAATTTTCTTGTGAAGATTTTTATGTTGTTCACTTGTCATATAATTTATTTAAAAAGCCCATTAAAAAGTAAAAAATTATATTAAACATATCAAGCAATCCAAGTTCCAAGCCTCTCCCATTAGTTTACAGAATAAGAAAAACAATAACAGAATAAGAGAATGAGACATAAATGCAAACACCCAACTGAGAAAAACCTTGGAAAAAGTTTTGAAGGCAGAGCATGCCAGCAGACATCCTCAAGAGAGGCATTCCAACCCTGATGCTGCTAAGCTGCTCAGAGCCTCTAAATGAAGGTAAACTCAGGCCTGGTTTGCACATTTTAAGTCTCCCCCCCAACCTTTGCTTATAGGTGATCTTTACATTGAAATAGTTTTAAAAGAAAAATCACTGTGATGATGCCCTAACTTATAGTTGTCTTAGACTGGTATTACTTACTTTAAAGCTGATACAAATGAAAGTCCTGTCCTAAAAGCAATTGAGACTGTAAAAGAACTTGCTGCTATTGAAATGTTGATCTCCTCTCTCTCCCCCACCACTTCTCTCTTCCCCTCCCCTGTTCCTAGGCCTAAGGCCCTACTTTCTCCTTTACACTTGCTCTGTCATTTTCCAGATGTGTCCCTGGGCTGCTTTAACTCACTGAGCCAACAGAAATCTAACCCTCTCCCTTCCCTTTCGCCACCCTCCTTGAATTAGTTTCCTGCCTGAGCAGTGAGATAAACCAGCACAGGGAAGGGAGAAGGGCTGTCCCTAGCTAGCCCAAAATAGGAGGTGGTGTTTCACAGCTGGAAAGGGTGGAGTAGAGTGGGACTTCCCATTTGTGGTAGCAGTGAATTCTACCTCATACTACAGGACTACCTAGAAATTATTTTAGTGTTAAGAAATGTATGCCAGTAACTTCTGGTAAAGTACTACGGAATGTATAAATTGTGATTGTACATTTCTAACATCTCTCCCTCACCATTTTGAACTATTCAACATCCCGTTTCCCTCCCTCTTCCCCACTTGGTGACCACTGGCTGGATAATACCTTCCACGTGAACTGCACACAGTGGTCACCCTGTTTGCTGGGAAAGAGGCAGAGCAAAATATGAAGTTGGCTAAAGCAGGAATTTGAGACTGTTACTCTCAAGGACTGATCCGATGGCAGTCTGTGCCATTCCCATGGCATCGGGCAGATCCTGGCAAAGACCAGGCCTCAGCAGACCTGAGCTGCCAGACCAAAATTCAGTTTGGGGTTAGTATATGATTTATAAATTGACATAAAAGAGAAATAAATTGACATCATAAGAGAAAATGAAATTGAACTGAGTATCTCCTAAGCAGAAAATATGTGGAGTTAGAAAGCTGGGGGAGCAGTGGCAGTTGCAGCAAGGGGGAAGCAGTTCTCCTGGTGAAGGTTTCTTTGGCATTAGCTCTCCCTTCTCCCTTCCCAGAGGCGGAGGAGCTAACAGCTACTTGAGAAGAATTGCTAAAAGGGTGGGGGAAAGTGTTCTGCTTTGCCTGTGATGTTCCCATCTGTAGGAAATGGTGGACCCTAATTATGCAGATTTCCTTAGTGAATCATCTCTCTCCACTTTCTCTTACAGGAAATAATAGAAAGTAACAGTGTTCATTAAGTATGTTGGGCCACTATCCTTGGAGACTAAAATCTCCCCGGTATGGTTCGTATACCAGAGTGCGAGCTCTCCACATTAGCATGCTTCAGTCCTCCACAATTCACTCTGGACAGCCACAGGAGAAAAGTGTAATTCAGCGCATGGAAGTGCACGTGTATTATTCCAGGAAAAACCCATCTGCCTCTGGGGAAATGAAAAACCACCAGAAAACTGCCCACATGACATAGCCCCTTGGCCTGAGGTGAAACTGCCTGAGCTCAAGGGGCTCCAGTCTGCATCATCTCCCCCCAGAATAGCGACATGTGTTTGTCTGCGTGTGCGCATGTGTGCGCAGTTGCCCTGCAATGGTTCCCCTCATGTTGTGCCAGGTGGTTTCCTGTCCTGGGGGGCAGAACCATGGGAACACTTTTCCTTCCAGGACAAACAGCTTTCACCCTCTGCCCTGGCTCCTCTTTTGCTCCATCCATCTGTCCTGGTACCTCATCCCCCCCGATCTTTGCACTCCTACAGACCTAAGTAGGTAAAAGAGGCTGAAATGGCCTGGAAGGAGAGGAGAAAATCTTAACAATGTAAGGGATGATAGTGCAAGGGGATAGCAGTGCAAACCCAGGGCGTTGCTTGAGATCTTGGTAAACCTTGCTGCTAGTGGGCCTGAGGGGAGCTGGGCTGCCTTCCCTCCCCTCTCACACATCTCCCTGTCCTCTTCCTTCAGGCCTGTGAAAACGTTTCTCTTACTGCCCTGATTGCTAAAAAAGTGCCAATTAGCAATAGCTGTTTTCTGACCTTGACCCACATGCATGAGAGGCAGAAGAGGCACTGCCAGGGTCTGGGTGCAGAGGCAACAGGTGAGCCGATCTGTAGGAAGTCACTGGATTTCAATACCTGAACTGCTTGGTCTCTAAAAGCAAATCTCTGGAGTGCGCTGTTATATACCCTCCTGCTTTTCTGTATTTTGACTCAAGAGAAGTGACAGTGGTGACACTTGTGGTCACATTCAAGGTTGAGGCTGTGGCATGTTCAGGGGAAGGGAAGCAGTACGCTGAGAGCTCAGTCTTGCGTGAAGCCCAAAGTTTCTATTTAGAATCATGGATTTAAAGCCTTGGCATGTTTTTGATCTCATAAATACTTGCATAGCATACTTACAATATCTAGAGAGAACGTCTGGAATTTGGATTGTTTTATGTAGTGTTTAATATAGTTGAGGTAGATGTGAAGCACTACGGGATACCATAATTTTCCACATGGGGTATTGTTCCAGGATGCTTCTGAAACACTCTGGCTTCATCACCATAGTACTATACTTGTTAAATAGAAGATGTGAAATAAAAACACGTGATCACCCAGTGAGGGCAGGATCGGATGGTACTTTGCATTTTGACACAATGTCCAAAGAAGCATGTCCTGTTTTAGTGCTGTAAAGACTGTTAGAGTACAAGTGTTTGTTATTCAAGTGAGGCTGGCATTAATCCCCGAAGTCAGTGTTATCCATTCCAGGCTGTGGGACCGTGTAGTGAACAGATGTGCCAGTGCATATGTACAATCCTTATGTGAAAATACAAACCACTTGTATTTTGTTAGAGCAAGGCTCTGGTATTGGCGTTCTCCCCTTGCTTAGACAGACAGTATTTCTAGATTAAAAGACATCTGCAAACTGTTTTTGTGGTGGTGGGGCAGGAAACATTTCATAGGCGTTACATAACTGTACAGTATGAATATTCAAGCTACATTTTATTAAAGTACATAACTCCTCTGACATAACTGGGTTATTTCTTCCTCTAAATTTAGCATACAGCAACACTGATTTGCTTAATAAGGAGCAATATTTACTTTAAGGGACCCATGATATTTACTTGGGACCCAAATCAATTTCTGATGACTTCAGCGGAGATTGGGTCAAATTCTTCCTTATTTTTGTGAGAAAGAGATGGGACCTCTCTCAACGCTTTTCCCTTCCAAGTTAGAGAACATGTATCAAAAGCAGACGTCAAAAAAGTGCTGAAGAAAGACTAAATGAGGAGGAGGTAACCTGGAGAGTAGATACTTTCATGATCACTATATAGAGTTTGTAGCCAGTTTTCCATACTGAGCTTATTATGAGAGAGTTCCCAGAACATAGAAACCAAACTCTTTATTTTGGCAGTGATCATTCTAGGTGTTCTTTAATGGGCATTATTCTTGCTAAATTATGAATGAGCTTTATAGTAAGACAAATGCCATTATCAGAGTTATTTATTCATGGGCTGTCATCTGTAATATCCCCACACTAGTTTTTCTCAAAGTTTAGTATCGATCATTTGCTTTAATCAGATGCATCAAGGGACACTCATAGAATCAGCAACTGCAGCTTTGAATATCAGCATCTCTCTCTGGGTCTCTGCCAGGTCTAAGTGAGTACTGAGGCCATGTCAAGCATTAGGTAAGTGGGGCTTACTCTCCTTACATTAGGATAAGTGTCTGTGTGTCCCCCAAACTCTGACTTGACTGATGATTAATCAGTCTGCACTGACATGCCCATTACTCTGTTTTTCCACTTGATTCTGAGATCCCCCAGGGCTCTGCGGGGATGATGCCCTGAAGAATTGCTGGGAGTGCAGAAGGGTCTTGCTCACCCTAATGGTATTGACAGCTGTTCGCTCTGTCTCGCCAGGTAAAATCTTCTAAGAGGAGAGTAAATATTCTCTGCTCCATGGTAGCTAGGAGGCTCAAACCAAGTCTAAAATCAGCATTACATTCGACAAGGCAATTTAAAATGATACAATGTCTATTACTGTTTATACTGCTTACGGAGAGCACAGGAGGAAAGCATGGTGTCAGCATCTCACCTGGCTCAGTGAGTGCTTGCTTCTGCATCGATCTACACGTGGCAGACTGCCTTATTTTCACTCTTTATTTCTTTACACAAAGATTCAGGTTTACCAAATACTAAATCCAGGCACATGCAGTAAGAAATCTGCCCTCCTTTTTCTTTCTTCATTGATGTATATGGTGTACCTGAAATGCTCTGATTAGCAGACACTTCACTTCACTTTAGGCATGAGAAAGATAAAGTCTAGGACTGAGTTAGTCACCACAGATGTTTTCTAAACTCAGTGAGGAGAAATGGGCATCTCTAGGTGTCAATTTATCTAAGAAGGGCATTTAAGAGGCAGCAGACAAGCTTAGACACTAAGACTATTTTTATGCTACTAAACCGAGGCAGGCTATCACACAGCCCTGAGCACCAGTGCATGACCATCCATATGGTCAAATTGCAAACACTGTCAGCGGCATCCCAGCACTCTCCCAGACAGTGCCCACACACAGTTCAGGGCTCAGCATGGGCCTGACACATCTTCAATAAGCATATTAAATGTGGTCTGCTTTGGGGGCTGAGAGAATTTAGTCACGTGGATGTGAAAAAGTTAGCCCAGAGTTGGAGAATGGGTCCAGTCCCATGTTATTTTCTAATATAGTGTGAAATTTAAAAGGTCTGTAACCAAAGATGAGCTGAATCCCATGGTAAGTGTAATTTTCAGTGTTTTGGAGGACACTACGGCACACCTGTGGTACAGTAGGGGAACAAGTGACTTCCATCTCAGAGCAGCGTGAAGCAATCCTAAAGCCCTGCAACATGCCCTTAGGACGCAGATTTGCCATATTGGGATTAGATCAATAAATTCATGTCCAATCCTTAGGTTTTTCTGCAGTGAATGGGAAGCTGTCCTTTGAGGATAATTCTGTTTTCAGTAACCAGAGCACAGATGTAGAGCAATTTCACTGAGGTCTAAGGAGTTACCCTGAGGTAAAAGCTGCTGGAGACTCAGATCTTCTGATTTCAGAGTTTGATCCTTACACCAGCAAATGCCTTTCAGACTCAGGAAATCTCAATGACAAATTTCAAAGTCAGCTCCATACTCGGACCTGATTTGTAAAATAGGACATTTCCCTGTTTTCCACACAGTCCACTTGGTTTGTCCAAAATATGAAAGACAAATCATATTTGTTCCTATTTAGATTTATTATCAGGATAATTATCCATGTATAAATGATCTATAACATGGTACTTTTGTAAATATCTTCTACTCTTGCTATTGAAGATTTCAACATATTTTAAAACTACAGTTTACCACAGCTCATTATATTTTAGCACAGCCTGACCTCCTTATCTTCCTGCTGGAAAAGATAGTAAGAGACAGCATGTACATATTCCTTTTAAAATGAGATATACAATTCCCTCTTTCCCTCCCCACTAACACACTTTTTTGAATTCCAAAGTCCCATCGTTTTGCGCAGACCCATCTGCTTCTATTTTGAGGCAACTATTCTTCTGGCTCTGGAGTGCTGGGTAGCACTCCTGTTAAAGTCTGTCACTGTCTCTGGTTAATCAGCTGGAGAAGCTGCTGCTGCTATCTCTGCAGCACTCGGTGCCCATGACAGCCTGGGGAACAAGAGGGTTGGAAGAGAACCTGTTTCTCCCACATGCTAGTGGAGAACAGATCACCCGGGCGCCAGCCTTTTTTTTCCCCCGCTTCTGTATATTTCGTGCTGTAGCAATAAATAGTCTTGATAGATATGCACAGGAATTTAAGCTATGTCCAGCAAAATGGGTCATGTATTAATTTTAAATAATTTAAATTGGAAATATCCAAGGTAAACCTAAGACTTACCAGGAAAGCGGCAGAGGCATTTAGGAGGCAGGCTGCGTAGGTAATTGGTATAGTCATTTTGCTGGTTAAATTAACAGATATTTTAAAAATACTTTGGTGTACCCTTTGTGTGCATGTGTGTGGAAATTCTACCGAAACAAAACTGTAAAGTTTTGAGCTGGTTAAAGGATTTCATTATTCAGCCTTTCTAGCGAAAGAAAAACACATTTGGGAAAGAAGGCCAAGTTTCACCATGAGTCACAGGGCAGCAGGTCCAAGCACAGAGGGCACGGGTCGGACCAGGCTGCCGCTGCCCCCAGCTCTCTGCCAGGCTGCCCTGCATGGACCGCTGCTCCCTTTTGGAGCTGGCTGCATGTCCATGGCACAGTGGAGCCCATGGTCGGGAGGAAGCCGTCTCTGACTCCAGTTTGTTTAGCAACACCGCAGCGTCGAGCCCTGATTTACAAGATCAGCTGCCCATGCACTCGAGGTGGAGCAGGCTGCTGAAGACAGTAACCTCAGCCAGGGTTTTGTTCTTCATTTTTTTCATTCATACAAAAGCCCTTACCTGGATT
This sequence comes from Aptenodytes patagonicus, assembly GCF_965638725.1. NCBI lineage: Eukaryota > Metazoa > Chordata > Aves > Sphenisciformes > Spheniscidae > Aptenodytes > Aptenodytes patagonicus. Next base: position 156,207,555 of record NC_134950.1, read on the forward strand.
CCACCTGGGTTCAGGAGGAGATCTGGTTGATCTGAAACTGCGCTCTCTGGTGCACATCCACGACTTTTAGCATCTCCATCCTGAACATGTCACTCGTAGGCATCTAAACCACTTAAAAACAGGGTTTACAGTTCCAAAGCAGGTACACACTGTGGACAATGTCACCCATATTCTTCAGCTGTACCTTTTAAAATTCAGCATGAATGGAGCCTTTTACCTCATCAACCTCAAAATGGAAGCCCTATATTTGCATAAAAAGGAATTTTCTCATTTTCAGTGGTCATTTTTATAGATTTTTTTTTGGGTGGGCAGCAAAGTTGTTCTGCTTTATTTTATTTTCTGCTTCCTGGGCTTTGACAGGGTTTAGAATACTTTTCTCGTATAGTGAAGATAACATTTGATGAATCAAATGTTTGACAACATTTTCTTGCTTGTCAGAAAAGGCATTCAGACCGCTGTTTTTATAAGTCCGAATCTATGCATTCTACAGCAGTAGCTGAACTTTCCTTTGTAACCTAGGTATGATGTCTCTGCCTTCCTTCCTGCATTCTAATCTCTGGGCATATACAGTTGTGAAATGTCATATATGCCATTTACACCTTTATTCTAGATGAGCTGCAGAAAACAGCCTTATCACACTAGTGTCATTTTTCTTTCAGAGCTTGAAATACAATGTGTTAATTGCCAGCTATTACTTATTTATGGTTACTGCACCAAATCCATGTCTGCTTTTTTGTGGTTCTGAAATCATGTTCTGGACCATTACTGTTATTATTGCTATTACTGTTATTTATTGTTCTTATAATAGTGTGCATATGTAAATGATACTTTTCAACTAAAATTAAGACTCTTTTCTAGTTTTGATATATTTAGGTAGTGCTGAATGAAATAATGGCAATAATAATTTAAAGACACACAGCCACACACACAGAGAAAGACTGCTGACTGTGAAGTTTGGTCAAAGCATGGTTAGGGGAAAATTGTCAAGATACAAAGGGATTTATGCATGCATTTATTACTCGCACTAGTGGGAGTTCCACCAATAAATCCCTTGGGATGAATGTGAGTCTACATTCTTCAACGCTAGTGGAACAGACCTTATCTTCAGCAATCATTTTATTTCCACACTTTAATGTTCCCATTCTATAGTGCAGCTCTCTATAATTTTTCTAAAAGATTTTTTATCAGTCTGGATCAAGTCTGTTAGCTGATAAATGGTTGAGAGGTGCAGACTACAAGGAAAGATGCAATGAGTCATGCTGTCTCCTAGAAACCAGACAGCAAATAGCTTTCAACAACTATTTCAGCCTTCCCAAGTACCCTCCACTCCAATACTCTCAAGATGTATTATAGACTTCCACATGCACCTGCCCAGGAAAATTTGGGAAGCAACTGTAATGAAACAAAGTTTAAGTGGAGTCCCTCAGTACCTGCCCAGAGGAACGAGACTGATGGTAAAAGAAGGCAAGAGGATGATGACAAAATAGGTAGGTAAGGGAACTATTTCCTCAACAGTTTAGCCCGGTCTGAATGTGGACTTCTGCCAACAACAATGGTTCAGCTCTTCCCCTGTGCCTCTGAACATACATTCCCTTCCCTTGGGGCAGCGCTAGCTGTCATATCATCAACCATATGAACAAGCTGATTTGTCTGAAAAACATACAGAAAAAAAGAGATTAGTTTTCTGTGTTGTGAGGTTGTGCAATTGCTACTGCTAGCACAAGAGATGCATCAAAAACATAAGGCAGGAAGCGTGGGGGAAAGACTGCTTTAGGCTACAGTGTGGTCTAAGATTGCTCACTGAGAAACTACACCCTCAGCTGGAGTGGTTTATTTTGAAGGAACATATTTTTATTTTCACTAAATAGACAAGCTGAGCCTAGAGGGGGCCTGGGGTAACATCATGGACAGTTGAGAGTGGCATTGCTGCAAGAGCAATTCCAGGGACCTCCCTCCTTCCCCCACATACTGCCCATGGTGCAGAGGTATTGTACATGGTGTAGAATACAATACCGAATATTGCAGAGTGACTCTAGTCAGAGCCACCGCTTAGTGAAGAGTAAGGGTCTGCTGGGTGACATTCATTTATTATCCTGAGACACAAACAGGGGAAGATCCAAAAGCTGGGGGTATGCAAAGACTCCTTAAGCCTGAGTCTGGAACAGAGATGAACCTCATTGAAAACTCAGTCCCAAAAGCACTTGAGTTGTCTTCTCCAGCTGTCTGTTCACACAAAATGAGGCTTCCTCCTAGGACTCCAGTGAGACAGATTGGGATTTTTATTCCCATTCAGTAGGTAGGAAAAGTAAGAAAAAGAACATAAATAATTTGTCTAAAAAAATGGAGTCAACCTTCATAAGTACTAATGTTACTGGACCCAAGAGGCTGAGACACTCATTTCTGTGCCCTGATGATCTGGCCATGTCTCTCTAGATCCTGTAGCAATAGTTTCTATGGCAATGACCTACAAGAAAAAAGTTATATTTGCATATGCCTTTACTGATCTTGCATTTTCTTCAAATTCTATTCGAATAGATTAGTAATAAAGGATAAACATTGGAGGAGTCCTGTGTGGAAATAATGGAGAGCACCAACCCCCTTCTCCTTTCCCAGCTGCAATGCTCCTGAGAGCCCTGGTGTCAACTCCAAAGCTGCAATGACTCTCAGGGATCTGAGTCAGCCATAGTATGGGTGCACTGAACATCTTGAGGCACTCTCCTCCCTCTTACTGAAGCAAGTGTAAGGAGCATGATACTGCTGACACCTGCCTGTGACCCACTGGGTCCCTGAGCTGCTCAGATGTAAGTGCCCTGCCCAGAGTGCCTCCTGCAGCTGTTCCTGTAGGGGACCCTTCTCATAAGTGGCCACAGAGATATGGTAAAAAACTTGTGGCATGTTCTTCAAAGATGAAATTATGAAAATAAAGTCATTAAATGGGCAGGTGATAGCGGTCGAACTGAACTTTCTTGTATGAACTCAGTTTATACATATATTTGATTATAGTTAGTTTACCCTGTCTGGTAAGAATGTGTTTTACACTGTTATCACAAAACAGATCTTTTCCTATGTTTTGCCTCAGAACTTGTTCTAAAAGCCTGTATGTCTTGCATGCCTATCCAGCTTTTTATGGGGGGGATGTGAAGGGAAGGAGTCTGCAGTAGGTTCTTGACACTACGGATGAGGTTACTACGACACAGCAATCTGGAATCTGATCTCAGGTTTCCAGGACGTGGGTAAGCCTGATCTTGAAAGGTCTGAGAGGATGATCTATTAATCTTCCCTGAGGATGTTTTGTTTCTCATGGAACCAATCTCTTCTTTCTGTTTGCTCCTACTTTGAGGTCGTAATCCCTTGTTTCTGATACCAGCAGGATTCCCACAGCAACAGATTATGATGTCACAAGCAGAGATTTATGAAGCCATAGGACAGAGAAGCAGGAAGAAGGGCTCTGTTGTGAGACGACCCTGTCTGCAAACTCTTTTTGTAGTAATTGCCCAAGGGGGAGGAAACCCATGTCACAGAAGTTATATTTTAACCATCTAAGTGACTGGTTATCAAAGTGCAACTGAGCATGGATATTCAACAGCAGGTTTTCTGCTTTAAAGCCCGTTCATAAATCCTGACTGAATACATTAAAATCCTTTGAGGCGATTTCACAAATGTTGCTAACAAAAGGAGGAGAATGTGTTGGCATGGACAACGACTATATCAAGTGTCTCTGTAAAATGAAGGAAGAGGCTCTGGGAGCTGCAGAAGGCTGCTCAAGGGACATCCCAAGCAGTGACCATGCCTGAGGTGACACCGTCTCTTTCACAGCCTCATGGCAAGCAGGGAAGTGCAGAGTCTGCACTTTTTCAGAAAAGTCATTGGTTCTCCATGAATACCTCCTTGGCTCTTTCTTGGCTGGGTTGCCTCATTTTGGGCAATACTCAGTGCCCATTTCGGACACATTCATGAGACAAGGACTCTAAGACAGAGTTCTGTGGGACTTTCTCCCCCAGTGGGTGAGCTGTAGGGCTTCAGGTCTCGTGACTGGTCAGCCACATGCTGTAGTGTTGGGCTCAGCTGGGAAATCCACCCTCTCTGCCCATCTATCCCACCCTTGTGCTGAACAGAGGTGATGGTAGATTCAGCTGTTCAGCTGGGTCTAGCACCTGGCTCACAGAAAAGAAGAGTGGCTTTGGAGTGCTGTGGGGATGGAAGGGGTCTGTTTGTCGGTGTACATTTTGGGAACTGCGTGTGGGGGGTTTGCTCTCAGTGTGTGACCCTTGAGTGCTCTGCGCACTCTTCCCTAACTTGTCCTTACTTGTCCTTACCTCAAAGTGACCAGAATATTGTTTTGAATCTAACTTGCACAGTGACTGGTAGGCATTTGATCTGGCATTTTACTGAGATGTAACCAAACGTGACTTGTAGAAGAAATTCCTCAGCAGAGGCACTTGTGCCCTTTTAGTGGGATTTTAGTCCAAGTTCTGGACCTCAGCTTTCCCTGTGGTTTAGCTTTGGGTTGAATTCAAACCAGAAGCAGCACATTTTCCAGATCAAAATCAGGTGCCATAAAGAATAGCTGAATTCCCACGAGAACATCTGAAATGCAAAATTGATCTTGTCTTGCATATGAGATTTCTACCAGGTCAATACAACTGAAACCTCCTCTGATTTCAAAAATGTAAAAGAAAATCTATTTTTCTTCCAGTTTTTTTCAAGAAAAAAAGGCCTTTATGAAAATCACATTAAAAATATAAGTTGGTGTCAAGTCATCCGATTGTTGGAAGCCCATTGCTGATTTTCCCCATGGTCACAAACCATACAGGAACAGATAAAAAGATAAGAGTCTTGTAGTCATACAAGTCACACAAGCTACCTCTTCATAAAAACAGGGTTTTTTTCTGCTGCAGACGTAGAGTGCCATTTTACAGCGACACAAGTCAGTGATGTCACTAAAAGGTCCCGGCATCCTTCTGCATCTGCTGTTCATCACTATCCTCCCACTGCTTTTTCTGTAACGCTGGCAAAACCATTCATGTGAACTCTTTTATGAACTTGATGAGAGAAATGGTGACATAAAGGCAGGAACAAGCAGCCTACAGTTGTAGGTGCAAGATCACTTTCGTTGGCGTGAGTTCTGACTGATACTGACTTAAAGTGCATACGAAATGACAGTTATATTTGCATATCTGTGTGTTGGCTTAAATTCACCTCGTACTGTTGCTTGTACAGATTATATCTCTACAAAATTAAAATGTACCCAGCATGTTTTACAGGCCTGTCGCAAAATACTAATCCTGGAACGAGCTGAGTCTTGGTTTCAGTCTCAGATCTTCTCTACATATCCACTCCAGTTTGGACATCATCTGAACATCCATCATTTGACCTAATGTCAGCCTTCAACCTTCATACACGTAGGATAAATGCCGGGTAGCAGAGCATTCAGAACATTTCGTGACTGCTGCTAGACTTTCAAGATAACTCTGGTTATGATACTTGATTTACTGCTTCTTGTTGGAATTGTGTAGATATTCTGATTATGAACAAGCACTAAACAGCTGTGGCACTAAAAGAGATGGGCAGACACAGCAGGCAGAGCCAACACATGGTGCTTGATGTAATTCCCTAAGAGTATTACTGATATATGCTTTAGTGTCATTCACTTTAAGAAGGTCATGCAAAGCAATGCTATTTAAAAAAATGTACAGAATTAAGTAACAATCATAGTGATATGTTTGGAATTCCTCATTTCTTGAAAAATGAGTTGTCATGCTGTTTTAAATTCGTCACAAGCACAGCCAGTAAGTAAAACAAACAAACAAACAAACCCTTAAAGAATATACTAATTTGTGCTCAAATTTCCAAAGTTCATGGGTTTTTACCTTGCTTATTTAAAACTTGTCCAATTTTTATGAACTACTGCATCCTCAGTCACAGGAAAAAGCATACATAAGTGTTAAAAATGATTAGTCTCTAAATATTTTGAATGCCAAGTGGGTGTCGTGGTTTAACCTCAGCCGGCAACTGAGCACCACACAGCCGCTCGCTCTGAATATTGAAATGAATAATGAAACAGAGAAAGTGTGTTTCTTGAACATGACTTAGATTAGGCTTATACCCACACTTTCCTTAAATAACTCTTATAGTGGAACTCCAGCTATTTATTTTGTATATCTCTCAGCCTACACTAATGGTTCTTAGGACCCATAAAGTCCTGCCATTTGAGGATGTGAAATGACTTTACAAATATGATCAGATCACAATGAGTAGGTAGGTTTCACGACCTCCATTTCAGTGATGTGGGTCCTGAGGCACAGAAGTTTAAGTGACATTCCCAAGGACACAGAGGAAGCCAGTGAGAGAGATGAGAAGCCCAGAGTTCCTGACCTCTCTGTCCTGCTCACTAATCACAAAACCGCATGACTTCTGTGTACCTCAGAGATTTTTCCATTGCTGCTGAGGAACTGATTGCTCAGAGGTGTCTCTGTACTTGGTTCTTCCTGCAAAATTCCCTGCGTAGCAAGTATAATCTAACAAAAGTTTTAAGGTGAACAGTGAAAGGGCCAGAATCGAATTTCTGCCACTTTAGCCTTAGGAAATGCAAGAGGTATGTTCCTGCTGGGTGGGTCCCTGACAGACACTTGTCACAATCAGGTCTTCTTCCCTTTGGCAACAGCGCAGGGCATGTATCTGGGAGAGGTAAAGACCTGTAAGGCTGAAGGACCTGGGCACTAGTACTAATCTTCTTGCTGGGCATAGGTACCAGCTAGACTGTATGTGCTCCAGTGATTACAGAAGTGCCAGAGCTGAGTACATTTTGACAAGCCACAAAGGATATGACCCACTGGGAACCAGTTCATAACATTTGCAGCAACCTTCAAGCTGCTCTAATTTTGTTTGTAAACAAAGACAAAGAATTAGGGGGTCATAAGAAACTCCCTTATGCCTCTCTCCTGATTGAAAAAGGAAATAAGTCCACTGTCTACAAAAGAAGGTCCATCTACATGTGATGACGCTTATCTATATTCCAAAGACATTCCACATATGGTCCTATATTTTTTCTGGGTTCCCTTGAATTCAGTTCAGGTCTAAGAACAAAGATGCATTTCTTGGGTTTCCCAAAGTTCGTTCATCAGTTGTGACGGTTCTTCAGGGCTTTTTGACCCAGGTTTTCCCTGCATGGTGCTAGAGACCTTATCTTGGCTCCTTGGTGATTACTACAGGGAGTGGAAAGAGTCGAAGTTATCTTTCAAATAAATCCTTTCTTGTTTCATTGCTATTTGTAATACTATTTTTTAGTTCTTCGCTAGCACTTATTGAAATAAATGTAGCAAGTGACACCTCTTAAGTAGGCAGAAGTGGGAGAAACCTCTTGGGATGATGAAGTCCTCTCCATCCCCTGTTTAACACAGGCAGTCAGATCATGTAATCCTTTCCATAAAGTTAAAACCTTTTTAAAACTCCTTATCCTTTTTGGGTCTTGCTAAAAAGATGATCCAGAACTTCATAACTTTAATGGTTCTTTTTAATTTCTTCACTGCAGTCACTGTTGTTAACTTAGAGCAGTGTGAAAATGCTTGAGCTAATTTTAAACAAGGAGTCTTTGAAAATATCTAGCTGGGCAGCAATGCTCAGCATAGGCTCTCTTAGTTTGCTTCTCAGTAAGTAGACATATTATTTAGCTGTGTCTACATTAGCAAGAAGCATGGTTTCGTATGACCGAATCTGTAGAATGAAACTTGGTGTTGAGGAGTCCACATCCACATTACAAACACTTTGGGGATTTTACCTACTCTGCTTGGTTGAGTCTCATCCCAGGGATTGAACTCCCATTAGTGGCTGGAGCTTACCAGATTAACTTTTATCACATATTCCAGATGAATTTCATTTGAAAGGAATCCATCTGGTGCCCTCTAAAACCATTCTGCAAGGTGAAGCAATCAGATCAGGAGATCTGCTTCAAAATTGATCTGAATCGAAACACTGATGTAAACACACCTTCTGCTTTCTTAGGCTAAACATGCATCTGTGTGTGGATACAGACAAACCAAGATCACTCTTGCCATGCTCTGAATGGGCCAGATGTCACCCAGCTGTGGTATGGAAGTGGAGTGCCGTGATCTGGCTATTATACTCTAAGGAGAGCTTAAGTCTGTCTCTATCCTCTCACTTAGTCTTGTTCTCAGTCTCTTCTAAAATGAAATCTATTCTCCATGCCAAACTGGGAGTAATTTTCCTGGCCTGCACCAATTTTAATATGTCTTTTTGGAACAGGGATAAACAGAACTGGACATGCTACTCCAGATGAGGCTAGTTTGGAGCTTGTCATTTAGATTCTGCAAATGCTGGTAGACATCACTACATCAGTTACAGGCAGTTCCAATTTCAAGGCTATTTCAGCAATTGTATCTGATAGAAATTTAGCCCTCAGCTACAAATAAGACAGGCAGACACTGCAGACCCAGAATAAAAGAATGACAGCGTTCTATACCACAGCTCACCAGCCTACTCTGAGCAGCACCCAGACAAAATTGTATATATAGTTAGAACTGATCCATAGTCAAGACCGTATGAAATAGCCAGGTCATATTTTCTATGAGCTATAACTATTCATCTGAGAAAAGTTACAGAGGGAAATCTGCCGGGAAAAGCACATGGATCTGCTGTTATGTCCCCTGGGGCAGATTTTAGAACACTTTTCTCTCCAACTGTTCAGATCTCAACACTCCTGGAGTTTGAAATGGGCCATTGACAGGCCAACTAGGACTCCAATGGGGCAATTAGGTTGATGAAAGTGAATATTCCAGGGTTGCACTTTTTCAAAGAATTTGCTAGATTCTGTTGTCTAATGGACCCTCTATCCCTGCCCACATAACCCATTACTTTGCATTTATGCACCACAGGCAGAAAACTTAACTATCAGTAGGAGAGAAGGCAGATGGGAAAGAATATGCCTAGTTGCAAAATAAAAGATTGAAAGGACAAAGAATAATGGAAAAACTTCTATTTTTGACAGCTCTACATCTTAAATACATAAAAGTTGGAAGGCAGCAGACTTCCAAACACTTCACAGTTGCTGTCATTGGGCACTTCATGTCAGAAATATGATTCTGACTGACATTTGTGGGAGTAGCATTCACAGGAAGGATTGTACTGAACAGTAACTTTGGTTTGGCATATCTATATAGTACCATACAGCACACTATAGATATTCCCAAGCCATTTTCTCATCTGTTTTCAGGACAATGGTGTTGTGTCTTTGATAATTAGTCGTGCTGAGAGGCAGAGTTAATTTTCTTAGGGTCCTGTGCTACGTAAATGTAGTTCGTCTGCCTCCAGGGCCCAAGCTAGGATGTCAATGTCAGGGTGCTTTTGCTTACAGTGGATTTGGGCAACGGCCAAAGGTGTAGTATTGCACTGGAAGGTGTGGACATGTTCTCAGCTGGTGATGCTGCAGAGAATGAGAGGTTTATCTGCATCACTCTCTCCATGTCTTATCTTCCCATTTCTTCTTTCAACATAAGGAGGACCTTTGGTCTCCGGGTGGTTTTACTTAATTTTGAACTAACTCAAACACTTTGGGTTCAAAAGTTTACCTTCAGTGTTACTGGTTTCATGTTCTACCAGGATGAAACTGGGGTAGAAGGCTCAGAAAGAATCAATTCCAATAAAAAAAGAAAAAAAAAAACAAAGAAAGAAGGGATGAGCAAGGATGTTGCAGAATCATAAACAAATGTTGAGATGAGCAGAATGAGAAAAAAAAGGTAATGGAAAAAATAATACAATAAATAGATTCCATATGGCCAAGGCAAGAGGCAACCTGGCTTTAAGGACAGTCTGCTGCATGCTGGCTTTTTTTTCAGCTTGAATTTTGTGTCATTGTGGGTTGTTCCTTTTTTAATTGAGTAATTGAATCATTCTGGAAAAAAATAGGGAGGCTAGCAACCTTACAGCTCTCAGCAAATAATTTTAAAGCATCACAAAAATCTCTGTCATTCTTTCTTTGATTTCTAGCCGCCTATTAGAAACTTTATTCCCACACTGGTGATGGGGTGAGACAACAGGATTTACATGCCCTGTGTTGGACTCTGGCCAGTGGTATTCAAACTGCACGTACCCTTTGCCAGATCTGCTAAGAGCCTGTGATGACATTTTCGGAAGGGCAAGATGTCTCTCAGAGTTCAGGGAACTGGTGGATTATCTGTCACTGTAAGTGTGTATGTGATCTAAATAATTGCTTAGCTTCAGTTTGCAATCTGGGCTGAGGTGCTGGTTCACTGCTTTGATCTCTGAACCAGGGTGTCTATCTCGAGAGCTTGGGATGTGCCCTGCTTCTGTCCACCATATTTTCACAAATATTTCTGAATTACAGGGAAGCTCTTAAAAATAAAAACGTTTAGATGCTTTGTAGTTGTCTGTACCATAAAATGAACTGAACTTCCATGACCTTATGGGCCTTATACAAAGACCCTTGAAGTACAGTTAGCCTAAGGGGTGGGTTAGCTGCCTGGCGGCTGCCTGGCACATTTAAGACTAGAGTGCACAACTGAAATTCTAGGTTAATGTTTATCCCCAATCAATTAGCGTTTTGGAAAGGCATGAAATTCTGGCTTGCCCTGGGCACTGTTTGACTAAAGGCTAGCCATGGTTGGGAGCCCCAGAAGGTTGCAGATCTTGGCTCTGTGGGAGGCCCAGCTATACAGCAGCAAACAAGCTTTCCTCCAAAGACGCTCAGTGCTCTATTCAAAAGAATTTTTCATCCTCCACCTGTGGCCATGAAAGAGGGTTGACAGATGGGCTGTTGTAATGGGCTATTGTGTAAATAGCATGCATTTAGCAGAAATGCTGAGGGTGTGTATTTACAGGGGACTTACATGGATTTTCATTGTAGATGAGGAGGGCTCCAGAAGAGCCACTGCAGGCCTGCTGCATTAATTCCCTACGCAGAGCCAAGTATTTTTTTTTTCTTCATTAGCTTCTGTTGGACAGTAAATACAGCAATTCAGAGAGGGAAGGAAGGAGATGCTTTGAAATAATATTTGGCCTGGATGTTAATGGTCATTTTTTAATAACCTGGCCTCTCAAACCTCGGAATTGCAATGGCATTTATACCCATGTACAAAGGCTTTGGGTGATTCTGCCTCATCCCTCTCCTCCTCACATCCCTGTGCAGAATATTCAGGGATATAGCAGACTGGGAATTCAGGAGCAACAGAGTGGAGAGGACTGTCAAGTGTGTATTGATAGGATGGAAGGAAAGGTGAAGTAATGTGTGGAGGAGAGCTATAAAACTGGCTGCAGAGGATTCATGGGAACCTGAAGGTTGGACGGGGAATCTGAGAAACAGCAGAGAAAATTGCAATAAAAAGAAGATGAGAGGAAAGAAAATATGTCATTTCAACAAAGCAGTGAGGAGCAGACAGGAAGAAGACGATCCCAAATAAAAATGGGCAGAGATAGAGGTGAGCTGGAATAACAGGAGAAGTACTGGAGGGGCCCGTCTGAAGGACGCTGATGAGAAAGCAGGAGAGGTGATGAGCGCTGGTCCCTGGGTGACCCAACAAGCAGGTGGGGATGGCTGGCAATCCTCTCCACTGCTGGCCTCAGCAGTATGTCAGCCGGCAGGGCCGGGAGCTGGCAATATAGTACTGACAGGGGGATGAGCAACACGTGGTTTCACTGGTAAAGGATAGCTGTTCCCAAGGGACTTCAAAAATTTTTATATATATAGAAGCAGGTCTGGCTCTCAGGCACAAGGCCAGCAAGTGAGAAAAGTCAGTACACATGTCTATGTTAGTACTCCCTTCTGATGGGGACCCAGCCTCTGTGAAAACTTACACTCTCAGGTCTGCCTAGAGCATCCCTGATTGCCATCAAGCAAGTTCATCGTGGAGCCTCCAGATATAAGTGTCCCTCATCTTTTCTCTGAATCCTGCAATAAGCCCACATTTCTGTTTTCAGCTCAGGATGACATACTCCGGCTGACAGTACAGAACAATTGCAGCCAACCAGATGGCACCGTGACAGTCCACAGGGCTATTTTTGGAGGATGAGAAAGTTTGCTGGAATCTATACCAAATACCAATGGGTTCAGCCAGCAGGGAAAGTTAGTGCCACTCACCTCAGGTGCACCAACTTTTCCAAGCCTTCACTGCTGGTGTTTTGCACAGCAAAGGGTTGGCTCTGTGTGAAATATTTAGAGGGGATGTTAATGTTTTTCTCGTGCTGTTGACTGTGCTGACAGCAGGAGCAGTCCTGTTTCCTGGGAAGGTGGTAAAAGCCATTGTTCTTGTAGCGGATCCCTCTTTCTCTCCCCAAAAGTAGAAGTCATGTGAACTGGTGGGGCAGTGAACTGTTTTTGACTGGATGAGGGATGAGTCGTCTCTTGAAATTGTCATCAAATTAGTGTGGAATCAGGATATCCAGGTCCTATAGAGGAAGATGGGCCTAAGGAAGAGGTCAGCTTTGGCTGATGTCTCAAGACTAGGTCTAAGGTTGTCTTCCTGGACACTGGATTTCAGTTCCATTGCAGCTCCCAAATGAAGGAAGAGTGTACCCATTAAAGATAATTGTACTTCTGTGCAATTTAGTGAGCAATTTGTGCCTTCCAAACACACAAAAAAGAAGTACAGTCAGTTTTGTTGTTGATTTTTCTTTCCTGATTCCAGTCAATTGTTAATAATCATGTTGTCATTTTTTTTAAAGAGTTGGCACCAAAACTTCATTCATTCTACTTAGAAAGAACCACCACCAACCTATTACAAAACCTGTCATTATCTCACAAAGTCATATTCTTGACATCTGTTAAGTAAAGGTTTATTTTACACTTCAAAAGTCAATCTGCACAGCTGACTAAACTTCTTCAGAACTGTACAGTCTGCTGCTGTCAAATATTTGGGAAAATAAAAGTTGGTTTAGGAAAAATATTTGTTTTAGTTGGAAAATGAGTCACCTTTTTTTCCTGTATATGGGAAAACATGACTTACTTTCCTCAAAAATTGAAGTAGGGGGTGGAAGAAAGAAGATGAAGCATTTCCTATGTACTGTATCTGATTTTATCAGTACCAGAAAATGACAGCTGGATCAGTTCTCTGTACATTTAATTTCAAGCTCTGCATTTTTCATTTTTTAGTTATAACATACTGGAAGGTTGATGGGGGTCAAGCTAAGCTCCTGGATAGTTTGCAAAGAAAGTTCTAGAAACTATTTGATTCAGGGTATCTGTGATTTGCAACCAAGTCTATGCTGCATGACAATTTTGGCTTGGCTGTCAGACTTGGTTACACCATTAACCCAGGTGCAAGACTCTAATGTGTATAATTATAGGCCTTGGCAACAACGCTTAGAAACACAAAAGTGCTGGAAGAATCTTTCAGGTTTTCCAGCAGTTGATCCCACCCTATTTATGTCTCTTTATCACTGGCTCTGGCCATGCATGCATGGTATTTACTAGATAGTCTTGTAAATATTGAGAGCAATGATACAAGAGCTACTGTAGGCAACTCAGATATTTTTTTACCAACTCAGAACAAATCACAACAACACGTTGGAATATGTGCATGAGTCCTTTCTGGTCCAGGTTTTACCCTTTTGACAGCCTTGGCCACACTGTGTCATTATTAGAAAACAAAAAAATGGTCTCTTGAATTAAAGGAATAGACATTTTTTGGGAATGTTTTGTCAGAATAATTTATTAAATAGAAAATTCAATTTCCACAAAATAAAAAATGTTCATTTCAGTTTTATCCCCCTCCCCCTCAGAAAAAAAAAAAAAAAAAAGGGTTCTCGCAGAACTCAGGAGGTCTGGAGAATGGAAATTCCAGATATCTCTCATCTGTGCAGTCACTCTCTGTGGTCACTCATCACAAGCTTATACTCAGGAAAGGAATCGATTTGCCAGTCAGTGGCCAGCAGTCAAAGCAGATACATTTCTGATGATCACTGAGATAAGACAAGGATACAGAAAATTCAGTTAATAAGTGGCTATCTTTAATACAAAGAAATTTTGATTGCTTCTAGCTAGGTAGTCTTGGACCTTATCTTAAGCCGTCAGGTCAGCTTTGGGTCAACTATGTTGACGACTGAATTGGAGCTTAGTAAAGTACATTGGGTCTGGCACAACTAAGCACACCTCATCAGTGGAGTCAAGCCCCAAAGAGAACTTTTCTTGGGATTATGCTGGTGCAGTCAAAGGGAAAAGGACAGGGAAGCCGTGTGCTACAGAAAGCAGGAACAACACTTCATATATACTGCTGGACTTGCAAGGTGAATTCCAAAGGGATGATTTTGAATTTCTGCAAAAGAAATAAATGAGATTTTTTTTTCTTCAGTCCAGGCATAAATGATTGGGCCATAACCAGAAGGAGTATTACATATGATTTGTCACCTCAGGTACTCAGATCCACAAATTAGCTCCACAACTCTTTCAGAAGTTGTCCCTTAAACCTGAAGTGTATCTATGATTTCAAGAGTAGGGTTCATTTTGCCTTAATTAAGCCATTAAAAATGAGGTATCTAATCTGAGTGGATTGTTTAGCCTCCTCCTATAGTCATTGGAGCAAAACAGGTATGTGTGCAAGGTGTCATTTATATGATAGCTGAAGTGACTTGCTCTCTCACAGCATCTATTTCTTCACATCCATTACAGAATGAACCTAGACAACTTAGACTAAACATGTTACGTGTTAGTCAACTCAAGTTTGGTGAGATTAATATTCCCTGGTTGTCTTAAATTCCCACTCTAGCAGACTCACGAAACAGCTCAAGACCTCTCCCTGGCCTAAATTTTGCCATAACTCACAAGCATTCTCCTACAAGTATCAGTGCCTCCTAGAGCAAACCTAGCAGCTGATCTGCCTCTAATAAAGCCAGGAAACAGGAATGCAGCTAGTGACTTTTTTCATCAATGGATAGAACACCAATCCAGGACAGAAGTTCAGCTTCTTCCTAGGTCTAGGTGGATTTGAGCCTTCATCTCCTGGCTCCTGGAATGTGTCTTTACCACTAACCTGAGTGGAAAGGTGTGGATACCCTCATTCTCCCATTCTGAGTCTTTTCTGCTTTATATGGCCAACTTAAACACTCACTGAGAAAGAGAGAAAGCAAGTACCAAGTAACAGAGGTTGGGCTAGGAGACTGTCATTTATTATAATATTTTACTATTACACATTCCTGTGAGTGATTTAAACCCTGGGATTTAGCATCATCTGTCTCTTTTCCATTTCATTGTTTAAATGGGTCACATAAAGTGGAAGAACTTCAGTATGAGAGAACAAGAACAACCCTTCACAAGCCCCCTGAAGCTCTTCTGAATGACTATGGTGCCTTAGGGAGCTGGGAGAACAGGGCTTAAATTCATTAGACAGATAAGGGAATTGAACCCAGAACCCCATATTCTAGATGAGTGCCCCAGTCCCTGGAAGTTCCAGAAAACAGGGGTAAGGGATAATAGCATTTCCTTCTCCAGCTGGTTTTTAAAAGAACCCATTATAGAAACAGTTTTTTACCTAGCTTTCACAGAGAAATCAGTGCAGTAATGGGAGCAATGTGTGCCCAGGCCCTGGTGATCAAGGAGGGAGGATGTGGAACTCCTGCTTTTATTGTCATTTCTTACTATCTAATTTAAGAAACTTCAGTTCAGCAGACCATACTGTTTTAGGTAGAACTTCTTACAGGATTATCCATCTCAATGCTTTGGGTATATAATAAACCTGGATGCATAACTTAAAGACTAGATGGTACAGTGCTCTAAAGTGCAATGGTCTTATTGACCTCATCTTAGGATTACAGAACACCAGGAAAACCTAGGTAGTAACTTTCCATCAATTTATTTTGAATTTGATCATATGGTCTAAATTGTCACGCCCTAGAGTCCACTATCTCTTCTATGTGAACTTTGGGCATTTTGATTACATTTCATATTATTACACTTCTGTCCTTTGCAGTTCAGGTCTGGAATACTGATTTTTATTTCTGTTACCTTTATGAGGTTTTGGGGCTAAAGTGTTTTATAATAAATGATAGGAATTTTCTTTATCTACTTGTATAGTATTATCACTGGGACATAGGCTTTGGAGAAATCTAAGTGTTTCGGGTTTAATGCATCCATTTATAAACTGACCTATGTTATCATAATGTATTTAACATGTTTTTTAAATAAACATACTCACATAGGCCGTAGATCAATGAGTTTTTCTTACATGGGAAGATTGATTTTCTGGAAGCCTAAGGCTTAAATATGACTACCTGCTTAGTTCAATTTGTAGTGAAGTGTTTGCACTCTTACCCCAGTCATTTCGCTTGTGTAAGGCAGCCTCTTCGCAGTGATGGTTGCATTATAGTAGATGACAAAAGTCTGAGATAGGTTTAATATAAGTTAGAATCAACTTAATACAAAATGACCCACAGAATTTCCACAGGGACAGAACATAGTCTTTCAGCAGCTAACGGAATAATTCCTTATGAAATGATATCAATTGGGATACTGTAACTTCCAAAAGAGCATAATATATTAAATGTCAATCAACAAGAGTTTATGAAAATAGTTCTTGTCAAACCAACCAGATATCTTTCTCTGATGGGATTACAAACTGGGTTAATAAAGGTAAATATAAATGGTACAATATACATAGATTTATGTCAGGCATTCATCTGAGCGCCCAGCAAACATTTCTTTAAGAAACTGTAATGACTAAAAATCAACACAGCACACATTGAGTTTATTAGGACTGGCTAACTAGTAGGTCTCAGAATGTAAACAGGGAATCATAAGTGAATAAATATGGCTTTTGTGATCTTGGACGAGCGAGGAGGACTTTATATCTTCTTTATATTTTGTTATATCGTCTTTATATTTTGTATCTGTACTGCTGTGACAACAATAATGGGTCCAGTTCTGGGGTTCACCATCTTACGAAGTCATCTGCAAACTGGGGAGGGGAGAGGAGCAATCTGGGGGAGAAGTACAGGAATGGTTAAAGGACAAGAAAACAAGGATTATAAACTCAATGAGTTCAATCTGTTTAGTTTATCAAAGGAAAGGTTAAGAGATGACATAATCACAGTTTATAAGTATCTCCATGGAGAAAATACATTTGATAATTAAGCGTTCTTCAGTTCAACAGACAAAGACATAACAAGATGTAGTAGATGGACACTGAAGCTGGAAAAATTCAGATTTAAAGGTATTAATTTTATAAAGAAGATGATTAACCTCTGGAACAATTTAACAAGCATTATGGCGAAACTTCTGTCTCTGGAAATCTGTAACTCAGAACAGGATGTCTTTCAGAAAGATTGGATTAGATTAGCACAATGGTTCCTCACAGTTTTATAATCTAAGAAACACTTGGGTGACTTAACTATTCAGCCTGCTTATGTTTAAATGGATATCTGCCATTTATATCTTGACTATTTTGTGCTGGCTCAAAAGTGGTAGCATGGACCAAAAC
This sequence comes from Aptenodytes patagonicus, assembly GCF_965638725.1. Lineage (NCBI taxonomy): Eukaryota > Metazoa > Chordata > Aves > Sphenisciformes > Spheniscidae > Aptenodytes > Aptenodytes patagonicus. The sequence continues at coordinate 156,224,993 of NC_134950.1, forward strand.
CCCTCTCTCAGATGAGAATGTGTTTATATGCTGGTGCACTTTGTGGGTTGCCATAAAACTTAAACTACTTCTTTTAGTAGTTCAAAATGAAATACAGTCTCTGGCAGCAGCAGGATGTACACAGCTGTAGCATGTGTGCCTGTCATATCATACCCCTAGCAAACATTCAGATCCTGGCATGCATTTTCTTAACATAAATAGTTTAGAGTACGTGCTCATGCTCTGAGAGAGAAAAAAATTGCTCAGTCTACTGTAGCAACCCTAACCAAAGGGGACTTAAGGCCTTCTTTAGAGAAGCCATGTCAATGACACAACTCTACTGGCTTAGTCTATCATTTAACACCTCTCAGAATGGCTCAATGGCCTGGTCAAAATTTGGACTACAAGCTGCCCAAAGGTAATACCAGGCTGCGTGCTGTGTGACGAGAGTATGCAATCTCCATCTCTGAGAAGAATGGGATTTAAGGGTATATTTTAATGACTAAGGAAATGGGATTTGAGAGCCTCTTTGTTGGTGCTTCTCCTCTGTGGTGGTGCGACTGTTAGCAGCTCTGGCACAAGGAAGGAAAGGGGGCCTCATCCAGCCAACTGGCAGTGCTTATTCCCACCTCCCCCCATCCACACAGCCTCACACCTGGACACCGCCAACCTGTGCTTTGTTAGCTATACTTCTGCCATTCTTAATGCTGTCATGTGGTTAAAAGAGAAAACATGCGTGTCACATTTTTTTGAGATTATCCCTGACCTCTTGGCCATATTCTAATCTACATCATTGCATTTTCCCTCTATGTTCTTCCTTGAGTTTCAGTTGGCTGCAGTATTTCTTCATATTTGGTTCCTAATAGTACACAACAACCATAACATGTAGAAAAAGAATGTAGATGTTTCAAAAGAAAGGATTAGCCATTATATGAATTATACGGATAACTGTGGTTTCTCCAGGACATAAATCAATCCACATTCTTCAGGATATAAATCATACGCTAAATGTCTGAGGCTTAAAGGAGAAACTTCCCTCCCCAACATGTTGTTGCATAATTGCCTATTATGGAAGTTTTACGTCTTCCTCTGAAGCATCTGGTACTGGTACCATTAGTTTGATCTGGAACGGCAATTCCTGTGCGCCTTTGTGGAGCATTCCTGTGACAGTTCAGCAGCTGCTCGATTCCATCTCGTACAGGGCAGCCAGATGTCCCATTGCTTTAAGGTTGTCCCATTTTTCAGCATCCTATTCTGCTCCCTTTTCTTGCCTTAAAGAAGGCTAGCTAACCTTATGTTTTCACACACTTGTGCTACCGAATGCCTTTCACACTGTGACATAAAGCTACCCTCAATGTGATTGCGACACAGGAGGAAACTGGTCACAGTCAGGGAATTTTTAGAATTCTGGTACTCAGGAAAACATACAGAGAAGTATTGCTCTCCAACTAATTTCATATCCTGTTTTATGTCTTTCTTACTGCAAGGAGAGAGATGTGTTGTAAATCACAGTCGTGGCAACAGTGATCACTATAATTAATTTTGTATAATGTTTTCCATTCCAGTCCTTTGTTTTCAGTAGTTTATAACTTTCTAAAGCTTTCACTTACTGATTTTGAATAAGGGAATGAAATTAAAAAAAGCCCATATATATCTCTTTATTACTAAACAGTTCTGGTCACTGTTTTCAAATGGCTCTGCTACTCAAATAGCTGTGGGTAAACAGCTGCCATTGAGATTGCTGTAGATATTTTGAAGTAGGTTTTTATTTTTTGAAGCTTGGAGTATGTAAATAGCTCATGCTAGAAATGCTGAGCAGATTTTTCAGGAAATAACTTGGGACAAGTGCAATAAATGAAGAAAAATTGCAGGTATCATCCATGATGTTTATCTTGGATGTCCTAGGATGACTGAGATGACCTAGGGAGTCTATCCTGAGAAATTGCTGAAAGGTTTAACCAAGGGGTTAAACTTTAGTACCAATGCATGGACTACCAGTTCATAACTTATTTAACTTTTTCTAGACACAAACAAGGTGGAAAGACATAAGGTGGGGTTCAGAACATCAGAAGATGTTTTCTTCTGAACTAATTGTCCCAAGCTTTTTTTACAGTCAGTGGTGATGTAATCAATATGGTCACTGAAATCAAGCGTACAATCCATTCTAATGTAGACATGCAAAAGAGGTTGTATGAATTGCTTCCTAAAAATACCTATCTTTGCTGGCTAAAGGAAGATTGGAATGAAGAGCTTAGGTGTCTACATTAAGATGCCTGAAGTTTAGAGACATAGTCCAACCCATATTCATTTTGATCTACATTTCTTCCATCTTCTTCCTCATAAGATCCCTGGGTTAACATTTTTACAGAGTCCAGTTAGTGTCCTGCCTTTTTTTTTTAAGCTAGAATCTCTTATGATACACACATGACAATGTTTAATTCAAGTAGGAATACACATACCTGTTCTTCTTTTCCCTATGCTTTGTCTTATTTGTCAGCTGGGGCACTACATACAGTGGCCATGAAGGTTTAAATGTGTGAGTGTTGCAGTCAAAGTTGATGATTTCAAGGTTAAGCTTGCTCATTCACCTCACCATTGGGGCAGTAGAAGAATAAGCTTCCATGTTTGACAGCAGTATCAGCTTATGCTCTTCCTGTCTCCCCGTTTAAAAATAGCCCAGCAAAAAAATTGCAGATCACTTTCCCAATCCAGGTCACTGTGTCACCCCAGTCCAGGTCATGGACAGCTATTCCAGTCATACTGAGGGTGTGCAGTGGGTACAAGCTGGTTAAACTGACACTGCCTCAGAGACAAATGTCAAAAATGACCTGAAAAAGAAAGTAGGCAGTAAGGTAAGAAAATATGCTGACGATACAAAGTTATTCAGACTTGTAGGACAAGGGCAGACTGTGAAGTATTACAAAGACTGAGTGACTGGGCAATAAAATGATAGATGAAATGCAATGTAGATATATGTAAAGTGATGCACATAAGGAAAGCAGTCCCAGTTCTACTTATAAAATGGTCTCTGAGGTGTATTAGGATTTGAAAAGGTCCAAAGAAGGGCAATAAGGATGATCCCTTTTTTCTGAAATGGTTTCTGCACAAACAGCAACTGCATAGGCTGGAGCTCCTCAGCCTGGAAAAGAAACTTAGGGAGGATTTGGTAGAGCTCAGTATAATTATGGGTGACATGAAGACTGACAGCTCACTTTCTTTGCCAAAAACAAGAACTGGGGCCATCATGTGCATGCATACGGACCAGGTTCAGAAGAAACTAAAGAGGGTGGTTCTCCACGTGGTGGGCTATGGACCTGTGGGACAGCTTGCTAGAGGGTGTTGTGCATAAAATTGGCATGATATCAATAGGCAGCTGGACAAATACTTGCAAGAATCGCCCTCTGGAGATTACTAAATAGGAAAATCTCATCAAGATGAGGAAATCCTTGAGCTGAAAATAGTTTCAGTCTGAATATGCAAAGCATTACATATGCTTGCTCTTCCTTTGGATTTTTACCTGTGGATACTGATGGACACAAGATACTCAGCTAGATGGACTGTTGGCCTAAGCCAGAACAGCTGTTTTTGCATTCATCTAACTACAGCCTTGTGAGTAGGAATTTTCCCTTTTGCTGTGTTTTGCAGTAGTCACTGTGCTGGCTGTCGTACAAATATGGAGTCAAGAAATAGTCCTTATCCCAAAAATCTTATCTTAATGGCAAGATATAACCTGTGTAGTGGTAGATGGGAAGAAGCCAAACCAGGGAACCAGTTCAGCAAGTTTTTCCACACTCTGCCTTTACCATGTATAAATGTGTGAACAGGAGCAGGAAGATAATTAGGTGTTAGAGTGTATCTATAGCTGTGTTTTGTTGAGGAGCTCTTAATGAATTTATCACCTCTAAGTTTTTTACTTCATTCTCAAACATTGCTGTGAAGAATTTCATACTTCAAGAAATTTGTTGATAACTTTGGGAATGCACTGAGATGAAAAAGCACTCTGACTAAAACTAAATATGATCACTTTCAGGAAATACACCACCTCCAACTACCCAGTAACATTCTGTATTATTCTCCGAAATACTATATTCTGGCAGAAATAAACTGTGGAAATTATTAAAAACCAATGATGCTAGCCTAAAAGTTTTCTAATTAGATCAATGAATATGAATGTGATATGGTGTGTGCCAGATTACATATAATTTCATATGATGAACAAGGAATGCAAAAATGTATGCCTGTGCTAGTATCCCTGTATGACTATACGAATGTCTGCATGAGTTGATCTGTTTGCATATATTTAGGTATTATTTTTACACTGACAAAGAACGTACATGTGTGAGCACTCATGTCTTCCTACATATGGCTGTGCTATCCCATTTTCTATTTTCTTTCCTTTCTCTAAAATTTAATTTACCTTCTGCTTTCTTCACATACTTTTTTTTTAAAGCAAAAAAGCTTTTCTGTTTTACAAGTCGTATAGGATTTTCTTTCCAGGACATTTTGGGGAAAATAATCAGACAAATCATTCCATGCAATTTAAAACCCTCAATATCAAAATAAACGTGAAAGAAACTGAATGGGGAAGGAAAACAATACTGCAGTTTTTGTCCTCTGATCAGCATTTTTGCTGTTCAAGACTTCCTGAGTGGTAAAATAGCTCAGCCACCCATACAGTCAAGTCAGAGGGCAGAAAATTTTTATATTACTCAGATTTCGTCAAGGGGATGACCACGCTGTGACCTCTTTGCATTCTGTAAAGCTCTGTGACTCAGAGACATTATGATGTTTCTATTTTAAAGTGTTTCTCCAGTGAACATTCAGGTTTTCCTCTGTGACATTTTTCAACTCAAGGTGGGTAAAAGCATCTTGCCAGAGTCAGTAACCTAAGGTCATTCTTGGGCTCCCAGTATTAACATTTGATTAGCTGTAATAGTCTTTTTTACTGTCCAAACTCTGCTTTACTTATGTAACTTGATGCACTTGAGTAGCCCCACTCATTTCAAGCTCTGATGTAAATGAATGACTCTACTTACAGAGTCATGCCATCTGTTTTTTTCTAGTACAAGCCTGGTAAGCCTTTTTTAATTAATCTGGAAAAAAAAAAATCCTTTAAGGTTTGTAAAACAGCAACATGTTCCTGTTAAAAAAAAAAAAAAAGAAAGGAAAAAAGATAGCTGCATGGCTAGGATATAGACCGCAGATATATTAAAAAAAGAAAACAAACAATAAAGTAGGTGAGCAAATCATTGACATTAAATTTATCCTCATTTCCAGGACTGAAGATTAAAGCCTCCTAGGATTAAAATAATATATAAACAAATGTAAACATGAATTTCAAGATGAGACTTCATTGTGGCAAGTGCTGTAAGCTAAAATGAACAATTTTTCAGCACTGTCCTGATGTACTTCATTCTGTTGCCTTCTATTTTCATGGGTTTGTTATTTAACAAACATAGTTATACACATCAAAGAGAACATTTAGAAATATATAGCAGATATTTCTTATAATCATGTGTATCTAAACTGTGGGTAGCAGAAGAAACCATTCTCACAGTTTAAGAAGCAAGACAATTAATACAGCTTTTGTAGCTTGATGCCATATATAAAAGTGAAGATGGAGTAGTTTATGAGGAAATAGAAGTAGGTACTATACACAATATATGAATAAATTGAGAAAATATTTGCTCTATCAGCTCATTGTAACACTTTTCCCTGCTTTACTGCTGATGGCATTGTAGCTTGGCACAGGGAGCTGGTGAGGAAAACAAGAAACACTCAATATATGTAGAAAAACAGGTGAGAGAGGAGGAGTAAGAAGTAACTTGAGTGTTTCCCATAACTTGCATGTTCTAAAAGCAGTGGTCAGGTGGGAGGCAGGTAGTCTCACATCCTTGTTTTTTCTGCACTCCAAAGAGGATGAAGCAGGCAGGGAGCCAGGGTGGGACCATGCGTTTGATTCACAGCTCTTGTACAGGCTGCAAATGCATTTTCTCCTGACTTTCCTGCCAGCCTCTGTTCCTGGGCTTTGTGAACCAGGTGGTGCACACACGTAAAGAGGCAATAGTGTGAATGTCATTAAAGTAAAAGAAGAAAATTAGCCATCTCATAGTTTGAAACTGTGTGATCTTACCATATTCTATATTCTGGGTTATTTGTTATAGTACATAAGAGCTAAATACAATCTCTAACATTTCCTAAGATGTGTTGTGGGTTTTAAATAAAAAACAAGCAAAAACTAGAATATGACATCTAAGTGGCACTGAGCTTCTGACCAAAACACAGGTAAGAGCAGACATTTAAGACTAGTTATTCTATAACATTGGTAAAATGCTTCCTACGTAATGTAAAAGTTAGAGCAATTCACTTGCCTGTGTTGAGACAGCTAGTGTAATTTTATGCAATTTTATGCAACTCAGGGTTTGTGGGACACCAGTGCAGGTATGACATAAGACCTAGGAGAGACCCACAGCTTTCTGGAGAGGCCTTTGGAGGCCACATGGGAGACTGTGGGTTTCTAACACCACCTTATGAATCCCCCCTCATGTGTCTGCTAAGGCTCATCATCCAGTCTCCTACCACTGTCAGTCATCTCTCCTGTCCCAGGTGACTTAATCCAGATGAATTTTCCCTCTTTCCATTGAAGGAACCTAGATGACTAAGTAGAGTAGTCCCTGACATGGCTAAAGATAGGGAATGTCAATCCCGTTCCCTGTGCTACAATATTATTAAAAAAGAGTAGCCAAATCTATACGATAGTTTGTTTCTATGCAATACAGCTCAGCCATCAGTCATCCCAGTGGGCCATTGTTATACCACTAGTTTGATTGCCTGAACAGACAAGGGGCAGTCACCAACTTCTGTGGTCTTTTTGTGGCTCTCACAGATAATCTACAAACATTGAAAAGGGAGAGGATCCAGTCCTGACACCATCTTTCTGGGGCTGCCCAAAAGTAGTTAAGCCAGCTTTCTAAAGTTAAGTATCAAAATTGATTGATTATTTAGGTACTTAAACAGACAGGGATTCTCCGGTTTAATAAATGCAGTCACGCCTCAGTTTTTTGCCAATCAATGTGGCTGAAAAATACCTGGGGACCCAAGAAAGGCAGGACAACGGTTTGCAAAATGCTGTTAAGATTAAAAGCATTGCTTAGCATCTCATACAAACCAAAGTTCGTAAGAAAAGAACACGTTTTCCAGTCAGCTTTGATGGTGGAGCAGAGAAAGAAAATGCTACTCGACATTTCCTGAGAGGAGAATCACAGATTCTGCTGAATTCTCTTTTATCTATGGCTGATTGAATTATCCATTGCAAATAGTGTTTGTTGCTAATTTGGCCGTTTTGCAGTTCATGAATCATTCTGGAAACAATCCTGATTTCTACAAACACATTTGTTATTTGTAAGTATTCACTGAACAGTTTTATGTGAACAGATTTCAGCCTATCTCTTTGTTCTCAAATTGTTAGTGTCATCCATTCACTATTTGAAGTGTTTGACTGGTCAACCAAATCACATACTATTGTCTGTGCTCCCTGATTGGGTGACTGAAACTTATAAATACAAGTATAATGAATAGCAAATGATGAATAGCAAATAGGGTATAACAAATATTGGATCATCTGAAATTTCATACAAGAAATACATAATTCATGTAACTTTGTCGTGGTTTAACCTCAGTCGGCAACTGAGCACCACGCAGCCGCTCGCTCACTCCCCCCCACCCAGTGGGATGGGGGAGAGAATTGGAAGAGCACAAGTGAGAAAAACTCATGGGTTGAGATAAAAACAGTTTAATAATTGAAATAAAATGATAATAATAATAATATGATAATAAAAATAATAATACACAGAGCAAGTGATGCACAGTGCAATTGCTCACCACCTGCCGATCGATGCCCAGCCAGTCCCCGAGCAGCGGCCCCCCCGGCCAGCTTTCCCCAGGTTATGTACTGAGCATGACGTCACATGGTATGGAATGTCCCTTTGGCCAGTTTGGCTGTGCCCCCTCCCAGCTTCTTGTGCACCTCCAGCCTTCTCAGTCGGTAGAGCATGGAAAACTAAAAAGTCCTTGGCTAGTGTAAGCACTACCTAGCAACACCTAAAACATCGGTGTGTTATCAACATTGTTCTCATCCTAAATCCAAAACACAGCACTGTACCAGCTACTAGGAAGGAAATTAACTCTATCCCTGCTGAAACCAGGACAAACTTTTAGGACTCAAACATTTCCCTGAATACCTGGTAGCTTCCAGAAGATCCTGGAACTATGAGTAATATATGTCAGAAATGTCAGCAACTATACTCTCCATTTTATTAGCATAACATTCAAGAATCAGGACTTCCGGGAGTAAAGAAATGTTGACCATACTGGCAAGAGTGCATTTATCTGCATTTATGAATGTGTAGATGTGATTCATTATTATTTTCCACCAATATTCTAAATATATTGTGAAAGTACAAATGTATGAACCTAGTACATGACCCTTTTCAACCAATAACAGGACATGACTTCTTCATATATACCAAAATGGAATAGAGGAAATGAGCAGGGACAGCGAACGTGTTTTAAATTGAGATTTGATGAGTTAGAAGAAAACAGTTCCACATTGCAGAAGCTCCATGAAAGAAGATTTTCAACTAAAAAACTAATATTGTTTCCAAATTCTTGTTTTCTTTTTGACTTCTTGTGTTTTGTTTTTAATGTCTTGATTATTTTTAATTAAAATATTGAAAATGTCTGGATTGCTGTTCATTTCTTCTTTATGTCTTTAGACATGAAGTTGTCACATATTTATCAATACACCCTGACACAGTGAGATTTAATAACTAACTCATTATAAATGCCACCAGTATTTGTTTTGAAGGAGAGAAGTTAGTTATAAAGAAAAAATGGTGATGGTTAGTTAGTTATCTAACAATTCTTCATGGTTTGGATCCAGAATGTCAATGTACTTAATGCCTTGACCCAGTGGCCAGGAGGATGCTTTGGCTGGTCCAGATGCAGCACAAGTAGGGACTGCCCCTCCACCTCTTGTGCATCCCTCTGCATCATTGCCTCTAACTCCCTCATGCACATACACCTCATCGAGGAGCGGGATTCTTTGACAAAAGCAGACTGAGCAAGGACAGGAAGGAACTTGGGCTTATAAGCCCTTTGAGTCCATCTAGGGATCAGCCAGCCAGACCTGCAGGAAGCAGGTACCATCTAATCTATTTCCTAATGGGATCAGTCAGCAAAAAGTAATCAGGACATCCTGTCATTGGTATTTGCAAAGGCCAAGAAACAAGTTCTGTGGGAGATGTAGCATTGTCCTTTTCAGCTTTTTTTCCTCTTCTTTTTTTCTTTATTACAGCATTAGCAGCTAGCATTCATTTTTATGCAGAATAAGGGCAATGGAACCCCAAAAACAAAAGGTTCCAGTGAAGTAAGATGTGCCAAGTCCAGCCCACAAATGTAACAGACATGGAAATAGGCTTTGGGACATCAAGTGATGGCTAGGACCAGTGCACATCCAGAAAGATTTGCAAGGGGGAGGAGACCTTGGTAAGGGAAACTGCCACGGACGTCTTGAGCAAACTGAGTCTCCTCTCTTGAGATCCCCAGGAGGTGAGTGAAAGGGTCTCTCTATGCTAAATATAACTGGATATTGTATATGTAATATAGATATAAGCAAAACTGCAGTCTGCTATTTCAATCCCTCATCCAATGTTTGGGTCCTCATTTGCCTTTGGTCAGATCCAGTCTTGTGTGGAGAAAAATATTTTCTCTAATTATATGAAAGGCAGGCATGAAGCCTAACTAAAGATACAAACATTGAAAAAAAAAATTATACGTAAGTATGAAATACAGTACTGCTGTCATGATCTGTTGATTAGTTTAAGACTATCAGTTAAAAGGATTGTATAAGATCAAACTTGCATGGTTGTTACCATGCATGGTTACCATGGTTGTGCCCTTTTGGCACAACCACTTAGCCAAATGCCAGTAGCCTTGCTTTCTGTTTCAAGGAGAAAGGGAAGGAAAACTTCTTGGGTATGTTCTTTGGTGTATCTTCTTCATTTTGAAAGACGACGCGTCACACAGTCTTTCCTGGAGCTCACTAGCTACTGCTAAGAAATCCCCAGCCTTTCTTTCTACCGAGTTCCATGACAGAGCAATGTTTTCTCCATTTTCTTTGGCCATGCCCATGACTACTGCTATCTCTCTGATGACTTTATACTCAGTTCTGCTGCTGCAATACGTGTCCATAGCTTGCCATGCCAGCCTTATATCCCTGCATTTATAACCAGTCAACCTCTCAGGCCACAGGTAGCAGCTTTTGGTTACGCCTTGCTGTGTGACCCACTGCTTTGGGCAATGGCTTCTGTTGTTTCTAAGATTCTCACTAAATGTAGTTTAATTACTCCTTTCCTTAAGGCTGAGCGATGGTTGTTTAGCATGACCATTGCTTAAGCCGGTTCAGTAATTGTCTGGAGACCGAAGAGCCACTTGAGAGCAGTCACTCATTTTTTCCAGTATAACAATATTATTATTTCCTGGCTTTGCCATATGGGCTACATAGGAGTGGGACACATAGCCAATTAACTGAGACAAAGGTTTAACTTAAAGCAATAACGATAGTGCATTTAGTGCACTTTGGAGCCATGGTTATCATTACTGAATTATAAATATTAATAACAGTTAAACACATTGTCAATGGTGCAGCCATTAAACATCTGCTACCTCTGTTACATGGTGCTTTTTAGCTGGAGTGAAATCTCTACTTTGGGGCATATGCAAGTGCACTGATACTTGTGACAATGTAACCCAAAGTTCTGCAGTCTCTGTAATGGCATTTTGACTTCAATGTGGCCAATATAACATATACTTTTCAGGAGAGTCTGGTTTTCCAGACTGCTGATAAGGATTGTTGTTATCAATGAATGTAGAAACAGAAGACAGGATCAACTGATGCTTGCACTGCAGGCTCAGGGCTTCAGGCACACGGGCTGTGCCAACATGATTTGGGCACAGAACTCCCTCACAGGTGCTCCACAGGAATGCAATGATTACACCCTCTTCATTGATACACTGTGACATCATGCAGAATTATATCTGTGCCTTAGTGTGGCCAACAAATGAGTTCCTTTCATGAAAACAATAATTATCTAATTTTTATCGATTAATGTGTCAGAGGGTGTACCAGTCTTCTCCCAAGATCTGATTTTCTAGATATCCACCAAGACGTCCTGAGCAAAAATTGTCAAACACAGATTATTCTGAGAGGGATCACTTGTTTACAATTTTTTCCTCAGGAGTGAAGACTATAAATATTTTTTTTTAATCTCTGAGCACATAAATGAACATGTAACTATGCATAACCCTTCGGAAGCTGAACAGGAAGAAAGAGATTTAGCAGACTTTATTTTTTAAGAGTTTCATTTGGTGCTTTTATCAAAGGTAAATGTACCTTGACAATATGCCAGGGAAAGGAAGAAAATAATTTCATCTGCCAGATCTTTTTCCCAGAATTACTTTGTTCCAAATCTATGGCCCAGTGGGGAAGAAGTGATAAACTTCCAAGGTCATTTAAGCATCAAACTGTACTTCTAGTAAGAAAAAGCACTCTCAGAAGGAACAACCAATGACACCATTATTCTCAAAGCAGGCATAATCAGAATTTTGTAAAAGCAGAAAGAAAGTAAACAGGAAAAGAAAGGAGGAAGGAAGAAGAGTGTGAAAAGCACAGCATGTTAATATCTGCATTCCTCCTAATATCACAGGAGGCAGAGAACAAACCAGGCTCCAGTCCATAGGCAAGACGTTATGTGAACAGGTATTGTGTTGGACTGGTTTCAAATCCAGAAGAACAGTCGATTCTGTTGATCAAGTAAAAAGTTAAGAGGTAGGTTGGTCTAAAAGGGAGAGACTATCTTATAGCAAATTCTTAAATTCAGCACATGAAGTCCCAATAAGAAAAGACCAAAGGGCAGGAAATGTTAGCTAGAGATGAAACACATTTTAATATGCAATGGAAACAGCTACTGTAACGACTACCAACTACCAGAATCCAAAATTTTTATTTAAAAAAAAAATCAAGTGACCATGCAATATTTTTATGCTAAAGACTTAAAGGAAGTTTTGTTGATTTGAATTTAAACTCAGACTTGTTTTGGATTCAGCCTTGAATGTCATTGTAACTCAATTCTGCTACAAGCATTACATCTTTAGTGAATCTCCAAGGAATTTTGGAGGTAAAAATATTTACACATCTCTAATATTTTAGTTCTTGATTTACATCAAAATCCTATGATGTGGTTAGTTCCCATGTATATTAAACAAAATAAGGCTAGAATTCAATATGCAATATTAATTCAGAGTGTAACTGAATCAATGGTATTAAATGTACAGATGAATTTAGCTACTATAGGATTATGGATGAAAACATATTTAGCAGAAGTGATAAAATGGCAATTTAACATATTAAAGGGCAACTAGCAACTTGACATAAATAAAACAGAGACAAAAGCAGACCCCAGCAGAAGCAGAAAGTGGAAATTGTTAAGTAAACTGTCTAGTTAAACAAGACTATTGCTATGCAACAACACTATACATTGCCAACTTAGAGCTCAGCTAAAGGTGCCACAGTGTAAATGTCAGGTGTAAAAAGAACGTTGTATAATTTGGAAATCCATCGCAGCAGTGTTAGGTAATTTTACAGAAAAGTGATGGAGATTTTTAAGGGTGGATACCACCCAGAGAAGGTAAGCGTTCACCGTACTTCAGTGGAAGTAGATGCCATGGGAATATAGCTTACACCTTGAGTGTTTTCTAAGTATGTTTTGTTGCTTCTTGCAGTGATTTCTGTTTAGGACATGGGGGACTAAGATGACTTACTCTGGATGAATCTTTCTTTTGCAGTGAATTTCTAATAAAAAAAAAAAAAAGGAAAATCGGTGAAGGATTCTGTCTCCAATTTCCCGAACTGTTCTTGGTATCCAGGTAAACTGAGCCACTGTTTAACACCCACTATGATTTACAGTTCACATTAGATGTTTCTTTGTACAGTATTTTGTAGTTGCCAATATCTGAAAGCCAAAACCAGCAATGTTTTTGGCTAGAAAATAAGAACATACCTCTGTATGTGTTGGGTTTGGTGAGCTTGTTGGCAGGATGGGATGGTGAACTGCTCCTGTGAGTACACACCCGGGATGGTTGGCACACACCACTTGCTGCTCTTACTTTGTCTTGAACTAGAAATTCCTGCACCGTAGGTATCAAGTGGAAAGTTAAAAAAAAAGGTGCCATACTTTCACTGTGTTAATAAGAAGCATTACTCTCTGGTACTTGCTAAAGGATTTAGTGCCACTAAATTTGAGGATAATCTGATAAAGTTAGTCACTCAATTTATAAACATTTACATGTTATTTATTCACATCATTTACATGTGTTTGCCCTGATAACACAAGTCTATGTGAAACAGCTGTCAGCAGCCACCAGAATCTGCTTGTTCACTGCTTTTTGCTGGAAGCCAAAAACAACTGCCCAGGCCCCATGAATACATGTGGTTCATTTATCCCAATTAGAAACTAATTTTAGGCAAGTGCCACTAACCAAGAACAATGTGAGACAGAACAGGAGAACTGATCTACAGCAGTACAGTAAAAGAAGAAAGAAATAACAAAAGAATATTGAGAGATCCCATGGAAAGCGGCTTCTTTTTGCCAAGCTATAGATAATGTGTATTTCTGCTACTGAGGTTTCTATTATTTGTGCAGACACATCAGGCTCAAATTTTGAATTGACTCGGGGTATTTGTCTCTGAGTTTGCAAAACTCAGATGAGAATCTTGCATGAAATTGTTTTCCTCTCTAGTTGCAGTTATAAATACTGCAGGAATAGGCCTCTTCACAGCCTGCTGGCATGCCTACCTTTTCCACTTGGCCAGCAAGTCTAAGTGCTAAAACACTTAAAGTTTCAGAATTACATAATGTTTCATTCCAATTTGGACTGAGATTCTGGGAGGGCTCTTCCTCACTTGATGGATGCTGCTCATCTGTAAGTTAAACCTAAGTGCCTACATGCACCTGACCCATAGTTCTACCAACTGTGATTTCCCTTTTATGGATTCTTTTAATGCTGATCATAGTTTTTCATACTTGGCTGTCTTAACTTGTGTCATACATCATTGAAAAGGCCAAGGTCATCCAGCCACTTATGCAGACATGTAAACAAAGTGAATGATGAAGCACGAATTTGACAGCTACCACTGTTCTATCAACATACAAACTTCCTTGTCAGGTCAGCATGAGTTCTACATGGTTTTCCCTTGTCTTCATTTTTATTTGTTTACAATTTTGTATGAAATGTTAGCAGCAGCAGTGTAGAATTATGGTAGATCATGTGAAAACAGAGCAAAAGACGGTTCTAATTGAAATGCATCGCCTTTTCAGGAACAAAGTGTCACCCATGTGTGTTGTAATGGAAGTATTTGACACAAGGTTTCACTACAACACACACTCTAGTCTAGCAGATAACTTATTCAAGGTATGAATTGAGTACTGTTACTGAGTAGCAGTGCTTCTATTAATATTAAAATATGTAGCCAAAAATATTGAAAATATAATCAAACCCCTAATTTGTATACTATTTGCTTTATTCTCTAAACGAAACTGGTTCTTTTGTCAGCCATTTCATTATAGGATAAACAGGATATTCTAATCTGGAAAAGATGTTTAAGTATAATGAATGTGAACACAGCTCTTACTTATTTTTAAAATAACATACTAAGAAATGATGATATGCCATACTATGACACCATAAACTAAGTAAATATAATCAAAGAATATTAAAAAAAAGTAAAATTCTATTTTTTTCAGAGTACAGTTTTTTTTAAAATTCTGTTTTACAGAACATTTGCTATTCTTCTGATTTAAAATGAAAAATAATCAAGATCCCAAAAACCCATTAAAGGTGGATTTCCAAATCTCAGTCATGTCCAGTGATAAAATGCACAAATCCTGTTAGAAATAGTAATTATCTTTGGGAAAAACAAACAAAATTTGAATAAATTTCTGTTAGCTTTTCGGTGCAAAAATTTCAGACAAATAAGATTACAGCAGGCAAGGTAGCTACCACTAGACTATCAACAAAGGGAGATTAAACTGTACTCATGAGACCTTCAAACGGGTGTCCTGCTTCACAAACACAGTTTGACTTTCAAATGACACAGACTAAGAAGGTGCTACAGATCACTGCACTTGCTTGTCAATGTTACCTGTGATGCCTAACAATTAGTTTTGGGACTTAAATTTGCAGGAAGAGACAACTATGTACAATAAAACTTAGGAATCCTTGTTTGACAACGATGGTACGAATGAAATACTTTTCTAGGTACTGAGCCACAAGTTTTGTCCATGTGCCTGCCTGCCTGCCTTCCCTCCTTCCTTCCTTCCTTCCTTCCTTCCTTCCTTCCTTCCTTCCTTCCTTCCTTCCTTCCTTCCTTCCTTCCTTCCTTCCTTCCTTCCTTCCTTCCTTCCTTCCTTCCTTCCTTCTTTCCTTCCTGTTCCCTTCTCTCCCTTTTCCCCTCTCCCCCTCCCTTAGCTTTTTCCTTTTTTTCCCTTTTTCTAAAGTTTTTTTTTCATGGCAGGATGCCTCACAAACTTTTAGGGTAAGACAACTGGAAGGCAAAGTTAAACGCTTCTGTCACCCTACGTATGCAACACTACATCAGCTTTATACAACATTTAATAAATTCACTTGGTTATTTTAAAACATACTTTATATTTTGGAAATGAGTACCTCACACACTCATTAGGGCCAAAACTGGGTTGTTCCCTTTTGTTAAAATGATTTATATGATGTGTTTTTTCAGTTATATAAGTATTCATATATAATGAATGATGTATATTTTCAAAACAATTATGTAGCTCACTACTGACACAGAAATTACAGATGGCCTATGTTTTTTTTTTTATTATGCATGAAGTTTATATAAAAAATCTTAAGCTGTGTCAGAACTAGACTCAAACAAAACTTTTTAGCTAGAATGGCTTCTCATTGTGAACAATACATTCTGTTTACTAGTTTAGACATAAGATACTAAGGTAAGGATAAAAGTATTTTATTGATTCCTTGGCTGCTGTAAAAGAGTTGGAAAAAAGTGGAGTAGAAATGGATGTTACAAGCTGCAGAACCACATCACCGTGTTAGTCCCAGGGACAGGAATTAGCATTACCTCTTATTAACAACCCTCCCTTATACTCCCTCCAGCGTTCTCTGGCCATCAGATCCTGGTTCTGCAACTTGCGACTTTTTTATTTTAAATGCTATGGGTATCAAAAATAACAAAATATACTTTGATTTTCATTACTAAGATTTGGAGGGGGAAGTTCACATTCCATGAAATTGTACCAATTTGTCATTAATTACCTCTTGTTTACACATCAAGGTCACATTGGAGAACCATTTGCTTTACTTAAAAAAGTGTAACATATGCAGTGTTGATTTTTTTCAGGTACTATTGGCTTCTAAGTGCAATTTCAGATGCATTCTTACACGACTGAGCACAGTACTCTAAGCCTCTGCTCTTGTCACCATAAGTTTATGAAAATTTTGCAGTGAGATTTCTGTTAACCCTGAGGCTGTCAAACAGTATTTAAGATGAAACAGCACATGATCACCATTGATCATTTGCCTACTTACAAAGGAGAAAAGAGAATATGCTAAGGAATGAACAACAGCAACAAAGTAAAATAATTAACAACTATTCGTTCCCACACAGCAAAAACTAGATGTCAACTGATCAGTGTCTGCATACACTTTTAAAGGTTTGGTTTTTTTTCAACAGTTATCCCCATCATAACATGTTCTACAGATGTAAATCAGTGCCAGTGAATTAAATTTTGCTCAGGGCATTGTGTACAACTACAATATGGCCATTAATGCAGGGAAAATAAACAAGGGAAAAATGTTTAACATGACGTAGGATCTGACTTATTAACTGATTCAGTACAAATGAAAGTCAAGAAAATAATGACAACCCCAGGATCCATCCAACATATAGTTGTTTGCAAAAGCATTTCACCAATGACTTAGAATATGTTATTCTTTCATTCTGTTGCCTGTGGTTCCAAGTGAGGGAAACATAGCTTCAGTTAAAAAAAGAAAGAAAAAAGAAACACACCACTTCAAGTAAAAATATTGCATAAAATAGAATTTCTATATCAGAGGGTCAGGGTAAAGACAGTGATTAACAGAAGAGAATGTATGACCAAAGAAAAGCAAGACTTCCTTCTAAAAAAGGAATTGCTGAAGACAAGAAGCATGAAAAGCCCATTGCCATGGTGCTGGATGTGTTGTTTCTTTCTGACCTCACCTTGTCCAGTCAAGATGACTAAAAGCCTTACTTTGTTATTTACTAGCTTTTAAGCATATGATTTTTGACAGTCTTCATTATTCTTTAATAAGGTTCTTTTGTAGTGGAACTCACCCTTTAGAAACTCAGTTAAGGAATTGAATTGAATGTTTTATCTACAGCAGGTTCATTTTAATTCATTTAAATATGTAAAGACATTCTGTTTTGTTTTGTGGTTTTTTTTAAATACCTGTGGGCTTGCAGGCAGAGAGGTATATAGCTTTATCTCTGAGTGAAAAGTCAGGTTTCAGTTCTCTGCGAACTTCTCCTTGTTCAAATTAGGGCATCTCAGTGCAAGAGCTTGTTAAAGTTTCATGTTATAAGGGATGGGATTGCCTTGGCAGATTAATTTACCATCAGGAAAATCTACTCCTGTGTTTCTTAATGCCAAGTTTTAAAGCCTACTTACTTTGTGGGTGGTGTGATTCAAGAGGAAGCTGGGTAGCCACAGGCATGGGATCAGAGCTTCGTCCTTATGCACATGAGCAGGTGTGTGGGTGTGAGAGAAAAGAAGGTGCAAGGGCTCTATCCTTCCTCCTCGCACCCAAAGAACTCTCCTCGGCATCCCGGGGTGCTGTGTGTGTTTGTGAGCGAATGCACTGGGCCAGCGTGCTTCCCCTCCATTTCAACAGCGCTGGGAAGCTTGAAAAATTTGCAAATGTGTTCCTGGGTTTGAAACGAGGGGAGAGGGAGGAAGCCACGTGCACAGGTAGGAGCCTTACAGCCCTAAGGAGGGCTTCACAAAGCCCAGAGCAAATTCCACCGTGCAACACCATGACTGCAAAAGGGGGCAGCGGGGCTCTCACACAGCAAGACCAGCACTTGCAGAACAGCTGCACAAAGGTCCAGAAGCCAAATGGTTTCCCAAAAGGCCAATCTCACAGTCGACCCCACACAGTGAACTAGGCCTTTTCCCATGCACACCTATTTGGAAAGAGCTGTCAAATTATAATGAGCGCTTTTGTATATGTTGATGCTAATGTTTAGTGTAATAAAAGACACCAGCATTTACAACCAGCAGTGTGGAACCACGGAGCGAGAGTCTGTGGGTTTCTCCCCAGTCAGTTTTCATATAGGTGTAATGATCAAAGGAGACAATGTATGAACATTTGCAGGCCTGGTCAGCCATTGACACAACCAAGCAAATCCCATAGACACCAACAGGAATCACAGCACCTTCACCCATCACAAACAAAATCAGCTTTCGTTTGGACCTGGATTTTGCAGTTTTAACTATGTCATACAGTGTGGACTTGCTCCAGGCATATACTCAGGCAACACTTTAAAGTTGCTGCAGGTCCAGCAGACATACCTAGACAAAATTTTAAATGAGCTCTAGTGCCTTTACTCATCAGAGTGCACTCCAGGAGGTGGCCCTGTGCTGCTGCTGCTGCAGCCACTGTGCCAGATGCCCTCAGCCTGGCTAGTCTAAAGGCACCTGGCATGCCTCCAGGTGTGCTGCAACGTGGAAACACTCAAAGATATTCCTTCAATATCTTTGACCACTATCAAATTTGAAATCATGAACCTGCATATTGATATTTCTACCCATGACACCCAGGAAGAGGACAGAGAGTCTTTCCTAGCTCTGAAGACCCAGAGACAGCAAGAAATATGGCCAAGTGAGCTGTGAGGTCCAGTAGCTTATTTGCTGTAAGAAGCAGCTGTAAAACTCCATTTACAGCTTTGGCAAGAGAAAAAGTCAGAGTCAGAATATAGTCTTTACTGTTCAGCTTAGATCACAATTTTCTGCTGTTTGCCAAAGCAGGACCAAATTGGAATATCTGAGAGTAAAATTTGTCTTCTGGTTGCCTTCGCACACCCTGTAACCTCATAAGTATATTGCTTTTGCAGTCAGTTGTCTCTAATTGGTTTTCTCAAGAAGCAGTTTCTTTCCAAAAATATTGATACAAGAGTGCAGACAGGACAGCAGAGAATCTGTTCAGCGTGTCGTTCTCCATCAGCCTACACCATGAGCCATTCTGCTGCTCACAGGCTGAGCATCTTCCTCTACTTGGTCTAACTTCATCCTATACACCTGCTACTGCAGGATATTGCCATCTATGGCTTTCCAGCACTTCATATTCTGATGAATAGTTGGCTTCTTGTTGCTTTGGAGAAAGTCCCCAACTGTTGCTGAATTTTCTCTCCAAGTCCAGAACAGAACAGAAGGGGCCTTTATTTACCTTAATGGGCTCTGAAGATTAATGCTGCAGACAGTCAGGTGCTCTCTTCATGCTGATTTCTGCCTTAGGTTTCATGACTTCTGGCTGGCAAAGGAGAATTTCTGCCAAAGACACTCAGATCTGTAAAGCATGATGTTCTTGGCTAACTGAAATACCTGTATATTAGGAGCTGCCAAAGGAAAACAAACCGTCCTGTGTCTTATATGGATAAAATTTACACAGTCTCTCAATAGAGTCCCATAGTGACAGAGTAAAATGAATATACTTTAAAGCAACACAGCCTTCCCTAGCAATAAGCTTAGAAATTCACCTGAAATAAATAAATAAAAATAAAATAAAATTAAAAAAAACCAAAAAACCAACAACCCCTCCTATATCTTTCAAACACAGTCCACAGATTAATTACTGTAAGTCCTTTTTTCTGGTGAACTTGTAGGTTGCTGTGCTAATACTACACAGCATTCCTTTAAGGCTTAAGCACATACATTTTAAAAGCTGATAACATTTTTTCCATCAGAATAGCTTAAGTCCTTTTATGATATGTTCAGGGATCACATTTCACAAATTCTGTTTCCAAGCCAAGTCAAGTCAGATGTCCTAGTACCACAAAGCTTAATGAGTGAACTTTTGCCTCACTAAGGCCTGGAAGATAAGAAGAGATGAAGACTTTAAAATAAAGGCAAACATTCGCTTGAACTTGTAAATGTAATTGTTCAGGCTGTAAATTAAATTCAATTAAGTTCAGAGAGTAGTATCTTAAGCCTTTTGCTAATTATACTCGTGAGTTTCAACTCATTAAACTCAGATAGTACTTTTAAGAAAAGGGAATCTGCCAGGAAACTGCCCATTACACGGGCTGGTTATCTTGTTTCCATTAAAACATCACTAAAACTTTGAGACCTGCTTCCAAGATACTCCACAGGAGATGGAGAAAAGAGAGAATCAAGGGTCCTTTTGCCAACCATGGCAAAAGAAGATGAGCTGCCGAAAGGAATTAGTATTTACTGGGCATGCAAAACCAGTAGCTGCACATCCAACAATATGCTTATTTAGCATCTGGGTGACTGCTGTGCTCAGGATTCAGTTACTTGCAATGCTGTCCACCTTGACAGATGCCCTAGGACTGGCTGATGTCTCTCTGGTTAGCAGCACACCCCCGCTCAAAAGAGAAAGCTCATTTGAAAAAACTAAACCTCTCAGCAATTTACGGCCAAATAAATGCTCCCTTTTGTGATAACTGCTAGCCTGGCCAGAACTTCAAAGCTTGATCTGTGTATCATTTGACCTAAACACATGAAGGAAACTGTGCCAGGGAGCAGGAACAGAAGAGGGGGAACCGGGGTCAAACTGAAACTCTGATATGGGGGAAGAAAGGGCACGAGAAATACAACTGAGGCAAACGTAGTCAAAACATGAGGAGGGGATGGGGGAGTCCAGAAGAAAGAATGAATTGAGAGCCTACAAGTTCCCTAATCGGGGGAAAAAACAGCATAGAGAGGAAGGAAACTGAATCTTTATCAACTCCCTGGCATGAAGGAGCAAGAAGGAGGCATGGTAAGCAACTGGAGAAGTAAAAATCAACAGGAGGTTGACATGTCAGGAAAGAGACAGGGAACATTGCAGCCTCTGGAGACTAAGCCAAGAACATGGCTTACAGAAGCTACAAAATGTGCAACTGAGTGTTTTTATAGAGGGACTAGCTAGTGTTGGCACAAGACAGCAAGTGTTAGCACTGGAAGACAGAAGAAGTGCTCAGTGTGTGACAGTGACGAAGTCCCACGCAGCCCTGCGAAAGTATGTCTAAGCTGCATAAAACCGAGGAGCTCGCTTTGAGCTAGTTAGCCAAGCCTCAGAAGCAGTCTGTGCATGTTAACATTGCTTTAATTAATTTAACCGGGCTAATACCTCTAATTTGTTGGAGGTATCTGTAAACTGCACTTTGCTGGGTTAAGCAGACTCAGTGTATCTTTGTTAGAA
The DNA here is from genome assembly GCF_965638725.1 of Aptenodytes patagonicus. NCBI lineage: Eukaryota > Metazoa > Chordata > Aves > Sphenisciformes > Spheniscidae > Aptenodytes > Aptenodytes patagonicus. The sequence goes on from NC_134950.1 coordinate 156,246,533, forward strand.
AGAGTCACTCCAGAGACAGCAAAACAGGTCAGTCCTTTCCAAACCCATTCAAAGCCTTAATTTTGCTACTGTGTGTCCTTGGTCAGTGATTATGAACACCAGAGCAATAGGCACCGAGCACAGGCTGCCAACAAGCCGAGGCCGGTGAATAACTGCCCCCTCTTAATTACTGCCAAAGCTAACAACCATGGCTATGTTCATACCAGGTGGTCTCCCTTTAAGAAAATGCTCTTTCTTGTTCCTTCTCCTTTTCTTAAAAACCATTTTGTTGTATAATAGAAAAAAGTTGCCCAAATGCACGCTATTTACAGCAGATAAAAAGTGCTGCTCACACAATTTTTCTGTGTTGTGTTTTCATACTGCTCTAAACTTTCTGCTGGGTTTGAACTCCTGCCAGCATTTTAGCATAGCAACTTGCTTTCTTCATGACATTCAGCAAGTGGTTTTGCCTCCTGAAAGGCTCGGGCTGCAACCCAAGGAGAATTTTACATTGTGAAAGAATGGGAAGTCTGTTACAGCAGGAGTAGCAAAAGCTACACACCTCCTTCCCTCTGACCGCAGACTAACCCAGCACACTGTCTCTATGGTCTGGGTACATGATATTATGACTGTGATCATGTGGGACCCAACTCTTCCAGCAGGGAGGGGAACATACCTTGTTCTATAGAGCAGAGGCTATTCACGGGACTCCTGTGGGCTTGCTGCTACATGCATGGTTTTAATATGCTCATGCTTACGTGACTCACTTTGCACACATTGTGGAGTAGAAGAACACAGGTAGGAACCAAACATCCCTGAAAAAGTGGGAAGCCAGGCAGGCACATCTTCCTCTGCAGCAAACCAACCTGCCTGCTCCTGGCTGCCCTCTTTCCAAATCACCATCACGTGACAGGGAGGGAACACTTTCCCAGGGGAAGAAGGAATTTTGGGGCAGGCCATGACATAGATAAATTATCCTAGCAACCTCCATATGGCCTGCAGAGTGTAGGTTGAACATTTCTGATCTGCACAAGCACTGTGAGAGCCAGTGAAACCAACAGAAAGGTTTTCATTGGCTTTAGTGAACATTGGATCAAGCCTTAAAGTTATAGATAGGTAAAAATGCAAATAGGACATCTCTGTGGGTTGTTGGCACAGTTACTGTGAGTACAATTGGAATACAAACAACCGCAAGGTACCCTGAGGCTCCACCACTGTTGCTGTTCAGTGACTGGCTTTTATTTGTTCCCTGCCTCAGTGGAGCTACTTTACACCACAGGGAAAATCTGGCCCATTCACTCTGCTCAGGAAAGTTTAAGTCTAGGTGCTTTTAGCACCGGGCACAGCATGCTCACCATGCAGATTATACCAGGTGTCAGACACAAAGTAACTTTAGGCAGTTGTACCAGCACGCAGAATAAAGGAAAGTATCCTCTTAACATAGATAGGCTGGACAAACTTGAAACCTCTGTTCCTGAGCCAGAAAGACAGATTCCTCTTCCCATAGGTGGTTTCCTGTCTCCTAGACTCAATGTGATACCACTGGCAGAGAGGAACGGAGCTCCTTCAGTGCACGTTGTACCTGTGACTCTTGCTGCTGCATTGCTTTAGGCAGATTATTATCCTGTTCCTTCCATTAATCACCAGCTAGAGACAGGTAGTGATGGTTTTAGTACGACCACTTGTTGGGGATGGCATGTTAATTTATGGGGATTTTTTAATTTATATTTTTTAAAATTAAAGCCACTTGTTACTAGGCAGTAGGTCTTGTAAATTAATAAAACAAGCAATAAGAAATGGAATAATAATAATATCAAATGCTGGCTTAAAAAAATGCTGTACATCAACAATAACGATGAACTCTGGCAAAGGGACACCATCTCCTTATCAATTATTCTGGGTCAAAAAACATTATTACAGCTGGGGAACTTGTCCTAGAAGCCTCACACCTTGCACATGTGAACCCATTAGCCCAGAGAAATCCCTAAAAACAGTGTAACTCAGCAAATTTGCCTTGGAGGGTTCAAGCCTACATTTGTAACAATATAAGACACCTGCATTTCAGTGCTCTGCCTCCTTCTTTCTTGTGCTTTCAAATACATAGCCAGATTACTGGAACAGCATGACTTGTTTCAGGTTTATGCCTTGAGTCCTACCTTTCCAGCCAGACATTCACAGCTGTGGGCAGGCAGGTGAAAGCCTGAAGTCTCAGTCTTGAAGGACTTGAACGATTACTTTCAAGTCCTGCTGTACATTAGGTACAGCAGGATAGAGAGTCCAAGCTCCTACTTCTTTTGGTGTATCTATTCCCACCTAATTCCCAAGACTTTCTTGCCCACACTTCTCTGTCTACATAAAAAGCTAACATTAACCAGGTTTAAACAGATAAAATAAAAAAGCCATCCATCTTAATAGTATATTCCTTCCCTTATGTTCACTGTGTAAGAGCAAAATTGCAAGCTTCACCCAAGGCCTATAGTGATAAATCTCAAGAAGGGCAGGGACCTTCCATTATGAATAGAAAGATGGCTTTAATTAAAAAAAAAAAAATCAATACATTATTTTCAATCATTAGAATCTTGTGCCAGTTGCAAAATCAATCCTTTTCTTATTAAAGTGCTTACCTTCCCAGTAAAATACTCTATGACATAGAATTGCCATTATGAAAGAGCTGGACTATGCTCTCAGGAAGCCAGCAACTTGCATTGTAATCACAGATTTTGCATAGTAAATGAGATCCTGAGTTTTAACTCCTGGAATTCCTTTTGAAGGAGTAGTGGACTTGTAACTTGGATCACCTTCAGGAAGACTGGGAGTGTGGGCAGTTGTATACAAGGAAAATTAGACCTAGGACATGTAATTAAGATGTTCCCAGTCCGTAACAGAAAGTCATTTAATGCTTCTTGGCAAAGTCTGTCATAACAAAGAAACCAGATTCTGCAGAGGGAAAGGGACAACCTGACCAGATTTACTCTGATCAGGCATGCGTAGTAATGAAAAAGAAAGGTAGGGAGTGAAATAAAATGTCAGGAATTTGGTTTGCACCAGAGTTTTGGTTTGTTCTTATCTCTACTGAAAATGACTGCTATTTAGTTTTGAATAATTGCTCTGCAAGTTGGATTAAATTTTCTTCTCTCCCTTGGTTTAATGTTGCAGCAGAGATAGTGTATATTATACACTGGCATAACACATGCCTTTTAGAAAAAACCTTGACAACATGAAATTCCCATAGGTGCTATGCTCACAAAGCATTAGCATAATGATGTTAGGGAGAGATCTTTGCTCTTATACAAACTGTTTATATCTGTCAGGGTCTTATATGTAGACTGCTGCAAACACTATGGAAATGAAAAACCAAACTAAGACACAATAAAATTTTGTTAGTGATTGAGCAAAAGCAGAGTTTGAAATTGAGAGATGACATTCCTTCCACTAGAATAGCTAAATTTTTACTAAAGCAGAACTAAAGAAAGCATCAGAAAATAGAGATGGAAATTATAGGCCAGTGCCATATTAATAATGGACACTTTAAGGCCTAATTCAAATCCTTCTGAAGCCAGTGTTATGTCTAACAGGTCTAATAGTAATAATAATAGTAATAATGGTTGTTCTTCATAATTAAGGATGATTACAAGGCACTTAGGGTAATGCAGCTATTTACTTTCACCACCCATGTATTTGCTTGTGTGAGAATAGATTCAACTGTGATGAACAGCTATGGTTGTGCATGTTTGGTTTTGATGACTGGAAAGTGCTAACTGATTCTCCTTGAGCTTTCTTCCTCGAGGCTCTTTTGGCCTCCATTTCATTACGCATTTTGCCTCATAGGCTGAGTTGTATCATTATACATCAGGTATCTTGATCTAAAGACTTTTTGCCCACTTATTGAAAAAGATCTTGCAAGCTTTAAGGGATGATTTCAACATGCCCTTCAAACTGGATTTTAGCTGTTCTTTTGCCACAAGCACCAAGGTCCCCTCCAAGGATCAAGAACATCCGTGCTGCCTGCCTGCCCAGCTCTGCACTGACCGAGACCTTACCAAGAGACCTACAGCATAGGTGGCTGTTTAGAGGACGAAGCCTTGGGTCTCTTATCTGGCCTTGCCTAGATCCCAGTGTAGGGAAAACCATCCTGTTCTCAAATACAGCTTTTGTGCAAACGCAGATCCCATCCAGAACTGTGGGCATTACAACAGTCTGATAAATGGCAGTCGCTGTGCTGAGAAGAAGTCACAAGCTAAACACAAGAGCAGATCTAGAGGACAGAGAGGACTGTCACCTGCCAAGAGCAAAGAACGAGGATGAAGGCATCTTGAAAAGGATTGATTTTTCTTTCCCTTTGGACAAATTATATTGCCATGTTCCCAGTAGACTGGCATGAGCCTTAGCGTGCATAATAAAAGTGGCCACTGGAGGAAGAGGGCCAGGAAGAGGAAGATTAATAGATCACTTGCAGATTAGTGCTATGAAGCCCATTTTAAGATGTTGAAACACCAGCATCTATCTAGAGAAGGCATCCTGGTCTGAAACGAATGTCACCTCCTGAGTAGTTGGGGAAGAGATAGGGACATTCTCTCCAATCAGTGTTCCAGGGGTACATCCCCATTAATTCCCCAGTGGATTTCCAACAGAAAAGTCAGAAGTTTTAGAAGGAAGGTTTGCTCTGGCTGCAAGCTTTATGGAAAATTTTGGTCCCATGGTTTATTCATTGAGGACTTCCCACAGTGTCCAGGTAAGAGGCAAGGCTCTAAGGGAGCAGGTTCTCTTGCTTTCACCTCTCCCACAGATCAGCCAGTTCTACTGGCTTGATGGACTTGAGTGATTGCGAAATAATTCTTTGCTTTGTGGTTGAGTTTTCTTTTTAATTAGTGCAGGTTTTGAAGAATAAAATTAAAGGTGACAGTATTTAAAGCATGTAAACGTCTTCTAAAATGTGAATAAATTAAACAAGAAGTTATGGGAACAAATTAATAAAAAGAAAAAAAATCTTCCCTGAGCTGAGCTTTGCTTGATGAGCCTCAGGAGTGCGTGGCTTTTGCTGCTGAGAAGGAAGGCCCTGAGAAAAGGTGCCTGGAAGAGTGGAAGCCCTCATGCAGGCACAGGCACTGCAATGCCATGAGCCTCCATTCTAATTCCTTTCATCCCTAGCAGGTCCTTTTAACAACTGTAAGAAAGCAAGCCTTGATAAAGTAGCCTTATATCTCAATCCAAAGTATATTATATTCATAAACAATTTCCATCCTTCCCTCTTCTTCTGCTTTTTCAGACAGAATAATGTACTACTAAGAATAGGATTTCTGCTTTCCAGACGAGAACATTAGTAGTAAGAAAATAAATAGTTCCCTTCATTACCAAAGTCTCAGAGGAATGCAAACAGAGAAGAAGGAGCAAACATAAAACCTATTTCCAAGGTGTTCTGGAGTAATGGATCAGCCTCTGATCTTCAGATACACATCAGTAAATCCAGACTTTGATCTACAAAAACACTTAAGTACTTGCATAACTTCGAGCATATGAGTAGCCTCTTCACTTCAGATTAGCATGTAGTTAGGTGCTTTTCTGGACTGTGGCTTTTAAAAGGAGTGTAAGGATTAGTTATGTATTTTGTATTGTGGGAAGGAGTGGAAGGAAGGAAGGAAGGAAGGAAGGAAGGAAGGAAGGAAGGAAGGAAGGAAGGAAGGAAGGAAGGGAGGGAGGGAGGGAGGGAGGGAGGGAGGGAAGGAGGAAACCTGGCTTAGGTTAGAAAACAACAAATCCAAACAGAGCTTCCCAGCAGATGATAAGACTTCTGACTGAGCCCAAAGAGAAATTAGGATGTATAATACATTGCAGAAACAATTCAACACCTGTTGGCCTTACATTAAAATCACTGCACTGAAAAATCCAGGAAATTTACACTTTTACGAGAAAAAAAGGATGACCACTGAGAACTCAGAGATTCAGGACTATGTGGGATCAGTTTTATTCGCATGTCTTCCTTGGTTTGCCCTGCTTCCTCAGCCTCCCTATTGGAAATCCTGTCCCTTATAGCCTTCAGATGAGATGATTGTATGAGATGCAGCTTCTCTGTTTTGGTCAAAACAGTCTGAACTCATTTAAATGGAAGGTCTGAACTTATTCTTTTTTAAATTGAACAGGTTAGGGATACTAAGCTCATATGCTCAGCTTATAGGTTATGCCCAACCCATATGAGCAGTGAATTGGCACACTGGAAGCAGAGATGGCTATGCACAAACTGCCCGTAGATAAGGATGTAGGAGTTTCATGTTATACGGTTAATTAGGCAGGGCCAGGAGACATTCCCAGGCACTGGAGCTTGATTATTTATACTATGAATTTGTTAGGATGATGCCTGGCATGTTTTTGGCAAAGGTACAAACACCCCAGCTAACACATTGCCAAGCAATTCCCAGAAACAGCACAGGGAAGGAGTCCTTCTCCATAGGCAGTTTGCATTCAACCTCCCTGTTCTGGAGGGTAAGATAATTCAGTAGTATGGATGCAGGCTGTTCTGCATCAGCTTGCCTCAGTGCCAGCAAATGTTCCCGGGCATGTTTAATTTACTAATACAGATGTAGCCATAGGTCCTATTCATGGACACAGTTCTGATTCAGTTGACTTACTGGTATATTAAAATCTAGATAGAGCTTGATTCATTGTAAGCAAAACAAATACTTGGAAATGCAGTAGAGGTGAAACTGGCAGGAGCCTGGGAAAAAGTGCAGCTGCAGGAGGATCTGCTTTGAGAATAAACTGTAATAAAAATACACTGGCTATAGATGTAAGGTCATCTAAGGAAACAAAATGCGAATGTGTTGAGCTGGAACAAGAAAAAAATTATGTTGGTGGGCCCTAGAATTAATGAAGTCTGATTTGCTACGTTTTTTGTTTCTCAGCTGATTGATTAACTTTGGTTTTTAAGGAGATTTGACTAAAGCTTATTTCTATTTTAGATATATTTTTGTATGGTCTCTCTTTTGCTTGGATTCTCTGAAGTCTGACCACGTGTGCATATATAATGTCCCTTTCCTTCAGTCAAGTCACTTAGAAGATCTTTCTGTATGTGGCAACTTGTTTTACTGAAGCTTGTAGAAACTTGGTTATCTTTGGGACTCCTACCCCTCTGTCAAAATCAGTCAACAAATTCAAAATTTAGGAGTACAAGCCCAAGAACTGACTGCAGAAGCCTTGTTTCCATAGGAAATGGGACTGCAGATCTATGGTGCACTGGGACACCGCTCATGCACTCAGCATAGAAACAAAGAGACAGCATGAAAACTCAAGTGGGGAATATGTCAAAACTAATACATGACAATTTAGTTAACAGCATTCATTAATACATTTTTTTTTAAGTTAAGACAATTAACTAATTTCAAACCACTATTCCCCTATTTTCTAATTCATTAACTCCTAGAAGAAGCACCCATAGTGTTCAGAACATCCCTCTGAATATACTGATGAGCTTTTGAAAAGATTTATTTTCAGCAACACCAGAAAAATAAAAAGATCTGGAAGAATAATAAAAAATGGATTAAAGTGAACAGAAATAATTTATCAACTGCAGACATACAGGAATGGAAAAAGATGACTACAAAAGATTTCTCCAAAAAATCAAGGGCAAAAAAGGGAATTAAGCACAACTACTTTACACTAACAATACATCTGTGTATATTTGTCATTGTTGCCCACAAGTTGCCTACCTGCCTGTTGGTACAAGGTGTTACATGACATAAGGAATATAAGGCAGACTGCTGCATTGGAAACATGCATAATTTTTTTCAGGTCAGATATCTAACAGGGCTGAATTCCTCTCATTTACACTGCATGAATCAGGAATAGCTTAGTCTAATTTCAGTATTTCAAAACCTGAAGAAGTAGGAAGAAAATCAATATGTTACCTATTTACGGGTCACTTACAAGCTTGTGCTTCTGTGCAGGAAATGTATAGGAGGACAACAGACCTGAAAAGTGTCCCTTGGGACAGATGTACATCTGACTTCCCCAAACCCCTCTTATACTACCCTGTATATGCTTTTCTAAAATCAGTCCCCTATTTCTATATATTAATTTCTATTTCCCCTGCTTAATTTTTCCCAACATTAGGTTTCCAATTTGTAGTGGAGCAAGAATGATGTGCCTGTCAGAGTACCGTTGTCCATTATTGTTTTACATTAGAGAAGTAAATTGCTTATCTGAGGCTACTCAGAGAGTTATTGAAAGAGCTTAAGGTCAAACTTAGACTTTATGCTTAAGCCATTAGACCCTGCTGACTTCAATAGCATTTCTCCCAACTAAGGAGTTAAAGTTCTGGTTCTTGACAAATAGTGGAGATGGGCTGATCTTAGACTGTTCCCTTTGTAGACACATGTCACTTAACCTCTGCAGTCTCAGCTTCTTCTGCTTTAAGGCTGAATTATAATGTAATTAACATGGATATTTATGTTTATGTGGCCTTTTGATGAGACGAAACACAAAATTACATGTCAAGAACCCTCAGCTGAAGGTGGGGGAACCCAAGCCCTCTCTTCATTCCTCCAGACAGAGGCCTGGATCGCTATAATGCTCCTGGGCTTATTCAGCCTGGTCAGACCTGTCTGCGGGAATGAGCGGGAGCAACTGCACTCTCCTGTGGGAAGACCTGCTTTGAGGCAGCAATGTATTGGCCCTATGTGTACAAGATTGCAGTAATTCTCAGCCTATGGAATATATGCCACATAGTGGAACATTTTTGGTCAAGCTTAAGATGAGTCAGGCTCAGTGGTTCGCCCAATTCCATGTACTTTTCTTTCTTTACCTCCACTCTCATCTATACACCCAGTTGTTTCTCTACAATATGACCCTGCCCCAATGGACTACAGGTATAGAGGGCAAGAAAACTAAACCTCCTCCTACAGCAGCGTCCTACTTCAGTCAGCCAGTTTAACTCACTGAACTGGCAGAAAACTATTCACTGTTTTTTGCTGGGTTAGTTTCCCACCACTTTCAAGGTTGTGCAGCCAGCTTATTTCAGATCAAATGAACACTAGATCAATGAAAGTGGAAGCAGAGGCATGCTAGTAGCCTGGAGGAGAAGAGTAGGACTGACCCTTGGGTGGTAGCATGCTAGCAGACAGATGCGGCTGCCTCGGGGCAGGGGACTCACTCGCTCAGGTCTCCTCACCAGTGAGAGTCAGCCTGGTGTCACCCAGAAGTTGGAGAGATGAAAATGATGATAGCAGCAGGAAGACAGAGAGAAGAAGGAGGGAAGTCTCACCAAGACAAAAATAAGAAAGATGAACTGGAAGGAAGAAGGAAGCCAAGGAGAAACAGATTGAGAGTTGCAGGAGTTCAGTGCCAGCAGATGTTCAAAATCGGATGGGCTGAGGGAGCTCCATAGGGAAATGAGGGTTGGAAGGGAAATGCATAGGAGAACGGCAGGAACCCAGAGGGAATTGCTGCCAGGTTAGAAAAAGGAGCAGGTTGTGCTGACAGGTTCCTCTTAAGCTGCTTTTCTCCAGTTCTGTCAGTCTGATTTGTTTATTTTGCCCCTGAAATTTTCAAGTAATTTTGCTGTGAGGTTTAAAGCAGAGAAAAAGGATAAGCTTGTAACAGACCTATGTGTTTGACCCTCAGCACACGATATACTCAGGTAAAAGCTGTTGCACCTGTGCATCTGTCACTTTACAGGTATTTCATTATTTGTGAACAGATATCCTGTATATCATTTGGAAAATATCAGTGAGCCCTTAATCCTGGTAAAACACTAGCTGAAGAACTAAACCAGATAGACCCTTCAGTAACTCCTGAGCATGTAAGGCAGTGTAAATGGCAGTTGCATAGCACCCTGCAGCCACGCTATACAACAGCAAGACCAGAAGAAAAGGAGTTTAATTTGGTTTTGAAACCTCAAGACTGGTGCAATGCATATTTAGGGAGGGGAAATGTACTTCCTTGCCCTTGTTTCACTGACAAACATGCAGATTGTGCAAGGTGGAAGCTCGCTGATCACCCTTTCTCACACATTGGAGGGGCTGGAAACCTCCTTCACTTTGAGGTTTTCCTTCTATCAAACTCCATCTGGTTTTGCATGATAATAAGGTTGAATAGCCTATGTCCCATGCTTAAACCAGGCAGACCTAAGTGAAGAGAGCTGTGGAATCCAAAGATTTTGGAAGAACGAATCAGGTAGCAATTTTTTTCCTGTTTTCAAATAGAAATTTATAACTTTTATTATAAACTAAAATTTGTCAATTATCTGGAAGCATTTACCCCTCCTTCTATGAGAGATTCATTACGTAGCTCAGTTGTTACAAGAATATTGTGGCAACTTCAGTTTCATCTTTAAACACTCTTCAGATTAAAAGGAGAGACAGAGAAATATGCGTTCTTCCTTTCTTTCCTTTGGGCTCATCTTTATTCTTGGGTCTTAAAATGGAACAAATTTTCCCATTCTGGATACCTGATACAACTTAGATTGTACTATCATGTCATGTTATGAAAGAGCTTTAGGTGCAGAACTTCCCAGATTAGTTGTATTAACTACATTTTACAGGCTGAGAAAGCTGAGACAAGAGAGGTCATTTAAAATGACATGACAACCAATGAAAAAAAAAAGGATGTTACTTTAATTTGGAATAAAACATTAATTAGTGAGATAGTGAGCCCATCTTAATAAAATGGGTAGTGTGGAATTTATTTCCCTGCTGTGACGAATCTGTGGGCAGATATCCTTGTCCCAGACAATGTGGAATTATATTCAAATTCTGCCTGAAGAACAGAAACACTGAAAAAGATCTAGGATCAAGGCAAGTTATGCTATTCAGACCCCCCAAATTTACACATTCTTAAAAGCAAGGCTGAAGCTAACATTTCTCTTGAGCTCTTTTCATTTACAGGGTAGATATAACCCAGGCAGATACTAATTTTCACAGACTACAGGGTAATTATGATCAAATACATCTTCCATGAGGAGTTTCTCTGATGAATTAGCCACAAACATATTTTTATTCCTCAGCATTCTGTATCTCTTGTGCCCATTACAAGAATCTCAGATTCCATCACTTTTGTGTTTTTAAACGAGTGCTCAAATAGCTATTCACGTTCTGGAAGTGATATCAGTAACAAATGAGCCAACTTTAGTGCATCCCAATTGAAAACCAAAATCTGGTGAATTCTGGGAGTCTTAAGATAAACCATCTTTTCTGTGATTTTCATTCTGGAACAAAACTAAAACCAAGGATGTTGTTCCATAGAAAAAAAAATACTGGTCAAGAATAAGGTTGTTCTTGTGGATAAAGCAATGAAGAGGTCTGACTTTGCCACAAATTCTTTAAATGCCCTTGAAAAAGGCCACAAAAGTGTCCAAGCCTTGGACTTCCATTGCTAAAGTAAGAATGATATCACTTTATTTCTCCCATTCTTAACCTTTCTGGCCTATTTTGAATACAAATCGTCAAGAAGCAGGAACAGCCTTATGGAATCAAACACATCAAATGCAGTACCTGCCCTCTGGCAATGACTAAGAACAGATCTTCAGAAGACAGTAAAAGATACTCCAGAGAAAGGAGCGGTAGCACAATCTACCCTTATGAAAGATTCACTCTAATTCCTAGAAATTAGAGACTGACCTAAACCATGAAGCATGAAGTTTTCTATCTGGACAAATTTATTTTAGCTATTATAAGCTGCTCTCATTATTCATATCTGTACCAAATCCTCTTCTAAATGCTGCTAAATAGTGTGGGAGTGCATTCTGCTGGATGATTCTTAATGTCTGTTTGAATTATATCTATGCTATGGGGTATAACTGTGGCTGGGGCTTTTGGTTATTTGCATAAAGATAGTGGTAGGGAAGCAAATGGGCAGGGGAGGGAGGAGAGATAATTCTTTCATATAGTTTTAAACTTCCTTTCCTTTGTCTGCTGGCAAGTATTTAGTCATGAAAGAAAATGTTGAGTTGTGCATTTTGCAGTGGATTTCTTTGCTAAACTATATCAAACAAATGAGTCGGCTCTTGTGTATCCTCTTTCTAATTTGAGATGACTCTGAGGCAGCTTTGCTTTTGGAAAAACAGGAAGTTTGGGAATTCCTTTCCTCCAGATTTACGTTTTTTCGTTTATAAAGCACGCTGGATGACACATATGACACCACTATCTCCCTGTGCAACTTTGCTCTGCCTTCATTTGGTCTGGGCAAGCACCTAGGGTCAGTGCCAGGACACCTAATTACTTGCCCTGCGCCTGGGACTGCGACTTGGGCATCTTTCTGGATACGAACCCCAAGTGAGAAGGGCAGGTCTAACCTTTTCTCTCCCTCAGACAGTGTTAAGCAAATTGAAGCCTAGTTTTCTTTCAAGAATTGAGCCTTTTCAAACAGCTGCATATGTGTGTAAAGTCTGCTTGTTTTTTTTGCCTCCTGCCCCCTGGAAGGAGCCAGGAGCGGGTCTACCCGCTGGCAAACACAGCCTGCATCGGGGTGCCAGCAGAGCCCGTGGCCACTGTGGCTTAGTGCTGCGGTGGCTGCTGCAATCCCCATGCACAGCACAGGGTGGGGGGCTGCTCTTCCCGCTGCCACGTGCCAAGATGAGGAAAAGCAATTTCAATCCACAGCATAAGGCTTACAAAATAAATCGCTCTGCACCACCCCAGATAATTTGCAGGATATTAAATGGAATCCTTTTAACAGGAAATGCTCACATTCAAGAAAATGGCAGCAAAGTGAGGCTGCAGGACTAAGGGAATTGCCAGCCTTGCTTACCAGTACCGCAGGGCAAAGATAAACTTTAAATGGATTCGGCAATTGAAATGAGGGCCAGGCGAAAGCACCACTGAGAGAGGGATGGTTTCTTACACCCTTTTCCTATTGAGCTTTCATCCAGGTCCCAATTTATTCCTCATTACACTATCTGGAAAAGGACTGTCTGAAAGAGCAGTGTCAGCCTGAACGCCGGTGTCGCTCAGCTGGCTCCAGCTGTTCCCCAACTCACCCTGACCGTGCGTTTCACATTGGCAGCAGCAGACTGCAAAATGGCTCTCACTCAGTGCATCATTGGAGCAAGGTGGAGGGGGTTGCTACCATCAAGAGGGGCAGGGGATGAAAACAGGTCTGCCAAGGCTCCTTCCTACAAGCCAAGGGCAGAGAAGGATGGAGAGGAGGGGAATTGCCCTTGGAAGGGTAGCTGGCAGTTTTACATGGTGATAGTGGGTTAATCTGTTTCATGAAATGAGGTGAAGTACTTAAATATTTGAAGAGCCAGGGGAAAAGAGGGAAGGAGTGATGATATATTGCAGAATCACAGAATTGGCTGAGGTGGGAAAGTGCCTCTGGAGATCAAGAGCAGGTTGCTCAGGACCACATCCAGTCAGGTCCTTACCTAGCCTGATGACACTGCAATCTCTGCTAGAGTATCTGAGGAGGCTTTAAACTGGCTGTGCTGGGTAGTGTTGCACTGTGCTGAGTTAAGTATCCTGGCTATTAATTTTCCAGGAACTGGCTCATCCATGCTTACATCGATCTCAGTGACTTGCTGTGTAGAAACATCCTGGAGCATCTTTGGTCTGTTATGGACAGGCCAGGGCCATTGCCTCCATCAGGAGCCTGGTAAGGTTACAGGCAAAGTGAGCCCAAGAATGTTAAACCTTTCCAGAATGATATTTCAAAAATAGCTGTTTGGTTTTGGCTTGGCCTATTGCAAAACATTAACAGTTCTTATGGTTTGTTCAAAATGCTACACATAAACACTATTACAAAGACTTATTTTTATTTTGTTTTTATAAATGTAACAATCCACAATCCAAACACATAAAAGGAAGAACAGTGTTGAAAATAAGTTATTGAAATATTTTACATTTCCTTGTTGTATGTCAGTTTTAATGAAACTGGCATAATTCTGTAACAGGTGAAGATTTGAATAAAGATGCTTATGTTTAAAAGTGCTCAGCAAACTGTAGTTCTATTTTAGTCCTGAGTGGCAAAAATCTCCCTCAAAGGACAGTGTTGCATTTCCATTAAAATCTTAAAATCCAGTCTTATGTTCTTTGGTCAGGCTAAATTCACCCATATTTCATTTGGATTTTTTCTTGAATGAAAGGTGCAAGATCTAAGCTCAGCTTAGATTTTTTGAAAAGAGTTAACAAAAGCATGAGTACAGATGGGTGTAGCAGCTCTCTCTCCCATGAGAAAAAGAAATAAAACAGTTTAGTGACTATCTTTCCCATGCGAATTAAAAAGAAGATATATGTAAAACTGCTTTCAGTATGCAGACTGACAAATTCAAAAGGAAATTGTTAAGGATCTGAGCAGCCTTCACACATACTGATTTCAATAAAATTTAAAATACTCAGGCAAACCACCATCATGCCCTGAAATGCATTGGTTTAAAACTTCTTCAGCTTATATTCTGAGCACAGCTCAAGACGTTTTATATGGGATGTGGAACTGGGACTGTGTCTGCTGCTAGCATCCTACTGCCAGGGGCTGGCTAGTAGAGCTAAACCACATCATTCAAAGAGACCGTGGGATAGCTCCAGTGTTCACTTTTTAGGGGAATAAAGCTATAAAGCCTGCACCCTGATATCTTTCCAATCTTTTTTGCAGCTATCCATAGAGTAGCCCATTCACAGTGGTAGAATTCAGCAATATTAGACTAATGCCTGTGTAAAGGGTAAGAGAAACCACATCTTTTAATTTACTTTATTGCAAGCTCTCTGTGCACAGTTTACATGCAACACAAGAGGTTAAAGATCCTTAGAGAAAATATCTTTGTCATCTAGCTACTTTGCTAAGAGATAAGGTTACTAAGACAAATAGGACAATACCAACCACACAACATTAAGGATATGATTCTCAATGGCCTTAGCAAACTTAAGCAAATCCTTTTCAGCAGTCTGACACCGTAAATGAAGTGTTTGAGATGGTATCTCCAGCATTTGAAAGAGCAACCCTGACACATACTTTGATTAGGGAAGCTGACATTTCTGTTAAAGTTCAGCAAGTCACAGAATCCTCTTAACATATGGCCAAAGATTACAATGTTCTCTTTTGAAAAAGGTGAGTGTGATTGCAGATCTCATAACTTTCAAAGACAGAAACAAAACCTATTGCGTCTGCTTCACTTTTTCATTCTCAGCAAAACAAACAAAGATGGGGAGACAGATAAAATACCAAAGAGGAATAAAGATAATAATAAATCCCGCACATGCTTTGAAGACATAGAGAAGACAAGAAAGCAATGTAAATTTTGCTATTATACAAATATTATGGTACTGAAATTGCTGAGACAGAAGTTGAAGAATATTTTGTATGATATTATCACTATCCTGGTTTGATGACAAACAAGCCTCAAACCTAGAGATGGGACTCGAGCCATAGTGTGAGATTCAGCAGCCAATTTTGCCCATAGCTCAGATTACCTCTGTTTGTATCTTGAGATTTGGAGGTCCAAAGAAATGCCTGCAAATTCGGAACATATGGAGTAGAAACTAGGCTAGAAATCCTGCCACAATAGAGCCTCCTGAAAGGTTGCAGTATTGCTGGGTTGTGACTGGATCGGTATACTGACAGATTAATCGTCATAGGACTGGATTAAACCAGAAAGTAGAAGAACGCCAACTCTTTTATGAAAACACATAAAAGGATTTAGATTTTATTCAGTTCAAGGTCTGGGTAAAGGATCTGGTCAGTTCTTATTTATTCAAAGAAATTTACCCAGTGCTCTTGTTTTGTTCTTCATCTATCTAACAACGTAAAAAAAGATCTCTGTAGGAAATAAAAAGAAGCATTGAAGTGTACCATAAACAGTATGTATGTAAGCAGGGCTTGCAAATGGCATAGCTTGAAGAGGAGGATGTTCCATTTATACTATCCACTAGCAGTTTGTGCAAGCTGTCTGTATAACTGCACATCCTAAAGCACGAGAATAAGGACCAATCTTCAGAATTGTTTAAAAGGTTTACAGCTGCTTTCATTGAAACAAATGTACTGGAAACAACAGAATCAGGAAACGGTGCGAAGGCTATAAAGTTTGCATAAAGAAGCCATTATGAAGGTGTGCCAATAGAACAATTGTTTGATGTTGCATTACAAATATATCTTTTTTTTTTTTTTTTTTTTTTTTTTTTTTTTAAGATTCAGTTTATCCAATGGCTTTTGCATTTAAAGAACAAAATGCAGGAATTATTTCCTGAGATGCAAAGTGGAAACTTTCAAAGAAATACTAAAAATCTAATCAAGATTAGATGTCAGTCTAAGATGTGGCTGGCTTTTTTATTGGGATTTAACTTTGTTCTTTGCCATCTCAGCTGTACTACCAGAATTGCTTCTCACAACATTTTCATTTCAGGTACCAGATGGAACCTGGAAATACAGAACAACATAAAAACTAGAACAAAGCACCCTGAAATTAAAAATTTCTGATGATTTCAGATTAATGAAAAAGGTCTGGCCTCTTTTATGGTGACTGTTACGCCAAAGTGTCTATCAGGACGTAGGATTTGGAGGAGGACTGCCCTGGTAATCCGGTAATGGAGCCCAGAGCTCCATTGCACAAATGCTTTAAAATATTTGTTATTTTCTGGAGAACTCAGACCTGTGTCTCATCCTAAACTGTTGGGATAGTCTAGCAAAATTTCTTGAGTGGATGCTGTAAATATTAACCAGAAAGGTATGTGGCATTTTTGCCTCTTTCTATTTCCCAGTGTTGCTCTCAGTGTCAGTTTTCCTGTTGGAGAAGAAGCTGAGGCTGGATCCTGGACAAGGTGGAAAGAGGAGCCAGAAAGGTGAAGACCCCCTTCGCCTTTCCCTTGTGCACTCACCCACAGACCATAGTTTAAGAAGAAGATAAAGTTTCAGCATTCAAGGGAAACAAAAGCTTCCTGTAACTTACCTGGAGTAACAACTAACTGTCTGCAAACATGTGAAATGGAATGATAACATCTTTTGATCATCACACCACAAAGCATAAAATATCTTGTACTCACTGTAATTTATTACCTTTGGATTTTTTTAGGAAACAAGTGCTATTACTGGTGAAAGATCCTAGACTGGCAGCCCTTCAAAGAAAGTTCTCAACATGGGAGTCATGGCTCACCCCCTCATTTCCCCTTCCAGCCCCTGATCCCCGTCCCAGTGGCCTTTCTGAAGCAACTGCTCACAGGGAAGGAGCAAGGGGGGGAATTAACATTCAGCTTCAGCAAGGGCCCTGACGATGCTTCTGGTCAGGGCTGTGTCTTGTTCCTTAGGTAACCAAAGAACATAATCCAAAACCCATGGGCTTACCTTTCTAAAGTTCTTCACAGAACATGACTCCTCTGAAGGGTTTTATAAAAAATCTTTAACTGTTCTTGAAGATTTGGGCTAATGACAATACTTAAATTTCTTTCCTAGAAATGTTCAGTGTCATATTGATTTTGACTCTTCTAATTATTTTTATAAGTTCAGATGTTGAACAATCTCTCCAAACAAGTTCATAGCCATGGTTAGGGGAGCTCTAGAGGGCCAGCGGCTGAAGGATGGGATCCCAGCTCTGCTCATGTGTGCTCTGGGGAATCCTGGGGAGCAAATGAGACAATCAACCGGTCCTGATTCTTCAGCATCTGGGATGGACACTTTGAATGGGATAACGATGCAGCCACAGAGGATTGCTGGAGCACAAAGGGAATGCAAATGCAGGATATGTTTGTGGGAGGGGTCACTGCATGAAGCATTCAGCTTCCTTTAATCAGCATTTGGCTTCAATTCCAAATATCATTTTGCCTCTATAGTAATCTCCTGATGGTGATTCCTAAGCATATTTCATATGAGATGCAATGCAGTTAACCATGTGTTCTGATGGCTTTGATTTTAACCTCTTTCTTCTACCAAAGATCTGTGGGACATTCTCGGCAAAGGCTATCTGGCTAGTGTGCTATGAGCGGGACCAACGTCTTTCTCAAGTCCTCTGTTGCAAATGGACTGTAATCCTAAAGTTGGTGGTGTCACGAGAAACTTTCCCTCGACTTCTCAGAGCTTTGGACTAAGTCCATAATACAACCACTTCTTCCAGTCCTCGGATGCTGTTTCAGACTAACGCATACAGGAAGTTTAACTTCCTACATTAACTTTGTACACACAGAGGAACGCAAGCAAGAAAATGGAGTAGAAATGGAAATCTTATTTCCGAGAACCAGGCAAAAGGGCCTGGGAGCATGTCCTGTGCTCACAGAAGTGTGGTCAGTATGGGGTGACTCCAGCGCTGAATTTTATGGCACCTTCAGCTGAAGGGGATTTTCAAGGGCAAGATAAAGGAGGCCAAAATAATAGGCCAAAGTCTTT
Organism: Aptenodytes patagonicus; assembly: GCF_965638725.1. Lineage (NCBI taxonomy): Eukaryota > Metazoa > Chordata > Aves > Sphenisciformes > Spheniscidae > Aptenodytes > Aptenodytes patagonicus. The sequence goes on from NC_134950.1 coordinate 156,264,800, forward strand.
TTCAGAGGAAACTCCCCCTGAGCTCAGTGGGAGTTTCCCTTGAGAAAGGGCGGCAAGGTTTGGCTCATAAACCCTGCATGTAGATTTAGCGAAAAAGGGATTTGTCTTTCAGATTGGAGGAAAAAAGTTTGTTCTCTTATGAACAAACTATATATATGGACCTTGTTAATTACTGGGGATTCCATAGCATTTATCTGTTCACCAGCATATTTATTTCCCCTAACATCTAATGTACTTTTGACCTTTAATATAGTATCAACATTAAACAAACAAACCAATAAAATAACATGGTTACCAAAACTTAGGAGTTTCTCTTGTATTGTCGAAATACTCTCTTTGCAGTCTCACTCATTTCCTGTCAGGAGAGTTTGGCACTCAGTCTCCAGTACATAAACAAGCCCAGGAGCTGGCCCAAGCCAGAGGTTTTGCACAGCTAACTGCAGAAGATGCTTTAGAATGAAGAAAATATAATTCTCCCCAAAGGACCTGATCTCTTTTTGGGTGTCCTATATCCCCCTGCCTGGCTTTTTAAACATCTCTCTCCATCCTTCTGAAGAAACAGCCAAACAAAAGCAATGAGAAAACTTATTATTTTTGTGCTGCATTTCTAATGAAATTTTCTGTTGGCTCTAAAGACAGTTTCCTGACACACATGTGACTGTTCCTGATGCAAATGAGATACACTGGATTTGTCCCTTTTTTGCAGGTAGTGAAAGGAGGCTATAGTTGCAGCTCCTTGGGGGGATATATGCATTAGCTCAGGCAGTGAGGAAAGCCCTATGCGGAGCACTGTCGTCTCCGAATTAATATTGGCCATTAGCAGAGCATCACATCTATATTGCTAGGGGATTTGAGGTAGGTCTTGCAGGGGGAGCTTGTGAACCTCTGCTCCATAGCACAGCATTTTGCCCTGTGAACATGCCCATGCCAATGTCTAAGCCTCAGTCAAAAAAAAAGAATTTTACTCCAATAGCTTTTATTTTCTTGTGCCTTTGCCACAGAATAATCCTTTCCTCCCTATAAACTTTTATTTTTAATTGCCTTTTTGGGACTCTTATCCATCTACTTGTTATTCTTCATGTGAAATAATTCTGCCTTAAACTTCTGTGTTGCACCTCAGACCTACAGTTGTAAAATATACCCCTTTGCCTTGTTTTCTGGGTTGTTCTTTAAGTGACGTGAGTTTAATGCTGATACTGCATTAGTGATCAATCAAACCTTTGCCAAGAGCACACACAAAATAAATAAATAAATAAACCCTCCGGTATATTTTGATGTGCCTTTGAAAGGAGGAAAATTCCTTTCACATGGCCTCTTGTCCCTAGAAATCTACAAGTTTCTTTGTCTTGGCAAATGGCCAAGCAGCACCGTGATGTACCATTTTTCTTGGCCAGTGTTTTTAGGTCTTTTGAAACCAGACCAAGTGTTCACATGGTATTTCTTCATTTAACAGCTGCAAGACAGTGACTGCAGCTGCATGTGCCGTGAAACACAGCTTCCATCTATAGTAAGGGACACTGTGTTTTTGTTTTTCTGACATAGCTGACTAAACGAATTCAAATTCAGGGCTGATACAAGCAGTGCTGCGGCGTCCTATGAAGCCATTTTACTCTACCTATAAACCGTACCGCTTCAGAAAGCAGAGCCAGAGAGGGGCCTTTGCAGGGTGAATGTGTATATGCATGCTAATTTTCTACGTGCATAGGACCGACTTAGCATCTCCCTAAGTGAATGCCATGCAAGTGGACTGCAGCCGAACATCTGTAGCCCACCTGGCAGCAATCTTTGCAAGCCCACACTGCTTGGTGCCTCCCCTCAACCCAATCCAAGTCCCTTAAGGTTACAGACTTGGCAGCCTGTTTAAATTGACCCTGTTTGGAGTGGTCCCTTACATCATTTCATTTCATAAGCTGTTAACTAAACTATTTGTGAGATTGACCCAAGTTGCTTGCTGACAAATTGCAATGATGCTTGTAAAAAAAGGAAGGGGAAAAAACTGTCAAAACACGGTTAATGTGTAAGGCAAAGTCAGCCAGGAAATATTTATGGTGGGTCCTGAATGATCAGACATTCTGGAAGTGGAAAGGAGGAACAAATGTTTCCCTGTCTGCTTGTTAGGGGTTTTTGTGGTGTTCCAGTGAAGAGTGGTGAGGTTTTTGTGGGGTTAAGATATCTGAAACTAAGCCTGGCAGGCTGGAAAGATTCTGCCCATGCTTAAAAAGAGACCGTGCATCTGTGCACTAAAACATGCTGTTTTAAGACCTTAATAATAACATTATTAACTAGTCATTGGTGGTTTGAACATGAAATGAGAGTGGAACAAACCCAGTTTAAAAGCCATAATAAGAATACGACCTCATAACATCTGAGGAAAAATTCCCAAGAAGTTTAATGGTTTTGCCAAGACTAGAGGACTGGGGCACTGGTCAGTTAGGTGAATGTGGCTCCCTGCTAGATTTACTTAGATACAAGGATGTGTGTTAGTTTTTTATCCATTTGTTTAGTAATTGCAATGACCACATTGTGAAAACAGATTCCTGCCCAAGAGGTCACCTAATCTACGCACAATAAGAAATAGAAGGGACAAACTGACAAAGACAGCATGAGATCACAGCTACGGTTAGCAAAGTAAGCATACTTTTCCCTTTCTCCAATTTTTTTTTCCTTTTTGTTCATGTAGAATAGCAGTGGCTCGAGGCTTGCAAGCAGCTGAAATGTGGCTCCCGTACTGGGGTTAAGCCTGGGTAAAACAGGGCGATGGGGCTGTGCAGGCAAGACGGTCTGGGAGCTCTACTCTGCCATGCAAGGCAAAGCCCTGGCAGTGACAGGCAAGGCGGCTGAAATTGCCATTGAGGGGGGGGGTCACCGGGGAACTGAGCAGAGCGGTCACTGCAGACCACCCCAGCCTCGGCTGTGACGGTGGGGCCCTGGGGAGCAGTTAGTGCTTCCTGCCTCTGAAACTCCCCTGGAGGTCCCTTTCCTTTAGGGTCTCCGAGGTGCGTGTCTCATGGCTCTCAGCCACACAAAGATCTAGGCACATGGCTCATAGGGTCAAGAGGAATGGCCACCCTTGTAGCAAAAATGAAGCTCATCTGTGTTTATTGAATTCTTTTTGGCATGTTGTTTTTGCTGAGGAGAAGCCATCTCACCCTGTCTGCTCTCTCAGCGCAGGACACAGCACACTTGTTTAGGCCCTCCTGCAAACACTCAGTATCCCACTCTGTTCATTGTTTTTGCACTTATGCCTTTGCAACCTGGTCCTGTGCTGTGATGCTATTCTAATGTTTAAAAACAGTGGATTGATAAAATGAAAGGAAAAATAATTACACTTTCTACTAAGGATTTACTTACAAAATGCATTCAAAGGTTTGCTAACGCATTCATAGATGTTTAAGAAGTGTGTAAGCAGTCCAATGGGTCAACAGGTTGCTTTTATCCATGGTTCATCACTAACAAGAATACCTCATACCGGCATGCTTACATCCAGCTGTGGCATAGCCCCTTGCACCTATTATGTATTCAGACATTATTAATAATTGATTAACCCTTTACAAACCACTTAGATGTGGAATCTCTCTCTAAAGTGGAAATGGGAGCTGATCAGACAGTGGCTTGTCAAAGAGGCTATTAGGCAACCTCCTTCCTGTCTGAAGAAAACACATTAATAAACTAACATGTGCATTCAGGTAAATTCTGCTCCATTTTTTTTCTGGAGATTCCTTTTATGAATTCAATTTCTTCGTTGGCTTTTTCTGTTTACTCAAAAAAGATTTCAAGTACTCTAGGGGATTCCAGCTGTATTTTCTGTGAAAGTGTTTTCTACCTATGTCATTTATTAAGTCACCAATCCTACAGGGCCTGGTCTTCTCATGACATACCAGGAATTACGCATATGCACTCAGGGGTGAGTGGGCTGTAACGATTTCCCCATGTAAGGCTGCCAGTATGTTTGTTGTTGAAATGTGCTACTATCACAACCCTGGGGGAAAAACGTGTATAAGTAAGTTGGGTGAGTGGCTTTGTTTGAATTCCTGTAACCACGAACCAGCTGAATCTGTATTACGGGTTTATAGAACCATAGAATCACAGAATGGTTTGGGTTGGAAGGGACCTTTAAAGATCATTTAATTCCAACCCCTCCACACCATGGGCAGGGACATCTTTCACTGTATCAGGCTGTTCAAAGCTCCATCCAAGCTGACATTGAACACTTCCAGGGCTGGGGCATCCACAACTTCTCTGGGCAACCTCTTCCAGTGCTTCACCACCCTCATTGTAAAGAATTTCTTCCTTATATCTAACCTAAATCTACCCTCTTTTACTTTAAAACCGTTACTCCTTGTTCTATCACTACATGCCCCGGTAAAAAGCCTCTCTCCATCTTTCTTATGAGCTCCTTTAAGTATTGAAAGGCCACAATAAGGTGTCGCTGGAGCATTCTCTTCTCCAGGCTGAAAAACCCCAACTCTCTCAGGCTTTCCTCAGAGGAGAGGTGTTCCAGCCCTCTGATCATTTTTGTGGCCCTCCTCTGGACCTGCTCTAACAGGTCCATGTCCTTCTAGACATCATAGACATCACAGGTGTGTCTGCCAGTGGCCAGGGCTTTGGTTTCATTACCCACGCAGAACCCAGGGAGGCTAAAAGTGCGAAGCATACCTGTCCTCATAGGCTCTGACAGAAGGACCTCTCTCCTCCTCTCCCAGGCAGCATGCCATAGCCTGCCAATGGCAGGGACAGGATAAACACACGTGAGTTACGGCAACTTTTAATGGAATTCACTTGATGGTTTAAAAGCTTTCTATAAAATAATATTAGTTCCTATTGACTCCTAAACAAGCTTTTTTCTAGTTAAAAAACACAAGCGTGTGAACTAGGAGGCACCAAAGGGGCTTGGTTTGACAACAGAGGCTGAGTTGCACAACTGAAAGGTATTACTGGCAGCATGCTCAGGGGATTCACTACGGAGGTTTCATAAATTTAAAATAAAGCACCTGCTTCTATGTTGAGTACTTCTTTATTTCTGTGCTACTGAATGCTCCTTTGAAACCAAAGATATTGATATATTCTACGCTGCAGGGAAATCAATAAAAACTTTAATCACAAAATTAAATAAAACCAGAGCTACTGACATTACATGGTAGCACTTTCAGAAGGAGCGACATGACGTTTTATGGTTCTCCTGCAACTGGGCTTATTATTTACAAAAAAAAATCAATAGCTTCTTCAGAGCTATTGGGATGGAGAATAAGGACCTTCCCATCATTTTGAGTTGACATCTTATTGGGCTTTAGTGCAGTTACAGAGGAATAGCAAGGCGTATGTTCTTCAGTGATGCAAGTGGTTTTGACAGAAGAAAATTGTTAGCTCTTAGATCGACCTTCATCACAGTCTCTGAACTTCCTTAAAAAGTTTGTGCCACCATCCTATCCTGTTCATAATTTATACATTTCCTGGGCCTAACTGTGAAAAAGCAGCGATGTGAAGGTAGTGACACGCCTGTGAAGTAGCAAGGTACAGTAAAGAGGCACACCTGAATCACACATACATGGCAGTACATTGTATCAAGCAAAATTCATTTAGAAATTCATTTTGGCAAATTCTCAGTTAGAACTGTGCAGAATGATAGCAAGTAAACATAAAACTACATTAAAAATCCTTATTTGTACAAAACCTTAAAAATCCTTATATATGTAAAAAGTTTAAAGCTAAGAGTTTCTTCACAAAAGGTACCTGTTTTTAAATTAATCCATTTCCCTGAAAATGTGTTGTAAAAATGAATAATTAAGTCCTTTTACATATTAACATTAAGACATTTTCGGAGAAGAATAAGGGTGACATATAGAGGAAGCTTCCCAAATGAAAAGCAATGAAACCTCTTCATTTTGTGTCAAAAATAAAAATTCTACATCCAGGTTCTTCCTAGAAATGCCTAGAAAAATTCCACTTCAGGGTTTCCTCTTTCCAGGGGAAAAGTTTTAAAATGTGAAATATTTCTTCACAAAACTGAAAAACGAATAAAGGATGCATTTGCACGCAATTCTACTATAGCCACCAGAGATTTTCATTTCAAATTTTGCAAGAAGCCAAGGACTTTATTTATAAAGAGAAAGATTTTCCATTTATAATTTTCATATTTCTTGCTATTACAACCGTTATTTGCAATAGAAGGAAAAAAATTCAATTAATCTGAAAATGGTTAGGAATTTTACACCACAGATGCCATGTATCATCTACAACAACAGAAGTATATAATCAGGATTCTCTGAATATATAGTCATTCTTCCCACTTCTGATCTAATGGAAACCTGTGGAAAAGGAATAAAGGGAAGAGAAATTTATATATATAACAAGCAGAAGCAGACCTTTTTTTCCCCCTTAAATGAGTAGATGTATTCAGATTTTGTGGTGGGTTGACCTTGGCTGGCTGCCAGGTGCCCACCAAGCTGCTCTACTTCTGCCCTTTTTCAACAGGATAGTGGGAGAAAATTATGAAGAAAAGCTTGTGGGTCGAGACTGGGTCGAGATAAGGACTGGCAGATCACTTACCAATTACCGTCATGGGCAAAACAGACTCGACCTAGGGAAATTAATTTAATTTATTTCCAATTAAACAAGGTAGGATAACGAGAAATAAGAACAAATCTAAAACCACCTTCTCCCACCCCTCCCTTCTTCCCAGGCTCAATTTCACTCCCAACTCTTCTACCTCCCCCATCCCGAGCGGAGCAGGGCAATGGGGAATGGGGGTTGCAGTCAGTTCATGCTTCATCTCTGCTGCTCTTTCCTCCTCATGCTCTTCCCTCGCCAGTGTGGGGCCCCTCCCATGGGATACAGCCCTTCAAAAACTGCTCCAATGTGGGTCCTTCCCATGGGCTGCAGTTCTCCAAGAACTGCTCCAGCATGGGTCCTTTCCATGGGGTACAGTCCTTCAGGAACCAACTGCTCCAATTGTCTACAGGTCCTGCCAGAAAACCTGCTCTGCATGGGCTCCTCTCCATGGGCTGCAGTTCCTGCCAGGAGCCTGCTCCTGCATGGGCTCTCTGTAAGCTTCCTTCAGGGCTTATCCACCTGCTCCAGTGTGGGGTCCTCCACAGGCTGCAGGTTGGATATCTGCTCCACTGTGGACTTCCATGGTCTGCAGGGGGACAACTTGCGTCATCACAGTCTTCTCCACAGGCTGCAGGGGAAACTCTGCTCCGGGGCCTGGAGAACCTCCTCCCCCTCCTTCTTCACTGACCTTGGTGTCTGCATAGCTGTTTTTCTCACATATTCTCACTCCTCTCTCCCAGCTGTTGTGCAGCTTTTTTTACCCCTTCTTAAGTATGTTATTGCAGAGGCAGTACCAACATCACTGATCAGCTCAGCTTTGGCCAGCAGTGGGTCTGTCTTAGAGCCAGCTGGAGTTGGCTCTGTCTGACATGAGGGCAGCTTCTGGTGTCTTCTCACAGAAGCCACCCCTGCAGCCTCCCCACTACCAAAACCTTGCCACAGAAACCCAATACAGATATATGCACAAATCTACAGGTATATGCTGCTAGAAGAATGAAAGAAGAGACCATTTTCTATTTAAGAGTATTTAATATCATTTAAGATACAAGCAAATATGAGCATTCATTCTGAACCCAAGCAGGTTTTTTACTACTTTGATAATTACTTCAACAATATGAACGGACAAATTCATCAACAATGACAGCAACTCTTCCCCAAAGCGACCTGCTTTGGGGAAGAGTTGCTGTCATTGTTGATGAATTTGTTGATCATCATCATCATTTGTTGATGAATTTTATTCTATAGGTTTCATAACAGGGGAGGAACAGGGACTGCAGGATATAAGCCTTTGTTCTAAATCAGTTTTGGATTTATTCTGGAATGATGGACAGTTCCCTAGTTTTTGGCAAGGACGGGATCTTTAACACCGAGTCCTGCTCATAATCAAAGGAAGAAGGAGAGTAGTGCAACACTTCTAGATAAGCTTACTTATGCCTCATTCAGATACATTTATTCTAAATATGTTCAGAGATATTATTCTCTTTTCCAAATTATCACAATATTCTGCAAAGAGTTGCTCTGTAGGGTTTACTTTGAATTCAGGGACAAAGAACAGGAACCACCTGTTGAGAGATGTGTCCATGCAGCCATTTTCAGGATAGGGACTAGCTTCTTGAATGTTGCTTTTCGTGGAAGTAACCTTAAGGGCAGAATTTATATAAGAATCCATTAGGGACAGACACAATTGGATCTATCATAGTATATAATGACTTTCTGGGCCACATGTCACTTTGCTTTGCATCTTGCAGGCAATTTGTGAATGGCAGTTGGTGAGACAAGATCTGCTATATATATTTTCCTGTAGAACATTGAACATGACACAACAAAGTCTGATTTTAATCTCAAGATAAGTAATAAAAAATAACATAGAAAAGCTGTTAGTAAATACTGTAAAAGGAAGTGCTTGAGGGTGTTTTCTGATAGCGTAGTTATTTATAAACCTACCCTTTCCACATGCTAAAAGACTCATTAAGGATGGGGATTCTGGATAAGAGCAATAGAGTGTATTGTGCAGTGGGTAGCATGAAGTAAATATTCAATAGGCACTGGAGAGTCCTTGTTCAGAGACCAAGCTCAGGAAGTGATGTAAACTGTTCACAGAGCACTTAATTTGATTCTATCAGAGATTTATTTCAGCATGTGATTGATGGAAACTGACTAAGTGGTAGTGTGGCAAAAGTACAAAAGCTATTGAACTATTAATGTTATTTATAAGGACAGGACTAACCATGATAAGCAAGGACCAATATGAAATGTTTGCTTATTTGGAGTGAAAACCCTTCCTTTGTGAGGAGCCAGCGCGATTGCACAGGCTTAACAGAAGCTAAAGACAAGTGCAGACCTACCAGAGTGAACATAGGCCGAGCTGCACGCTGTATGGTGGTGTGGGAAGCAGGTTAGGGCTGAAAGTTTTTGTAGTAGATTATGGAAGCACCTTGGTCAAAAAAACATAAACACAAAGGCGCTGAACTTCCTTGGATTCAGAAAATGTTGTTCTTCGTTTCTGACCTGTCAGCTGCACCGGGCTTTGTCATTTCATCTCTCTTGTTAAGGACAGCAGAAATGGGTAAGCAAAGTGGAGCAGCAATCAGTATTCTTTGTACTTGACAACTATTTCATCTCCCAAAGAAATCATCCCTTCCTTGGGTCCACATTTCCTGAGTGCTTGGAAACCACGACAATATAAATATATGCCAATCAAGTGGTTAGCATAATAGCATATTGTGAAATTATATGTAAACATCAAACTACATTCATTGGGCAATTTCCTATCCAGTTATTCTTGAATTACCACTTCCCTGAATATGTCTTTCAGGAATGTCTCAGCTAGAAAGCAATCTGCAATGTTTTGTTCTCCTTAAACCTAATTTATTAAAAATATGCCAACTCCCACATACTGGTCAATACATTGCAGGCTGCTGGGCCAGCAATAGCAACCCAAATTGGCAAGTGACTGACCAACTACAGAATTCAAGAAGGAATATGTGTAATTGATCAGTAAATATTTGTATGAAATAATTCAGGAACCTCTTGCTTGTGATTTACTGCATAAGCTCAATCTCTAACCCATTTAATACCATTTCCCTGAACTCAAGCAGAGGGATCAGACATACCAGCATTCCAGTACAGGAATCCCCATGGTACCATTTAACTTGTAGGAGGAAGGAAGGGTTAAAGTCACAGGTGGCCTTGCAGTTCTTGGGAAAAGTCCCACTTCACATGCAGGTCTCCTCAGCAACTAAGCAAAGCCAACCAATGAGTCAATCAAATTGTAGTGAGTAGAAGTCAGTCCAAACATCTGCCTTTCTTGTCTGGTTTCCCTGGGTGTTCTGCTTGGATTTTGTTGCATAGAAATACTTGACATGAAAAGGTTTGCTCAGTTCACAGAGAAAGGCACAGCAGCTTCTTGGACTTCTGTCTTATTTGCTTTAGCCAGCCGGTCATCTGCATGACAGAGAACATTTTTTAATTTGATGCTGGTGCACTGATTAACAGCACAGGTCCCTTTACAGATATCTATTTCTTAGACTTGCCAATCAGCAAGATTAAGCAGTGAGCTTGTAGTAATTTACTTAGAAAGAGTGAGCGGGTGACAGCCTCATATCAGCTAAAGTTGGCATATTATGTACTAAAAGAAAAATGAAACCAAATATTTTGTCTCCTAAGAATCAAAGTAGGAAAGAACAGGAGGAATGTGTGGCATTTCTCCCCAGTGCATCAGGCAGTCATTTCCCAGACAATAATTAGGTCTCTTTCCTTTATTGACATTGTAGGCTGGATCTATGCAGAAAATAAAGTATTTGAAGTAATACGATATCCATGATCTGCTTTCAAGTTTATGCAAAGTTCATAGAGGCCAAGGAGAGTTTTGTCTTAACAGAGCTTTGAATCAGGAGTTGTTTTGCTCCATGAAGTCTCCACTCTTCAATTATCTGCAATATTTATGTGATTTTTTTTTTGGTGAGAACAGGCTTTCTGACAGTTCTTGTGGGTCACCAGGTTAAAATAACATCTAAATATCTTCCAACTGGGTAGATCCTAATTCTGACCAGAATCAGGATGTATAGAGATAATTTTCGTTTTCACACAAATTTTAACCACATTTTTTTCAGAAGCATCCACAGAAAAAATATTGGGTTTGTAGTTTAGGTCCAACATTATCTCATCTGTCATTACAACCACATACCGCCAAGGATCTCTAGAAGTTAGGGAAAACACTTATGATAAAAGGATCTCTAAACAGAAGCTCAGGTGAACATAGATCTAGTACTGCCCCTCCACTAGGCCCGTATGTCTGGATCCCAGACACCAGCTGAGACACTGCGATCTCTTGGCTGTGTCTGCTCTATCAGAAGAACAAAATGGTAACTAGACAAAAGCACCATGATTATACTCCTGATTGTTGGCTTTAACTGGGTTGTCAACTGGCTTCAGTGGGGCTACACAGTGACTGAGTTGAGTTCAGACTCCCTGCTGTCGGATTGCACTGGACATGTCCAGCCCTGCCCGTATCCAATGCACCCAGCATGTGAACCTGAGTACGAGCCCTGCTAGTCACCAAACCTGCCTGGGCTTAGCCAGAGCAGTCCCAGCAGCTCAGCAGGACAGCCTTGTCATAACAATACATTTGGTCAAAAATAGTTCTCTCACCAGGCTTCTTAAGTTGGGATCTGCACTCAGAGTAAACTTCTGTCTAGGGTATCCAAACTCAGAGGATTTGACAGGAGTGCCATGATGCTTGAACGATAAGTAAACTGGAAGAATATGAGATAAAGATGATGGAATTGGCTTAGGCCTTTAATGTTGCTATTACTTATCCTTTTATGAAAAACGAGCATGATTTTCTTCAGGTCCTGGACTCTGTGTGTTGTTTGTTGGATGTTGCAGCTGCTGCCCCTATCTCGGCTTTTTAATTTTTCTAATTGGTGAGGCAATAACATAGGGAAGATGGAATGTGCTATGCAAGTGCAAAGCACAAGCCAGGCTCATTGATTTTAGTGGAAATTAAGGCCTACATCTATATTTTATGCTTATATAGCACATTCCATCTTCCACACTTTTCCATTTATGGGATAACGTTGTCGCTGGAGAGAACACATCACATTCACTTCTGTATTATTTAGTCATGTAATGTGATAGTGATAAGATCAAGATGTTTGGCACTAAAATCCCAACTGTTTCAGCAAGTGCTTCATGGTTGCTTGGGGTGTCATATCTGTTAACAAGCTTGTTCATCATCTTTGCTTTTTCCTTGTAGAACAGGTAATGAGTGGTAACTTGTGTATCTTTTTCTCTAGTCATACACTGCCCTGTTACAGAAACAATTGTCCTTCACTGAATAAGTGCAAACCTTTCCTTAAGTTGGGTGTTATGTTTCTTGGGTTTGGTTTTGGTTTTGGGGGTTTTTTTGTTTGTTTTTTTTCTTCACGTTAAAATCTATAGACTAATTCACATAGGATATTTTTATGCAGAGCTGCAAAACCTGAGATGAAGAACTGTCTGGTGCTTAAATACAGGACATCTGGGAATCCCCGGTCTGACACAGGGTAACATAATCACAGACCACTCACTTTACCAGTCTCTTCTTCCATTTTTCTACCTGTAAAAATGGGACAATCTAACATTTACCCTCCTTGTGTTAACATTGCACGACTTAGGAAATGTTTGTGGAACAACACTGTTATTAGCATAGCATTGTTTACTCCTGCAAATGTTGATTAAGGACACTGAAATTATCGGGATGATAACAGTAAGGTACAAAAGGAAATGAAAATGAGGCTTTAATCACTCTCTCAGTGTATAAAGGAACACAGATAAGGCCATTCCCAACCACAAGCTATAAACAGGACATTACCTAGTGAGTACAATTTTGTCACGCATTTTCTCTCTGGGGATTGCATCTCAGCAAAACCTTGTCTTTGCTGCCTGCTGCCACAGGCTGCTAGCCTGGAACCAAGCTCTCAGACATAATGAAAAGGATAAAGACAAAGAAAGTTAATGGCCGCAACATCTCATATGAGTCTCGCTTCCACAGATTTGGTAACCTTCTATAGAGCTGCTTTCATTACATGCAATGGCATGCTGTGGCTTCAATTACATGGGTGCTGCTGTGTTACTGCTTTGCCTACTGACACTAAGATATTGCCTGGATAAATATTGCCTCCTGAAGGATTGCACTGAGTCAACTGCATGTACTAAGCTAAGAGTGATGAAAATTTCTTCTGGATGAGACATGTTAACATTGCTCTTGCTGACTCAAGCAGTGGGAGAATCCTTTGCGATTCACTTACTAGAAACATTGCTTTTGTCTAAAAGTTTGCAACTCTTCCCCTGCTCAGGAGGCACAGCCCCAGCTGTCTGCTCCTCCTAATTTGGTTGGTGTCTACCTCAGCTTGCTGTGATGCTCGCACATCAACCCATGTGTGTCTTGACCTTGCTAAGAAACTCTGTTGCAGACTACCTGACATGCCAAATTCCAGCCACTGTCCCCACTTGCATTCACTTCTTGACAAACCCAAAAATTCTCAGAAATGTCAAGAAATCGTAGTTAATCTGAAAAAAATGTGGAAAGCTGCGACACAATATCTGTGACGCCTGCAGGAGTCTTGTAAAAATCATATATCTACTTCACTGATTATTTTAAAACTCATCTGTTCATCACTGTTTCCTTCACAAGCTGGGTTTCCCCCCCCCATCTCCTTCTTGTTAGGTTTTTGACCTTGCAAGTGCGTACTAGCAGTGTGCACATAACATATGCTTTGTGCAGTGCAGATGCAGCAGTATGAAGTGCAGATGAGAAAGCAGCTTTAAGTGAGTACCAAGTATCTTATTCAGAGTCTGCCTTCATCAGCTTTTCCCCTCTTGGAGCTCAGGAAGAGCAGAGGAGAGCAAAAGGTTTGTTATGGGCTCTCCATTACTTTCCTACTCAAATTCCCAGTTATTATTCTAGATCTCTGCTGAAATTATTCTTTCTACTCCTTGGTGCCAAATCTAGAATGACCATAACCTATCACAGGATTAACAGTCTCTAGCCCCATGATATATAAACTACTTGTCTATGTAGGCTTCAGCAGTACATCTACTGGAGCTGGTAATTGAATCTGTTTTTCTTCCCCCTGTCCTCATCCCCCTAACCCTTCCTGGCACTCTGTGGCTACAACTATGCCAGTAAACAGAGTATGGTCAGGGCATGTCCCAAGCACTGGCACACCACTATCCGTACTGTAAAACCCATAACAAGGTACGTGACATGTCTTTGGACCAGGCAATCCAATACTCTTCCAGACAAGTAGTGGACATGGCTCAGGGATCAGCATGGACTAGAGACTGTCCCCAGTTCACAGTTTATATATAGTTGCCCTGCCTGGGAGTTAGAGAGAAAAAGGTTAGGTAGACATGAACTGTGCTGTATCAATTGGCTTACAGGTGCATCCACATCAGTGTTTTAGTTCAGGTCAGACATATGTATTAGAATTTAATTTCCTGCTTGGTTCCCAGTTCCCCACAACCCTATCCTAAATAAAATAAAGGGTGCAAATATCCTCTGTCACCCAGGGCAATACTATACTAGTTACTAGGAAGAAAATTAACTCTATCCCAGCCAAAACCAGGACAACCATGAAATAAAATTATTGCAAGCGTGCTACTGTATCATAATACCCAAGCTACTATGTAAGGTAGATAAAACAAAACAAAATGTTTCTGTTAAAAAAAGTATTTCAGAGTCTTGATGTACCTTTGAACATTGGAAGTAACCTTCATTACCGCATTGAACCTTGGGGCTTGAATATGACATTGGATATTCCTTTTTCCTCATGTTCCTGTAACAGTATTATCCTATGTAAGACCATCTAGATTGTAAAGGGGCCATCTAAAGACTCAAAGTTCAATGTACTAAACCTTTGTGCTCAAAACACATTGGGACTTATCCACAAGCAAAAGCTGTCCTATGTTTGTTCTGCAAAAGCTGCAGCAAGATCAGCATAAAACATCATGTAATAGGTAGACCATAATTCTCACTTGGCCACAAAAATTGGGCAGTCTTGAATGGCAAGCCTGCAATGATTTTATGGTCCTAGCTGGTATTGCTGATACTATAGCTGCCTTTCCTCTAGTCACATATTTGAGGGATCTACTGCTTAGAGGAAAATTTCGAAGGAGAATTGCAAATGGGATGTCTTCTCCAGATGATATTTCCAATTTGCCCAGTTATCTGAAGTCCCATGCAATTTCTGCGAGGTTGTAAGAGTTTTTCATTGAAATATTGCTGCTCTATTTTGCAGAATGGACAACAACAGTCCTAAATTCAGAGACCTACTGATTGAAAAAGGAAACCTTTTCAGAGGAGGACTTGAGGAATGGATATCTACCAAAAGCTTTGTTTAATTTTAAGGACATGTATCACGCTTTTCCTATGCACAGCATGGGTAACAAATTAATTCAAAGGCACATCTTAGGGATGCCATTGCAGAGCTTTCCAAGGTGATCTGGATTGGCATTAAGATCAATGAGACTGTGCCAAATCCTTTGTAACAAATGGTGCCCGTCTTCCACATTTCTACAGTTCTTCTTTTGCCACTCCTCATGTGCCCTCACAAAGGAGATCAGACATCCAAATGGGAGTATGGAAACAAGTACTAAAAGATAAGAGATATTTAATCCAATAGAACTAGAAAAAGATTGCCTTGAACGTGTTTACAAAACAAGTTATTGTTTTGTGTTGTGCAAGGATTAGATATCTTCTTGGTATAATCTGTACTTTTAGGAATTATCACTTAGCTCCAGCCCTGGATCATACTTACAGGAGACTATGAGAAACCTTTCTCTGGCTGTCCATCTGCCCAGCAGATGGACATGGTAGATCTGGCTTTTTTCTTTCTTTCTTTCTTTTTTTTTCTTCTCTTTTCCCAAATCCAGTTGGCAGATCTTGTAATTTGCTGGGCTGACCCTTCCAAGGGCTTGATATTGAACCTGCCATCTGGCTAATAATGAGGCCAGCTGGACACTAACACCAAGACTCAGTCCCAGACTCACATTTTCTTCATCTGGCTCCTTTTCTATCTGTTTGTTCTTGCTCTGGCTGCACCCAATGGGTATCATGTTCTGCAAAGTCACATGAAGTTCTTAGCCAAGTTTTTAGTTTCTGGGTATACTTCATGATGGCAGGGGCGTTGTTTTCCTGTCCCCTCAGGCAATATTTTATTGTTGAATGTGGACCGTATAGGATGCCAAAAAGAGAAAAACCTGATGAAACTACTCTTGCTGTTAATAAGCAACAATATCTTCTGGTTGCAGCAATAGGGTCAGATAAATCATTTGATCATTTCCCTCAGAGTTTAATTGAACCACTGCTTTAACTCACCAGTTTGATTGATGTGACAGTGTACACAGATTCTTGATTCATAAGAAGTAAACACTTTTCTGTTGTTAAATTAGAGATCATCCTCTAGGACATTCAGAACAATTGAATCTGACAAAGACTCTTGGTATACTGGATGCTATTGGATCTACCTAAGTTGTTGAGTAGGGGGATTGACTGTCAAAGACACATATTTGTATTCTGCATAAGCTTGCTACGGGACCCCACCATGTCTGCCTCTGTCATGTCACTACTATCAATGAAAAGGGAGTTAGAGGATCTAGGTGTCTTTGCTGGACACAAACAACTGATCGTGCAGACAAAAGGAGTGGACTGCTCTGTAAAGGAAGATGAGCCAAGACCTGAGCACAGCGGCAAAGCAGGTAAGGCACAGATCTCACCAGCACAGCCCCATAGCATCCCAGCAACATGAGCAGGGCAGGTCCAGGGACAGGAGCTGGCTTCAGCCTGGAGTCAAGATTGCCAGACAAGTCTGTAGTGATGAGGCAGGTCTGAAGTCAAGCCAGGAGGCCAAGTCTGCCTGTTGGGATCAGAACTCACATCAATGGGGTGTATGGCCAGGCATAGGCGTAGCTGAAAAATTGCTGAGACAAGGACCAAGGCTTCCGTGCAACAGGTTTAATGGTTCCTGCCAAAATATATAGGGTGAGAAGAATCATATCTATTATCCTTTGGAAGTTTAGTTTTGTTAATGTGACATAACAGATGTCTCACTTTCAAAAAGAAAAATATGAAGTAGCTATCCTTTTTCGTGAATATACTGAAAGGCATCCTCTCCGCAAACAAGTGTTTCTCTTTATTAACATGATTTTGCAGACACTTTATCCATGAGAGACTGTAAAGTCAATGTCCACACTGTGATAGTTTCCCTGCTCCTATCCAATAACCTGCCAGTGCCATATCTTCACGGAAGAAAGAGGTCATTCTCCCCCAAGGGGAGAATCTTGTTCAACATCTGTTCTATGTCTTCTGCAGCTCCTGCTGTTGCCTTTAACACAGATAGGGCCACTCTCAAGTGTAAAGACTCATTTTGAAAATGATCAGTTTCTTGCCAGCTGTTAAATGAAGTACAGTACAAGGACAATCCTTCACATGTCCATGGAGATAAGTTAATGACACTATGCTAATCAGGTGTGTGTTGTCCCCATTTAGCAAGCCTTACTGTGTATATACCAAGGTCTATTCACCCTGAATCTTCTGAAGCTTGTTGTGGCAGACCATTGATTTATGCTGTTGTTGTTGCCTTAGAAAGCACAGAAGGGTTCATACTGCCAGGGATGTGGGATCAATCCTGTAATTACAGTCCATTAGCAGGGAAGACACTGTTAGGGCTCTCTTGCATTAGAAATAGACCATCATTTCTAAAACTGTCTAAAACAATGAGGTCTATGAAAATAGCTCCCAGTTGTGAGGAAGAGGGTTGTACAATCAGCTGGAGAGGTAATTGCATTGGAGCACAGGTCAGCATGGAGGGGAGATGGTCCTTGTCTCAGTGCATTAAAGGCAATACACCATGGCTATGGCAGGCTCCCTTAATTTCAGAGCGATTTTCAAGGTCGCATTTGAAAGCAATCTGCCTCCAGATGGTTTTCTGCAGAAAGATTTCCCACCGGATTTTTACTTAGTGCTTTGCACCCTGTCTTCTGCTTCAGCTGGGAGAACTTTAAGGAATTGCTTTTAGATTCACCATTTAGTTTCTTATAGACACTTCCAGGCCTCTGCCTTACCCATCTCCATCTGTGACTTGAGTTTTGAACCAATGCACAGTCACTCATCTCTCCTCCTACCCAAATCTCTGTTGATGAATTCGCTGTTGGTATTTCCCACTATTTAATTCCAAAAGGTGAAGTATGGCTGTAGCTGAATATGGTGCTATTCATGGTCACATTGTCAAGAGCCAACTGCTGTTTCAAAGTGTAATACACTACTTCTATTACTTTTGTGAGAAGAGGTGCCAGCCAGCTGACACAGGGTGCTGGGTACTTGCAAGCTCAAACAGCCAGGTTATTAAAATATTGTTAAAAGAAAACACTGGCTGCCAGTTGTAAACTTGACTGCCATTGGCTGCCCAGCATCGCCAGACACTCAGAATGCTAAGTTGGAGATATTACTGCTGGTAAATTACATAGCTCTAATTATATCAGCTCTAATCTCTACTGTCGACAACTGCCAAGCACCTGTGTTTTCTTTGTTCTGCTACTGCTCCACCCAGAGAACTAGAGGATTGAGAACCCTCTCTGTTGCTGTTGTCCCAAGGCTCCAAACCTTGTTAATAGGCCAACAATAAGATCATGTCCTGTATTTACCTTCTACCGCGTGTATTGACTGAAATGCAACACCCTTTCTGTGAATGTATGTTCAACATTTCCTTCAGGACCTGCTTTTCTCTCATAGCTGGAGAACAAGAGGAAGTCTCATGGAGAGAAATCTAAATATTATTAATAATGGCTTCTTCCCTTGATCCCCTTTTGCCATGCATAATCATTTAGCCAATGACTCCACTTATCCGATCGGACCAATCTATCTTTTCTTCTGCCAGTTCCCTGTCCAAGTGTCAGCAGTCCAAGTTACGGTGGTGCTCAAGCCCCTGGGCTAGGTGGGCTTTAGCAATGTATCCTCTGTTACTGGAATAGTTTATGCCAATGCAGCTCCCTGGATTTCAGCCCAAAGACTGCACATAAAAGAACTGAGATCAGCACTCCCTAGTCTCTAATTCCTAGCTTAGTCTCTACACACTTATTGTAATCTTCCTGGGCTGTCTGGGCAGTTCTTCTAAAGGAAGGGCAATCGCACTCGATGACCTATAGCTTTTTTCTCTTTCAG
This sequence comes from Aptenodytes patagonicus, assembly GCF_965638725.1. Taxonomy (NCBI): domain Eukaryota; kingdom Metazoa; phylum Chordata; class Aves; order Sphenisciformes; family Spheniscidae; genus Aptenodytes; species Aptenodytes patagonicus. Next base: position 156,283,551 of record NC_134950.1, read on the forward strand.
CTAGGTCAGCAAGCAGCCTTAGCCAAGAAAGCGTTTAACCCCTTAGCAGCAAGGATTGCACTGGGTGACATTTCCCTGGCTCTTCTACAAGAACAATGTCAATGATCATTAAGATCATCATTAATGATCATTTGTTTAAAAACTCAGTAATGTGGATTTCTTGGCATGGAAGCACAGCTTAGGCCTTTAGGCAATTCAGATCCACTTGCAGAACTTCATCCTTGCAAACTCCCAGTAATGTATACACAAATAGATTTAGGGAAGCTTGGAATTCTTTGCAGTTTTTGATCCAAATTTCACAACCTGAGCCTATTTCAATCTGTGCATTGAACGGTACCTTTAGGAGCACCAGCTCCTTGAAGCACTGTATAGTACTCACAGAAGCTCCCCACTTTGCCCCGTATGTTGCACTTAGTAGTTCAGGAGTTTCTTTTCCTTGGTCATGGTACAAAAGAATATTAAAATAAAAATCTAACCAAGAACCAGGAAGCTGTTCTTCAGTCAAGTTAGCAACTATTCCTCATTTCTGTTGCTTCTATCACCCTCTGTGTAAAATAACTGCTCAGTTACACTGTAAATAATTGCATTTTATTCCTCTCCCATGTTCCCCTTCTTGTCCCAAGTGACCTGTTTGATTCTCAGCTCTTTTCTCAGAAAGAAAAATCTACACAAAGTATCAGTGACAGCCAATATTTAAGGAACGTCTTCAAATATCCCATACTGCTGCACACAGATTTAGGGGCTCTCTCATACCAGCTGTCTGAGCAGGAGGTAGCGGGAGGTGTTACTGTATTTCTGTGCGGTTTTGCAGAAGAGAACTGAGCAACTGCACTGCACGCAGGTTCATAAAGCCAGGGGAAGGATGCACTGAGTTGCAGCTGAGGCTGTGGCTCAGAGGAGATCCCCCCAGGGACTCATTCCCCAGCTGGACAAACAGCTGCCTTTCTCATCAGATGACTGCACAGTACAGACGCATCGCTGTCATATGGTCATGGTGTATCTGCTGTCCCAGGCACCAGGCAAGGAGATGACTGATGGAGAGACATTGGTGTAGAAAGCTGAGCAGGTAACAAAATGGTGGTCAGGGCAGAGCAGGCTGCTGCTGTGTGACAGTGGGCACCCACCTGGGTCTGAGAGGACATCAGGGTGTTAAGTCAACCCCTCTGCAGACAGAGCTGTTCTGTGTCCAGGGGAACCCTCCTGCACTCTGCACCCTTCACAGGAACATGGGCACAAAGGGAGCAGGATTTACTGCTTCTCCAGGCACAGAACAAACCTGAGCACTTTTGCTTCTGTTCCCCATGCTCTCTTGGCTCTTGCTGTGCTCTGTGGGTGACTGGGCCAACACAAACACACCCTGAGGGACTGTGCACACTCACCTGCCATGGTGGGTCATGCCAGAAGTGTTGGCATGACAAGCCTGTGCCACACAGCCCCGGCCGCCCCTGCTGCACCAACATAACGGGAGCTAGAGCCACCAGTCTGTGTAGGTGCTGCTACAACCCCCCTTCAGGTCTGGAGGTTTTTCAGTGAGCTCTGATGTAACATGTGTAAACAGGAACGCAGTGTTGCAGCTAAATACCTCCTTTCAACCAGGAAAAAGGCCAATTTTGAACCCCTCAGACACAGGCAGAAATACTCAAAAGTGACTTACAGCAATCACAGGAGAATACTCCTCTTCACTGGCTGCTGCACAAGCACAGAGACAGCCCCATCCTAAAGTGCTTCCTCTCCAAGAGAAAAGACAATAAGCAGGTACAAAGAGCTATCTAGGAATTACAAGGAAACAGCTAGAAAACTGGTCAGCACGACAAACACTAGTTTCAGCGCAGCAGCAGCCTGCCAATTGTTACATCTTTTGCAGCCATCACAGCAAGAGAGAATTTTTTAATGGATTTGAAGGAGGGGCAGCAACCACAGAGGTGCTTGTTTGAAAATTGAGAAACGGAAGGAAGAAAAAAAAACAGATAATAACTGACATCCAGAATGACATTGAGTGGTCTTGGTTTTTGTTCTTGAGACTGAGCTGTTTTGGGTTGCTGTGGGGTTTTTCTGGGTTGGGGAGAGACAGAATCTTTTCCAGGATGTGAAAACACACATGCACATATGCACACACACACGCAAAACATTTCCCTGTTAACATGCTTTCACTGCCTACACCTCAGAGCCTTTGTTACGGTTACATTTGGTTCTCATTTAATCTGTGCTGCCCCCCTCGCGCCTCTGTCTTGCATCCCTCTATTGTTTAGCTGAGGTTTCTTTCAAGCCTCTCTCCTCACCGTGCCACCGAGGGCTCGTGCCAGTCTTTCCCCTCTTTCCCTCTTAGCATTGTTTCTACCTATCTTTTCAGTATTCCCAGCATTCACTCTTATTTTAAGCCTCTGTTTTTCTATTATTGGGATTTTTTCCCCCACTATTTCTCCCTGTCATTCTCCCTGTGTCTCTTTTTCTGTCATTTTCTTCTACCCTGCATTAAGCATGCCCTTTACCTTTATTTATCCTCTAGATCAATTCCAGTCTGTGTCTTTTTTTTTTTTCCTTTGTCCCTTCTGGTTGTTTCATTCCCCTTCTCTCTTTTTGATCCTCTTTTTCATGCTCTCTTTTCCCCCGAGAGCCTGTTGATATTTAGGCAACCCTTCAGTGTATAATTTTTGTTTATTGTAAGACCAAGATTCAAAGTCCACCTTGACAAAGAAGATATCTCCACTGACTTCAGTGGGTCTGCCTGAGCGCTGTAACTTGTAGGATTTATTTTCTTCCAGAAATCGAGTTTCTGAAGGCTTTGATTACAAACAGAACTATTTATATATTAAACATGTTTGTGGCCAGAATTTGAACTCAGTGTACTACATGGGGATCACTTAAGTCACAACAAATACCTTTTTCCTGCTACCTATTTATTTCTTATTAAAAACGTGAAATTATGTTGGAGAAACATGGTCCAAGTTGAGAAGAGGTTGAGACATCCTTTCTATTTTAAAGGAACAGACTTTCCTAACACCAGTGATGCTACAGCAGCTTTGTGCTAGTGAATCAGTAGTTGCTTTCAATGTGAAAAAAAATTTTGATGTTAGCTTTTGGGATATTCTAGATTCTCTCTGCCATGATGCTCTGCCTTCATCTTCACTGAGTGAAAACACTGGGACATCTGAGTTTTACTCCATCAAACAGAAAAATATAAACCACTTCTAAAGACACTATTTAAGTATTTTCCTGTCTTCTGCAGCTTAAATAGTTTCATTTTTTGTTACCTATTTCTGTTGGGTTTTTTTTCACTGTTGAAGAGAAGTACAGAACCAGAAGAAGACACATGGGCTGAATATGTGGGAAGCAGTCAGAGTGATCTTAATGTGAACGGTCAGAAATGCTTTTTATTAACCATATGAATTTTATGGGTTGTAAAAGGAACCATCAAATTCAAGTCAGGTTCCTTGAATTGCAGGAACTATGCCTTTTCCCCATTCTGGATGGTTAAACAAAATGAAAAACATGAAAAAAATACACTGTAGGACAGTCAGAGGAGTTACTCAGTTTAATATGTTTTTAACTAAATCCCAGCACTTGATGTGAATATCCATCCTGCATGAAGAGAGACATCAGGAAATTTTTCAGTGCTATCACACTCTGGTTAAGCTCTTGCCTATTTCTGACCAGTGGTCTATTTCCCTATTAAAAAATGTTCATTATCTTTCCCCCCTTGCTACTTTCACAATGTTATTTCTTCCCAGCATCTTTTCTTTTTCAGTCACAACCAGCCAAATTCCTTCTCACAGCTACATAAGTGTTCTCCTCTTCCACTTTCATCTCTTGTATTGCAGGAACCATTTCCTCTTCCGCTGCCATTATCTCGAATGAGCTTCTCCATATCAGTGACTCTTTCATCTCCTTTCAAACATCAAGAACATCATTCAGTCTCTCCCTTGGATAGCCTGCTTAGGCCTCCTGTCACTTTTACATTTAAATTATAGTTTAAATTATAGCCTCATTGTGTAAGCATTTAGGGGTTATCATTTGCACAGATAACTACAATAAGGCAGACTAGTTCCATCTTATAAAGCAGCCAAAGTGCACAGGTTGCAAACTTGTTTAACCCATATCTCAGCCTGATTAAAAACAAAAATAAAAGAGAGATGACTTGGAATAGGGCTCAGAAAGGTGAGTCAGTGACCTGCCACCTGTGGGAAGGGTGCTGCTGGTGCAGAACAACCCCCTTTGCTTTTGACATTTCACCAAATCATCTCACCATTTGAAGCTCAGTCTTCCTAGCCTGCCTCTATAACCAAATCAGAAATCAAGGCACCAGATCCGAGTTGACAGATAACCTCTGAAGCTCCCTTCACCAATCATATAGCTTAGGACAGCCCACTTAAGAGCCTCAGGTGCCTAAAATTCAGTGAGATGGATCTGGAGCCCAGACCCTTGCCTAAGGTGTTGATTATTTAGAAAAAGTCACTAAAATATCTACCAGGTTTCCTTCTCCACAAAGGCCAGGCCAAAACCACAGCAGCAGCTTCAGTATGAGAGCATCCACATGAGATGCAGATTATCTGTATGAACGATGAGTGAAATTCATACATGCAGAGCCAGGCCTTTACGCCACTGGAGTCCAGCAAACATCTAGCAATGGCCACAGCCTAACACATTTTCTGCAGAACTATCTGTGGGTGTTGTGCCCATGCCTGAGGTCTGCAGCAGCAACGCCTCAAGTCACAACATTCCCATGTCCTGGAAACCTCTGGCACAGCTCTCTGCTCTGCCTTTCTTGCCTGAGTCTTCCCCTGAGCTCTGCTATGGCTCTTACAGGCAGAACCGAGTCCAAAGCATAATTGTGTGAAGTTGCAAGAACAGGTAAGAACACATCTTATATACCCATCAGACAGGCTTGAAATTAAAATCTGGTATAACAGACAACTATTCTCAGATCTAGCTGCAAACGGTAAATAAATCCAGCTTGTAACTTAATGATCCTTGTGTTTGCAACCAGCAGTGAAAACTGCCTGGGGAACAAAAGCTGGAACTGTACGTGGAAGACAGAATGAAGTCATTGGCAATCATATACAGAAAGCACCTGGATTTTATCATTCTGACCTGGAGATACAGTCATGTTAGTTCTGGCCAGAAATCCCCCAGTTAGTGAGGGCTGGGCTTCAGGATCAGTCCCCTGGATATTAGATCTGTGCTGCTGCTCATTTCACGTTCATACCCTACATTAGCCACCCTGCACTGCGCAGAGGCTTCATTACATTGCCCCACTGGTCCCTCCTGCTCCCTCCTCCCACAGCTCAGACCAAAATTGTCTGCCTTTCTTGGAATTCATTTCAAAACACATTCATGTGGCGCCTGCTATTCCCCAACAAACAAATAAATTAGCTGCTGTGATATGGAAATTTGCATGATTCACTGTACTTAAAAACTGTTAGCTGTGAACTCATTAATTGAAAACCACAGGACGATAATAAGTGTGTCCTTCAGTCTGAACACAAGTCCCTTGTTATAATGAATTTGTAAAGCAATAAAGATGTGTTTTTCAAGGAAAACACCACTGCCTCAGGACAGTTGAGGCCCGGTCACACCTCGCAGGAGACAGAGGTGCTTTCAGGGAGGGGAGTGCAGGACTCTCCTGCCAAAGCTGTGGCACCCCAGCTGCAAGGCACGGGCAAGGCACAGGGGTCCTGAGGGGCAGCTGCGCTAGCTCTGCCTCTCCCGCCCCTCTCCAGCAATCCTGCCTTCACCTTCGGGATGCTTTCCCCCCACCCCTTCCCCACAGCCTGGGTGCAGGGAGATGGCTTTTGCCTTCCTCCTGCACAGCTGCCCTGAGGGCCCTCCCTGCTCATCCCTCCTCTGGCGTCCCCACACACAGGCAGGGTGAAATGATTTAGCCCTCGTGTAACATCACCTTTCAGCTGACTCTGCTTTCCTTGCAGAATACTCTACCTATTGATTTATTTGCTCTGCTTTGGTCATATGTACTCACATGGGTTTCCTTGTGCCTTGCATTTATTGCAGACAAACTGTTTCTCTCCTCTTTTTTTAGAAAATTTAAGCAAACTGCATTTATTTTGCAAATGTGATGCAAAGGCTAAAAATTACCAAGCCTATGTTTTCCTTAGTGTGTATATGCAAGTAGCTCCCATGTGTAACAAGTTCCCCATATGCATTTGCATGTCTAATACATGGAATCTGGGCCCGCTTCCACCCTGACTCACGATCTGCAATCCCAGTGAAGCCAATAGTAATTGCTGGTCTGCACTAGAATATTGTACCATGTATTTTCATACACGTTATGATTTTCAAACAGGAAACCATTAGTTAAACCTGCATTGGCAAAGCATGGCAATATTTGGCATGAATCCTGGCAGAATCATCTATTGCTTTGTTTTCTGTATTTTTCCTTCTTCTCTGTTTTCCTTCATTTATTCAGAAAGAAAGAAAAAGACTGCCTCCAGTGCTTGAATTTTAATTCTTTGCTGCACTGTCCTTGGGCAGAACTGGGTGTTTCTAAGAGTTGTAACACATTGTACAACAAAAGCATGAATGTAGTGCCAGTGGTTCTAATGCCAGGATTCGTTGCTGCTTTCCTTATCAACGGCTGTTATATATTATTTTTGAAATACATTGAAAATACTGATATTTAATCTAACTTGAAAATTACAACCCTCAGAAAAATACAGAAACAACTGTCAAAGAACCATAGCATTTGTGAGATTTAATTCAAACACAGATTTATATTTCTGTTGTTCTTGATGACAATAGTAAACTACTGCATGCATTGCAAAGCCAGGGATTTATTTTTTTCAGAAACATACAGTAGCCATGTGAACCTGATGCCAATATTGGCTCAAAAAGGTGACCCATATGCGTTGTGGAAGATATTGTCTTGTGAAAGATCCTGTTTATGGGGTAGGACAAGGGCATGAGGCAAGGAACTAAAACTTTTATAGGCAGAAATAGCTGAAAAAATATAACTCAATTTAGAAATAAAGATTCCCATATCTGCCCTATAAAAACAAACTGTTCTTGCCCTACCCTCAGCCTTTTCTTATTTACTTGGTGTTTCTTAATCCAACGTTTTATACCACTGTGATTTTTGATCTAGTGTTAATGTAGATGAATGACTGCAGTGGTCCAGCCAGTAAAGCCAGGTCTACGGGGGGTTCAGCAGATGTGCGTCATCCAGGGATCCTTCTTCAAAGGGGACTCCAGACCACTAGATTCTTGCTATTGTTCGTAACGTCACAGCCATCACTATTACTTATTTTCAGCAAAGTAAAATGAAATCAGAATAACATTTCAGGCTAATTAAAACATTCTTTTCCAACTTACTCTTAATTTTATAACCCTTAGCCACTTCACATCTTGTATCAAAACCACAAACTTCGTATTTGAAAGCTCACTCGCTCTCACTAATCCTTCACAGAGGGGAATTATGATATTTTTTGCTCTGAAATGTAAAACAGAGTATCTGCAACAGATCTAGCCACTGGGTAAAAACACTAGAGCTCAAAACCTGCTGTAGGAACAATTGATTTCAACTTGTAGTCTATCAACTAATCATAAGAACATTACAAAAAAAGCTCATATATACTATCAGTATCTACACTTCCTCTTTAAAAATGATAAAAATCCAACTCAAAAGAAGTCAGGAGCATAGCAATCAAATTTCCAAGGAAAAACGTACTAGTCTGTCTGTAAAATTTTGGTTCTTGTTAACAGAGACTGCTATTTGTCTAAAGGACACCTTTTAAAAAGGCATAATTTAACCAGAATGGCAGGAAAATTATTTGAGCTCACTAAATGAATGCACATGACTAAAACACGAAAAAATCAGGCTTGACATTCAAGATAATCTGATGTTAAAGGGCAAGAAAATCTAATAAATCAGAAGAACATTTTTATATCAGAAAAGCACAAAAATCTCTTCCACGTCTTTAAGAGTCACAGAAGCATGGCCCATGTTGTAATTTTCTATTTATTTTAAACTAAGTAATATCTCACAGTTATCTCATATTGTTCAGAGAAAATTGACATTGTGAGACTTATGGGCAAGAACATGAACTGTCCAACTCTTTAGACACCTTTATTAGATGACCCTTAATGCCTGATTCTAGTTACTTAATGCAAATTAAAGAATGTCTTAATGAAGTGGGAAGGCAAGTCAGGCAATGAATAGATAAAAAAGGAATCTGGAGGGACACTATCCTAGATCCAGATCACAACCACAAATATTAAAATAATGTCTCTTTTTGAAGCATTTTACCTCATCACCATTACCGTATTTTATCATTCCGATTGGCCTATCTGGTTATGCATTAATATATCACTAATATGTATCAACATTTTTAAGAAGTTAAAAAAGAAAGAGAATCACCAGGAAAAAAAAAGGAATCAAAACAAAGAGTCAAAATGTGGCCCTTACATGTCTAGCTCTCAGGCAAGCTGCAAGGGATTTTTTTTTTTTAATACAAAAACATAAAAATATTAGCCTTTGCATCTATCAAAACCATCTTCTCACACTACTTCCCCTTACCAACTCCAGTATTGTTAGAAAGTGTATTTTAATGATAGTCCTTCTTAAGGCTTTCTTAAGTGATATAAGGAAAACAACTAACTAAATAGAAAGGAACCAAACTCAATTAAAAAAAAACCTTCTCAGATCATTTAACATGTCAGAAATAAAAGGCTGCAACATGACCAGGTTCCCCTTGGATTAATCTGGGTATATAGGTAGGGCTGTAATCTCACTTTATGAATCAAATTTTGAAGCTGCAATTTAATCCTCAGTAGGAAAGAAGCTGTAATGTTTTGCTCTCAGAAATGTTAAGGACATACCCTTTAGTCCTGGCATGCCAAAGGCTGTAACCAAACAAGTCATAGAGGAGATGGACGTGAACATCACGTATTCTTCACTGCTGGAAAGAAAGCAAAAAAAGACCTCATCGTCCTACTCGGACAGACTGTCACTGACAACTCCTTAAGTTAAATATAGTCATCTCAGATTGAACGCCTGCTGTGCTGCGGCTGCAGCTAAACACCATTTCCCCGACTTGGGCGTGCAATCCACTGGCCACGTCTCTAAGAGAGGCTGCAGCCAGCTGTGGGGACAGATCTCCCTGACCCCGAGGGCACTGGGGAAATGACGCATATGTGCATCTCTCTGCAGCCGGGCTAAGGCACTAAGGCTGATTTGTCACTTCAAAACTATTTGCTCAATGGAAGTCACCAGATGCAAACTAATCAATTTTTTTTTTTTTTTTTGGTGTGTCACCAGCAAAGCAGCAATTGAACGTTCAGAGAAAACTTGTGCCACCGTCCTACTCATCGTAGTTGTTTTAAAGTCACTGTGCTACATTAGTAGCAAGAAGTCTCCTTAGAAGCGTGAGTCTCATACTTTTTGAGACTTGTGGGCTTCCTTTCTTCTGAATCACAGCAAGTTTATCCTGGGATAGGACATATCTCACCCTACAGTGACCAAAAAGGGTTGAGGAAAGGAGAAAAATGGCTTAGATTAAGAGAACAATTCTCTGAAAACAGACGATGAGGTCAATGACCTTCATTCCCTTTTTCTTTCCTCTCAAAATTTAAGAAACCGAGTGAGGAAATTTCAGTGCATCCACTATGGTTGTCTCTCAGATCAGCTTGGCACATCCTCGTCACCTGCATATTTAACATCCGACAATAGGTAGCAATAGGTGAACAGCAAGAGGCAAGGAGTTCTGCTTTGTTTAACCTGAGAATTGCTATATGCTTATCCAAACCTTATCTACATCCTCCTACAAATATGTGAACCTCTGGGCATGAGAAATATTTAGACACCTGCTACTGAAATTAATGGGAGCTGCAAGCACAGAGTTCCCAGGACAATCAGATATCTTAAGTCTACAAAATTAGGTTGAAAATCTCCCAGGAACAATTTTTCTCTCTCATCATATTTACTACTTCCCACCAGGCAGGAAATACTTGAAGCAGAGGCTCACTTGTGGTATGCTGGCAATCCTGAATTTTTTTATGGGAAGGAACCAGGAGACAGGGCAAGGCATTATACATGGGGAAAAACTTTTAAAGTTAACTGAAAGATTCAGTGTCTGAAAATGCTTGATTTGGGATTCTCTCAAGATTCTGAGTGGATTTTCAGTTGGTTGTAATTTTCTTCCCAACAGATTAAGCGCTCTTTAATAAAAGGGAAGTTTCTCTGGAAAGTGCAAGGAAAATGGCTTCTTAGGCCCCTTCTTATAATGTAAAACACATGGGCATGCTGCTAAGCTCATGCACTGCCTTTCTGCATTCAGTGGGTCCCTTTGCAGATGCAAGAGTTTTGGGAAAGACTAAGGACTGCAGCTTTCAGCCTGGTAGGATCAGGATAGCATTTTACACACTCTAAATCAAGAAAAGAGGGTTCTTTTCCATTTAAGTACTCCCTTCAGGAAAAATGGCTTTAGGATGGCTTCTGCAGTTTCTAAAGCTTAAAATGATCCCCTGGAGAAAAAGGATACAGTTATGAGGAAGAATAGGTATTGTAAAACAGCTTGCTGCAAAGGTCCATAGCAGATGAGAGAAACTGGCTGGTTTACTTGTAATTCTGCCTTGTTTGGCTTTATGGCTTTGGTTGCACTTTTTAAAATAAAGCCAAATCTGTGGTTTGATTGGCTGTTTCCAACACTGAACAAATACTGCAAGATATAAATATGCACACAGACTTTAGTGGAATGAAAATATATCCAATTGCACTGAATACGTTCTTCGTAGTCCTCCTCCACAAGCATTCATGGGAAGTTCATTGGGTTTTTGCCCACAAAAAAAATGCGATACATTCATAGCAGTCAGGTCTCACACAACAGATGACAGAGCTAAATGCACATGGACCACACAACTCATAGTTACAATGATGGACCTGTGCTTCCCCAGAGTAAGGTTGGTATATTATAGTTCTGTTTGTGGGTTGCTGACTGTTTGGTGAGATATTACCGAGTGATCCAGGCAATGATTGTTGGTGCAAAGATGCATGGAGCTACAGAGCCAGAGTGAGTCTGTAGTAGCTCTCTCCTCCCATCCTGCCCCTTAGCCCCAGGGCACCGAATGTGGTCCAAAATGTAACATCTCGTGCACGCAGATATAGACAATTCAAAATGTGGGCCGTCATTTTATAAGCCTGTATGGGGTATCTTGAACACCATTTATTGAACCCAAAAGTTGAGCTGAGCCTGTGTTCGTCCTGTAGAAAAACTTGGGCACTGACCCAGCAGCTGAAATTTAAACATTGGAAGTTCTGGCTGTAGAAATTAACCACAGTCTTTCTAAATGCATTTCCTTGGGGGTTATGTAGCATCTCCCGTCCCAGCCTCTACAGAGGCTGTGTGGGCTAGAAATGGCTTTGGGGAAATGAGTTGCCTCTGTAGTTACAACACTCTCCCTAGGCACATTCCTGTGGTGCTGACTAAGATTTGGAGACTGTGCAGGAGCAACTGTCTCTCCCTTGTTGCCCTCCACGTGCTTCCACCAGAGCCACTTGAACTCAAACAGGTGTGAGTAGGAGGCTTCAAACAAGCTTTCATGTGCCCCTACTCTCTGAACCTTATTAAGTCCTGCCTAGGTGGTAGGTACGGAGAAAGGGAGATGCCCAAAGCGACCTTTCTGTTCTTGTATCACATGAATTTGGAGCACAGTTATCCATCTGCCATTGTAACCTGGCTGGTAATCAGCTGAGTATCCCCATAAGGTTCCCTTCTTTTAACTATTGGGGGTTTCGTTTCTCAAAAAGCCTTCTGCAGCAACAATGATGGCTATGAATTCTTCACCAACCCAATCCCCTAGCCAGGGTGTCTTAAGAATGAATGGGGCTCTTTGCACTCCTCACATCTGCAGGAGATCAAGAGTCTGACTTTCAGTGTATGTGCAAAGCACCTTGATATTGCATGAGCGCAACGAGATCAGATCCTTCTTATAACACATAGTTAAGCTATGGAATGCGGAGTCGTAGGCTGTTGTGGGTGACAGATGTTTCTGGGCTTAACAAAGTTTTTAGAAAAGTTTTTAGTAGGCAACATCAAGGCCCATCAAAAAGGAAGAAATCTCCTTTGGTTCAGGAGTACCCTGACCTACAGGTTGTTGGAGAGTGGAAAAATATACTAGGGAAGTGTCACTATATACTCACCTTTGTCTACTATTTTCATCTCTGTTGGCCATCAGCCATTGGCCACTGCTGGTGATATGCTGACTGGGCAAGACAGACATTTAACCTGATTTTTTTGTAGCGATTCTCACATTCTTTCTCTTTTGACTAGCCTTGCTTTGTGTGTATATATATATATTCTTGTGGGGCGGGGGCGGGGGGGCGGCAGGCAAGGGTGCTCTTTCAAATCAGCTGTGTTATGGGACCAGGTCATAAGACAGGACCATGCTTGAATCCATTATGAAAGCTGCCATTCAAGAAGTAGAAGGTATTCCTGCTATAGACCAAACTCTTCTTAGATTTTCAGGTTTTATAGAAGTGGGCATGAGTCAAAATCCCAGGTCTGAACAGACCAAAGCTGAGATTTGAGACTTCATGTGCTTATGGTGCATGTAATCATTTTCTCATACTGCCTTCAGGAAGGCTTGTTACAGGAGTAGGATTTTCATTTTCTTCCAGTACAGCTCCAAAAATGCATTTGGCAGTGTGTAAATTAGCTGATGTAGCTAACCCTTCAGCCCCACTGACCACTACATTCACCTCACAGGCTAGAAAATTCCTGCTGAAGCTCCGCCACATCTTGTTGAGCCAGAGATGCTATGCTAATGTATAGATATACTGGATGTAATAAGCTCCAGTTTCCATGTGCTAATAATGCTAGAAGTGCTTGTAAGGGTGCATAATAATGTATATAAGTATAAAAGAGTGGAAAGCACATGCACATGGGGTGGGTGGACATAAGAAAGAAGATGTTTTTACCTATTAAGTGTAAGATATATGGGAGGTCTGAACAAATCTTTCTGGCTTTCTGTCACATAAAGGTAGGCTCCAGTTTCCCGTTTTAAAGATGAGTTTAATAAAGCGAACGATAGAGCCAGATTAATTTTGTTTTCATCTGTAGGTATTATACCAGTGGGAAATGCCATCTGATAAAGGGTCTGATTCAGCTACCAACCCTTCTTGAAAAGGCATAATAGAATAACAGCTATCTTCAAAAGACATTGATGTATTTATGTACTGAAATTAAAAAGTAGATACTTCTGTTTTTGCTAAAGTCGGCTGGGTTTATGCCACATTTCTCCAGCAATCCAGCAGCTTGGCTTGGTGTGAACAATGTTCTGTTTTTGTGTTTCAGGGTCAGTGGCCCTGTCTGTTATTCTTGGAGCTTTTTTTTTTTATGTAATAAGCTAAAAAAACCCCTCACTATGTGAGTTACCAGATCTCAGTTCTGCATAAGGAGATGAGCATTGTTCACAGGGAGAGAAGAGACTGTTTTGAAGCTGAGGAAATAAAAGGCAGTGAAGTGCCTTTATTTTCATTCTAGCCTAGCAAAGCTCAGTGCTGGCACGCTCAAATCTAGGTGGAGTATCTACCTTTGACAGTCTTGGGATATCAGCAAAATTAAAACTCTGAGCACAGAGGGTTTTTCTTTTAATTGGGCTTACTGCCTCCACTAACAAATTGCAAACAGACTGAACGTAGATGTAAACAAAAACCTGCATGTAGATCCTCTTGTACTGTTCAAATAGACACCAAACTTCTCAGCATAAATGCTCTTTCTGCACTACCCCCTGCACTCTCTTTACATATATACAAATATATAAGCAGAACCACGTATTTCCATTTGCTTTTTTTTAGCCTTAGAAAGTATGGGCATTTATCCCCACCAGACTGTTTATAATGATGCTCTAGGTTCAGCTTTTTCCCCTTTGGCTTTTCTCCTGAAGCAGAGAAACATTTGCACAGAGCACACCAGGTGTTACTTTCATATCCTCAGACATACTGGAATATATTAACACAAACACTAAATCAAAACACAGCAAAATTAATGATCACTGCTAGGCTAGAGAAACCAAACTCCTTATTACCAAATAAGACTTGTGTGTATTGTTTCTGTTATCTTAGTTCCTAGATTATTATAAAATCAGATACCAATAGCTAATTAGCTGTTCTAATTATTGGTTTGAGTTTGCATAAATTATGCTGAAATGCCCAACTTTCTCTTGCTTTAATCAATATAATATGTCAAAAGGTTGCTTGGGGTTGTAAGATAATGAGATAACTAAAGCAGTATCCTGTACACTTCATTATTATATGCTTCAGCCAAAAGAAATATCAGTATTTCCAAATTATCCCCACTTAAAGCATGCAGTCTGAAGCCTACTGCTCATCAAGCAACTGCTCATCAGCCCTGTTTCTCTTGTAACTACTGCCTGACAATCAGACTATCAAATAAAATGTAGACTGAATAATGTAAATGGTTGTATCTCTTCCAAAACCCTCAAACTCCTGAACAATACAAACTGCACCATCGTTTCAATGTGTGGATTTAATCTTGGTCTGGATTTGTCTCTTGAGAGGAACATGTAATCCTCTGAGGGCACAATTTTGGCCAAAACTAACTCTCGTTCAGACATGACCCTACTGCAATCCAAGTTCAATTCTAGGGCACTGTAACCTGCTCTTGCTTGTAATGCTAATACTTTAATGCAGGGGTTACTTCCATAAGCACCACGGTCATTTACAAATGAAGTAAATTCTTTAATTTCCTAAAAAGCTGACATCTCTCTCCCACTTTCATCTGCTGCTTTAAAGCCCTTAATTATGAACAGATTCAAAAGATTCTAGTATAACATACAATTTTATGTAGTAATGACATAAGTGAAGGACAAGAATCAAGAATAATATCACTGCAGTGGAAGAGGTGGAAACAAGCACAGTGAAAGTGAGCTTTATTGCTCATATATTTTTACATTATAATCTTCATAGTGTTAGGCAACACTAGCTTTTCAGCTGTACAAATAAGACAACTATTCATCCCAAATCCTCCCAAATTACTTAAATATCCAAAGGGTGATTTCAGTGGAACTTGGGCATCAAAGTCCAAAAACGTGATTCTCAAAATGCGTTATTTGCTTGCATTTGTGCCAATAAAGTTCCCTAAGAGACAAAGGTTTTGCTGGTGTTCACAACCACTTCCACCTTGGCCATCATAAGCAGTCTGTCACTTAGCCCATGCTTAAACTCGTTCAATGTCTACCATTAAGCATTCCCCAACTAGATTCTAAAAGGGAGTGATCCCATTGCCATGTATTGATCACACACTGGAAGAACCGTGTTCTCCACATTATATAGAGGCACTGATTATTGATGTCATCTGTTAAGATTAAGATAGGATTAAATTAAGACCCAGCTAGACCGGGGGGGGGGGGGGGGGGGGGGGGAAGAGGAAGAATGACTCTTTTGGTGAGAGAAAGGTTCATTTTGTGAAATGGAGGATTTGGCTACTACACACCAGAGTCCTACTGTCTGCCCTTTCTGTTGGCTCCCTTAGGTAAGCCTTCACTCAGCATCTGGCTGTTTTGAACTCCACTGAAAGGCTCCCATCCCTGCCCCAGAAGTGACAGAAGTCCAACTTATCTTTGGACTGTACACAAAGAACCAAGTACTTATGGTGGTTGTGGTCACAGAAAACAACACAAAAACAGTGGGTACAATCCTAATTAAACCCTGGATTCTGAATGATCCTTTGTCATCAGAAGGGACCAAGGGCTAGCATGCAAGTCCAGATCAAAATTTCACACCTGCTGCGTATTTACTTAGGGCAAGGTTTTCCTCATATGTTTCTCATGCTATTAAGCCATCAAAATGAGAAGAATGTGGGAAGGAAGGTGGAAATAAGGATCCAGATTTAAAATTTGCTATTGGATTCTTCCAGTAACATGAGAGCATTTACTTTTCAAAATAATCAGTCATGCCTTTGCTTTTAGAATGAATGGACATTGAAGGTATTCAGAATCTCATAGGAAGATCAAGGGATGGGATATGTCCTGGTTGACAGTGGAACTGAAAATAAGCTTATCCATTGAAGGAGTACGATGGAAACAGTTTCTGCATAACACCTTCAGCTGTGACCTTGAAGAGCAATCCTTCTGGATTCAAAGGCCATTCTTTCTCAGTGAAAACAGTATGGTAAACTATGGAAGAGCACAAATATAAGAAACTAAGATAACACAAATGTAAGAACTAAGATCGGTATGGGTGCTCTGAGAGAAAGCCTGGTTCTATTCTTGAAAGGAGGTGAGGACACTGTTGAAATAAACACATTAATTAGTGCTTTGTCATGGGGCTCATGGAGGGGGTTGGGTGGCAGATGTCAGAAACACATGGACATATCCCAAGTGAGGAGGAAGTGATATTAAAAAAGAAAAACAATTGAGGGTCATAACCTGACAGGTAATCAAGAAATTGAAATGTCTGAAGAATGACGGGACTTTGAGGCCAGATGGGATCCAGAATGCTGGAAAAATATGGCATTCAGAGACATGGGGGAAAGAGTAATCACTTTAGTGCCCTGCAGATTTATAATGTACATCCATAATGGCAGCACCTGTGTATGCAAGTGTACTGTATGCATCCATTTCATCATTTATGACTTCTGAGTGCATAGCAAATCTACTTTGCTTTTATTTTTGTTTCCAGACAAAAAACTTATATTATTTGGAATTTTTTAAGTTGCCTTTCTTCCTCCAGCTCCTCATCCTAGCGATAGGATGAGAGGAAATGGCCTCAAGTTGCGCCAGGGGAGGTTTAGATTGGATGTAAGGAAAAATTTCTTTACTGAAAGAGTGGTGAAACATTGGAACAGGCTGCCCAGGGAAGTGGTGGAGTCCCCATCCCTGGAGGTATTTAAAAGACGAGTAGATGAGGCACTTAGGGACATGGCTTAGTGGGTGGTGGTGTTGGGTCGACGGTTGGACTCAATGATCTTAGAGGTCTTTTCCAACCTCAATGATTCTATGATTCTATGATTCTATGATCATTTCAGTCTGAACTTTGTTGCCCTCCTCTTTTGTCCTGACTGCCACTTCACAATTGAACAGCAAATGAATCCATTTACTGCCTCTTTATTTCTTCTTTGGTACAGAAAGTGAACAAAATTGATCCTAACACTTACCTTTATCCCCCGCCCCAAGTCACAGCCCTCCATGGTAAATTGTTCCCATTCAGAATGTCTGTCATGGTAGCCAGACTAATTCTTTGTTCTTAAGGACCCAAATCATTTCCTAACCCATTTGTTTGATGAACAACACCTTCGCATGTTTCAGTAAAAAGCCTGGTCTCTTTGGAGCAGATTCGTAGGATATATAATTTACAATTGTGGCATTAAAATCAAAATGGAATAAAAGAAAGGAAACTTCTTGTGTACCGTGCAGCGTATGCAGGGTTGAATGCATCTGAGATATGGGATGAGGATGAGGAGTTTGCAGCTGCTCCCCTATTATAGGATCAGAAATACATACTGTGTTAGGCAATGCTGATAAGGAAGGTATGGTCTCTTTTACCCACGCCTGACAAATTCAATTCTGGTAGTACATGTTGGAATTTTGAGCTGGAGGAAAGAGACAGAATCCAGGATTCTCAGCATAGAGCACTTTCATGTGTCCTCTGAAAAAGTCACAATTTTACCTCAATTCAGCCAGCCCATCTGCAAAATAGACATAATAATGTTATGCATTGCTAGTGAAGGAATCTAATTTTTTTTCTGGGTTTTTTTTTTCAGTAAGGAGCTGGAGACAGGGTGTCCTGCCAGAGGAATGCTAGCTGTGGGGTGAGTGGATGAGTGAATGTGACACAACAGCAGGCACGAATTTTGGGGGATTTTTTTTTGCCTTTTTTTCTTCTACAGCCAGAGCCTTTTTGTTACCACAGTATTGTGCAGCTTTCTAAAAACCAACCAGGGAGGTAGTGTGGGTCCTCAGCTTGAAAGGGAAAGGCACTTGCTCTGTCCTCCTCCAGAGGCCGGTGGGGAGGCAGCGGGAGCCAGCGCCAAGGGGGTGCGGGAACCGCACCCCTACAGGGTGTGGTGCCCGCCAGCAGCCCCCTGCTCAGCTCAGATGCTGCGGCCACAGACATATCTCTGCAAAGACATCTTCAGTTATAAAGGAGCTACAGCAGTGTCTGTTACTCAGCCAGCTCTGTTTAAAGAGGCTGGACCCACTGCTAAAGCCAGTCTGATGATGCAAACTTGGGCCTGGTGCCTCAAAAGTATTTGTTTAGATGTCTAATTCCTGTTGTAGTTAGATGCCCACCACCTTTGAGGAGTTACATCTTCAACCAAGATCATTTGATAAAGAAACGCCACATTGTCATGAAAATCATTTAACAGTTATTTTTTTTATGCATCTCAGTACCTCACACTTATCTGCACAGGATTCCTGAATATAGGAAATTATTATCTCTGCCTAGAAATGTGGTATTAGGACTTATAGTAGGTTAGGTCCATTGCCTAAATTCACACAGGGAACCTGTGTCTGAGCTAGGGTTTAGAGCCAGGTCTCCTGAGTTCCAGCCCAGTGCACTAGACAGGCTATCTTTCTCCTCTGGAAAGGTGACTGGAAAGCCTCTGAAGCAAGAAACCTGCATTGCTTGTCTAACTGCAGCAGTAGGAAAAAATTTAAATACTAGTCAGGGTCAGGCTTGGGGAAATTATGATTTAATTATGAAAAGTCAGCATGAATTCACAAAAGCAAGCTTGTGCTTAACAATCCACTGATGGGATTTTTTCAGGGTGGATAATAAAAATATCTGATAACAGGAATCCATACATTCTGTTTAACTAGATTTTTATGTAGAAAAGTCAGGTTCTTTGTGTTATATGTCTGACTTCGGGGAGTGAAGGGATGCAAAAGAAATCCCCTTTTACCTGCCTATGACAGTTTTCCGTTAGAAACTACAAAGACTTCTCTCTCACATTATGGAGACGGGCATGAGAAGACAGCTTTAAACCTCCTGGAGCTTCAAAACATGATCAAGAACATTAGAAAGAGGGAGTTGCTCATGGGGCCATTCATGTTGGGACTCACCAAGGAGATGTAAGCCTGTCAGTGGCTGCTGGCGGTCCCAGACTATATCCCACATCAGCCCCTGTGCCCATGGGCAGTTTGCTCTTGGCTGGGGAGGCGTCTGCAACTTGAACTGCTTTCAACTCCTGCCCTATGGGGAAAGACCAATGGCTTCCAGGTACTCCTCCTTCCTATTCTGTTTCTCTGTATCTGTAGTCTCAGCCTTCTCGGGATATCCAATTTCAATAAGCTATGAACAAGCTCAAATATTTTTTTAAGAGGTAACTATGTATGCTAACAGTTTACCATGTAAGGATGTGACTAAAAGAGAGTCACAAGGATTAGTGTGAGGATCAATTTTCTCAACTTTATATATCAATGACCTGGAAGAAAGAAGGTACATAAGTGGATTACATTTGCTGATGATATAAAGTGAAGGGGCAGTCAAAACAAAGAAGGAGGGCAACAAAATTCAGAATATATGGTCTAGGAGCTGGAGAGAGATAAGTAGCTTATAAGTTTCAAAGTATGTAAGGTAATGAGTCTGGGAACAAAAAACAAGAAGAGAGAATATCCACTCAATAACCACACATTACAAGACATTACAGCAGTGCAGTATATGGGGTTAGTGGCAGATAAAGCTCTAACACATAAGCAAAAGTGCTGAACAGCAGCAAGAAACTGGAAAAAAATCTCTAAACTGTAAGATAGAGAAAGGTAACTGTAAAGCAGGAAAAAAATCATTCAAATCATGCAAATGATGCTGGTTTTATGACAAAATATTGCATATTTCTAACCAGCTATGAAAAATATGTTGTTGAAAAAAAAAAATGGTAGAATAGGCCTCTGCCAGGAACTGACAGCTGTTGAAATATCTTGATTATCCAGGGATTGGAGATGAAATCCAGGTTTGTATGGCTGAGGATAGAAGATTAAAAGGAGGCCTTGCTGCAGTACACGCAATCCTAAGGGGAAAAGAGAAGAGAAACAATACGAGGTTCTCGGAGCTGGTGACACCGCCGAGGGCACGGAGGCATGGATGTCGGTGGAGGGCAAGCACCAGCGGAGCCAGACAGGACTTCTTTGCACGGGGAATGAATCACGTATCAGACCAAGGGCAACGGCAGGGACAAGAAGCATAGACAATTTAAAAAAGTTGTTCGACGTGTTTATAGGGCACAACCAGTTACGGGATACACCTCTAACCCCTGAAGGGGGTCAGTCACATGTTCGTGTGGCACCTCTCCCCCACGGTTGTCCTCACACTCTTCGGGCCTTACCGGGAGCCTGCAGAGATGAATAGGGATCTTTGTGCCCACTGCAGCGAGGGCTGGATCGGATCCCATGTGGAGAGTGGCCTTTCTGTCACTCTGTTTTTCCTTCCAGCAGCCACTAATTAGCTTGCTCACTTGTGCCCCTTTGCCAGTTGCTCGGTTGCTCTGCGGTGCTGGGGCTGGGGCGTCTGCCTGCGGCCGCTTCCAGAGCTCACTGCCCCGGCCGCCCCCAGCGCTCCTCTTTCTTTTCCTCTCTGTGTGATCTGCGCTTGCTGCTCATTTGTCACAGCCATTAAGTTGTTTCACTCCTTCCTGCCTCGGCTGCTGGCAGTGTTCCCCTCCCCAGGCCCCCCTCTGCCGAGGGAGCAGCCATGTCCCTGCCTCCCCTCCTCCGCAGGTGCCTGAGTGCAGCCCAGACCAAGCCTGCCCCTTTTTGCTCCACTACCCTTCGCTGGCATTTCTCTCGTCTCACAGTCCCCTCTGGGTAATTGCCCTCTCTGAACGGGACCTTCTGGGCCACCTCTGACACACATTGCACTCGGGCAACTCTTGAAGTCTGTTGCCAACTGCCTCCAAAGCTGCTGCTCCATTAATGCCATGTTATTTGATTTGCTGGCCCAGGGCAAGGCAGGCTAGGAGGGTAAATGCATGTACACTCCCTCACTTGCTGCTTCTGAAGAGAAAGACCCGGCTACACAGATTTCATGATTTTTTGGTCCTAGCAGAATTTCCTGAGTCTACAGTGTCCGAGTGGGTTGGAAATTTCCATAGTGTTTTCCTCTCAGCCTTGAAATAAATGTTAACTGAACTGTGAAAAGCAAACCATTGACCACATTTGTCAGAACAGATTCATACTAACAATATTCAACCGTGCACTATCACCCTGCATTTCTTCTTTGCATCGAAACCTTTTGGATTCAAATCCTTTAGCTGATACTCCACGATCAATTTTGCTTTCCGAAGTCCTGATAATAATTCCAAGCCAACAGATCTGTCCTGCAGTACGAATGCCCATTCACAGTCCCCACCACAACCAGCCCAGTGAAATCAAGCCTTCCCATGGGCTTGCAGGGAGGTCTTGGAAACCCGATGGTGTCCTATGCAATGCAAAAGGGAGCAGATGGGGACTCCTGGTCCTTAGCGAAGCTCAGTTACAGACCCAGCTTGTTCCTTTCCTGCATCTTTTGAGTCAGTCTGAATGCATCACGAACCATGGAGTCACAAACTGCATTTGATTAGTTATAATACTAAAATAAATGGAATAATTTGGGTTGTGTGACTTTTCCTATGACAGACAAAGCCAGAAACAGCAGACTCCCTAGTGGGTATGTATGATTAATGTATGATGAATTTGTAATATTTTTGCTTTTGACAGTCATTTGGAAGAAGTTGGGACCTGGTCTACTACCACTCTTTCAAAACAAAGTTCCGCTTTTATTTTTTCTGTCAGCAAACTTGCTGATAAGCCAGAAAAGATCAGAGAAACAGATACATTTGGGAGAAGATTTCACATTATTATTGGGTCTTTGTTCCCAGCAATTTCTGCACCTTAGGGATCAAGGTGAGCCTCCCATAATGCACCTGCTAGTAAGCAGGTATTAAAAGTCTTTCTAGGCATTTATGTTTGAGACATCAGGCTGTAAGATGAAAAGATGACCCAGGGATTTGCTGACCATCACAGACGATGGCTTGCTATGATTAAAGCTATGTATGTTACCTGGACAAAACTACATCAAAGTGCTAATTAGGGAACATGTACTCCTGACTGGTTACCTCTGAGGCTAATATGCTTTCATTTGTGTTAAAAACCCTAGCTGATGCAAAGAATCAGTGTGAGCTAGAAAGATATATCTATATAATGGACAGTATTACTGCACTCTACCATCTTTTCTGTCATATATTCTCTTTATGCAGAGAAACAAAATTTGTGTTTATCTCACAGTACCGAGACATCCAATTAAAGAGCCTTGTCCTACAAAATCATGTGCCTGCAAGTAAAAATGGATGAAAATTGGTCTGATTCTTTTATTCCTGATGATAAGTACTTAACTATCAGTTTTCAGGAGCTTCTAATCCTATAATATTCCTGAAAGGCTTGCTGTAATTGGGATATAATCCATACTTAAACAAAGAAGAAGGGAAAAACATCACCCACACATTGTACATGAATATAGATGCTTTTAAAAGAATCGTCTAAATTACCAAGGCAAGCAATTGATAGGTAACAGATCAAGCAGTACATAGAACAAATATATATAGGTAATAAAGCAGCCAAGATGCAGAGTGTGCTGTATGTTAGAGATGCTGCCTGGTTTGCAGTACCACGTGCTCTGAATGCCCCTCTGGTTGTGGAGGGTCTGTTGGGAACAGAGCGGTGCCTCTTGGGGGAATATTGCCTTCCTCTCCAAAACTGACACGTAACAGACAGTGGTACAACAAATCAAGTCATACTGAAGTAGGGGGGGGCATTATTCACCCTCAAGAAAACAGCATCTAGCTATTCTCCTACTGAGTCAAAAAACTGCATACACTTAAATGTAAAAGAAACCAGACCTATCTCTACGAGTCAGACTGGTTTTGATACTCTTTTATCTAAGAAACAACAGAACCCCATTGTTTTTCAGTTGGGCATGGACCATTTGGAGGCCATATGGACATCCAGGTTTTATTGCACATGCAAAAGATATTTTATAGTAACAAGTCTACACTCTCAGTGCTTCTTCATAGGGTGAGGGTGAGGCTGCAGGGAGATCAAGTAAGATTTTCTTTAAAGAAGAAAACACAACAGTAGGACTAATGCTCCTATGTGCATTACATTTAGTGTTCCACTTCTTCCGGTATAAAAGTAGGCAAGGGTAGCAACGGTCTATTGAAAATGACTACAAAGGTGCTGACCCTCGGGAAACTCAGCCGCTTTCATTTATTGCTTACTTGAAGAAGTAATTAGGGTTCTTACTTTTTGGCTAATGCCTCCTAATGGTCACTTTATTCTTGAAAATTGTACAGTACTGTAACGGTTGGAAGGTAAAGTAATTGTGTAAAAAGGTTTATCAGGAATGGCCCAGTAAAAATCCAAGGGGGAAAAATATTTTCTCTCAGACTATGAAGGCTTATGCCCTTTTTTTCTGGAGAGAGGTAGAACAGAATAATTTGTTTCATAGTGTCCAGACAATACAGGCAATGAGAATACATAATTCAGCCCAAGCTCTGTGAATAGGAAAGGCCAATCTTCTGGCCAAACAATGCTCTGCCAATATGAGCTCCTGGCTTTCCTTTGGATGTTTCTGTTGGAGAGCAGAGCTTCTTTCATCCTTTACACAAAGTAGTTTCAATTTGTATTTGAGAAAACTAGCAGCAGCACTCTGCTATTCAGTTATTTTATTCTACTTACCCATGTACTGCTTCCACTGCAGAGATGTTAGTTAAAGACATGGACGAGTGAACAGCTCTGGAGTGCCCAGCCCTGGGGGGATGCACACAGACCCCCCAGAGGTGCCAGGACTTGGGGGAGTGTGGGGCAGACAACGGTTCTTCTTTTGTCAGTAAAGGCTCGACTGGATTGAAGCAGTACTGGCCTGGCTAAGCAAGGAATTATAGCTGAGGAAGGGTTTCAGTACTTGGCCCATCATTTGTCTAATGGAAATCTCATCATAATCAGAAATACATCATTTCCAGTGCAGGTTTATCAGAAATCTTTGGTTTGTCTATTATGGCTGATTCCCTACTTCCAGTGACAAAGCAAACGGAGACTTTAAATCCACAGACTCCTGACTCAGCATCATCAATAATTGAGCTGTTAAATCAGTTCCTTCTTGCTGAATGGTACTTCATTAACAACTAGACCCTGTTGTATGAAGACCATTTTGCTTTTAAAAACTAGGCTGTTCTGTACTAAAATTCTCCCAATATAAACATGCTTTTCAAACCTCTTATTGGCTTTGTCAATGTGTAAAATCCCATTTTTTCCACATATTCACAATAATTCAAACTTAGGTGTCAATCACTTTTTCATTCCCAGGAAACAATTTTGTACCATGGAATACATTTAATTCCTGTCACGGCACAAAGTGAACTATTTGAAAAGGATAAATAACACTTAAGGAAATATATTTTGCCCTGCTTCTGCAGTACTGCTTTTAAAATTCTATTTCCTATTGTATTTTCTCTTACAACTTGGCTTTGTGATGCTGCTGTTTGCATGCAAAAGCTATTTAAGTGGAACGTTGCACCTCACTTGTTCAGAGCTTATAATGAAGAAAAATGTGCAAAAGCATTACTTTGCAAAAACAGATAAGTAAGCATACTGCCTGTCAAATGATGTCACCCATGCTTGGCAGACAAAAACATAAATGACTGCATAAGCCTGGTACAAGAGTCTGCAATCCACAGAGCATGAAATGTCTTGGGAACTAAGAGTCTGTATTCTGCATTTCTTCATATGTCTTACTAATTTCTGTTTCTTTTACTAGGCTGCAGAATCTGCAGTGTATTGCAAAACACTAGCTGCGAGGCCCCATAAATGTATCTGGGATCAATCCCTTATGAGATATTATCTCATTAAGACTGGCCCAAACCCCAACCTGCTCAGTGATATTTAGATTACTACATTAAGTTGACAGAATGCGAAGAGTCATTACGCAAAGGTACTCAGCACAGAGTATGCATTGCTCTGTAAAGAAAGGAGAGGGGGGAAGGCTTTTTTAGCTTAACTGCTCTCATAAACAGCCAGAGGTAAGAAAACCTCTATTAAAACTATTAAACTACTCTTACCCAGTATCTGTCTGATGCTAGTTCTCTGTGTTACTCATGGCATCTGGCAGTGTTTTCACTTAAAACAGGGTTGCTGTTTGTTTTTCTTGCCAGTTCTGCAATCCATATCTGCTTTTGTTTGGGGAAAGTGAGACTATTTGGTGATGCTTCTGACAGAAAGACAATAAGCAGTTTGTATGCATCCCATGTACGTGGGCTCACTTCTCCTTTGTGCCTGGGTAATGGCACTACGCTGCAGAGGGGAAAGGCAGCACTGTGGCTGTGCCTTGCAGTCACTCCTGAAATGCTGAAGCCAGGGCACAGGCTGCCCTGTGCTCTAGGCTGAACCTCCAAAAAGGTTGCACAGTGACATTTTCTACCAGCCAAAAGTCATCGAGAGTACTGGCTCTTCTGGCTTTGCCCTCTTCTGATCTGACACATCCCCTGTGTCCAGAGATGGGGGAAAGGTGGCTTAAAGTACAAAAGGGGAAATCTCAACCTAAAATCTTATTTAAAGGAGAAGCTAACTTGCAATGTGGTAGGAAACAACAGTATCCTCCTTTGGAGGGCTCAGAGTCGGGGCAGGGATGTGTGCGAGATATTTCAGTTACAAAAAGAAGCAATTTAGGCTCCTCTGTTAGCAGCCAATTATTCTGAGTAGCGGGGCAAATCATAGCTACAGCTCTAGAGCTCCCTCCCTACCTGGCCATGTAGGAACAGCAATGAGAAGCTCATGAATCATGAAGATATGTATGATGTAGAGAATTAGATTTGACCAAATATTTCCTCGAATGCCATCTAAACGCAATGATAAGTTTTCCCTTCCCATGCCTGTCTGAGCAAGAGATGTGACAGCCCCAGAGTGAGAAGAGATAACAGAAAGTGTATAAAAGAAATTAATCCAGTTCTAACCGTATGAAAGTACACAAAGCACAGAGCAGAGCTTGAAAAGAATAACATTTTTTCTTTGTAAATTCAAATCAGAGGAGTAGATTTTTTCTGCTTTCAAGAACACTGCAACACCACTCGTCTCCCACAGCAGGCTGAAAATGAGCATGAGGAGAAGAAGCGAGGACCAAAACTAAAACAAAAGCTCCAGGTGCTCAGGAGAGAGAAATTTGCCTTTGATTATGAAGCCACTAGCATAACTTTTGTAATAAAAATGTTGCTCTGTTAAAAAATGGCTAGTTTTCCATGCCATTATTTGCCAGATTTGTCCTTCCAACATTAACTACATTCCCGGATGAAACCGGAAGATCCAGGCTTTTTGTGGACTATTTTTCATGTGTTCTGAAACTAGGATGTCCAATATCATAATTAGACAAGATAATAGTTGTCTGCTTTAAAGTATGCCTCTACTTGTAGCAACTTTCCACGCCTATAGTTAATAAGCAAATAAATACATAAATATGTGAAAATGGAAGTGTTTTCTTCTTTTGCTAGTCGAATTTTAGTTAACTAGCCTTAGGAGAAAAATAGTCAAGTGTAGTATATTTGGAGGTGCTCCTTTCCTCATGATCTTCAGAGAGGTTACTTGCAGGTGCAGAATGGAGATTATATCCTAACACTCTCCTGTGCTATAGCATGCCGTAGCATGTATCCCTGAACTGCTTGTGGGGATATCAAATATTGTAAGGAAAAAAAACCCCAGGGTTCTGCCGTTATGACTTTCCATGATACACCTATGGGAGAGACTGGGGAATATTAGCTGTACTGAGTGGAACAATTCAGGTAATCACTGATTTGCTGAAAAAATTTCATCTTTCTCCAGTCATATGACGTTCTTGAAAGATTTTCCTTATGGGTCAACATTGGTTTGTGCCAATATTCCTTTGCTGCTTGTTTATGAGCAGTAAGTTGCTAATATTCAATAGTCAACATTTTTTTCCTAGAAATATTATGCGCTATTTGCTTAAAAGCAAAGTTTAAGGGCTTGTTTTGATGAAATTGCCTTCCAGGAAACTCATTTGTACACACCTTCTGAAAAATGAGCAACATGCTCTGACACCGATAATGTTAATGCACTCATAAAGGTGGATATGAATGTGAATATCTGCACATATAAATAATACTAAAATATTGGAAACTCAAAATCTATCCCCCCAACTATTGAAAAATGTCTATACTTTTGCCTGCATTAACAAGCAGGACATCTTTCTGTATGTAAGACTGTTTTTCACCGGTAGAAGAGCTTTGCAATGCAACAGGCTGAGTCCTGGGGAAATTTCCCTTCATTTCACCCAATTTTCCCCACAAGTGTACGAGTGAGATAACTTGACGTAATGATATCATTTCAGTGCCAGCCTCTTCAGTGGCAATTACTGAAGGGGGAAAAAAAATAAAAGAATGAATTCCCTGGGTGCTTTTGTTAGTTCTTCATTATTTTCTCTTTGAAAATTATTCTTCCATACTTCATCTTGAGCTGCCTTTTTTCAAGCTGAATAGCCCTATTGCTTCTGCTGAATACATGGACATGACCACCCACTCTTAGAAAAACCTTACCTCTTGCTGAGTTTCTCTGAAATGGTAGGCAGCAGGGCTCATGCAGCAATAAAACTTCATGATCACAGGGGAAGGAAATAGTGCAAGGCTAGGAATCCTCCTGCTGTTTCCATATGATTTCCTAATTTCAAAATAGGCTGAGAAATAATAGGGGGGAAATATATTGTGAGAGTTTCCTCTGTGCTCTTCTGCGATTTCCCACCTAGCCTGTTGTGTGTGTGAGGAACTCTATTAAACTGCTACCCCAAAAGCAGCAGCTTGGCAGTCAGTCTAACAAGCAGGAAAATTTTATTCTCCAGTATTTTAAAAGGAAGTTTTCCTCTTGAACCAAGGAAGTGGAATCATAGGGGGTTACTCTCTCTGGCTTTTGTTTTATTTTTCCTGCCCCCCAACAGGAATGAGATCTTGTTTTGGAGCATGTGAAAGGTTACGGTTGTTTACACTTTGCACTCGGTTTGGTCCAATATTAAGGTGAGATCCAGCTGTGATGATTTTGAAACATGTCCACACAGACGGTCAGAACAACCCTGGCAGTTTGGGGATTGGGATACGGACACTTAGTGCTGGTTTATCACTAAGAACAGCTACCGGATACCACCTTTCAAAGCTGGAATAAGACATTTTGAGGCTGCAGCAGTTCATTTTACTCTTATACTTCTTTCCTTCCCCATAAGCCTTTTTCTATAAAGGGTCAACCTGTCTGTTGATACCTCAGTCTAAAAGACCATATTTTCAATTAGAGTTTCATGTAGAATAATAATTTTAGGGATACAAAATGAAAGCTAGGCAGAGTTTGTTTCGCACTACAAATACGATGTTGGTGGCAAAGTTACCTAGAAAAATAATGATCTTACATGTCAGTTTTTTAAAAAATAGCTAAAATAAAAACTGTTAAAAAACATATTGATTATGAAAACCATGGCAGGCCCAGATTTACTCCTCCACCCAGAGGACTGCCAGCTTTACACTGCATTATGAACAACCACAGCAAAATCAACCAAGTACTAAGTTACCAGGTCTGTCATACACATATTTGAAATATCTCTATTCCAATGTACCATTTTCCACACCTCGGTATAGTGAGCTCTCTCAAGTCATCCCATCAGCCACAAATCACTTTTTGGTTGTTTTTAATTTTTTTTTTTTTTTTTTTTACTTCAGAACAGTCTATTAGCATTATTTGAACATGCATTTTTTGTGGTTTCCTTTTCCTTTCTGTGTCTCTCAATTGTTTAAAGAATAACCCGCTGAAGGAAGTGAATGAAAACTGACATCATACTGTGTCAGATGATTGAGCATTCCAGAATTTATATTTCAAAATATAGTGGATTATTGTCCCTTTAGACAGTGGATTTTTACTGTGTTACCACCTAATGAGAGCACATGTGGTCTTCAGAGCTGAAGTCACAGAGGGGCACTGCTTTTAAATCCCATGAATTGTGTGGTAGACTTGTTATTTGCTTTCCCTCTCCCTCCCCAGAGTTTCATAGCCTTTGAACACCTCAGAAGAAGTGCTAATGCTCTACTTCACAGATAACGTCCTGGATACAAACTGGCCTGCTACAACAACAGCCAGAGTCCCATTGCTCTCTGGTACCGGTCTTGCTTCACTATTTATTTTAAGTCTGTTATGAGAGCAGGGAGGCAGCGAAAGGTCAGGAGAATGGTGAAAATATGTACTTAGGGGGGTCACAACTGCTGGGAAGTGGAGCTCAGCCATGCCAGGCCCCCTCCACCGCCTCTCCCAATACTCTGATTTCTCACTCTCTGGGTAGGTTGGACTCTCCCACCGCACATTTGCACAGGCTGAATCCCATCGTGGGACTGTTGCTCAGCAACAGCAGTGAGAACAATTTGTTTTTGGACCATTCTGAAGATGATTACATTTGCGGCATGTTTTTTTCCCCCCCTTTGGTACCTATTCCTGGATATTGTAAATATTCATCTGAGTTTTGCATATACAGTAGTTTCCCCTCTAGGTAAAAAACCATACCATCCAAATGAGCTTTTAAGAGTACTTTATTCTGATGCATGCCTACATTTCCTCTCATTCAGTAGATATAATGTTGCACATGAAATGGCATTGTTGGGCTTCTGGGGGTTTTGTTTTGTTTTGTCTATATGTCAGATGAATTTCAGCTGGAGCAGGGCTGGGCTCTTTATGACAGTGCTGCTTCATTGCTTTATTTGAGGCACATAAAACAAGTGAAGGATTTAAATAGTTGTGAATACCTGAATGACTTTAAAGCATTTAAGTAAAAGATAGGTTCAGATCTCCAGATTTCCAATTTCTTTCCTAATTATTTCTTTATCTACACATCTTTCAGCATCCCATTAGAAAAACATTCCCATGCTCTCAAAAGAATTTGTCTAAGGACTGTAATGCAATATTTAAATCTTTGTCATACATTTCCCTGTGCTTTGGCTCGCGGTAGTAATTGATTCTGAATCTTCCAGTTTTCTTCCCCCTAACACATACAAAACACAGTTGCAAGAGTAGCTTTCCAGGCCTGCCATCCCAGCCTGCCACCCTTTTGGCAGGGCCTTCCTCCACTGCCAGAGAGCAGATAAAACACTTCTGGTCTTTTTGACTTTTGGTGCCTCCTTCATGCCCTGCAGACCAGTGTACAGACATCCACCCATCCATGCCACGCTCAGTGAAGCTAACTTGGATATCGTATTTACAAACATCACGTGCAGCCTTCCCCTTACTTCTTTCCCCCAGACATTGTGGAGTACGAGAAGGGAGGGAAAGAAAACGGGGAGAGAAAAAAAGAATTCAGAAATCAAGTTTTACCTGCTAAAAACCAAGATGGATGTGTGTGTGTGTGTTTGTGTCCAGTGACACTGGGTCCCAGCCCACTGAGGCACATCGACATGTTACTATTTAAATATATAAGATCAGCAACTCCATTACTGTGCTTTTAGTGAGGTATGTGCTTGTGTACCCTACCAACTCGGTCAAACAAGCGTAGTTTGTTCTCTGCTGGTGTAGATATACGATGGAAATCAAGCATTTTAGCACAACCCTTGCTACACGTTTCCTCTCTCGGCTTATTTTGGCCCTTGACACCCCTCTGCACCACTCTGGGCTGCCAGCTTACAGGGAGGGGAAAAGGAAGAAGGTGGCAAATCTGGTATTTCTCTCAGCTTTTCAAGGGCACTTTGTTTTGCCTTAGAGGTATCCTCATGCTCTAGGCTCCCTGTGGAGCAGCAGATCTGGTGGTCCAGCACAGGGGCTGGCAGGCACACTGACACCCACCTGCCAGCCAGCGGCCCAGGGCCCCAGCGCCGCATCGGAGACTCGAGCTAATCCCTCTCCACAGCACAGCACGGCTCCTTGCTTGTGCAGTCTTGCCCTGAAACCTCTGACAGGGACCTGCACTGCACAGAAGAAACCTTTTATACATTGCAGCCTGCAAGACATGTCTATACAATGCAGGAAGGAGGCAGGCAGATAATACTCACACACACGAAGTCAAATGGCACTAGGATAAGCTCTGCTTCAGACTCCCCTTTATGCATGCCCAATAACAAAAGCAATTTTTCCTTCCTAATTAGCTGTATTAGAGCAAACACTAATACAAGGTTGACCTAAATACAAAATCGTATTTTTTCTCACTTTCCTCAGTGAAAGCTATATTTAGCCTACAAGTGTTTGGTTTCATTTCTTAAACATTTTTCTTTTTAAAATGCAGGTTAAATGTTAATCAATGAGGTAATCTTCATAAAAATTACTAGGTATCGATGTTCAGTTCAAACCAGATATTTCCTCATTATTTTGAATGAACGCATTACCAACTCCTGCTGCAGTGAACTCCTTGATACAACATGCATTTATCCAGGCCCCACGGGGGGGGGGGGGGGGGCCTGGATAGATACAATGAGATTCACCTCTGTGTGTGTGCATGTATATATTTAAAAATAACCCCCTCAAATCTCTCCTTTGGTTTTTCAGCAGGGAACATATCAAACAGCAACAGTAAATCTCATACACACATCAATATCATGCTAACATAGTTGAGTTTCACTGAACCCGACGCCAAATTAACTTTTACAGGGCAATTACAAAATCTTATAATCATGCAAATTAGTAGTAAGCAGCTTACATCTTCCAATTAAATTGCCACCTGCTATTCCAAGATCCAAGTTAGCCATGGTAAACTTTTCTTCTTTTCATTTTAAAGAGAGACTCTTTATGCAGTGAGTCATCAATGTATGGATTAGCCTTCCCAGGGACGGGGGGTCCAACTCAGAGTGAGCACAGGCAGGTTATTTCAGCAAAAGAAAGACAACCACATATCATAGTGTGAAGAGAAAGGGGCATTAACCCCAAAGTTATTATCAAATTTGAGTGTCCAGGTGTACTCCTGAGCTCAGGGTTACATCCTGGCTGCAGCATAAGTCCATACCCAGGCAAGACCCAGGCATCATCTGCCCTCTCCCTCCTTCTCCTTCTCTCTCCCTCCCTGTGTGAAACAGAAAAGCTGTTGCTACCTGAGCCAGGGTTGGCCTCTGACTCCTGGAGATCAGCAGTGTCCCCCAGCACAGTGACCCTCTCTCTGCTTAGTCCACAAACACCCAGGTGTCCTGTACAGTCTTCCTTACAGAATGAACACATGGCACATTTCACAGCTTTCTCCCAGCTCCCTGCAAGGTAGGCAGTAGGGTGAAGTGACCAGTGGATGTAACTCACTTTAAGGTAAGGCAGTAAGGTAAGGCCATTTAGTGGATTTACAGAAAAAAAAAATAGGGTTTTAAGAGTCAAACTCTTAAGTTTAGCACAGCAAAATTGTCATTTTTTATTACTCCTGAAGTACAGCTTTTGTAGAAACGGAGAGATTTTTCTTCCTAAAAGCAGACAGAAGAAGAATGCACTGCTTGGGCTCCTAAAACAGCAAAGATGCCAAAGCATGCTGTGGCCTAGAGAATTAACTATGATGATGCAAATGAAGGTCTCAGAAGAAAAGTCAGGCATGAAACATAGTAGATAATGAGAACCAGTGTCAAGTCTGGAAAACGTTACAGAATTAAATTCTTCTTTCTTTACCATCTCCTTCTCTTCTCCTTACCTCCCTGCCCCTCGAAGGGCACCCACAAGATTTGACTTGCACAGCTGGGACAGGATCTGTGCATGTGTAAGGCGCTGCCTTCAGTTTCCAAGAGGTGAGTTATCAATGGTTTGTAGCCAACAGCTCTGTTCTTCAAAATCGGTTTAGCTGACATCCATCCTGATGAGATTCATACGGTTTTGACAGAAAGCTGTGCTTGTACAGAGGACTGCAGCTTCTTAAATTTTTGAGGCAACATTAGTAATTTGTAGCCAGCAGCCCAGGTTCTTCTGAGGGGCAGCCTTTCGGGCTGCTCACTACTCACAG
This sequence comes from Aptenodytes patagonicus, assembly GCF_965638725.1. NCBI lineage: Eukaryota > Metazoa > Chordata > Aves > Sphenisciformes > Spheniscidae > Aptenodytes > Aptenodytes patagonicus. The sequence continues at coordinate 156,316,465 of NC_134950.1, forward strand.
GTAGTGAGCACTCCCTGGGCCAGATTCCAATCTCGGTTATGTTGCCCTCATGGCAGTGAGAGTTTGATGGCTTTTCTGGAGTGACTCCTTACTTATTCAGCCCAGTATAACAGTTCTTTCCTGACATGCAGATCATAAAGTTGCTTGTAACTAAAAGGAATTGGGGTTTGCTTTTGTTATTTTAAGTGAAAACTAAACTTCTGAAGAGAAAAAATAAACAGCTACTGAGCTGTAAAAATGAACTCTTATTACTTCTGCCACCAGCCTCACTACAGCTGTTCATAACCACATCCATACAGCATAAGTCCAGCACAAAACCCAAGTATAGCCCTGCAAAAGATAACAGAAACCATAGATGTCTTCATTCAGAGCAGGAACTCCACTGTCTTCTCTCTTCTGAGACATGACAGATGCAGCAACATCAGAGGATATGTGGATTAGACTTTTTGTCTTTGGATGCATCAGTGTTTGAAAACTCTGTTTGAATATTTTAAAGCATCTCATTCTTGAGGATTTCCAATGGAGCTCCAGCATGACAGAGATTTTGATTCATGGCTGAAAACAGGAATTTTTTTGTTGTTATACAGCTAGTTTTGATTGAAGAACAGAATACCAAATGACTATAGAAATTCCTATCTTGCCTTACAGCCCAGCATTTCTATGGATAAGCCAATATATTTGCAATCAGTAGCAGCTGTAGTTTGTTTACAAGCAGTGTATTAACGCACCTTTTTCATACATGGAAACGAGGGAGAGAAAAAAAAAAACACGGTTCTTGTGCCAGATAGATATGAAAGATTACACAGCTGCAGTGTCTTGAGGTTACAAAACTGCCAGTTTAACAAGCAAGATAAGCAGCAATGTTGATGTATTTATAGGAGTTTAGACATTTATATTGCTTTTTAAAAGAAATGTAATGAATGAATCCATAAATATATGGGGATCATAGGTTTATTGCCACCTTAGCGTAATGGAAGGTTACAATATAAAAACATGCCAATAAGAAACTTCTGTGATAATCATAGAATCATAGAATCGTAGAATGGTTTAGGCTGGAAGGGACCTCCTCCTGCCACGGGCAGGGACACCTTCCACTAGACCAGGTTGCTCAAAGCCTCATCCAGCCTGGCCTTGAACACTTCCAGGGATGGGGCATCCACAGATTCTCTGGGCAACCTGTTCCAGTGCCTCACCACTCTCATGGTGAAGAATTTCTTCCTTATATCTACTCTAAATTTACCCTCTTTCAGTTTAAAGCCATTAACCCATGTCCTATCACTATATGCCCTTGCAAAAAGTCCCTCTCCAGCTTTTTTGTAGGCCCCCTTCAGGTACTGGAAGGCTCCTATAAGATCTCCCCAGAGCCTTCTCTTCTCCAGGCTGAACAACCCCAACTCTCTCAGCCTGTCTTCATAGGAGACATGCTCCAGCACTCTCATCATCTTTATGGCCCTCCTCTGGACTCGCTCCAACAGGTCCATGTCCTTCTTCTGTTGAGGGCCCCAGAGCTGAATGCAGTACTCCAGGTGGGGTCTCACAAGAGCGGAGTAGAGGGGGAGAATTGCTTCCCTCAACCTGCTGGTCACACTTCTTTTGATGCAGCCCAGGATACAGTTGGCTTTCTGGGCTGCAAGCGTACATTGCCGGGTCATGTTGAGCTTCTCATTAACCAACACCCCCAAGTCCTTCTCCTCAGGGCTGCTCTCAATCCATTCTCCACCCAGCCTGTATTTGTGTTTGGGATTGCCCTGATCCACGTGCAGGACCTTGCACTTAGCCTTGTTGAACTTTATGAGGTTCGCACGGGACCACCTCTCAAGCCTGTCAAGGTCCCTGTGGATGGCATTGGTAATAAGCTCTTTGGGGCAGGGACTGCCTTTTTGGTGTGTATGTGTGGGCAGAGGCTAGCACAAGGCAGCAGTCATCTGGCCGGCACCTTGAGCTGCCATTGTAATCTAAACATTAGAAAATAACTAGAGATCTGAAAGCTACAACAGCCCGTGACAGGAAACAGGTCATTACCTTCAACAACAAAAATATGTTCAATTAACATTTGTTTGATAGTTGGGGACTAATCTGAAGATCTTGTATGCATTTCAACAGATTTTGGAGCAGGGCCTTGGACATGGCAGATGGCAAATGTGCTGGATGAAGCAGCTCAAGTCTATAAGCTGCTCCACAGGAAAAGCAGGAAAGCACAAGGATCTACCGGTTCACTAGACTTTAAGGTAGTGAGATATTTTGTTATTTAATTTAAGAAAAGGTATGTCAAGCAATGAATTAAATTCGTGCTTCTCAATATGTACATCCAAAAAGCAATTTGGTCTGTCTGCTTTACCATTGATTGGCAAAACAAATAAGATGTAAAATTTACTACCAAAATATCCTTTTACTGTCCCCAGTCATATGTAAATGGCAAACAATTTCATTCTGTAGTGTTGTTATAGGTTACCAAGTGGGGCAACTTTGCCTTTTCCTACAGGCCAAAATGGCTTTGCACCATTTCTGTGATAAGGGGAGTGCTGAGATAACTCTGAGCTGTCATCACTGAATTCTCACCCCTCTCCATGTCACGCAGCGCTGTTCAAGGATAAAGCTGTTGACTTTCCCCCTTGACCAGCCTAGGCCTTTACAGCATAAGTGAATAAAATATTAGGGGTTAAAAGTAATTTCTCTGCCAAGAACACTTTTCTGACTGGGGACTTACTTTTGAAAATTCTGGCTCCAAGAGGGAAGTAGAAGAGGGTATGCTAAATACTTTACTACTTAATTTTGAAAATATCAGGATGATGCTCTCCAAAATAAATATTGGAGAGGTTCTTAAGCAATATATGTATTGGTCTGTAGCTGTAGGCTGGCACTCAGCCACGGTTAAGTGGTGTTTGGTTCTGGTTTCCCAGCCAACCTCTCATGAGTAAGTGTTAAAATGTGGGGTGAAAGAGTGATGAGGGAGAAGTGATGAGGGAGAAGTTGAGATTACCTCTCTGACACAAATTGCCCTGCTAAGGTCAAGGCAAATATTATTAGAAGGGAAAGTTGATCAGAATTCAATACTAAATGTAACCCAGTGACATGAAGTCAAACTTTCAAGCCTGCATTGAGATCAGTGATGCCCCTTCAAAAGCGCTCTTGCTCATACTCTTTATCTAAACCTACTGCTCCTCAGACATCACCTCCTCATGATGGAAGCTCCTATTTTTCACTTTTGAGGCCTCTGATTTCCTACGGAGCCGGGGAAAGCCACTTTCTCCACAGGTCCTGCCTGGTACAACTTGCACAACTATGTGAGGCTCTCGCTCAGCATTGCCGCCTCTCTGTCACTTCCATCTCTGAACACAAGACCAGGATCCTTGAGATACCACTGCTGTTACATCTGCATGGGACTCTTAGGTTGCTGTACATCAGTGCACATGTGTTTATTTTCAGAGTCAACAACAAATGTAACATTAAACACCCTTGACTGCTCCACTGAACAGCCTTGTCTGCTTCATGTTGCAATACAGACCTAATTCTTATTGTATCTGGTTTGTGATTGAACTAATGGTGCATGCAGAATCATAATTCAGCAAAGTGAATTAAATTATCAAAGAGTCTTTTGCACTCAATGCTTATCACTGCCTATACAAAAACCAAAACAGTGTACTTTTGGGAAGACAAATTTTTTCACACAGCTTAGAGGGAGGTGGATGGCCAGCTGTGGGCAAAGAGGGGGTAGAGGCAACAATTCACAGAAGAGTTGAGGGTCTGGAAATATGCAAATGACAAATCTAAACAAATCAGCAACCCTCCAAAGGAGAAGCATCAGTGGATTGTAGGAATATTTTCCCCTTGCAGATCCCATTTGTAAGGCACTGACTGTCATTCGTTACCCCTACAGTTTAATAAGGGACATGAATTATTTATTTGGGATTATTTTCCTTTTTTGGGAGGAGGGTCCTGAAGTAGTTCCTGGCTCTTTGTTGTGGTTTAACCCCGGCCGGCAACTAAGCACCACCCAGCCGCTCGCTCACTCCCCCCCAGTGGGATGGGGGAGAGAATCGGAAGAATAAAAGTGAGAAAACTCGTGGGTTGAGATAAAGACAGTTTAATAGGTAAAGCAAAAGCTGTGCACGCAAGCAAAGCAAAACAAGGCATTCATTCACTACTTCCCATCGGCAGGCAGGTGTTCAGCCATCTCCAGGAAAGCAGGGCTCCATCACGCCTAACAGTCACTTGGGAAGACATCACTCCGAACGTCCCCCCTTCCTTCTTCTTCCCCCAGCTTTATATGCTGAGCATGACGTCATACGGTATGGAATATCCCTTTGGTCAGTTGGGGTCAGCTGTCCCAGCTGTGTCCCCTCCCAACCTCTTGTGCACCCCCAGCCTACTTGCTGATGGGGTGGGGTGAGAAGCAGAAAAGGCCTTGACTTTGTATAAGCACTGCTCAGCAGTAACGAAAACATCCCTCTATTGTCAACACTGTTTCCAGCACAAATCCAAAACGTAGCCCCATATGAACTACTATGGAAAAAAACCACTCTATCCCAGTCAGAACTAGCACACTCATTCAGGCCAAGGTAAAATGTGTCACTTAATTCTTTTCCCAATAAGAACCTGACTAAGGATCTCTGCATGGCAATAGAAATTTTTCTTTCAGCTCTGAAGGAGGCAGATCTAGTGTCCCCAGTGCACTCCAAACCAGCTTGTACTGTCACCTGGTCCAAATACCATTGTGGCAATGTAGCTCCAGTCTACCTGACTTACCAGATGACACACCTTCACCTGACCAAGGAAAACTGTTGACTTTCAGGAACATGCAGAAAGGCATGTTTATGGAGCCTTGTCTTTCTCCCCTGAGGAAGCTATTTGAAGATTGCTGTGAAGTTTTTGTTTGTTTGACTGGCTTATTTTGTCTGATTTGGTAGGGAAGTTATTTTCCTTACAGGATGCGCTTTGACTAATCTTTAGGGCCAGAACACATCTCAGAGGATGCACAGCTGACCGATCCCAAATAAGACTGAGAGCAAGGCAAGCACTAATCTACTATGGGCTTTGTACAGCAAAGGAGAGTTTTGGCTTAGTAGACTTTATCTCTTACAGGAAGTCAGCACTGGAAAGTGTCTAGCCAATCCCTCTATTTTTATAGGCTCAAAAAGTCATTGAATTTTCTCAGCAAAAGAGTAGATCTGGATCTTGGTTAAGTATGGAAACATAAGGTGTAAGAAAGGAAGCTGCCACTCTTCCCTTCTACCTCTGCAGTACCAGAGAAGATCTCATTGTTCTTAAATAAATAACAACCGCAGCTCCCATCAATCACAGTTTCTTTGTTCTTGGAAGATCATCCTCTTTGCGAAATCTTAATTCACTTCAGATATTCTTTGTTTCTTTTCAACAGGTTTTGGGCTGGACCTGAAGCGCACCAACTGGTTGCAGTTTCACTGCAGGAAAGCTGCTCTTCGGGAATGTTGTTGAGACCATGGCCATGTTACTCCAACTTGGAAGGATCAGAAAGTTGGAGACACCCAAAGCAAGATCAGTTCTAACTGTGTCCTATCTGAAAGCTGTTTGTTACCCTTGTTCTTAAAGGTCTGTACAGCTGGACATTTCACTGCCTCAGCAGACTACCTATTTCTTCCCTGTCAGTACAATTTGAGAGTTTTTCCAAATGTCTAGTCCCATTTTGCCTTGTAGTTATTCAACCTATTACTTCATGTCCAAAGCACAAGACTATATTAATTTCTCCCAGCACTAGCATTTTACATGCCTAGGTGACTGTTACTGTGTTTCCCCCTCTATTATCTCTTATTCACACTAGATATCATCTGTTCCTTCAGTCAACCCAACCAGCTGGATTTTCTAGATCTCTGATCATTCTTGGTTCCTTTCCTCTGGACTGTCTCCCTTTGCTCACCATCCTTCTCAAAGTGTCCCAGATTGGCAAGTCTGCTGCTGAGTCCAAACAGGGCTGCGTGGAGCAGAAAGACAGCTTCACCTGTCTTTCCAGCTATGCTTGCTTGTATATCCCTGCAAAGAAGAACATGGGACAACAGATTGAGATTATTGACTTATGTTCACATGTTGATCCTGCTCTACCAAACAGCCTGGTCTATGTTATGTATTTGTGCAGATGATTAGCTCTGCCCAGGTGTACTACCCAGTACTTCCTCCAGACAAATAACACACTGGCCTCCAGCTTGTCAAGACTGGTTTGCATTCAAGGGCTGCCCTGAAGTAAATATTCTTGCAGTCCCTTCTGGGTTTCTATCATCTGTATAATCTCTATTCCATCATCTGTTAATGAAAATACCAAGCCAAGAACAGCCCCTGTGGAGTCCCATTTGATGCGTCCTTCCATTTTTAGCCTGCCCGTGGGATTCAGGTCTGATCAGTATTTTGTTGACCCAGTGCTGATGCCTGGGCAGGAGAAGAACAATTTTACATAAAATTCTGACACAACCTCTATTCTTTTCTGCTTCTATTGTGTCCTATAATACAACTAATAATAAGGCAATGAAATCATTGCCTCCAGCTGTTTCCCAACGGAATTTACCAAAAGGGTAGTGAAATGATCTCATTTAAATCCCTTTCCACACAAAGCATTGAGCCGTACCAGCCAACACCAACACTGGTTCCAGTGTGGTCATAGTGCAATTTCCTTGACAGTCCTGGACAGTTTCAGGGAGATTACAGATGGATGGGGCCTGTTTGGTTCCAGCTGGACTGGAGTGCAGATGGATCCCAAATGTCAGAAAATGGATCCTCACAGTTGAAATACTTGTGGATACTCAAATTCCCTTGGAAAGTGACAGTTCTGGAAATAACATTTTCAGTACCAGTAAATTAGTCCCAGAATGGCATTTCCTGGCATGTCCACAGTCTGGATGTGGTTAGCTCGAAAAAGATGCAGAAAAAATACTGAAGCGAAGATACTATTGTGCTCAGAGGTGCCCCATGGGAAAATATCTAGGCTTGTTCTCTCACATTTTAAAGCTCTTCCCTTTTATTTAAATAGTGTTAAGATTGATACAGGTAATGAAACTCAGGGAGGCTGCTGGTTTGTATGAAAAATAGGACAGTTATTTGGATGTGTTAAAGCAACTCAGATGGACAGCTAACATAATCTACTGTGAATATTTTATTTCCTCACTGTGGAAGGATAAGTCTATCTGGACAAAGCTGTTCGGCCTCCAACTCCACTGGTGGCACACGGCAGGAGCACTGCAAAGACCTAATTGTCCGGCTAAAGCCCTGTGACAGCTGACAGGGCTCAACACTTTGCAGGATCGGACAACAGCTGGTAGGAAAAGTATTTGAAAGTGAAGTGTTAAGATTTTAAGAAGATAATCAAGAATGTTCTCCTAAAAAGCAAACAAGGCTCAAATGCTCTGAAAGACCTGAAGCCGGTGTTACTGCCAGGACAGCCAACAACAGCAGGCCGAGAAACCTGGTTTCCCTGGGACGCTCCTGAGCGCCTACAAAATGCCTAGCAGATTCCAGCACTGACAAAAGCAGCCACAAGCACAGCAGGTTCAAGCACGCCAGGATTTTCTCCATGCAGGCAGAGAAGAAAGAAAACTCTGCTAAAATTCCTGCTGATTTCAAAGGAAGATCCTCAGAGATTTCTGCCAGTTAGCTCATTCTGTACTGTCCCTTTCTATAATGGAGCCAGGAACAGAGATATACATCAAATATAGACCAGCTGCTCAGAAGTACATGCAGATACCAACACTTTAACCCCTTTTATAGGTAATGTTTTATGTCAGTTCCCAGTAGGGACTGTAGCCTGGACTATAATTTTGAATGAAAGACCTCAAATTCAAGATTAGTTTTGAATGTGTGTGGGAGAGAAAACAAGAGAAATCTCCTTTATGTGCTGTCCAATTTGTTTATATTTGGACTGAGTGGCCTGCAGAGCAGATGGCTAAATAATTTCCAAGCTTCCCATAGGAGGCTGAATCCTCTATGTTTGCAGGTATGCACATATAGATACAGTATATCTTGCTCTACCCTTGTACTTACTGTGAGATGCTTCTGTAGGCCTATGGGCTGCACACAGGGCATCTTTGTGTCCTGACTACCTGGTTACAGGAGACTTCCCCGGGTCTTCTGCATAATAAACAGACCAGTGAAATTGTTTACCACACAGAAAATCAAAATATTTCAGTCTAAAAATCGATATATGTTACCTGATATGATATATGAACTGTGGTAATCCAAGATGTGATACGTGCTTTGCTTTAAGTTCATACAAATGTCAGTGGATGTTTAACAGATTTAACTTTTTTTTCTTCTTTAAACTGCATGAAGGGAATGCTTTCCTTCCTTCTCATTTTGAATATGAGCACTGAGTGACATTTCCTCTAATTTGGAAAGAAATATGGCAGTACCATTACTCAGTCTGTGCATGAGAAAATGGATGCCTTGCTCCTGTTGCAGGGGTAAAGCAGGGCTGTTAGACCATGCCGGTAATAAAGAGAATATAGCTCTACTGAAGCAATTTGCTTACATCTTTCTGGTTCTTTTTTCCCATGACTGCTGCTACGACATTGAAAAGGAATGAAACTGGTAAAAATCACTGTTTTCTGTACTCATCTCTCATTTTGTGATTAGGCTGGGTAAAACCTGACATTTTTTTATAGCGCCAGAACCATCTTGTTTATAAATGGGGCCCATCACATGTGGGATGATTATGCTCTTAGATTTCAGAATTTGGGAAATCCTGCACTGCATCCTACAGTCTTTTTACAGCAGCAGTTTGCCAACCAGTACCCCATCCCAGTACCCACCAAAGGCTAGACCTGTTTTACAAGAGGCATTTTAATATTTTACATTCAAACTGCATAACTGAGAATGCATGTTGACTCACCATTTTTTATTATTAATCTATGCATTTTTTTTGCTGCTAGAGGGATTATTTGCAGATGTTAACATATTTGTTTTTCCTGAAATCTTCAAAGAGCTGGCTTTGGGTTTAGTATTCATTTTTTTGAACCTGAAGTTCCATGGCTAATTCCATGAACATGATTGCCACAACATGTACTCCAGTTTTAGCTGCCTGTTTTCTTTTAACATTGTCATTAATAGAGCATCTCCATCTTATAGAAGTGACGTGTCCTCCTTAGACCTTTCGTAACCTGAACTGTATCCCATCAGAGAGCACTTCTCCACCCTTTTATGCCTCTAGAAACATTCCGTCCATGTTATAAATATCAATAGAGCCAGAAGGAAGCAACATCAAAATCTCCAAGACAACACACAAAGATACAACAAATCAAAGGCAAAATAGTGATGGTTCGACTAGACTTTTAAATAGGATATTAAAATTAGGTTTGTAGTTAAATGCAATTGTCTCTCTGAATTTGGCAGGGAAATCATTAACCAAATGATGTTAAATTTGCACAGATTGTTGAATAAATATGTAAGACTTGCTTTACATGGCAGCAAACCAGCCAAGAAACATACATAAAAAGAACTGCTAGCAGTCCACATGAACAAATAACTTACATGAGGATAAGAGTATGTTTTAAAGATCAGTAACTGAATAGTTATTATTATCATTAGCTAGTCCTCCACACAGAGTAGCCCTCTTATAGTCTGTACAAGTGAGGGTGTAAGGGGGGTATGGGCACATGTTCCTGTCTAATAATCTAAGGTTTCTTGTTTGTTTAAAGAAAGGGTGCTGTTAGCTGTATTGATATTCATCAAAGTTTATAACTCTATGTTCAAGACATGTAAAAGCTACATAATTTTAAATATTCATTAATCTTGTTATTTTGGTATAGATGCTTTCTCTGTCTGATTCCTAGGATACATCCAGGGAAATCCAGGTATCTGGATGCACAGATATGAACAACGCAGATATTTTTCTGAAAAATGGAATCATTCAAACAGAACTTTTACAGCTCAATTTATGATTTGGCTTTAGCTACTGCTAGCAATAAATATTCAAAATATTTTTATAAACTGAGCTGTGATTTCTTCCTCTTAATGAAAAACTTATTTTCTAAAATCCATCAACTTCTGGATATTCATCATCTGGAGTTATAATTTAATATACAGTAAGTGTGTGTGAGAAAGCCAGAATAAACAACGTCAAGGTATAACCTTTTTTCCAAAGGTGGAATGTATTTTTAATTAAGACTTAAAAATAGGATTATTTGTTATCATGTATTATATCAGTACTCATTTGATTAACATTGTACTAAAAGTAGGGAAAAAGGCAGTCCTTCATCATAGCATGTGCAGCCTACAACTGAAATGAGATCCTGGTTCTCATCTCAGCATATACAGTGGTTACATTTGGGGAAGTCCCAGTCCAGGTCATCATTTCTCAGTCAGAACAAGAAAATTGTAATCAATCAGACCCTCTAGAATTTACAAATCAGCTACATCTCTGCTAATATATCAAACAGGTCAGGAGAGCCAGGGGCACATGGCAGCTTGTGTAGACATAGCAGAACTCCATCCTCCTTGAAACTATTGTTTGACCCTTGCTGCACACTGGGAACCATCTCTGTCCCATGCTGTTCCCTAAATCCCCACCTGCAAGAGTGGTGGCTGGCATGGCAGAAGCAGCCTAGTAATTAAACAATATCAACAACTGTGGATGAGCACTTGAGCCTTATTCGCTGGTATAGACATGGCTAAAATAGGCAGAAGTGGGAGATGGTGATGACAGATAAGCATTAATTTAAGTTGAGACCTGAAATGAGAGACCTTGGTGGTAGACGGGTGAACATACATGTATACAGTGTTCCATGGGGAAACAGTTTTCATTTGGGAGCTGGAAAATCAAAAAGAGAAGTGTGAGCTAAAGCTAACATTGGCTGAGTGGAGGGGAGGGAGGAGAGTCCAAGTAGCTGAAGGCCAGGCTGGAACTTGGAGGTGGGTGGGATATGCAGCACAGAAACACATTTAAAATAACAAAGTAATTCTCAGAAGTGATTTCCCCCCAGCATTTCGAGCAATGAAATAACCACACTGGTCAATGCCTATGATGTGATCTCATTCCCAGAAGTACAGTTCCAGTTTCAAATACCGTCATAAAGTGGTTATGTCATAGAGATGCTTCCAATTTTACAATTGAAATAGACTCAAAGAACAGCCTCTCTACCAGCATAAGCTAATGAAGCATATTGGAGAAAAGACCCTCCCCACTTATTAATGAAACTAACATAATGCCCCTAGAGGAATTAAAGGAGTTTGGGGTTATATTTAAAGTTGTGCTATATTGAAAGGCATCGATATTTCCAGTCCAAGGACTACAGCACATCCACTTACAATATCTAGGTTCACAAGGCAACTCAATAAAGCAGTTCAACTCCAGTGAGTTCAGTGGAGTTGTGCCAACCATGGATTTGGCCTCCTGATTGTAAAATACAGTCTGTTACGGTGTGAATGATATGAAGTTTCAGATCCAAGTAAATATCAGACAACAGCAGCTATATTCCATTTATTTCAGATTTCACCTGGGGACTTTGCAAGAAGAGAAGTCCTGTTTCCATCTGAACAATACTGGGATGATTGTAATATCTTAAAATTAAAAAGAAAGAAAAGAGGCAAATAAAATGCTAAATGGCAAAAGAGAGAAAAGACAAACCATGCTAGGGAAATGGCACACAATGGGCCAAATTTATTGAACAATACACAATAACATGAGAATCTGATACTTATTTTCGATGTTGAATATGCAGGATACATTTAATATGCTCAAGATGCATTATTCAATCTGCAGCAGCTGTCTTTGTACAGAACTCTGCAGAAGAATCAAAAGGAGCAGCACACAGCAAAACAACCACACTAGGCACCTTGCTATGTCCCCTGCTAGCTGTCACAACACTCCTTCCTTCTATTCAAATGCAGCGCATAGCTGAGATTTTTCCAAATAACAGTGTTAAGCGTTTCACAGGAAAGAAAAGACAAGCAAAGGCGAGTAAACCCTTTGTGTGAAATGATCTGTACCCACCAACATTTCCACAAGAAGAAACAACTATTTGTTGTTAAGCCATCAACTCAAAACAATGAAACATCAAGGATTCAAACCTAAGTGAATTGTTAGGTATTTTCCCCAAGAAGCTGGATCCATTTCAGAACTAGATCTGCACTGACACCCTACTTCTGGAAAGCATCATTATTCATTTATGTTTTGCCTTCTTGGAACAGGAACGGATGTATCCCTGAGTTTCTGTGACTTAGAAGAATAAACTATTGTCACACAGACCATAAAATGTAGAAAAAAGGGAAAAGATGCTGTTGCTTCTAGTCATTTAGTCACTAAATCTGCTCTTGGTTGTGACCACTTTGTATCTGAGGAGGAACAGCATCCTTTCCAGTCCTTTATTTCTCTTAGGGCCCTCACACTGCCCTATCTATATGACATCTTTGTCATTTGTTCCATTTCTGCCTTTATCTGATTAGTTTGACTCTGGCTTCTCTAGTCCCATTAGACACATATACTCCTGCCTGTCCCATTTTAAACTCAGAAAACATGAACCAGTGGTCAGAGCATGTGTCAGATTTTCCAGGTGGCTTTTTTCTGCTCCTGTCACCATGCTGTTGTGTCTTCCTCTGCTATATTTTATGCTCATCACTGCTAAGGATGTTGTTAAACTGAAACACAATGCTTGTTTACAGGGAGACATACAGGAAAATTAGATACAGATTAACCAAAGCAATGCTTGTTTACAGGGAAACATGCAGGAAAATTAGATAAAGATTGGCCAAAACCACAAAGATCCACTTCTGGAGGTAGCAGTGCTCCCAATAGCTCCCAGCTGATGGTCAGAAATAACCATCCTGCCCAGGGAAAGTGTGATGTGAAGACTGTCTAACCCAACTGAATGCAGCTCAGATGGGTTGTCTCACCTTCAGGAACATGTCATTCTTCCCAGAGCATCTGATTCAGGGAGCACAAAACCAAGAATTTCCAAGCCTGACCCTAAACTGGAGGGTGTAGGTGCCCACAGGCTGAGGGGACACATGCAGAGAGGAGCAGGAGCCTCCCCAAACACCTGGGTGCACAGTTGGGCTCCTGAAAGGCAGCAGGTATTAAAGATGGATTGTAATTGGGGTTTATAGCTGAATCAGGCTACCACTGGACCATAGTTGGTGGGACAAGCTTATTACCTTCTCCCTCGGCAATGTGAGCTTACTGTGAGGACTTCTGTTCTTCATGGGAACCATAAGTTAATGCATACCATTTTTTTTTTTAAGAGGGGAGTACAACAGAAGCCTCCTTGCTTCTTTTGCTCTGGGTCAGAAGGAACCTTGAAGAAGGCAGAGGCCCTGCCCTCTGAGGAAACAACAGAGCATGGTGGGGTGCATGAAAAGGGACATTTCTGGAGCACAGGATGAGCATGAGGGACCCAGCAAGGGAGGGCAGAGCCTGAAGTACTGACAGACCGTTGAGAAGTGCAGGGAACACAGGTTCAACAGAGATTACAGAAAAAAAGATTTTTGGTGTAGTAACCAAAACAGACTGTACATTTTGTCACAACCCAGAACATCGCTGAGCTGCTGAGGTTCAGAGCAGCCCTGTCAGAATGCCCCTGTCTTGCCAGGACACAATGCAGGAGGAAGTTCATTTACAAACTTTCAGTTTACTACATTTCATTCTAGACTTCCTCCCTGGTAAGTTTGTTCCTTCAGCTTTTACTCAAATAAAACCTAGTTTTCAGGTTTAAAAAGTGCTTTTGGTCTTTTGGGCTGCTTACTGCAAGGTTGTGCAGGATGTAAAGCTCTGGTGAACCTGCGATGCCTTCACCCCTGAATGACTTTGGACTGAATTTAGAAGTGCGCTCAACCTTTTGTCTGGCAGATGAGGAGCAGCGAAGAGCTGAGGGAGTGATCATCTTCAGTTGTCAGAGCTGCCTGCGATGAACGTTTCTCTGTGGCCTAAATTGCTTTCAACTCCTGTGTGGACTTTCTCATTCAGAGATAAAGTCTGAAAGATCAGAGCACCACCTGGGCACCAGTGACATGCTAAGATAGCACAATTAGAGCTTGCTGGCTTCCGGGTGTGCTGTAGCAAGCATCACATCTGCTCCTGCACACAGTCCAGTTGGAGTTAGCAGATACGCCCGTGTGGCCAGGATAGCCCCAAAGCAAGGCGCTGCTCAAACTGCTGGCTTGCCCCTGGTCACCAGGCATCGCATTCAAAATCCACGTGGGCCAAGTAAGTTAGGATGAACAATGTCACATCTGTTCTAATGTTGAATTAGTAGACCCATGCAGTAATTGTGTGTTTAGAGTGTTAGCTAATCCTCTGGTTTTTTTGGTTGTTGGGTTTTTTTGCTTTTGGTTAGTTTTGACTAATTGCTTTGTACTTTTAGTTATTGTGGGCAAAAGCAAAACAAGCGGAAGTTTGAATTCTTTTTATATATCTATATACATATTTTATTTTGTTTTCAGCTTTTTCTGAACCAACATGGATAAAATCACGTTTCTGCAGCATTTTCACTTATGAATTTCATCTGGTACATTTTTATACAGCAAAGCAAAGCCACAGAAAATGCAACATTTCATCCTTCTACAAATTGGGAGGAAAAAATTACCAGGCTAACTTAGATTTGCTGAAGCTCTAGCTTTTACAACACATAAATGACTGACACAGTAAAAGGAAACTGCACAAAGTTTCACTGAGTTTCGACAGAAAGACAGATTTATCCCTGGCATAACTCAAGCAAAGTTAAGGGAAGAGTCTGGCTTGGAGACTCCGAGTGGATTTCTACAATTTATGGTTTACAAATCCAACCTAATCCTTGTCCTTCCTATCTGTTATGGGCTACTCGCAGGCAATAAGTATCTGTCACATTGCCAAAGAACAGTTGTTTATCTAGTTTTAAGTGAGTTTGGGAGTCCATTTGTTTGTTTTTACAGGAGGTATGATGGATGCAATTACAGGGGCAATAATATGCATTGTTACAGCGTAACAGCTCTGTGGATCAGACAACAGCAAAACCATCCATATTGCATGTGTGCAACCACCGCAACTCTTACCTTCAAGTGAATGACATCTCTCCAAAAATGTGCAGAAATTTATCTTTACAAAAATTTAAGGTCAAACCAGATTAAATCATACCACAGATTGCCTGTGGTATTAACATGGCAGGAAGGGAGACTCAATTTCTACTTAACTATGGGATGATTTATGTCTGGGGAACTCCTTCAACTCCCCCTTCTCCATTCGGGCACGAACATTTGGTATTATTATCAGTACTGGGTCACTGGGTGGAGGATGCTGCTCTCCTCCATCAGGAGGAGACTCAATATTTAGGCAATCAGAGCTGGTCCTTCTGAATCAAGCAACAAACTGATTTTTTGATCTTATTTATGCAGAAATCTTCTGTATCTTCCGTACACACAGAAGATAAATTTCTCCCCTGCATCTCCCTCTTCTGTAAGATGTGCTCTGCTGGGCACTCTTTCACTAGAAGTGTGCAAATCCTGATTTGTCTTGTCTTCACTGACATATTCTCTCTCCCAGCACTTTTAGGGCCTGCAACCTTTCCTTCTGTCTAGACTCTATCGTTTGATTTATTCCCCAATTTGATTTCATCTCTGATTTAATAGCTCTCTCACTTGCACCTGCCCTTTTATTTTGTTATTTTTTTCTCACCTCTTTACTATTTGACCTTTCCTAGACCTTATTTAAAAGACGTATATCGCCCTTTCTATTGCTATATTGTTCTTTCTGGCCTTTTTCCCCAGCCCCTCTTCGACCTCACAGTTCACTCAAAGAAGGGGGGGTAAAGAAAGTGAGGGTAAGACAAAGCTGACACTGATATCCATGAGACTTGATTATGGCCCACCACAGTCTTGAAAAATAACTGAAAGTTGTTTGGGCATCAGTCCTGCAAAATCCAGGAAACTGTGAGGCACCACATATCATACCCCAGGAGCATTGTGGTGTGTGTATTTATAATCACCTTCTTTTAATATTATCTGATCAACTTTTAAGGTTCTTCTGAGTTACATTATACTATATAATACCGTGTATTAGATTGAGTGAAGACTGAAAACATAAGACTTAATGTAGAAAGTAAGGATGGATGTCAGGATTTGGCCCACTGTTGAAAAGAGAGGGATTTTTACAATCTAAAAATAACCTTCACCCTGAAGAGGTTCCACCACATTTAGGAAATTCCTGTTCTCAGTGTTAGCCCCACTAACACAGCAGAGCGGCATGAATGGAGCAGCCTGCCATAGACAAGAACAGCATTGTATACAGACAGAACTGGAAAAAAGTTCTGTTACCATGATAGATTTCTGTAGTAACAGCCAAAGATGATAAATTTCACAAGTTGGTCAGGGTTAAATTGGTAAATCATGCAATCAGTTATGGGTTAAATATTAACAGAAGATACTCTCTGAAAAAAAGGACAAAGTTGATTACATTCTTTCAAATGACTCCCAGATGTTAAAACGTGCTTTCCAATGAAAATAATTATATAATCTACAAAACTGAACACCATGTTAAAGGAATGGTAGTGAAAATTACTGAGTTAACAATCTAGGCCCATGGCCATTTTGTTTCTCTAAAGACAAACAAGAAAACTTCACATGTCCTGAGAGCTGTTGAGGTGAAAAATTGTGAATTTAACAGATTTCATACTTAATGCATTAACTATAATCTTTTCACTATAGGCTAAAATGCAGTCATTGTTGCACTTTTTGTGACACTGTGATTTATAAGAAGTGTTTCCTTTTTCTATGGCTTGCAATGTATGCCTTGGAACTGAGGAGCAGGCTCTCAAAGCCTTTTGACTCTGTAACTGCAAATGTCAGTGACAACGAGGCACATTTACTACATACACCTTACCTGCATATTTCTGTAGAGCAGCTTGTCCCTGTTTAATACACCCTTCTCGTTCATTATTTTTTATTTTTCTTTGAAGAATTGACAGCCCGAGGTGCCCAAAAACATTCAGGTTACGAGTTCATCCTTCATATTCTAGATACTGCTTATAAACTATTAGACTAAAAAAAACATTTGGGCTCTTTTTATTTAACTTCTATAATTTAGAATTCTTGGGATGTTACTTCTGGTTTCAGTACTTGCTTCTGTGCTCTTCCTGTTGTTTTCTAAATCAGAGATGAAATTCTCATCCAATCCCAAGCTAAGCTTCTCAGAAAAATATCAAATGAATGGAGCTTCTGGGAACTGGTAGCATCGTAACCCCTTCAAAATGGAATTAAAATAGACACATTGCCATTCAATGGCTTCCATATTAAAGCTGTGAGAATTACTTCTGAACTGCTGGTTAACTAATTAATAGACTCATAGGTAAATGTTTGTCCAACAGTTAATTCCTTGATTACTTTTCTTTTTTGCTTGGAACAGTTATATGAATCTCTGAGTGACTTCTCAATAACGAAATTTGCTGGCAAATGTACTTCTTAATTAGATGTCTGAGATAGACATACTGATCACATCTCAGATAGGGACCCCACTCTGTGGCTGAGCATACGCAAAGTTGTGATGGGTGCTCAAAACTGTTATGGGAAGAATGAGGGAATTAGACTTCTGAAAACATTTATTAATTATTTGTAGTAATTAATGGTCCTATCAATAGTGCAGACCAGATTTCAACCACAAGACAACCATAAGTCAAAGAACACCACACACATTTTTTCATCTCTAAAAAAATTTCCTCCTCTGCTTTTTGTCTTTGTAGATCATCCTTGATGACATTGTTGTTGCAACAGTTTTTAATGCCAAGAATAAGTCAAGAAAAGATAGAGAAGTATAAACTGTTTTTTAAAAGATAAGGCTGCTCTTCTCAGAAATGTGTTTTGCTAAGGAAGCATGCATTTTTCAAATACTTCATACTGACCATAGGCTACATCATCTAACTTCAAATATCAAAAAGCTAGCTATCCAGGTCAGTGCTAGTGACCTCATGCCATCTTTATAGCCACTGGAGAAAAATAGGAACCATCAGACAGTGATTCATCGGACTTAGCTTTGGTGTCTAGGATGCCTGGGGATCCAGGAATGATGTCTCCCTCTTGAGGTGGCTCTTCTTCCCCTTACCTATGAAAGGCACTTATAATAATTAGATCATGTCATTTTTTATGCCCACATTAGGGAAAATGACCCAAGATCCCAGATAGAGCTACAGAGAAGCGCTCCATGCCTGCCTAGAGCTTTGGAGGCCACAGGGGTGCCCCCAAGGCCAGGGAGTCTCTGACACTGCTGGAAGGTTACTGGAGAACTGGTCTCCAAGCAGGGCCTGAGAGCCCCATGGAGCGATTCTTGCTAGCTAAAAATCCCACCAACTTCATCTTGCAGCGAGGAACGCGTTGTGTTCAAACTGATGCATTCAAATGAACAGATAAATTGTGGCGGTGCTCTTGAAGTGGTATCATCTTCACCAATCTTAAAAATCCCGTTAGTTACCTGACAGAACAGCTTATATTTTTCTTTAAGTGCTGACAAATATATTTTCTGAGATAAAAATGATATTATTTTCCCTTGAGTGCACTAATGTTTTATTTATATATATTTATTTTTTTTAAATCTCTCTGATATTTAAGGAGTTTATGAGTTTTGCTTTGGGTTTGTTTTTTTCTTAGTAAAGGTTTCTTTTAATCAAATGTGAGTATTAACTATTTATTAGCTATGGTCAAAAATAAACTTTCAGATCTGGAGGGCAAACACATTGTAAAGCTCTCTCAGTTTAATCCTGGATTATGCAAACACTCGAATACAGGGAAGCTCATTTAAGCGAGAGGAGCAGCAGGCCTTGGAGGGCTTGGGGCAGCGCTCCCTCAGCTCCATTCCCAGGCACCTGCAAATCTGGATCTGTGTTTAGGCGATGGGTGCCCAACCTTTTGCAGACCAAGAGCCAAGAAAATAAAACACACAAAGAGTGCCTGTCAGCAGCACTGGTACCATCGCTGGCAGAAGTGCTGGGGTTTTGTGCCAGAACGAGGGAGCTCTGCCCCAAGTGTTTCCAGTGTTGCCCATCTTTGTCTTCCATTGGATGCATTCACTCCCCCAACTCAGACCCCTCCTCCCCTTTCCCCTTGCACCCCACTGCCTCCTGCCTTACCCCATGCCGTGTTTTTTCCAGCCAGAATGGCAGGTTTTGACACGCTATTCTTACCAAGTAGCCACAAAGATGTCTGGGGACCCAAATTACTGCACTTCCAGAAATAAGTGGTAAATGCCTGTGTTGAAAAACTTGCTGTGCTTCAGAAGGAGGCTTCATTAACTAGTAACGAACGGTGTGGAGGAACATCAGGTCAGCGCTCACGCGAGGGCTGCAGCAGCCTGAGAGTTGCACAGTGGTGCCCCAGTTCATGTCCATGTTTTTCTTGCCTTCGTTTTTGCAGGTCCATCACCTGGTTGCTGCAAATTCAAACACTGAGACACATTATAGCAGGACTCACATTCCGCAATTTAAATGCCAGAAAGTAACTGGTGGTTTTGGCTCCTGTTATTTTGGGCTCAGCTTGAGGTATCTTAAAGAGACCTGATTTTCAGAAAGTGCTAATGACGCATTTATAGGGTGTCACAAATCTAACATTCAAATGCAAGAGCAAACAAAATCTTTTGGTTTTGAAAGTTTTGGCTTAAGTGTTTGAGGCTGGATGTCTTCAGTTTTTACATCTATGAAAACATCTGAAAAAGATATGACTATTCATGACTGCAGTGGCCTTCTGTGGACTCATATGCTTCCCCAGCTTATTTTTAAAACACGTTAGACTTTTTCTTGCCGTAACTTTTAAAGGAGCTTAGAGGAACCGGTGATAAAATGTTCAATTTTTGTTTACTTTTAAATGGACATAACTATTGAAGAGTATATTGTTCATAGTTGCCAACAGCAATACAGGAAAGAAAAGCAGAGTGTCATTCTCCATAAATGCATGCTGAAGTGAAAAATAAACTTTCAGTGATCCAGAGCATAAAAACGCAAGACAAGAGACTGCCATTGAAAAAAGTGGTCTATTAAATTAAGATGCTACTAGGTGTCATTTTGACTCTGTGGGTAGCATGTCTGTCTCACAGCCAACTACTTGTGGGTTCAAGTCCCATACTGGGACTTTGGCTCCCGTCCAGTGTACTGCAGTAATAAGCAGCGTGTGGCACTTTCAGAGGTGTCATCCTTCAGAGGAAATGTTAAACCCACTGTCCTTCTGCCAGCTCTCCAGTTGGAAATTAAAGATCCCCCAAGTATCCTTTGAATACAGTGAGTAATAACCTTGGGGCCCAGGCCAAGATTCCCTTTCTCAATAAAAGAATTTGTAATGGATGGGGTATATTTCACAAAATAGCAGAAGTCATACAAGCCAATGGAAAAGCCTCATTAAAAATGTCATGGTTCCTTTATGTATTTTTTAACATAGCAAGTCACCTATTTGATTAAGTTTCAATAGCATTTTTAAGCAGCTGCCATAAATTGCCCATACAGGGACATTCAAAAGTACAAAGAACAACTTCCACTACACGTCTTTGGGAAAAAGCTAACACCCATAGACACCTTTGAAAAACTCAGCCCAGGTTCAGGAAAGGTCCATGAAAAATGTTTAACAAGACTGCATTTCAGAACAAACCTTCAGTGCAGAGCACCACAGCAACATTCATGGCCTGTTAAGTATGAAGATGCTGAGGAGTCTGTCAGGAGTTTCATGTGGTGCTCTACTCTCTAAGTACCAAGACCTGATACACTCACGTTTCCAAATGTATTCTTGTACTGGGGAGTGTTAACCAGGCCAGCTGGTATTTGCATGCCATTAAATCTGTTTTTGAGACATTTTCCACATAGCAGGAATCACAGCAAAGTTATTTAATGGCAATGGGCAAATATCCTGCCAGTGGCATGTGTATATGATAGTGGAAGGGGTTTTTAGCATCCCTCATGTGGGTCGAGTGAAGCAGGACACAATGTGTTCTGAGTTAAATCCTCTATCCCCCACTGACCCTGGAAAGGTAACCTGAAATACTGTAGTTTACTGTGCCAGGAGACTGTAAACTATTTGGGAAGAGCTGGAACAACATCTCATAACGTGCCCACCTCTCCTGTCTCCCAGCTGATTGCTTCTCCACAGCTCCACAGTGAGCAGGGGCTTCCTTTGCCCTTGCAGTGTGCCACTGTCCTGGTTTCAGCAGAGATAGAGTTAATTTCCTTCCTAGTAGCTGGTACAGTGCTGTGTTTTGGATTTAGGATGAGAACAATGTTGATAACACAGCGATGTTTTAGTTGTTGCTAAGCAGTGCTTACACTAGTCAAGGACTTTTCAGCTTCCCACGCTCTACCGACTGAGAAGGCTGGAGGTGCACAAGAAGCTGGGAGGGGGCACAGCCAGGACAACTGACCCAAACTGGCCAAAGGGACATTCCATACCATGTGACGTCATGCTCAGTACATAAACTGGGGAAAGCTGGCTGGGGGGGCCGCTGCTTGGGGACTGGCTGGGCATTGGTTGGCGGGTGGTGAGCAATTGCATCGTGCATCACTTGCTTTGTATATTATTATCGTTGTTGTTATTATTATTATTATATTATTAGTATTGTTGTTGTTATTATTTTGTTTCAATTATTAAACTGTTTTTATCTCAACCCATGAGTTTTTCTCACTTCTACTCTTCCGATTCTCTCCCCCATCCCAGCGGGGGGGAGGGGGAAGGGGTGGGGAGTGAGCGAGCGGCTGTGTGGTGCTCAGTTGCCAACTGAGGTTAAACCATGACAGCCACCCAGCTGACATCCAGGTGGGCAGAGCAGCAAAGAGATGTAGGACCCCAATGCCAAGGGAAGATTTCTTGTCACAAATCCTTAGGGTAGCTATGTGCTGATCAAATTAAAGGGTCAGAGCTTTCACCTGCTTCTCTCTCCCTGTTTTCTAACTGTAATAGGCTCCCGGCTCTGCATAACAACTTGGTTATGCCACTTCTTGTGAGTCACATGCCCTAACCTGGGAAACTAAAAATTAGCAGTCTGTTTTTCAGTCACCCTAAACTCATTCACGGTGAACAGGAAGAAAGTACATCTAGATAGCAATTCATCTCCTGAAGGGTATACCTAAGAGAGGTCAGAGGAATTTGTTCTCTTGACAGCTGAGGAAAAAGGAGTGCTTCGTGCAGACTTGGACCTCAGACAAAGGAATCCAACCCTTACATACCTAAATCCTCCCTATTTCAGGTGAGGAGATCCTGCCTATGCAGCGGGAGGAAGGTTGAGGCTGCCAGAATGCAACAGCCTGCAATGTTGCGCTGGAATCTCCTTTGTGGACTTCACCTTTAATTTTTTTTACCACTTTTTCTTTATAAACACAGAATGTACCATGAGGCCCCGAAAGCCTATGAGTGTTATAGAGAAACTGCTGTTTGCGTGTAGTGTCAGAATCCTTTAATTTTGTTTTAGGTTTTGTGGCATGTTTCCTTCGAGCAGACAACAAAATGAGCTCCCCTGATGGTGCCTGGCCGCAGCAGCAGCCCTATGCAGTACTGGTTGGACATGTGCCAAAGATTTCCCGTCACTGCCCACTCACTCTCATGACTATATTTTTAATGCAGTTTTATGGGATGGGTTGTTGTGGTTTCTTGCTCCTGAATAAGTTTCCCGTCTCTCTGCTCACTAGCCTCTGAAGAAAATGAATGGTAGGAGCAGAAAATGGCTTCTGTCTCCCTTATACCTTTCTCATTTCAGTTCTGCTGTTCATTTCTCATACTTCCAGTCTCAAGTGCTCTTCTGAACTCCTCACTTAGGTGACCTCCTTTCTTAATTTAATCTGGACAAAGCACGGAGTTCATTTCAAGTCATAAAGCTTGATTTGCTGTGTGCTCTTGGTAAATGTGAATAAGCTCCCTGGCTCCTTTTAATCAGCTATCATAATCTTTTTTTTTTTAAAACTGCAGCAATTAGGTCACCAAAGCAAGTAGTCTCTTGTGTTCTATTGAGAACAAATCCATCCTCTGACTTGCTGCATAATTTAATTATTAAATCTTGATATCACTTTGGTTTCCCTGTAAGGCAACCCCATAAGAGCAATTATATCCTTTCGAAGGCAAGGTTACTACTGCTAGAACCAGTACTCAGAGGGCCTGGTACTGCGCTGTATATGGTAATACTACTACTTCCTACCACTCATATTGCAACATTCATCTACCTACCCAGCCAACAACAGCACTCTGCTGGCATCCTCGCCGCGACTCTGCACTGAGCTAGTGCGTGGAGGATCTGGTATCAATTAGTTAATAATTTAGCAATGGTTTGAAGATGTAAAGCAGCTGCTAAAAGCTAAGCATTATTATGTTAATTAATTATTTTTTCTTTTACCTTTTACATCTTTTTTCCTTCAGAAAACATTATTGTATTATTAACTGCATTTAGCATCTCCTAGTCCTGACATTTAAATGTCTGAAATGTTTTGGTGTAATTACACTGTTTTGTATCACAACACCTAAGATGCCTCCCTCTGTATGAAAATTTGCATACCTAAATTTTGTTTTAAGAACCCTCACTTTTTCTATTAGCTGCTTTCAAAAAGACAAGAAAATAGTGTGGTATAATCTCTTATTCATCTGGCTGGAACAGCTTTCCAGATTAAATGTTAAGAAGTTTGGAAAAAGCTTTTGGCCATTGGGTTGATTTTCATTTCCAAACTCTGCTTTTCCTGGTTCTTTCTCAATTCCCCTCACCACCCCAGGACTATCTGATACTTATGGAGCACTGGGAAAAATCTCTCCTGAGTCACATGTTTGAAGATCTGATTGGCACTCAAATTGGGCTGCTAGGCACAATTAGAAATCCCGTATTTCAAGAAAGACTTGTTGTAAACACATGTAGCTGGAAATCTAAGAGACACAATAGCAGAATTCAGTAAGACAGTTCCAAATGTTGTTGGTCAGAAGAATGATGTATCTCCGCATTCACCTTAATACACTGTGTAAATTGCTCAAATGCAAACAGATTTTGTCTGATGCATGCAGACAGAACAAGACCTAACTGCAGCATGCTGAGAATAATGGGGCCCTGCTCACCGAGTAAGCTTGTGCAGGTGTTGCACTGCACATAGATAATAAATTGCAATTATTCTAAAACAAGAATTAGAACAACTGTACTGTGGTATTTAAGGTGTTGATTTCCACTTTTTTGCAGGACTGAAAGATGCAACCGAAACAATTTGGACTTGGACATATTGTCCTACTCAAACAATAGGAACTTGTTTAAAGGCTAGGATGACCTGTAACATGATATTCTCTTGAATTTAGTTTGAATTCCAATAAACCTCACTAAAGAAACTTAAAATGATCTGTCTCATAAACTTCACAGCCTTTCTGGACTGAACGTATCAAAATTCTTCTAGTATTATAAATCATGAGATACCTTCAAGCCTGTCAGAAACACACCATTTATGTAACAACACTTTGGCTCCTTCTGGAACAACTAATTAGATGTCCCTTCTACATACTTGCCTTGTCCCGCCTGTAGTTATTAGGACACGTCACGCGTTTTCAGTCAGTGTGAGGGCACTGGAGTTAGCTTCCTGGAATTCCATCAGGATAAAAATAAAGTTGTTCGTAATATGTGACACATCATTCAGTATGGCTTGTTCCAGACACTCTGGGAGAGGAAAATAATGCATGCTTTGTCACTTGGGGTTATGTTGTGCCATGTGGAACTATTTTAGAGTTCAGTGCTTTTGATGGGGACTGCAGCTAATTCCATTCTCAGGTACCAATACCAAAAGAGCATGACTAATGTGCAAATCATACACAAAACCTGTGAGCTACCTTGTGCAGAAAATTAGGATCTTAACAAGCCTCCCTGCCGCAAACAGAGGAAGCTGTTCTGCTCGGCCATACCTGGGGGCAGCTGAGCAGACAGAGCAAAGTGGAGCTCTCTACCTTTGTGCACAACCCAGGAGGTCCAAACAGTCCCATCTGGAAGCACAGACTCGGCCCTGAGTCAAATCCTTGCAAAGGCAGGACTTTCTGCCATGCCTGTCACTGTGGCAGAGCTGAGCATGTTCTTCAGAAACATCAGGGGAACTTTCTGGGGAACAGAACTTCTCCTGAGCAGTCGGGCAGCAATGCCTAGCGATATGGTCTAGCTGGTGGCTAGTAAGAAGCCAGTGATGGAGCTTATGTCTGAAATGAGTCTTTAGCATAACAACCAGCAAGACAACATGAGCCAGCAATGGGCCCTTGCGGCAAAGAAGGCTAATGGTATCCTGGGCTGCATTAGACAAAGTATGGCCAGCAGGTTGAGGAAGGTGATCCTTCCTCTTTATTCAATACTGGTGAGGCCATAGCTGGGAGACTGTGTCCAGTCCTGGGCTCCCCAGTAAAAGAGAGACATGGAGAGAAAGAAGAGCCACTAAGATGGTTAAGGGACTAGAAATTCTTTCCTATGGAGAAAGGCTGAGGGAGCTGGGACTGTTTAGCCTGGAGAAGACAAGGCTCAGGGGGGATCTTATTAATGTATATAAATACCTGAAGGGACAGTGCAAAGAAGACAGACACAAGCTCTTTTCAGTGGTGCCCAGTGTCAGGACCAGAGGCAATAGGCACCACCTGAAACACAGGAGGTTCCCTCTGAACATCAGGAAACACTTTTTCACTGTGAGGGTGACTGAGCACTGGCACCGGTTGCCCAGAGAGATTGTGGAGTCTCTGTCCTTGGAGATATTCAAAAGCCATCTGGACATGGTCCTGGGCAACTGGCTATAGGTGGCCCTGCTTGAGCAGGAGGCTTGGACTAGATGACTTCCAGAGGCCCCTTCTAACCTCAACCCTTCTCTGATAACAACCATTAAAGTATAGCGCTAATGAGGGACAAAGAGGCAGGGCTGCCCAGGTTCCTTACATTGCTAATATGAAACTGAGTAAAAGCAGCTAAGTTTGCACATGCCAGGGATGTTAATTAACAGACAGATAAAGCCAGAATCACAGTGAGATTTATCTAGTAGTATATAGTATCCTACATCCTTTATTATCTTGTTTGTGCCTGTCTCATTTTTCCCTTTAGGACTTCTTCCTCTTCCCCAGGGCTCCTTCCAGCTACTAAGGGCTCTGCACAGCCTCCTCAGACCCTTTCCAGTCAGTGCCACTACATCTTTCAATGAACCTGCCACCCTCCTTCAGTGTCAGCAGCAAGAGCTGCAGCCAGCAGGATTCATGGATGTTTGACCTCTCATCCAGTCCGTGTATCAATTCTGCTTCAAGCTCATTCTCCAGCCTGCGCTGGGACTTCAAAGCCACAATCTGATGCACTACATTGATTTTGCCTCCAGAGACTATGAGAATATTTTCTTTCTCTGGGAATATTTTTTTTACTGTGGCAGAAAATCAGACGTGGGCATATATAAACAAAGAGCTCTGGAAGAACATCTGGGACAGCAGACTCCCCAACAGAGACATATCCTGGTCTATTTCCACTCTTTTGCCTCTTGAAACTCATCCCTAGAGCCATAAACAAAGTAAAGAACAAGAGCATCAACGTTTTTTAAGGAACTCTCATTCTGCATCTCGTAGTAATTCCTACGTGCCTTTGCCTGCAACCTTATTTTGTGCAGAACCTTCCTTTGCCCTTAGTCATCAAACGCTCCCCAACTTTGAAGAAGTTTGAATATAGATCTGGTCTTTGCAGCTGAAGCACACCTCTAGCATAATGATGAAAAAAAAAGGAATGTATTGAAGCAGAACATAGACAAACTTCTTCCAGAAATCACTCTAATCAAGCAGCTGCTTCCAGCATGAGGTCATGTCAAAATATTCCCCAACACGGTGAATACAGTTCTGACGTAAGTTTATGAAAAGACTAACTCTATTAAGCTCATAACATTACTAGATCCCTACATTGGCCTCTTAAGGCAAGCATGAGTGTGTTAAGACACTGGTTTGTTCCACAGACATTGTTAGAGGGTAATACTCTTATACGGTTATTTCTGCCTCACCAGATCCTAAATGGGAACACAAATTGCGATGAGTTATATCTGGAAGAGGCAGATCTGCAGTGCAATTATTTTTCTAGTAAAGTAAATCAGCTATACACTTCGCACTCCAGCAGTTGCCCTAACAAATTTTAATATACTGCTTGGTAGCTTTAAAAGGAATATGTCTGGCATTTGAACATCAAAGATGGTGTAAGAATGTTATTGTGTTCTTGTTGTCATCCAGACATCTTAACCATAGATTAGAAACCCAGTGGTTTAGGCAATGCACAAATATATAACAAGGAAGATGGCATGGCATAAGCATCAATAGTATTTTACTTGAAGATACATGATACAGAGATGCATGATATACCAATATTCTTCTCCAGTGTGATCTATCAGTTTTAACCTTAGTTGCTAAGGCTGTGACATTTGGCTGTAAAAGGTCAGGGGTGTCCTTGAGTTATGGATCTGAAATATATATGGGAGTAAAAGCTCAGCAGAAGGAGAAAGGGGACCCTTCTGAGGTTGAATTGCAAGAGTTTTCTTCTTACAACAGGAATTCTTAAAGAGCATCTGATTTTTATCATGACTGTGGCACAGGAGCAGAAGGAATGGGACTAATTATAGTGGCAATAACCATGATAACAATAAAATGAGAACAATGCAGAAAAAGATAAAGAAGCAATTTTTCTTCAGCGAAGAAAAGGGCTCACTTTAATAGAGGCTTGTTTAAACTCTTGGCCTATGAGAGAAAGTGATTACTAGTGTACTTCAAATGTTTCCCGTCGTAATATTTGTTCAACAATGTAAAGTTTCTAGCATTATAGGTGAAGAATTATTTTGTTGAAAAAATATATTTCTATAAGCTCATCCATGCCTTTACACTTGTCAGGTTTTCTCGCCAGTTCTTGTCCTCCCTCAGCTGGAGAACCAAGAATTATGGATATGCATCAAAGTTCACAGTATTTTCCTTCATGTACCTGGTGTTTCACCCATCCTTACTGGTAAACAGCAGTCTTTGGAAAGCAGCTCAAATAATGAGAAAGGACAATGGTTCAGTGTGAGGTTTTTATTAATGTTATGTTCTTTGGTATAAGAAATGCCAGATTGTACTGGCTAGCAGAAATGGAGCAGAAAATCAAGTCAACTTCAAGAAAATTAAATTGTGATCATTACTGATGGATTATGAGAATATTATTTGACTTTGTTTTATTTGTGGTCAAGTGATGCTTTCTTGTAGAAAGCGGAGAGAATACAAAGCAAGATGCAACTACAAGTTGAAATAGCAAGGGAATTTCAAGGGACAGATGCTGCACTACTTTTGCTAGCTCATCACGTCAGCAGAGGGTATGTCACCAACTTTGGTGGTGTGTAGTAGACTGGGGGGGGGAATATAAATTCGTTTCTTCTTCCTGCCATTATTTCATACTCAAAGTAAAGTCTTTATCAAAGCTTGAGGCCTTCGGTGGTGGTAATAGTGTTTTTATTTCTATAAAATTTCAGGGATTTTTTTTGTATTTATCAGACGTAATTTAATTAGTGATCACTCAGAATTAGTAATGTGCCTTACTGAATAGAGTGTACCATTTTGTCCTTCTAACACTCCCAAAGATATCCTTGTCTATAGCCAGGCAAGACAGGTAGGTGCTGTCATTATGCTTTCAGAAGACAACACTATCATATTTACTCTCATCTTTTTCTCATCCTTTGATAGCTTTTTATGATTGCCCTCTGACTTTTGGCCTGCAGCCATTTCGCATCCTAAAGATAATGACAATCAGAGATAGTAAGAAAGAGGAAAAGATGACAGGAAGAAAACAGTCAAGTAAAATAGGAAGAAATTCTGGAAGGTAAGAGTGAAGGTTTAAAAGAAAAGTTTAAAATACAGCCAAGCAAAATAAAATACCTAAGACACATTGGTTTGAAGGTAAATGCAAAACCTTCGCTTTAAAGACATTTAACAAGTAGAGTGAGACACTGGCAGAGGAAGAAGAAAGGGAAAGGATAGCAATGGAGAAATTGTGTTACATTGTCACAGGCTTTTTTCACAGCACGTTCTGAATCCACACTTTAAGGGTGGCTGGTTGCGATTCATAAAATAAATATCAAAAAAAGTGCCCGTTTCTGAGTGGAGAGAGCAAGAAAATCTCTCAGCCCAAAGTCTCTTAGGAGACATATCTCAGCCACAGTATGTTTGTTGAAAATATAAAGGAGTGTTTGACAGAAATCTTCAAACACATTTTTTTAATCAAGGAAAACAAATTCATTGAAAACATTTTTTTTTCTTTAAAATGTTTATACCAGTTATAAAGTATGGAATTTCTGGTGAAAATCAGAAAGCACCACCTGCTGTAAGCCAAGCATCCCGTATCCTGAAGGAGTACCTGGCCTTTCGCTTATGCCATGCTGGGATGGGTGAGGAGCTTCTTTTGCACTGCATTTTTAGTAGCCTCTAGGTTCATCTGATTTTGAACAGGAACAGTTTTGAAATCGTGAAAGCTTTTACAAGACATGAAAAATGTTTCCTGTCCAGCTCTAGCATGAAGACTCTTATATCACCAAATAAAATGATCTATAATGGCTAAAATAGCTTCGTTAGTTAGGTTTATTATTGTGTAAATTGCAGAAAAGGCATGGGACTCAAACATGAAAAGGTGGCAATTCTGTTACCTACTTTCCAGCACAACATATGTTTTCAATTTAAGCAAATTTTACCATTTCCCAACTGCAAATTGGATGACATACAACAAAAACTGTGTTTTAACAGCTTTAGCATTTTATAGACATTACAGCCATGCACCAATCCTTTACCTTAGGAAAAAGTAAGAATTACAAAGACCTTGCTATAAAAACACCTAATCACCAGCACCCAGCTGGAAGTTGTACGGCCTACTGCATAACAGACTAGACTAAGGCACAAAACACATAAACTCTTGTCCTTGAAGAAAGATGCTTTGCCCCTTTTGTTTCCATGTCTATAAAATGGGGTAATAATACTTACCTGCTGTGTAATTGAGTGCTTCGGAAAAAAGAGCTGGGTGTTTTCTGCAAAGTGGAGATCACCTGGTATTGCTAACAGCATGAGTAATAATAATGCAACTTAACAAATGCAGTAGAAAATATTTAAGCAAGCTTCAGTGAATCAACTCAAAATACCAAGACTGTACAATGTAACCATGTAACTGCAGTGACAACTTCTAATTTTGGGGTCCTATTTCCGTTAGATTTTTCGTTCCAATAAAGCAAAAAGATAGGCTTGTTCATAGTAAAAATGTTCCAGTATATTGAGACTTTAGTTACAAAAACAGTGACATCTTCCTTAGCCAGAGTATGTTTTGCAGGCTCTGCTAATATCAGGCCTGACATTTTGATGTACTTTTGGGGCTCATCTCTAGTCAACTGGCAGAATACTAAGTATAATGGTAAAATGCTACCAATAAAAGAATGCCTAGATCTCTAAATTTTTTTGTAGTGCATAAATAAGCTGCAGATTAAAATACTTTTTGTGAAAGCCTGGAAAAATCACTCCTTTATTCCAGATCATCGATAAAATCTTGGCTCCACTTAAATCTGTTGGTGTTTTGCCATTGATTCGGTGGGGTACAGATTTCAGAATGGACTTTGAAACAATTGGATTAGAAACAGCTACTTTTTTGATTTCCCATATTTCACAGTGGAAGCTGAGAAAAGACATTTTGAATATTGAAGTTATTTAAGCCAGCCAAGAAGGATGCAGTCAGTAAACTTGTTACTTTACTAAAAGATTGACTGTCTGGCAAATGCTACAAAGCTGGACACTTATTATTTTTGCATTAGTTGTCAGAGATCTGAGACACAATCCATGGTATGAATCAAAGGTGTGTATGTGCACTCTATACACAGTGTGGTACCAGTTTTCTGTTCAACACATGCACACAAACTCGTATACCCATATGCAGCTCCATTGATGCAGCAGAGTTTCATATGGCTTAAATTAATTGTAAGCTGACAATTGCACAGAAAAGAGAAAGGAAACACATAAAATGTATGGGAATGTTTTCTCTAATTAATATCTGGAGAATATTCTTTAACATTTCCATTCATGCATCTATCATATATTTTTCTCAGTACGTTAGACCTCAGTAATACTTTTGTTGTGATACCACTGATGAAAGGAATCAACTTTTTTCAGTTTTGTATATTCTTTTTTCTATTTTCATTTTTCCTAAGACCAATATAAATGCTCTCTTGTCCAGAAGTTCAAACCCAGGTACTGCCAGTTATGTGTTCAAAGGACCTTGTTTCTCTTTTTGCTTTCTCCCAAGACCACACGGTCAGTGATCTTCCTGTTTTCTCCAGGCTACTTTCTGTTCGTCTTCTCCTTCTGCACTCACATAATCAAAGCGATGTTTATTTCCCATTCAGGAAATCTCCCCTTCTTCTCCTTTAGTCAAGGCCTGCCCCAAGGACAGTGATTTGGACAGTAGCATCTATTGTTTCAGCTGTCTTCTTCCAGGGAGGAGCTTAATTGGTTCTCCCACCTGAATGACAGAGAGTTTATGTGCTCATCACTGTGGCCCATGACTGTCCAGGGATCAAAAGCACTTCTGAGGCACTTAACCATATTCTGATGCCCTCTACCATATTACTATTTAACCCCGTGGGCTGAAGTCAGCCTCTATGCACACATTCTTATTCTGACAATAATTAGGAGCTATACGATCCTACCAAGAGATTTTTTTTTTTTTGAGAGGCCAGCAACAGGTATATAGAATTACTACTACTTGGATAAGCTCTATCCAGTAAATTGGAAAGACCTCAAAAGATCTAGGAAATTTTATTTCACACATAGATATATGTATACAAAAATGTATACAGGAAAAAAAATCATGGAAAATATTGTAATGATCTTTGCAATCATATACCCTTACACAAATCAGTTTCTCTACAATTGCAGCCACTGTTGCATAAGTACCCTGTTGTATTGAACTTTTTTTCTAAGTTCCCAAAACTATTTAGAATAATGGTCCACCTGTTTGCCCAGTTTTCTTCTTCAGAAGGGCTGATTGGGATAATTGATTGTGGGGGCTGATGAAGGGGGCGGGAAGATGAGGTCAGTTAATTGCTGCCTGGGGAAGAGGATGTAGGAGGTCTCTTTTGTTCCAGGCTGAGGGCCCACTTGTAATAAATGACATACAACAGAGATGCTCAGAAGACACTCTTTTAAGACCCTTCCCACAAGGGAATAACAGATGTTCTCTGTGATTTATGGGTCTGGGTTTTGGGGTCTAATACTGTAAAATGTCTGTGCAATCTGGGCTAGGTGTCCAGATTTTGTTGCACAAACAAGTGCAAATAAATATATCATGACTGAAGATATTATAGCTCACTGTGTATTAACAGAATAAAACGGCAAGCACCCAAACTGGGTAAAATACCTTTCAGTTCTCCCTTTGCATAACTGAAATGTGTGCAGACCTCACACACTTTGAGAATTTCCACAGCCAATGCTTTCTGGAAGAAAACAGCCCTCATCCTGAACACTGCTGTCCCATGGGTTCCCTGCCTTTAGATTGTGGGAGATCTCACATCTGTTCTCAGACTTGCCAGCTCTAATAAAATGTATTTATTTCAAGCTTCACTGATGACTGAAGAAAAAACCCTAATAACTATTGAAATGGAAATCAACAACTGTTCCAGGCCACAGTAAATGGATTTGAGGACTTAGTAACCTGGCACCCCTGAAAATGTCTTCTACATAACGCCAGACAACATGAGCATATTTGGGAGCATTTGGTCAGCTCTCATGGTTGCGTACTCCATTACTGAACAAACACAAAGTTTCTTTCTCATTTCTTCCTTTTTCTTATCCTCGCTAGAGTAAGAAAAATACAGGACCCCTAATACAATCTTTTCTCTTCTATCTTCCCTCTTCTTCTCTCTCTAGTAAATGTCTTTGATACAGCTGTGATTTACAGTGTTGAGGACAGCAAATCATCTATACTCCACACACTGTTGTTTTGAGTGAGGACAAGGAGTTTTAGAACAGCAAACAGTCCTTCTCAACAAAGCCATGAACAAAAAAACCTGCTATACCTTTGGTATTGAAACACGTATGCTTTTTCTTTTTCAGCCCTTAATGAACATTTGAAGAAAAAAATCAAGACTAATTGGCTCTGAAATTTGGCTGGGAGAATATTTAACATGTTTTCACTTATGTTCAGATGCCATGGCTAGAAAATGGTATCTGTAATGGTATTCATATGTCATACCTCTCACTTCCCTGCCAAAAGTCTCTTACTATAAAGGTTTTTATATGGGAAACATCTCAGTTTATCTGAAACACTAAGGAAAAAAAAAAATTTTAGATCTATTTCCCCCCCTCCCCCATCTCCCTTCTCACACACATAATTAGCCAGCAATCAGGTACGATAGCTAGACATGTAAATGCCTATAGTTTCGTGCAGGTGCAAAAAACCAATGTTACACACAAAATCAAGCCCTAGGATTAGGCTTTCAATATAGGACACAAAGGCTGCCTTCCCCCGCTCCGCCAGACTGATTCCTCAAATACAGATATTTCTTTCACATATAAAATGTAATAATGTAATCACATCCTGACCCCTATGCTGTATAATGTAAAAACAATGTTGTGTGGGCATCTATTGAGCCAGTTTTGGCATCAGTTTTGGTAATCTGGAGATAGCAATACAGTGAAGAGAAAATTAACTCTGGAAGATGAAGCTATTACCAGGAAAGCAGTAGAAAAATGGAGATTTACTTTGAGAAAAACTTGGGGAACAGATTCTTTTCTGTCTTAGAGGCACTAAGCTATTTTTTCAGTTACAAGAAAAGAAAATGATACGGCTTTGGGAATAACCTCTTTGTATATGAGAACATACATAAGATGAGAAATGGGGAACAATCTGTAGGGATTTCTTGTTTTCCCATGGTTAGTGTACAGGTTACTTCCTCGTCTTCCACTAAAGCTGAATCAGCATTTTGAACTTGCAAGTAAGAGAGAAAAATCTTCTCCTGGGCATACACTGTTATCTAAAGGTGGTGAATAATGATTCAGAAACATCTTCCCTCCCAGATCATCTGTCAATATTCAAAAGTAAAATCTTGGGTGGAACAAATGGTTCAAGGTACACAGCCAGACGTTCCCCAAGGGAAGGAGTTGCGAGGACAGGGGTAGTAACGTGGCCTTTGTGAAAGCCAACCTAACCCTGCAGCTGACAGTGTGTAAGGTTGCTGGTTTATGAGGGATAGTAGTTAAGAAAAGGGATTATTGAGGTGGCTGAATAGCCAGGTTAAAAGGTTTGCCAGCATGAAAAAAACCCAACCCAAATTCATCCTTATTGTGGCCATAAAATAAATACAAAATACAGGCACTGTGAGTAGATCTGGGTTTATGGTCAGAAAGGTCACTATGTTTTTCTTAATGGTCACAGATCATTAATTTGAAGTAACTTTTCTGAGGGTCTGTGGAGGGTCCTCACAATCCAGGTAAGTCGACCAGTTTTACAGAGACAAAAGACAAATTAGTATCATGCAACAAATTATCTTTTCTGTCAGTTTTCAGACTTAAGCAGCTGAAATTCCCACCTCTGTGCAGACGCATTTGCGTGGAGTGGAAGCAAGCTTAGACTCGCCCAGTGCTAAGTTAAACAAGTGCAGGAAGGCCAGATCCCTGTAAGATCTGGCATGCCTATATTTAATAACGTGTTTAGATAGCAGCGATTGCAGCCTGTCCTGTTACGCTCCACTCCAGCCACAGAGCCAGAGCAGTTCCAGAAGCAAAAGGGAGCGCTGACTACTCGACAAGAAAGTAAACATTGAAAACATGCCTTTGCCTGCAGCATAATCTAACCCGGCTGGTACTGAGACAGATGAAGAGGGTTTACACAGTGCGTTCATCTGGCTCTGTTGGGCTCCCTGGCAGGAGGACAGTAACGCACAGCAGCAGGGCAGCACCGGCAGTGAGTGCCTGTGCAGAGCCCTGCTCCCAGCCCAGGGAGGACTGACGGAGCGGCAGAGAGGGGCCCTGAGCTTTCTGGGTGTTGGAGAGTTTGCATTACGATCTTTAAGCTCTCAGGCTGACTCTTGTTTGTCTGCAAGAAAAGACAAACTGTCTCAACATATGAGAATTTAGCACAGCATTAAACTGCAAATCCTAAGCCTGGAAGGGCTCTTCTGTGGCAACCTGAAGTTTCTGCCCTGCCATTCTGTATAATGTCAGCTTTTCATATTGCAGCCCTTTCCTTAACATCCTTCTAACTTAATTTTCATGCTGCCTTTGGAGCAAAGTGCCCCAATGTCATGTGCCAGGGGCTACAACCCTCACATGGAGACCCAGGCACAGCCTGCAAGAGCTTCTGAACTAAAAAACTGTGCAAGAAGCCCAAGAAACTACACCCTTGAAATGACAACACACAGTGCTGCAGACATTTGGTGCCTCTTAGAGTCTATTCTCCGTACAAAATTGAAATACAGTGTTTGTCCTCCTGAGCCTGGCAGCTTGGAGGCACTGCCAGGCTCTTTGGAAGAGCACTCTGCAAACACCTCTGTAAGTCGCCTCTGCTTCCCCTGCGCTCCTTGCCCTGCCTTGTGTGCATAATCTATACTTTCTTCCCTCTGCCACTGATGAGGCTCTCACTCTTTGAGAGCCAAAAAGCCACCCACTGCGGCTTTCTCCATTAGGCCATAAATGCTCTTGAGCTGCTGGAATCTGTTTTGTAAATAGACAATTAAAATGAAGAAAAAAAGAAATCTCTGCTCAGCTTTGCATAGTCAGAGCCCAAAGACAGCTGTCTTGAGGGGCTCAATCCTGCACGTCATGAGAAGCTTCTGAAAAGTGCTGAGTACCTTCAGCTGTAAAGAGCTTAACTGGAGATAAAGGTAGCAAAGCACCTTCAGCACCCCACTGGATGAAGCCACATGTTATTGGGACTCCCACTGATTTCTGTCATCAGAGCAATTGGTTTTGAGAATAAGTAAGGAAAAAAATCTCCCACTGACACCAGTGGGAATCCTTGGCACATACAGGGAACAAAACATTATGGTTGAGATCTTCTCTGGATATGGGAACAGTCTTTTATTCTGCTTATGCAAATTATATATACAAATTATGCAAATAATTACCAAGTCATTCTGGTAGACTGTATAATAATAACAATAATAATTATTATTGTCATTACTAATGTTGATGTTGTTTGTCACTATTGTTGTTATTCACATTTATTCTGATTGTGCCTTGGGGCCAGCCAAGAACGGTGTCCGTTAGTGCCATATGCAGACAAGCAGTTGCTGCCCCAAAGAGTTTACAAACTGAAGAAACCCCATGGATGCAGAAGGGGAGGGTGGGACAGTGGGAGGGTGCTTGTGGGCAGAGCCAACAGCCGGGGACATCGCAGCCTCCCACGGGTGTTTGTTTCTCAGTCAGTGGAGTTAGGCTAAGGGGGCTGGGGAAGGAGCACAGCAGAGAGCCACGGCAGGACTGGTATGGGTGGACCATGAAGAAGGGAGTCAAGGCCAGCATTTCTGGATTTCCTTTGCATTTTTCTCCCAGGGCCAGGCGGGTGTTAGCAGCATCCCAGTGTGTGTGACAAGTACATCCACTCCTTGGATCTGGGTGTGTAAAAGGTCTGTGGGAAGTGTCTGCCCCATAAAGTTGCATTTTACCAACTCTTGGATCAGTGCAGAAATCCCTCAACTGCTAGGTCATCCTCCTTCTGTATAGACTGGGATTTTGGGCTGCTGCTTCTCTGCCAATAGGTACAGCATGTCTGTTTTAGCCTTCACACCTATCCCCAAGAAAACTGCAGTGGCAGTGGGGTTTCTCTTAGCCTGTTGTGTTCACACCCAAAGAGAGGAGGAAAAAAATACCCCAACAATTAATGAAAGTGAGAACTGTCCTGAACCTTCTTCATTCCCTCATCAAATGGTTTCCAGGTGTTTACTCATATGGAGAAAGAGTTGTTGCCAACCACTGCTCCCTTCCCAAAGTGGCTGCGCTTCATTTCCCCCCCGTGACCCTCAAGTAACTTCACTGACCACTTCTGTAATAGTAAATAAAACAAGCTGTGGCCTGTTCTTCGAGCTTCACGGCAGGTAGCATGACCCAGCTAAAATCTCTTACCCTGCAAAGCAGGTTGGCCTTGACCCTGCTGGGTATCAGGGTCCGGCCCTGACCCATGCCGTGCCTGGCAGAGTGCACTAACACGGGAAGGGGCTGCCGCGCTGTCTCAGGCCGGTGCCTGCGCCCATGTTTTGGCCTTGATTAGTTTATTAATAGAGCCACTAAATATGTTGCCTTTGCCAGAGCCCTGCCACTGTTTCTCCTTCCTGCCATTTTCAGAGTGTTTGTTCATTGTTACTTGAAATAAATGAAAGCAAAACTCATACAAATTATTTGTTCCCCGAAAAATGCAAGAAATGGTCTCATTACTCGGGTTGTGGAGATAACTGATCAGCCCTCTTGCATTTTGGAACGAGTACATGTAACAACTAATGGCTTTTCACCAACAAGAATTTCAATTACAAGAATATAAATCCAGACAAACTCCACTGAAGTCAAGTCTTTTATTCTTGATTTACTCCCTTATAATTTAAAGCACTGTAGCTATATTGTGCTGGAAAAATAGAGGAACTTTTCAAATCTCAGAAGTCTGAAATTCTCAAAATGACATATGTGGCTATGATTTCCTGCGTGAAGTACAAATTATCAAGAATGTTTCTGCAGACCTGAGAGATGCCAGAAACCAATTTTTTTCATCTACATTTCAACAGTTATTCCTATCCTGTTTTAACTTTTGTGTAAGTAATAAGGATGGATGAACCTGCTTCCCTTCATTTTTCAGTCTCTGTATTTTCACTCTTCATTAGCTTGTGTCTCCTCTGTTCTCTCCCCCTTTCCCACAATCTCTTATTAGTGGAATATGAAGTCATTTATTATCAGCCTGAATCAAACCTTCAAAACTACAATGTTCAAGTGGGTCCTACATAAGGCACGAACTAGGAACTAGCCCATTCAAAATGTGTAATACATCATCATTTTGGTGCCTAAGAGTATCTAGCATGAGAGAAATGTGTAACAGCATTTTTCTGACAAGGTTTCTTATAATCAGAGAACATCTAATCTATTTATTTATATTGGGTACGATGTGGGGAGTTCACAGTTGCATATAGTAACCTGTCATTCGTGAAAGTCTCGGATTTGTTTTGGAGGACTCTGTGTCTGTCGTGGGAGGGATAAGACAGATGAATGCGAGGAAATAGTTGAAAGGTTCAGCTTCCACTAGAATAAATCTGAATAGCCTTGAGCTGACAGATGTAAAAGGACAATTGTTTAACAACTTCCTTTCTACCAAGAGACAATATTCCAAGCCCCTGCAAAATACAATACACCATACAATATAAACACAATGCAAGTATGCTTAGCAAATTAAATAGCTGGGATAAGAATATTTGGATGGCTGGCCTTATTTTCTTGATTTCTAATTTTCCAGAAATGGAAATGGCTAGATCTCAGCTTACAAATGTCTTAGTTAATTTAAATCTCCATTCCTATTATCCCTTACCGAGCCTCCTGGTAAGCTGAGTAGGTTTCATAGTTCCACAGAAGAGTTTTGCTTAATAGAATAGTATTTATCTTGGCCATTAAAAAGTTCTCTGTGTCAAGCAGAACTTCTCAGATTAAAAATCCAAAATGTGAAGGAAAGACTGTGGAAAAACACTCCCTTGAATAAAATGAACAGAGGTACTTCCAGATTGTCAGACCCCCACAAAATAGAGAAATGCCCACATTCTGTAAAAGGTACCTTCTACTCATTGCCCGAGGTTTCTTCAATAACTGTTTGTACTCAGTGTTGAGGGAAAGAGGCAGAAAAGGACAACGGTACTCAGTAGATGCATGATCGAGCTGATCCCATCTCCAGCTCTCACCATGGTCAGGGAGTGTCTTGGCTGCATGGCTTGATGCCATTTTCATCTCCTCTACTACTCCCAGTAGTACTGTTGGGTTGAAACAAAATTATTTTAGGGATGGGATAGGAAGGACCATCAGAGCAGGAAATCCATCACTTTGTTCCTTCTACTCTAGTCATACATACAGAAGGCCAGAGGTAAAGAGGTGTAGCCCTTTGCTTTAGCACTGATCCACGTAGCCTGTGCTTCTGCAGAGGATTGTATTATGGCCATGCACCTGAACAGCTTCCCTGGTTAAATTAGGGCACTCAGTCCACTACCGCTCCCCCGAAGCATTCACATCCAGTGCTGACTGTTTCAGGCACTAACTCTACTATCACCCCATGGCCTACGGCAACAGATTTCTCTGTCCTTGTCCCTTTCTGCATCTCACCAGACCCTGAAGGGCCGGTGAAACAGAGTTCTGTTTACTTCTGCCCCACTATGACCAGACACTATGTACACCAGATGTGCATCAGAGGAATCTCATTTGCCCACTCAGATGGCTCTATTTCTGTAAACCATAAAAAGGAATTGTTTCTATTTATTGTCATTGATATACCCTGAGCGGAGGAATGTCACAAGCCCCATGTAATTATTAGCCTAAAATAGGGCTAATTCTGAAATAGCAAGGAAAAAAATTCTCAAGATACTGCTGACTGAATTCTATATTTGTGAAACTTTTGTGATGAGATGCTTTATTGTCAAACTGGCAGGAAAACTGAGAACAGTACTTGCCATACGGGAATTGTGGCATGTAGATGGTAAGTTTTAAGGTCAATTACAAATCACAGTGAATACATTTGCATATTGTATAGTGGCTGAAAATGAATGTGCTATTGTGAGCATCTATTTAAGATCCCCACACTCCAGTTGGCTCTGCCTGCTCCATTTCAGTATAGTATCTGGTAATAGAATTATACTGTGAACAATATACATGCTGAAGAATAATAGGTTGAAATTAATTCCCCCAGTGGTGTTTTCATCACACCTTCACCTTCTTGGCAACAGTGAATATCTGTAGCTTATCTTAGACACTACACTAGGAACAGACATTTAAATTTATTTTAAGCAGCTTGAATTAAAAAAAGAAGTCCTCTATTCTTTTTAAAGTTGCCTCTCTTCTACTACTCTCAGCTCTTCTGCTTTTTTTCAAAAGTGCTCACATATATTTGAAACAATAATTCTTTACCCTAAAGCATTTTCTCAAGATTAATAACATAACCAAGCATCATACCATTTTTCTTGGCAACAATCAGGAACTCATTTCATCCCTGAAGTTTATCAGTTCAGTTCAATTCAGCAGGACTTTATTTTTGACATAAAGAGCCATACAAAGATTCTCAAACTATAGAAGAGACAGACACCCTCAGGTA
Organism: Aptenodytes patagonicus; assembly: GCF_965638725.1. Classification (NCBI taxonomy): domain Eukaryota; kingdom Metazoa; phylum Chordata; class Aves; order Sphenisciformes; family Spheniscidae; genus Aptenodytes; species Aptenodytes patagonicus. Next base: position 156,356,654 of record NC_134950.1, read on the forward strand.
CCTGTCATAGGTAATCAGAAATCATACTCAGAATGTGTAGCTTTGCCTTGTACATCCATTTGTCAGGAAAGTCCAGTCTTGGACACAGATCACTGCTTTGTAAATGGATCATCTGTTGTCTAAAATAGTGAAGTGGAAATAAATCTTATGACATATCTTGAGCCTTTCTTCTGTTGATTTTTTTCCTAAACTAGAATAAATTGAGGGATTATATCTTGTATTTCATAGCTAGAGAACTTAAAGAAAAAGTCTTAGAGATCTAATGAATATAGATGTCTCCTGGGAAAGAAACAAAGAAAAGAAAGGGTCAACGAATAAAATAATTGCATAGATAAACAGAAAGATCTGCCTGATCCTACAAAGGGATGACAAAGAAATGAAACAAAACTCATCAATGGACATAGTATAAAAAATTACCAGGTTTTGCTAGATCACTGGCGAAGCATCATAGCAGAGGTAAGCCTCAGTAGCCCCTCTTACTATCTTCATGAGTCTTCCATAGTGGATACATCTGAAATGCTCATTTTAGTTCAGGTTATATGTACTGGCTTTAGCAACACTTCCAGTTTTAGGTGTCTTGTACTCTTGATTTTTCTAAGGGAGAAGAAATATTTTGTGTGGGCCCACTACACAACAAAAAGTATAATGTGACATCAACATGAAATACTAGAAAAGCCTGAATTTTAAGCATAAGGTAAACATTAGCTTAGTTCTTATCTTTCAGGACAAAGAGCATCTTTCGATACAGGTACATTTGACAGTTCTTAGTCACTAGCCCTCCCATCCCCACTACAAGGAGGTTCAGTTAATGGTCCTGATAACTGCATGGGTGCAATGCCAGCAGCTTTATCAACATGTGAGTGTCCGTGATGAGGATACAACTGACCTTAATTCCACTTTCAGACTCTTCTGGTGACTTGCTGTATGACCTTCAGCAAGGAACTCCTCTGCACACTGTTACTCTCAACGGAATAAAGAGATAATGATGTCTACCCACCTGGTAATGAGATTTGAGGGCTGCTGATAAAGTGCAGGCCAAATTCTTGGTATTATCAGCACTTATGTGACTTCAGCAGCGTCAGTCAGTTAGTCTTTGAGGGGAGCAGGAGCTGGGTTGGGAGCAGTAATTGGAAGTAAAAGCAGTTCATACAGAGGGCTGTTTAATGTGGTATTCTGGGCATTGAACGGTATCACAGAGGGGTTTATTTGCACCTTGTGTACCTCATTATGTCTCAGATGATAACGAGAAGGCAAGTAGCTTACTATAGAAAAATACTTTATCTTCAAATTTTTGCTTTGTGAGTGAACTTCTGTCTGCTTAATCTATAGCTGGATGCTCCCTGCTATCTGCTTTGAGTAGGAAGGTGGGCCAGATGACCTCCAGAGGAGCTCTCTTCCAACCCAAATTCTTCTATGATCCTAATTCAGTGCTGTTGCCTTCATTTCCTCCATCCCTTTATTGCTGCTCTTCTTACAATACATTATTTTTCTTTGGAATCCGTAGTTCTTTCTTTGATATATTTCTCTGATATTTTTTACATGGGCCAACTAGTGGTCAAAAGAAAGTTATGAGCATTGTTACTTTTAATACTAAGTCATCCTTGTTAACAAAATATACCCCAGACATAGGCCTAGGCAAAGGTGCTGGATGTACCAATTAAAGGTCAGAACAGTTTTGACAATGCAAATGCCAAAGAAAGTTCTCTTTCAAGTTTCATTTTCTATTCATCCACTGCATGTTTTCAGTGGAAACTCAAGAGCATCCCGCCACCTTCCTCATTATTGTCCATAATCACACCAACTGTTTTCTCTTCAAGCACAGACTCCTATCCAAGTTCATAAATTACGTTTTACAAACTTTGGCTTGCTCATTATAAAAATGCAGAAACACTCCCATGCCAGAAAGTGGGAAGCTCCGCCCCACTGCATCTGACCCCAGTATTCAGCTGTCTTTGTAAAGATTTTGAATGCTGGAACTAGATCTGAGAGAAAAATCACTGTGTTATTTAAAAATGGTGTGAACTAGTGTATAACAGGTGCAATCTTTACTTTTACATAAATATTGTGGTCATTCCAGCAGGAGAGGCCTTTCTCTAGAAGCCAGCCTGTTGCTTTTTTATTGCAAAAGTGTGTTGAACTGGTGTTAATTTTTTTTAAACAAAATATCAAAGACGGTATGCTTATATGGAAAATAATTCTAAGGAAACTGAATAGGATGTTGCTACAGCAGTCCACATGACAGGACTTGTACAGTTCCCAACTGTTTACAGAAGTCTGTGAAAAGTTGCATTTTATTTGGTTTTTGTCGTTTGCAGGGTCTTCGTGTATACAGATGTTCTCCTTTTGGGTGAGCAAATGCATATGTTGACATGGATAAAAAACCAAAGTGTTCTGATATGCTTTTATCTTTTACTTTTACTGCATGTGGTAGAATTATTGAATCATGAAACAGAAGTAAAAAGGAAGGTGTTTTACACTAAAGAAATTAGCCATGCATTCAGGGAACAGACTAAGCTTTTCTTTTTTTTTTTCCTTGTTTTTAACACACTTTTAATCCTGCCTAGCCAGAGAGAAGGAAAAGAGAAAAATGGTGACACAAGCTTATGTAAAGACCAGTTTGCCTAGCAATATCGCTTGAGTCCATGGGAGTGTGAAGGATTTGGTGCACTGGTTTCCAGTTGTCACCGTGACAGCATGAAGGGACAGGCTGCAGCTCATCTTTACTCAGGCAGAACAGCTTCAGCCATATCCACTCCCCAACAGGGATTCCATAAATGCAACTACCATTTCAAAAACAAATACATCAAAGAATTGGAAGAGACATTTGTCATCTATCTAGAAGTTTAATTAGACACAAGTCAAATAAAGTCACCATCCATCTAGAGATTTGGAAGCACAAACAACCATACATCTTTTAACTGTTTTAATGACTCAAAACCCTTAAAAAGAGTACAGTAGCCCATCAGGCAGTGGACAGCATACACATTTTAGCAAATATAACTGGTAGCAATGTGCTCATTCCCAGGATATTTTGGCACCAGATACAAAAATTAATGGCTTTACACTTTACTCTGTCTCAGTTCTAGTATTAAGACATGACAAGTTAGGCTTTTTATTAAATGTTGTCCAAGTCAAATGCTAACATGGGAAAGCACCAATGTGAAGCATTAAGCACATCCTTCCTGTCAGAATCAATGACAGCTTTGTGAGCATTTTATCTGAAGAAGGACTTAGTCAAGCTGGGAAGGAAAACTATGTGGAAGTTTTGTTAAATTTTGTTTTATTCTTTGTTTGAATTCTCAGAGGGCCTAACACACAGAGCAAGTTTTCTCTCCTGCAAACTGGTCTGAGTGCATGAGGCCCCACTAAAGATCTAAAAGGGAAAACCATGAAGCAGAAAGGTGATCAGTGTCAGAGTGGTGATGAGGGAAGCACTAGTGGCTAGTTATGCAGTACAGAGTGCCATACTACAGGGGGAAGAGAGACAGACTAGTGGAAATCAGCTGATGTTCTCATCTGTGCATTACTTTAGATGCATTGACAGAAGCAGACATGATTATTTATCTGGGAGAAAATAGCCTGGTAGTAGATACAGATCTCAGCCTCATTAAGATAGAGATGCATACGATATCCTTGAGGCAGGCAATACAGAATATAAAATGGATCTGGAAGAAGTACTGTCAAATTATGTTTAAAGGGGGTCAAAAAAAGAGACAATTGAAAATACTTTGATAGAACAGAGATTTGATAATGTGACCCTTCAGGCTTAAGGGTATTAAAATATGGTCTAAGATGCATTAGTTCTTTGTGTTAGCAAACCCAAAAGGCTTACACCTATTAATTAGATATTCCAGCAGATGTAGTGAATGCAAACTTACTGGGCCCTTTGAAGAAGCATCTGACATGATAGGTTTTCTTGCTTCCCAAGAAAATCACTTACAGACAGAAAAATCAACACTGATGTCTTATCACCCATTGGATAACAGTGTCATTGACCGCAAAGTGATTTCGCAAAGGCACGGCTAGGTAAAGAAGGAGGGAAGAGGAATGCATTTAGAAAAAAATTGACCCATTCTGGAATGCCAGAATGGTGAGAGTCACAAGCCATTTTAGACCACGATCTATGCACATCAAGGGTTAACTTATTTCTGCAGTTCCTGGTTGAAATGAGGAGAATAAAGTTGCTTCCAAAAAGACTGTGACTGATGAGCATTGACCTTTGATGTTTGACTGATTTGATATTGTTTGCTGATATTTATTATTTAGCATTTATTGACCAGAAGAGGAAAGAAAAAATGCCTGGTTACTACCTCAAATTAGTGAATACTGTGGACTTCAGAAGATACGAAATTTTGTGGAAACCAATCAGGCATTGGGCAATATTAGTAGATTTTCATGTCAAATGTTTTTTTTGAAAAGAAACAGATTAATATGGAGCAGGCATTATGCAGTTTAAAAATAAATTTCCTGTTATTAGAGTAGGTCACTATTACAGGATGTTTGCTATGTAGAATAAACCTTTGGGGATAGCAATCATATTGGACAGAGAGCAGACTGTGACAACAATAATAAAGTATACAGCACAACAGTGTGGGAAAGGCAGAAGAAAGAAAAAACTACAGCACTGTATATTCTTAACAGAGATTCACATTGAGATATAACCTTAAATAATTACAATAGCTGAAAGTGTTTTCTCTTCTTTTCCATACATTTCCTTTGTCTGCCAGAATGAAAAAGAAAACATGCTTTTATGGATTCATTTCATTGTACTTTATTTATTTCCTGATTTGTACAAGACTCAGAATCCATGTGCAGTAGTGACAAACACTACATGCCATGCTATTGATCAGTGCCAGCATATAAACCCACCAAGACAGCAAACTAAACGCCAAGCCCCTTCTGACAAAGCCTGAGATGAAAGCTGAATTGGATGCCAGACCCTGAAAACATCTTGTTTGTTCTTGTTGAACACAGAAGACAAGACCATGAGAGCTCCACCCTGCTTGGCTGCCCCCAGCAACAAAATATGAGCACAGATATCTCAGCTGGCTTTTAATATCACTGCAAAATTGTTACCACGAGGCTGAGGCAGTCACAGCAGAGCAGGACTCCAGCCATGCAGAACTTTAGAGAGCTATCTCAGCAGCTTGACTTGAAGCCAGATGCAAACAGGAAACCGGTACAGCTGTTTGTGTCTGCTGGTGTAGTTATTTTCTTTATCTGGGGTTTTATTCTACATTCATCACCCCGGTATCAGGGCACTTCTACTCACAGCATCTAAAACAATCATCTGCACCAACTCAAATTTCCAAAGGGCTCTCAGAGGTATCTTAGGGAAAGCACCATGCAGTAATCAGGTCTGGGATCTTGCAAAATCAAGACAAATATTGCCCAGTGTCACAGTTTTTATGTGACAGTTGTAAATGTAAAGAAGCCAGCTGCAGTGTCAAAGCCATCTTCAATACGCGACCTTTTGGACCTGATGTGGAACAGCCAAGACTCTTCTGTCATTCAGTGACACACTCATGTTTAATCACCTACCACCTGCTGGTATGGTATCGATAACATAAACACTTCGTGGCAGTGACTTAGGCCTTTTTTCGTGAAGACACAGGTGTTAGTGCAGTGCAGGACACTGTCTGGATGAAAGTTTTGGGGTTCAGTAATAAAAATTAATCAGGAAGGACTGTGTGTGCCTTCTCTGGTGTGAGTTTCTGCCACCTCAGGCAATGCCTTAAGCAAATGGAAAAGGCAGGTATTGGTCATCATATAGGTTCAATAAAAAAAATGTGCAGCTCCGTATTGCCTGATTGATGGCAAGACAACTTAATGGTTCTGTTATCTCCCTAGGCATCTTCATTTAAAAGTACCACTGTTTCAGCAATTGGAACTCTATTTACATAAGACTGGATTGTGACTAGTCAATGGACAGGTGCTTAAAGTGAATTAAGATCTATTGGACAAAACCTCAGCTCCCTGACTTTGGCCAGCTAAACAGATGCATGAATACAACTTGGTCCAAGGAGGAGATGGAGGAGCTGTGTTCTTCAGACGTTCCAGTGTCATTCTTTCAGACTCTGAGCTGAGCAAGACAGCCCTAATGACACAGCCTGTCCAAGACATCTATTCCAAACCAAGAAAGAACCTCTGCACACACTTACTCTGTCATTCTTGGGGTGTCTGGTGTTATTGCAAAACACTTCATTGCTTTTTCTTGACACAGGGTTTAGTGCTTGCACTAATTAAATATAGTCTCCACTTCTCCCAGAAACATTTCCATAACAGCAGGGTGAAACCAGTGTCATTAATTTCATACTAGGCCAGAAATCTATCTTTAAGAGGCAAATTCCTTGCTGATGGTGGCACATCAAAGTGCTGGTGCAAGGACAGGAGTCAGTGGGTTGGATTCTCCAGTCCGTCCATGATAGTCTGTATTTTTCTGACAGTGCATAAAAGTTTTAACTGATTACTTGGCTTTAGTCCCCTTTGTAGGGTCCAGATGTCAAGGCCCTGGTTGTCCCTGGGGTGTTACCAGGAGTGGGAGGAGTGGTCATGAATTCCATGCCCACCTTCTTCCCAGTTGCCTAAGCCAGCTGTGCTAGTTATTTCTCATCACTATAAAACAGCCTGAAGCCTGCTTTGCTTTATGCCAAGGACTGGTGTAGGCAGTGCCCAGCACAGGCAGAATAAACTACTGACCTTTGCCATTCTGTTCTCATAACTTGCAAATGAGCGCAGCTTAGCTGGTCCAGGAGCCTGGCCAGCATGTGACAAAAGAGAATGAGGAGTTAAGTGTTCCCTTCCTCTCTCAAATATCTGAAATTCATTTGGCCACTCCATGGCTGGAAGCCACTGCACCTGTGAGTATATCCCAGGGGGTCACTGTGGCCTGTCTGCCTCAAAATGTCAAAAAAACTCAGCAGATTCTACAGTGGGAAAGTGAAGAATAACAGTCTGCACCACTGGATTTTCATTTTGGATAGTAAAACACTATTTATTTTCCTTTAATTATAGAGCAATCATGCTCCTCTGAAACACGGCTTGCAGATTTCACTATAACTTCTCTCTTAATTGGATGTTTGTGAATGTAAAGGTTTCTACCATGACTTGTGGAATGAAACAAAAACATCGTTTCTACATTAATTTAATTCTCTTATTTCCACCCATTCTCTCACAATCAGGTTTCCTTGATATGCTTAATCTTTTGCAATGGTTTCCATGGCAACTCCTCTTCATTGTGGTGCCACCAAGGACTCCTGTAATCAGGAAGCCCAACTTTGCCAAGGGATTGGTTTTTGCCTTTTTCCTCCTGGCTCTGCCTCAGCAGACCCCAGCGGCACCGCTGCTTCCTCCTGCCCGCCCCACCTTCCCCACAGTCACACCCAAAGGCAAGGGCAGGAAGCACACGGTGGGACGTTATTAAGGTTTTATGATTATTGCTACAGCCAAAGCTCCCTTTTCGAGCCCTGTTACATGTCTTTGGCTACGGCTGCATTCCTAGTAAATTCCCATCAGAAAGGTGAGGTACTCATAGCTGTTCATCCTCAGAAATTCAAAATGTTATCCTTGCCGTAGTGTCCAAACCTACAAAACAGCTCGTCTACAAAGCACAGTATCATCTGTGCGGTGTTCAGTTACACGAAGCAGCCTCTTCTGTACAGCACAATACCACAGCTGTAGTGTACAGTATGTGAATTATCCCATACTGTACTGCACACATCCATAGCAGTAATATACAGATACATAAATTAACTCCTGCTGTACAGCACAAAACCATAGCCGTAGTATACAGCTGTATAAAAATAGCTGATGCCAGGCTGAGCTGGCTCCAGCAGTGTTTGGATTATACATTGCAAGAACTGTACTTTGTTGCTCTAATTTCCTTCCTACAATTCACCTCCCCCTCCCCCAGACCAACCAGCTCTGAGGAATGGACTGTATGACTGGCAAATCAAACATTATTATTTATCACTGTAATTACTTTTCTTGGCCCAATTGCAGAGCCTGGGAAGCTAACCACAGTCTCTAGAGTGCAACCTTAACTACAACATGTTTCTGAGCCACCATTACCTCATTGTTAGTCATGTTTAACCAGAAAGAATTTTGAAACTTCTTTTTTCCCTGAAACCTCTCAAACCACGTATGCTGCACAGATCAGCGTGAGAATCTCTGCATATGCATCTCTGTGCTTCCAGCTAACCACTGACTTTGCCAAAACCTCAAGCGTGTAGTCCAGGCTGAGGGATAGGCAAGTATTTTTTCTTCCCCTAGTCACAAGTAGTGTGAATGGTTTAACCACAACAATGATATAATTTTCTACTGCAAAGTAGGTCATTCATACTTTTTTATAGAAAACAATGCTACATTCAGCCTACTGCTTCTGTTCAAGGCAAGTAAATACTTTGTTTACTAATTACATTAGTTTTGAATGCCCACGTAAGGATATTTAAACTCCTCTTCTGAAATGTGACAGCTACGTGATACCTAACTGATGACTGCAAGGTCACTGAATGGAGAAGGTGACTTAAAAAATACCGTGCTTCTCAGCAGTGTGCCTGCTTCTCATGGCTAATCACCAGCTTTTTGTGTCCAGTGTGAGAGGCCAGGGTACAGTCCCAGCGCTTATCCCCTGTCCCAGGTATTCCTGCCCCATCCCATGTGCCCATCCGCACTAGTGTGTAACTATCCCAAAAACTAGCTTTTGTTTGCAGGGTTATTTTTCTCTTGGCTCAGTTAGTTGATCCAACTCACCTTGCCACCACACAGGCGCTAGTGTCAACAAGCAGCAAGGAGCAGCAGTAAGTGTCCAGGGGGGAGTGAGGTGGAGGAGGCCTTTCCTTTCAGGCCTCATTTTATGCATTGTTTTTCTTACTGTGTATACTATACTGCGTATTACTTTAAAGTAAACAGACATTAAAAAGGAAAACTTTTGTGATGGCTCCTTCCACACCTATAATATAAGAATCTTTTTCTTGGATCAGTCTCATCTCCTTTCCGCAGGGACTCACAACGCTGCTTTACAAGTAGGAATACATCTGCGTTTTCCTACTGCACAGTGTGACCTGAGACAGAGGAAACGCTCAAACCTGCTTGTGGCTTAAGCTAGATTTGTACCTGGGATAACCTGTTTCTGTTATAATGTACCACATTATAACAGAAAAATTACAGATGTGTGGCAACATCACGACCCTTCACAGCTACCCAGTGAATGTGGTTACCGTATGGTTATGAAAGTGACTGGCATTTTTCAACCTCTGCTCTCCAGCTAACTGCTATTTTACAGGCTGTGTGGAAAGGGCCGATGATTATAGAGCCAGCTGGGTGAGGGAGAGGGAGGGAACAGCTCGGACACTTTTTAGCTAGCCTTTCTTAACAATCGTAATCAAGCAGAAGGAGTGCTAGTTCTCATTGTCTTTGTACAGGCAGGGGTAGGCAGGTTATTGCTAACTGCCAGCTACCTGTGAACACTTGAATTAAAGCTCAGCAGCCACACTGTTTTTTTTCAGGGCTTGAATAGTCATTTGTGAACTCCTGAAGTGGCAGCCGAATGCTGCAGAGGTGGAGAACTGCTTGCTGTCCACCTGTAAAAGCATCTGGGAGGAGGGCAGAGAAAAGTCCCAGCCAAAGCAGCTGGGCAAGGCGGGAGAGCAAGAGCAGCTTAGCCCTTCCTGTGGCACAGCCTTGTCCCCACGACCAGCTGCCCTGGGGAAGCCCTTGGGGCTTCGTAACAGTTTGAATGGCAGAAGAGCCATGTCTTCAGTTTTAGGGCATAAGATGTAGGAGAAATGCAGCTCGTTATAAAAGAGTTTCAAGGAGAGAAAAGGCACACGGTTCTGCGCTCAGTATAGTGAACTTATTCACACCACTTGCTGAAGGTGCCGACCTTTGGCGGGGACTCTGAACTCAGGGCAAAAAGTTATCACAGTATCCCTAGTTACAGAGGGCAATTTACTGAGCAATCAGCTATTCAAAACCACTGTTACTGCCATGCTTGTGTATTCACCGTCAGGTACAAATGATGCCATGGTGGCATGGGATGTATATAAAAGAGAGGTAGACAATTATCCGTCAGTAAAAAAGATGTATATATAGGAAAGACAGAGCAGTTGTTGTTCCTCTGTGTATGAGGGGCACTGAAAAGTCTTGGATTAATCATTGTCAAAGAACAGGCGAGTCCCTGGGAATAAGCTTGACAGGAAGAACACTGAAATAAAGTTAGTACAAATCTTTTGAGGCAGGCTTGGAAGCCAAAAATCCTGCAAAAATAGTATATATTTGGAGAAAATATTTTTTCATGAAAATGTTCTCATTTTTGTCCAACTTAGACAAATTTGTATTCAAATAATTGCTAGATTTAGTTAGAAAATTATTTATGGGATCTTTCCTGCCCTAGTTGCCATGAAAATAGTAAGAATTTTTGTCACTACTTAAATGGGACAAACAAATGTCCTAGAGCTTGACTTTTTACAAAAACAATGTAGACCTGAAAGTCTAGTAAAGGTACCTCTAGTTTTGAACTTTGATTTGCAGTTGTAAATATTAGTATTTAGCTTCTAAAACTTGAATGAAAACACCATGACTGCTTATATGAAAAAAAATGTGTTGGTAATTATTTACAGGCATGAAATTTTATCTGCAAGAAAGGACTCAATGCTGAAAATCTGCCCCTATAAAAATTAGTAATGAATGTTCCAGTTAATATTTCCCAAACATTCCTCTGTTGCAATGCTGGCCTAGCTTTTCTATTTTAACACTTGCATTTTGGATGAGGCACCTGCAGAAGTACATTTTGCTCTAAAATGGAACTTTTGCTATAGCACAGCGGAAGAAATCAACTCAGACATTTTTATGATCCCCAAATACACACAGCCATGCAGACTACAGACACAGGAGTCGTCATTCATATAGTCCTAGCTGCTGTTTTGGTTTGGTTTTCTGCCACAGCTGTAATAGGATCTTGCTTCAACCTTACCTCCCTGTCCCAGTTCCCCGGCTAGCAAGGTTCCCAGCCAAGACCTCAACCATGTCTGGGGGAACGTTTTGTGTTCAGACCTCTCTGATTTGAAGAATCTTGTTGTACACTCACAACATACCATTCCTGACCTATCTTTTGCACTTCCCAAATCCTGACACACCCTCAGTAAGAGTCTACATGCATACACCTTGTGCACGCTTCGAGGAAGATTTCTCTTCACTTTCCCTTCCCGTTTTCCTTGAATTTCCTACTAGGGTAAGTCAATGGGAAGGCTGAAAGCAGCAGTAGAGCACAGCACCAGATAAGACTGTTCCTTGTTTGTTCTTCCCGCAGACAGCGCTGCTGTCATCTTAGCTGTCCTCTGTACCTCCAGCGAAGGCACAAGGGAAGCTGCAGGCACCTTATGCTGCAATCTCTCCTTTCCTCCACAGACTGTCCCTTTCAGCAGCCCTCTGCAGGGAAGGAATTCAGCCCGTTAACTAATTTATCAACATTTACATTACAAATATTAGGTAATTAAATGATACCACTTCTTTACCATGTACTGCATATTTCTAGCAAAACTTTGCTAGCTGGATAAAACATCTCGAAGGGGCTAAGGAGTTTAGCTTTCCAGCCACTCATTCCATTTGGTGTTATCTATGTTTATTTTTGCTTCTCCAGCTACAGATATACAAAGCAATGAAAACAAGCTGCAAATCCACATACTTGCCTTTGGAGTCTTTGATCCTTAAGACAAATGTACGGTTATTAAAACAGTTGTCAGACACTTACAATCTAAGTGTTGCGAATGGATTTTTTTTCTCCTTCTCCTTTCCCCTCTTCATAATTTATGCAACATTTGCTCACAGGAGTGCAGCTTTGGCTGATGCAGCAGTATAAAGTAACTAACTTACCTGAAGCAAAATAATAACGGATCTTTGGGGACATCCCACCATGAAAGGAGCCAAGATTAAGGAAAGCAGAAGTTTAGAAAGTTGGACTGAAATTAATCCAAGCAAAACATGCATACACCAGCTACTTCATTCCAAAGGAGGCAGGTGGCAGGCTTACGTCCTCCTGTTCTTCAGCTACCCATTTCCTTTTGTGGTCATTTTTCATATGAGTTGCTTCCTTTTCTTGCAAGTCAAAATCTGAATATATTCTTTCTGTACTGTGCTTGCAGTTTCCAACCCAGCTTACACATAAAATAATTCAACCGCAGCTTCCTACATTCCAAGTTTATCTTGCTTCTGCAATCACTTTCCTCTCCTCTCTTTTGGATACTTCAGCATCAGGAGGATGTGGGCAAATCAAAGGGAACTGAGAGAAAACAAGCTGAAGGAATTGAGAGTCTGAATGAAGCCATATTAAAATCTGGGTAAATTATGACATAGGGGAATGCGATATCTGTCCAATATTCATTTATTTGGCATGAAGCAATAATTGAAAGATTCTGCCCTGGACTCTCAGTGTCTTAGCACGCAATCAGCAGTACAACTGAATCACAGATGTATTCAAACAATCAGTTCGGGAGAGCTCAGTCAGTCCAGCACATACAAAACCTTCCTTGTTTTTAACAGCACGAAGAGAGGGCAGGGTCAAAATATACTGTAGGTCAGAATGATCATGCAGATGACTACTCCATATGCAATACAGAATAAGGTCCAGAATTTACCAAAGGACAAAGTCAATGCCTTAAAAGTTGTTCTTAGTTCTAGTTCATTGATTTTATTATGAATGCATAATAGCTGGGGCAAAAATAGCTAAGACTTACGTCTTCAGACAGAGCATATATGTTTTGGACATATATGTTCAGCTCCTAGGACAAGGAAGCTATGATGGTGTTGTAGTTATGGGTTGTGTAAACCTTGTTCAGCTTTATAATACACAATACACACTTATGTAGTTGGATAATAAAAAGATGCATCATATTTGTGAAAAACACCCTTTACTGTAGCCTAGAGAAAGATTCACAAGAACATACTTTTCAGGTGTTCTTGCAAGTATTCATGCTGCATCTGAGTGATAGCTCCTGCTGCCTTATATATTGAGGCAGTGTCATTTCAGCACAGACACATCAAGGAAGAAACGAGTCAGATCTAAAAAAAACAAACCAAACCCAACTGTTCCAGGTGTTGCACAGCTAGTGAAGGTTTGTTGCCTTTGGATTTGTATCCTGTGTTCTCCAGCATCACCAGTAACTCTATGTTTCTTCCTAATCTCCCACCTGCACGTCCCTAAATCTTCCCCACATATGCCAGCCCAAACCACTAGTGTGTAGTATCTCCCAATACTTCCACACCATGTTCCTGCATTAGCTGCAGCTGCCTTTCATGTCCCCACACCCACCGAGCTCCCTAGTGCCTCCAGAAGCTTTCCTCATCCTCTCTGCCCCCTATGATGCTGCTGTGTCTCTCCTTCCTAGCCACACAAAGTGGGGGTTGCTATTGTCACCCCCACTACAACAGCCTGAGATATTTCCTCTTATCGCTATGGGGCCTTTGCCAGACCTTGCAACTAGGAAGGAGATGGAGGGATTGATAGTGCAGGGTTTCATACTCATTCACTGTCACCACCTCTGTGGCCAGGAGCCCAGGCAGGCAGGATGGCTTTCTTGCTGCAGTGGCATAACTGTGAGCAGGCTGACCGGGGCAGCGGGGACTGAACTCTCTCTCTTGTATAGGATCTTGCTACATTGGTACACATAAAATTTGTATGCACTTGATATCTGAGACATTTAATCCTTCGTAAAATTTGTTAAACTTTCATCACAGCTTCTAAAATTCCTGGGGGAACACATGAGCAGACAGACAGACAGATGGACACAGACGAGTAGCACTGTTGTGTACATCTCATTTCCTTAGAAAATCAGGGTAAGAAACTCAGGAGTTGAAACAGCAGCACTGCCTCTACCTCACAAAAGCAGCTACTGAAACAATATAGGAGGTTGCTGTACAGATTTCTGGCTTCCTCATCCCTATTTCTCAGAAAGAAGGTTTACTTCCATAATCAGCTTTATGCTTGCTAGACCAAAGCATGAAATCATATTTCTCTGATCCAACTTATCTGGACATCATTCTCTCCTAATTTTCTTTTTGTCTACTGAAGGAACTGTACAGATACACAGACACACACATATATAAAAAGCCTAGGTCCCACCTGCTTGGTCAGTAATTTAGCACAGTTATTTAGGAACTAATTCAAGATTTTTTTTCCCCAGGAAAGGAAAACTATTTTCACCAGCAAAAAAATTTAAAATAATCCAGGTTGGAAATTTAAAGTTATTACTGGATTCATTAGAGCTTCAATCTTCCTAGCTGAGCTGCTGACAGGATGAGATTTAACTGAAATCAGTGGATCCAATTAGAGCCAGGGGTCCGCACATTGAGCACTTCCAGAGTACAAATTATTGGCGACATTTCTAAACAGTGATTGACAGCTGAAGCCAGCCACGTTTCCTACACCACTTTGGAATGTCATTATGAGGAGTGGATTCTGTAACCTTTCCATGGTACTAGCAAAAAAAATCAACTTCCAGTTTTTTGCTCCTTCATTTTTCAGCATAGACTTTTTTTTCCCCAGAACAATTGGACACTCCCAACGTAACTCAGGATTCTAATTTGTATTAAAATTTACCAAGGCTGCAGTCGCAAAGGGCCACCCTCAGAACTGGGGAATGTTAGATTTATCTCTGTGCAGAAGAAGCAGCCTACTACACAGATACTAATAGCTACTTAGTCTCCATTATTAACCCAGTAGTGTGAAAAACAACAGTTGAGATGGTGTGTGTTTATTCATTTCCCTCTCTTATACAATGACTTCTCTGGAATGTTTTTCTAATCTAATTAAAATTCATTTTGGTATGTCATTTATTAACCCATCTGATTCCCAATTATATCTTGCTACAAACCTTGCCTCTGCTAGAATATTATAAGCACATTCCAAATATAAATAATTAATAAGACAAGCATGCCTTTCTTATCATAGGTTGTATGTTATCAACAGGCTCACAGCTCACGTTTGGTGCTGCATCCAAGCAGCTTTGATTGCTTCCAGCATCCGCTCAAGTATCAGTCCTTCTTGTTGCTGTTGCAAGGGAAAAGATTTAACCATCTTGGATGTTGTACATGGTAAGATAAAAAGGCGCGCATGTATGAGAAGTCAAGGTCAGTTATCTCAGTGTGGTTTTTCTGTTATTGGTATAACAAATTGTTAAAAATTTAGGCCCTGATCATGTGATTATTTTGTGTACAAAAATCACATGGACATCAAAGTGAATTAGTTCAGCACGGAGAGGGACTGCAAGATCAGGCATCTAGCAAAATGTTTAATGTTTCAAGTGTATCATTCTTCACAATGCTGCACTATCAAAGTAAATGAAGCAGAGTAATGTACATTGGGAAAAAAAACCCAACCAATTCCATTTCCGTCTTCCCCATATAAATAAATACTGAAGATTCCATGACATGAAAGAAAGCCTTGAGAAATAAAACCTGATTGGTAAAATTTTGCCTAAGGTGTTGCAATAGACACCCCAAAATACATGTTCAGTAGATGAGTTTCCACTACATTCTTCATTATAGCTGCCACTGGCTGAATTATTCATTAGAGAGAACACACTCAGTGAATTTATCATAATATTATTTACGTAGTAGGAATGATCACCTGAGGCTGATGGCATTTGTTTACGTTCTCCACTATATGGCCAAATCTTTATATAGCAGAAACATATTTCACATTTGCGAACTGGCTAATAATAATAATAATAATAATAATAATAATAATTTTGTTCAATTAATTTATTAGTTAAGAATAAGGTAGAGATTTTCCAGACTACAGCTGAAACAGAGTATGAATAATTGTGTTTATTCTCACTGAGCTTTACAATACTTTCTAGTCAAATCTGCAAATAAAGTCCCATTCTGTCTGAGTCCATGAAAATCTCATTCTTCATTAATATAAGCAAAGCAAAAAGTGGTTCTAAGTCACATCAACTGCTATTGTATTGTAATAGAAATTCAAGGTAAGATGCCACTACCAAAGACATAATTGAAAACCATACAGAGGGGCTCAATAAACCTGAAAATGTAATTCTGCTGTCAACTGTTTGCCCCAAGGGACGTTGCATCCTTCACCAACAACAGAGCTGAGGAATCTCTGTCAGTCATGCGCAGGAGTCCTGATTCTCTCTGTCACTCCTGTGGTACTGCAAGAAATGGTTTCAGAAAATTGAGTTGGTTTACTCCTAAAACACATTGCTGTAATAGTCCTAAAGTGTCCTCAGCGTACCAGCACAGTCTTTGTGTATCAGCCAGACAAATGATCCTGTCAGTGGAACAGCGATATTGATCAGGGCTCTAAGAAGAGGAAGGAAATCAGCTTCATATTTAGCTAAAGCCCAGGTTCACCACTTTCTGCCCTGCTTTTGAAGCTCAGTGGCTTGGTCCCTCTGGCCTAGTGGGTCTCACAAAATTGTGTGTTCTTCAATGTCCCCTCCATAGTGCTTTCCATTACACCCTTCAGATACAGCAGAGAAGAATGCCCTTGGTTTTGTCTTCAACCTTTTTGCAAATTTGTCTGATTCCCAGTCTTCTCCTTCAACATGGAATTATTTCCTTCCTTATTCCCTTACAGATGCTCACGTCCACACATTCCTGGCTTACAGATCCTGGCTACGAAGATCTCTCACATGATATTTGACTGTAATCTGCTGTATACAAATATCCTGAGAAAGAACAGAGGAAGGCCACCAGGACCTGCTTGCTCAATATCCACCATCCATCTGGGATGCATAAAATTCCTAAACAGTATGTTTTGTTGCCTAAAGATGCTTTCAATCTTCCTAGCTGTAGCTGCACTACTGAGTAAACAAGTACTTCACTGCCAAAAATCACAGCCAAAAGTAACTGTCCCATATACTCTTGGTTGAGCTTGGACCAAACAGTGGCCTGAGAACTCTAATGCTGCACTCTACAACATCTGAGCATTGCTGCAGCTTTCAGAGGATATGTCTCTGATTATGTTTTCCTTCTCAAACCCCTCTAAGATGTGGATGTCTAAAACATATCTGTTGTTACAAAACTCAATACCCTTAGCTTAGGTTATGTTACTTTACCATGTGTTATAGCTAAACAATTAGTAGCCCCCAGAAAAAATACCTACCAAGCTGTCCATAGGAAAAGAATACTTTTCTATAAACAGCTCTTTTCTCATAGTCTGTCACATTAGAGTGGCTGCGCAACACAATCTCACTGCAGAGCTGTACTGGAGGCAGTTCGGTTCCCGAACTGATTGTGAAAATTGCCTTCAGCAAACTCCTGCAGCCTCTGCCCTTTCTTCTCCCAGGAGCCATCCACGTTCAGTTGGGCAGGCAGTGGTTTTTCTTGTTTGCTCAGGCTTGCACCCAGAAGATAAGAATGAAAGGGAGAAAGCAACCTTTGCTGGCTCCCTTCCTTCCCCTAACCCATCCCAGAACCCACCATTCTTATTTTAACAGCACATCTCTGCTTCTGATCCAGGCAATGGAAACAGCTGCTAGACCTTTCTCATTTCTCTGGAGCCCTCTGCACCAAGTCTGCATGTACAGAAAAATAATTCTGCTCTAGGGTAGGAGTCAAGTCCAGAGGACCAAAAAGATGTTCTCTTCCTCCAGCTTCTCTAAGCTCTCAAAATGCTTCATCTCCTAGATCCTCTTTCTGCTTCCAACATGAGAGTTCGTCTTTCCAATACACATACAGGAAAGCACATTCGGGTCTAAGCCTCTGCTTACACCTTAGAGACACTGTTGCTGCTCCCGTGGTCCTGTTCTGCAGTCTTTTGAGAACAGATATGAGCTCATGCTGTCTGGACTCCAAGACAGCTGCTGCTGCTACTGTCTTTTTTTATAGCAGAATGTATTTGCTTGGCTTCAGCACTGGACTAGCCACATCCTCAAAGCTTACAATCGTGTTGGAGCAAAAGCAGAGCTTGTTCCCACAGACCTGCAAAAGATATTCTGGAAATATCCTTCTGATCTACTCATTCTCCCATGCTCTGTTTTCCTCAGTCTGTGTTTTTCTCCTGACAGTTTCATAACTCTTGAGTGGGAAACCTCCCAAGTCCTGAGACCCTGATTCCAGCTCCAGTATTTTTCCCAGACATTGTACAAACCAATGCCACAGTAAATGGGTTTGTGAAAGTCCAAAGACTTTTCTGCACTTCCTTGCTCTAGGCAATATATAACAAATAAAATCCACTTCTCCCTGGAAGTGCATCAGTGTTTAATGTTTCAGAGCATTTCAGTGACCAGAGCCTCGGTGGTTTTGCACTTTCTTCTCTGCTTTTAAAGGAAAGCAGGCAATTGACCTTAAGAAACTGTAGTCCCTATTTAGAAGCCTGCCACATCCATAATGTCTATCCATCCCAGGACTCTGAGATTCCTACACCTTTAATTGTGCCTATGGATGTTCCTCTCCCTTTCAGTTCTGTTTCCTTTAGTTGCTAATCCAGTAGCATCACACTCCTGGTGTGGTCCCCTCACATCTTAACTCCTCCAGGCTGTTTTCTGGACCTGTAAAGGACACTATTTCCATAGCCCAGAGATTGAAAGGCCCTTGCAGGGTGCTTAGAGTCCCCTGGTTCAGGAAGGAGGAAGGCTCTGAAAATTGGGAATTAAACCTTTCCTCCTTGTAGTCTGCTTATGAGTACAGCCACTTTTCCCTATGAATATTATTTCTAATATACTCTCCTTCTCAGAAGGTACCACTTACATGGACAATCATTTATTTAGTGATCTTCCTTGTTAGGTGTGTGATGGAAGAGTCTCTCTGGTCACTGCATACACATTTAAGTTCACTATTCAGACCAGTATATTAAGCGAACTTTCATATTAGGGAGCTTACTACTGCCAAAAAGGGGAGGTCATACTCTTCTCACACTTGCACCAGCACTGGCACTCAACAGACTCTTGTAAGCACTGATGCAACTCAGTAACTAAGCTGAAAATTGTCGGCCAAGGAAAACCAATAGTTTTGTGAGGGCTTTGTGAGTTAAATCACCTCAGTGAAGAGCCCAGTGGGTGCCAGAGTTGGTGCAAGCTGGGGAGGAGGAAGGAAAGGATACATAGGGCACAGGTGAGGCTCAGGAGCCAGAAGCAGGGAGAACAGGGGAGAAGGCAGGGAAATAACATCTCCTTGCAGCAGCAGGAAGCAAATAGGCCAGCTCAGTTGTCCTCTTATCTTCCCCTCTAGATGCATTTTCAGCCTGTTCACCACAAAGCCTCACCAGCTGAGGCAGTGGGAAGGTGCAGCTGAGGAAGTCTGCATTAGTCAAGACAAAAGAAGTGTCCTTATAACCTAGCCCTGAGGCAGTCATTCAAATGCCAAGCGAATATCACTTCAGATGTTTGCATTGTTGGCGATTTCACCGTTCATTAAAGCGCTTAAAGGAAAGGTCATATTGTGAAGTTGTGAGTGAAGTTTCTTTTTCTTGACAAGGGGTCTGACTTTCCATAATTTAGACACATTGAGGTAGGTGGATTGGGAAGTGCATTTACACCCCTGTTCAGTGCATTATAGTTAGGCAGTAATTATGCCATGCACTATGGAGGTGACTGGTCCTGTACCGCAAACAGCCTGTAGACAGTTTGCACAGAAGAATATTTCATTTTATTGGAAAAGATTTCTGAATAACAAATACATTCACGGAATCCAGAATCAGATCTTAACTTGCAAACAAGGCAAAAAAGCTACAGTTGCCGAGTAGTTTATTTCCAATAAATAATTCAACCTCTTCCAATAGAAAGTTTGCATTCTAAAACAGAGAATTGGCTTTGCACAAATGATTCCCAGTGCGGTATTTGTTCACTGGCAGAAGTCATCTCCACTGAATTCTGGAGGGTAGCATAAGTTTCACTAAAATAGTTCAGATGTCCTGCAAAATGTTAGCTGCAAAATCTCCCCTGTTATTTGAGCATAGGCTGGTACATAACATAATGAGAGCTTCAGGCATCTCCTTCTCTCAAAGCTGTAATTTATGTCAATAGATAGGAGGGAATTAGTGCAAAGCATTAATTATCCTTTCACTACAATACTGCTTTCCAAAATGTATATTTCAGCCATCCTAGTACAGACCTCAGCAATATGAAAGTCTTTAAAACTATATTGATCAACAAGTGATAAAAGAATCCTTAAAACTTAACAACATAAAACCAATCTGTTAAAAATATCCACAGGAGAGCACAAGATTTCTGAATATATGCTTACTCCTTCCAACATCTATTTTTCCTTTGCCCTTAAAGAAATTCAAATTAATTATAAAAATGAGGACATTCCTAATAGGATTTTTACTGAAATGTTACAAGGTTTAATTTGTGTGAAAATACTGACAAGTTTATTCATTTTGTAGGAGTGTGGAATTTGCCTCACATAACACTCAGGACTTAGCTACAGCTTTGACAGAAATGTTATTTGGTAATTATCTGATCTTCCCTCGGGGACAAAGTAATTAATTCTGTTCTGCAGTTCACAGCATATTCTGTTTTTATACACATATGAAGAATGAATTTTGGAAGATTATGATCAATAGTTACTTTATTGACAACCAATAACTCATCATTCTGGCAGCTCTATCGTGACTTTTAAAGAAAACTCAGGAACACAGAAGTCAAATTTCACTTCTTAACCTTTTTGTTTGTATTTTCAGGGGGGAGAATAAATCTAAAGGAAAATAAATACTTAAAATTAGCTTTCATCAAAGAATTAGATGTCATTTTGTACATAAACAAAGAAAATAACCCACAAAAATTTGTATTTTGACAAAACTCACAACTAGAGTAAAATCTATATGTTTTTCCCTATTTTTTGATTCTTTATTCCTTTCCTTTAGAGTAGAGAATAATTTAAAGTTCAGGTTAAATACAAGCTTGAGCAATAAATTTTAGGCATGGGTGAGGAGCTGAACCTCCCCCTAAGGTATAGTTTAAGGCATGTGACTTTTTTGTCCATTACAGAGAAATTCTGTGTCTGGAGTTAAGATGTTCATCACAGCGTACTCTTAATCACAGTGTGGTGCGTTTCCTACTTTCAAAGAATATGTACAGAAGAAGCACTTGCCGGCTGATAGAAACCAAAATACAGAGGTCCTGGAAATGCTGTCTCTGTGGAGAGAAAGACAAAAATGTTCCTATCAGTATTTTGGACCCAAATATTACTCAGTGGAAGTCACTGCTTTCAAGAAAAATGCTTGTAGTAATTGTTTCTGCAGACGTTTTTGCCTGCAACAAGAGAAGTCCTAGTTCAGTAGGGCTAGGGGGGAAAGGGCTCACCTCCAGGGATTCTTACATCAGATCTGCCTTGCTCTCCATCTCAGATACCATGGCCTGGGCAAGCCATTTTGGCTAGAGAGTTAGAAGTATGATTTCCTCCATGGATTTGTTATGAAAAAAAATCTCCTGGTATAGATGCAAAAATACAGCATGGACTTCCCTTTTTTCAGTCTAGTCTATCTCTTGGCAGAACCAGTAAAAGTTTCATCACAAAAAGCACTCCTGTATAACCTACTGTCCCCTCTAGGGAAGGTTGCTTCTTCTTCTGCATGTGATGTACTTTCTAATATAAACTTGGCTATAGGTTCTTGGGGTTGTGGTTTCCCACTTGAAAAATAGTGATAACAGCATTTCCTACCCAACAGGAAAGTTGTGTCAATAAATGTATTAAAGATGTCAAAGGATGGAACTATAGAAACACAAATACCAATACCGTAGCTAGGAACTAGGAACTTAATGTTCTTAAGTTTTCACTGTACAAAAATACAGTCAGCTCTGAAGCAACTGAAATTCTCATTTATTCCACCAGCAACTAAGGGACTTGGCACCAGCCACTTAATTAGTGCTGGCCTTAGTCAGTTTTAAAAAAGCTCTTGGACGTAATCTGCCAATAAGCCAACAATTAGATGTTTTACAGGAAACTATTCCATTGACAAAAATTAAGTTTAGGAAGAAGGAGTTGGAGGACTGGAACTGGCAGCACTTCACAACAGTGCTGGTAATAAATCTTGACAATAAAAGGGAATGAAATACTTAAGCCAGAAAAGTGAAATCACTAAAAATAAAACTAGAGACAAATTACATTCATCTCCCAGATCTCATTCGAATATCTGACTGGAAAAATTTCCTGCCACGATAGCTGCAGCATCCCAGGAGATCCACATCTGCCTTCACCCATGCAACTCTGCCAATCAAGAAGACAAATAACGAGTGATGTTCCTTTACTCATTATATGTGCTTCAGTTTGTGGCCAAGATAAAACATTCAAAGTGGATAGAAAAACAGTAGTTATGTCCAACAAAGATGCTCCTCTAGGATTCCTTCCAGAGTCAGAGCCACATCTGGCAAAAAAAAACCCTACCATCAAACGTATGAAAAAACCCTTCCAAACCCAGACCACAGAATGCCTTCATTTTTCCGCACAAGGCACAGCCTGGCTCTGGCAGTGCAAACACCCACTCTTGCCTCAGACAGCCAGGGACTCAGGACATGAGCAGTCCTTACACTCATCACACGGGTCATTAGCACTTTCTGGCAAAACTAGCCTGGTCCTTTCATCACAACTGAGAAATAAACTTTGTGCTGATCAACAGGAGAAACAGTGGAGTACTCACCAGCCTCTACATCTCTTTTTCCCTGTCTTCTGCATAAGGTATCTCACCTGAGGCTGAAACACATAATTTGCAGTAAGATTGCAGCATGAAGGTGCACACAGTCGTCCTCTTCCTACTTTGTCCCTCCTTTTCCTGAGCATGAGATACCATGGAGCTCCTTCAAGCACAACCTCTCCTGCAGCATCCTGGCACATGCATTGCCCAGGATATGTATGCGTCAGCCTCGCTGCGTGCCAGACTTCTCTATGCTGGAGACACCCCAGTTAACACCACAGGATCTGACACTTCTCCACAGAGCAGACCACAAGCGAGTGCCTCGCTTGGTTCACAGAATCGGTTCCACAGGATTAGTGCAACGCTGCACTCAGCTTCATTAACATGCCCTTCCTCACCGCTGAGAAGCAGGGCTAATTACTGTGGATGCAGTACGGCTGATAAAGTCATAGTGTTTTGCTGTTCTGGTGCTATTTTAGTTGATACCAGTCTAAGATTATCCACAGCACACTATATCAGATACAGTGAACGAAATGAGAAATAATGAGGTGAAAAAACTTCCTTTGCCTTTTCTTCATACTTCAGCAAAGGTTTGGGTCATACTTGATTTCAATACAGGGTGAAGGTTGGGGGTCAAGTTTCACTGGGGACAACTCAGCTCTTCCTATCTTAATTGCTCAAGCTGTACTTTTCATGATTAATTCTCTCATCAGTGCTTCAAGGTCTTCAGGGATTTGGCAAAGATGACTATGTTATCAGCTGATCTAATGTGGCTTAGGTGCTCTCATTTATCATGATGCCCTTTCCGTCCCTATTCAAGGTTTTTATAAACTTTTCCAAGCACAAGGCGAATTGTTCCACTGTGACAATATCTTCTTGTCTAGTTCTATTCTTCCACTTGATCTCTTCACTTTTCTTGTCAATGTTTAAATGTCACCACAACACATTGTTCACATGCTCTGGGATTCTGAGAAATCCTTCTTCTTCTCCAGTGTTTCTCATGCTGACTGTGTCCAGGTGTTTTTGTGTGTACACCGTTTCCATTACACACCTCATTAGGGGCGTGCACCTGCTCCTGTCGAAGCCAATGGCAAAATTCCCGCTTACTTCAGTAAAAGCGGGTTTGGACCCAGTGGTATGCCAACTGATAAATTAACTTTCAGACAAAACCCAGAGAGGTAGGAAATTTTCCAGGAGTATTATTTGCCATTTGAACAAAGGAAGATTTTTTTCTAATTGAAGCTGTCAGAAACTTTTCTGTATATAATCAATAGCTTCTTTGTTTATCCACTGCTGCGGACCTGAATGAAAACAGACTCCATAAAACTGTTAATAAATAAAATAAATCACAGTCCAGTAGCTTTTTCATAAAGTGAACTTTATTAATGTGGACACCATTAACACTGTAGACTACCATTGCTTATGCCGTAAAGGGATACCTGCTATTTGAAATGAATGAAAGCACATTCCTGAATGGCCAATATTGGGTATTCTCCAAGTAATGTCTCTGCAGCAAATTGTACTTCACCAGTGTAGAAGCACAAGGTTTTGAGTTAATAATCTGATGCAAGAGAAAACAGAACAAAAAAATTGTAAAAGAACAGGATGGAAAACATAAAACATTATTTTGGCCTCTGTGGCAATTTTCAAACACAACGTGTATTTTTTCTTTTAACAGTTTGGGGACACGGAATGAAAAATATTACACTGAGGGTGGTGAAACACTGGAACAGGTTGCCCAGAGAGGTGGTGGATGCCCCATCCCTGGAAACATTCCAGGTTAGGTTGGACGGGGCTCTGAGCAACCTGATCTAGTTGAAGATGTCCCTGCCCACAGCAGGGGGGGTTGGACTAGATGACCTTTAGAAGTCCCTTCCAACCCAAACTATTCTATGATTCTGTGATATGTCTTTAACATTGTTCTACCATGATTATTATTTTGACCTTGTGGAGATGCTTCTTCTGTGAAAGTTAGAATGAGATCTCAGCATGCAGTGTTTTAAAATAGAAGATAAACTTCATCTTCCTTTACAGTCAACATCAGTCTCTCAGTTCTGTAACCTAGGGTGTCTTTCCCCAAGCATTCAAATGAATTGGGACACATTTAAAGTTCATTTATAAAATAAAACACAAGACAATCTACCTTATTTCCAAACTGGAGTTATTATTCTAAATTGAAATCTTCAGGAAATCAACATCTGGTCAAAATTGTCTGAAAACTGAAGAATTTTTGTACTAGTTCTTGTTTGACCCACGACTGGCTATATTGTCAGTCTTCTAATCCCAAACACAAATTGCTACTTTCACTGGCTGTGGAACTGTAATATAGATTAATGTCCACTGAGCTATAGTTTGAGATGAAATGAATCTCTCTCATGATATAAACCGAATTTAAGTCCTAGCCTCCAGAAATTGTTCCATTAATGAATTTCTTCCCTATCCCTTCATCAGAAATAACAAACCAAATCCGACAATCTTTAATCAAATTCTAATGGAGCTCATTAAAGAAACTGGAAGTTTCTCCGAGTGAACTATAGGATCAAATATATTCTTTGTATCACTGCCACTGCAGCAAGTTTTACACATCAGCTTGTAGCTCCTCTATGTTGATGATACACGTGTGTGGCCACGTTGTTTAGAGCATACCATACCTAGGCAAAAATGACAACAGAGGTAAAACTGAAAGAAACTCTGCTTGGTGTTCAGCAAGTATCAGATAAGGCAGCATCATTTTACTCCTTGTCAGCGTTGCACAACCCCCAGGTTTCCCTCCACCAAGGAACCTTTCTCTCCAGCCCTTTTGCACTGATAAGAGTCTAGTGGGAGGTCAGTTGCCATGACTGCACATCACATCCCCTTTCTACTTGATATCATGCTTCATAGTGTTTATTAAGGAGTGATTCAGACATCAATTGCACTAGGTAAGAAAGTCTGAATCTTAACCTTAGTGATTTGAAAGGTAATTGCCATGAAGAGTATGAAACAGATCTTCACACCTTCTGCTAGTCATACCTTTCATTAATGACTTCATCAGTGCTTTGGCAGAGAGCAGGCTTTCAGAAGACATCAGCCCAGCTTCCTTATTTTGGTTTTCATAAAAAAAGTCACTGAAGTCTCCTTCCCTTTACTAACAAATACCTGTGGGACATTAGAAACATAAACATGAAAGTACCATGAATTGCCTCTATAATGCTCTTCACTACAAGATTACGTTCCATATGAGGTTACTGTACTTTGGCTATCAGCTACACTGATCTTCCTGAGTAATGTAGTCAACATTACTGTGCACTTCACACACAATACACTGATTCCTTGGCTCCTGAGAACAGACTAATTGAGAGGGTGTGCTGTATTACAGAACACGATTTGCCTAAAAAGATTACCATCTAGCTCATTAATTTTACATTACCATACCATGATTCTATTGACGTTATCACAATGCTTTCTACAACTACTTACTTCAATCACAAAAATGCACAGAGATCACATAGCCATTAAGGTGGTGAAAAGATTTTTAGAGATGTTATTATTTATTTATGTTATAGCAATGCCTCCTGGTCTTGGTCAATATTGGGACCCACTGTGCCAACCCAGAAAATGTGTTCCCTGTCCTGAAAAAGTTGGAGTCTAATTACTCCTAGAAGCAACACAAGTATGACACAAACAAATAGGAAGAAGGAAAAAGCAGTAGTTATGACTTGCATTTAAATAAACCAAATATTTACACAA
The DNA here is from genome assembly GCF_965638725.1 of Aptenodytes patagonicus. Taxonomy (NCBI): domain Eukaryota; kingdom Metazoa; phylum Chordata; class Aves; order Sphenisciformes; family Spheniscidae; genus Aptenodytes; species Aptenodytes patagonicus. Next base: position 156,382,971 of record NC_134950.1, read on the forward strand.
CTGGAGACCTTGTGTGCATTTTATAAATGTACATTATAGGATAATTACAAGAAAAGTTGATAAACAATAGGAGCGAGCAACAACAGGGTGGAAATGATTGGCAAGGGGACAACTGAGAGAAGACTGGACCAGTGAGGGTTTTCATCCTAAAGGGACAGCCTGGGATGGTATTTGAGGGAAAAGAATTCAAATAGATCAAATAGAAGCTGATCTCATCAGTGAAACCAATGCTGCAGGGTTAGCATAATTAGATATAATATTTCTGAATGAAAATGGCAATATTACAATAATTTGTGAAGTGTCTTAGACAAGGAACTAGATTAACTGAGTATGAGACAGTGTATGTGAGCATCAGTATTCTGAGGGATGCTCTGGGAGAAGCCGAGAAGGAGGTTCTATCAGCAGAGGTTTGAAGGAGTTAGAAGGGATCCAGGTCCCTTCTGTTAAAAAGCCAATGCTGACCTGGTCTAAAGGAAGCGTTTCCATTTTACAGAGGCTTCTGAAATTCTGAGAAAAATGGCCTTTCATTTCAGAATGAAATGGTAAGTAGAAAGTAGAAATTTCACTTGAAAATGAATTGTACTAAGATTCTGCTTGAAAGAATCAAAATATTTTGTTGTGAAAAATTGGGGTGAAATTCTGCAGCACAACCATATGTGCCCAGTACCATCTGAGACACCCACGACACCATTTGGAAGAAGCACAAGCTGTGAGGTACGTGGCACGGCTCCTTTGACTGCAGGAAGTTAGGAGTGCTGGCATTTACAGCTGAGTTGGGAAAATTGCTTCCTGCTCTCCCACAGCAATGGGTCTGAAGCCGTGAGATCGCCAGCTCAGAGGAGGACCTCCGAGGCTGCCAGACACAGTGTTGCAGAGCCAGGAGCTGAATAACAGAGCCGAAGTCCTCAGGGCTTCCAGGCTCCTTGCTGCAGAGGCAGGAGACTAAAGCAACAAGATTTGCCTTTCCCCAGCTCATCACAATAATTCTGCACATGCTAGAACCTCCCTGTTACTCCCAGTTTCATCTTTTCCCTCTGGCTGTAACAATATCAAAAAGTCCGATGGGCAACACAATGGCTCTGAGCTTGGTTGTTGACTGTCAGTCTAGCATGGAAGAGCACCACTGATGAGGAGGTGGGGCTCCTGGGATCCCCACTCCCCATTAGGAGCCACTGCAGACTGAAGAATCTCAGCTGAAAAGGAAGATGAGCCTAAAGACTTCAGATCCCACCTGCAAAACTGATCCAAGGCTCCTGTGGTTCATGCATGTATGGCAGGCAGTCTGCAGACTCGCAGGAAATCTAGCCCCAGGGCACTGGTGTGACAGAGTTTCTCAAAATGACAGATTCTGCATAACATGGTTGCTTTGAAGACCCTAGCAGCCCATAAAATGAGCTGGCAGCAACTCAGGCATGTTGCTATCAGAAACCCACCTGTGTTTCTCTTGTAGTTCATCAAAACCAATGTACTTCCAGAAGACAATCTGGATTTCATAATAGAAACGCTGTTGGAAATACCCAATACACTCAAACAGGAAGGTCAAGCAGTGAAGATAAGAGATAAGGAAAAATTAGACCACTTAATCAGCTTCTCCCTGTGGCTAGACATAAGCAATAAAAATATAGTGAAACAACCTGTAAAGAACCAACAGCAAGGATATACATATATTTAAAACTACTATTAATCCTTATAGTTTATTATACTTACAAAAAACCCAATAGCTTTATCGTTCTACCATAAATTCTTCCTGCAGTACAATCTGGGGCATTACACAGCATTAGCTTACCCATAGTATCTGGTATTGGGGTTTATTTTCCCCTTGCTAGTGGTGGTTTTACTCAGAAGAGATGCAGCTGTGGTGATGCTCCTAAAGACATTTGTCCCTCTGTCTCACAGACATGGTTTCAATTAAGTTTAATTACAGCCCCTGTAGTTTCAGACTAAAGTCTGCTTCACACCATGTGTAGCTTCTATTACAGGACAGCTCAAATCTGAAAGCTCTGCAGCAAGAACAGACAAACTGCTGCCATCTGAAAGTTCTGCAGCAAGAATAGACAAACTGCTGCCACCCCAATAGTATTATTTGCAGTGACAATGGGTCAGATTCAAAGTCTTTTTTTTTATATTATTTGAGGCTTATTCAGGGCTCCACTGCTGCAACCTGTAAGCAAGGAAAAAGATGGAGTGAGTAAAAGATGAAAGCAGCTCTCCCGAGGCAGATTTTTATCATGAATCTTACTGCCTCTGATGTTTTTTAGGAAACCCCAGCTCCTGCTGTCAGTTGATTATAAAGACCAGATTCTTTTTTTCTTTTAAAAAAAAAGTTATTATCACTGGCAATTACAGAGAAAAGTCACGAAAACATGACTGAAGTGTTCCTGCAGGGCTCCAAGAAGGAGGCGAGGGAAAAGAGTCGAGTAGTTATTTCTCTGACAACCTTATTCTAAGCAAAACTCAAGGTTTTGGAAGGACTTTGGACTGTAAACAGGCATCTACAAGGAATGAAACAAAGTATAAATCTCATGCCTAAAAGTTTAAGAGTAGGGAGAGTCACTCCTTTAGTGCTGAAAACAGAGGTTTTGGCACAGATGCTGGTACAATCATGGTAGATTCGTGCACCTCTTAGCCTGCTCCAAGGTTAACTTCTGCAAAGCAACCAGCTTGAGGCAGGACTGGGTACTCTGGGCACTGCCAGGTTTTAATCTCACCCCAGATCTTTGTTGTTCAGAACCCAGTATCTGCTGAGATGGATTATGGGGATGTTGCGCTCTAACTCTCTGCTCAAACACAGAAAATGGCATGCAAAAATCTGTGAAGTAAATGCAAATCCACCTTCTGAACAGGCCAGACACATGGCACCATATTAGGAGCTCTATTTCTTAGGCATCAGACAAGTCATTTTTGAATTTGTTGACACCATGCACTGGATCCATATAAAGCCAGGCACAGAATCCAAGAACGAACTGAAAAGGAAAAACAAGCAGCATTTGCTCTCAGCAGCGATTGCAGCCACATGGCAATCTTGGCTGCCATGCAGAAAACATTCATTAACCTATTTAACCAAAATTAACTATGCAAAAGTTCTCTGAGTCTTCTTCCCTCACATTGGTAAGGTGTCTTTTAACGTAAGTGTTTTCTAACCAATTTAAAGCAATTTTTCCTGTAAATGGTATCATTATTATCATTATGCTGGGAAAGGTTAGGTCATGATTTTTCTCAGAGTTCTCAGAATCACATTTTACTTGCTAAAATGTCAGAAAAAGCTCGTATCTTAGATTCACTGAGGTGCAGTAAATTAACGTCAAGAAATAAAGCAGAGAGCATCCTATTGGACAAAACAAAGTGATAAACTGTAGTTACAGTTACATACCCCCCACAAATGCCTTTCTTCTCAGACAAACTGAATCAATATCCCAGCTTCAACAGCAAATATTTCAAATGACCTGACCTGACCATGTCTCACACCATGGTCCTAACTCCAGCAAAAGTAGAAACAAAGTTGTTGTAAGTCGCAATCCTGAATTTAAGCCACTGAATCAAAGTACCTCTATGTCAGACTTTGCACACTTCCCCTCCATCTCTATAATGTGATGCATCAATTCAACTCTCCTTGGGAGACTTGAAATCTATATGTAAATCTGTATTTACCACCATGTGTACACTTCAGTTGCAAATATATATATATTTGTATTAGGTCTTTTTGGAAAAAGAGCCTTTGAATGACATTTGTTTCACACTCCTGCTGAAGACAGTGGCGAATTTTTGTTTCAGTAGAGTTGGGGTTTCATCCTTTCCTCTTTGGTAACCCCTCATTTGTTATAAGAGAACATAAAAACACCTGTGCTGGAGCAGACCGCTGGTCCATCTAGCTCAGCATCTTTCCTCTAGCAGTGTAAAAACAAGGCAAGCACAAAGTGACGCTTGCCCAAAATACAGTCCAGCGATTTGCAACACACAGCTTCCTTATATTTTTGTAGTTGCTTTTGAACTCCATAAACTTTTAGCATCTGCAATATCCTGTGGCAAGAAATTCCACAGCTTGCTTACATGTCATGGGGACCTTCTCCTCTTTTATGTTGAATTTTTCAACTACTAGCTTGTAGGTATAGCTGGTCTCCTAGTTCTTATGCTGCACGAGATCCATGCTCACTTTTCTATGCTTCTCATGATTTTATACACTTTTGTCATAGTCCATCTCAGGTGGCTTTATTCCAGTCCAAAGAGTTATTTGGACTGGACACTTAGTTAAAACTTAAATGGGAGAGCTGGGATTGCCCATATTATTCAAGATGCAGATAAATAATGAATTTTTACAGTAGTGTAATATTTTCTGTTTTGTTTTGTATCTTTTTCCTAGCATTTCTTAACACTTCATTAGTTTTTTGTCTACTAATGAACACTGAGTTGATATTTTCACAGAACTGTCTGTTATAACCCCACAATTTCATTCCTAAATTCCTCATCAACTCAGAGCTCATAATTTTATAGGTGAAGTTAGAATTTTTTTCCTGTGCACATTGCTTTACATTAACTATATTGAATTCATGTGCCATTTTATTGTCTAATCATTCAGTATCATAAGGTCGTTCTACAACACTTTATCCATGTTGGCTGTCATTTCTACTACCCTGAATAACAGTCCCATCAGCAAGCTTTATCACCCCTCTCTTTACTTCCTCAATAACTGCTTATTGTTTAATCTCTACTGCTTGCAGTTTCAAGTGTTAAGTGGCATGAGTTGTGTATGATTACAACACAGTACTTTGGGAAGGAAAGATTTAGAAGAATTATTGCACAATATTTCTATTCCTTTTATCACCTTTTCCTCTTCCCCATCTGTCCTACGTTCTCCCTGTTTACAATACTCTGCAGAGAAAAATTATGTGTCATTCAAGGAAATTACAGTGATAGCTGTTCTCTGAAAAGAACATTTGGATAATTAAAAGGTGACTTTGTTCCGGGGCCTGTTCTAACTGAGCTAGAACTGGGGAGAGCTCTGAAAAAGAAGTTTGAATGTACATGTAGGGAGAATCATCATTTTGTTCATTTAGTGTGATGTTCTGACAGAATCAACTGCAGTTTTCTTCTTACTGTCTGGTGGGCTGACAAGAAATCTCTCCAAGGCCAGAACAAAGAATGCTCTAGGGATCTGACAGCACACAGGATTTATGTAGCAGCAGACCATCATCCTATTCAGAAGCATTTAGCCAGAGTAGTTTGCCTTGCCTCTACATCCAATTTCCATCAGTCAGAAGTGTCAAGGGACCAGAAGGATTTAAGAGCAGAGGGTAACCTTTGGGGGTTGGTTTATTCATTCACAACATGCAGGAAGTATGAGTATGTATTTAAAAAGGCAGGAAAAAATATACAAAGTTGTTTTCAAATCTGACTGGCAACAGATTGTTGAAAGAAGTCTCTTTCTTACAATCCTAAGAAACACAATCTTCAGGACTCCTGTTTTCCCTAGGTCCAATGACAATGAAATCAGAATCATAGAATCATTAAGGTTGGAAAAGACCTCTAAGATCATCGAGTCCAACCGTCAACCCAACACCACCATGCCCACTAAACCATGTCCCTAAGCGCCGCATCTACACGTCTTTTAAATACTTCCAGGGATGGGGACTCCACCACTTCCCTGGGCAGCCTGGTCCAATGTTTAACCACTCTTTCAGTAAAGACATTTTTCCTCATGTCCAATCTAAACCTCCCCTGGCGCCACTTGAGGCCATTTCCTCTTGTCCTATCGCTTGTTACTTGGGAGAAGAGACCGACACCCACCTCGCTACAACCTCCTTTCAGGTAGTTGTAGAGAGCGGTGAGGTCTCCCCTCAGCCTCCTTTTCTCCAGGCTAAACAACCCCAGTTCCCTCAGCCGCTCCTCATAAGACTTGTTCTCCAGACCCCTCACCAGCCTCGTTGCCCTTCTCTGGACACGCTCCAGCACCTCCACGTCCTTCTTGTAGTGAGGGGCCCAAAACTGAACACAGTATTCGAGGTGCGGCCTCACCAGTGCCGAGTACAGGGGCACGATCACTTCCCTACTCCTGCTGGCCACACTATTTCTGATACAGGCCAGGATGCCATTGGCCTTCTTGGCCGCCTGGGCACACTGCCGGCTCATGTTCAGCCGGCTGTCAACCAGCACCCCCAGGTCCTTTTCCTCTGGGCAGCTTTCCAGCCACTCTTCCCCAAGCCTGTAGCGCTGCATGGGGTTGTTGTGGCCCAAGTGCAGGACCCGGCACTTGGCCTTGTTGAATGTCATACAGTTGGCCTGGGCCCATCGATCCAGCCTGTCCAGGTCCCTCTGCAGAGCTTTCCTACCCTCAAGCAAATCAACACTCCTGCCCAACTTGGTGTCGTCTGCAAACTTCCTGAGGGTGCACTCGATCCCCTCATCCAGATCATTGATAAAGATACTGAACAAGACCGGCCCCAAAACCGAGCCCTGGGGAACACCGCTCGTGACCGGCCGCCAACTGGATGTAACTCCATTCACCACAACTCTCTGGGCCCGGCCGTCCAGCCAGTTTTTGACCCAGCGCAGAGTCACCTGTCTAAGCCGTGAGCCGCCAGCTTCTCTAGGAGAATGCTGTGGGAAAAAATGTTCCTCTTACGTTTTGTCCCACAAAGTCCTCTCTCTGAGTATTGGACTTTGACAAAACTTTACCCAGACAGAAAAACTGCAAACCCCACAGCTCAGGCAAGTCATGATTTGGGACTTATTTTAGCATTCATTACAGTTCAAAGAAAACTGTATCTGTCCTTATTTAACATACAAAGTTTTGTTTTTTTTTTTAGCGAAGTCTTTGCTATTTCTCTTTAGGTTGTTTTTCTTCCAGTGAATCACATGTATCTAATGACTAAAAAGTTTTCTAAAGAAGAAACAATCATCCATGTTTATCCTACATGAATGGAGCCAGGAGAAGGTCATTCCCTTGTTGCATAAGTGTTGTATAAGTTTCATGTAAATTAGACAATATATATACATATTATAAAGCCAGTTTATATTTGGAATAGTTCAATATTTTATGTGACCACCATCTTACTGTAGTTTATGACCTATTTACGTCACTTACATTTTCTAAGAACAAGCACCTTCACCTCAGTCACACTCACCAATTCACCTAAATGGATGACAATTGTTTATATTATCAAAATTGAGAGAGACATCACAGGAATTTCAGTTGGCTGTGCAGTTTTGTCAGCAGCTATTCACAGGTATTTGAAACTTGTGCTTTCTATGAGCATCCTTGTGAGTATTTACTTTAGCCTACACATTTTCACTGGAAACAAAGGTTGTGAGTCAGAGTTGAAAGTCTGAATTTTTTATTCATAAGCAGTTTTTGCAGTCAACGTTGAGCCTGAAAACGATGCTCAGTTTGCCTTGAGAGTGGAAAATAGCAATTTAAGCAAAATCACCGACTGTCATGCACAAAAAACAAGTTAGAAATGTATTTGCGTGAATAGTCAACGAACTGAAATGAAAATTCCTCTTTTGATGTATCAGGCTTCTCAAAGATTGTCTGATGAAGATTATAGTGATTTCCTTTTTATATTATGAATAGATGTGTTCCAAAAAATAATTTTGCTGTGTTTCTTTGCAAATATTATTTTTTGACCACTGGGTTCAGCAGCTACTTCTTTAACATTTCAGCAGGCATCACATTTTAATTCTGTTTTCCTTCCAAGAAATGTCACTTCCAGAATAACTTTGTTGAAAATATTATTAAATGCACAAAAAGATGTCTTGAAGCATGCATATGGGATTATGTAGAATAAACCCTCAAACTCACCTTTATGTTATGAAAACTCATTGTTTGTTGCAGGTGGACAGACTAGACTTTTCCCTCTCTCCTTTGAGGACAAAAAAAAAAAAAAAAAAAGGCAGCTGTACCTAGCACAAGGCCTTGCCATCTGTATGCATTAGAGTAAGCCAATTTAATTCTTAGGATAATAGGACTTTCCAAGCTTCCAAAGCTACAGGCAAAAAGGATATATTCTGCTTTGTTTTCTCAGATCCTAAACCTGATTTTCCTCTCAACTGAAATGATTGCCTTAATGGTAAGTATTGATATTGGTAGGTTTATTTTGTGAGCACATGTTTTGAAACAATATTTGAATAAAAAAATCTGTAAAGGAAATAATGAAAAACAAGTAAGGTCATCTGTCACTTTTTGAGCCCTAGGAAAACATCGTTCTCAGAAAATCAGTTTCTGTATTAAAAATGTGCACAAGAAAATGAATGACAGAGGGAAAGAGAGAAATCAGGAGAAGAGCTACTTTGTGTCTCATTTTGACAGAAAAAAATCTGTATCAACCAAATGAGGTTTTTGCTGTAACATAATTCAGATGAGTCATAATGTTGATTCTTATACCAAACGCATCAGAGTCTCTGTGAGATAGCAAGTTCAGACCCATAGTTGAGAGAATTATTTATCAGTCTGAGTTGAATAAGACATCATTCATTTAACAGAAATTAGAAGTAGCTGCCTTGGCAGAGTTTACCTGTAGAATTACAAAAGGATGGGCAAGAATTCTTATAAAGCTGAAGAAGTCTGTTTACTGACTTGAGCAGACTTTGAAGGGAGTCTCTTTGCATTCTGCTTGCGGTGCTCTGTGCACGGTTATCCTTATCTTTAAATGAACAAATGCTGAAAATCTTCTACCCTACCAGTCTGTCTCAGCAGAGCAGGATAAACGTGCTCAGCTGAATGCACAGTTAACTCTCTTCACTAGGGCTTTACATGTGGACCGTTATTTTCATCTTTATTTTTAATGATTTGTTTCAGTTTGAAATTCCAGTTGCCTTCATAGGGGACTTAAGAAGTTTTTTGTACTCTCACTTTGGCTTCTTTTAATCCAAATTAAACAATACATACTCATTAAAAAAGCTAAATATGCTTTGTTTTGCCCAGTGCAAAATCCCTATTTTAAATGACTGCAATCATAAGGCACTTTTCAAAAATGTGAGATTGAATTTGCACTGTGACTGTTGCTACTTTTATTCCCCATGAAAGTGTTATTCAGAAAAGAGCTATATATTCTAGCTGTTGTTGCACAGAACCTGTGCCACTGACAGACAGTGGGATTCATATTCCTGAGTCCTTTTAGTGCCTTTGAAGTTTTATTCTCCTTAAAAATTTCTTTTCCCTGTTGCAATGTTGCAGCAGTGACTTAGACTTGACTCCTGGAGCTGCTTCTCTGAGCAGTTACATGCCTTTACATCCTGAATGAAGTCAGTGAGTTAAAGCATCCCTCTAAACATTTCACTACACTGGACTTTTTTTTAAGACCTAGCACTTAGCTATTCAGTTTAACAAAAGACACACACTAGCCACTGTTACAAACCAACACTATCATACACATGCCAAAGTAAAATATTACTCATGTTCCCAAATCTGTTTCCCATGAAAAGTTTAGCAAATTGGATACAATTTTAAAGGCAAAGTTCATGCTGCTCTGGGAGAAATGGTCTCTTCAAATAATTAGTTGTATTTCTGTTACACCCTATTGTGTAGGTTCACACAGAGGAATTTTGGTCTATGTTGAAGCTATTTCAAAGGAAGCTGATGCACACAGATGACCATTAATGCCAGGCTTCTTTTATGTGGCCAACTATATGGCTGAATCTGTGAGAATTTTTGACATCTATTAAAAAGCATGAGATTCAAGTGGGTAATTTAGGAGCTGAATGAATCCACCAGTTATTCTTTCCTGTTAAGAGTGGTTGACGGTTGCCTACATCTGCCCTTTACCAAGTGATATTGTAGTTCTGGGAGACATTCTGTGAAAGCCTCAAATTACTCAAATTCAGGAAAGAGGGAATTACTGCAGAGGAGATGAAATTCATACAATGTGAACTCTAGCTATATGTTCATTTTTCACACCAGGTCTCCCAAAAAACACTTACTGATTCCCTTTTACTCACCTTTGGTATCTTCTGTTCCTCCATGGAGCCTTGCACTGTTTTCAAACAACGTAATTCCACTGGATTTAGTGCCTGTGAATAGACCACTGTCGGTCAGCAAAGTCATCAAGCTTATCCAGAGAAGGGTGCCATGCAAACAGTTGTATTTTGCAATAGGACAAATCTCCTGTTTGACATGAATACTAGACTCAGACTGACTACGATCAATTTTCTGGAAATCTCTAGCTTACTTTGGAAAGAATCTGAGGTTTAGATCGCTACCAGCTCAGGACCTCCCATGCTATTTCTAGTACTACTGCTGAATTTAACCAATTGGGTTGTTGTTTATTATCCCATACACATCTTGCAAGGTTTAGTATGACAACTGCCAACACTCAGGAAAAGCAGATAGTCATGAATTAAAAGTCGCAGACTGCCACTTCCCACTGTGCAAACTGCCTGGTTTTCTCTCACTGTGCCTCATAACATTACTGCTGTTTCTGACGTTGGTTTCAGTCTTTTACTGAGCAGAATCACACACCTGGTGTTTATCTACCCACTGGAGGAGAAATTTGGGCGTATTGTAAGTGTAACCCACTTTCAGGGCAAACCTTTCTCAAAGGATTCTCAGTCCAGTGCCAATACATCAGGTTTGTAAGCTAGGCAATTATTCTGTCTCACACTCATACTTTAAAATATGTTTTTCACATCAAAAGCGTTACCACATTGCCCTTATTCCTGGTGACATATTATCTCCGCTTTTCTCAGACAGAGGGGCCTTATAAATGTTCAGCATCATCTCATATCTTCTAATAGTAATGTATGTTTCATTTGCCACATTGAAACAGAATTACCTCAACCCACTTTATCAAATCTCTTTGGAGAATCTGATTTTAACCTGACATGTTGGGTTCATTAGAGACTGTAATTATTTAGGGTTAATTGTACAGGTGTGGAAGTAGGAAGGATATGTTGAGTTGTGACAGATAGTATCAGGGTCAGACTTGAGGTTAAGAGAAGGAGGGTGTGGGGCATTTCTTTTCCCCTTTAATAGAACAATTAACACTTAGCCCAATCAATCTTGCATTTTTGAATGTCTTGCTGATAGGTCATGCACCATTACATCAGCATGTGAGAGCCAATGCAAATAGGTCACTGGATGTCATCTCAATGGCATCTTACTGCAAATCTAATATGGTTTAAATGTAACAGAAGAGCACCAAGATGAACCAAAGAGGAAGAATCACAGATTCAGAAAACTTTATTAGCTAAAAAGAATGTTTTCTTAGCAGGATAAGCAGCACAGTACTGACCCTACCACTGATGTCTGGGTACTGATATAGCTGGAGGTCTCTAAATCTAATAATAACCGTAGAAATATCTTTAAACACTAAATCTCATTTTGCAGTTTGCTGTCCATGGGTTAACAGAGGTTTTTTTCCCCTTTATTAAAGAACAAAGAGGCAGCAAGCCCAGCTTTATTTGTTCAAACATTACTGGGTGGTGAATTTAATGACAGTCTTTTCGCACAGACACAGGCTCCTCACTTCTCAGCTCTTCCTGATGGAACAGTCTAAGAAAAGTTCACCCTAGTGGTTAAGGCATAACTGCAAAAAACAGTGATCTGTTCCCAGTCGGGGCACAGGTATCCCAACACATGGCTGCATTACTGCAGCGTAATGAAGGGTGTGGGTCTGCAGTGTATTCGAGACCTAGGGGAAACCACCTGAGTGCATATTCTTATTTCATAGTGTCCCGCTGTGAATGCAAAACAATTTCTGCATGTCCCTGCCCATTGTAGGTCACGCATGGGCTGCGGTCCCTCGAGAATGTCCCTGACCCTGGTTTTACTGTTGAGTGCCCCTCACCAAGAGTGTGCCTCCAACACCCAGTGGCTGCTAGATTTTTTATCATATACATTTGAGCATGTTCACCATGTGCTTCTTTGATGGTTAAATGGTTAATTTATGCATGCAATGGTTAAATTTTGCTGCAAAGTGGGGTTCCTCCACTGTTTCCCTCTACCTCAGGGCAGGCTGTCCCATGGTGGTCCCTCCTGCCTCTACCCACACAGCTGCCCGCCATTGCCCCTGCTGCTTGTCACCTAACTCATGTGCCCAAGCAACTCGAACGCTGTCAGCTGAAAGGCAGCAAGATCACACCTTACCCACTCTGCTGTTATTTGTTTATGTGCACAGGTCCTCAACTAATATCAAGAAGTACACCCTTATAATGGGTGTGGAAAAATAACAAGATTTCCAGTAGCTGATAAACAGCCTAATCAACTTAATTTGAAGTGTGAGTTATTCACAACTCTAAAGTTCAGCTTCAGAAAGAGATCACGCAGAACTACATCTTGTGTTGTAATTTTAGTTTCCTTCATTGCCATCACATGGAGGAACACATTTGTCAGCTGCACCATTTGCATGAGTATTGTGAAATCTTTTATAGCTGAAATGTTCAAAGGTTAAAATTCCCATTCCCTATGATTTTTTTTTAAACTAAAATCCCAACCCCTGCATTTCATACAGAATGAAATAACAGTCTTTAAAGTTTTCCAGAGAAATGAAAACCTTGTCTTGCTTTCCTGAAATGGCTGGTCCTGAATCCCATGTCTCCTCAGCCTGTTCCAGAAATCACGCAGGAGCATCAAACACTCAAACGGCCTGGCTCTGAGGTTTCTTGGAGACTCCCAGCTCAGACTGTCTGTTCAGACAGGTCTGTTTGTTAGGTCTTGACACTTTCAGGCCTCTCTGCTGCAGGAACATCAGGGTGTCTGACTCAGGAGCAGGCTGCAATGCAGGACCCAGACCTCTGGATTAGGCATGGAAAATCAAGGGTTCAAGCAATCTGCCAGGGATCTGACAGAGACCTCCATGCCATTCTGTAGTCAGGATGTTTTCACAAAACATTTTGGTGTTTCAGGTCATCCTTGCTCTTAAGAGTTGGGAAGTCTTTAGGGAAATACACTTTTCCCATTTGCCTGTGGGAAAAAGAATGAATTGCATGTACAGCTTTCCTTCCCTCGATGCATCAATCTTGAACTCCACTCAGAGGTTGAATTTGTTCCTCTCTTTTCACTTGTTATCATCTTCTGAAGAATACTTTTAACAACAACAGGCTATCTGCAGTGTCTCTGATTTAAGTAGCAACTATTGATTGACTAGTCAGAACTTCCGTGCTTTATGAATTGTTCTCTAGAGGTGACAAAATGGGGAAATAAATGCTTTCATATTCCAACCCCTAGTGCAACTTAAACTTTTTCTAAGCAAGCTTCAGAAGGTGAAGGAATATTTTAACGTACCAGCAGATTTTGTGGGTGCAGAAGGGACAAACATATCATCAGACGTTCAGTTTATCAAACATCATAATCACAACAAAAAAATTAATAGTTTAAGCCAGTGATACAAATTTACACCAACTAGAGTTCTTTATTGAAGAAGTAGGCCATTTTGTATCTCAAATGATTCTAAAAGCATTTTAGAAAGGCTCAAAACCAAATAGTTTGTATGAGTGGAGAAATACCCTTATTACTGTGGCTGGTCTGAAACACCACGGCACAACCTTCACTCCCTGATTGCTGTTATTGCCATGGCAATAGTGGTTTACTCTATCAGCCTAAATTCATGCAGGGGGAATAAAGTATGGATTTACACAGATTTACAGTAAAAATACAGTGGAAAGTCATGATGTATAGGCATAGAAGCTGTTATTATTTGAGTCACTATTACATTTTCTGGGAGCCAGAGTAGTACTGCATGATAATTCACCTACCTTATCACAGCAGAAAACCTCTTTACACTGAGAATGAGGTACAGGATAGGTTAATCTTAATGGCTTATATTGACAGATTAAGTGCATATGTTTTGCCCATGCATCAGTTCTGAATTCAAATGAACATCTATACGCTATTAATTTTGTACATTTTGCTATAGAGTAGGTACTACATATGTTCAATACATTAAAAAAACATGTGCCATGCATAGTTTTCTGTCAGAAATGAAAACAATGCACTTTGAGGTTTCTACATATTGCCAAGAATGTTTGGAATAAATGGACCTTCAATTTTATGAAATACAGCTTTTGCTAAAATAAGAGGCATACATGAATAATGGCCATACCAGGTAGAAGCAAATGATTATTCTGGTTTTAGAATAGCCATAAAGTAATGATCATTTCCTCATTTCTGAAGAAAAAATGTTGGGGAGAAGGGTAGTATGTACACAGCCATTATTTCAGCAGATGGGGCATATTATATTTGTGGCTCAGATCTTGCACTAATGTAAAAACAGTGTCTCCATCAGCTTTAAATACCTAGTCCACATCTTTTTAAGGTACTGTTTATCCTGAAAGATCAATAATTTAATCAACTGTTTATTATTGTGATGATTACTATAAAAAAATTTACTAGGTCTTGCTTAAATGAACACACCTTCTATTTATATTTGTGCTTATTTTAAAGAGTGTAAATGTTGGATATTCTAATGAAGTAGCAGGACTCTAGAAATCTTCATCATTAATCAAATACTTAATAAGCTACCAAAACAAGATTTAAAATAAAATTTAAGCGGTACTAGCAAAGAGGAAATTTTAAAAAGCAAAATGAAATAAATACTCACCACAAATTACCTGAAAAGCAATCTAGGACAATAAATATTGTGGGTAGTAGAAGAAATGGCATTTCCTTCTCCCCTGCCCAATTCAGTTCAGAACTAATAATTACAATTACAGCTGCCATCATGAAAAAACATCATAGCTGAAAAAAAAGGAATGTTGTATTCATAGCCGAAATTAAATAGTAAAGCTGTGGGTTGCTGGATCCTCAGGCCAGGACCCAAGCTCAGCAGATGTAGCTTCAGTTCCTGCCATGTACTTCTGATACAACCTTGAGAGACTTAGGTCCATATTCATACCTCCCCCTTCAAGCACTGAATCTCAGGACAGGTAAGGTAGTTAAATGGTCCTGTTTCACAAGGAGTATAAAGATGGTGAGATAAATTCCACAAGTTAGAAAAAGCCTGATTTTCTCATGTGACCTCTCCAGCAATCAGATGGATCTTCAAAGAACCACCTGTCCTCATTAGCAACCAGGGAGTTGTCTGGGTGCAGGAAGATGTCAAGCAGAAAGCCTAAAGCCAACAAGAAAGCTGGGCACTGCAAATGCCTGACCAAGCACCTATCTCAAGGGTTCCCAGCTGTACCTCTATGCATAAGAGATTAAAAACATTGTGCTTATTTTGAGTGTAGATATTTTTTGAAGTTTCAAGAAGGCAAAGTGTCAGCTTCTCTTCTACCATGTGCTAGAGCAAGAATGTCCAGCCTATGGCCCATGGTTTGATTTGGCCCGTCAAAAATATTCCATCTGTTCAAAAACCTGCTTAATGCCACTTTCTTTCCAGAAGACCTTCAAACATAGGTGAGACCTTAATTATGGCAGCCATCTTTCTGCTAACTTATTGCCAAAGATCCCTCTAACCCATCCCAGTCACTCCCCTTTGCTAACGTTGTAATGTAAAATTCATGAATCCAAAACCATTACAGACCCAAGATGCCTGAAGCTGTATGTGAGATGGCTTTAGGAAATAAACTGAGCCCTGTTTTCTGGTCCCTGTTCGCAACGCGGCATAGGCATTTTCATCCAGTGATACGTGCAAAAGCAGACACCGCAGATGGATCCCAAACTGAGGTTTCCTCCCTTGTGTAGGATCCTTACATTGCTGCAGCAACAGAGTACACTGCTCATCTTCTTACTCTTGCTTTTCCTCTGGTCCAATTAATCTTGCATGACTAATGTCATGACAACCAGATTCAATGGTGGAACAGCCCCTTCATAGTCTTGCCTCGAGCTTGATGGTGCATTCCCTTGGGATGGGGTCAGATCCTCTCAGAATGGCTGAGGATTATTGCACGAGTCCCCCCACTTCACTGCATGAGTACTCTGGCATTGGCCAGCTTCGGGCTGTGCACAGCAAAATATGCCCTAGTTTGGTTAAGATATTAAGGACAATCTTTTGGGTCATGGAAATTGTGGAAACAAACTGTCCACAAGCTCACGAGAGCCAACCACTCAAGCCATTCTGGGAAATTATTTGATTATTCAAAAGAGTGCAACACAAGCCCAACATGATTAGTTTTTAAGGTCTCTCTTGTCATTCAAACCCTGTGCAGATTGCAGGGTTGCTTAGGCATGGTACTTCACTTCTTTTGCCAGGGCTTCTGATCAGGTGCAGAAGCCGCTGCTACGGTGCCTGAGGAATTTTTTTTGGCTCCAAAGTATATATATTTAATGACCCCAGGCACTTTCAGGCTTTATGCAGAGTGTTAGAGAGCAGTTTGAATTGTTCCTTGAGATTTCCATTGAACTGCTCTCACAGAGTTGTCTAGCACCTTTTGTAGGTGCCCACTCTGGTCCCCAGATGCTGCTCCAAAGGGATAACAGGTCCCTCACAGGTGCCACATCTGTAGCAATGTCTCATATGTCTGATAACATATACTGGATACCTCTGTTTAGGCACTGAATCACTGAAGTGTGATTGAATCTCCATTTAATTGGAATTTAGGCATGTGGATGAGAATAATAATTCCCAAACTGTAAGGAAGTTTTGAGAATAAGCTCACTAAGGTTTAGTTCATGCTCCAAAACCAGAGTGAGAGAGTCTCAGAAAAGAGTTCTCCATTACTTTCACACATTACCTAATGAATCTTCATAGGATCCTGGTCAGGCCAGAATTATTATTAATGTATTTTTATCCTTTTATTGTTACTAAGGCAGAAAGATGTAGTCCAACGTGCATAAATTGGCTGCTAAAAATGTTATCCATTTATTTATCCTTACAAACATATATTTTGCATGCATCCAGGGATAACATTTTAGATATGTTTGTTAGAAAACATTGGAGTAAGAAACCTGCTCACACTGACATGGCTGACTGAAACACTGGATTCTCATGGCATAGACTGACAACCCATGTAGGCTGGGCTAGCTACCAAACTATGTGCTGTTACACTGGTCATCATGATGGTATGCAGAGTAAATTAATAAGAATATCCTGCATCAGCTCCTGAAGTTGAGAGAGTAGGAAAGTAAAAAAAAGACAAAACAAAAAGGGGGGGGGGGGGGGAGGAAGTGCTGAGATTACAGAAACTTTTCTTCTATGATATAGAAACATACTCTTTTTCCAATGTGCTTATTACCTATGTTTTGATCCCAGTGCTATGTTATTACTGAGCCTGGGGAAAAAAGGGATTTGAAAGACTGTAGTAAACTATCTCCATTAGAGCTAAATGTGTTTTAGGGAGCTTGTTTCTATTACAGAAACAGAAAGGAGGAATGTTTTGTCACACGGGAGGTGTTGAAAGGCAGGTCTGGTTGGACATGCCAAGTTGTATTTATGCCTACAACTGGCCTCATGCTTTGCTGAGGAAAGCACAGAGAGCTGCAGTGGAGGCGGTGTAGCTGAGCTGTCTGTACAGCCAAGAGAGGCTCCTGTTTTGTTATGATTCGAGCACACAGTTAATTTTTTTAACCTCTCATAGAAGTGCCAGGTCAAGATCATGTGGCAATCAAAGGGCTGGTTGTTTCCATTCCTGGTTCGGTGGGGCACTTTTTTTTTTTTTTTACACTCAAAAAATATCAATGAAACAAAAATAATTTTCAGGCTGAGGTGGTGTAGAGGCACACAAGCCCCAGGGAGCGTGGCCACGCACTCCACAAGCCTGGTGGGTCTCATGGGGATGACCCCCTCACCCTGCCCCGATGTACCTCTCTCAGGGCTGGGGGACCCACATGTTACACTTGCTGAGGCTCACAGGTGGAGAATCCAACATATCACAGAGTAAAGTCAACTGCAGAGGGGTTTATGGCTCAGTTTTAGTGTTCCCTTCTTTTTCTATGACCACCATTACCATCAGTAGTTTAGTGGTTATGTTCAGCGCTGGTCTCTAACAGCAAGAGATTAATTGCCCTCTCAGATACCTGAACAAGGAGCCATGGCCTTCAGTACAAGAATAACACCAGCAGTGAAAAGCAGCTCCTCCCTGTCACCCTCCTTCCCACTCTCTTCCCTCCACCCACTCTCCGTTACAGTAAGATTTCTCACTGCCAGGTAATCTGCACAGCTACCACTGCTTTAAAGTGCTGAGGGTGGTATAACAGAAGGAGGGCATGCTATCTTTTAGCACATGACTATAGTCCAGCGGCGATAATCGTTTCAAACTACCTAGGTAAAAATAAGCAGTATAATAATGTTAGTGGTAGCTTTTTCTACCTTATCAACACCTGCAGACACAAACCTGCACTAACAAATGCTACACCAGAGGGTAGGATAAGTGGAATTAGAAAATATTACCTTCAGGAGCTATTGGGCTCCCAAATGTGATATGAAACAGTAATGTAGATAGCATGAAAAAACAGACAATAAGTACAGCTTTGAATTCAAACATGACCTTCAAAGAGCTTTTTCTTAGAAACACAGAGTAAAAGCCCTAAACCTTTGAAAAAGCATGACCAAACAATAAGCCCCCAACTTCATGTACACCTCTGAGAATTCATTCTCAATAATGGACTCTCAGAAGTCTTTTATCACTGTTTTAAAGACTTTATTTATCAAATTTGAAGGATATCTTCTCTTTGTCCCATTTTTATCATGGTCTCAAGGTATCTTATCAATATTCACTCAGCAAGCACAAACATATTTCTAAGTGACAGTACAGAACAGTATGTGATAAACTGGAACATTTTTGCAGCTCAGACCAATGTGCAAGATAAAAGCATACAGGCTCCTGCAAAAGCAGCAGGGCTTTGGCTGAAATGTCAGAAGCAACTATTTTGTGGGGAGTGATTCATTAAGCTGACACTTCAAAAACTGGAGGAGCTGTTCTAGTGCTCCAAGCTAGGTTTGAAAAACCTAGACTCCCTTGAACTGTAGGTTCAAAACTGGCAGAGTCTGGTAACCCTACTCTTACTCTTCCAAGTGAGACAAATTGTGCTCTGTGAAGCTTGGGACAGAATATTTCATAGGCAAGATCTTCCATAATGTGGAGTTGTGTTTGCAATTCACAGACAGTAGAGAGTCACGACACTTTTTATTAGAGAAAGGGATGTTTCCAGATATTTTTGGTCAAAGCTGAATAATTATTATTCTCTTTCAGTACTGAATTTCAAGAGTGGGTGAAGAAAATTCCTGTATGAATATAATTTGAGAATTCCCTGGTATGAAATGTGCTTATGAGAAAAAAAAAATTGATTGTTAAATGCATCCTTTATTAAGCAGATAATTCAAGTAACTATATGAAGCTTTTACAATGAAATAAACTGCCAATAAGATTTTGCAACTATAACTTAGTGTAGAAATTGGGCGGTTGATTCAGAAATTATTACATTAGTAGTGAATCTTCATTGCCATGGGCACGTACTGTGTGAATGCCCATGTGTGAAAGCCATATACAACATTTGTAGCCTACATATGAGACAAATGAAAAAGCTTCGAAGATGACCAAAGAAAACAACCTGTGAATAAGCAATCAAAAAATCATGTTGAAAGGATGAGTTAAGCTATGTAAGGCCTTTTTAGTGACCAAATCTTAAAATCAACCCGATAATTAATCCTGCAGCCAATAAGGAATAGAGGGATAATGCTCTGCTCCCTCTAACTTACTTAACAATAGTATTTTACAATGGCAAGAGGAACAACCAATGGAAGAAATACAATAGCAACATTAAATTCTGCAAAGTGGATAAAGTTTTACATTGTACTAAAGCAGCAGACAGTACTTTGATTTAAGCAGTGCCTTTATTCATGTGTTAAGCAAGGCAGATTGTTACAAAATTGATCTAAGACATATCATGATTCAGTAAAATGATTATTTTAGGACATATTTTTTGTTCATTACTCTTGATAAATTACTGTGCTTTAAATAATAGAATCATATGTGTATTGACCAAAAGAAAACACGAATTATCCAAAGGGATATTCTAGAACCAAAACTTGACACTGAAATGCATCCAGTCCATTACAATCAGTTTTTAGACAGTGTGTTTAGGGTCTTTTGTCTATATCATTATTGCGGTGGAAACAGCAGTGGTGTAACTCCTCTTGGCCTCATAAAAGTTAAGGACTAGTCCTAGATCCAATTACATAGTGCTAAACAGCTCAACGTCTCCTGCTGTGATGATATACAACATTTTTCCCTGGTAGTGAGTCACTTCTAAAGAAAATACAAGACATACAGTATCAGTGGATTACAGAACTTGTAGGGCTTTCTTATTCCGAGTAAAAACTTCAGCAATTACCTATGAGCAGAAGAGCTCGTTTACTGCAAGCCTGTTAAATGCATGGGTTAACTCCTGTGCTTGGGAAAATTGGGGGTGGGGAGGAGGTGGCTTGCTGGCTATGGCAGGGCTGACCAATCTCTAAAAATCAATTCATGTCATCAGCTTTAGAAAGGTAATCAAGTGTTACATCTACATTCCCCTAACAAGTTCTAATCTACTGAAGGTTTAACTACAGTTGATTTAATGAGGCTACTCTGAGAACTGGAAGGAACTTTGGGGATTTTACTTAAGAAACAGTAGATGCAGGAGCAGACACTTGGGATTTGATAACTGAGGATGAGAAGTCCTTGTTAATCATGTCTTCCTAGAAGTCAATAATTAAAATCTCAATTTTTCCTAAAGGAATTCTTCCTTCACTGTGCCTGCAAACACAGTCCCTGACAATTGTCATATGACTTTCAGGTTAAATGTTTTAGTCTCTAGGACAATAATTTAATAGGTCTTTTATTGTTCTGAAGTCTGCCAAATTAATTATTAGAGCTACATGAAAAGGGGCATTTACTGCAGAATAAATCTGTTATAAACAGCTAGGACCTGTTATGGCTTTCAAAATAGATTTAACTCTCTCAGAGTGAAAAAGAGGTTCTGTTCTCATAAACCACCATTTTAGAAAGGGGTGGGGGAGCAAAACAGCACAGTCCAGGAAATTTTAGTTTGGGGAATACATTGGCTTATGGGTTTTGGTGACTCTGTGTAAACTCTTCTTTCAAAATACTGCCTCTATCAGTGAGCAAAACCAAAACACACAAGAAACAGTGGTATCATGTATAACTTGAGTTTAGTGAGAACGGAGCTGAGCCATTCATAGTTCCTGTAGAAATGTTTCCTACATGAATTCCACCACTTTTAACTTGTTAAATCTGTAACCAACTTTGGGGTGAGAGAAAGGAATAAAGGTGACTGAACCATTCAACCACTGCACATAGACACATGTGACAATGTTTCACACTGCTCACCAGGACTTAGCAAATAGTTTAAGGATTTTTTTTTTCTTGTTCTTATCTTAAAATGTCAGTTGCAGGAAGAAACAATGGGGAATTGTTGAATTATCAGTTTACCCAGTGTTCTCTTGAAGCTATCCTGTGTTCTTACTGTAATATAGGAACCTACAGCTCACTCCTCAGCTGATATCAAGGAACCAATATAATTATGACATGAAGAATAAAACAAATAAAATAATAAAACAAATAACAAATCAGTTCCCCATGGATAGCAATAAGCAAATGTCTTTCCACTGCACTATTTCAGATTCTTTCATAGTATCAGTCCATGATATTCAAGACTACTTTTAAAAAGCTGCTGGTAATAAAGACAACCTCAAACCAAGTTCCTTTTGTCATAAAGTTTGCTCTAAGCTATATATAGTTTTCTTTTGATTATCTGAGCAGGAAATAAAAATGCAATAAAAAAAAAGGAAGAACAGCAAAAGCAAATACACCCATTTTATTTTCCATTTCTCTTCTCACTTGTCATTTATTTTCCCTTATGGAGACCACCAAGGTTTTTAATATATTTGAATCTCATACTCACAGTCCTCCAAGGGCATTAACCATTGAGGATTCATCTACTTCTGTTCTCATATTGAATATGATAATATACATGTAGATTTCTGATGCTGTGAAACACACGTTTCATTTCAGCCAACTTTGCTTTCACTAAATAGTGTTCACTCCTGAGCACTAATTCATAAAGTGCACACCCATGACCCCCAGTTAAGGCAAATGTACAGATCCAACTAGACGTACTTCCCACTTGGAGAAACTCTGGAACACACTGCATTAGATTCTTAGTACACCTTCCACTTCCCAAATTCTTTTTTTTTTTTCTTTTTTCTTTGTACCTCCATCAGGGAAATTGCTTATATTGTAAGGATTAATGTCTCCCAGTAATATGAATAGTTAATTTTCCAACAGGATAATTAATGTATTCACATCAGCACATCATAATGGGAAATGTGTGGCCAATAACCACATGGGGTTAATATACACTAGCTTTGATAATCTCAAAGCCAGATATTCAGGTGGTGTCCATCAGAATGCATCTCCATTTCATTCTATGAAGCAATGCCAATCTATACCAGTTGAGAATTTGGCCTTTCATCTTCTTTCTTTTACAATGCTAGAACAAAAATAGCTAGAATCAGTTCTTGGTAAACTTTAATCTCATTGATATTAAATTTGATCCCTCATAACCAGATCCTTCATGAATTGCAGAGACTTAATCTTTGCTAAATAGTTTTTCATGAGTGAATACTAATGACTTTGTGACACCAGAAAAGGAAATGAAATAAATATGTTCTTGCAAGGAAAAAGATGTGTTAGAAACACCAAATAAATGAATTCCGGCTTTTACAAGGATTCCTAACTTTTGAATTTTAACAATTGAGAAAGATGCATGGCTTCTGCCTGGTCTGGAGGGAGAGAGTTACCTCCTACTATATCTGGGAGCTGTTCAAAGTGATAGCTAGAAAAGCGTTTTTTAAATTAAAGGCATACTTCGCAAAGAATGACATTTTAGGCACAATAGTCACTCATAGCAGACCTCAGCTTACTTCTGAAATATTCAGAGATTTTTTTCCCCTAGCATAGGGAATTTGATGTGTGTGAAGCAGAGTGAAGATTAGTCTTGGCTATGAGGTCCTATTTAACGCTATGGGAGCTCAAGAATGCCATTGGAGGCAGCTTTTTCAGGCTTCAGTGCATCACAGAATCCAAATACTTGCAGTCAGAAGAAATGGAAACCGTGGCATACAGAAATGGAAAAGACTAAGTAAATGTGTTATTGATGCTATTTTGTTTAACACTTAGCAGTTTTGAAGAGGATCTCCTAGTTGTTGCTACAACTCTGAAAAAAAACCATGGGAAACGGTGAAAGAAACAAGTAGGAGGCAGTAACTGCTGGTCCACAATAAGGGCACCACATAAGTACAGGTGATATGGCAAAAGCCATGGGAGCCAGTGAGAAAGTGGGAAACCAAATAACTGTGCCAAAAAGCTCAGGAACGACAAACTGAAAATAACCCCTCAGAGCAGGACCTCAGGTCACTTTGAAAGGTTGTTGAGAGAAAGGTGATTATGACCTTGGTCTGATTTCCCACAAGGAAAACTTATCATCTCATGAATTCAGTGTTAACCTGAACTCGTGGAAACAACTTGAATTCAGTCAAGCTATGAGTTTGTGACCATTACTTTGCTAGTGGGTTGTGAGCTTCAAAGTAAAATATTTGCTTTTAATGTGTTGCTGTTGTAGGCAGGCTACAAACATAATGAGGAAAAGTGAAGAGAGAAGATCAAGATTTTCAGGAGAGATCCAGTTCAGATTAAAGGGCTTCAGAAGTACAAGCAGATGCTCTGTGAATAAGCGTAGCAACAATATAATGTTTGTAGACACATTATGGAGGAACTGGGTAACATAGAATAAATTGCAGTCCTCAGCCCAGAAAATTTCTTCATCTCTGAAGTGCTCGCTCTGACTGTTTACAAAGACTTACTCATGAACAAGAGCGTGTCATTTACTCCTGTTAATAAATTGACTCATCAGGTATAAAACTGCCCTTTGGCTGTGTTTAGTCATCATTACTAAAGGTACACAGATGGCAGGTGTCATGCATTTCAAGCAAGTACATTCAAGTAATAAGAAAGTGAACTAGTGCTGAATATTGTTACTGACTTAAGCTATAGAACAAAAAAACAATAATTCAAAGGATAAAAGAAGTCAAAGAAGATAGGTAGGTGGGTGGATGGATATACTACACTAATAATCCCATCCTGCTAAAGCAGAATGATGTGATCATCTAATAGAAGAGGTAGATAGAAATTCAATTTAATCTTCAACAGGACAAAGGCCTTGGAGGCCTTACATTTAGCTCCTTCGCAGTATAAACATGTCAAGTGTTTAACTGTTAAAAAGATAATGCTTCTTCCCTGTCTGTAGTTTTAACTCTTGGAGTGAGTGTTATCCTTCTTGATGCTTCCTCACTACAAGAAGGACGTCGAGGTGCTGGAGTGTGTCCAGAGAAGGGCAACAAGGCTGGTGAAGGGTCTGGAGAACAAGTCTGATGAGGAGCGGCTGAGGGAACTGGGGTTGTTTAGCCTGGAGAAAAGGAGGTTCAGGGGAGACCTCACCGCTCTCTACAACTACCTGAAAGGAGGTTGTAGCGAGGTGGGTGTCGGTCTCTTCTCTCAAGTAACAAGTGATAGGACGAGAGGAAATGGCCCCAAGTTGCGCCAGGGGAGGTTTAGATTGGATGTAAGGAAAAATTTCTTTACTGAAAGAGTGGTGAAACATTGGACCAGGCTGCCCAGGGAAGTGTTTGAGTCCCCATCCCTGGAAGTATTTAAAAGATGTGTAGATGCGGCACTTAGGGACAGGGTTTAGTGGGCGGTGGTGTTGGGTCGATGGTTGGACTCGATGATCTTAGAGGTCTTTTCCAACCTCAATGGTTCTATGATTCTATGATTCCACTTGGAGAGAGAATCAGAGAATGAGGTACCAAACGTTATCCTACTAAAGACAGAGACAGCTGGAAAGGTAGGGACATAAAAACAGTTATTATTTATGTGTGATCAGTTCCTTCAGGTGTTATTTATCTTTTGATTATCTGTTTACTTTTTTAATGTAGGCAGTTTTTCTGTTTATTTGCATAACTAACTATGCTAGCATGGTAATCTTAGTCATCCAGAGATGACAGTATCCACATAGAGGCCCTGTTTTGGGCTGAATTACTTTCCAAAAGGTAATTTCCTTGAAAAAAATGTATATTTGCTTTTAAGAAATGTTCAAATTACTGATGAAACTTATTCAAAATAAAGTTGTAAAGATACAGGAAAAGTTGCAAGATTAAATGTGTCTTTTGTTAAGTACTGAAAGCAGAGTAAAGCGTGTAAAGATGGGCGACGCTTATCCAGATCAGCTTTAACGGATCTCAATAAAGCTTGGGCTGCTGCAAATGATTAAGTTAAAATCATGCCAACATACTAATGGTTCTGCATATTAGCAGTGTTAACTACTAACAAGATTGAGGAGGGATTATTACCTGACATTTTCATGTCCTTCTTGAACTCCAGAGTGTGACAGTTTGAATTAAAACAAAGTTATCTCTGTCAGGAGAGGATGAAATAGAAGCGACAAATACTTAATCAAGCCAGAACTTGGGATGCTGAATTGGGGCTGAAGGTGATTACAGTCACCGGTGATGGAATGTTATCCACCTATGTGTTATATCGCTGAAAAATAATGTTATTACTTCGAAATTTGTGAAGTGATTCATCTGAGAATCTTACGTTATAATGACAGAGGAGAGATTTACTGTATTTGTATTAGAAAAAGGCTCAATATTTCAGCTTGGACACTGAAAAGCACCACAACAAGAGATAAGAAGCTTAACTAAGCCATGGGTAGAGGGGACATTAAAAAGCAGACCCTGGAGTTCAGGTTCAAGCTGAATCAGGACCAACACACAGATTGCAAAATTCTTGCAAGCTCTTTCAAACTGCCTTGGCAAAAATCCTATCAGATGAACTGATTATTGTAAGCTTTCTACATCTCTTAATTAGTAGCAATCACATGAAATCAAGGAGTTCTGTGGGGCTTCCCACATTTGATCAAAAAAATCTCAGGAGAGTGGCTACTCTGTTATATCTGAGCTAAAAAGTAGGTACCTCTTGTTTCTGGATCCAGTTCTGAATGAGTATGAAATCAGTGTTTTTTTATTGAAGTGATGGATATTTGAAATAAACAAATGAGTACCTATGAGGTTGCCTTCACCCCCCCACCCCTGTTAGATATCTGCAGTATACAAAGTATCTGAGGCATCATTCCCATGTATTAAAATTCTATATCTATATGGTTGGGTGATAAAGAATAAACATGTTCCTCTATCTCTTACCAGCTAATGGCCACTGAGACTGGCACTAACAGCATTTGTTTCATGACTTTCCCCCTCAAATATGCCCATCAGGATTTTCTTACTTTCTGATTTTTGTCTCTAATCCTGCCAAAAAATGCAACTCCTGTGGCTCACAGGAAACCCTGAGTTGTATATTCTGTAACAAAACTTTAGTCTTCGGCATAGAGCTGTAGGAAGTAGATGAGCTCTTCTGTGTAGCTGGAGTGCTGCTGACCAGATGACTCACGGAGGAAACGCAATGTTGACACAGACATACAATGCTGTTGAAAAGATTTTGTTTAGCAATTGTTTATTTACTCAGGAACTTGGTACCACATTAGCACTTTTGTTCTGACTTGGGATTCACTGATTATTTCCAGAAACCCTGACTGCTATCAGAATAACAGCATTAGAAATGCTTAAAAACAAACATGCATTACAGAGTTCCATATACAACTGGTCTGTCTGCTGGATAACTTTGCCATGCTGTGCATTTAAAAAGTAAATGAAGTTGGGAAAAGGTCCAGGAGTTCAAACCATTTGAGCCACGAGTTTTTATTGGCTTGTCCACCAGTAAACACCTTCATCTAAACTTATCTACTATGTCACTTTGTCGACTACAATTTGACACAACAGTGTAGATGCAATAAAGCCCAAATTCTCCGAGTGAAAATTTGTGAGTCAGTCATTGAAAGACTATGTGTTTTAAGCCATTCAGTTTGTGTTTCTAGTGAGGTGTAGGTGTTCCTTGTGTTCTCACTGCATTTGGTAATAAGCCATAAGACATAGATGAAGGAACCTTGTGAGCTAAAGAGAGAGTCTAGTAGGATATTGTAAATACCATTCCTCCCACTAGAGGATGATTGCATGTGTCACTATGGGAAGAAATATTTCATTGGTATTCTGCAAGCGTTGCAGGAAAATGCTACTATTACAAAAGCCTGGATCATAAACACAAAGGAGGAGGGGGAGAAGGGTTTAGTTCTCATCTCTAAGTGTAAAGGATACTTCAAAACAAAACTAGGAAATAAGGCAATACCGGTCCAATTAAAGCCTATTGAAATGAATTTAAAGATTTTCATTTTTGTCAAATGGTGTTGGATCTGTTCCTTTGTGATTCTGTGCTGCTATTTGTGTTTGTTTTCTGGAACACAGCACCACAATCATCTCTGTAGCTGAAACGCATTCCTCTCTATCATATTTTAGAGAATGGGGGTTCAAGCCACAGGGACACAATTTTTCACCTTGCCTAAAAGGTGCCCAAGGGAAAATGAAAGCAGAGTGGTCAAGACAAGCAGTAGCAGCTGTCTCTCATTGAATCTTGACTGTCTAGCAAAGCATGAAAATGCAATGTTATTTATTAATGTGAAGTTTTAACGAGGAAAAAACCAGACTGAGCCTCTCTCAGGAGTATGAAATTAACCTATGGAACTATCACATGGCCATTTATGTGCTTGTACAAGTAAAATTAATGTGGTACAACACACTTTTCCCCCCCTTCTTCTTGGCTGAACTGTATTTTCACAGCAAACATCAATTAAGTAAGAAAGATCAAGCCAATAAACTGTATCTAGCATACTCTGTGATTATTTGTAGAATTCGGTATTTTCCCTATAGCAGACTGCCACTTTCTGAAAGACACAGCAGAACTCAAGCTTTCTCAAAATATGAAAGCTGCCCAAATTAAAATTTTCTTCAATGTTATTGCTTTTGTTTAAAGATGTAACTTATCTAAGGGAAGGACCTCATATTTCATGCTATATGGGCAAAACTCAAAGGTGTGATATTTACGTTTTCTCAGCCAGTCTTTCTCTAAGTAAAGAAGATAACACCCCTGGTTTTGATTTCCTCCTGCCATTTTTTTAATGCCTATGTTCTCTTGAGGCTGGGAATACTATCCTCAACCAGGGCTTTTTTGTTGCGAAACCTGCAAGTTAGAGCAAAACTGTCTTGTGCCAGCTGCATACTCACTCAAGGTAAATAACTCAAAAGTGTCGGGTTGATAGCATTTAGACATGTTATGCTAGTTATACTACTGAAAAAGAAAAGCATCAGGCAAAGTTAAAGAAATTGTGTGCACTAAAATCATTGCCATCAATGAATGCATGCAAGTTATTGAATAAATCATCAATGGAGTAGACTAGAATGAGGATGCAACAGATGATAGGAAATGTCCACAGATGATCACCTGGTTTTCTTGAGTGTTTCTGTTGAGATAAGATTAACTACCAGTTCCCCAAACATCTCCTTGATGGTAAACCCTGTTCTACCTGTGTACCGAAATATGAAGATTTAGGTTAAAAGACTACTAAATATCATAATCGCCACCTAAAACTTAAGAGATTATTACAAATATCTCCAGATGTGACTTTACATTGGTATATTGAATTGGATCTGGGTGTGCCAGTAGAAGCCACGGCACGGGCCTTCTTTTGGCACAAAACTACTTATGTCAGTTTAAGATGTGCCTGTAAAGCCACAAGCTCATGCTAAATTGATTTGCTTAATGTCAAATATAAGCCCACCTACAAGCTGCCCCCATCTATCTAAACTGAATTAAGACAAATTAGTCTGACTTGTGTCTAGTCACAGGCTCTGAGTACAAAGGCAACTGTGTATGCAGTGGAGCAACCACCAGTGCCCTTGCAGATTTCTTGCTCTGCTCTGAAGCGGCAGCTGGGCTGCTGATTACTCTAGATAGCCAAAGAGTCATTAGCAAGGGCTGAAGGAAGTGTCTAATGACAATCAGTGTCTTGATCTGCAGTTATTTATTGGAATTTTGGGCTGGATCATCCTTGTACTATTTTAATTGTTGAATGTCTCATGTGAAGACTGGAAACGTCTGCAGGACATACTGGTTAGCTTCCTTAATAGCCCAATTAATCTCTTTTTTTATGATGCACTGCTAAAAATATACAGACAGTAAAAATAGATGGCTTATTTGGTTTATTTTTAAAGGCAAGAATGAGCCTGTACAATGCAGAATCAAAATGTTTCCCTGTCTTTTGTGAGTGCCATGGTCCGATCTATAATTGCAAAGGCAATCAATACAGGCTCCCTCAAGCAGTACTCCTGAAGGAAGATATCCCTTGCCAGAGCATCTGGATCTAGTATATAGCTATAAAGAATTACACAACTTGCCAATAGAGATGAGATTTCTATTGGCATGCATTGTTTTATTAGATGCAAATAGGTTTTCCATCTACAGGGCACAATGGGATGAGTTAAGGAGAGCTTTTCAGACACTAAATTTCCTCGCTATTGTGAGTTTATAGCAGATGGTGGGCATTTTAATATAACTTTTTGGAACAAAAGCCTTTATTTAATGTTATTTTTTATAAAAGACAGCTCCCTGCTGGAATTGTGTAATTTCTGTGATTGGGGCTGCATGTTTTGTGAGGTTGGTGATTAGTTATGTTGGATTTCTCATCTCCTCCATAATACAGCAGTAGCATGTATGATTAGGACTAAGTGTTCAGTGCTCACTTTTTAAGTGTTTGCTGTTAATAGAGAGGTTTTCATGTCTTCCACCTAGGAAGCATTTTACAAATATTCATTACATTTCCAAAGCACCAGATTTGTGAGGTAGATGAGGATCAGGAACAGATGTACCAAAAGGCAAGTTGAGTTGGTTTTTTCTCCCACTTAGCACTACGTGGTGTAGCACTTGCCAGTGTAACATGTAATGGGACATGGAGGGAAGTATTCAACTGGATCTGGGGTCTCAGGGACTTTAATACACTTTCATTCTAAAATATAAGAAAGAAATTTTCTCAAAGAGAGATGTAAAGGACACATCCTCATCCTACTGAAATACGCAGGAATCTCCTTTTAAATTTCAGTGGGACAAGATTTTGATTTTAAAAGGGTGGAATTCATCACACCTAACTTCAGTACTCTAAAAATCAGCTGCCAATCGTCTAGGCTTTCTCTAAGGCTGGGGCCAGGCTCAGCACCTGGTTTTGAACCCTTTTTCAGGATAGGTAGGAGTTCTTTGTGTAGGTAGTTCCCCCTCAGATGACTCAGGAATACGTTTATATGAGTAACTAATCCTAGACACTTAACTTTTAGACAGCTGAAGTTAGATAACATAAATCCCAACCTGAGTGGAGTGCATATGTTAAAGACACCCATCCTAGCAAGCAGCATGGCTGGGATAGGAATTTATGAGTTCCTATTTCTCAGTCTTACATTCAGTAAAATGTGTTATGAGGCACTAAATTCTTATTCTAAAGAAAATACAGAAACTGCATTATTTTATTCATTTTTATTCACAATGAAAAAATCATATTAAACCATCAAAAAGGTTAAAAAAAAAAAATCAGTGGAACAAAATAAGGTTGCAGTTTCAATGTTATTTTTGTTGATAGGGTGTTGGTAGCAGCCACAGCTTTGGGAGACCCTGTCCTACCCAGCCATCACTAACCCCCCTTTTTTTACCCCATTTAAGTCCAGCTGAGCTCACAGCAGAGCCCCGTAAGCAGCCAGTGCTGAGGGGCAGCAGTGTGTGGTCAAGAGGCTGGAGGGAGGGAAGGCAGGAAGGAACGAACTCCCTCAGCTCCTTGCTGCCGAAGCTCCTGTCGTAAAGCTACATCCAAGTGCCGCTGGTATTTCCTCAGCCACCAGCTGCTTTTACCTCATAAAGGGGCTTGATTGCTTTGTTCATTGAGCCTGGCCGATTACTTGGCACACCCATTATTTTTAATGAGGATTGTTATTTTCTTTGGAGCTAGGACATCCCTGTTGGCAGCCACTAACACCTTTCAGCCTAACTGTATCCTGCTAACGTGCAGCTTCAAGTGTCATCTGTATATGTACAGACAAGCACAGTCCCTTCCTCAAAATGTCTGCAACCTCACCATTAGACAATATTAAAATCTGTGTGCTGCTCACACCCCAATTCATGAAGGTGTTTATAAGTACAGAGAAGTGCAAGCATGTGAATGGCTCCCTCAATCTCACGGGTGTTACACAAATGCTGAAATTCATGTATGCTCCAGGTCTCTGGTATAATGAACATTCAAAAAGACTGCAGAGGTCAAAATTCCAGGGCAGGCCAGTTCACAAAGATCTCAGAGCTAAGATGTGCAGCATAGGAGAGTGCTTTCTTAGCATTTCAAACCTTTCTCGCTCCCACATCAGGGCCAAATCAAAACCAGCCAGGGAAACAGAGGGGCTGAATATACAGCCCAGTAGTTAGGGCATTTATTGCAATACAATTCAAATGGAGACAAGAGGAGAGAGTGCCTGACGCAGTCTCAGCTAGCCAGCAGCCCAGAGGTTCAGGCATTGCCCTGGCTGAGAGCAGGGAGGGACTTGCACCAGCAGGCTCTTATGAGTGCTGTAACTCTTGGGCTATTGATTATTCTGCAGGCTTTGTCCTCACTAAAAAGTTTTCCTTTTGACGGATTGTTTTTGTCTTTAAGATGAAAACCTCTCTGTCAAAAAATTACCAACCAGCTCTTTCACTAAGACAATCAGCAACTCAAATCAAAAGAACTGCGATAACCCCAAACCTTAGGACTGAATTGCTTTAATTATATATTACACTTGATAGAGCAATCAGAGTTGCTTTGATTTGGGTTATGAATAGATAAGATCTGTGTGAAAGATTTAAAAAGTCATTCTGTGCCTCTTTTTTCTTTTTTTTTTTTTTTTTTTTTAATTGACATTACCTTGACATGTTCATGTAAAGTATCATATTCTCTCCCTGGCATGACTGAACTCCACGTTGCTCACAGTTTTAGCACTGCAATGGCAAATATCCCTCTGTGTTTAGAGGAAGAAATGGAGAAAAAAATGGTCAGCAAAGAAAAGGAAAAAAAGGATTTGGAGTACTAGTTTTGGTTTAGGCTTTCTCAACAGACTTTTACCTTGAAGCTGAAGTTCCTGCTCTCCTTTTTGTCCTCAATACAAAAACAAAAATCTATTTGAATAAAAATATTTATCTTAGCTTTTCAAATCAAATTTAATTTTTCAGTTTTCAAATACATTCCTTTCTTTGAAAACAGCTTCAGTCAGATCCTACAATTTGACTACAAAAGGATGAGAATGCCTCTATTCAACAGGAAGAATAAGATTAAAGCCCTTTAAGAGAAGATGGTAGGTTCAAGGTGACAATGCATCATGATTTTATACCAAACAGAAGTAGCATGAAGAATTATCTCTAGGTCACAGTACTGGCTAATAATCTGAAAAACATCTCTTTGTAAAACAAACCTGATTTTAGTTACAGAAACATCAAAAAACATTAAAAAGGAGATATTGAAGCATCAAGAGAATGTTAACCTGACAGTAGGTACTGTCTTGAAAATGTATTTCTGACTCTGAGTTGTGGTATTTACAGGCCAGGTTTTCAAAACTGGTCTCTGTTTTCGACTGTGTCCAGTTTGTAGACGGAAGTTCAGCACATAACATCGTTCTGAGCTTCACCCTTCCTCCCTCCCTCCCCCCTCTTGTATGATCTGTGTGCTCATGTTTTCCATGCTCAGAATTTCTGAGGCTCAAGACTAAAGTTTCTCATTTGGCACCCAGGTCTTATTGAGGCCTGGTATGCTCAGTGTGTAAAATTACACCTATGTAATATTGCTTTTAACTTGAGCAAACAAAAAGGCACAGCAGGATCATCAAAGATGAAGTTAGAAGACTTCAAGCTGACGATAACATAAATTTTGATCAGTGCAAGCAATTAAAAACTAAGGTCATTGCTAAAGGATGTGGTGAATTCTCCATCCTTTATAATCTTAAATGCAAACTGGATGTCTTTCTGAAAGATTTTCTTGATTTCAGCCACAAGTTACTGGGTTTGATGTAGGAAGTATTGAGCAAAATTCTACAGTTGGTGTTAAAAAGGAAGTTAGCTAATACACTAGATTATTATAGCGGTGTCTTTTGACCTCAGAATCTTTCTAGAATCTATCTATACATTCAGGACTAATTTATTAAAAGCCTGGCTGGCTGTTGCGAGCAATGAGGTATTGCAATACTTCAAGGGTTCTGTGAAAAAGGGCTGTTGCCAACATTGCTGACTGCAGTCAGCATTTTCTGAAGATCATAGGAAGTGAAAATACAAAATAAGCATCCTTCTGATTCATGTACATTTCCCCCAAAATGCTTGCTTCCAAGTATTTTTCATTATCCAGCAACTGCACACCTTAAAATTTGAAATAAAATATTAAAAATTAATATCTTCCACTAGGTTATGATACTTCTTCTCTGTCACACAAAATAGATGTCTAGGAAATATTACACTACTTCTGCACACTAAGTAGAGATGCTTCTCTGGCTGTGAAGATCTTGTCTATAAAAGTCTACTTGCTTAGGATCACAGCCTAATCTGAAAATACTCAAAGAATCAGCCAATTAGAAAACTATCAGTATTAAAAATTTAAAATTTCTTTCAGTTCAAAGATAAAAAAATTGTAACTAAACACTCCAGGGCTTGATGCCAAGACATAGTTCGTCAAGTGTTTTTAGACAGATCTAGGTCTAGTGTTAACACAATACAATCAGGCAGTCTGCTGCTTGGTGCTGAGTTTGGTACCACACTCATAGGCTGACCTGTAATTTTCACATTTTGCTAATAAATGGGATAAATGGCATTTCTCATTTTTGGAGCCTCAGAATCTGTGTTACAAAAGGAACATTTTTCATCCTCTGGGCAAAATGGTTGGGTAAGGAACCAACCCAACATCTTTGTGAAAGGAGAGAAAAGAAAAAAATAAAAAAGGAATCCCAGAAGTTTTTCCTGAGTCGTTCTCTCTAAAAATGCAGAAAAGCTTTTGTTAAAATAGATCAGCACATTAGTTACTACTTAGTCTGAAAAATGGAAATCTGGAATTACTATGGAGGGGCTCTATACTGCAACCTTCTAAGAAGACCTTGAGAGGACTCCTCATAGAAATTTGCCTACTTTCTAACCCCAGAGACAAATAGACAATAGAGATGTGTGGGGCTTACCACAGCACCCGCTCTGGGACCCCCTTTGGTAGCATGGTTATACTGGAGGTGTGAAACCAGCCCTTCTGTTTTCCCTCACCAATCTACAAAAAGGAGTATTACACCTGTGTTGAACTGTGCTGCTTTTTTGACTCAGGTAAGAGGGAACAAGGGAAACACACTGTACGGAAAAACATTTTAAAATAAGCTCTCTCCCCATTCTCTACAAAATCTAGAGTTGGCTCTAAGGGACAAAGTTTAGGCTTAGGCTTTGCAACAGGAGAATATGCCCCTTTGGCATCTCATACGACCTTCTCTGAACTTTTGCCCAGCATTAATCCACTAAGCGCACTGTAATGAATTAGTGGGGAAAAAAAAGAAAAAAAGAAAAGTTTTTTTCATTGGTGGCTACGTGGGACTGTATTTAAAGAAAAGTAAGTGGTTCTTTCCATAAGTTGAATGGCATTCAAGATCCACATGAGCATTCGTTTTTACCTTAGACATGCATCAGGAATGTGCTGGCAAATATCACAGGCAGAAAAATTGCTGGAAAAACTGGTCAGGGATTTCTATTGTTCAATATGCTTTAACTGTTCTTTGCTGTAGCTCTTTTAATTAAAGGCTATCACTTTGGCATCAGGGTGCTCCAATTTTACCAGAAATCGTGACACTAAATATACCATATATATTATAAGGACACAATCTAACACATATTAGCTCAGTGGCTGCATCCTTAAATGCCTACAAGTTACAATATGTCAGAAAATCTGGGTTAAAAGGGTTCGAGAACTGAAGCCTAGTCAAAGGGAAACAGCAAGAGAGCTTTATTTTACTGCCTGCTCTGACAGGTCACTGGATTTTGATTATGCAGTCAGATATGGTATTCATCCCCTTGATAATGAAAGGTGGGTGGCTGGCTGGAAAGAAAAGGCATGCAAGACGGCTTTTGGTCATTGTCTGCGCTATTTCTAGTAATCCTCCTTGCTGTCTAACTCATGTGTTCACGAAGGATTTGGGCCCGTGGGGTAAACGGAATTGAAATCTCTCAAGAGGAAAAAAACGATAAGGAAACAATGTGTACTTGCCAGCAGTTTTAGGAGAAGATGTTTAACAAAAGAAGCAGCCTGTATTCTGTATTAGATTGCTGTATCGCCGGTTGTATTGCTTTCATTGCTGCCTCACAACGCCAACTCAAGACAATAGAAGGACTGTTGCTGCTCTCCTGGCTCCTCGCTGAAACTTTACCAGCTGGATCCGAATACCACCGATCAAATGTCATAATAATGCAAATCACCATTTAATAAATATACACAGTATTTATAAGGAGATAAACCCTTAACCACATTTCATTTATGGTCTAGTGTGAACTGGGAGATTACACATGGCATAACTAGGAGATAGATCAGCTGCTCTGTTACATACCTTTTTTCTTTTCTTTTTTTTTTTTTAAGATCTGCAGAGCACAAAGTCAGATTTCCAGACGTTCCTTCCCAGCCTGAGTCCTGCATCTCAAACCTTCTGCAGCAGAGGACATTACTGTGAAATTCACAGCATACCAGTTAATTCAAGAGAAATGTAACAGTTAAGTTAAATTAACATTATTGCAGCAGCTTCTTCTGTGGTAATGGCAGCCGACCATACAGTCAAGGCAGGGTAATTCCCTGCCCTGCTTTCCCCCCATCTTCTGCTTGGAGGAAAGGTGTCCTGGCCTTCATGGACAGTGAATTACCAGCCTGGAGTCAAAGCTTCTGAGGAGCAACTACGATGGTCATGTTGCCACAGTGTGATGGGGCAGAATTTTATATCCACCCTCACACAATTAAGAAAAAGCACAGCTCAGTTGTCCACCCATGGACTGACACATCTAAGTTGTGCAAGTCTTCAAAAGCAAGACGTGGGCCAGCTAAGGTACAAATGTTTCCCTTGTATGCAGAAGGAGCAAATGTGCTTCAGGCTCATGCTTACCATGGTCCTGCACCCTCCACCTTCACTCAACACTTTTCCAAAGGGGCTGCAGTGGGTTCACCGAGTTGCACTTGTTCTGCGATACCAGAGGCATAACATCGGGATGTGCTTCCACCATGGCAGTGTGTAGAGCTCTGTTTGCCATTTGTATTTATCTGCCCAAATCTTCTCAATCAGTTTTACAGTTGTTTAGCTCCAATCACTGTAGACTGTGACATTTAATATCAAATACTCTTCCAACATTCCCACATTAATAAACACAAACAGTGAATCCTCTCTGTGTTGTAATGATGATTTCTGGCATCATTTAAAAGTGCATATTATTATGCCAGTATTAAGAATTGGTACAGCTTCATGCAATGCTGGAATATATATCCGAAAACTAATTTACTTGAGTTGTAATGTTAGGATTATCCTTCTGTCTTTCATGACTGATGCTTCATCTGGAGAATGCTTAATGTTTTCTTGTCAATGAGTGTTAACACAAATGAATTATTCCAATCTGTTTACTTTGTCCCTTTCTAACAAACCCAAATTATAATTAAAAAGAAAAAAGAAATGCAAACAGCATTGAAAACCTAGTATGACAACATTGTGTAGATTTTTCTACTCTTAAGTCCACATCAATAAGCAATTTAACAATAGGAGAACTCTCAATGGGAGACCAACAGATGAAATTATTGTAGAGCAGAGCCTTGGACAAAATTTTTTCCTTGCCCATGTAATTGCGTGCAGCCATCCTTGTGTGAAATCCCCCATCAGATTACAGGGTTTGTTGTATGTAAATTGAAGACTAAATGCTTGGTAGCACCTTTCAGCTCTGCAATGCTGGAAATGAGTTTTTTAATAGGAAATTAGATTAGTAATATTTTAGTCAACAAAAATGTGGAAAATTTCTGCATAAAGATGAGAAAATTACTCATGCAAACTGACTTTAAAAAACAAGAATGAACAATTGTAAAATTCTGTATACTACTATTCATAAAAATGTATATGCATTATCTTTTAAACAAAGAATGGGATACTCAAATTATTTCTAATCTGCTGGCTGTAGTATTAACTGAGCCTTTGGGTAGCAACAGGTTGCATAATTTAGTGGCTTCTATTTTTAATATGGTTTTATACAGTTCTCAAAGTAAGGAACAATATGTGCAAAATTACAATGAACTCAGTCCAGATTATAAAATAGACTTTTGCAAACCATCAACCAGGCACTAAAACAAGACATTGCCATTTCCAGTCCCCTTTATGCTGCAGTTGATTAGATTAACCCTCAGTGAGTTTCAGAGGCTAAAGTGGCAAAAGACTTCTTAAACTTCCTCTGCAAATGCAAAAATAGTTCCTCTAGCATAAATATGCCTTCCTTTATAGCCCATAGCTCAGAAAACAATGGATCGGGTATTAATAAATTATCATTAATATTATTTATAAACATTTATTAAAATGGTTCTTGCAGTTTGGGCTGGACCACAGAGCAGAGCCTGAATGTACCATACAGTGAGAAAACTGAGGAAGACGTGTCATGGACAGGAACCAACAAATGGTTGGAAGAATGAAACAAAACATACATCATCATTAGACACAAAGTTTTAGGCAAAGACTTTCCTGTTCCTAAGGGCCTACTGGCTTTTAATAGCCTGGCTACAGCCGAAGTATTACAAAGCCTTCCACTTGCCCCTAAGGAAGACATAAAATGTGATGGGTACCCAGAAGGGGGTCTCAGACTTCAGCAAGTTCTCATTGGGAATAAGAATTATATCGATGGAGCAGTGAAAACTAATGTCTTCTCCAGCTTGCTGAACACAAAGGTGATAACTGTTCTGGGCTCCTGGCAGAAGGCTGTAGCTCCTCAAAATCTCTTAAAATTCCTCTAGATAGTACTTCAGCTTCAAACAGTGACCATGGGAATGTATTTCCCATTTCCAGGAGGAAGAGATCTCTCTCTCCCTCTACAAAAGCTTTAAAGACGTAGCCTCTTAGTTAAATGAAGAGATCATTTTAACTGTCAAAGTTTACCAAGTCCCCAGCTATTACTGGTTCCAGCAATATGCTCTGTACTTACAAATGAGAATATTGCTGTGAGTAGGAATACCATCTAAAATGGGACAGTCATGCACCTGTTGCAAAAATCCATATAAACCAACTTTAAAAAAGTTCCTTTCACTGAAAAAATCCCAAAATATTTACTAGCTCTTACTGCCAACAATATTCTGTTCTGTATAGGATAAAAACTAAACACAGGCCCTAGTCCCAAGGACTGACAATCTAAACACATCCCAGGGAAACCCACAGAGGCAGTAACAGAGGGACAGTAAAGTTGTTTTACTTGTTGCGTTGTTAGTTCACGTCTTACGGGCTACACAGTAGAGTGAATCTCCAGGAGGGTCATGAGTTTTGCACTGAGGTTACTGCCAGCTAGTTTGTCCCTTTTTATGCCTTTGGGGCATAAAGGGGGAAAAAAGGCAACTAACTACCAGTGGCTGTAATGGTGACAATAGTGGAAGGGAAGTGGAGAACCTTTCTACTCACATTTTACTCCTCTCCCTCACTCTTAGTTTCTTTCCTTATTTTCCTAAGACAAAGATTACTCCAACAAGCAACCAGATTAAAATCGGATAACCGCAGCTATTATCACCCGTGGCTGTCATCCCTCCCTCTCTGACAGATGTCACTGCAGTTTTCAGCTCAATGTGTGAATGTAAGCCCATTTCAGACCTTGGTTGCTGTAAGATGTGCAGCTGAAAACAGTATTTCGGGAGCCAATTTGCAAGAGAAGAGGGTCCTGGCATCCTTTGGAAGGGCACAAGCAGCTTCCTCTTCCATCCGGCCGTCTTTAAACCACAGTCACGTCTGTCTGAGCTCTGAAACCATCAGCCATTCAGACAGAGAGTGATACTTCTAAGGATTTACTATTTTTTTCACAGTAGATAGCATGCAGTGGGCATAAATATTTTCAAAACTTTCCTTAACTTTTTTTTTTCTCCAAAGCTCCTGGGCTTGATGTTTTTCTTAATCTCAGAGAGTACTCTGTACAGTCCCCTACAACTGCCTGGGAAGTGTGCACTGCACACAGAATAGAAATCAAAGCCATATTCTTTAGTCTGCTTTTGTGTAATCCTAACTCAAACTTCCAGTCTCAATTTTTAAAATGTGATTAAAGTGTAAATTACAAAAGATAACACTACTCCCAAGGACAGAAAAATATTAAAATAAGTTTGCAAAGCTAAGAGAGAAATATCAATCACTGGCAAGAAGCAGCCTAGGATATGAATGAATTGCATGTAATTTAGAGAAACAAATAAATGCAACAGAATTAATCAGCAGATGTAAAAGACAGAGTGTGATGCTGATACAAAGTAGAAGAGACGTATGAGAGGGCATGAAACAATAACCATATGCATCAAATCATCGGCTGGTTTCTGCAAAGATGGAAAAAACTCTGAAGAAATGCTACAAGATTTTTTGAAGAGGGTTCCAAGCTGGACGTGAATTAAAGGCAAATGAATTCAATCTGTGCCTCTCTCTCACTTGCATGTACACGCACACACACAAACCCTACTTTCATGAAGTCCGACCCCATCCTGGATTTCTGACCCTTGGTCTTCCTCTGCCAAGTAAGGGTTGAACTTTAAATTGAGTCTGGAAGGCCAGGGTGTGGTGGCACAACAGCAGCATAAAAACTAGATGAGTTTTTTTCTGCGTTTGCATTCCTGACAGATTCCTCACAATTCCTATGAACTAGACTGAGGACTCGGGAGAGAAAGATGTAGAAACAGTCAGGCACAGCAAATAGAATTAGGAAATATTTTGAAAATAGACTTGCAAGCCAGGACACGCAATAGCCAAATTCACTTTAAGTCTCAACAATGCAAGTTCAAAGGTTTCAATTACTCAAGAATATCCTGTGTTTAGCCAACACTGCTAATCTGGCTCATCTCTTCCTTGTCTGGCCAAGGTTTCTTCCCTTCCCTTCTCAACATACCCAGCACAGATAAATGCAATGTTACAGACACTCATAAACAGAGCAAACGTGAGCGAAACATCAGCACAGCTTTGAAAGGCAGGCCATATATCTACAGTCATGATGGGTTTAAATTTTGTTGTTCTTCCTGCTGTTTGCCAGCAATAAATGGCAATTGTACTTTCCAACCGTGTTCAGCTGGGCTCTATGCCATTTTTTGCTGTTTTTGATGGCAGAGTTCTCAAAGACATATATTGAACTATCTGGCCCATGCAATAACTCAGTAGGACTGCACTCTTGTTTCCAAGGAGGCCCTATAAGAAGAGGGGAAGTAGGCTTTTTTAGAAAGGCAGCAATCTTCTGCATTAGTAATATTAAACTTTCTCATGGAATGTCAATAGCATTAACAAATTCTTTTGATAAAATACCAGCGGGCTT
This sequence comes from Aptenodytes patagonicus, assembly GCF_965638725.1. NCBI lineage: Eukaryota > Metazoa > Chordata > Aves > Sphenisciformes > Spheniscidae > Aptenodytes > Aptenodytes patagonicus. The sequence goes on from NC_134950.1 coordinate 156,423,402, forward strand.
TGCAGATGTTTTTTTTAGGGTTTCAACAGAGAAAAATGTGCAAGCTTTACACCCACTCCTCGATGTTGTAAACTCCCTTACAGTCTGTCCTGTGACCATTCTTAAATACACTAATGTTACAGAGTTAATCTCATAATGGTAATGCATCCACAAACAAATTACTGCAGTAATGTAGTTAGCTCAATTAACTTTTGAATCTATTCACTATGCAGAACTAAAGGTCATTTTCTATTAAAACATCCCCCTCCCACTTCCTTATCGCCCTTTGCAACTTATGGGAGTTAATATTAGAAATCCTGTCTACGCTATGTCAGGAAGAAGACAGGATGACGAAGCCAGAAAAAGACCTTATTCTTTGCTAACATAACACAGGCATGGCCCTAAGAGAACATCTGCCTTCTTTCATGAACACATCTAATTATGGCAAATTGTTAACACCTTGAAGAGGAGTTTCATAGAAGGGTAAACTTTAACATATGCCATCCTTACACGTAAAACATCCCGTACTTCATACTTTTCCAAACATATGCCCTTTTTCCTACAACAGTTTATCAAGACCTTATTTTGAAAAGGACTTCAACCTGTTTTCTATTCCTGTGGATGCATTTTTTAGTGCTTGCAATTATTTGCCTGTCTAAATAATTCCATAGAAACATCAAACTATGTAATCTGGGAACACAATCAGGAGATATGACAGCAAGGCCTGCAAAACTGCAAATGCAATTATTTCCCCACTCGCAACTGCAAGCCACTACAATTTAGGTCTTTTGCAAAATCATGCCTTTAGTTTATTTGGGCACCAAAAGCTGCCTGTCCACCTTGCAGCTTTTGCTGCTCTTCCCCTTGAGATCCCACACTAAAGTCACAGTGAATAATTTGACACTATTACTGCCATGGCAACAGCCTGATGTCATGCATATACAGAATTATGATTGACATTCCTGCAGTATCCAACAAAAGGAGGAATGAAGGGAAGAGGGAGAAAACCAGACACAGCTCCAATACTAATGGGGGAAACAGAGTATCACTGGCACTGTAAATATTGCTTTATTCATAAATCTGCCTTCTCCCATTTTTCACCATGTCAACATTCCTGAGAAGTGCTCCCATCAGAGCCCAAAACACACACTTGGAGCAGAGGGGGCTTCCTCACACATGCCCGGATTTGGCCAGAGCACAGCGGGTGCCCTTCTCCTGCCAGCACTCTCCTCAGGTAGAGGACTCCACACTATGGCCCGAAAGATTTTTGCCACAGAGGTTAGTCTTAAGAATGCACCTTTTAAATGTTACAGGTATGGCCTAAAATAACATAAGACGTTAGACTGAGTGTTTTTTTCCCTCTGAGGATAGTCTTCAGGTGTTCAGCTGGGCTGTAAATCTTTTTTTTTCCTTTTTTTTTGCCGATGTTTATAAGCGCTCACAGAAAGACACACGCAAACCATTAGGAATAGGATAAAATAACATCTGTCAAATATTCTTTAAACTCAATGTCTGCAGCAGTTCTCATAAGGGTCTACAGGCAATACCAAGACAAGGATGGAAACAGTCTTTTATTCTAAATTTCATATGTACACGGAAAGCCATTTTACACAGTTTTGTAAATTCTGCGTAAAAGAGCTATTGTCATCCAATGTCACTGTGTTTACACTAGTAACAACTTTTAAACGTGGCGTACATTATTAACAACAAAAACCATTAACAAACAGGCATAAAAGACACAGGTATGTGTACTGATATTTCACATGTATTCTAGAAACAAGTTGGCGCAAAAATAAAATGTGCCAGTAAAAAAAAAAATAGGCGCTTTTCAAAATCACGCAATACATGATTTTCTTTCTTGCTTTCTTTCCTTTTTGTACACGATATGCTGAGATCCATTCTCAAGCCTTTTCACATCAGGATTTGCAGGCACTTCAGCAACCCAGCTATATTTTTTACAATACATGAAGTTCAGACCAACAAACATAAAAACAACTGCTGCAAAAGAAATTCTTGTATCCCATATGCACATTCAAATGTTACTCGCTGCTAGAGCAATCTTTTTTGCTTTAGATATTTTTGGATACTGACAAGTTTTCAGAATGATGTGTAACAGTTTGTCTCCACTTATCTCTCATTCATATACTTAAAGGTTTATTTTTAATGTAGCATCATGATGCAACAATACAGCACACGGAAGCACAAGGCAATTGTCCACAAAGCTTCACAAATTGTAAAAAGCAGAAATTGTTTTCTTTTCAGTTTTTTGATCCAAAGAAAAGCTTTGATTTCTTCTGCTTTCGCTTTAAGTTATCTCCAGAATTTGCCCAAAGACAACCGTGTATCAGATGACCATGGGGTGATACCCTCCCTAGTTCTCTTCCTAGGCACGTGTCATATGACCAAATTCATTTAGAAGTAAAGCAAAGCAGAACTCAGTTGTATGTTTGTTCATAATTTCCCATCTTTAATAAAATAGTAAAATATACTTATCAAGGGCTTGGCTGTGACTATATAAATAGTCTCTCTCCAGTTATTTCATTTGTAATGGACTGTGTATTAAGATTATAAGGCAATAGTAACAGGATTCTCAGGATAACTGAAAGCTTAATATTGTTTTCCTCATGAGTCAGGATAAAGGCTTTTTTAATAAGCTCAGAGTGGGGAGAGAGAGAGAAAAAGAGTGCATATGTGCATAATAGGAGAAGGATAGTTTTTCAGCATATAGACACTTAAATATTGATCAACAAAGACTGGTAATGACTCCACCATAAAACATCTTGGAACTGTGACTGCGATCCAGAGTAGAGCTAAGCCTTATCCACTCAAGAGTGATATATAACCCTCCTCCTGACCCGAGAGAAATAAAAAAGGACATGTCAATGCTTCCTTCAACTTCAAATTCATTAATTTTATGCCACAAAGCTGCACGTTGGTGTAATAAGTCACTGCAAAGTAAAACACCTTACAACAAATCCTAGTAATAAGCCATTGACAACTACTAGACTGGGCTACGGGACTTGATACGCAGGGGTGGCGTTGCTCACTTCTGCTATGATTGTCAAATGGTGGAACATCCTTCCATGAATTCAACACTTGAGACAGAACGGCAAAGACGTAAGGCCCACCAACTCTTTGCCCATATTTTTAAAGGCACTGAAACAGACAACAGATATATTCCTTAGTAACAGTTTAAAAAGTTTTCAAAATATAAGTCTTTATATGAAAATGTTCCTTATTGCATGATAAGTTGATCTTCATTTTCTTCACCTCAAGAATAAAATGGTCTTCCCTTTTCTGGTGTTTGCAATCTGTTAAGCCTCGCTACCTGAGACGGTGAAGGCGGTACATCTTGCCTGAAAGGACCTTTAGGAGGAGTATAATTAGGGTCCTGAATTTTCTTATATGAGTCATAGTTGCTAGGCCCTTCAGAAGAAGTTTTTTTTTTCAGTTGTTGTTCTTTCCGCCTCTGCTCTTGACGGAGCAGTTCTTGTGTTTCTAGCATTACCCTGGCATTGAAGCCATGTCCCCCCATATAGCCATTTCTCGATCCCTGGTAACTGGAATATCTGGGATTTTCCTTTGCAGTCTGGAAACCTTCGCCAGGGGAATAGCTCTGCTCCCAGGAGTCTTGAGATACGGAACTGGCGTTTTTTCTGCTTTGCCTGGAAAGAAAAATGGAAGAGGCTTTTAAGACAAATGTTCTGGTTCCCCTTCTACTGTTATCGACAACAATCCCTGGAAAGAAGGGTGCTTCTGCAATGCCATCAGGTTTTCCCCAGCTATAGCATTCTCAAGAAGTCATGTTCTCTTCTGCCCCAAAGAGGCATCTTGCCTCTTTTGTTGGGAGAACATTTCCTATAGAGTTGAACTATATTTCTAGGTCTCTCCAGGAGGAATATGCCATGAAAACCCATCCAGTCCTACAAGAACCACCATGTTCTTAAGAAAAAAATTGCTACAATTCAGTTGCAGACTAGGAAAGACCATACACGTTGCTGTGCTTCCTAAGAAACCAAGTAACAGCCAGCACTTGGAAAGTCACTCATGAAAGATTTGAATCTAGACTCAACACTTGATTAAAAATGCAACAGGCAGATCTTTAAAACACTTGCTCTAACACTGCAGAAGTCAGAAGATAAAGCTCATCATTGATAGGTAGTTGCACAGATGAGAGTTTCTTCCTCCCATTTCCAGAACTAAGGAATTTCGTGCTATCAGGACTGTTTCCCAGTTTGCTATAGCTTTCGTAAAAGAAAAGGCAGAGATAACCTTTCTTGCTCATTTTTTGGCTCCATGAGGTAGATAAATAAATCAAATACATATAGGAATTACAAATTCTTATCTCTTTTCACAATAAATCATCACATTATTTTGAAGACAGATTATGGTTTTGAAATAGCTTTAATTTACTATCAAGCTGCTAGATGCTTTTATGAATTTAAAATAAGATTGGTGATGATAAAGTAAAACAATTTTGTGCTGCAGCAAAAGAGATACCCACTTTGAGATTAAAATTAGTGTACGAGAATCAAGCAGTAAAACAAAATATATTGTGACATTAATCAATAAGAAAATCATTTAGTTGTTTATATGTGGTTTGGTTTATCATGTCAACACACATGACTCAATGTGGCCTCATCCAATGAATATGCAGTGGAGACGCAGGAGACCCAGAGAATTTTTCTACCATTAGTAAAAGTAACAAGTCACCTAATGTTTTTGCAATCTTCCTTCCACACATATAACTTGAAAATGACCATACCCACCTTATTTCATAATAGAATTTGAGACCTCTGGATGAAAATTGTTATTCAGAATGAATGTAAATTATTACAGCATAAATTACAACACAATGTAAATTCTTATGCAAATTTTATAGCTGTTCTTGGTATTCGCATATCCAACTTTGCCAAAGAAATGATGTTTCTGAGCCATGTTTTATCACTCCCTGGAACAAGAGCAAATTGAACGAACCTCTGTAGGCTACGAAACTGTCAGGTTTCTGATCTAGAATAAGATAAATTTTAAGTACTAGAAAATTAACTTGGAGTTAAACATTGCTTGTACAGTTTCACATGGGACAAGAGGATGACTAGTTGAACTGATTTAATTTACTGACTGTTTTCTGGTACTTTTTCAAAATTAGTTGGCCCACTTTCACTGTCTTTCTGGGAAGATCTTTTAAAATTGACTCAAGAGTTTATTTGCCTTCAGTACTAATGATTTAAATGTACAAAGGGAAAAAAAAGGAGGCCTCTAGAGACCGTACAAGACGAAAAGCAACAAAGCTCAAGAATGAAGCCAGTGCACAAACTTTAATCAGTACAAAGCCATAGTTGCAACATTAAGCTTGGGACCTAATTTTCAGAGTAAGAGTAAGATTTCTTTAAAGATCAGTCACAGAGTTACAAACAGTTTGTAAAGCTGGAGAACTGGATGTCCCAGCTTGTTATAGGAGTATCATGGTATTTACAGCACTCAACTTTAGCCCAAGGTCCTGAAATTCTGTCTGCTCTCAGCACAGCTCAAATACCCAGAGTGCTCAAACAAAGTCATTAAATTATCATTAATTACTCAGTAACGTGCATTGCTAGCTTGCTAGTCATTTCTTATGTTGAAAACCACATTAAGTGAAGTTCTCAGTCACTCTTTTCAAAATAAGAATTTCTATGACCCCAAACATTATTTTCCAAATTTCTTGTAGATTAATTTTCTCCTTACAGGTATTAATTTCTGCCACTGGAACTGCATTACAACTGACTTCCAACTTTTAAATGCTACCAGTGTTTGAGCAGAACAGGGGAAGCGAGTTTTAAGAATTATAGTTTTAAAACTAAAAATAACCCTCCCAACTTAAAAGCAACACTAGCATCCGTACTCTTCCACTCAATCTGTGCATTGCTGGGGCTAGCAAAACTGAAAGAGAATTTCTCAGGAAAAACAATATGGCATTAACCAGTGTGGTCACTTCAGAAGGAAGGTAGAGATAAGAAGCAAAGGGAATATAAAGATTTTCAAAATGACAAACTAACAATCTGAGAAAACACAGTAACTTTACATTTTCTTTTCCCACCTTCCAAACTTAACAGAAAAATTCTACACTGAAAGGTGTTATAGCATGAAAAATCTGAGAGATCTGTTTTATTTTCAAAGACGTTGGTAGGATAAGAGTTCATGATTAGATAACTTTGATTATGAAGCTTCTATTTGTTTCAAAGAAAAAGTTATGATATACTTGGTAAAACACATGTTGTCACAAAAATATATTTTCCACACCATTTCCACATGGGGCACAAAAAATAATACAACCTCATTGGAAGAAAAAACTAGAATCAAGGGAAATTGACACCAGCCTCTGGTGTAAGGGATTCTCCATTCAACCATTGCCACTGATATTTGAAAATGCAAAGACTATTTGCATAATGCTTAACTACGATAGCCATCTAATTTACAATACAAGTTGCGTAAACTTCTAATAATTCTTAAAGCTAAATATCAAGTAAAAGACATTTTGCCCAGACAGATTTGTTTAGACAAAAAGTGTATTAATTTTCAGTATTCCATTGCTAATGACCCAGTAACTTAGAAGAAATGTATATACTGGAAACTTGGAGGCCCCTGATTTTTTGGATAGAGTTTCTCAGTTCCATATTATTTCGTTTGAGGTCTTGAGATTTTTTTTTTCTTTTTCAGTTTTTTTCTCTGCATCAGCATCATAAAGATAGAATTTCTATCCACTAAGGAATTAGGCAACAGGAAAAAAATAGTCCGACATGTCAAAAGGGGACAACCCATGTCATGCTCAGGAGACTTTTGTAATTGCAGAAAATTAAACTGGATGGTGTCCCACAAAGAATAGCTTTGTTTTAATGTCTCAATTCTGTTGGGTGCTGAGTGTCATCAAATCCCACTGAAATCAGCTCTGAAGTAATTCTCCTAAAATAAACAGCTACCACATGCTCTCACTTAAGAAATTTCATGCCTCTTCCACACTGAATACATTTCACCTTATATCAATGCTAAACAAAAGTGTCTGCACTAAGTACAACGTTTTCCTTCCACAAACGAAATTAGCTCCAGGCTCATATACACTGAATAGCTTCAGACAGTTACCATACCTGGGTAATGAGCTGTACTGCCGCTGAGCTTGTTGGAAACTCTCTCTTTCTTCTTGCCGCTGCCGCTGCATTTGAACCTCTACTGATACTGAGTGTCTGCCACTCTGTGAGTACGTCTTGGTGCTTGGCTACAAAATGAAAACAGAAACGTCTTAAAGCAGAAAAATACCCACAAAAGGGCTATCATTTAAATTGCTATTGTACACATACAGTTGTACTTGTTTCAACATGTGGTTCAAGTAGCTCTTTCATAATAATGACATTAAATTCTGACCCATAAGAGTGTCCTGTGCTACAGATTCTTTTTCTGACCTACCATTCCTGAGATGTATCAGGAAAATATTGGCCCAGAATGGGTTGTGCTTTTATAGTAACACTGAAATTTAAATTAAGTCGGTGGAACAGATCTTCAGACACTGTAAGTTAGCCTAGCCACGGTAATGCTAAGTTTTACACCCCACTGAGGATTTGAAGGAGGAGGGAGCACAGCAGCTTTTTCAAACCTCACCAGTAGGCTCAAGCGATGCTCTCCCTTAGTGGAGACATTCTATTTTGCTGTTGGTCCAGACATACACCACTTGCTTTTCTGAGAGACAGGGAAACATTTTCTGGTTTGATTAGATCAAGGAGATAAATTTAGCAAGTCTCTTGTGGACAATGGGGAATCCTGTATCATCTCTGAGAAAGATTTTAGATAACAACTTAACGAGGTGACAATTTGAAACTTTGAGGCCAATATTAAGGGGACATGAAAATGGACGGCCTTTCTGGGAATACAGAGCATTACCAGTCAAGATCTGGACGAATGGCTGGATTCAAATTTTGGATTATGAAAAAATTTACTTTTGTAGAGATATCACTTTTCATTTTACATTACTACTCTCTTCAGATGTTGTGATTTCAAGTTGCAAAATAGGGTGCCACAAAAGTCAAAGAATGTTATGGACTTTTCTTGTTGTTTTAATAACAAGGTTTCACCTAACAAAGAAACAGAACATTATTTTCTCTCTTAAAATTACCAGTTCTATTCAAAACATCTAAGTCTAATCACTGGAAGGTTAGGGAGCATAACCACTTGGCTGAGCATGGGACTGAAACAGCTCGTCTCAGACCTGTTTTTGTTAAAGCACTTTCTGCCTTTTTATCTGTGCCTTCCCTCAAAACGAGCATCTCTCTTGTTTTTCGCCATTATAGTTTCTGCAACAGAAAGATATCATAATGGCTGACAAACATCTGCAAGATAAAAGGCTTTTCAAAAGCTTCTTACATTGAAGACAAGTTTTAGAAACCAGAAAGTTGTCATTTGTGACATAAACTTCTCCTTTGTCTTACTATATAGTCAAGTACCTGCAGGTAGCCAGAAACACAACAAATTTGAAACAGGTGTACAAGTTTTAGAAACTTTGTTTTCAATAACCATACACTTCAGACAGAGCATCAGTCTTGGCTCAGAATTTAACAGACAGATACAATTTGGTGAACAACTGCCTTTCCCCTTACAAGAAGGTTATTGTGCAAAAGAATCAGAATGTGAAAGCATAGACTATGAGTAACGGAGAACTTATTTAAGAGAATCCTTAATGCAACATTGATGTCTACTTCAGAATAGATTTACTTTGTAAAAACCTAAGTAAAACAGTATTTCTAATGAAAAATGCTTTAGGAATGGTATGATGAAGCAACAAGTTAAGAAAACAGAATCGTGTGTCAGCCTTGTGGGAAATTTTCTTAGAGATGAATAAGCTGTACATATGTATGTCCAAACCAACACACCCCATGGAGATTTCCTACTATATTAAATAAGGGCAACACATACAGAGCAGTGTTTCAGTTATTGCATATGTCAACATTTCTAACTTTCTTGACTTTATTGAGAGTCTTCCGACATTTGGTATTTTATTGAAGGACTCAGCTTACAGAAGCGAATGATTACCTGAAAATCACAAGATTTAGTTGTGAATTCTCTCCAGTGTGGTTATAAGCAGCTTACAGAGAACCAGAGGGAAACTTAGAAGTTCCCATCTCAACTTCTCCATAAGGAATAAAAACATTTAAACTAAGATTTTAGAGCCAATCTCCTCATTTCATGGGTTCCACTTTAACAACGTTGGGAAGCTTGCGTATAGATGGAAAACTACATTATGTCATATGTGAGAAAGTAGTTATCACAGATAAGACATGAAATCAGAATTGCTTCTCTTTATTTGAAAACAGTTTCACTTTTTTCAGTTCACTGTAAATATAACAGAATAAAGGATTTTCAGCACAGGGAATGGTTAAAGTATCAAACAGGTGGAGCTAGAATTGAGCTGCTGCTCAGTTTAGGTTTATGCAAGATACTAAAATACATCATGTAGAAAGCATGAATGCAAGTACATGCACACACAGTGCAGAGAGCTGAAGTTACCACAAAAGCCTTTACTAAAGAGGCAGAGGCTTTGAAAGCCCTAATGGACTATGAATGGACTAAGATCAAAATGGAGCTTCAGAGATAATTTTTTTTTTAATGCACACAGGAACCAATGGTTAAATAGAGGCAGGGGCTATCACGCCTGTCTGCTCACTGTAGCGCATGCCCAGAACGACTGGATCTGAGAAGTCAGGTCTGGATCCTCAGCAGTTCACAAAGAATTTCATCTAATGGACAGCGTTTATAATTTGATGGGTCTAAAGGCAAACTTCTAAAATCCACTATCTGATTTTCTGAAGGTATGAGTACCTGTATCCTGTTAAATTAAGTGGATTTGCAATACTTAACTAATCTGAAAAGGATACTTATTTAGAGTCCTGTCTGCATGTTGTTCACATCTACAATAAGCTACTCATATAATCGAATCTGCTTTCAAGCATCCAAAAATATGGCAATGAGACATAAAAATACTCTGTACGTAATCACATATTCTATAACATAACACATATACACACAGACAGGTACACTCAACCATCTTATTAATGAAAAGGCCTTTCTTTCAAATCTTTTCATTAAAAACCTCAGTGATACCATAGTGAATGCTCTTGATATATGGTTATGATGATATAAAGGCTTAACATATTGCTTTGTGGATCCTTAACTTGTTCAGAAAAATGCAAATCTCCATACAGTGATTTATCTTTTCAATATGCTTTCGATTAAAGTATCTAAATCAAAAATATTTATATCATAAGTAACCTTAGTCTTCAAAAGCTAATTGGTAATTTTGTCTCAATCCCCAAAGTATATTTTTATACATATATACTTATATAAAATATATACACAAACACACATCTATATGCATGCATACCCCATTTATATCAGCACAAAATGGAAGTAATTAAAAAAAAAAAGTTGAACTATTTTCACATCTTTCAACAGCAATAAAAAAACACGCATAAGGAGTACACATAACAGTAATTTTAACACTGGTATCAACACAAGGCTAAGTACAATTATAACAACCTGAAATCATCCAACAAACCTGGCAACAGCTCGCTCTTCACAGTACAGATTGATAAGAGCTCTGGCCTTGTTTGCAATGAGATGTATGACAAGCACTGACCTTTTAAATCAGGATGCGGTCAAGGCCACAATAACAACCAAGGCTGCATTATATAAATAAATGTATGTTCATGTCTTCCACAATACATTTAAGCGGCAATGATAGTTATTGCATGCAGCATTGTTAAACAATATTCAGCATGTAAAATTGTGCTTTAAGATACATGAAATTACACAGCTCTCTTCTCAGAGAGACATTAATTTAAAACCAGGGCTGCAAAGTTAAAAGTTTCTACAGATTTTTCACTTTATCCAAACATTTTTTCATTTTACACAAAATGTACCCATGGCTCATGTTGCACTGACCACTATCAGCAGTAAAGGGCAGCATGTTTTAAGGGTAAAGGTCCTTCCTCTCTTTCCGAGCTACGCCAGTGGCTGCCCCCACAGCTTCCTTCCCTGCAGAGTGGCATTTCTGCCCACGGAGGGTTGCTCGGCGTGGTGGCAGCATGGATCCTCCAGGACAGGCATGGATCAAAGTTGCCACAGAATTAGAGAGAGGAGATCACGGGGCGATCCAGGGCACTGGGTTTTCAGGGAGATCCAACCAGTTCAGGCGACAGGAGATCCACCAGCTGAGGTGACACACCTACCTCACAGCCTACTGCCATAGGGAGAAGCTGGCAGAAATGCTTACTCAATCTCATAGAACTCCTTTGTGCTGATAAAGAAATGGTTAATAGGGAGATTACTAAAGGAACAAGTCCCTTAGTATTTTCCCAGTTATTAAAAAAGACCATTATTTAATATTAAAATAAACATGCTAATTTTTTTCCAGATTAAGCTCTCTGTTTGGCCAAGAAGTTTCAAGTTCATCCAGGGAAGTTGGTATACACAAGGCCCCAAAAAACCTCCGTGGTTCTTATAGTTCAGCACAAATTAGAAATAGATAAGATTAAATGACCTTGCCTGCTTTATGTGTAAATGTACTTGGCACAGACGACAGACAATCCAGTAACTGTGTATATCAAAATTCAGAATGATAAAAAACATTCAATGGTTCTGGGAGATGTCCCTGAAAACTATTTTTACTTCCATCTTTTTGTTGCTATGGTGAACAGAACATATAGCAATATTTCTTTTAAAAATTGCCAACAGGTGTGAATATTAATTCAAACACCATATAATAAGAAAATCCCATCCCTTTGTGTATCTTTCTATGGTGTATATGTAGGAAGCTGAATGGCATGGTATGGGACTAAGATTTCCATTCTGTGTATAGCAGCAGCAGAAAGAAAATCTTCAGTATGGCAGAAACAAACCACTTAAGAGAGCCCTGAAATTCTGCCTGGGGTATTTACATGCACTGCATGCCTGTGAGCTATAAATATGTTTGTTTACAAACTGAAATTATTTCATTTCTTTTTAAAATCTTCTATCTTCATTTTCTGTTTCGCGTAAATTAGTAGATTGAAACTAGTGAGGGAAAAAAGTTTCAAATAAAAAATTTTAAAGTCAGAGTCTAAATCTTGGCAAGAAATTGCTGGTATTTCATGAAATTCTTCGCAGGTTTGGCACAGAATGGAAATTAACTACACAACTGAAGAGAAACTACTTGTGGAGAGGCTGCCCTGCATAACTTTGGTTTCCTCTCTGAAACAGATTGGGGTAGGAGAAACAGCAATTTAGCTCCTAAGGTATTCTTTGTCTACTGCAATGCTCCATGTGATATTGCCTAATATCTTGAATAAAATATCCTGAAAGAGACTCCTGAGATGGATTCATAACAGAAAGATTTAATATACTACTTTCCTTTCTTATTAATGTGTTGAGTAATTCTACATAATTTACAACCTGATATAAACTTCAAAATGATTGTTTCGAATATAGTCTGTTATTCATTTTTCCAGGTAAAATATGTTACAGTAGAAGTTACAGCAATAAAACTCAGGCTTTTGTTTTTCTAAAAGAATTTTAGATTATTTAGAATTCATTATGTCTTTGCATAGGTCAAGGACTTGAATACAGGGATAAAATATGAGTACCATAAACAGATAAAAAAGAATTTTTTTTTCTTTAATTCTGTCTTAAAGACAAGATCTACACATCAACACACAGCAGAAAAAACAAGCATAGTCCCTAAATATTCTGAGCATTTTTCTATCAAGCCATGTCTAAGTATGTTATTAGTACCTCTGGAGTCTTTTCCTCTAAGAAAATCATGCAGTTATTTACCTTTCACAAATTTGTGCACATAATTAAGGCTATACTCAGATGAGTCAGGTAGTATACTTATTTTGACCCAGTTAGCTGCTATCTTTAGAAAAAAAAATTTTCTTATTTGACTCCTAAATATTTAAAGTAGAGTTTGCTCAGCTGCTCTCTTGATACCAATTTTCTCCCACCATCCAAGTAGATCTGGGATGCTGGAGAAGAATGTATTTCTAACGAAATTTGCGACTTTCCATTTTTAGCACTGATTTTTTTTATTAAAGATGAAGAAATAAACCACCAACTTTCGTCCCTCCTGCATCTTTGTAGAGTTTTTTGATAGTCAGTGTGCTTCTACAAGCAGGACTGGCAAGCAGTTGTAGTGTTTTCAATGGATTTAATAAGCCCTTTTTTTAATTGGATTGTTCACTCCCATGACATTTAGGGCTATAATGCTGTGTTTTTGTTACTGAAGGTGGGGATCTGTTAATTAAGATGTGACTAGGCAAAAATACAAGATATGGAACAAATTACAACCAAAATCCCCCAAACCCCAGGACTGGTGCAAGCAAGGATAAACCTCAGCAGACCCAATACTACCCAGAAAAGAACAAAAACTAGAGACTCAACTTTGGTACTGAACAGAAAAATCAGCCCCAAAAGAATCCTGCATTGGTATAAAAATGTCACAGCAACAGCAAGGGCCTTAAATATTAGCAGACATACTGTGATTCCATGCAAGTCTACATGCCCAGATACACATTTCTGCAAACTCTGGATGGAATTAACACCAGCAGGATGAAAATGGATTAATCATATTTTATGTTACTTTTTTTTTTTCCTGTGTAACATCAGGCATACGGTATTGCCCTTGAAACCCTCTTGTACCTTGTTTTTTGAAACACGAAAAATAAAAAACCCATGTAAGAGAAAAAAATTATGAAGCCTGAGAAAGTTATCTTAAAATAAACAAATGCAAAAACCTTTTCCATAAAGCTTTGACTCAATTGCAGAACTAGTGGGTTTTAGAGATGGCTCGATGTTGCAACAGTTAGTTGGTTATTAAACCTTAACAGCGTGTCATTCAAATGGCCTTGAGCAGAAATGTTACACTGCCTAATAGACGGTGTCATCTCATTCCAGTGCTATCACTTTTTGTGTCTGTTAAGCTCCCTGATGCTGTATGAACACTCGTAGGCAGTCAAGTATTTTGTTTACTGGCAGGGCAACCACAGCCGGGCAAGAAGTCCAGCTCTGTCGCATTGCTCATCTACAGAGAAATAACCTTCACCTGATGGGAACAGCCAGAAAGGGATGGGGTTAGGCGCCGGCCTGTCTGCCACGGGTATCGTTCAGAGCCAGCATGATGTAGTGCTTCATGGTACGGAGATCTGCCTCCAACCCGTGGAGGAGACTGAAGGTATTTGTCACAGGTAACCGGACTTCTGTGTCACAGGCCATTAATGGTCCGGGATGGATTGGAGTTGGTGATGTTCACAGGATCATTTTGATAATATATTAGAGGTTTTCTGAGCTATTGAGCTCCTCTGAATATCCTCAGAGCTGCCAGATTTCCATCAGTATCCATTACTTACACTGCAAACTTTGTGTTCATTTACACTTCCTTAAAGTAACCAATAGTCCCACATCACATCAGCACTTTGTTCCCTATCCTCAACCCTCCCATCATCTTGTTAATGAGAAATGCAAACTACTTATCACCTCATAGCACACACTTCTCTGTGGATGGTTTTTTTCCTCTTTTTCTATCCAAACCAGGTCAGAGTTGGCTGCTGTTATGCAGCTCAGAGGCATCTCTGGATGTAAAGCCTTTTGTTTACGTAGGCTGCGCAAGCCATCTCCCTCAGGTGAAAACACACTTTTCAACAATTGTCCACATACAGGTGCACTTTTCACTGCTGTGGTTTGTAACCAACAGCTTACAGATGGAGAAGACTGAAAAAACATTGATGAATGTATCTAAGTATTTTCCTGCATACGTATTATAAACCACTTTTGCATTTTTTTGTGTCACTGGTATTTAATAATACATCTGGATCTGTTTTAAGAGGGTGTCTTAACAAAGTCCATCATTTTATACTAATATGTTAAAGTAATACACACTCCTTAAGAGAGGGGGTTATGGCTCCTTAACACCGAAATGACTGTGAACTGCTGAAATGGATGAGATCATTGCTTTATCCTTTCCAAGCATTGTGATCTTGAAAGGCTGGAGTACATGATGGAAAAAAAAATATTATAATTCAAAAATACTCTGGGCCAATTTTTTTAAAAGTACATCTCTAAAATAAAACATTTGGTCATCTATGTATTTAACAACAGAGCAGCTCCTACAAAAGCAACAATAAGCTTCAGAATTAATATTAATACATTAAGCTGAATTAGTCACTTTGAGCTCATTTGCATGATCTGTAGAAGAGGAGTAAACAGAGAGATCCCATTTGTTTGAATAAGAGAAAAAGGAAAGGTCAGTGTTCTGACCCACAATTTAGGAAATTATTCCATTCCTAAGGTAATCAGCCTGTCATCCAAATAATTCCCTCCTCGCTCATTACAAGAAACTATAATAAAAGCCAAGTTGCCTGTCTAAAGTTGCTATGGCATTTAGATATACAACAATTTGGCCCATGACCTTCAGTAGTTAAGTTCCCAAGTCTTCAAGAGTGCAAGTTTTTCTCATACACAGTTTTCCCAAGAATGCTGCTCAAATCTCTCATTTGGAGACTAAACAGCAGTTGATATGCATAATGGAAAGTACCTCCTACACCCAGCCCCCTTTCACCCCCTAACTGCTACACTATAGCTGTGATGAGCTATCACATTATCTTCACCACATCAAATCGAAAACATCTGGTCATAAAAAAAATGTTTCTTTTATTTATTCAATTTTAAGGAAGGTTAGAGGTTTTCTAACATGGGAAAAGAGAAGCCTATATCCTGATACAGTATGTTAGGCGGTGTTAGGTCATTTAGGGATACATTTACCTTTGTTCCTCTCCATGTTGCATGTCAAAAATACCACAGGTTCAAATTGGTGAGTTTAAGATGGACAAGGACACAAAGACCCAACAAAAGTAAAAAATCTTCTATATCCACCACAATAGGCAACCAAAGATGTCATATGCGTTAGGATGCTACCTAGGTTGTTCTCAGTGACTTTGTACACACAGATGCTGATCTTCAGCTATTTCCACCTCAGTCTCATGTGCATCATAACGCTAAGTAACGATAACCCATCACCTACACCCACTTCGGAGGAAGCTGTGAGAGATTCTACTGCTGTCATCATACAGCTCCCACTTTTTTTGGGAACACAAGCAAATTGTTCACTGCCTTTATTGCGGAATTTTAAACAAAAATACAATAAAATATTTGTCCCGTATTTAAAGGATCCTAATTTAGGATACGTAATTGATTAAAAAGCAACACTGATTCATTCAATTATGTTAAACAAGATAAGCACATGGATTTACATAATTGTATCACATCGCTAGATCAGATTGAACAGGATTTAAATGATCAATTAGGACGTATATCTTGAGACAGAACTGTCTTGGCTAATATAAGTGGCAAAGGGGTACTATTGTGAAGCATGCTATTATGCATATCTCTCCTTTTTTACTGTGAAAATACATAGCTCTTCCTCTTAAGGAAAAGAACTAATCACAGTGATATTGCTTCAGAGAAAATACCATTTACAAGGTTACATGTGCTCTCTAAATGATTTATCATTAGTATGTGTTTTATTCTGATTTTCCTAGAAAATTTCAGAATAATTGATATTGCCTTTGAGGCAAAAAAAAATCCAAATAGTAACTCACAGAGTTGAGGGTCTAAACACAAAGCAAATCGTGCTATATGCACACAGGACAGATGGCTGAAGAAATTTTAAAATGAAATAAACATCAATGAACTAAAAATAGGGATAACAGAAAGGGCAGAAGTCTGGAGGCAGCGGACCCTGCGTCCCTATCACTTTGCTCCTGACCAGCCCAGGGACAGTGGGAGTTAGGGAACCTTTCCAGATTTGACGGACTCCATACACTTACCCATGGCTGCTCAAAACTGTAAGTACGTCTCCTGTCTTCCACGTCCTCATCTTGCTTTGCTTGCTGGAACTCTTGTCTCAGGCGCTGTATCCGGTCATGATTGTTAGGGGTTGATCTGTTGCTAAAAGGAGGAGGATGGACATGATCAATATACTTAGGAACTGCCATCTGTGACTGTAATTTCTTAGCAAGGGACTGCTACTGCAGTGCAGGAGTACAGACTTAAAAATAATCTCCAAGCATTTAGTACAAAGATCTTCAGTTTTTTGAAGATGATTAATGCTGTTTGACTTATAAAGAAACTTCAGATAGTGTAAGGATAAGACAAATGAGGCTATTCCTAAAGATCATCAAAAGTTGCTGGCATCTTTTCAGTCTATGTTACTCCTAGAAATGAAGAGGAATACATGCGCTAGTGTCAGACTTAACATAAAGGGAAATTAAGAGAAAAGTCCTAATGATATCTGCTACTGAATAAACATGAAAGATACTTTTTCCCAATCAATAAACTGTAGCACTGTCAGATCTTTATTCACATCAAATTCATTACAAAGTCTGAAGACCCTACCTATAGAAAATTTGATTATTTTCCCCAATCAATAAGAGCCTGTCATCCCTTAGTTCTGTTTTTAACAAGTCTTTTAAACTGATCAGTCTGAAAGCATTAAAAGGCTTGGGGGCCAGTAAAAAGCAATCCATTTGACAGTGGCGTATGCAGGAACACATTTGGGCAGCAGACTGGTGCTGGCTGATGCCCCATGGACACCGGTGGGCTGGGCAGGGCTCAGCCCCAGAGGTACCGCTATGTAACATCACACCCAGAACCTTGAATTCTTCAAAACCATCAATTTTTCCACAAGGCCTATCGCAGGTAATCCGCCCTCCATAGCACAGGTTTATGTGAAACCATAATGAAATATGCACAGGAATGGCTTATTTCATGGGGCAGAGGGAAAGTGGATATTTATTAATCTCGTTGCCGTTTTTCCAGCTGTGCGGCTTGCACCTGACCCCTACAACCCCCACCATATTTCAACCATGTTAATGTGGGAATCACAGGAAGCCTGACAAACAAATATGTTATATCAAGACTAACCAGAAGCATTTTAATCTCTTATTATGGTCTTCTTAAGCCCTGCATTTTATTGTTTATTTCAAAAGAGCTGATGAGGAATGGTCAGCTATTACTTTGTTTCAAAAGAGAAATCTGCAGGGAGACAACGGAAAACAATTCCATAGATTCCTGTTCTTGGAAACAGGGTACAATAAAACACAGTGAATTCATATCCCATGCCTTCTCTCATATGAAAAGAAACAATTCTGAAGTCCATTTGTGATTGTTTTCCATGTCTTTTGGGACTGGTAGGTGCAGTGGATTGGAGGCTGTAGGTATTTGAGATGTTACCTCCCACTCTTTTCAGTGCCATTAAATGGAGCTTCGTTGGCCAAACAGAAAAATTAGCATGGTTCTAGCAAAGGCTAATTTTTGAACAGGTTTGGGTTTTTGTTCTTTTCTTTGAACCCAAAGGCAAAGAAAAGGAAGGAATTTAGGGAAGTGTTTTCTTTCATTTTTTTGCAAATGGGAGCTTTAAGAAATGCTTTATTTGTAGGGTAGGTCAACTTCTATGTGCAAATTGCCATTTTGAAAAGTACAGTTAAAGAAAGCTTTATTTAGAACAGGTGGAAATGAAACATTGTGGCATTTTCAAAATTTCCACTTCATTGTAGGTGTGCTGCTAATTCTATTTCCTTAATTCAACTTAATTTTGTGGAACAGCTTATCTCCGTTTGCAGTTTTATGTTATGTAAATTTATTCTTTACTGTCAAATTCTGCCCTGCTTTACTATACAAACACTTGGTTTTTTCCCATGCATTGCTACATACTGCACATTTTAAATGTAATCATCACAATCCAGCACAAGACATACAAAATACTTTTAAATGGTCTGTTGATTTTTAAAACTGGTATCGTTAATCTAATAAACAAGTAGTCCAATACTTTTTACACAGGCAGTGTTTTCTGTAAGATAAATTGCACTTAAATGTAGTAAAATACTTTAAATATTAGTATTTCAGGTATAAGAACATATGTTTGAAAGAGAAATGCCATCAAACTTCAGTGCAAAATTACTAGGAAAGCACCGTACGTAGACACCTTGAAGTACTCAAGGTGATCTGTAAACAATCAGCCTTCCTTAATGTCGTGGTTTAACCTCAGTTGGCAACTGAGCACCACGCAGCCACTCGCTCACTCCCCCCCAGTGGGATGGGGGAGAGAATCAGAAGAGTAAAAGTGAGAAAACTCGTGGGTTGAGATAAAGACAGTTTAATAAATAAAGCAAAAGCTGCGCACGCAAGCAAAGCAAAACCAGGAATTCATTCACTACTTCCCGTCGGCAGGCAGGTGTTCAGCCATCTCCAGGAAAGCAGGGCTCCATCACGCGTAACGGTTACTTGGGAAGACAAACGCCATCACTCCAAACATCCCCCCCTTCCTCCTTCGTCCCCCAGCTTTATGTACTGAGCATGACGTCCCATGGTATGGAATGTCCCTTTGGCCAGTTGGGGTCAGCTGTCCTGGCTGTGCCCCCTCCCGGCTTCTCACTGGCAGGGCATGGGAAGCTGAAAAGTCCTTGACTAGTGTAAGCACTACCTAGCAACAACTAAAACATCAGTGTGTTATCAACATTGTTCTCATCCTAAATCCAAAACACAGCACTGTACCAGCTACTAGGAAGGAAATTAACTCTATCCCTGCCGAAACCAGGACACTTAATCAAGGTTGTTTCAAACTGTAAGGGATCACAGGGCAAAAGTGACACTGGAGCAATTATCCAATGGCAAAGAAAAACAGAAGGTAAACCCCAAAAGTACTGCACTAAACCCTGGACATTATAAGGAACAGACACACTCTACCAGCTCCAGAATGGGCTACTGGAAGGGTTATTACAGATCTGAGGACTTCTGCACTCTTTGTTATTGTTACTCATTAAACCAATTACATCAACAGAGGAATAGCAAGCAAATGCACAGTGCCCATGCCATGAAGCCAAAATGTGTATCTCCTCCCGAACAGCAAATGCATGAATTTGACACCCATTACACTGCAGAGATGGAACAAAAAAGGACAAGGAGGATCCTGGGATTTATGATTACCTTGTCTCCAGATCTAAGAAGAACTTACTCTAATGACGACCAAAAAAAAAAAAAAAAAGGAAAAGAAAAGAAAAAAGAAGTCAAGCTGATTTAAGAAAAGTTATTCAAAGTTATTAAAAGGTTTGATAATGGCAGAGAAGATAAATCTTTTAACAATATTTCTATTTTATCTGAAAAGCAAGGGACATGACCCAAATTTAGAAAATTGCAAAAGAAGTGAATTATAAAAAAGGACTATTTCACAGAAAAGAAAGAGCTAAATTAAAAGACAAAACTACTTCTGTATCTATTTAAACTTCTTTGTGCTCAAAAAGTCTGTGAGACACAGAAAGTGAGGTCAAGTCAGTGGTTTTAGAATAATAAAAAGAAATTAAGCATTTTTATTTAGAAGAGAAAAAGGCTTAGACTGTACCTCACATTGGCTTCCTTTCGTTTCCATTTTCTTCTCAACCTTGTTCTGATTCTCTAGGTTAAATTATTCAGCTGCCCTAACTTTTGCACCAGCGAAGACTTACACATTTCCATCCTGGCCTGCCATGCTGTCTCCCATTTCTTTTCATGCCTCTCTTCATCCAGTTAATTTTATCATCAGCACTTTTTTGCTCTGTTTTTGATGTTTCCCACTGCACCCCACTGCACTCAGGGAACACTTGGTACACCCGCTTGATATCTCATTCAACCCCCAGCCAACAATTACTACTTCCAAAAGGAGGGAAATGCAAAAATCATAATCACAATAAAAAACTGTCAGAAACAAAATTTTGGAGTGCAAACCTAAAAGTGCAAACCTAACTTTATTCCTTTTCAGGTCCTGAGATATTCTGTTTTATCTACAACTCTTTATGTAAGTCACATCATTATCCCTTGGGACAGATCTAAATAAATTATATCCACTGTGAAGAGTCCTTAGCCAGTCTAAAGCAAAATGAATTTTGACTTATTGGATGAATTCATCCAAGAGAGGTAGGGTCACATCAACAGACTACTAGGATGCAGGGCTGCAGGTGTTCCTGCTGCTTAAATTCCCTTTTGACTTTTGCAGATGTATGGCACAAGTCCTCAAAAGTTTAATTAAATACCCCATGTTTTGTTTGATTTTTTCATTCAAATGAACTGAAAATCTGAAGGCAAATTCACCTCAAAGAATTCAGGACTACTAGCAGGAAGGAAGGAGTTTTAACTTGAAATCCATCCAAAGTTTATTGAAGGTTTGGCCTATGCTAGTTTTAAACTTTTTAGCAAAACTGGAATTACAACTCACTACAGTAACCGCAGCTTGCCCAGACAGCCTTTCCCTATGCCTACTTAATAACAGGATGGCTGTGAACTTACGGAAGACAATTAGCACCTCCTAGCATCGGATGCAAGTGATGTTCTTCTTTCAAAGTGCTCCCATTATTAAATGTTCTTAAAAGAAACAAAAATCAAGGAAAGGCTTTTAGGGCCAAAGTTAACTTGGGCTGCAAAGTGGCTGGGCTTCCTTGTATCACATCTCTACTTGGCACCCCATTGCCTTCCATCTGCACGTGGCACATTTCACAATCAGCTATTTTGTGAGTGCTGCTTTAAAACACACACCCGCCAGCACGGGCTAAAAATGCAACTGTAAGCAAGGCTTAGATAGGCCAGAGCTGTCGCGTATATCCAGAAACAAGCAGCCACAGCAATGACCATCAGAGTCTCAGATCATTAAGCAATGTCTCAGCGTGATGTCATGCACTGATGTACAGAGTTGTAATCCTTTCAAAACAGACAGATTTTCAGTGTGATAAAGTAGATACAAACATGCTACTGAACAGGGATGACTAAAGCTTTGGAAAAAAATTTATTGGCCTGAAAAAGCACGGAAAATGGTCTTAACAACATCACCAGGCAGTTGCAACATGACTAGAATAACCAAAAGGTTGGTAAACAAACAGTATTCTTTACACCTTGAAATTTTTTGACACAGATTTGAGCTGCCAGGGACTCGCTGGTCTGACCGGCTGCTTAGATCTCTGGATAGCAGTTATAAAACACAGATGGGTTCTTATTTACTTCAAGCTGGCAAATAACTGTCACCTATTTGTATAAAATAAATCCCTTTCCATTTGGACAGATTACTCACGTCATATTAAAAATCAAGAGCTGAATTTGAATCTACCTGTGTCTACAGGTAAAGAGGAGCAGAAAAAGTTTATTTCCATCCCACTGAGGATTAATGATGTCCTCGCTCTGGTGGCCGTGCCATCGTTGGCAGCACACATCCTTGCCAAAGTTCAGAAGTAGCTGAGTGTCTACAATATTGGCCCCTTCCTTCATGGTTTGATCAGGATGAAAACAGCCCAACAGAAAGCAGAGTGGTGATAATCTAATATAAAAGCTTCTGCTACATTTACTGAAACTCGAGCACCCTCTCACCACGGTGCTTACTCCAAGCAGATGGATTTGTCTGTTTCGGATGGCCCTTGAGGGTGGATAAACAGAAACCGTCAAGTTGTTGCAAAAAGCCATGGACGTAAAATAAAATGAAAGTATGCCCTTTACCAGGCTTAAAGTTAGCACCATACTCCAATGCACGCTTTGCTGATCTGTTCACTTTAAACAGATTTGTTAGTCATCAGTGACACAGATGACTGTGCCCACACACCACAGGGTTGATGAGGGCTGAGGAGCAGCAGAGTTTGCACCATCTCCTTCCTGCCACCAGCTTGCCAGAGCAGGTTGGTCTTTTCCTATTATTTTGTTTTATGGTTTATTTTTTGACATCTAAATACCAGTCCTCAAGCTTACATTAGTGTAACCATTTGGCTGGTCCTCTTCTTCCAGTGTGCCCTGCATACGGTCCTTCTCTGAGACACTAGGGAACAGATTTTCCAAGAACACAAGGATATTAACACATATAGACATGGTACACAAACAGGAGCGACCACGGCCAGCGTCATATAAAAGAGCTGTTGCGTGATTACAGAATTGCTATAGTCAGTCTGAGAAAAAAAATCAGCTGAGCAAGAGATCAAATTTGTTAGACTGCAAATGTACTTGTAACACGGTGCAGTTATAACGTGGAAGGAGGCATAGAAAGGTTTATCCTTTTGTTTTTCTTAAGTGTCAAAGAATTTATTGGGAATAAGGCATTAAAAGGTGGGGGAGAGGTGTAAAAAAACCGAAAATGTATCAATTACAAAACTGCAAATAAAAATAGCTTCTCTGCACAAGCTTCATTAAGTTTTATCAGCTAGCATCTTGGGGTTTTACACTCAAACCACAGGTCATAAATTCACAGTAAATCCCCCATATGTTCACCAAACACCTGAATTCAATTTCTCTTCTAGTTGTAAGAAATGGAATGTGCTGCTCAAATTAATTATGCATGCAAAGTTAGTTTCTAACAAGGGCAGCTTCTTGCATGCTGAAGGGTATACATCCTATCTGAATTTTTTTCCCCCAGATCTCTTTCAGTCTTGGCTTATTTCTACTGTTCACAAGGTTATAAAAATCCTTCTCTCTCGCCATTTCATATTTGCTAAATGAATACAGAGCATTATATATCCTTTAAAGTCTGCAGTTTTTAAAGGCAGTTAAATTCAGGGATTGGCTTAATGTGACAGGAAAGATCTAACGTGTTGCCTGTACACATACCTACACACTTCAGCATATTAATTCCATCAAAACAAGGATTTAAAACCTAGGATTTATGTCAATATGTATGCATGTGAAATCAGCTCATCAGGAATTTTTCTGTCATTTCCAGGTTACCTTCACAGTGGTAGTCATCAACTCCAATACCACAAAGAAGTTACACAAGTCCCCAAATGCACTCACTTTCTTCAGTGAAATAAATTAATTTCCGAATTTTGACATCATGATTTGTTGACCGTTTCACACCAATTTCAACAGAGTAAATCATTAAAAATCAAAAACATACATCTCTATTCTCTGGGTTAAAAAGGTAGCCTCAAATGCTCTTAATTCGGCACTCGCTTCTGATGCGATGGCCATAAACAACGTGGAGAGCTGGAGCTGATAGGGTCGTCACTTCACCGCAACAATCTCTTCAAACTCTCCGGACTAGATTTCACTTCAAGTCTCTCTGTGGCCCTTCTGTAGCAGGGCCATCATTTTACAACCAGTGAAATCTGAAGAATGCACCCAAGACCCTTTTTATTGCCACCATCACTCTTCCTTATTAGCCTGTCAGAGCCTGCACACCGGAGACAGAAATCCAGTCTTACTTTTCAGGGGAATTCTTCTACTAAAAAGAAAAGCAGAGATTTTAGGAGCTTGCTATAAACATCTGAAAACAGCTACTGGGTTATCATGCAGTCTAAGCCTTACTTTGGAGCTGTTAGATTTTGCAAATATAAGCCAAGCCAATTTTCAGCCACACACAACTTGTTACAGCCATTGTCATAGGGTATTGCATTTTCCAAGTTACAAAAAAAAGAAAAAAGAAAAAAGAGAACACCACATGTAACCTAAAAGAAAATATATGACATCTAACTGTGAATTTCTTATGAAGGTTTTAAGGAAATAGCAGAAATACACATACAAAGATTTAATAAATCATGGAAAAAGAAAATAAAACAAAAATACTGGTGATGAAGCAAAGGAGAAATTTGCATTTTTGATTCTAAATGAAATACAAAATTACTTCAAAGGCAGGAGGGGAGAAGCAGGCTCTGACCTTCTAAGTATCTTCCTATCCTAACTGGAACAGACAATGATGGCTCCAGTGCCGTTAGGTCTGATGAACATCCACAATTAGGCATCACAGGCTATTTTGTGTCAACACGAGGAGGATTGCCTGGCACAGTAATACAAAGACATTTAACAAAGACCACAGAGAAGAAATTCTCTCCTGGACCTAGCCGGCCTTTCCTGTGCCAGCAGAAGGGATCATCGGAGGGATCCCTAGTGGGCTTCAGGCCATGTCAGCCTCCGTCCCTGTTTAAGCTAATCCAGCTGCTTTGCTGGAAGCTATTTAGGGAGAGCTCCCTCTGATCTCCTCTCTGGACGAGACGTGGGGGCAGAAATCTTCAGCAGAGGGACAGCAACAAGCAGCTAGGGAGCAGTCAATTCTTAAAGCACGGCAGCTATTTGCAAAAAGGAACATCTGTCCATAGCCAACACCACTTGTGTAGTGTGAATGTTGTTACGTAGGTATAACCCAGCTCACTCTAGCACACCTTACATGACTCAGCTACTGCCGTGTGGTGACACTATATTTTACAGTATAAAGTCTGCTTCAGAGCCCAACTCCAGCCAACACTGGAGAGAGTGGAGAAAAAGCCTGTGTCTTTTCGTGGGAGGAGTCTAGAGACATAAAAAGTAGGAAAAAAAAAAGATCCTGATTGTACCATTTGATTTGAAGGATTCATCAAAGTGAGTGAGCAATATTTTAATCAAATAATGCATTACACTGTGTTTGTAAATAGTGACATTTAGCTCTGTTTCAATGCAAAAAAAAAATTATTTAAAAGGTATTTAGGTCTTGCTTAATGCATTGACATAAGTTATACTGGAAATCCAAAAAATATTTTATGTTGTTCTATTTCTCTTTAACCACAGAAAATGCTTAGGAAATAGGTATCAGGGTGTTGCAACTAGCAAAACACAACAGAACATTTTTGATTCTTGGGAACACTTGCCCTCACTAAAAATGACATCTTATTTTAAAGTACAAATAAAACTACAGTTTCAAGCAGTACATCGCTAGACAAACAGTGATGTATAGACAAAGACATCTCTTTAAAATGCCTGAACATTTAAAAAGATAATACATTACGCAAAGTTCACATGGCTCCCACAGTCCTTAGCAGCCACTAACATAATTATAGTATAATTATTTCTGTTCTTTGACAGAGGGGCTATTGCATTATAAATCTCCAAATAGCATTTTGATTGATTTTACGTTATATCTTACTCTAACTATAGGCTAATTTCCAAGTGCAAAATGAGAAGCTGTCCATTAAAAACAAACAAACAAAAATGACTGGCCTAAGGATACCAAGGCTAGGTCAAAGCTTCACACGGATTCCGAAATCTGAAACACAGGGAGACTCCCTCTGCTAGGAGCATCAGTAGTAGATCAGAAATTCTATATAAAACACAGAGAAATGTGGAATCATTGTTTTATTTTTGGCACTAAATAATCTGCAACCTCTAAATAAAACTTTAAATCTGAGTTTACTGTTAAGCACTTCATCATTTAGAGCCTGTGCACACAGTTTCCCATATGACTCAACCAAGAAAAAACAAAAATCAAAGCTAAGATTGATTACTTGAATTGGTGCCTAAATTCACATGGCTGTTGCCTTCTTATGAAGTTGATCACTAAGATTTATACTGATTAGCACAAAAACTAATTAAGATTTTTAATTAAATATTATTTGCATATGGAGATTAAAAAATCTTAATATGATATTTTGCAAAACAACTGATTTCTGGATAAATACTTTCAGCATTTTATTGTAAAGATGAAGATTTTAATATAGATGTTTTAATCATGCTTTACCACCACACTGTCTTGATTAACGTTAAAACTAGAAATTGCCATAAAGTTACAGTTATATTAAAAAAAAAAAATCAATTCCAAGCAAGGACAGACAAGAACAGCACTTACCTTTTATACAAAAATTCAGTTGGTTCTTTAGTGAGTCAGCTGGAACTCAACTTTTACTACTTAAGATATTTTCAAGTTATTTCACTTATTTTTCCTCTTGGAAATGTTGAAAATGTCTTTTCCTCGGGAATTCTTTTTCAGATGTACTGTGCAGGATGCTCAGTAACTGCTAAGGGTCTTGCTATGTTTTGAAACACTGGATTAGAAATCCTAAATTCTAATATTTATTGTTGTTGGGCTGCTTACTCTCAACCCAAGTGCAGATTTCAGATAGCCAAAAGGGTGTATTTCTTTTGCTGCAGAAGAAATACAACATTTACTTGTAACACCACTTCAGTGGTTTACCAAGACAATTAGCCTGACAAAGGCTATAGGAAAGCTAATTTATTTACCAAAAGGTGAGGCGGGATTTTTCTGAACCAATTTTAATCATCTAAAAGGCAAGCATGTAGATAAAACTACCCATCTAGACCCTTTCTAAGGGAAATACAGTGAAATAAGTTACTCCAGAGGGCAATTCACAGCACCTGTCTTAGGATGCAATTACTTACCCTTGAGAGCTCGTTACCTTTCTTCATTGACAAAGAAGAGTAGAGGGATGAGCTCAGGCTTAGATGGGTAGCTTTAGACAACTGTATCAGGGCAGATGACTCCCACTCTAGATGGCTAACTTGGGCTCAAGGCAGGTGAAAAATGAATCATCCTAAGAAAATCTAGTACTAGGAATGCTTGGTAGAAGGTGATGGTCAACTGGCATGGCAGTATAACCCAACAGTTTAATCCTTAGGCAGAAAAATGAATTAAAATAAAATTGTCTATGTCACTCAGCCTCTTTGTGGTTTGCATTCACATATCCACAAATGGACAATAGCCTTCTTTAAGAAGTGGGTTTTGAGACCCTGTGTAAAGTCTATACAACAACCAGTTCTCATTTACTATAATTTTAATGGTTCTTTACAGAGTACACTGTACTACTGTTTGCAATTCTCCTTTATAGAAAAAAACCCTAAGATTTTTAGTTTCTGAAACATACAGATGTGTATAGCCATGCCTGAGATAAGCCAAGGATTGCAACGTAACAGCTTCTGTGGTTAAGATCTCCTTGGTATGGCTAATTTGTATCTCAACTTTCACATTACTTCAGCAAATGCTATGCAAATGCTATAAGGTTTTCTTGAGTAACATAATTGCCATGTTTTTTAGTAAACAGAAAGAAATGAAATATGTATAATAAGTAATTCCACTTAGTACATCAAATTTATTTTGCATGATATTGGCATTACATTACAAAGTTACAATGGTATTATTTCATGTTGTTATTCTTGTAGTCTTAGGTTGATAATGTTGCATTTTGACACCATAATGGTGTCTCTGGTGATTTTGATGACAACGTGTTTTGACATCATGTTAAAATATATCCAAACTGATATCACTTTATTTTGTCGTCATTACCTAGTTTCAGTTGGATTTCTAAGATACTGCTTTATTCTGACATCTTTAATTAGGAAGATTTCAGCCCAAGTGGCAAGTGCTAAAAAAAGTTTTGAAGATGTTAAGCATGGCTGTGTAGCACACATTACTGCCATTCAAACTTGTGCTGGCCAGATATCCCAAAATATAACAGATTAGTCACATGGTACAGATCCTCAGTCAGATCATAAAAACATGAAAATGCTTTTTCTTCTAGAGCATGATAATAAATGTAATAAATTGTACTGTAATTCTATTTCAGACACTTCAGGCAGGAGGCCCAGCAGCAAAAACGCTGCTGCAAACCAGAACCTTCTGCTGCCGTTGGAGCGTCTGACGTGTGCTCACTTCATGAGTCCTTGTGTAGAAACCAGAAATTATTTCCTGAACGCTATTAAAAAAAGTGAGATTTCTCATTCATAAGCTTCACTGAAATGGAAATTGCTACATACGTGATTCTAACTAAAGAACAGCAATGCCAGTTCCCGTACAGAGCTCTAAAACGTAATGCTGGCTTGAGCCTTAACTAGCGCAAACCTGTCTAGACCCATTGAATCCAACCGAGCTTTGAGAGTTTATGGGCATCTGAAGATCTGACCATGAGTTTTGAAAAGGTTTTAGGGGAAGAAATAATGAATAATTTTGAGCTCTAAGCTTCTTGGTATCAGTATGAAATTAAGGGATTGATTCTGAAACAATTTGCGATAGAAATGATCTGGTAAGTTATCCCTGGGCTACCAGAAAGATGCATGTCATAGCAATTTGAACATGTCCACTTATAGCAATATCACTCAGTTTCTTCTTTTTGTTATTTACTAGTTCTTCATTCTTTCTCTGCAATGAATTAAAGAGCAACTCCAGGGAAATCAACATATTGCACGTACTAAGAAGTATATTTATTCAGCACAGCAGCCCAAGTTCTACTTACTAAAATGATTGCTGATAAAAATCTCTAATTTTAAACATTAATGCATAAGATTTCTCTGCCATTCAAATCTGATCAAAGAGATTAAAGAATTTCTTCTTTTCCCCCCACTCTCCTAAAGCATAATACTTAATAGAAATTGCTTGTATTATCTTATTTCAGAGAGCAGGCTAGAACCGAGACAATCCCTTGATCCCAGTTCATGAATAAAGCATTTAATGGACTGCACTTGTCAAAGGACACACTAAGCATTTGATCTATACAGTAAACAAATGCCTATGAAAAAGAACCCCCCAAAACAAAAATTTGCCACTGTTACTCATTATTTAAGATATTTTCCCTTTCTTCCTATCTTATTTCAGGATTAAGACTCTGAAGGCATTGCTGGGACGACAGAATCACATTGAGATGAGAATGGAATTTTTCAAACAACCGATGGCAGCAATTTATATTCCAGGGAAACAGCTAATAAGTCCATCTAAAGTTCATACATAACTACTCTCCAGTAAAAGGAATTAATTGTTACAACACCAGAAAATGTATAATTATTAAACAGATGACAGAAGGCTAAGTTGTACCCTGACATTCTAACGCTCTCCACATCTTCTTTAAGAGTTTCCTTTGGGTATTTCCAGCAAAGAGGAACTCCTGCCAGCAGGAGAAAATGAAGCTATAGAACTGTGAGTCTGCATAACTATGAACCCAGCTGACCTGAAGAATTTGATACATACCTACAAAATGCTCTTTCATGCTCCCAAAAGGCAAGATGAAATATCACAACCAAGTAACTGCAATACTAACTGCAATTAACATAAGCAATACTACAGAGCCAGTTCCATTTAATGCAAATTATAGACTCGTTTCTACTGGCATCGACCATTCTTCACTAGCCAACAAACCAAGCAGGCTGAACTGTCTGAGAGGCCTATATAGAAGACTATGTTATTATTAACAAATGTATTTATTAAAAAAATGTATTAAAACAATTTTTTCTACCTCTTGAGTTTAAAAGCTCAGTGCATCTTCTTCAATTACCTTAAAAAATAAGAACTGCAATTAATTTTTTTTAATCTTTTTCAATACAATGAGTCTTATTAATGCAATGAGCTGTTAAGTGACAGACTAATGAAACATCAGCACAAAACTGCACTGGTATTTATGATTAATCTCTGAAATAAACTCATAGTGTAGTATTGTCTCTGTAATTCAAGGGTTATATTATAACAAGTCACACTGTATTTTTTGTCACGTGTGACTGCCATGATCCTGTAAAGAGGGCAGTGGTAGAAGACATTGCACATCACTTGTGTAAGCACTAGCCTTCTCTGAAATTACTTCTCCCCTACAAAAGGTAACAGAAACTCCATGAGTATCTATGGGAATTTTCAAAATGAACTAAGGCAAGAAATGGCTTCCAGAGAGCAGGTTATATTGCTATGCTGCTAACTCAGATAAAGTTCAATTCCCATGAATTTTCCCATTTGAGCTGCACAGTAATTTGCTTTTCAGGGAAACCAAACCCAGGAATTAGAGGCTATGTAAGAAAATAATGATAAATATCCTTAGGAAGCAGGACCCATAAAGATCTGATTTTGCTGCCCCTTTGCTATTTACTTTTTATCATTTTTGCCAGATTTTTGCATCTTAAGCACTACTCAAATAGCAGGACCCTCTCTGCAGCAGACACTGCACAGACTGTCTACAACCAGCCCTTAACCAAAGTTTTACAGTTTAAGAACAGCTTTGCTCTTGCACAATGGAGCACACACACATTTGTGAAATGGTCCTTTTCCCCACAACAAATGCATGCAGTAAGTGGTCAGCTCAGTGCCCGCATCTCCACTGACTGCAAAGGGAGCTGAGCTATACAGGACTACACTGGAGACACCTAAACCCCAATGAATTAGGTATCAGAGCAGACTTCTAAAGTCAGAGCACCTAAGAAATGAGAAAAATCACCTTACAAATGATACTTGGAGAAATTCTGGATTTAGATATCATCCAAACTTATGGAGAAGGCCACATGAAAGATGCTCACTAGGTTAGGAGCTGACTAGCACGCAAAATGGTGATGGTATCTACCATGACTGTGAAAAGTGCTAGCAGAAAAAATTGTGAGTGAAATAACTGCAAACTTGTTTTTCCTATGTTAAAGTCAAGTCGATGCTAAATACCATCAGGATTGTAAAAAGGAGAATCCTGCAAGAGCACCTTCAGCCCCTCTCTGTCTTCACAGTAGGCAATGCTGACTGCAGCCACCCCTACACACAATGGAAAGGGGAGTCAAGGAAGTCAGAGAGGTTGGGGACAGCCTTCATTTGCATCATTTTTACTGCCGCTTTGAGTAAGAGACAACGTAGAAGCATGAGCAGCTCCCCAAAACCATTCTGGAGATTTTATTTAACCAAACAATATTATTATAAGCCATTGGCACAAATGAAATAATAATAGTCTCATGATGCACATAAGGCCTCCTCCTTTCATTCTCCTGTTGGCTGAACCCAAGACAACCAAAGACAGAGACACAAGTCTGGTTATCTGATTACATTTAAGCAACTATAATTCCCATTGTTGTGTACACGTAATTGCTTCTCTTGCAAGGGCTGTAAAAGCCTGCATTGAGAGAACAATACAACTCATTAGCTCATGGTACTTATTTAAAATAAACCAAATGGCACGTCTTATATTACAGCTATGGCTCTATTACTAGTTCCTAATTCAGGTCGCATTTTTCTCAGCTCTATCACTCCTACTAAATTACTTGCACTTGATGTAGAGCAGGCATAAAATGAGCAGAAAACAAAACTTTGGCCATTTTAATTTAAATTCTCATAATGGCAGGTCAAATTTATGTGAACTCTTTGGTGAATTGGTTCCTTTATTAGTACCCAGTTTAATTCAAATCAGAGTCTTCTACAGAAGATTAATTAAATATTAATCAAAAGTCCAGGGCAGTCTAAGCTTCTGTTCCATTAACCTAAATGTGACTCCATACAGAACCACAATGCTTCCCCCCCCCCCCCGCCCCGCCCTATTTTAAAGAAGGCTTTTAGGTTTTTTTCCGTTATGGTGCAACTCCTTCTAAATGCAGACATGCTATTTGCAGTGTATGTTTAAAGGTCATGATTCTTTTTCCTTTTCCAATTAAAGCTGCTCTTAATCACAATTAAGCTTTCAAGAAACAATTAACAGAAGTCAAAACTTTTCTCCATCAATATGCTTAAGAGATGTACAGTGTGTACCCTCTATTACCACTGGTGTCACTGAACTAATTATGTGATGTTAAGGTTCACCTTCTCGGGTGTAAATTTTGGTTTGAATTGACACTAAAAAGAAACATCAATTTATTAGGAGATAAAACTTGTTCCACAGTAATGGAACAGCTGTGTATATAAATTTATTGCAGCTTAATGTTCTCACACATAAAGCAATTAGAGCTTTCTGACAGACAGGCTTGCTAAGTATAGTGTGGAGCATATAGTAACATGCAGTTACAGGCACAACATATTTAAGAGTGATCATATATATTCTGTACAGTAATATCCATTTCTCAAGCCTCTCCAACCCTAGATGTGTTCTTAATTAACATAAACATATGCTTATAGTCATCTGAAATTTTCCTCCTCTGTGGAGGAACCTTTCCATGCCATGTCATTTTACTCATAGACACCTCTTGGGCTAAATTTGGCTTCTCCGTCTGCAGGAATAGATACAGCCTAGTTCCTTTAGGTGGGCTTCATTTTTTTCCACACAAAGGATAATGGGAGCAATAATGTTGTCATCAGATTGCTTAAAAAAAATTCCAAAAGTAAAACCATATACACAGTGTTCAGGATAAGCACCTTTATTTCTAAAACCATAAAGTATGAACTCATGAAATAAACTAGTTTAATCTAGCATCATTTCCTCTCATCACCTGCTCTCGGCTAACTTTAGTTGCCTTCAAATAGCTTCCAGGATATTTTTCCTTCCTTCCTATCTTTCCTACAGGACAATTATATTTAACTTAAGCTAAGGACTGTGGTTTTGAGGATATTGATCAGTAAGACTAACAATGGAAACTGAGCATTACGGAGCAGTGGTGTTCCAGACTAATGGTATATGATACCTTTTCTAATCTTGGAAGCTTGGGAAATATTCGATCTTGAACCAAGGATACATAGGTAATTGAGATGATAATTTTCCATTTGACGGACTAAACAGTTTGACTAAATGGAGTTTTCCAAAAGACAGTTCTGAAAAAAAATCAAAATTTCATGATATGTGGAGGTACAAATGGTATTTGCTTTTACTTTGGAAACTCCTAGGGGACTTCCTTTTTATTTAACAGCTCAAAGCTGTTCCATGCCCAGTTTTGTCACATTTACTTATGAACAAACACATATATGTTATACAATACCTGAAACTCTTCCTGCATTTTAATACATTTATACTATGTCTGCCTTTACGTGTACACCTATCAGCTAACTGATGTGATGCTCACATCAGTTAATTGGAATTTCACTATCTGTAGCATCTGGGAAGAGTAATTTCTTAAATCTTTAGTCAGAGGATTAAATTAAATGACTGGGAGATTATTGTTGTAAAATAACTGCATGACTTTTTCAGGCTAGGATTCTCAAAAAAGTCTAAGACAACTGCAGTGTGTTTCATACTTGGTTTGAACTGATGTAAGTGCTGGCTGCTGTGGAGAAGTTCTGCCCTCCACAGCTGAACGTTCCTGTCCCAACCTTTGAGCCACAAAGCACTCATGAAGTCACATGGCTATCCAAATCAATGAGCTGAATGGAAAACCTTATTTTCTTCTTTCTTTTATATTCTTTTCTTCTACAGGATTTGCTTTCAGGAAGCTGAGCTTCCTGATTCCTCCGTGAGCACTAGCACTGGCAGGGACACGTGACATGGGGCAGAGGAAAAGGCAGGAGTCTGGATTTTTCAATGGAAACTGGTCCCTATGGTGTCCCGCGCCCACTGTACATCAATAGAAGGGGGGTACTTAACTCCTCTGGCAGCCTTAAGGAAGCCAGGGTTAAGGTAGAAGAGGAACCTAAGAAAGTAACTCTGCAATGAAACTGTGGAAGCCCACTTGGTCATATGAGGAAGACGAATCAGTAGTGAGATGTTCAGAGTTCATCTCAAATTGAAATATTAACAACAATTAAAACATAAGTTTATGAACAAGGAAGATGATAGACAGGCATGTACTTTTTACACATATTTTATATAGTTTAGAGTGATGTGGTTATCCTTCTCTGCCAAAACAGCAGCACGAAACCCCATCTAAAAAGAGGGAAACTGCACAGCAATACAGGTAACAACTGGAGCTTCGATGGTGCCATCACCGTTAGGTCATAAGAAATACATGATAACTGGTACCAAGACAACCAGCTTTTTCATTTCACTGTCTTTTCTGCTTTTGTCTTTGAGATGTGACACAGGTCAGTGAATCTGAGCACAGAGCAGAAGCCAGGAATTCTTAATTCTGTCAACTTTGGAAAAGCTATTCTTAACCTGTCTCTGCTGCAGCTTTAGGAATCACTATCTGAAATATCCAACAATATTTACCTTCATTAGATGGGTGCTCTAAAGACTAATGCTTCTGGAAGAACCCTGAAGATAAAAACTGTCAACAACTTAAATATTCTCAGTTATGGCATACTTGCAGCATACAAATTGAAAATAACTGGCAAAAAATATGTTATTTTCAGTATTGTTGTTATAAACAAATTTTGAGCTACTATTAAAATTTAAATCCCATATAAAAAGACCCTTCCCATAAGTTAAACTATTTCTGCAGTTCCAGACTATTTAGTTCGGGGAATAGTTTATTCTTAACAAACTTCTTAAAAAGCACACCCTACCTCCTATTTCTTTCATGATACACATAAAAAGCTAAATTATGGAGCAATGGCGTTTTTTTTGTTGTTTCTCGGTTTTTTTGAAAACCATCACCTATCCACCACACTAAATAGATTCCTTTCCACTGTGCTGACAGCTGTTTCCCAGGTAACCAACCTAGCTAGAAGTTGACTTCAAGCAGTGTAAGGGAACCAGCACTCACACCCCTGCATTTACATGTTTTGAGGAGCGCTTTTTAACTGCTGCAGTGTCCCCAGTGCCCCTGGCAGTCAACAGGAGCTGTGAGTATCCAGCAAGTAATGGAATAAAGCTCATCAGCAGCCAAAAAATACCAGCTAAGGTGATTTTATATACAGAATAGTAAATGCCATTGGCAGTTGGAAATTAAAATTATCCTCAGTGGCAAACCAGCAGGATTAGATTTCACACGAGCTGTCACCTTTTATGGGTTCTGCCTGTTTCTTCCCTTTTCCATAAGGGAACTGGGACAAAAGCAGCAGGTATTTTGCTGCTTCTTTCCATAATCAGGAATCATTGTCCCCCCAGTTTCTGAAAGCATCTGTTTAATACACCTTACTTGATAAATCAGATCTCATCTGCTGTCAGTCAGCATTCTTCTAGATTTCATGGTCATTGCAGTACATACAATTCTTGTCATATTTTGTCCATCTGTCTTTTGCTCCTATGTATTAATAGAAATCTGAATTATTCTATAAGGCACTGGCTACACTTGAAGGTATCACTTATAGCTCTCTGTTCTTCTGGGTTTGGGCACTTTTTTTTGGATCCATGCCATCTCATGCTGCAGTGTAAAGAGCTGACAGAGAAGATTATATATTGAACAGGGCACTAAAGGAGTAGGATTTACCCTATAAGCATACGGGGCTTTTTTTTTTTTCTTTAGGATAATGAAAAAGCTATATCTTTGGGAAATTCAATGCCAGATGTAAGTGGGTAGTATTGCTGATCAGTCAGTTCCTAATAATGCCTATTATGGAAAAAGTATTGAGCTTAGGTAGGTTTATTTTTATGAGCAGAGGAATAAACTTCTTTTGGTTCCCCCACCCCCTGCCCCCCTAAAGACTTAAGCATTACTACTCCTCTTTTGTTATGTTGGGGTGTGCGTTTACAGATCCAACAAATGGGATGGTCTCAACGATTATGTAGGAAATGCACAATGCCATACGTGTGTGAGCATATGCACACCCACCCTGTAACATGGGAAGACAGCTGAAAGTCTTGGGCAACCATTGCACTCTGTTTTAAAATAAAATCATATGATGCATAGAACACCAACTTATTTGCTCACACTGTGCTCAACTGTTAAGATATTCAGCCGTCCTAGAATTTCCTATTCATATTTCCTATTCCTAAATTCATTTCAGACACTGCTTTTTTCCAGTCTTAACACAATGGTCCCTTAGAGTTAGCTGCAATTTAATTTTCTTGTTCTCCTAGTACTCTGGTTCTGACTGTGCTGTGTCTTTTCACTGTCCAAATATACCTGCTTTTAAAATTGACTGATTGTCTTTTTCCTTTAATATTCCATGAAAGACAGATTGACCACTTTCCATGGTAAAACAAATGTCATCACAACTATTCTAGTTCCATCCAGAAAGATTCAATGGTGCCTCTTATCTAAACGAGCACAACTAGCAAATAATCTACCATGCTCTCAAATTCCTGCTTTGCCACAAGCCCTGAGGTCAGACCTCCTCAGACGGGGTCCAAGAAGCAAACTGCAATGAATGGAATTAGCCTGCCTTGCGGTTTCTTAGTGCGTGTGGCTGAACATACCCCAGGACATCCCAAATCTGGCCCATTTCCCTGTGAAACACAGTGATTCTGTGACAGCCAGTCTCCGCCACCCCACAACAGTACAAACAGGAGCAGCGTGTGGAAGAGAACAAGAGAAACTCTTTACGTCTTCACGTGGGCATGCAAGAGGGCAGAATACTATGTATTTCAGTACAGTACCACAGCCTCTTCATCCAACCTCAGTTATACTGGTTTTAATAATTTAAGGGAATTTCTTTTGCATAATCCAATCAAGTTTCTTAAAATTACATTGTATTAATAATACATTATATTGAGACTTACATGGACAGACCTATGTACCATTTTCCTAAAGACAGTGCTTTCAATATATCTCCGGCCTCTGAAATATGCACAGGAGGTTACTGATTTCTAAAGCCAGTTAAAAATTGGAATTTCTATGGGGAACAAACTTCAGATTGGGGTGAAAAGTCAAAATACTAAATTCTTCCATGAAAGAAGCAGCTATGGAAAAAACTGTGATGCAGAAATGGTGAAAAATATTGTTCTGAAATTATCTACCAAAATGAAATACTTCATTATTCCTTAAATCAAAATGTTCAGTTCAGTTTACCTGAACTGTACATATTCCATTTGGGATCACTTCAAGAAACACCTGTGCTCTTCCAAATTGCTACAGGCTCTCACGGACTGCAACTGAAGTGCTTTATGCAGCTAATCTCCAATGCAGTGGATTTTTTCACTGAAACAAGGTATTTCATGACATACACCACAAAAATTCAACCAGAAGTAAGAATATATTGCCTCATGAGAGACAACATCCAGTAATGAGCTGCCACAGAAGATGATATCAATGCTACTTGGCGATACTGGCATGAAAAAAAATTGTTTAACAAATTAAAATATTTTATTGTGGATTGAATTGCCTGACCTGTGATAATATGCTGCAATTACGTCTTCATAATGAAATATTTTTAATATGGAAAAATTAAAACATATTTTAGGCAGTTCCAATGGTCTACTAAACTTTGTTCATCAACAGATTTTACCAGAAAAGAATTAAATTCTAAATTCTAAAAAAGAATGTGAGAAATGGAAACAAGGTATTTTATTTCTCATTTGTACAACTATGTGGAAGCCATAAGGAATATCTGTTGGAAAAGCATCCACTTTCAGTACTGCTGGTTAAACAAAACAAAACAAAACAAAACAAAAAAAACCTCTTCAGAAATAACGGGCAATTTATGCTTTCTGAAATTAGCTACAACAAAGTGAGTAATTGCTGGGCAAGGCATACAACATTTTACAGACTGTGTTCTTCCTCGGAATGAGATCCTGAGGCTGCTTTAAAAGGTATAATCTTCTGTAATCATTTCTGGTGCTCAAAGCGATTACTTTTCAATGGTAAAAGCAAGTAGGAGAACAACAATATCCAAGAGCAGAGTTCACTAGTTTGTAAACCTTGACCCTTCGTATCATTCAGTTATTGACCAAGTTGGTAAAAGGAGTGTGTTACAATTAAATTACTATAACCCTCATCTTAGATGGCATTGGAGCACCATGAGGCCGATGTCTGGTAAGCAGAATTTAAAGAAGAAACTTGTTTAAGATCTGATCCCTTCACAAGGACTTTTCACTCCTCTGTTCCAACAAGGTGAGTTTCATACAAGTAAAACGCATGTAAGGGAGATGGGAAACAAGAAAGAAACGCTATGCCTCCCCCCTTGTTCTCCAGCAGCCAGCTAAGGGCAGCTGAGATGGAGAGGAGGGTGAGGCAGAACCGATTAAGAGCGCTCATGGGAAGCCTGGGAGAGGCAGGTGCTGCTGCTGCTGCTCCTACAACAGTGTTTAAAGTCAGGAAAAGAAGCCGCAGAGTAAGAACATACAGTAATAGAGCAAATTTGTTGGATGGAATGTCTATTTTTCCCCTGCTTACTCCCTCTCAGATAAAGACTTTGGGTTTATGTGTCAGAGACTTTAAACAATAATAGGCCACTGCAGGAGGCTAATGTTAATGACAGTAGTATGAAAGAGCTGTTTCTGAGTAAAGGGAAAGGATTTCTAGGGGGTTTAGGCTATTACTGCAGGCCAATACACACATCTGCTCTTCATGGGTTAGATCCATGGTTTTGCCTTCCATGGCATCCAACCGCCTGCCTTCTGCAGGAAGAAAGTCAATGGAGCTGGGTTGTAGGATGCTGGGGAGCGGGAATGGGGCAGAGGAGAGCACAGCAGTGAAAATAGGCTGAACACTCCTTGATTGTGTTTTAGCTGGTGTAAAAGCAAGAAAGAAGACATTATCCAAGACACCTCTGCCTCTCAGCTCTTATTTTCTTCTGCAGATCAGCTAGGGAAGAAATGAAGAGGAGTGTGGAGAACTCATGTGGGAGAAAGCAATTTTTGGAATAGTAAATTTAAATTAGAGGAGAGCTAGGGGAACTTTGAGGGGGGAGGAAGAGGAACAAACATATGTTTATGGAGATGTCAGGAGATTTAAATGCTGATGAAGTACTTATGCACAAATCTGAAGGGGAAATAGAGATCAGGATAATAAAATGTGACAGTATTACTGGAGAAAATACTGGGAAAAGATGGAAAGAAGAACAGGGTTTAGAAAAATCTATAAGGAAACAGAGACATTTGAAAGGGCAATAAAAACTCTAGATAATAACGGTGAGGATCATCTCACTTAAATTTTAGACATCTAAAGTTAAATATTTGAGTGAAAGCTTGTCAGCTTTTAATCTAGGGAGAGAAATCAGTACACAGAGACAATGAATGATAGCTGTAAAACTTACCTTAGACACCTAAGGATCCCAGAGGACATGACCTCTAGAGAGGCTTCCTTTCTACTGGATATAAGGGGACTTGGACAGAAGTCGAACTTGTATACGCCAAAATACAGAAAAGACTCCCACTCTGTGAGAATGAGACTAAGAAGGTAAAGACAAATGTTTTAACTGAGGGAGGACCAGACTCAGGCAAGTGAAGGCAGAAGTAAGAGAGGAGGCAAAACCACATGAGAATGAGAAGAAAGCCTGGACAAATCACACAAGTGGGCAGAGAAGGAAAAGTCACTGGAGAAAAGAAAAACTTGAGGAGTGGGGGTGCTAGCAGAAAGTTTGTTTCATTCAACTTTTGAGTACACAGTGAAATAACACAAGTTTGACCTCTAGGATCATAGCCTTTATACTTGGAAATATAGTGTCCCTCTGGTTTTAGTCTGAAAACTTAGTAGGTACATAACGGTAGTTTTGCCTTTTCAGGAGGTGAACGTCTCACTAACAGCACAGGACTGGAAGGTCAGCAAAATCCACTGATCCCTGCTCCCTGTAGCCTCAGGCTTAACAAGACTGTACTTCAGAAGAGTCCTCCTCTCCACCCTCTTGCCAGGAACAGCTCAAACGCTACAAAATACTCTAAGAAAAAATTAAAACTCTCAGTATCAAAGACAATAAAAGCATAACAAACTCATTGTGTCATGAAAAGAGAGACTACAGGCATCACCAAGACTTAGGCTACATGAAATGCCTAGATGGGTCCTTTGAGGACTACATTTCACATTATAAAGAAAACAAACCTTTCCCCTTCATATACGGGTCTCTACCAATAAGACCTTAGGAAAAAGTGTCCTGACTTCAAAAGGCATGTCCAGCTCATCCTTGAGTTTGAGTGTGAAGTACCCAAGCAGTGTTTGTCAGTGCGACGAGCAGTGTCAGCATTTCCCAAGATGTGACTAAGCTCTAAAACTTCAGACGAAGGCCCTGTTCCCCAACCACCTGCCTTGCAAAGCCAAAATATTTCTGGCCCTTTCAGGTGACTAATGGATGTCATAAGCATGGGGTTAATTAAATACAATATAAATTCAGAACAACAAATATAATCAACAAACTGTGATCTTGTTTGTTTTCAACTTCCTCTTGGGGATACCAGCAAATCTAATACGCAAAGGTTAACAGCACACTCTTTATTTTCAAGACAACAGCATGGAAACTGGGCAGCCACAGGAAAAGTAAACTAGATATGATTAAAGAAATGTTATGACCTTTGTGAGACTTTGATGACTGCTGAGCAGCCTGCGAGTAATGTGATAGAAGAGAGAGACTGGTGTTTGTTTACAGCATGTCCAAAGGCAATAAAAGAAACTATGGAGGTAGAAAGTAACAAAGAGCAACGCTGCCCAGCCGAACACTCCTTCCCCGAGTCTGCTTCCCTGTTTTCAGGAGAGGAAATGCAATGCATCCACGCTTTGAGCCCCTGAGTCATGTATTTATAATTTATTAAGAGAACAAAAATGGCATTTGCTGGGTCTCAGTGTCGAAAACTCCTTGAACTACTCTACGAACTGAGGCTCTGTGTTTAAATTCAATAACTAGAGCTTATTGAACACATCCATTATGACGGGAAGTTCACCTGTAGCAAAACTACAAATTCCTATGCCAGTGTGTGCTGGGCCTTGTCCAAGACCCAGGATCAGATTCTCTGCAAGAAGCTTCAGCATTAGGTATTCCAGGTCAGTCATACATGAAAGACATGAGCTCAGTGGTTTTATCCGGTTTCTCTCTCTCTCTCTCCGCCCCCCCCCCCCTTTTTTTTTTTAAGATCTCCATGTACAGTATTCTAAATAGGCTTTGGCCAAAATATGAAGTACTTTGCATATCTTTTGTGTTTGACCGGTCTTCTTAGATTAAAATAAAAGCTTAATGAAAGTCAAACAAGAACAGCCTGTAACATTTTCAAAGATATGTTCAAACATTAACTGATTCATCCTCACTGGCTCATTAAGAAGAGGAAATTGCGGCAGAATTCTGTGTTAAAACCACTCAGAGAGATGACAGATCCAGGATCAGTACTTATAAATTACTGTCTCTCACCCTCGGTTTCAGTCCCAGCCCTGCAATAAATGTCTGTGGGAAAGTTCCCTGGGCAGGCTCAGAGCCATCATGTCCTCCAAAAAAGGCTAACGCCAAGTTGAGAAATTTGCTCCTCCTTTCTTCTTAGCGCTTCACCAAAGTCTCAGCCCTTTCAAACACCAGGCTTATGATTTCAATAATCCACTGTGGTAAAAGTCATTTGTGGAATTAGATATATTGCTAACTATTCAAATATTTTCTATTACCTAT
The DNA here is from genome assembly GCF_965638725.1 of Aptenodytes patagonicus. Classification (NCBI taxonomy): domain Eukaryota; kingdom Metazoa; phylum Chordata; class Aves; order Sphenisciformes; family Spheniscidae; genus Aptenodytes; species Aptenodytes patagonicus. The sequence continues at coordinate 156,465,172 of NC_134950.1, forward strand.
TAGTGCACTGTACAGCACATCAATACAGAGCGCAGATATTACAGCAAGGGACACTCTGGAAATACCTAAGCAGACTGATCAATTTAATCTCTGTTGCAATACAGTGCATTAGCGGGATGGCTTTTTTTTTTTCCTTTTTCTTGGCACAGCTTAGGGAGCTCAGAATTAGGACAAATATTCTCTTTCCTCCTCAACAAATGCTTAACAAATGACAAAACTGACAGCTTTGAAAGATTGATTTTTTAAAAGTGAGGTTCTGTATGGTAGCTTATGAAAGCACTTTAATTTAGAATGATTATTAATCAACCATCCGTTTAGATAATTTTCTAATTTAGGGGAAAAAAAATCTATATTCTGTCTCTTACATCCCCATCAGGTACTAAAATATGAATGTCTGCACTCATTAACAAATACAAATAGGGAGCATTATCTGATGCAGAGAGACAGAGTTAATGCTGAGATGTAATACTCCTACCTGACAGGAAACGTTCTGAATTTTAGTACAGAAGACATATAATCTGAATTTTAAATATTTTATTATGTTACAGCCATAAATACCGTACATGTATGAAATGGCAAACCCATTCTGACATACTGGAACATAGCTGCTTGTTCTGGATGCTCTCCCTGGTTAATTCTACATAGAGCAGAGACTTAATTTCCTATTAAAAAAACATGGGATAATAAAACAGCAAGTGCAACTAAGGACAAAAAGATAAGAGGAGTGCAATACAAACAGCAGAAGTGGCAAATAAAATTTTAAACCAGAAGTGGTCTATCTACTTTGTTTCCCCAGCATGAATCCTGTGAAAATTGGAAATATAATGTGAATATTTATCACCACAACATCATTCTGAAACAATCCAGAGTTCAAGTAGTATGCAAAATACCGTAAATTAGTTTTCTAAACAAAGTGCATTTAAAGCTCAGTCCAGAGGAATTATGTGCTTAGATTGGGATGCAGACAGAAAAACATCTACAAAACAGGTCTTGTGTTTCCTGGCCAACTTTTCTAACTGATGAATGCTACCCTCACTGCAGCCATGCTTAACAGAATAAAACCTGACTTAAAAACAATACTTGCATTTTTGGGGGACTGTTCTGCCTTGAATCGCCCTATTAGCTGCATAGGAAGCTTCAGAAGGAAAAACAAAATAAACGTACATCTCCAACAAAATATTGGCTTCTTGGAGGCATACGCTATTGACTTGGAGGCTACATCTTTTTTAGGTGTGACTCATAATCCTTTCTAAATGGACCCTGGAATCACATCTGGTTTAAAAATCCAAGTTTATTGTGACATGTATATACATAGGCATAATTTATGAAGGAAGACATGCAAACACAACTGTAACACAAAATATGCAGCAAGGGAGTCATTTACTAGGCTTTCATACAAAATACAAATTTATTACTAAATGTCTATGCCTAAAACTCAGTATGTAGTACATCATATTTTAAATTATTAACAACTCTGCTGGAGAAGCTTCCTTCATAAAATATTTACACAGCACATCTCAGGACTCTGTCTTTTGCCAGCAGTTACTCAAAGTGTAAGATAAATATAGTTAGCAGATCATTCTTTTCCTTGATAAGCTATTCTTTTCACTAAAAAAAACCCAAAATGTGTAAGCTATATTACTGCTTTGGCCTTTGTTATGAAATACTGCGCTCCAATATATTGATATATTTTGACCCCTGAGAGCTATTGGGGTCAGAGGGCATAGCTTTTGCTAATGACAGTGCATGGCTGTAAAACACAAGAGGGAGGCATGTTTCAATTACTTTTCCAATTAGTAGCAACAATCAATGCGCGCTGCAAAAAGCCTTAAGGAAACTGGCAAAATGTTGCACAGTATGGATACGATTCTCTTTTAAGTAACAAACCCAGGAGCAATAAAAGTATTAGTATTCCTTGACTGTTTTTTCAATACTGCAAGACCATACAACACGTTATTTCAAACCAGGCAATCTGGAAGTGTTGCCTTTTCAAAATCCAGACAGCTCTTCAAAGCAAGCAAGCATTAGATAACTTATTCTTTTCTAACCTAGGCAAGAAGAAAACTTCGTATTGGTCATTTTGTTAGAGAAAGTAATTATGATGCAAACTTCAAATGTGTTGGACTATTATTTAAAACTAAGCAATAATTATGCTCTAATTTTTCAGAGTCCCTGCTCAATAGAAAAAAAGAGCTTCCAGCATTTCAAACTCTTGGCATACAGTTGGCTGGGCTACTAAAAAGCTTCTCAATACAGTATGAAAATTCTGTTGGCATTTGTATATTCAGTTTGTCAATGTCAAAATAAAATTTTAAAGAAGATGTAAGGAAGCAGAAAAGCAGAACTATAGACTCAAATGGATTTTAAAATAAAATAAACCCAACTATACCCAAGATATAAGGCATATGTGTTTTGAAATACCTAAGATTCTATTGTTACCAAACATTCAGCCGCACAGTTTAAAAATTAATTTGAAATATTTTCTTGATGTTCGTATAGTTTTATTAAGGATATGAAGTAATAACTATTTGGATCAATTTTGCATTAATGGTTGATACTAAATACAGAAGAATTATGATGAGGTAGCATTAATTTTAAACCTCACAATACACAAACATCGCTTTCTACTGTGGGCTAAACAGCCCATGGCAATACCCCCCACATACCAAACTCATGGAAGCACGGAAAAGAGAATTCTGTGATCATTCCATTTCATTTTTGTTTTAAATAATGTAACAGATACATCTTTCTAATGAGAAAAAATTACAGAACATATAAGAAATGAAAAATATCTCCATGTCCCTTACTACGTAGAAATTACTGGCAATAATGCAAAGGAATGATTTTTTTCTTATGTTCAGGGAGCAAAAGTGCTGTCAATTCAATAGTAAATAAGGAGATTACTAAAGAGCAAACATCTATAATGAATTGTTTTCAAATCTGCAAGACCAGATTACTTGTGGTTTATAATTTCTAACGAATGGTCTGAGGGTTTCCTCTGGACAATAATTTTGAAGTATAATATCTACTGTAACACAGAAGAAATTCTAAAATCTAGAAAAAAGACAATGTGTCAACATTTCAAGGAAGTTAGTGGGATCATCTCAACATGAATCATTGTAAGGAAAAATTGTGAAAATAATGTTAAAAGAGGCAATCAGTTGGATTGAGTGGTAGCATGATTAATACCAATCAACACTGTTTAATAGAAAACAGGTCTTCTTAGGAAATTTCATATCATTTTGTGATGATATTACAAATTCAGTAGATAAAGATAACTTTTGAAAATACTTGCTTTAATTTCTGTATAAATATCTCTCCCTATTAGCTCTCTGATGAAAAAGTAGCATGGCACAAAATCAACACAGCTTATATATTAAACATGTTAAAGAACACCAAGAATCTGAAAAAGAAATTGTAAATGAGGAACCAGCATCTAATGGGAATATCTTTGGTGACACTGTAAAGATGTGCATTATAAAGAGCCAACAGGACTGAGCAGCAGACTCAAGATGCGTTTGAAAACGTAAATACCTCAGAACAAAATTGTGGACAGCAGTGATAACTAAAAATATCTTAGCAGTCCTAATAAATAACCAACAGAAAATGGATTCTTAACATAGCACAGTGGTTCTCAGAACTTGCGTACTTTGTGAATTCTTGCACCTGGATGTGCAATGTAGGATTGGAAAAATCACATGTATCTGCATGTGACATTGATAACATTAAAAGAAAGTCATTTGCAGTTCTTGTCACCACACTTTCAAACAGATGTCTGTTAAAAGAACAGTATATATTATCACAATAAGGGTGATAAACCTCTGGAATAATTTACAATATATGCGGTTAGTTTTTCTCTCATCTGAAACCTTAAATTGAAATTAGATGGACTAGAAATACCAAATTGAACAAGGCAAAGAGGAATTGATGAAGAAATTCCGGATGAAAAGTATGAAGTAATTTCAAAAGACCAGTAAACCTTTTTTTTTTTGCACAGGGAACATATTTTGGCACAGAGATAAATATCATCAGTGTTAACCCTTCAGCATGGATAATGTTTCCCTAGTTCACAGTGGAGCTGTGGGGCTGAAATTAATTTTAATGCTTTTTGTAAAATTATTTTGATGCCAAAAATAAGAGAATAAACACACGTTCTTCCATGTTTACTGATTCTATCATCTCCTGCATTTCAATATTATTCATTAGTTCTGTTGTGTTTCAAATGAGACTATGTTCAAACAGTATCTGACATCATCAGGGACCAACTCAGCCTGCGGCCTCAATGAGATATCGAAACCCAAATTGTAAACAAGATTATAACAATAGGTACAAGCCTAAGTCAGCCCTGTGTAACAGTTAGTAAACTAATATGTACCCTCCACTTTTACCTTCTGAAAATTAGCTGTTTTGGACTACTCCCAGAGCTCCCGGCTATGATAGATAAATGCACTATAGTATTTCTGGAGTCAAGAGGCACTCGGCTGTGCAAGTCCCCTCTTTATTTACTTTACCTATGAATCAATCAAGAGCAGTAGCAAGGTAAGTAAGAGTTAAATTTTTCTGCTGATTGAAAGATTTGCTAATAGCTGTGGAATTTGCATGATAATACACACTCATTACAAAAGAAATATATGTATTATTTTAGATGAACAAATGAACTACAGAGCTGAAAGGAATACTTTAAAAGATATACATTAAAATGTTTTGTTCCTTATGCACTGTAATTGCTTTCCTCAAAGTGTGTATGTGTTTGGCTGCATATGTGTATACACACAATTAGGTCTATCCAATTGCAGCAGCACTTTGGAGTCCCCTCTAGAATTAGGAGACATTTTTAGCTGACATGGGGCAGACCTCTAGCTCTATTCCATTTTGTGCTGGACATCAGTAAATTGAAATTTTGTCTAGTGTGGCAGACTCCTCGGCAAGGCAAACTGATTTGGCTGGCAGTCCCCTTGAACCTCGCTCTTCAGGGGAGTATGCTGAGGAGAGGAGAGGAGAGGAGAGGAGAGGAGAGGAGAGGAGAGGAGAGGAGAGGAGAGGAGAGGAGAGGAGAGGAGAGGAGAGGAGAGGAGAGGAGAGGAGAGGAGAGGAGAGGAGAGGAGAGGAGAGGAGAGGAGAGGAGAGGAGAGGAGAGGAGAGGAGAGGAGAGGAGAGGAGAGGAGAGGAGAGGAGAGGAGAGGAGAGGAGAGGATGGTCTTGGCTATCTCAGGGACTCGGGGATTACAGTTGGCCCCAAGCAACTCTCATCTGTTTTTTACTGACCGCAATCCTGGAAAAATAAAAAGATGACCCACAGGTAGATAGAAACAACTTGTTGAACTTGACCATGTAACTTTCTTGAAGACTTTTCTCTAAAAACTGTCTTGCAGGTGAAGGTGGCATGTAATTGAAGAATACAAAGAATTTGAGCAAGTTTTACTCTAGGGTCCCTCAGATGCTAAGCAAAAGCCACTTTAGCATACAAAGCAGAGTATCCTTTCTTAAAATGATGCACTATACATTACAATCTTTTGTTGTATCAGTGATATGGTAAGTATATTATTTCACCCTTTCCACTTAACACTTCCTGCTCTCATTTCTCATATACAGAACATGCTGGGACAAGCACAAAGGATGAAAGGTAAACTGAAATACGCTTCCATGTGGCAATACATTGACCTCTGAGACACCACTCCAGATTCACACTTGCAAATAGGTCTGAAGAATTTCCCCTTTGAAGAGCGGATAGAGCAGCCCCTCTTCACAAATTACCAAGCTGGGAAAGTCTAGCGTGCAAGCACTACAGTATTTCACTCTATATGATACAGGAATTGCCCACATTTTAAAAGACATTACTAACAACTATCAGTTTCACAATAGCAGAAAATAGAAGTTGCAATATTACAAAAAACATTTTAAACAATCACTTTTATGTGATGACTGAGAATCTTAAAGAGAAATAATATTCCTCACACATGCCCTAGGTCTGCATTGTGCTTGTGCTTTCCAAATCTCTTAAATTACTAAACAGAAAACAGGTGTTTAAGCTCTTACGGTACATCTGTCATATTCATGCCACATTGTTTTCTTCCACTGAATTTAAGCACCAATGTAAATGTGATCTCAGTTAGTTCAGTGATAAAGAACACCCTTCATAAAAATACTGGTACAGGTGCTTGCAATGGACTAAGAAGCCAGTGTTTCGGCTAACACTCAGTATATCAATAAATAATTCAGTACTGTAACAGATCACTCTGTACCTTTCTTTAATAACATATCTTTACCAAAAATTAAATCTTTCCTGATATAAACCAAATGTTATTATAAATAAGGAGACTTATACCATGTCATTTCATCTACTTCAGGAACAGTGAGTAATGAATGATGCTGTCTGATAGCTCTTGGATTGAGTGGGAGAGGCCGCTTTTAAAGTTTTTCAAGTTTTTATACACTGATCTAGCTTTATTTTACTTTTAAGGTCGAGGGGCACTATTAAATCACTGGACAAATGGCATGACGTGTTCAGGAGGAAACAAGCAAGAAAACCTAGGAAGGTATTGTTAAGTTGCACATTAGTATAGAAAATACACCACACAGTAAAATACTATAAAGTTACCACACAATAGACATGCAGTAAACCTAATAATTAGAGCACTGTGGACATGATGAAGAAGGAAAAAAAATAGGATAAATTATGTTCTTGTTAGAAAAGCCCCCATGTTTATCCATTAGCACATACAATTAGCATTTAAAATTGCTGATGCTGGAAGTGGTACAATTGTTTATTGCTGCCACTTCTGGGAAAGGTTCAGTTACGTCTTTTCAGGCAAAATAATAGGCCCAGAGGTGATGTGCTTTGTCTCAGGGGCAAAGCTTGCCACCTGCACAACTTTTTAGCACCCCAGGCTTGCCAGTCAACTACAGCAGCACTGACAGTGAGCTCAGAGGAGACTTTCACTTTGCCCTCATCAAAAGGATAAAGGTGTTGCACATGGCCAAATGGGAAGGAATTAAATTTTCTTTAAACCACCTGCAAAGGCTAACTCAGAGCAAAGATTTGTTTCCTGATTGACTGGTGTCCCTGAGCATGAATTTTAGATGCTGTTTAAAGAAATAAAAAGGTAACTTCCAGCAATTAAATTCACAGAGCTTTCTGTGGTTATAAAATCACCAATAGGAAGTGATTAGCAATGCTGGTGGAGAACAGAGGCTGTTATTCTCCTAATGAAAGCCCTCTGTCTGGGGTTTCCACCTCAGCTTCCATTTAGTTGCTATAGTTTTATCATGCCTATGTAATAGGCAGTTTTGCTTCTTCCTGCCAATAGTCTGCCATGGTAAATAGGAAAAACGTTCTTGAAACTGCACAGCCTGCTCACACATTTTATATCTGAGAAATTAGATCAGTTTATGAGCACCATGTAACAGTTCTGTTATCCAAGTCTCATGATTTAATCCCTAGTCTTATGACATTTATGTATTTTCCCAAAGCGCCAACCGATGGGAGTTACACATCCCTTACATTTTTAATCTAGTTTCCTAAGAAAAGGAAGCTTTTATGATCGCACTGGTCTGTATTTCAATCTATGAAGAGCTTTCTAATAACTTTTGAACCTACAGGCTGATTTAAGTTAAAATTAGGGATAAAAGTCTCAAAGATAATTAAGTTCCTAAGAGTTTTATACAAATCACTGTCTGGATTGAGGACAGAAGTTGAAATTGCTGGCCACTCCACTGGAAATGTGGTCATAACTCAGCCCTGAGACACTGCTTTGGAGCTGCCAGCTGGTTGACCAACATACCTGTCCTGGCTACTTAGCATGCATATAGCGTTAGACATGCTGAACTTTGTACAATTGCCGCCTCTTTTCCAGAGGGAATGTAATAGGAAGGGAGCTTATGGTATCTTGCTGGGGACAAAGAGTTTAGAAAATACACAACAAAAATCTGTAGGACAAAAGACTTTCAGTTCTGCTGCTCAAAAAAACATTTTTTCTCCTTTAAAGTAAGACCTACTCACATGGCTGCCACAGAAAAACCTGCAAACACAAGCCACTAAATCTCTAAAGGCTCAAGAATCAATAAAGTGAGTCAAAAGAACAGAAAAATTTTAATCTCAAGACTTCTTTAAGCACCCTCATGATCTTGGGATGACAAGCATTGACAATACTGTAAGAAGTTACATCAAAAAGATGCCAGGGCCAAATCCGTGTTTAAAAGTGGAACACGTCTGAGATTTCTCAGAGAAATACAGAAGGGGAATTTCCCCATAGGGAATATGAACAAGGAGTTGAGGATGTGGTCTGAATTGCCCTAGTTTACTATGTCTTGATTCACTGCAAAACATATTGGGAATCAGAAAGATATCTACTGTACTGCTCATAAAGACAGGACACAGACTTAACCTTTTGATGGAAATATTTTGCCATTTTCATGAATTTGTGTCTGAGAACCTTATAAGGCATCTATGGAAAGAATGAACCTCTAAAAACTCATATTCCACTGTTCCTTAAAAAAACTACATCAGCACAGAAGAGTTGAAGCTTTAAGGGTTAATAGAGAGAGAAGACTAAAACATTAGTTTAAAATGTTTCATTCCACCTAATTTTACGTTCATATGCTGATACAATACTGCCATTAGCGTATTAGATATGAACCCTCCACAGCTACTGATATGTCATTATAAATAATTGAATATAAATGTATGGGTCACTGTAGCAGAAAAATAAATTCATGAGAGTATAAATGGACTCTTTTTTGCCTAACGCATTTCAAAGAATTAAAAATACCAGATGGATTTTAATTTAGGTAAAATGATTAGAAGCTCCCACAGTCTCTCCTTCTCCACCCCTAATCCTGACCTTTCCTCTCCCGTTCATTTATTCTCTGCAAGTTTTAGTCCACTGGGCAATTAAACTGACCCCAAGCACTGCAATCCAGCTAGTCCCTCCTTAATAGCATGTCACGATCAACAAGATCCCTCTAAAATTGTGGGAAGTCAGCCTTTTCGACTGAACATCAGAGGTGCTTTGATAGCCTCTCTTTGCCCTCACGGTGATACAGCCAGAGATTTTACATTACTGGCCTGAGCTACACTGACACTATTTTTACTGCCTCAGGATAAGGAGGGCATGATGCAGGAGAGGGAACGTGTATGTGACTTGGGTTAGGCAATTCAGGTTCCTTAGCAGGCTGCCCTTAATAGGGCAACAGGCTTTTCGGGAAGCAAAATTCAGACCATCTTTCTCTACTGAGTAAACAGCTGGGGAAGACTAACTTGTACATCAGTGTTCAATACTGAAAGTTAGGGATGAAAGAATTGCTCCAAGTGTTACAATGAAGCTCTGCTTACCTTTTTAATCTGCACGATAAGTACGTACTTCTAATCACAGCTCACATTTCTACTGCGTAAAAGCTCTCCTTTCAAAAAGAATAAAATTGTTCTGGTCTGTAGCCTGGATCTGCCTTCTCAGAAAGACAAACTGTAAAAATGTAAATATGAGGGGCTAAAACCTTTGTAATTTCTTACATCTCCTGTCTGTTAGGGGAGCATCCTTTTAGGCTTGAATAGGGTAACAGGCAAAGCTCCAGTGAAGTGGGTTGGGTTGGGTTACATCCTTTTAAAACTGTGAGATATAACTGACGGATGTCACTGAAGGAAAAATTAACACAGGTACTCTTTTACAAAATACCATCACTGAAACAATCACAGGAAAATACCACTCAATAATTGCATCTATGGAGCAGGAAGGTCTTCGTACAGACAAATCAAGTGAAAGAAGGATAGGTGTGTGAGAAGGAGACCAAGAATAAACTAATTTAAAATGGAAATATCTGGGGGTTTTAGGTAGCTGATGGATTAACTTGAAAACAACAAAATGCATTGGGTTTACCTAGAAACCCATTATTAAGAGCTTACTCTTAAGAACACAGCTAGGAAATGGTGAAGCTCTTTTTTGATACTGATAGTTGAGATAAAACATCTTAAAATACCCTTTCCTCAACAGAGGCAGTTCCTAAACAAAACTTTGGTCTTGGTGTTAGCATGGCTTGGACTCGGATGCACTTCCCAGTGTACAATGTCCCTGTTTTATTCCAAAACAGTAAATGTAATCAATTTTCTAAATCAGCTGACAATTGTTAAGTAACAACAAAGCACTTGTCTATCTCATCATTTACAAAACAGGAACTGTTAAATGTAAAGAAATGGGCAGTTAAAGATACTATAAATCTTCTACTATTCATACAGCAAACACATGATTTTTGGTACAGTTTTCTATTCTGTTACTCCAGTTTTACAACAGTAACCTCTATGGAGAAAGATCAGACCAATAAAGTCAACTGATATCTGCAAGAGCAGAGCTGGGCCCAAATTTATCAACAACAAAATCGTTAATAACTCTGCTTAATTACAACCTGTTCTATCCAACACAGAATATGCATGAGTTTTCAAGGAGATTTAATTATTTAGAAAGTTGAAAGATGTGATAAGCTATTTTTGAGATAGAAGGAGACAAAGAAAGAGACAAAAGTCAACATTTCAAACTGGTAATTTTTTAATGATCTGTACTCAAAAGCTGTCAGAAAATATTCTCTCTAATACAATGAAGCAAATTCATTCTTCAAGTCAAGGTAATAGTGGGAAAAATGGGGTTGGTAATAAAAGGAATTGTTTTATTGACTGCAGAAGAGCTATCATTCCATAGAACCATGGCATGAGCAATAAGAACAAACAAAAAATACTTTGCACTGACCAGCAGAGAGGAAGGAAGACTTAAGTGAGAAACGAAAGCTGACTTTTAAAATCAGGCCCTACAAAAAATGGGCAGTTTGCACAGGACCACGAACATGGAGCAGAGTTATCAAATTTTTTAAATAAATTATCAGTGTAAAGAAGCTTATGTTCTTCTTGAAAAAGGGACTTAATATTCTGGCAGAATAGTATATTTAGAAATGTATTCTTAGTTTCTTGTGTTATTTTCTCCCACACATCGGTATTTATATGGAAACATATACATGCATCATATATAGAGAGAGCTGCAGATACGCCATAGTGACACATTTCTACACCTCCATCTTCATGCTTAGTCAAACGTCTTGAGGGACCATCAAAACCTTCAGCTAAAATCTCATTTATTTTATCAGAAGGGAAAAGATTTTCTCAGCTTTTCCAAAGCTCGCTGGACTCCTCTCCTTCCAAACAGGCTGTGTTTCATGTTTTCAATCCCAGAATACAGCAGAAAGATGCCAGCTGGCTTCCAAAATGCCAGCTTTACAGGGACTATGCTCAGCTAAGCTGACTAGTGTCTGTATGCTGTACAACCCTGGGGGATATAAGCAAACTTTGGTTAACCAAGAATTTTGGTTAAATGGTGTTCTGTAAAATAGGGATATAATGTGTACGGCATGTCTTGCTCAAACAGATGTTGTCTAAGCTGCTTGGACACTGACATTTCAGCTGAATATTGCTTATTATTAGCATATGCTAATTCCATGATGTTTATGAATAGCATAACATGCTAATCAGTTATGAGACTGGTTCATATTACATCCAGTTAATAAATATGGCAGAATTAGTTCTCAACAGAGATTATGCAAAATGGCTATAAACAATAGAAACCTCCAAACTTTAGCACAACACACTTTTGCTGTGAATAAGGATAAAATGAGAAAAAAAAATTCCTCAAATACTAAATAAGGTGCAAACTACAAACGTATTCCTGAGAATATACACAATGATCGAGGATTAATCGATGCCTACATCTAAAGCTGTCACACAAAACTGCTCTTTTTCTCACAACAAAACTAGGCTTTTTATATAAATTATATCCAACATCATCAACTCAGACAGATTTGTATTAAGTACAGATTTATCTTCTAGCTAGTTATCCAACACTAACTTGACATAGCTCATAAATTAAGACAGTTTTATGTGAGTTCAAACCTGAAAGCTTAAGCCTGTGGTGAGTATCGATAAAGAGAGACAGTATAATTATATTTGCCTTGTATAAGCTGAAAACATAAACTTTATCATTTATTCTCAAGATGTGGTTTTAATGCACACTTCTTCATATGACATAAGTGTATATGAATTTTTAGTTCGTACTTACTTGTACCCAATAAGCCAAATCCATCAAATTCACTGCAATACGAAAATTCCAGTGGTTTACGGAAGTACATTATCAACTATTTAAAATTAGTAAAATTAATCTATTTCCAACTTCATTTTAATATAACACTATGATCTCTTTCCTTACAATGCCAAGCCTGCCGTTGTTTTCATGCATCTCAAGAGCAGAATTCAAACACTGATGAAAACACTAAATTGGGCAATACAAAATAATTTAGGTCCCTAATCCCGACTTAATTAGCTGTATCTGAATTCCATAATAATGGCTACAAAGATTCTTTAAAAAAAATTAACAACAGGCTCACATCATAGAAAATGTTGGCATACCTACTTAGCCTGTAGCCTCACGGAGGATAAAAATTCCTAAAAACAAAGGCAGCCTAACATGTCACCTAAAACTTCTGTGACTGCTAAATTTGAGAGCTATCCTTCAGTAGTACACTGGAGGTGGAAAGACAGACGTTTTAAATCTGTAGAGCCTCAACACTACTGTGCTCTGAAGACAGCAGGCAACAGAATGGAAGCAAGAAAGTATCTTGATAGAAAAAAAATCCCAGGAGTTAACCTGCTTGATCTTTCACACATACCAACTAGATTTTACAGTGCTTTGGCAGTTCCTCCGCAGTCAGCAGTGCTCGCTATTGTACTTCTGCTTGTGGCAGTCCTACCAGCATATCATCATGATCTCCTGTCCTTTGTTCTAGCATTAGAACTCTTTAAAAATAGACTTTTCTAAATACACTTCCTGAGTAGTTCACTTCTGTTGGAAGTTGAACTAAATAAGCTGAGATCACCTTTACTATACCCGTTAGACAGACTATCTGGTGATGGAGATAATCACCTCCAAAAATAGATGCAGTTAAAACAGCCAAGTTAAAAAACTATTGATTAGCTATATGAACACATCTTCTTCATCTATGTTTTCTCATAAGGCAGAGGATACAGCACTGCTTCAAATCCCACATTTTTAAAAGCTGTTCTTCAAAAAGGATATTGAGTAAAAATAGAAAGGCCATTAACTGAATTGAATGGAAAAAATCCAGTTGATTTAAACCAGGTCAGGATTCTCGTTAATAACTTTAGCTAGATATACTAAGGCAAAAGTTCAGATTAGAAGCATCGTCACAGGGGAAAACAAAAGAGCTGTTATTTCTGCAGAAGGAGGGGCAATAGCACGCAGACTCTCAGACACCAAGCAAGAGCAGCAAATATATCTAAAGACTGACCCCTCTCTTGCTCCTATAGAAACCTTGATCCCAAATCAAGCCACTGACAAACCTTAATCACCCACTTGAAATGAACAAAGATTTATTCTAATATTCACATTGTTATTGCTTCTATATGTCTCATCTAAAACAGAATTTAAAGTATGGTCATCAGTCACAGCATCTTAGCAGGAAAATACACATCACCATAACACTTCCTTCCAAGACATCCTCTGGGAGGTCATTCAGAGCCAGTCGTTTAGTCAGCTGTAGGAATTAACATCAAGTAAAATATATTTTTACACCCTACAGCAAAACCACTCCTTCCTTTCTAATTGTCTGGGTGACAGTTACCTGCTACAAGCTATTGAGCAGGCAGATCTCCCACTAGCTCAGACAGCAAATAAGGCACTCGGCACCTAATAGGGTAAGGTTCAAAAGCCCTGTTTCTACAACACTTACATTTGAAGATCAAGGCTCAGAAATTAAGGACATGACATTTTCCATATGCACAGTACTTAATGACTTAAAATTAAACATAGGTACAAGTGTTTCTGTAATTGGGTCCTCAGACTGTAGTGCTGTCTCTTTATTATTTGACTCTTTAAAAATCTTACAATCTTACAATCTTACTAACATCCTCTAAGGAATCTTCTTAAGGCATGTTTCCAGTAAAATACAGTCCTAAAATCTGAACTTTCCTACCTTGAAGATATACAGCTTTTTTGGTAGATGAAAATTCATAAATATTTCCTGTACTATTCCAAAGGAAAAACTGATTCATGTCTTGTAGTATTGTGGAAACCCATGAGAACTCAGAAGCAATAATGACTATAATCTCATTAAATAGAAAACTGGATGTTTATGATTATACGCTCATTGTCTAATTTGGGAGAAATACAAGAAATACAGTAAAGAATGGATATTAAGCCAAACATTAAATCCAGGCCATTTCAAGAATGTGAGCTCCTTTTGATATTATAGACAGAAACTCTTACCCGTGTACTTTCAGGGCATCCCACCCTACATCCCAAAGAGTAGCCACAGGACTGTCTGCAGGCTGAAGTCTTATTTTGGTGTGAATCCACTGGCATTTGATCTATTCAGGCACAGGACTCTCTTCAAGTTTCCCTGTTAGCCTATCAAGGGCATCTGAGAGAACAGTTTGTATCGGTGTAGTCGAAACAAAACATATCAATCACGAACATGAGTGAAATTATATCACACTCTTTATTCTAATGATTTTTCATGATGACAGATGGCTCCATAACCTTATGCCTCAGTCCAAGTGCAAATTACTTTGAAAGGATGTATTGACAAGCTCATGGACACTGCACAAATGCTGCTTCAGACTCACAATAATATTTACAGGCATATTAAAACACGTAAATATAAATATAATGAGTAATACATATTTCAGGAATTTAATATCCACTGCAAATGAATTAATGATTTCACCTTTTGTCCTAAAATGTTTCAAACCTCTGTCTAAGTTCTGGCATCATGTTATCCTTTCAAATTAACTGTAATTTTCCACTGCCACACTTGCTATGAATGAGCAAACATCCAAAGAAATTACAAATGTGCTGACACATTCACAAAAAAACCCCTAACTGTTTTCTCATGTGGAAAAAGCTCTATTTTTTCTCCATTTTGTATATTATTTAATTTCCAAAGTTGGGGTTTAATCCTAGTATGTTTGCAGTATTGAACTGAAAACTTCTGAGACAAAATAACCTGAAATAGAGAATTACTGTATTTCTGAGGATAGCAAAATAGTGCCCAGCGGAAGGGTTTTATCACAATGGGACAACATATTAAAAAAAAAAGCCTAAAAAAAAAAAAGTCTAAAAAAAAAAAAAGCCTAAAAAAGAACTTAGCTCTTCAGATAATTAAAGTGCTTTAGACCACTAGCCAATCGATTTTCTCCTTGTAAAGGTAGCTCAATTGAAATGTTCAGAATAAATCATGTGTTAAAATTATCTTCTAAAGTAAGAGCTGAGTGCATATTGATTAATAATTATTTGCACTAACGGACTGAACTAAAGCAATACCATCAATTACTTCAAAAATCTGTAAGATCAATCATGATGGAATCAACCGTTGAAAGATTCACTACACTTTTCCCTATATTTCAGAAGTGCTCATCGAATGGCTTTCTGATAAAACAAGATACCTTGGTTTCCTGTTTCTAGAGCTGTGGAAATTTGTTTTAAATACCAATTACCACTAGGCGTTTCAGCTACATAATACAGCTCTCACCCTTCAATTACATGGGAGGTCTGCAAGAAGAGCAAATGTTTTCCCCATCAAGTATGAGGCATGAGGGGGCACTTCCGCCAAGGAAGTTTAGTTAATATTTCATACTTACGCTCACGCAGCAGAGGAAATGCAAACAGCCTAAACTAAAGACCAGAATAGATGATTTACATAGAGCCACCTATCCAAAGATGGGGGATACTCAGTATAAATTAACTCCGTTTTACACACTAATGAGTTGTACTCGCTGAATTTGTCCAGGCAGTACAATAGAACTCTGGCAATTCTACAAAAAATTACAATTTAGTTTGCATGGTTATAAATAGCACGGGGATCGTTAATCCCTTACAGCACCACAGGCATTACTCAAGCCTGGTATCTTATTGAAAATCAAAGAGAATTTTCCTTTCTCATGATGTATAGCACCATTAGAGTCGGATGGGGAGTCTGCTGGCTCTAACGCCAGGTTTTAAGCAGGTCTGAACTGAAAACAACATTTCTGTGGTTCTGGTTTTCATGGTTTCTTTTCCACTAGGCTTCAGGTTTATTTACTGCAGAAGTGTTGAATACACAGACAGACAGACAGACAGACAACAGGTCACAAAATCTGGTGGAATTTAGTCCACACCTTGGTAGAAGATGTTCAAAATGGCAGCACTGACCTTTTAGTTATTTCCTAGATTTTTCTTTTTTTTTTAGGTTGGCTGACACAGGACCAACTTCCACATACACTACCAGGTCTTCAGAAGACAACAAAATTTCTATGTACCTTCTCTGAAATGCACAAAACACATTTTATGACCTGAAACAATAACACTTTCAGCTGAAATATCTAATTTAAATTTAAACATTCTTTACATAAATGAGATGCACAGCTCTGTCTGAGCATCTTAATTTTATGCATTTTTACACTTCTAAGCAACTTAGCAGTGAGGACTGCTTATTTGCATTCATTTACATACAATTTGCAGGAAAAGCTGAAAAAAGGTAGTAAGGAAATCCATCATTTTGACTTTAAATGAAAATATTATTTCTGCAAAAAACGTCTTGAATGTTTATTTTCTTATTTTTCTTAGGAAATTGCTTTTAATATCTTCATAAGCACTTCTCAGAAATGGCAATTTTTTTCACCTAGTAGGTTTTTGAAAAAAAAAAACAGCAATATTTTTGATGTATACAGAAGCAAAATACAATTTTTTTTTCCCCCTAAGAGAATTTAATTTCCTAGCAAGGTGAATCACTATCCTGATATACTCTGGCTCTTCTCTGAATTTATATTTTACTAATTTTTATATGCCCCAATCCTTGCCAGGTAATGGAGGGGAACTGCAGGCCCATTAATGAAAAATGGTGTAACATGCATGTACAAATTAAGTGTTTCTGCTACCATCTTTAGGTCCTGTGCTATCTGTGGATTATTTCTTAGATGATGTTAAAATGTGTTCAAATAAATTCTCAGTAATTTCATACCTACATTCAGCATATTTTCTTAGTCTTTTAAAGCTATGATTTTCATATGTAGCCACATTCCTCCTGGCCACCAGCTCTATCTCTAATTAGCTGGTACTAAATCATACCTATGCTCAGAATTAAGATGGCCAATGGCTTCTCATTCCTTAGAGACTGCACATAGTTTAACTCTCTTAGTTTATTTCTTCATCACATCCAACCTGTCTCCCATTACATCCCCATGCCTCTGTAACACACATGTAAAATCAGGAACTCACTAGAAAAGGCAAAGAAAGATAAAAAATGCAGAACAGATGCTGTGCTACAGCTGAGCTTTCTAAGGAAGCACATTAGGAAATTCTGCAGTGCAGAAGTGGTCTCAGGAAATAATCGTGGGTGTGTTTTGCTAAAACATGCACCAATTCCTACCGTCTGCCACAGTGATAATTTTATCGGCTTTCATCGTATCCTTGGTGTCGGTAACTCAGCACGGTATCAGGGATAGCTCACGCCTGAAGGACTTCAACACAACTCAAGGAAAGCCAGAAGAAGCGTGTGCTTGGCACAGCCCCCGGTGACCTCGTCCCTGCGATGGCCAGGCGAGGGTGAGACCTCCGATCCAGAGCTGCTGCCTCTGCAGTGGCACTGGGGGGCACTCCCTTCTCTGCTGGGTATATGCAACGGAGGTGAAAGCCCAGGGTTACTCTGGATGCAGCCCAGTGTCCTAAAAGCAGGGCTGCCATGAGTTAATGGTAAAAGGGAAGACACACTTCATATATTCTGCTTCAACTAAGCCAAAACATACTGGTGGTAAGAAACAAAATGTGTGTTTTCAGGCTTTCACGATCATTCTATGGGGTTTTTTTTCTGCTTCTTCTCATGTGTGTGCTTTTTTATACATCCTCCAGGTTTCTGTGGGATTCAAGATATGCATTTCCTAAATTTCACTTAAATGTTTTCAACTGCTAAATATTTTGAAAAAGAGTTTTGTGCTGATTTGCATCAGGTCAGTAACATGTTGCTTTTTAATATATTGTCTTTATAGTATAACACCTCACACTGCAAGATTTTAGACTTTCAAATTCACAACTCTCCTCTACTATATACTTTTAATCTGGTTGAAATTTTTTAAAAAAAGGAGATTTTACTCTTGCGAATTAAAAGATAGTACAAGTCCATTAATTTTCATAATCAGATTAAGGCGTTGTAATAAAACTTTTGGTGACTCGAGGGAAAGATTGCTTGAGACAGCAAAGTGTAATTAAGCAAAACTATTGTATCTGTATCATTAAAGAAAACGTTAAAAGTAATTTGAGTCTAGGGATCAGCGCTTCAAACCTTCCCTAACCCTAGCCTTAACCTGCAGCCTAACTTTGTGGTGTAAGCACATTTTGTCAACAACAGCCTAGAGGCCTCATGAAATTAATTAAGTGTGCTATCTCTTTGCAATGGAAACAAACCCCAGTCCACATGCTGTTCGGGTTTCTGGCATGACAGGCATTCATTACTGAAGTCACCAGCATCAGCAGCTGGGAAGTACAAGACTGAGCTCTCTTTCACTTCTTTTGTCTTCTCTCACCACTTTCAGACTCGCACGTTAATTATTCTACTCCATAGGTATCAGTCTTAAAAAGCAGGTATGTCCCCTACCGCAAAATGTATTATTTTGATGGTTCTTATCATGAGAAAGTAAAAGCCTCCCAAAGTGCCAAAAGAAATTCTTTGTCCTTAACGTCCTTTTACTCTCCTTCAGGAAAACTATGTGAGTCACAAGTAGGAGGACTGCAAGGAGGCAAGGATACATTTGCCTTGCCATCATGTAGCAGCTGTCAACTCTTCCATGCCAATGACAGACACGTGAAACTGCATGAGAATTTGGAAATGTGATATGGCACAAAAAAAAGAGAGATGCCAGGAAAAGGTTAGTCCATGCTGCTGCAGCCTCCACAGAGCAACCGAGTAGACCCATGTGCTCTGTCATTACATTGAAGCTAATGGCAAGATGGCAAATAAGCCTGTGGCGTTGCCAGAGCTGGGGCTCTCAGCTTGAGGGCCATGCCTTATGGGCAGATGCTCCGGGCAACCTCCCAGAGATCTGGGGGGGTTGCGCCAATTATCCCATGGATCCTCTAGCTCTACACATTTATCAAACCACATCAGAAGCCCAGCATAAAACCAAGACACCAAAACCCCCACTGAAGTCTTATTATTCACCCATCAGTCATATGAGCACTGACCTTTTGATGGCCATCTATATAATCATAATTCTCACTTAGGTTATAGGGTCCTGAGGCCCCAACTTGGTTTGTTTTATAGCTAGGCAGACTAATTTCCCCGTGCCTAACCATGAAATACAGATTTTAAAAACAAAACAAGCAGAAGACTCTAAACCCCCCACAAGAAAGTTATTCAGCATAGCTCAAACATTTGCTGTCGGTTTTATTCACTCTGTAAATAAACTGCATTTGTTCTTAGAAGCTAAGATTCTGTGAGTATGAAATAGGTTCCCAAAAAGTTGTTATGGTCTCTGATTTTATAAGGAAGATATACTTTTGCATAAAGAAAGGTTGGTCACCAGTTTTAAAGTGAGACTTAACAATGGAATAAACAATGGCATTTAGTGTATGGAGAAATTATTTTTGACAGCATGTTTACACGTGTGCAGAACCATAACAGAATCCTAGATCTCCGTAATCACGAATGTTATTTGTGTAGGATAATTGCATGATTGACAGTGCACACATCAGCAAGAATAGCTGCAGTACCAAAATACACACATGTAAGATTGCTTCCTCTTAATAGACATGACCATGACATTGGTAAAAAAATGCTCACCAGAAGCCATTATCCTACCACTGAAATGCCGCTCTTGGATTTTATCTTCAATTTGAATATTCTCTAGCCAAAAGAGGAGGAGTTTCAAATTAATATTTTACATCCAGCGGTCAAGCAAATACTTCAAATGTCACACCAGTGATTAAAGTGTGTCTAGATTTTTTGGCTACTGTGGTAGTCGAACTTAGGACCTTCACAGTGAGTCACCACAGTCACACCATTACTGAGATATTATATTCTGCAAGTACAAAGATGGGAAATTTTCCAGATTGTCTGCCAAGATTCACTGCACCTAGGATACAGAAAGTGTCATAAACAGAATTTGCCACAGCAAGCCTTGCAATAACTGCCAGAGAAACGCAACAGACCTCCTGCAGTCTGATTTAACATAAACAAGCCAAGACATGGAAAAAGTAAAAACACTGCCCTGCAGTCACTGCTTAATAGCTTTTCCAATTGAGCATGGAGAAGTCTGACGTATTGAGAATGTCTGTCTATCCAGCGTATGACGGTGCCTTATGCGCTGTGGCTTCTGCCACATCACGGGGAACCTTCCGTTCCTACTTGCAAGATAGCAAATTTATGTGCAGAAAGAGCTGAATTTAGAGTCTGCTGCGCATGTATATGTGAATATTTGCTTTTACTGCTTCTCCGCCCCGAAATAGCAAAACAAACCCCATGCATGTTAAAACATATGGCTTGGGTAAGGAATCAGTAAATGCAAAGCTCTTTTATTTCCTCATTGAGTCTCATTTTATAACTGCTTGTGCAATCCAACTCGCAGATCTTCCTGAGAACATTTTACAAAAATAAATCTTCCTCATGAAAACACAAGAACCAAAAAGTTTTCTTATAGCTGATCTCATTTTTATTCATAGAATTTTATTTAACTTTAAAGAATAAAAGGAATTACCTACAAATAAAATTTTTTTTCATTCTTAACACATTGTTTGAAAAACTCCTCCTGTAGGTCATCCTTTAAAGATGAAAATGTTGAAATACATTTAGGAGAACAAATTAATAAACAATTACTGTAATTGTTATTACTGTATTGTAATAAACATCACCAATGGTATTACTTGCAAGCACAGTGACGTGATTACAAGCTGAATATAATTCTACTCGTAATTTCTATGTTATAAGCTTTAGACTGCAGTTATAGTATGTTCCAGAGTACTGGAGAATTTAATAGAACAAAGGAATAAAGAAATTATGTCTTTAACAATTGCATTAAAAAAGTAACACTACCTTTAAAACAAAACATTGGTCAGTTAGTTGGAAAGGGCAAACTCTTATTTTTCTTACTCTTCACCTTGCTACAAAGAAACACCATCCTGGGAAAGGTCATGGTGCATTATGGAGAAATTAGGGAAATAGGTTGCCATGAACTTAGTGCTACTCTTCCGTGGCAAAGTGCAAAACCCTGCAGTTATAAAAAAGTGTACAGATAATGGTTTATCAATGAAGAAGTGAAATTGTAAATAACTCCATCATGAGAGCTCCAGGTGCAAAGCTAGCATGAACAGGACTGTCATAAGTGCTGTTCTTCCATGTACTTTGAACATGGCAAACTCTCCTCTTGAGAAACAATTCAGCTTCAAATGGAAAAAAAATAGCTAAAAATTATTTTGAGACAGCTTAAAAGTTGTAGGATGTCCTGAGTACAGGTTTAAAAACAAATAGATTAAATGAAATAAAATTTTTATATAAAACTGGGAAAATGGCGCTGGATTTAAAGTCTTGCATATAATGAAACAGTGATCTATCCTAACTGAGGAGAAAAAGTTTTTATTTCAGTTTAAAGCTGTGGTCACATGAAACCACAAGAAGAAAATGTAAATAATTTCAGGGGTGCTTCTTTTCATTATTTAGGAAATTATAAATTCATTTTAGAATGAATTTGATAAAATCCAGTGATTTACTGAAGTAGTGTTTACGTTTTTACAACACATTCCTTTGAATGCTGAGAGCCCTGATACCATTTGGGAGTTTGTCATCTGGAAAACCTCAGAAAGATTTAATTCCCTTCATACATAGCTAGGAAACCAATGTTAAATAATGGAAAATAATAATCTCATGGGATTTTTTTTCCTTGCTATTATCTTGCAATGATACCAATGTACATACTTCTGATATGAAAAGAAAAAGTGCATCAACCCCACGGTGCATGTGAGCTATTTATCACACTATTACAGGTACTTCACATATAGCTGAAGACATTGTGGCTTCTGGATCTTACACTGACACAGGGGAACTTAGGGACTATGAAAAAAATGTAGCATAAAAATGTGGTCTGTAAGCCTGAACTGGTAATTTTCTGTTGATACACTACTGGGTAACAGCTCATCTGACAGCACCTGCAGAACCATTTCTATTCTTTTCTAATTTGTGTGGGTTTTATACTGGTTTTTGCTGGATTTTAATGATTTGATGTGTCTTACTTTATGTTTTACTTTTTAAGAGTTCATTTTGTAATATCAACACCATCGAAGAGACACAACTACAGAGCTAAAGCAAGGTCTGTAGTCATCTAAGCATCTGCAAGTCAACAACCAAAAGATTTATTTTGTCCAAATCTCCTTGTTCTTAGTTTGCTTTTTAATCAAAGTAAAAAAGAATGCAACTATTCTGCATGTAACCTGAGTTCACTTTCAGTGGGAATTTAGCATTTAAACATGGTATACACTTTTCTGATTTTTTGTGGAAAAAGAGCCAAATTACAATCAATGGTACTCTGTGAGAAAGTTGTGCTGGTCCTCATCACCTTCCTGTAGTTCTTTCTCACTACATGGCTATGCTAGAGGATGTACAGATATGCCAGAGAGTGCTCATAGTTAAATACATATGTGCTGCAACCGATTTACTTCTAATACAATTTTAGCAGTCCAAAACAATATCTGCATTGGGTATTATTCATTCGTTCTTTATTTTTTCTTCCCAGGGCAAGAGGTTATCTACTTCAAAGCTATTACTTTCCTGTCTTTCTAGGCTAAAAATGTTAGAACTGTTTCTTAACGACTAGAAGCAACTCTGGGATAGTACACCATATTGTACACCGTATTGCAAGCTGAGCCTCTCAAGCAATCAGCAGCACCGGCCTCCTGCACTATGTGCTTATTTCCCCTATAACAATAGACACAATTAAGTCAAAGCAAACCCGATTAACTCCGCTCCAGGCTAACCTCTGCATGCTCACTGGTTCCCTTGATTAACTGTACGGGACTGACGGACAGAAAGGTGTCAGGAAAACCCCGAAGAATTAGCAAGCCTGCAAGGAGACTCTGCAGGAGGGAGAAGGTGCAAGAAAGAAAGAGCAGAAGGTGGCAGTTTAAAACACTTATTAAAGGAGTTAACAAAATAAAAGGATGTAATTTAAATCACTAAATGACAGAATCCTATTGTGATGAGGCAGTGCAGTGTCTGAAAGTGGATACTCCCCATAAAGATCACACATGTACCTGCACAATAGCATTAGATGAGGATGGAATTATAAATCTCAGTGACATCGGACTTTGTGGGTTCAGCCTCCTTGCAATAATTGGAATAGGTTTTGTATTGATATAATCTTAAGCAATATAAAGTATTTATTAGTGCCTCCCTGCTGGTAATACTTAAGTGCCCCTTATACAAAAGCCAACAATAACATCAATCAGCAACTCATTAAAATAAAACTCAAAACCATGCCAGTGAAATGCTAAAACATATTTGAAATACGTTCTGTTAGCTTTCCAATATTCCTATATTCAGTTATAGCACCAAGGTATGAGCCAATATACGGAAGCTCAGATGTTGTTGTAATTTTAGCATAGGGCAATGTTAATTACAGCATGTCAAGCTATTTAAAAATTAAATTAATAAAAGGAGATTTAATTTCATTTTTGTCGCATACCAGTTAGAACTCCTACTTCTGTTCATCACAGTTGACTGCTGTATCATTTTGGACTTTTATAGCATTGTGCTCTGTGTGGAAGGAGTGCCCTCCCCCACTTTAACGGCAGTAGACTGCTGAGAGATTGTTCAAAGATAAAAATATGTACCACCAAGTCCCTAAAATGTCATGATAAACGAACTCAAATGTCACTATTAAAATATTTCCTTTCTTCGGTTTCACAGCACAGATCTCCCATTGCAATGCCAGAACTGACTCAACTTTGCTAATACTTCTATGGGAATACCAAATTTCTTTTTGAAGGTTGAATTTGAGACAATGGCAATGCATGTGGCATAAGACTGAGATAGCCACCTGTAAAGTGGCTTAAAAGGTGCCCCCTGGAGAAAAACTCTTCTGCGTGACCCTCTTCCAGAGGAAAAAAAATGAGGTTGAGTTCATCACAAGCAGACCCCTGAAACAATTCTCTCTGGGCTTCTTTAAATGTGAAAAGCATCATTTTGCTTTCAGCTGATTCTGTTAGTCTCTGAGAAAGATCAAGAAGTAACATGGCATAAGAGAGAACTGCTTATGAAGAAAACAGAAAATTAAATGAGAAATCCAAGGGTACCAGATTTCTTTCCTCTTTGCCACCATTATTCAATGCCGTGTTCCCAGACAGCAAGGGAAAAAAAAAAAAAAGAAAGAATTCCTTTAATGCAGTACCAGGATCAATACGACTGTGAAAATTCTGTTAGTTTATTATGGGTAGTTTCTGTAACATTTCATGCCTTTCTCCCTCCTGTCTAACTATTTTCTATTCAAATATCCAGGTGATGCTTCAGAACTTTTAACAAAGAGCTGATAGGAAGGGAAGACTAACGAACAATGTGTGTTTATAATGAGAACCAAACTGCTACCTGCAGAGAATAATACAGGATGATCTCTCTTTGGAGGGGGCGGGGGGGGAATCAACAACATAAATGGAACGCTGTCAAATTTATAAGCAGCAATTTAGACAGCAAATATGTTGCTTGGGTTTCAGCAGTCTTAAACACTGTGAGCGGCTTAACCTTATCTCCCAGTGCCACTGCCTTCCTGGAGTAATTGATGCTCGGAGTCCCCCAATTTCACATAAACCAGGCCACTGTGTTATTGTATACAGCAATCTAACTGCTAGCAGAGACAGGAAACGGCGCTGAACCCAGATCAATAGACATGTCAACAGTAAGCTGCTTAATCTAATTCTGCCTATCTCATCTCGGAGCACAGAGTTTGCAATTTTACTGCTAGGTCCCTCTGGCAGGAAATGGTTTGGAAAGTTTAGTCTTAAGAAGTTTAAGCGATACGCTTATCCTTCAGGCTCTCGAATGTTTATTCAGCAGAATAGCTGCTTTAAATGTTTTATAAATGGCAGCAATGTAAACAAGGCACTCCTGAATTCCTTCCCATATGAAAGCTATAACGGTGATTTCCTCATGGTGGGCAGGGAGCTTAACATGACAGCCAATTACGCTTAAAGGTAAATTGCATTTGTACAGATGTGCCAAACTAAAATAAACTTTGAAGATCAGAATAATTTTCCCAACATCCCCTCCCCCACTGTGATGATATTCCCACATGGAAACACTTCTTTTTTGGCAATTACGTTGCTCCCTCCTCTTTTTTTTTTCTCTTTTTTTATGCACATGAAATTACATGTTTCTTTGCAAGCAACTTCAGTATCCAGGCCAGTATAATACAATCTCTGACAATAACTTAAGATCAGGTAATAAGAAACCCTGACACAGGCTCTCCTTCAGAAAGCAAGAGGGAAGAAATTAAACTGATGACATCTTTCTCCTCATCTTCCTACTGCACTGGCAGCACACCTATGCTCCCTTTTGAAGGAAAAAAAAAAACAGAAATGCAAAGCTTTGCCCCAAATGTCAGAGCCGGCCATGGGGAAGGCTCAGCGAAGCGGCTGGGCAAACGGCAACGCTCCTGTCACAGCCGTAACACAGGCTGGGCTCCGCATCGTCCTGCAAGCCCCCACCAGCCATGCGCCTGTCACAGAGTTGTCAATGATTTCACAGCAAAAATACAGACATACATATAT
Organism: Aptenodytes patagonicus; assembly: GCF_965638725.1. NCBI lineage: Eukaryota > Metazoa > Chordata > Aves > Sphenisciformes > Spheniscidae > Aptenodytes > Aptenodytes patagonicus. Next base: position 156,490,995 of record NC_134950.1, read on the forward strand.
ATATAATTCACAGTTCATTGGTGCCTGTTCCGTGTCCCAAAACGCTCAGAGTTTTCAATTTCATCTGAACTACGATGAAGTCATGGTGCATCCCCGGGGGTTTTATGGTGCCACGCAATTCAAGGGGCAGTGGCCATTGCCAGCGGAGGGGAAATTTAAGCTCCTGGTTAACTTTGGAATCACAGTTGATGGCTTCCAACCATGACAGACCTTTAAACTACTTTGACAGTCTATTTGTCACTGGAAAATGAGTGCAAACTTACTTAGAGAGGAAAGATGGTCTTTCACTCAAGGTACTGGAGTGGGAATTAGGCGACACAGGTTCTTTCCTCAACTCTGCCACAAAGTGCCAGTGCACTTGTGCCGGCCAGTTTTTAAGTGCTTCAACTCCCCATCCATAAAATAAAACTTCCCTAACTGCACTGGAGTGCTGAGATGCTTGGCGCATTAGTGTCCATGAGGTGTTCAGACACTACAGTGCTGAGCGTTACAGAAAAGTCAATAAATGAACTCCATAAATAAAATGTTACAAAAGCCCACTTCAAACCTTCAGCTTGAAATCATGGGACTGCTCCCATGAGTTAGTGCCTTGGAAATAAATTTAGCAAGGATTCCAGGAACAATACAGCTGAGGCTAAGATTAAGAAATAGTAAAGACATGATTATAATTTAGATACTTGTGCATTACTTAACAAGCAAGTTGCTTACTACTGGAAGTCTTACAACACACTGCATACCTCAGATGAGGAAATTTTGCAAAAAAGTATCCACAGATGCTCCCTGGAATAAAAATTTTAAAAAAATCAACTTGATATCTATAGGCTTATTTGTTCATTTACTTTTGTAAGTAAATGAAGTTTTGTTCATTGTGAACAAAACTCTCTTGGACAAAGACTCAAATGGAAAGAGTTTACATAGCTAGCCTAAAATCTCTTCAAACTTCCCTTCTTTCTGTTTATAAAAGTTTTACTCTTTTGCTCTAAAAGCTGAAACTATAGAACATTATTCCAAAGATCAACAGCATACCACGAATAATCAAAGGCAGAGCTGAAGAGATTCTTTTGTCAACAATTCATGGACTCAACTACAGCCATTTCTAATAAGGAGCAATTTAGTAAAAATAATAAAAATCAGAGGAGACAGACTATCCATGAATACAAAAAGCACTAATTTAGTTCAATTAGTTCACTTCAAATAGAAACTTATGGCGTGCCAGTCTATTTTGGTTTCAGACTTGTCCCACCCCCTGTCCACATTTTCAAAGACTTAGTATATTCCAAATGCTAATTAACTACCATTCCTTTTAAACTCATGTATATCCCTACAAATCTGACAGTGTGGGGGTTTTACATGGATGTAAGACTAAGAAATTACATTCTCATTAAAATGCAAACAAATCAGAAAGACCTTACTTTAATCCCTCATAAACCACTATTAGAACAAGCATACTTCCCTATCTCAGCAAAATATTCTTATCAAAGAGCAGCTAAGAACATGAACACGTTTCTAAGCCTGGTGACCCGCTCATGGAGATTTCCATTTGAGGAGGTTTCAGTGCTTGTAATTTCAACTTTGTTTTAATGCAACCTGTCCATTCTCTGGATTAAACTGTGAATTTTCTGCCCCTACTTTTCATTCAGCTGCTTCTCAGAGAAACAATTCTGGTATACTGGTAAACAGTAATTAGCCAATCAACAATGCCACAAGCGGGAAATAATCCATTTTACCAACTCATATATTTAAAAAAAATAATCTTATTCTTTACAATCATCACGTTGAGCAACAGTGAAAATGATATAATCATCATGCATGTGCTCGTTACTATTTTCCACACTTACATGATGCTTCTCAATATAAATGAAGAAGTAATCTCTTTGGAGGAGGGACTCTGTTTTCACATGCATCTGTTTTATACCTACAAGTGAAGTCATTGATCATTTCTGCAATGCAAATAAATGATTACTCCCTCTGATCTGTAACAAAAGTATACTGGGAGCTCAAAATCTTTCCAACTCCAACATAAAATTGCAAAACAAAAGCAAGTACAGAATCTTGCTGTCAAATGGTAACAAGTCTACCTAAAAAACGAGAGCACATCTTGCAGTTTTGAGTGGAGTAATTAATGGTCTAAGGTTTTAAAACTTGGCTGTATAAAGAAGAGTTGCACAGAAGATAGACAAATGGGTATTTAAGGTTTGTTGCATAAAAATTATGGAGAACCTTATAATTGACAAAATATTATTATTATGCTGTATTTGGCACATGCATACAAAAATACTCCATAATCCATGATATAGCCCGGGTATCTGAACATTTAAGTGTTAGACCATTTTTAGGAAACTACATCATAGCAGATCCCAAAGTCTGGGTTCCCTACCTCGAATCTCAGCCATTTAATGCCTTTACTTAGGAACACTTTCAGTTTCAACAGTGTTGAACAAACTGCCTAATACCATGAAGACAGAGAGTTACAAAGATGGTCTCAAAGTATTGTGCCAAAAATTGAAATACATGTAGCTCTTTTGCAGCAAAATTTAAAATGTACACGTTCAAAATATGGAAGCGCAAGTGTTCAGCTGAGGAGCTATGTATACAAACACCACATGAATTTTTATGACATCCTGATCCTTCCTAACAAAAACCAAAACTAGACTCCTTTTTCAAAACTCCCACACCACCATCTTGAAGACGTCACTTTTTGTGTTACCCTGGCTTATAGGAGACCAGATACAGATTCAGACCCTGCAAGCCAGCAGGCAAGAAACCTGAACATAGGTGCTTACCATTTTTTTTAAAGTGTGTGAGGCTTTGAGTTGGTATCTAATTCCCACTGAGATCAATAACATTTAGATGCCTAACCTGCTTAAGCACTTCTGAAAACCCCACTGCATGCTTAAAATGTTGCTTTGGCTAGTCTGAAATACTAATAACACATCTGCATTTCCACAGCTACAATTGCCATTACTTCATGACTTTACTGACCCAGGAGAAACTGCAGTCAGTCCTTCCAAAAGGACTAAGTCAAATTGATGGGTGGTTGTCTTTTTGACCCTTTTGTTTAACAAATGCATCAGTTGCTTTCTATCTGGACTTAGATAAATGAGTAACAAATTAAAAGAAACGTTTTTATGATTCACTGCAGTAGCTTGCTTTTTGTGCTTTTCTCTTTTCTGATACAAGGTTAAAAGTGACTGGTAAACCTTTTAAGGTTATTGAAACTAAATTATTAACGCTGTGTTTCACCTTCCTTTTGTCCTCTTCATGGCATTCTCCCTGATTGCTTACTGCTACTCCACTCCTACAAGTTGTAAATCAAATGAAAAATCTTTAAAGTACAAAACCATCTGATTAAAATTTTCATCCACAAGGGAACCACAGATATGACAAGAAGCCACATTATGCAGTTTTTACATTTAAAACATCTGACAGTCTTTTTTTTCATGTGTGCGAAAATTGAGCACTTTCATCTTTGGAAGCAACAAAAAGGATGATTCTCACTCATAAAACCCATTTGCAACCTTCAAAACATCTTTGATATTCTCCTCCATTGCATAACTGCATTTGGTGCATTATATGCAGGCATAAAGTGTGGTGACACACAGCTCGTCTGGACAAATTTGAACTTCTCTCAGCTCAAACCTGTACAGTTCACAGGTTTGCTGAGATTATCCATCAAACCCAGCACCAGATCATTCACCAGAGAGCCCACACTACCTGGGTGGTTGGAAACAAAGGGCAAGACGTGTGGTAAACCATGATCAACGGGTCTAATAAAAACCTATGGTGAATACTTCTGGGGGAAAAGACATACCTTTAAGGAATGAACTCTATCTAGAAGGAAGCCAAACACTAATTTACAATTTTGTGAGGTTTTCAATGCAATGCCTATCTTATCTAAGATATGGGTTTATTTGACAGCATATTTCTGAAAAGTTGGCAAACAACAACTTACTTAATGCTGCTTTTCAGCAGCAGAGTATAGGATGATCCATCACCAAGTTTTCAAGATCTGAGCTCCTGATACTCCAAAACAGAATAAACCAAGCAAACTGCTGCATTTCAGTTTTCATTGGATTTCGTAGCTGCTGCACATTTACGGTCTGCTAGGTTGGCACAAAGTTACTGCACATATGCCACAGCGGTAAGAGGTTTGTTTCTCCAGCAGTGGAATTCCTGGATTGGAATTAAAACATCAGCCTGAGTCATGAGCAGGCCCTGAAGCCTGTGGTGCTAATACTGCACTATTTAACATCTCGTAACATATCAACGTCTGATAACACATTCATTATGGAGATATGAAGTTACAGAGAAGCACTGAGCTCTCACTAAATAGCAGCACTGTCTGCTGGGCCAGCTCCTCATTCATCCCATTGACACATTATTTGAATACAACAGCATCAACAAGGTGTCCTGTAAGCCGACCATTACAGTTCTAAACCGAATATTCAGGATACTATATTAAGAGCCAAAAGCACAGAAATAGCGCCTTCCTAATCCCATGGCATGTGATGTGCGCGGTGCTTCTCTCAGGAACAAGGTCGGTGACAGAGCATAGAGAGCTCTGGCTGGCTGGAAAGGATGCTGAGCAGGAAAACCTTCATGCATGGCAAGAGCTCATGGAGAATGACTGAAGTGACTACCTGAGATACCATATTTGGGTCAATAATGCTAATCAAGAGAGACTTCTTCACGAGGAGAAGATCTCAAAGATGTTTGTTTTCCTTTATTTAGGATTTAAGATACCAGTTGCATTTTATGTTTCATACAGAAGAAAAGCATCATCTCGGCAGGAGTGGAAAGCATTGACGGCAAACTTTGCATGGGAAGGCATGAGCTTCTGTGATGGACAGAGGGGACTAACGCAGGAGCAGTGGCTGAAGACAGCGACTAGGACGATCAAAGCTCTGAGTCAGAAGACAGCAACCTGTCAGCATTTGTGCCGTACTCGATCTAGCACTCTCACTTTTCCCTGCAGCATTAAAATCTGTATTGCCATTTCCTACTGCAAAGCGATGTGGCAAGATTTTCTCATGGAAACCTGAGCAAGCCGCATACAGAATGAAAGAGCTCTTATGGCTTTTATTTATTGAACAATTTGTTTTCTCAGATCTCAGTTTGTCTTCCTTTTCCCCCACCTTTTTCTTCCTGCCTTTGTTTTGGTGTTCAGACACTTAAGACTCTCACGATCAATCACAGCAAAGTAGCTCCTATAAACCTGTTTAGAGGAAAACATTTTCCTCCTCAGCCCTCCAACCCATTCCCTAGAAAGCAGCTGTTTCTCTAAATATACAAGGCAGCAGCATCTGAAAAAGTGAGTCTGACATTACATGACAGGAGAAATCATTTCAGTTCTGCCACCCCGTTGCTTTGTAGAATTGGGACTTATGTAATAAAAGATACAGTTTAAAAGATTTGGAGATCTGTTTATACAATATGCATTAAAAGAGTCACTGGACAGAATAAAGAAAGGCAAGGGCATAAACAGCTGGGAATCCTCAGCAACATGCCATAACCTTCAGGGAAAGATTCACAGTCTCTTCCTCTGGCCCAGGGAATTTTTTGCTCTACAGTGGCACAGTTGTGACAAAGGGAGAAATGTGGCGCAAAAAGGTGAGAAGCGAATTCCCGCCTTTCATTTGCTAAAAGCTGCCATACCCATTCTGGTGTTAGATGATGAGTTTGGCTCCTCTTTGCTTCAGCAGCCACTGCGACACATTGTGTGAGGCCTCCAGCTGAGTCAGTACACACTCGCTGTGCTCTGCGCTCACAGATGGGAGTAGGCAGAGAAATGTCAAGCTACTTGGATTAGCTCGGTTTTGGTCACGCACAGAAGCGGAGCTCAGGGCACCCGAGGAATCCTAAATTAAACACGAAGCATCCTCCTCAGTTTAGGCACCTCATTTTTTAGGCATTAGTCATTAAGGAGCTTCCAAGATGCTAGGTCTTGCTGTGGGTTTAAGTGCTTTCATAGCTCTACATCCCAGCAGTAAAGGTACCTTGCCCTAGCAATGAGATAAAACCATCACATAAAAAACATGGTATGACGTTTTAAGTTTTCAAATCACTTGGAACACATGCATGCAGTTAACTTTATACTGTTATTGTTGCCAATCCCCTTGAGGGAAAAGCAATCTTCCCCTTCCACTCATTCTACACATGGAATCTTATTTGTCTGACATATTTCAGTAATTGGGCACATTTATTCCTCAGCTAGTTCTAACACAACCAGTAGAGGCTGCATTTTGAAAATATGGGAGCAAGCTGGCAAGTGGCATGAAAAAAATTAACATTTCCAACAGTACACAACACATGGATGAATGTTACTTAGCCTGATGGGATGTGCAATTTTTAAATTTCATACAAATGTCTGCATATTATTCCACCACTTCTCCCTATGGTTTTAGTTGAAGGCCTTCTCGGCATTCTCGGCCAGGTATTAAAAAAAAAAAATCTATCCTCAATTCTCCTCCTGCAAATTTCCAATTGATTATGAGAGTCACTTTATAGATTAAAGGTGCCACCATGTTTAGAGTGCTCAAACATAAAAATGGCAGAAAGGACAGTACTGCCATGGCATCAGCATATTTTTTTCTTTTTACCACTCTTAGCCCAGACCTTCAGGATCCTCCTTGCTCCTCACCCAACTTTCACAGGGAGAGGATACATAGGAAACACTTAAACATAAAAAAAATCACTTATTAAGAGAGCTGCTACCATATTGCTAAACAGCAGTTCATTGTTCCCTTGCCTTGGATAGTTTTAGTTTTAGGTCTTTATTTTACTCAAAGATCTCTTACTTTCAAATGCCCTGACCTTGGCATCTGTGCTACTCCTCTTAAAGCTAATGTGATCTGCTCACACAAAGCAGACTATTGCCAAGGAGCATAAGCAGCCCTAGTGATGTCACTGAACTCATTAAAGATATGGTTGACTTCTTGGCCCTAGAAAACCTAATTATTAAATGTAACCTTAGCTGAAAACAGTAGTGCTTGTTGATAAGCAAAGAAAAACAATAGGTGTTTTGTTCAAACATAAAAATAGTACTTGACCAATAAATAGGAGCTCCTACTTTATAACTGTGGCAAACTGTAGTTAACCATGGAATTCCTGAGATAATTGATATAAAAAAAGGACAGAGTATTTTCAAATACAATCACATGCATACTTTGAAAATCTAATTCCTAGCATTAACGCCAGGTCCAGAAAACTTAGTGGTTCATTTTAGTAAACAGCAAAATCTGCACATTCTCACTCTGAGGACCTATTAGGAAGCTTACCCTAATGTAAAACTGCTATAATCTATCTCCTGATAATTATTTTAAAACATACCATACATTTACATCCATAACTGTGTTGTAAATGTGACTGCTATATTTATTTGCTGCTATAGCTATGGACTGCAAATTTAGAAAGGAAAAATACACTTCAAATACTACCACAGTCAATGAGAGCCTTATGCTTCTACAAGCTATTAAACATGCCACCTCCCACTGGTGATATATAAATCACAGCACCATTGAATCAGTTTCTTTCTTTTAAGGCATTTGCTTCTTGAAATTTCTTAGATTTGTCCTAAGATTTAATGTATTTATTTTATCTATGACTGTATATAAAAAAGCCAACAACTACACAATGATTTCTGGGTCACTGCAGCCCATCAATAAAATTTACACACACACCTAAATCAGAGAAACCAAGTATTCTTGAAATAGAATTGGCTAAAGGAACAGCTAAAAAAAAGAGATTTTAAGCGAACATTCTCCAGGGTCAAGACACTGTCTTCAGACTGCCTGGAATATGGCTAGAGTATTTATACACATCTTTCCCTCTCCCTCTGTCTCTATAAAGTAAGTTGAAAATAATGCTCCCCAAATAGCAAAAGGCTAAACTGAACAGAATGTACAGGTCTAACTACTGAACCCCCAAATAACTTTACTGGGCTTGGTGCAGCTTTGCAGGTATTTACGCTGACTTATAAATAAGCCAGATACAGTCACCTTCAGCAAAAAATCAGGTGGTTCACCTGCGCTTCAGTATGGAAAAATTTTCCTAGGATGAGAATGGATATTCCATTATTTGAGGCATTTAATGTTAGGTTGGTTAAAGTTACCCTGGTGATGATGCTATGGAGGATAATGCTGCAGAGACAACATTCATCTGTCACAGAAACTAATACAAGCCTCTCACATTTTTTTTTATATAGGTATTGCAGCCTAGTTTTGTATAACAATTTTCTCTCCTCCTTGCTGCTTCAGGATTCCATGAGAAATCTTTGCATGAGAGCTGATCAACCTCCATCTAGAAGCTACCAGGTAAAGCATCACTCTAGGTTTGAAGACTACCTGCTGAAGGCATTGAGGAATCAGTGTGAAAATACTACTTCTCAGACCAAAAGTATTCAAAAAGAAAAGAATATGCATATACATTACATGTAACAGTTTTATCACATAGGAAAATAACACTAAAATAGATGTGAATGGTTTAAAAAACCAGCAGTTAAAATACATAGTACACCAGGGGAAGGTAGTTTTAAGGGAAGTGATATCATATACACATACGTGAGCTTCAAACAGAAAAAAAGCCCTTTTTTTTTTTTTGTGAGAGGATTGGGTAAATCTGACAGATGTCAAGGTCAAATCACCCAACCTTTAGAGCTAATACAAACTGTTACAGCACTCTACACGTATGTGTCACAAAAAATGCATGTGATTTTAAACTCTTAACCACAGATTACAGACTGGCTTTCTGTGACTTTTCTAAACAGATGGTCAGAAGTGAGGATGAAAGAAAGCATTTCTTGTGATCCGTTGTTCATATGAGAATGTTATCTTTGTTTTGTTTAAGTGTCACAGCTTGCTACAGTAATGAGCTGAACAGAATATTTTAAAGGGTCAAGCTTTTAAAATGAGCAGATTCAGGAAGGGGCACAATAACATCTTAATGCCTAACAAGTCAGTAAACACTGTGCATACCTGAAGGCCTTACTGTTTAAGGTCTTTTTTAAAAAAAGGTATAAATCTCAAAGCACTCATTTTAATGTCAGATTTGGTATCACTACTGTATAATTATCTAATGCCTAATATGTCCTTGTAAGGAACAAAATGCATCACATAATCATACCCCATAATTACAAAATACATATAATCCCTATTTATATACATACATACTTCAGTACAAAATACGCTATTATAATCTTCTGTTAAGTGAACTTTGCTAAAAATTGTAACTATCTGATATTTTTTCATCTCTCTCATTCTGGCTCTAGTCTTGCTTCTGTTTGTCTCATCCATTGGCAGCATCTGTACTGTAACTATAGGCAGCAAGGGGTCAAGATTAGTTATTTGCTATACAGTTACACCCAGCACAGTGGGGCCTGACCTACATGGTGCTTCTCCAAAATGCATGTTAAATCAAAGATTAAACAGTAGTAATGTCTAGGCAAAGGCATTCAAAAAAAGGCTAATTCAGCTCTCACTGGGCATTCCCTGAACACAGGGAAGTTCGAGTAGCAGGATGGGGGGACCCAATGTAGTACATATACTGCTCCATTTCTCAGCATCTTTTCCTCTCCAAAAGCTCTTGGTATTTTTTACAAACTTATTATCTGGAGTGAGGGGTCCCCTGACTCACAGTTGTAGCTGATACGCTATGTCTCACCTTCAAAATACATTGGCATTGCATTCATGGCGGCATCCCATATACCATTCTGTTCACTACCATACAAGAAATGTATTTTACGTTTGCTCTTGCCAATGACGTTGCAAGGCAGAGCGCAAATTAATTGGAATAGAAATACAATTTTATAAGAAATTATTACAATTTTTGAAAAACTTGTTTCTTTATAAAGTGGATCATAACCTCCAAACTACAAAACTAAAGGATAACATTAAAGAGACTAAGAGCTACGTAAACACTCTCTATAGTCAGTGTTCTTTTCTGTTGATGCAAGGAATGTGCTTAATTGTTTCAACCACTAGAGATGAAAAAGAAATCTGTCTAATACTGTAAAATAAACTATTGTAAGTGTCAAGACTCTGGCCACTGAATTCTTGCCAGGTAACTTAATCCCATTGCTTTCAAATTAAAAATGGAATTTGAGCTACTGCTGCTGTGCTCTAAACAACGTCGCTTCAAACAGAAGAGTAAAGGACATCAAGCAATTACAATAAAAGAAGCAAAACATGTCAACTACATCCACTTAGTATTGTTTTTGTGCATCTACACCATGGACACTGTCAATCCTGAGCAGAAGCCAGCTGAGGAACTAAAAGCATCTGCTCTGCCAGAGCAACTCAGGTTCAGGAACCCAAAAGCTTCCTTTATATCTTCTCCCATTGGGGTCACCGACATTGCTTGGGCTGCCCTTCTTGGTCTGGAGTATCAAGCAACCTCTTTATCCTTCTCACAGTTTTCTTCTAGTCATTCTGTCAAGCGCTGACCCTCATATTTTCATTTTACTGCTGTCACACTGTATTAGATACTTGTAATATCAGAAGAATATTTGTGATTAGTTACTACAGTATTTCTTCTCATGCCCTCTTCATTTTCTCCTTTCAGGTCATCCACTTTCGCAAATGCTAAAAACACCTGATGTTGTTTCCTAGGATAAACACATGTCCATGTCTATTAATCTTGGTCTAGCAATATTTACATACCATATGGTCAACATTTTCCAATGCTGAGACCTCCTCTTAGGCACCAAAATCAAAACGGGTTAATTCAGTGCAGAAAACCCCAAATGCATGTTTCAAAATCATGGATATTATGTCATTGAAAATAAGTCTTACTGGATTACAGAAAATGGATGGCAGACCAAATTTAAGTATCTAAATTGGAAAATGTTGCCCTAAGTATGGACTTCTTAAATTGAAATGCTGAAGCAAGCCTTACAGAATGGCTATTTTGTCAATTACAGTAATGACAGAGAATGAAAATCCTATCAAAAACCTATAAAACCGTTAATATAAGAGGAATTTACAGGATTTGAAACAGTATTACCCTGTATTTTACTTAATGGCCAGCTATTAACATAACAAAATAAATACAAATATCATGGAAATACAGCTGAAAGATGCCAGGTCTGACTCCCGACTTTGAAGCTCTTTATATCATTCTAGGTTAAAGCGGGAAAGCCACAGCATGACACAAATTTGCACTAGGCTGCAGGTTCACAAAAAAGGGTGATGCAATCCAAGTGTTCAGAATTACCTGGTCATGCCCCTTCCATGGCCACTTCTTCCCTCTCCCACCTCCACACTCATAACCTAACACCATGTTCACCTAACTCCAGCTCTGGTAATCACCAGGCTCTTCATGAGACTAGTGATGCCACTAGCTCAGCAGAAAATTAACTTGGGTAGAAAGTTTTCTGTGCAGTCAGTGAGCAGACCTGGCTCAGCAAATGGCCCTGTGATTCCCGAGCTGACACTGGGAGAAGGTCAGACCATCAGAAATGGAGGAAGCTGGCAGGGCAACAAAACACTCCTCTTTTTTGGTGGCTGTGAAACACCGCACCAACTCAGTTGTTTACAGAAGCAGAGCAATAGAGCTCTGGGAATGGGAACTGGTTCTATACAGAGATATTAACATCAGTGGTGATGTCCTCAGGTTCACTTTCTCAACAACACTGATATCTCTGTATACAAAATCCTTCAGCAAGTTAGAAAAACTGCAAAACCAAGGGAACCTCCAAAACTGCTGCAGTCAAGAAGCTTCATAGAATAATGAGCTTTTTCAGTATAGTTTCTGAAATTCTGAATTAACAATTTGTTGTTGAAGGTTTGTTTTGAGAAGGGGAAGCCACCGGATAAGGAGAATGGCAAGGACAAAAACACTCAGAAGTGTAGCAACTAACTACACACTTCTAAAACAGTATAGAATTCCCCCTTCCTTCTGTTGGGAAGACTTTAGACCAGCAAACTGGTGATCACTCAGCTAAAGCCAAATGCATTCATGGGCACATTTTACAAAATTTGATAGACTAAAAGCCTACACATACGGATTCAACACAAATAATTAAAATTAAATTTAAAGAAAAAAGGACCCTCAGGTCATAAAGAAGTCTTGAGAGAGACAGTGACACTGTAATAACAACAACAACAACAACAACAAACACTACAAGCTAGAATATCTACATCCATAGCCATCTACATATTGAAAGAAATGCATATTCATATTCCTGTAGCGATGTCCCTCTACTCTTCCAAAGTCAAAGGAACTCTTCTTTAACCAGATACAATTTTTCTCACTATGTTTTTCAGCAGCTGCCTTCGCTAATTTCTAATCAAAGCTCATGATAACTGGCTTTGGCAACAGATTGTAGTTTCCCAGATGAGTAAGCAAACAAGGATATTTTTTCCCCTCTTCCACAGAACTTGAGATGCATTTTGTGTCTCAAGACGGAATCGATGAGTTCCGTAATTTGGTCAACACCTCAAATACATTTAATGAAGGAATGTCAGAGGTCTATGGTATTTGTATACTTCAAAATGTGGACAGCTACACGACAAAGATAAATGCCAGCCTGGGAAACAAAAAATTGGACCGTAGCAATTTATAAGAGTAGAAAATGAGAAACCTTTAGACAACAATTGATTTAGATTTGACTGAGAAACAGGCATATGAAGAACAAGTAAATTGACACGTCATAAAAAATCTTCACTTGGGTTTATTCCAAAGTATTCTTTAAATGGGGGAAAAAAGCTTATCACAACAACAACATTCACTGAAAGATGATATTGATTTAGTAGGCAGAGCCTGAGGGATGTCAAACCAGAAAATCACTATAATCAGCTACAAAGGAAATTCATCATGGCAAAAGGGAAGTGGGTGGATGCACAAAGCTCATGAAAGAAAAAGAAAAATAACATTGCCTGCTGTTAGATGCATTATTTAAAAAACAAAAACAAAATGAATGCTAAAATGATTCCTAAGCAGTAAATAAATACATGAGAAATCTAGTAGATAGATATCGAGAGAAAGTAATTAGGATATAGGCTGTATTTTATTGAAGAAACATCACAGAGTTCCATAAGCAAATGTTTCTTGTAACTGTGTTCTAAAGACAAATTTTAGGTTGAAGATTAAAAATCTGAATACTCAAAAACATAACACTTACATTTCTCAGAAAGACTGCATAAAAAGAGAGAAAATATATGCTAAACCCACAATTCTAATTTACTTTTCTATAAAGAAGCAGAAGAGTGCTGAATAAAGTCCAGCAGAAGCCAGGGTGTTGATAATTGACAAAGCAGACAACTTCAAACATCCTAGGACAAGAAAGATTAAGTTTAATATGTCTCAAATGTGTGGGTTTAAAATAATTTCATTCAACATTTGTTCTCAGTCTTGAATAGAAGAGGAGGAAGAAGAGAGATTAAATGGCAGGTGAATTGAATGTTTCTTTTGGCGATAATAAAATCTAGAGCACTGATGCAATGTAATTTAATCTAAACCAGCACAAACCACTTATGTTCTCCTACAAAATATGTGCGTGACAGAAGGCCTGATCTTTCAGTGCAATCTGGCAGCAGGAACGGCAACACGGCTCAAAGCTACCCTTTGCATGTGGGGCGGCGTACAGCACCGGGTTCCCAATGCAGCCTCCACGCAACATTCTGACAGCCAATTTAGGGAAAAAAGATTCAAATGTGGTGTAAATTTTTGAATGCCCCGCTTTTCACATGTTTGACTCCAAAGCACTTCTCTGATGCAGGATAGTACATAGTCAAGGGGTACAAGCAGTTGAAAATGAGGCTAGAGGAGTTTAATACAGAGCAGTCAGAAAACTATGGCAAACAATACTTGGCCAAATTTAGTATACAAGTTGCATAATTCCTATTCCCCTCCACAGCCCTAAACTCTGCTACACTAAGTAGTAGGTGAGGTACTAAAAAATAGTAGACAGCCTGCGAGTGGTGGTAACTTTCACTATGGCTGCTGGAAGTGGTAGTCCTCAGAGCCACCCCCAAAACCCATCCTCATCTTCTACCACCTGCCTTCATTAGCGGTGGAAATGGTAAAACAAAACCAAAATCACCCATCCACCACCCCCCAAAATAAAATTTGGGTACTTGCATGATAACTACACACAGCTTTAGGGCACTGTTCTTCACTACTGTCAGTAAAGGGCATATTGTCACAGATTTAAATGGCAACTTCATGAGTATCTGGAGCCAGCCAGAGAGTGGGATTCACCTAATAAAATAGAGACGTCTATATCTGTGTTATTCATCTTAGTCAATTAACATAAAGAAGACTGTTACGACATATTTAGCTGACCTACTTAGACATTTGCTTTAGGATGAGGTAAATCACACCATAGATCCCTTTGACTGTATTAATTAGACTTTGATTTTCTATAAGCAGATCTCAGGTGACTTGCTCAGTATATGTTTACATCTAATTGGATGATTCCTATTTGCTTTGCAAAGTGCCTGCAAACGGATTCAAGAAGCCGGTAAACTGTGTATGCAATTAAGTTCACAAAACTAGACTTCCTTACGCTTTTTTTCCCCTTTGTTGTGACTTAATTTTTCTGCCTTAAAAGAAACAAAAACAGTTGGACTGGATCACAGAAAAGGTCCATTTGCTCCATATCTTCTAACAGTGACCAACAGCAAATATCCAGGGAAGAGTATAAGCGTATAAAAAACCTCTCTGATATACGCTTCTGGTCAATGCAATTTGCATTACAGACTTCTTTAGCTGGGTTGGTATTTTGTCTTTAAGCAGAGATAACAACTTAGCACTCACAAGGTTTCAATAGCAATTGTCTGTGCAATGCTTCAGAGCAGTAAAGCACTTTATAAGTGCTAAGTATCACTATTCAATGTGTTTCACTTGTATTAGAGATTTGATGATGAAATGCTCAGATTTAATATGCCTATTACTTGTATGAGCACAAAGTAATTCATCCAAAGCTTGAAGTCTATTAGCTGCCAACCAGTCTACCAATTTCCATGATTTTCTGATTAAAAGCACCCTGAAGACCACTGCAGTAATAATGAGGTGTTTCTAAAAGAACCCAAAGCAATATACTTATTTAAAAATATTTATTATAACAGCAGTTTAAATATAGTAGTCACAGCTTTTATTTTTCAGACATACAAAAACTAAACATTTGTGTCTCCGGCAAAGTTACTTCTTTATGAATTTTCAGAGCATTAGCTCTGAAGTTGCAACTTTCTATAACATACTGAGTTTATGTTAAGGTCAAGATAATTTACTCCGTTTTGAACTATTTAGCACAAAGGGCCCTTGCAATAAACGCTATCACCTCTAAGAGCTCTCCTCTTGTTTTCCTTTCCTCTTAGCACTAGCAAAACATTCTCCAAAACTTAGTGTGTTAATATCTTAGCATGACACAAAAAATTATTTTACTGGGATAAATATTCCTAAAAAAATCACCTAATCCTACATGACTAGCAGAAAAATAATATGTGCTCTAATAATATTTTTTGTAAAAAAAAAATATTGTATTTGTAATATATTGTAATGTAATATATAATATTTGTAAAAAAAATATAGTATTTTTTGTAAAAAAAAAAAAAAAGGTCAAATCTGTAACTTTCCATCAGGGAGTCTATACAATACCATATAACAGTCAACACAAAAATGCTCAATGAATTGAGATGGTTTTCCCTGGCTGAAGAGCAGAGCTGAAAGGGACCTGAAGATCTTCTGCTCTGAGGAGAATCAGCTATACCTGGTTATGCCAACTTCACCTGACCATAAAGATTTCTGATGTTGACGAAATCCATAACCTCTACAGGCAATCTACTTCCAGTGCTTCACCGTCCTTATCGCTAGGCAACAATACCTTTTTAACTTCCACTGTAAATCTAATATTTTTGCCCCATGCACTAGTAATAGAGAGAATAGATTATTCCCTTCTTTTGAGAAACCTATTATGTCATATCAGGGTGGCTCTCAGAGTTGGATGGCAGCGAAGACCAGCTCTTGAAAAGCTGTGTATCCTTTTGAAAATAATTTATGAATGAATTTTCCATTAATAATTATTGCATATGAAGTAAAACAAAGTCTATTTGCATTTCTCTCATGTTAAGTCCTTTGTTATGCTGGCATTGCCAACATAAAATATTTAAAATGTGTTACTTACAGAGCCAATTATAATAATCAAGTGAGAAAAATTCCATTACAAATCTTAAAATAATCTCTTATTGCATTTTAAGGGATTGACTACATTATGCCATGACTTCTTTAGCAATATTACAGTTGCTGAGATATCAGAATTCTTATATGATGTTTCAAAATATTCTTTGAACAATGTCTCCCCCAATCTATCATATACTATATTGTATACATAAAGCAAGAATTCTTACGGTCTTAAAAATTCTCAAAATACTTTATAAAACAGGTTCTCATCTTGCTTGAGTGAATGGTATTAATGGAACATGTGGAAGTAGAGGACTGCATACGATTGCTATTTTGTCCTTGAAAGGCAAATTCTTCCCTAGCAGCCATTCAGAGGTTCAGCCACAAATTCAGGCTACCATATGCAACTGAAATTGCTGAGGAAATGCCTGTAAACAACATGCCACTCTTCAAACTCAAGTTTGAGTAGGTAGAGACTACACAGCAGAGTTTACTCAAAAGCTACAAATAGACATTATTCAACAATTAGGGCATTATTTTCACTGAAGCATATAAACTTTTACAGTAAAATATGGAAACAATATCTTTCTTAAAAACAAAACCTAGTTAATTACCAATTTGGTAATCAGGTCTATGGCTTTGTGATATTTAAATAGCCATCAAAATAAGTAGCTGGTAAGATATAACAGACATTTATACATTTAAGTCACCTTAAAAGAAAAAATAAGCTTTGAATTTAGTGTTTAGTTAATGATTTTTGAGTCTCCAGAAGAATACAAGCCCAGAAACATTCTAAAACTGGCCAGATTCAACGAGCTGAATCTTCACTGCTTTTCTTCTTGCATATATTCCTGCCCCAGAAAACAGCTTATGAGGGCAGTTATGAATCAAAGTTCCCATTCCAAATAATGGAGAGCGAGGCAAATGCAAGGTCCAAATACTTGATGATTAAAAGCCTCTAAATTAGCCTCTTTAGACAGTATTCATTTGACATATAAACCTTTAACATTTAAATGTATTTAAATGCTGTAAAATTTAAGTGCATTTGAGTATTTATGAGAGTACACAGTAGCCATCCAGACACTGTCATATTCAGATGTAATACTTTGCCTTCTTATATCAAAGGAAGGAGGACAGAGCATGATCTAACCAACATGAGAGGACAGGCAGGTGCAGTGGTTTTAATCCTGATCTGGCATGTAGACGAATCAGGTTTAACTTTCCACTGCAGACTACTGTAATTGTAGCTAAGTCACTTGGTGAGCATCAGCAACTCAGATGCCTAAACACGGAAATCTAAGTGTCATTGTAGTTACCCAAAGACCTATTTCCATAGGAATGGCACATATGAAAAGCACCTACAGCAGCCCCACATCCTTCTTGACTGGAGCTATAGGCTGGGTTTGCGTGCTTTAGGACATCCAAAGTTGCTCCAAACATTCATGTTTAAGCATTGCATTTGCCTTTCATGGGATAGTCACATGTCTAATTTTCAGTGCGTATGTTATGAAAACCAGATTTCCTGCATAGACATTAGAGAAAGACATGTTCCTAGAGTGCTTTGATTTACCCTGTGGAGGTATCTCTATCTATGCACTATATATGGATTTCTCTCTCTTAATACCTACACTGTGTGCAAACACCCTCCTCAGTGCCTCCATTTTATGAGAATCACAGCATTTCCACACCTCATTCTGAGATTGTAAAGCTAGATGCAAAAGTGATGCTCATTCACTATGACATCAGGGTTCTACAACATCATAAGAGCAAAACAGACAATCCCTGGAGAGCTACGGATGGCCAAGCCTTCATGGATGGACTTCTATTTGCACCATGCACAGAGAGGAAGCTTGGTTGACTTCGGACTCAATGAGTTCATATCAACTTGGTAACTAAATGACCTCAGGGCAGGAATAATATGTATGGGTAGGGAGCATTTACAACTCTGCCTAAAGCTATCTCACTTGGATGCTCTGAATTGCCCTCCTGAGGATACTAGTTCTCTCCTTTGACTATATAGATAGCTTGGCTTTCTAATTTAGGCATGAATAAGCTCCTTTTTAAAGCTTTGAATTATTTTTTGTGGAACCTCTGTGGCTTTGGCTAGGACACATCCTGACAGATTTAGGTCCAATGGGACCACATTAAATCAGAGTATTTCAGAGATACCCATTCATCCTCCAGGAGCTAAGACTAGAATTTAGAAAGAGGAATTTTGGATCTAAACACGTCAATAGCATTTCTTTAAATTCTCTACATTTCACCAAGTTTTCTCTCTAACTCAGTGAAATTTTCTAATTTGACAGTTAGATCCATAAACCATCATGACTATCTTAATGCTGTCAACAGTCTAAGTGCAGTATCAAAGTTCAGTTCATCGAACCATCAAATAATATTCTCTTTGGGGCATTTTCTCCCCTTGATGAGCACACGTAAGACCTAGTTACGTTAATCATCATATATATATTGAGAAGCAAATGTAATCCATTGTACATTCAGCCTGTCAAAATGTATCAATTATTCAGTCAGAAAGGTCTGACTGCATGAATCATTTCAGTGTTCACCACAGAGCAGGCTTGGAAAAAGGTTTTGATGAAATAACTGAGTAGGAATTTTAAAAGCTATTATTCTTAACTAAAATTTGAGGTATAAGTAGGGAAGGCATAAGTAGGTATAAGTCAGGTTTAGGACTGCTTAGAAAGCATTTCTTTTTCTGTCCTCCCTGCTAAGCTCCTTCCAATTCAGATAATGTTTCCATTCAGCTGTAGGTTTCTCTCAGGAAATTAATTTCTTAGCTGGATGTCACCTGAGGACGTCCAAATGAAGCACCTAACATTTCTGTAGCCTCTTTTCCTTCTAATGCTGTCTTACAACTTAACATTTCACACAACAACCGTGAGATTTTTATGGGAGACGACCTGATCTTATTATAAACTCTATTGCTGCACCACACTCTATGGCATTATATACATAAAATTAAGATAGCATCACTGCTTGAGGATTTGTTTATGTCCTGAAAGTCCTCTTTCACAGGGCAGTGTACTGGGCAAAACTGAAGGTTTTGGCCAACAGGAAACAAAACTGGAAGAAGATTGATTTCCTCTGCTTTCCCCTCTTTTACAGGAGATTCTTGTTTTCTTTCCCTTCCTAATATCCCCCCCCCCCCCAATGTTGGGGGGGGTTTGATGTTGTCTAGAAGGGGATAATCGCAGGAGATATTTTGCATGACAGGATGAGATACTAGACTATTAGACGGGACTCTTCCTTATCTGGTGCGTACGCAGAGGAATGTATTAAACAGAAGTCCTTTAAGGTACATTAAGCTTGACAGTCTTCTTTCCTCCGTTGTGAGTCTGGCACACACGATTGCTGTGAGACAACGATGTGGGCTGCAGCTTGCTCTCATTTTAACGCCAGCTCAGTCCTGACATTCTCCAGTGTCTAGTGATTTTGCAGTGAGATATTTTAAAGAAGTTTTTCTTTTCCCTCAGTTTTTCAAATGAACTTAATATAGTGTAAAGTGAGAGTTTATGATCCCGGAGAGATATACCATACAGACTAGCACAGCATAAAAAGCATCAGGATAGGTTTCCCAGCACCCCCAGTGCCTCAACTCTGAGCCGAAGGGACTATTTTCTAATCAAAAGCCTTCATATTTTTCATTCTTTGCTACTCTTTTGATAACAGAAGGCCCAGACAAACAGAAGCAAATAGAAACTCTATTCTGCTGTTCAGGCAAGCCTGTTCACAAAATGCCTCCCATAGGCTGCTTTCCACCAGTCCATTTAATCCGTTCAGTTCTGAAGGATCAACTTAGGCAATTAGACAAGGGATTTGGGCTCTGAGGGATAATTGGATGACTTGCATGCAATAAACTTCTTCCACGCTCTCTTCACTTTTTTCTTTTGTTCTCTTTGCTCATCCCTTTGTTTCTCATCATTAATTTTTTTAATCAAGTTTGCAACACCCTTGCAGATACAGCAAGATAGTAATGTGACTGAGCAGTGAGAACCTAAACACCTACACTGCGGCTCCTGCTGTTTCATGCCTCTTTAAATTGTTCTGATGTGATACCAAAGGGACGAGCAGCTGAATATAGATGATGGGATGCAGCAGTCAAGCCTTCGTTTTTGTATCTGCAGCACTGCTGAAGTTGCAGGGAGGGAACGAATGAGCTCAGATGTCTTTGCCTAATCTCAGGTGAACCCTGGAGGAAAGCTCATACAGGGGGAAAAATGTATTACAACAGAATTTAATTGGTTGTATTCTGGTGAATTGTGTGTGAATTGTATCATGGCCAAGGAGCTTACCGACATAGATTAAGGACTGCTGAAATGTAATTACCTTTTTTTTTCCCATATAACTACCTTCATCCTCACTCCTTGTCATCTCCAAGTCCCAGTCTGGGAGCTCTTTTTGCCTTGGACACACAATCTCATTCTCACTCTTTAGTCCTCAGCCTGATGCTTCTAACTTTCATTTCCTCCTATTTTGATGTGTTCCTCTCACATCAACCACTTCCCTCATGTTACCCTTCCTAATACCTTATTTATTTACTGTATAAAATTGCCTTCCTCTGCTCACGTGATTTTAAACTTCTTTTAGCTCCTTTTATTTCCTGTACGCTAGCACAATTTGTCAGTCTGGGTACACAGCGGAGTTTAAAATCACATGCAAGTTTCAACATCTCCCTCTAACATTACAGTATAATTCTCTTTTATAATAAATGTCAGTGAAATATTAATGATCGCTATGTTATCAACTGTAAAAAGTAATAGCAACAAAAGATAAAAATCAGATCTTAAACCGCCTAGCTTAAATGTGTAGAGATTGTGTAACCAACTCCTGAATGTGCAGAAGTCCTTTTCTGTGCCCATCTATAAGGAATACAAATATTGCAGCCCCAGCTACTGAGACTTATCTCAACCTGTAGGAAAGTAAGTTTTCCTTCTAGCTGTCCACATTCAGTCTGACATGAGCAAATAGACACAACGTCCCGCATACCTCCTCTGAGGAGCTGCAACAGGTAACACTGGTTACACTGTAACACTGACAGGCATAATAGGAAATGAGGACAGACTGTGCACAACCTTGCGAAATGCTGTAGGTTCCTTACAAATGAAAAACACCCATCAAAAACAAGGTCAAGAGCAAAGCAAAATTTATTTCTCCTCCTACTAGAGAGATAGGTATTCAAGAGCTAGCCATCTTCAGATGAAAGTATGGGGCATTTTAAGATGAGATAAATATCCTACCGAGAAATAAATTGAAAAACACTTTTCAGAGTTCTTGTATGACTGGAGGGAGCATGCAGCTCTGCTCTCCGTATCTCCTCAGTGAAGAGCAGGTTTGAGTAGCTCAGGTAGAACGCTGGAGGATGTGCCTATTGAGTTGCTTCAAATTGTACTCCTGTGCTCTGCACAGAGAACATAAATTGACTGAAGATGGAGTAATGAACTAAGAGGGTGAAATATGAAAAGTATTATTAAACTAAGCTTACAAAGGAGACATTGCATTTGTCTCCAAACAGAGAAGGAAAGGAAGGTTTGGTAAGGGTTTGTCTCTTCTATGGTGTGATGTGGTGATTTCTGAGCTAGCTTTCATCTTTGCAGCAGTCTAAACACTGCAACAGAGATCGCAGCAGCAGCTAATTTACCCTGTTTTGTGACTGAGGAACACACATCAAACTCATTTTTTCCTCTTTGCTTAGGACCTCAAGGGACACCCTCAGATAAGCACTGGGAATTTCACACGCTTTATGTCTTTCTGCCCTAGACCCTAGTATATTCAAGAGAACACGGAGGTGATAAAATAAAAATTTAGGTTAAATACCAGGCAATTGTCTTCTCAAACAAGAGCTATAAAAGAAAGAGTAGGCTATCTCTCCACATAAAGCTGGTGGGCAAACCCCATTTCAAAGTGACTGAATGTGCACTACACGAGTGATGGAATGAACCACAGTAGGAATCAATTCCGTGTATGGAGGGAGTCAGACCAAGTGACCAACAAGGTCTTTTCTATAACTCAGTAGAAAATGGTTTCTGGAAGAATATCACCAGGCACTTCTCACAAGCATACAGGTGTTAACCTTGGTGCCCTGGCCATGTTCCAGCTCAGGTAATTACCTTTTTCACTTAAATTCTCCTTCCAGACTCTCCTGGCTTGTCTCCACTCCCCGGCCCTGATTTATAGGCAATTAAACAGCAGCAGTGTTTCACTGCGCAGGTGGTTGCTTGTCAGTGCAGGGAGTGGTGAGGGGATCAGCCGTGGAGTGAAATGGTTGTTATATTGACTACAAGTCCCCATTAAAAGTTAAGAATTTCTTTAAGGTCCTTGCAAATATACTATCTAGATGAAAGACAACCCTGTATAGACCATCCTATGCGTCATCTGTGCTTACGAGGAGGGCAGTTGATTTTCTTTTTTTCTTTTTTTTTTTTTTTTTGAGGGTGAGAGGATAGCTGGCTCGCTTTTGTCACAGCAAGCTCAGCAGGCAGCTTCCTCTACCCGATCACCGTCCTGCAGCGCTCCTGATCTCCGCAGGAGAGTGGCTTCATTTCCCCCCTCCCTCTCCTCCAGTGCAGCCCTTCAGCTCTGCAGGAGGCACCCACATCTCCTGAGGCTCGGTTCCCGCAATGCCACAGCACTCACCATCTGCAAATTCTAGCTCATGAACGAATGTAGGTGAGCAGGGCTTTGAGAAATGCTTGGAAGCCTTTGTTTCACAATTCCCTGCCAACACAGTATCATTTCTCTGGGAATTATGATCTCTTTTTGTCCAGGAAATCGTGCAGATAAGCTGCAGAACCTCAGTGTTAAAAGACAAATACTGAAAATCCTTTAGCGGAAGAAGAGAGGCTGTCACAGCAGCAGGTCCCACATGGCAGCGATCCTGCCCGTGCAGGAGAGCAACACAATTCTCCACCAGCAGAATGAGACTGACTGAAAAGCAAGAACTAAGTACGTATAAGGAACATACACAGTCCAACAGCACACACAACTCTGAGTTGTTTTTTAAAAGTACTTTCAGATGCACTATTTTTGGTGGAGCTGAATGTTGTACGCACAATACAAAACCTGTGAAACAAGAAAAGGCAGCTTCCTGTATTTCAAGAGCAATGAAGAGTTATACTTTGCCTTCAAACTTTTTATTTAAGTTTTGAATAGTGTAGGGGAGAAAAAGACAACGTATGTATTCAAAATAATTTGTGAGAAACAATTCAGGTATCTAAGCGTATCTCTGAAATATGGAAATACAATAGGTGATTTAAGAAAAAAACCAACAACTTTGGCAATCATTCTAGGAAAAGTTCAATGTTAACAATGAAGTATTATTTTGTAAAGTAAT
Organism: Aptenodytes patagonicus; assembly: GCF_965638725.1. Lineage (NCBI taxonomy): Eukaryota > Metazoa > Chordata > Aves > Sphenisciformes > Spheniscidae > Aptenodytes > Aptenodytes patagonicus. The sequence goes on from NC_134950.1 coordinate 156,514,459, forward strand.
CCTTATTGTTTTAAAAATTTCTTTCGATGCCTGAAAAATTTGAATCCGTTGTTTCATGTTCTAAATCTTACAGAAAGCGATTAATGTTATTTTTTTTTTTTTAACACACACCCCCACACACCCCAGACTCTTCTCAGAGTTGCACAGTAATAGGACGAGAGGAAACAGACACAAACTGGAACACGGGAAATTCTGATATGAGAAGCTTTTTCCTTTTTCTTTTTTTTTTTTTTCCCCCCAGATAGTATGAAGCTGATCAAATACTGGAACAGGCATCCAGGGAGCTGGATGAAATCTCCATCCTCAGAGATATTCAGGATACAACTGCAGCCCTGAGCAACCTGACCTGATCAAAACTGCTCTGAGCCAGGGGTTGGGCTAGATGAGCTCTGGAGGTTACTTCCTCTGGAGCGAAGCAATTTTTAGTGAAGATTTTTTTATACGAATACATATAGACAGACATAAACATGCACACATAAAAATTCTGCCACAGCTAAACACATTCATGTATCTACATCATATTCTGCGTTCTCTACTGAATGTGGATACACACTCACATATGACATGCTACATAGATGATGGAGGCATCTGAGTCTGAGAAGAAATATTAAAAAACATAAGCATGAGCTCCAATAAGGTAGGATTATTCCTGACACTGAACGCTGTCTCGGTTTTACCTATTTTCCTGTTAAATTCTGACATCTTAAGCTGCAGCAATTTTAACTACATCAGAATAGTGCAACTAATGAAAGCTAATGAAATTCAGTCTGCGTGAACTGTTTAATGTGGCTTAAGAGGAGAAACAACAACTTAGCTCTGACCATCTAAGCAAGACATAGAGGACATTTTTTGAAATTCTAATTAGACTGGATTGAGGAAAATGGCTACAAATAAGAAAAGAAAAAGATGGCCCTGCCCTAAATCACAGTGCATGCACAGTACTGGCATCAACTGCATCCACCAAGTGAGAGATGAGCAAAGAAAAATGAAGATTGTGAGTGTTCTCCAGCCACCCCCAGAAAAGGATCAGGGTTCAGCCTGCGGCACTTGGACTGCTTCAACCCACTATGTTCTGCTAATGCTGAGTAACCAACCTTTTGTTGTTTTAACACGGTACCTGAATGGAAAGTTTCCTGGATACTACTCCATAGGGAGACCTTCCAAGAAGAAACAGGTTATGAATCTCAACTTAAAATAGTAACACAAATGCATTTGGGGACTAGAAATTACCAGAGTATGATAATGTAGACAAAACTTAGATGAACAGCCCTACTGAAGTGAACGGAGCAATTTCTTCTAATTGTACACCCTTTCACAAAATGCCTTTGCATAAATTCCCGTAATTGCTTTTCTTCATGATCCCCCAAAGATTTAGATAAAAAAAATATTACTTACAGCACTGTTTTAATTCCGAGTTACTTTTAGATGAACTATAAAGGCCTAACTTAGTGACTGTGCAATCTTACTGACTGTACCAACTCTTAATTTCCTTCTATCATCTCTCTAATTTTTTGCCTCACTTGCCGTATATGAAACCATACATGTCCTCAATTTTTAATATGTCTATTTGAGAATTTATACTTTATCAGATACAAAGATTGAAAAAAATATTAGTAAAAGCAAATGCATGGAAAATTGCTTCCACAGAAAAGAAGCCTCTGTCTTAAGTACAGTTTTAAAAAAGTTGGATCAATTAGCAATCTGTGAATGTTAGAAACATCTTAACAATGTCTCAAAGATGAAAGAGCATATCACAGAATGAGGAAAGGGGGAAAAATTAAATTATATCTGCAGTCATAATGAATCAAAGCCCAGAAGGTGGTCTCCGAATCAGCAGGTTTTGATGAAATATTAAGAAAAATTATTATTGATGAAAAATGAATAAGCTCTTTTTGATTTTAGCAACCTTTAAATCACACTTTGCTAATTAAAATAGCTTCAATGCATCCCTCCATTTCTTGATGGGCATTTAGCAATCCTTAGAAACGGGTGGGTTAATTTGACAACATTTTAGCAAATATGCAAAGAGTTTATCTTAAGCAAGCAGACACAACACAGTTTAAGATGATGTACAAAATAATACATAGCTAAACCTTCTCTTTCTTTTTCCTTTTTCTCTCTTTTTTTTTTTTACACTATATCTACTAATACAATTACAAAGCAATGACAGGCAGCTTCTGCTTGTTTTCTCTGCAGCATACAATACCCAGTAATATATACTACAACTATTAATGAGCCATGAACTATGTCTCAGGAAATAAAGACTGATGCTACTATTTTCTGTCCCCTTTGTTTGCCAGGTCAGAGCGCTTTTAGGACAATTACTCCTACTACCTAGGAGGCCTGTTACTGCGGGTACTGCAGCCTTCTGCAAATAAATTTCCTTGCCAAAGATAAGTGGAAATGAGAAGTCTGAGGGACATTAGTTCCCATATCCCTTGAAGTCGTATGGATTCTAATTGCTTTTTAAAATGTCGGTAGTAGTAATTCTGCGTTCTCTTTTCATCCCAGTTCTTACAGTGCTTCCTTTTAAAGGGAAACCAAGGAATGAGGGAAGGCTGTAATCGAGACTGAATTGTTGCACACAGAAGACATTTCATTACAGAATGCGAGGCAACTCAGGTGTGCCATGCGTTATTGTTACAAAACAATACACAAAAATTAAAATGAAGCAAAATCTGCTCCTTTGCTTTTTCTTTCATAAATTAAGTCTTATATGTTATATCCCTGTCTAAACTCCGGACAGATGAAATTACCTATCCATTACAAATATGTGATCTATTTACTGTAATAACATTTCATATATCCATCATGTAAGAAAGACTTCTATGAACGCATCAGATTGAAAAACTATTTAAATGTCACTAGTACATTAAGGAATGAAAAAAAATTCATGGCAAGTAAGTCTGATGTTAGAACAACACTGTTCAGAAATACATAATCATATAAAATAGGCCATGCAAGAAACCTTTTAATGTCTCACATCATAGTGTTTGAGCCTTAAGGAACAAGATTTCAAACACCTTATAAACCAATTCTTTAGCAATATCCTATGAAGTATAAGGCTCCAGTAATATACGCTGTTTTCTGAGTGACGAGTGGAAAAGCACTGTTTTTCAACTTTCCAACCAAGAACAAACTGAAATGAGATCTTTCAGCAATTTCTCAATTTTCAGGGTTGCCAATGTGGTATGTTTCATAAGCGCTCATTCGATGAGTTTACAAGACGTTAAAAGGAATTAACCACCACTCCCCAACGTATATGTAGTGATGTTATTTTCCTTTCTAAAATTTACTGCAGAGGATTCCTCCCCACAACGCTTCCGCCAGTGACAAACTATTTCGACCGTAAGCAGGATGCTTTTTAAGTCACATAAACAAACAAGACTGTCCATAAGGATAAACAATGTAGTTAAATATAGTTTGTCTCATCTGTGAAGGAGATACCATTCATAAAAAAAAAGCAGAACAAAAACCCCTCCAAAACCCTCCAACATTAGAAGAACATATGTAAAAATTAATTTTTATTTTACTTTTCAGCCATTAACCTACATTAATTTAAAGATCTAACTTCAAATTGTACGTTTAGTTTTAGCAAGCTGAGAGACAGGATTCAGTGAACACACAGCATTCCCTCCAAGCTCTGCCTGTGCACCCCCCTCCCATAATCAGACAACTCTAAAATGCAAAAAACCCAGCTCTTTAAATGCTTGGAGAGGAGAAGCCTGAATCCTTCACCAAAGAGGAACAGATGGGTTGACTGGAGGGACATAAAAGAAAGAAGAATCATAAATTTGTGTCCTATTTAGAAAGGGCCACATTCAACAGCAACAACAAATTAAACTGATTAAATTATGGCGTTCAAGTGCTGCATAACATCAGTTTGCAATCCAAATTTTGGTTAGCAGGACTAGCAAAGAACAGATTTTAACAGTTTACACTGGTAGGATCAAAGCGCTTAATTAAATGAATGGGAGAGCCTTTGCTTTTTCAGCTTTGTGTACTCAAATATTCCCCATAATTTTCTCAGGATGAAGAACTCCAAATTGTATTGATGGCATTAGAGGGAAATAAAGATGTGCATGTTACACACACAGCTGGTTTTTTGGACTGCAATCTCAAGCCATACAATAACCATTCGATGCCTAAGACATTGCCTTTTCTAGTTTTTATGTCATGTTTTGTTTCATACTAGGACATATAATTTTTCTTTTTTTCTTTTTTTAATTAAGTGCTGCCTTCTACCATCTGAAAAAATGTAAAGGTTGTTCTCTTTTTTCCTCCAAGCAACAATATGCCCAACTGATCTATGCCTGTTTGCAAATTGCACTAACATATCAATGAAAAATATTATACATAATTCAGTTACAATGTATTTAAAATCCTAATATATATTATATCCTTACATGGATGAAAAGTGACAGGTTTTGATCTACCCTTTATAAGTATAGTCTCTCACCATAAGCAGTAGCTGCACTTAAAGAATTGAAAATCACAAACCTAAACGGATACTCCTGATTTCCAGCAAAGGGGGCTCGTTAGCAGTCACTCAGAACGGGGGCACCAAGGGCACGTTCGGGTGGGCCCCACTTCACCCCCTCGTTTTGTAACCCGGAGCGGGAAGTTCATCTCTCTCTTATCTTTCTGTGCATTTTCCCACTGCAACCATTTGTAGACAGACTAACTCGGGCTGCTTTTGTAAAAACAAACAAATAGCTGTCACACTTCAGATTACACAGCAAGCTGACTGGAGGAGAGAGGAAGCAAAAGCACCGGGGTTTAAGTGAGGCTGTGGCTGTGGTAAATGAGAAAGACGTGATTCTCACAACAGTATCAGTGCTTGGTATCTATTCAGAAAGAAACCAGGACTTTCAAGTAATTAAAATGGGAGACGTGAATAGAGTTCACTCTAAGTCTGCCATTTATTCCACCAAAGTGGTAACCCAAACAGGGAGTGCAATTGCATACTTTCACAATAGGGAGCCAACATAAATCCTCATGAATTTATATTAAAACTTGTCTTATATTCTATCAAGATGGAAGAACAAAAGAAAACAACCAACCTAAGATAATAAAATGCCAATGCTAATAGTGTCTATTGGGTTCTAAATACACGGGTCTATGAGAGACCAAGCTAATTTTTAGGTAGTCCTGGGGGCAAGGATTACTGGCTTATAGGATGAAGGGTAGAAGAACAAAAAAACCCAATGCGTTAGTGCTAAAGTGAAATTAAACCCATGAAGAGTCTCACAGAGGCTCTAACTAATCCTTCTTTGGGTTATCGCAGACAGAGGAGGAAAAATACCACAATGACTTCCAAGTATTATTTTCAGTTTTACACGTTAGAGAACTGCAAATAGTTCCTTAACCCACTGCTCTCCACTGAGTTGCCTTGGAAAGTCTGTTTGATTATCCCACAGTGGCATATGCGCCATTTTTTAGGTCAGGGAAGTTTTTCCAGAAACCAGATTCTCATAGGAATGAAGCTTCGTTATGCCACAAAAGGGTGACACTCACTGGGAGATAAGGATTTAAAACCTATTACTATTAATTTCTGAAACATTACCAATTATTTAGGGAGCTTGGATAACAAACAGGTCCCTGCTCCGAAATGCTTGCAACCTAATTGAGTATTTACAGCGTATTTACCCACATGAGTGGTACCTTCCCCTGGTAGCACGTCATCCGTAGGGCTCTGGCAGCAGATGGTGATAAACAATGAAGAACAAGGGATCCAGGCGTAGGAAACACTTCCACATCAATGCACAGAAGTAAACAGAAGTAGGAGGGAAGAGCTTACTCATAATCTTATTCAATCTAGGTTGTTAGCCTTCTGCACAGCTCTGCAGGTTTTAAATGTCATTGGTTAGACGGTTTACAGTGCCGTGGCCTTTCCCTTTGTGAAAGAGCTCTTCAAGTCAACTTCCAGAACCGTCAAAAAATCTCTTCATTTAAGAAACAAGAAATATCCTAGCATTTACAGGATGCATCACGCTGAGTAATAACTCCTATCTCCATCGCTGGTGGGCCTGGCAGTAAGCTCAGATTCCTATGCATAAATGATCCCACAGACTTAAGAACACTCCTGTGACTGACACTACTAATAAAGAAGTTTAATACAGCTGCACAAGCACCTTGGTTTTTTAACAAATATTTATCCAGGCATGGCAATATAGTATTTCATAGCTTTCATGACCCATTCTGCTATTGCTAAGAGTTATTTTATACACACCAGAAAGACAGGCTCTGCTTATTTTGCTTTTTATGTATTTCTGTATTATATTAGAGTGTTTCTTTCCAGTTTCCAGGATTCATTACTCTCATGCCAATTTAAGCACAAAGATACTACTAGGCGAATAAAAGTTAACGTCTAAATAAAATGTTCTCCCTTTCTTTTTGGAAAAGCAGCAAGCAGCAGCAAGTATGTGGCCTGACCTTAAAAACAGCATATTGTCTCTTTGCACTGAACAGATGACAGTTAAAGCAAGTGGGGTTATTTTCAGTTCCCCAATATTCCTTTGACATAACTTGATTCCACTTCTGATAGAAAAGAAACCAGTTCATAAAGGTCTTCCTTTCTAAAATGAGCATTTTTTCTTTTTAATGGCAAAATGCATGCAAAAAGCATATGATTATGGTATTTATGTTTCCATTAAAATGTCCTCAGCAAGCTGGGGGAGTCTAGCCTGCTATTTTCAAGCTATTTAGATTTACAGCAGCACAGTGCCTATTTTATTTCAATCATATTTCAGGACAATGCACTCTTGGTGGGAAATGATTACACAGTGACAGCCAGTAAACGTCCATTAGGAGTTGTCTTTCTACATGCTGCTCAACCATGGATGTCAGGTGATCGCTATAAAACTCCATTGTATAGCATCATTGTCATCTACATGAAAAACACTATTGATCAGTAGCACAGCTTCTCTTCTGTATGATGCAAAACATACTAGAGACATTTTTCAGCTAAAAGCTTTACCCACAAGAACACAGTTCTTGAGACACTTCTTTCCTGAACTGTAAAATAAACATAATTACACATTCCACCTAGATTTTGCTCCATTAATGCCTAACGTAAAAAGTTGGTAAGTGAAAAAACTTCTTAGCAGCCTGTGTCTGTAAGCTATCAACACACAGGATGGAGCTAACGTCGCAAGGGCAGCTGATGTATATGCAGCTATACTGATGACTGATCACTCCGAACAGATTTTCATAGAATCATAGACTGGTTTAGGTTGGAAGGGATCTTAAAGATCATCTAGTTCCAACCCTCTTGCCATGGGCAGGGACAACTTCCACTAGATCAGGTTGCTCAAAGCCTCATCCAACCTGGCCTTGAACACTTCCAGGGATGGGGCATCCACAACTTCTCTGGGCAACCTGTTCCAGTGCCTCACCACCCTCACAGTAAAGAATTTCTTCCTTGTATCTACTCTAAATCTACCCTCTTTCAGTTTAAAACCATTACCCCTTACTCCTATCACTACACTCCCCGATAAAGAGTCCCTCCTCATCTTTTCTGTAGGCCCCCTTTAAGTACTGGAAGGATGCTATAAGGTCTCCCCAGAGCCTTGCCTTGCCTTGCCTTGCCTTGTCTTGCCTTCTCTTCTCTTCTCTAGGCTGAACAACCCCAGCTCTCTCAGCCTGTCCTCATAGAGGAGGTGCTTCAGCCCCCGACCATCTTCGTTGCCCTCCTCTGGACCTGCTCAAACAAGTCCATGTCCTTCTTTACGCTGGGGGCCCCAGAGCTGAACACAGTACTCCTGGTGGGGTCTCACGAGAGCAGAGTAGAGGGGGAGAATCACCTCCCTCAACCTGCTGGCCACAGTTTTATTTATTTATTTGTTGCTAAAGCTTCATTTCCTCTGAGCAATAAACTCCTCCTCTGTTAAGGAAAAGAATCTGCTTTAGTTCTTTAGGATCAAGATCAGAAAACAGCTTTTTTTAGTGCTACTGGAGGGACTTGCTATGACTAGTGTAACTGGAATTTAAAATGTGTTTCAAGATTCACAGGAGCAACATGTATGCATGGATTACATAAGAAGCCCAAAATAAAGAACCCCCGATATTTCAACTACATATTTAACAGATAATAACTATCACTGAAAAAACAAACCAAACAACCCCCCCCCAGCCCCCACCAATATCCATCATTGATTTAACTCTGATCCAACATAAATCTGCATGAAAGCAATTCTAAAACAGCTTCAAGTCCTGTAAGGATATTTTTGAGTAAAATTTACTATTTATAGGGTGGTTTTTTTAATAGCCATTGTTGGTAAGGTGGGTGAAGCAATGCTACTTACACACATGTAGTGATGTGCAAGTCTCCAATGAGTAAGTTAATGTCACTTTCTCCTTTGTTGTATTTTGGCATTATACAATCCACTTTCTAATTTAGAGAAATGAACGGACAAACTATTTATGGAATAACCATTTTCTTCTTATTGTTTTGTACTACCTGTCTACAACTGCAGAGCTTGGGATACATACAAATATAAAATACATCCAAGAAGGAGAATGAAGAAACAGGCCTGATTTTAACAGTGGTTTCAAGTTAGGTTATAAAATAACCTGGGGGACCTCTGCCTGACAGCTTGACAGTACCATCATTTGGTGAAGCACTGTAATAGTTGTCCTCATAATATCCTTAAACTTGCATAAAATAAAATAAAATCGTCCATTATTCTGATGAACAGTTTACATACCTGTCCTCCACTTTGTTATCATTCATACGGCATGACACAGTTAAACTTACATCAGTTGGTGGCATGTGTCGATGAAAATAAGAGAGAAGTTGAAGGAATATTAAAGAAAAACAAACCCTGACAAGGCCTCACACACAGGCGCAGTAATTCTCTTGCAAGTTAAGGACAAATTTGTCATAAGTGTTCAGTAATGGTATGCAAACTATTATGGGACATTTTGTTATAGGCTTTTTTGTAAGAGTCTTTTAAATAACCTTTTGGACATACTTAAATGTAATAGAAATAACATTTCCCATATAAACAATGCTGCTTTTAATATGAATGTGCGAAAGATTTGAGACAGCCTGGCAGTTACCAGCTCCTGGCAGTTCAGCGCAAGGGTAATGCGCTCCAAGTGATTTCCCTTCCCATCCATAAAGGCTGGAAGCAACTGCTTCCATCTAGGTAACCCCTGAAACGTGCAGAGGAAAGGAAAGGATAGCAGGGCAAAGGGGTAAAACACAGGGAAAATAATGCTCACCACAGGTGAACGCTAATGTAAACAATGCTTTAAGGATGCAGAACTGCATCCAACTATTTCTCCTCAAATTTTTTGTAGCATTATCAGGATAAACCAGACTACAGAGAAGAAAGCTCCCTGGAGAGGAGCCTCGTGAAGAGACACCTGGATGCTTGGTGTGGGGAGGGGCACCATGGGAGATGCCAAGTGAAGGGGGAAGGTCTCACTGCCGGAAAGGGGTAGCAAGGAACAAGATGTGATGCACATGGGGTGAGGAGCCAGATATCCCACAGATGGGGAGACAACACAGTTAACGAGCACCTCAGGCCCACATGGCCGCAACTATTTTTACAATGATGCTCAGATGATACTTTCTTAATACATCTAAGATAAAGCCTGTAAAACACAGAGCAGCCTTGGGAAGATAGTTCAACGACAATCTAGGCTCTCCTGCTGAACATTACATGGGGTCAAGCTCCCAGACGTCTTTCACACACCTCGAGGAAGACTGAAAGCTGCTCCCTCACAGCTGTTACATCTTCTCTGAGAGAGCAGGCAACATGCTCTCTCAGCAGTGGGCCCGAGGTATGGACTCGACTTCTGGAAGAGTTAAAGATAAGTCTGAGATTGCACAAGTTGCTGCAACATTCCCAAAAACGTCTCTTGGAGCTGGGTGGGATTCACTAGCTCTACAGTTTGGTTGCTAATAAAGGTGTGAGGAGAGAGGGAAGAAAACCCCATATGCTAGACAACTTCATGCCTCAGAACCCCAACAGGTACTTCAGAGGACATTTATAGTAAATAATAATCTTCTTCTATCTGGATTGCCTATTTCTTTCCAGGTGTTTCTTGCTGAATGTGTCACCCCTTTATCACGGGACTGGGGGTGGCTTTTCTTGCCGCAGTTCTAGTCCCCGACTTGCGTTTTCTCCCTCTGCTCAAGCCCGTTGTGTGTGCTGGGCCTTTCCTTTTCTCACAACGTGATCCAGCTGTGAGAGATGGGGCCCTCTGTGCTCCAGGAGCAGCCTGAATGTGGAAAACTACCACACTGCTCTTCAGTCCTACCCTTATGATTAACATCAGATTCCCCCCGTACTCCGTTATCTTCAGTTTTACTCACTCTCTCCTGGCTCTTTTATCAGCAATCACACAGAGTTAGCTAGGTCACGCAGGTCTTATATTTCACCGTGCCAGGTTTGCATCAAAGAACTTTTTTTTGTTGATGTGACATTGATGCCATTCAACTCAGGCATGAAACACTGCCTTTGGTCTAACAAAACCAGCCGTGAGAGTCACCACGTGGCAGCCATATCCAACCAAGCTATCTTGATTTCCAAAGGCACAAAAGTGCTGAAATGTCAGGCACCTGGGCATACCAACACCAGTCAATATAAGGCTACGGAATATCAGATTTCAAGGGCACAGATGAAGCTGTCGTCTTTTAAAATTATTTTGCTTCCTTCACTGAAATAATGTACATTTCCACAACATATAAATTATGTCTATTTAATATGAAAAATAGACCTTTTACACAGTGCAATACAGCAGAACGGTGCAACTGAGAAAATAAAAAGGCAGTTGCGCTACTGAATTGTAGTAAAAATTTATGCATCCAACAATGCATCTGAAATCTCCTTATTTGTCATGTTAGAAAATACATTTTCCCCAATATTATGTAAAGGTACTCTTCAAAATAGACCTAGTGGAGGGTTAAATATACCACTCTCAGTCCTCAATTAAGTTTTAGACAATTAGCTGAACTCTGCTACTTTCCTTAAGACCAAATGCAAATGATTCCGTTGCCTCCTAGAACAGACTATGCAAGATGAACGCCAGTCCTCATGTAGAGCTATACGGATCTCAGACACTGCAATCAAAGACACCGCTTTGATTTAACTGAAAGTCCAGTATTTATCTTCTGGAAAGAATGGGGTAGAAAACAAAACGACGAGTGGTTTTACTGTGAGCTAAATTAATAACCTCTGAATGAGTTACCGATACCTCCTGCACTAGGATTTTAGTATTAGTTTTTGTAAAGCTGAGAAAATGCAGAACTACAAGATCATAGATCTAAGCCAAGAAAACAGATGTATTTTCATTGTTAAAGTACAAAAAAGCTGTGAATTTTGCCTTTGGTTATTTCTACTTTATGTTAGTTTACATGCCTGTTTTAGCTTCAGGTTTTCAAATGAACTCAAATCTCCTTCAACAGAAACCGGAATTTTGCCCAATTTCAGCATAAAACCAAGCATGACACAGTTCAAATAATGTAACCGCAGGAAGAGTATAAATCATAAGCTACAGCCCGAGAAGAGAAAGTAACTCATGAGTCAAGCTTGGCGTTTACTCACTTGGGTCTATATTTAACCAAAAAGCTCCACCTGTTAGACTGAAGTTCAGGACTATGGTAGGACTAGAATCCAGGTAAGCGTTAACCCACTTTTGCTTTAACAACAAGAATCTTCCAGAAATTTTTTAACTGCTGTGAATAGTGGAATTGTGGAAATATTGTATTGTATATACAATATACAATTGTATATTGTATTCCACAACCATATCAGTTAGAGTCTGATAAATAAACCAGATGAAGTTACAAGTTTGAATTTAATTTGAATGATACCACATGGTCACTCCAAAATTCCAAACCATCTGAAGAATGAGAAGAAAAGCAGCGGCTCTGCAGAAAATAACTTTCACGTCCCATTCTGTTACAGTTTGATTTGTGTGAGCTTAAATACTTTTCTACATAAAGGCTTTTAAAAAGCCATTAATAAAAATGCACTTTCCAACTGATGTATAGTCATCTTCCATGACAAAAGCATTACAAGGGCGGATTTTGAAAGAGCGTATTGACTGATGTCTGGTGCCTACCTGTCTACAGGTGAAGACTTTGAATTCCGTGGTTTCTTCACTTGGGCGTACAAGGCTTCCACTGTCTGCCCTTCCCTCGGGCTCTGTGGTCGGGTGTTCAATGCTATCGTGCCGCTGTTTGAAGAAGAGTCATAGGAAGCAATCCCAGCGTACATTGGGTCTGCATCACAGCCAAACGTCCGGTTAAAATCCTGTATTTCTGCATAGTCACGTTCACGAGCTTGTCTCTCTCGAAATTCTCGAGTTTTTGCTTGAATTCTGAAAAATTAAAAGAAGGCTGAAACTAATTTTCCCCCCCCCCAGTCATTTGAAAGCAGCAGTTAGCAGACACTTTAGATAGCCCATCTTAATGAAAACCACTGAAGGGTTTCCAGTTTCAGTTTGTCATGGAGCCTCAGGTTTACCTTGGATACTGAAGTCTAGATCAAAGCAATGCTACAATCAACACTAGTCTTTAAGGAAGAAGTCTGATTATCCAGTCTTTTGTTTCATTATTAAGTAAGAAAGGACTAGCCATAGCTGTTGGTAAACAGTTTACCTGTTGTCTTATGCATCTTAGGATGCCTGTGCTATTACCTGACCTGTCTGAGAATGGCCTGACACCATTCATATCATATTGTACTCCATCGAAACCTAACAGATTTAATGGTTCTAATGTCTGGTTTTACAGACAAATTTTAATGTACTTTCTTGGCCCAATACCACAAAAATCATACTTCTTTCAGAATTTAAAAACTTCGTAAGGATAGGACACACACGTATATATTTATGTATGCATGCATGCAGGAAAGAGCAGAAGTAGATTCTTGTATGAATCATTTAAAATGTGCACATTTTGTTTCAAATGTAAACAAACTGAATCTGGCATCTCAAAAGTAGGCAGTTTCTTCTCAGAAAGTAACAACATGTGCCTTATGTTAGAGTTACAAATGAAAGGTGCTGCTGTACTGGGATTTTGTATCTAGGTGCACTTGTTTAGCTTATGATAAAAAGTGACAGATAAACACAGATGACATTTAAGAATCTGACAAACACAAATTCACAAATTGAGCACGGGTCATATTTTCAAAAGCACACAAAGTTATTACTAAAATTTGATCTGGGCTTCAAAGTTTCTTTGGCATTTTAGAAAATTTGATGTATCACACACACATGCACAGTGAACTGAAAAAAACAGCACCCCCCACCCCCCCCCAACACTGTCTCCCCAGACCAATTTAATGCTCTGTCATCATTGCAAAATGAAGCACTCAGCTGTCTCCTCCCTTCCATTAGTAAAATGTGCTCCTTTTTCATCTAATACAGCCAGGGCTACACAGTGTGACAGCATCCATCCATTCAGACTACAGCTCTGCGCACCCCTGTTATGTGCCATTTCCAAAGACTTTTCACCAACTTTTAACAAGAGCAGCCTACTCAAAGTAGGCTACTTTTGAAAGTAAATCTTGTCTCTTTTGAAAACAGAAAAGCCTTAAAGTTAGGCAACGTTGATGTTTTTGGAAATTTTAAACTTAGCCCCGTTAGATTAGTCTTTGCAAAAAGGAAAGGGGATACGCAAAGGGTGGGATTCAGGTTGCAGTTAAAGACATCAGAATTTAGGTGCCTGCAGTAGGTGAGGTCACACCAGGGACTCCAGTCAGCAGACTCCAGAGTTACGCAGCTGCCGCGTTAGTCAGTGTGTCCTAGTGTGAAAGGAGTTGCTCTATAAACACTGTGGACGCTGTTGTTTAGGACTCCTTTGGAAGCTTGGATACCCAGCCTTGATTCAGCTGCTCAAACATAGGCAGCTATGGCCACCTGACATCCCCAGGTAATCCTCTGGATCTCCAGCTGCTGGGCAAGAAGGACTTCTGTAGGTCCTTGTCACACCTGCCAGCCCCGTGCTGACATCTCAGAGCTTGTGTTCAAGCACGTGAATCCAGCCCTGAGCTGGTATGTGAACATCTAAATTTAAGTGTCTTCATCAGACTAAGTCCCAAGCAAATTGTTCTTTCTATGCTAACAAAGATTGCCGTAATAAAAGAAGAGAATAGGATGATGGCACAGATAGGCAGACCTATTTTCCCCCCAAATCCCACAAGTATTGACCAAGGATACTGATTTGGGATACAACTGATAGGCTTAACTCCCTTCAACAGCCAGTGCCATCTACATTGATGGTTCAGTGATTCATTTGCATGCCCCAAGTGATACCTCAGCATAATTTCTCTTTTTATGTCTACTACTACTGATTTGTGCACCACAACTCTCTCTCATATTCAGTCACAGTGGAAAGAAAAACCACCATACCAAAGAAAAAAAAAAAAGGCAAATAGAAGAAATCTGAGAAAGTTTAACTTAAACCAACAAGAATTTTTAATTTTGCAATTTTGCAAATACAAAATTATTTTCTTTACTGGTTGCTTTTTATTTTAATAGGGAAAAATGGAAATGAAAACTGTTACAGTATTCAGCTGACAGCATGCTCCTCCGCAATTTCAGCAACATCAAACTGGAATTGTTTTTTTGTTTAATTTACAGTGAAGAAGGACTCAGGTTTAAATCCAAAACCCATTTCAAATTTAAACTGTGTTTCTGCATGCCTATTTTTTAAATAAAAATATATGTTTTACATTGTCTTATACTCTAAAGCTCTAATTCAGAAACGTTACAACATTAATCACTTCAAAGGTATCTATGCAGAAGGAAAAACAGGCCTGAAAATGACCTGCGGTTGTTGATTCCTCTCTCTGCAGATTTCACTTCCAATTTGTAGTCCTGTATTAATTACCCTGTGGAGGGAATGCATTTGTCTATTGATATTTGTCCTCTGAATGGGAGAAGCAAAGGAAATCAGAAATTTCCTAGATATTAGGAGATTTAATTTCAATGGACAATGTATCATCACGTACTGGAACACTGGCTGACACCAATTTGAGCAAAAGTACCCCCTGTATTTCAGATAACCAATATTTCAGTGTATGAAATCTGACAGTATAGCAATAATGTGGCATAGAGTAATTCAGTCAGAAGAAAACATTATCTAAAGCGCTTATAAAACAGAATTACCTGGTGATAACTGGTGATATTGGCCTCAGTGTTACATTGACTGCCATGAGAGATGCCAGTGAACTTATCTAACTTTTGACCATGAATATCACATCACTCTCCACGGGTGCAGGCGTGAGTGTTCCCCGTTTTCATGTTAACGAAGTTTTCTCATCTATCTGCTTATCGGCTATTTAATACGTTTGGACATAGCACCATTTGCAGCAAGAACATTAAGATTTTCCCATGCATGGTTCAATGAGGGATACTTATTCCTATTCAAGTGGGAGAGAACCGACTGTTGAAGTGTTATAGCAGTAATTATGTTCATGTCCACCAGGAAATTTTTTAGCATATTTTCTACAATTGCTAATACAATGTGTTAATACACATACGTAGTATTAGAAATCAGAGTCTAAATGCATTATAAATCTTACTGTTAATTATAACCAAAGTATCCAGTAACCATTTGCAGTAAGTAACATATAACAAAGGGAAACCCTGAAGTGAAACTATAAGATGTCCAACTATACCAACAACCAAAATGTTCTGGTTTTTTAATTAATTTTTTGTGCTTTAAGTTTAAACCGCTGTGCAAAGCCTATCCTTTCACATGACAAAAGTATAGGTATTCTGATCACTTCACACATTTTTGAATATTGTTTAAAATACAGCTTTGGTTTTTGCCTTCTTGAGGACATACTCTACTTAAACGTTATGTCTCCAAACTTAGAGGGACCAAATGACCAGGGGAAAATACATAGATATATTCTTGAAAAGAGTAACAGCTATCAGCTGAATATTGCACTTTCCCTTTCACAATTATGATAGCTTTTAACTCTGAATATATTTTTTATATAAGAACCTGAACTTAATGTGACTTTATTTTTTATGTTGACCCCTCTCACTGTGTGCATGTGCGTATATACATGATATGGCCTAAATAATTTGCTAGCATATACTGAATTAAGTGTACATATGGGAAATGCCAGTGCAGACTATTGTGGAAAAGATTAAAATGATTATGTAAACGCACTGTGCAGCACAGATGAGAACCTGAAATTTGCTCCATACTTCAGCCCTAATCAGCAATGCTCCGCTACTGAAATCCAGTATCTGGAGAATGTTTGACCACAGTGCTTCAGCTTCACAATGTGAGTATGTGTATTAAGCTGTCTTCACTGAATTGTATTCCTTCATGACATGCCACAATAAAAATGCATATGTCTGAAATTTCAGATCAGCTGATTTGAGGATTTATGGCCTTCCTATGGATTTTGTGTGGGTTTAACAATAATAATAATGCTTAGCATTCACATAACCCTTTTCATCTTCAAGGAATTTTGCAAAAACTGCTAATCAACTTTGCAGTGTTTAAATGAAACTGAACTTTTAAAAATACAAAAGCTATCCCAAGAAGTTTCTAAGCCCTTCTTGCTGAAGCATTAATACTGAAAACGTCAACAATGTACTGTCGTGCTTTTGAGACTCAAATTATAATGTTCAGTAAAGTATAAACTATCCTCACGCATTTGTGTGCCATTCAATTCAAAAGCTAATGATAACTGCTTCAAATAACAATATTGTTAGCTGCAGAACTTCCTATAATTGTTAGAAGAGCTTTTCACTGCAAGCTAATCCAGTAGTGATAGACATGCCCATTGTATAGCGATTCCTATGCATGTGAAACGGTGGTCACAAAAGTAAGGGAAAAGCTTATGCTCTGCTGTCTCCAGCAAACAGGAGCAACCTCGTTCCTTTCTTCAAAACTCTGTGAGTGAGATTCAGCTTTCAGATAAAGGCAACTACCATTTTTGACACCTAAATTTAGGTGTTGACATATGTTTTGGACTCCCAGAAGAGCTGGTCAAGATTCAGTCATATCAGGTGGCTGCCCACAGGGTGTAGAGAGCAGTTCAGCCGAACAGCAGAAACGTGGCCATTTTAAGGTGAAGCCAAACCTTTCTCTAGGCTCTACCAACTGTGCCAAGTACCCCTCCCTTGACCACAAAGGGCATTTAGCCCGTAGCTCAAATGTGGATACCACATTAATCATATTAGTCTGTGAGCCAAATCCCACCGTGAACCAAATGTTTACAGCAGTTCTGTCTGAACTAAACTTTAACTTTTTCCAGCAACAGAAAACTCCAATCTGTGGTGCTGGCAGAGCTGTTGTGAGTAAAACTGAATAAGCAAAGCTGGCAAAAGAAGAGAAATTGACCCTAATTTCATGTAGTGTTAGGAGTGAAATTATAAATATATACCCAGTCCCTTGGGACCTGCAGTCCCCTTTGTGGGATTTTTTCGTATTAGTGATTTAGATCCTTGCAAAAAATCATCTACTTATCTTAATTGATGAACACAGCATGGGAAGGATATTCACAGCTAGTACATTACATTTGCTGTTGCAATGGCAGCAATGTCCTCCCCTAAGAGCAGAAACAAAGTTGGCTGCTGCTTCTGGTGTGCAATTGCTTGGTCAATTCAATTAATCCTCGTGCTGCTGCCAGGATTCAGCTATTGCCCAAGTGATAATCCACAACCTCGTCTTTTCCACCAAGGCTCACTCATTTACAAAATCAGTATTGAACGCTTGCAGTTCCACATATGTGAGATGGCTGACAATGTTTATTAAGGATAGAAACAGCATTGTGTAAGGACAGAAGCTAAATGACAAGCCATTCACCGCTGCCAGTTCTCAGTTCTTCTGCCATCAGACTGGCGTGCATCGGGATGATGGATTGAAAACAGAGAAAAACGATGACACGTTTATAAAGCCAGTCAGCTTGTTTAAGGTAGTCAGACGGGATGAACACATTCGGTCCAATTTTTGCCAGATATCGTTTCCAATAAAGAGGTCAGGAGGTGTGTTGGCCAGTAGCCAAATCTTGTCAAATTTGTCCCCTTCTCCTTTGCTAGTGAAAAATACCTTGCAGGCACAGCGTGCCAGCAACTAAGCCAGGTCTTGCTGTTCCTCCTCCCCCTCTCCTCGCCTGCCTTCAGGGCTTGAATGGCCCTTTTTCTAGTTTTTGGCAATCAAGTCAATATGGGAGTTTGTCCTCTCCTATATTTTTCTTTGACCTTTGTCTGGATGCAAGCAGAATTTTTCTAACAACAACTCTTCTAATGAGGGTACCTTGATTATAGGCATTATTGTGATTTCCCTCTGAACTGGCATATGACACTTAGCTTTTCTTATCATGATTAGAGCTAGTCAGTTATCACAGTTATAACCACCTCTCAGCAAAGCCATCTGCTTTCCTGGGAAAGTCATTCTAAAGGATCGCTGTGGGCAGTGGATAATCATGGGCAGCAACAGCAGTAGCTTGTAAACAAGACAGACACCTCCTCTTCCTCATTTACCCTCCCATTTCATTCAGAATTTTTGCATATTTAAAAAAAAGAGCCAGAAAATACTGCTACGTAAATGTAATTTGTAAACTGAAAGGCTGGAGACCAACCTTTTTCAAGTCATTAAAAGAAAAAAATTAACAGTTCTGCCTTATCTTCTGTGTACATACATGTGTGGCCAGCTGGCTGAAATATGACTGTCCTCTGATCTCAGACACATGACCAAACACATACAAAATGTGGTCAGTTTGCTATGGATAAGCACAAGCGTACAGGGACAAAATCAGAAAGGCCAAGGCACAATGTGAAATAAAAGTAGCAGGGAGCTTTAAAGATAACAATAAATCATTGCATAATTGCATTAGCAGTAAAAGGAAGAGCAAAGAAAAGGTTGCTCCCCTGCTCAGTAGTGAGGGAACGATATTGACAGATGATGCTGAGGAGACCTAAGGCTTAATGGTTTTTTTTCTTTGTATCTGTCTTCACTAAAATGGTTGATTGCAAGCAGGTGGCCAGCACAATTGATACTGCCACAAATAGCAAAAAGATCTCCAACCTAACAGCAAAAGAAGTAGCTGGAAGCTGGTTAAGTTGTACTTCATCCAATGCACACAACCGTCTGAGGCAGTCTCAGACCTTTTTCAATAGCCAGGAGAACCTGTTGAGGACAGCTGAAGTATTGAAAGGTGTCGTGGTTTAACCTCAGCCGGCAACTGAGCACCACACAGCCGCTCGCTCACTCTCCCCCCCACAGTGGGATGGGGGAGAGAATCAGAAGAGTAAAAGTGAGAAAACTCATGGGTTCAGAAAAAGACAGTTTAATAATTGAAATAAAGTAAAATAGTAATAGTAATAATAATAATAGATTATACAAAGCAAGTGATGCACAATGCAATTGCTCACCACCCGCCGACCGACGCCCAGCCAGTCCCCGAGCAGCGGCCCCCCCGGCCAGCTTTCCCCAGGTTATGTACTGAGCATGACGTCACATGGTATGGAATGTCCCTTTGGCCAGTTTGGCTGTGCCCCCTCCCAGCTTCTTGTGCACCTCCAGCCTTCTCAGTCAGTAGAGCATGGGAAGCTGAAAAGTCCTTGACACTACCTAGCAATAACTAAAACATCGGTGTGTTATCAACATTGTTCTCATCCTAAATCCAAAACACAGCACTGTACCAGCTACTAGGAAGGAAATTAACTCTATCCCAGCCGAAACCAGGACAAAAGACTAGAAGAAGTCAAACATCCCTCAGAGGAGGAGGAGAATTATAGACTCATCAGTTTAACTTCAATCCCCTTTGAAACAAACTATTGGTAAGCACAGAGAAGATAATGGGACGAGCAGTAGCCACCATAGATTTATCAAGAACAGATGTGGTCAAGTCAGTTGGATTTCCTTCTACAACACAGTAAATGGCCTTGTGAACAGAGGACAAACAGTACGTCCCAGGCTAAGAAAAACAGCTACGGGATGGATGCAATAGGTTGAACCAGGTAGGTCCTACAGAGTATCTAGAGAGTAGCTCTCAGCAATTCACAGTCAGACTAGATGGATGGATCGAGACATTTTCTACATGGATCTGTCTCTGAATTTACTCAGGTTTTTCATTATTAATTAGGACGCTATTGAATCTGCAGAAAACCCAAATGAAGGAACTTTGGAGGAAAGGATTAACATTTCAAATGTTCTTGAAAAATAGACAGAGTAGACTTCAAAACCAGAATTAACTTCAATAACAGCAACTGGAAGGTAATTTACATAGTTGGAAGAATTAAGCGTACCAATTAGAAGTAGGGGAAAAATCTGTGAGTTGCTTTTTCAGGAATGGATCTGGAAGTTCTACTGGATGACAGATACTCACGAGTCAGCAATATCAAGCTGTTGGGGAAAAGAGAAAGACAGAGTGGGGACATAACAGCAGTCTCTGGATACATATGGAGGAAAAGAATAATGTTTTCCATCTCTAATGCAAGTACTAGGTATTTAAACCGCAGCAAGAATAATAATAACTGTGGGCAGGGGAACTTTCTAATGAAAAGGTAGCAGAAAAGATTGCCATGGGAAGTTGTGGAGTCTGTGTCATTGGAAACTGAAAAAACCCAGGATGAAACAAACGTCTTGCAGGAATGGCATACCCAGGAGATCCTACCTTGGAAAAGTGACATAATCTCTCTTCTAGATCTGTAATTCTGCACCTACATAGAAATATTACACACATATTTTCTACGTATTGGTTCTACAACAACAGAGAAAGATAACAGGGACCACATATAAAAAGGAAAAAAAAAAGCTGCCCACCACCTTGAAATTGAAGAAATGCATCTACACAATCAGACCGTCTTAATTTTCTTTCTCCTTCAACAATCACAGCCTACCTGCCAATTAGAATATGTGATAGTACTTACTGTCTCTCTGAAGTCCCCCCCTCCTCCAATCCCACGTGCAGAAGAGGCATGAGAATTTCAAAAACCTTTAATGAGCTACAACCCAGGAGGGCTGTAGTTAAAAAAAAAAAAGGGGGAGGGATAAAGGTGATAAGGTGATTACTGTAAGTGCCCTAATACATTAGGAAGAGAACAACATGCTCATTTTTATAAGGAGCTATATTAAAGAAGGCTACTAAAGAAGGCAGCAAAATACAAATGAAGATGTAAAGAAATGAAAAAATGCAGGAGACAAAGTAAATATTATGCATATAAGCAGGCGAAGTGCAAACACCAGTTTGAAACCAAGTGACATTGATGAAACTAAAGGAGACATTAGAATAATTTCCTCTAACCTGGTGGAATCTCTCATGTATTTCACCCCTACCTTTCCTTATCCCCTGACCTTCTTGATTCATCCTTTGTCTTTCCAAAGCGAAGATCCATCCCCCCAGCAGAGTATCTCAAACCTGCTTTCCTGGATCTTGGAGTAAACAAGTGAAAATCCTTGCTTATTTTGATTTAAAAAATCTGTAAATTACCAACTTACTTATATTTCAGTGGAGCTTTTAGACTACTTTGCAGTTAACAGTCTGCAGCATTTTGGGGTGGAGGGTATGCCTGCTGTGTTTTTTTAAAGGATATGTTTCAACCAAAGGCGAATGTATCAGGTACATAGGTAGTATAAGTCCTCCAGTCGCCAAAACAAACACCACCATGACTGAAATTTTCTTTCCTTATTTTCATGTCTGATCCAAGGGTCAGTGACCCCAGCAGTGGAGGATCACCCAGATGGGCAACTGGGACAGTTATCCTGCTGGGAACCATGTTGCATCAAAGAACATCATTGCTGTCTGTAAGCAAAATGGAATTTAGTTTTTCTTTTGCATTACAAAACTGGCCAGAAGAACTGATATTTACACCTATGACAACACATCCCTGACCATTAGATTAACTTAGCTCTAATCTCCTATCTAGCTCTTTTGCTGGACTGAAGTAGAAAGGAAGAAGATCATAAGATGCAGCTGTTGCTGAAACACATCTTGGGAGAGCTCCTGCTTCCATCCCTCCTCACTTTAAGAGCACTAGTTTCCTCTCCCACTCAGGCTTTCTTGGACAATTTCTTCCCCTAGATTTTTTTTTTTTTCCAACTGGAGAACAATGCCAGAAAGCAGCACTGGTGGGTAACATCTGAATTCTGCAGTTAGATGTCTAAGGAGCAGCTGCTCCCATATGTGCGAGAAACAAATGACACAGGCATACCACATATCAAATGGTACCATATATCATATCATATATCAAATCAGTCATTCCCAGATACTGCAGGCAGTAAGTAGAGGTCCAGCTACAATACTGTCATCAGTTGGTTGAGCTGAGCCTATCCAGCATCCACGCTCCTCTAGCTAAAGTCTAGTAACAAAAGTGGGTATAAAATTCTGCCGCTAGCTCTATTTCAGGTCCATTATTCTGTGTTTCTAGAGTACTATAGCCTAATCCTGAAGTTGGAAAATGAAACAGTCTGAAGTGACAAAAAAATACAATGAAAAACCTCACAACAAAGCAAGGGATTATGTGAATCTCATGTACTGAAATTGAAAGAAAAGGAAAAGAAAAAAAAACCCCACCGATAGAGAATATAGCTTATAAGTCAGTATCTTTGCTCAGGACTCACAAATTAGCCCCCACAACACCTCGCAGGATTCACTTCTAAAACCTTGCTGGGTCACAGTACTGAGTGAGAGCATAAATCTACAGCATGGCCAGAAAGAGAGCCAGGTTTCTTATAACCCATTAAAAGGTTTGTTCTGGTAACTGGTTACAAAATAAAAGTTCCAGCTGTGGTGTGGAGGGAGGACCTACCTGCCTGTCGTGAATGTATCATTAGGTGTCTTTCTGGTTAGTCGAATACTTGCTGCTGTGACTAAGAACTAGAAAAAAGAGTGGGTTTAGTGCTTTATCTTACTGTTAGACTCCTGTAGTGCAGTCTGGAAAATCTGATGGGTTTTCAGTTCTGTTCAACTCAGCAACAATCAGTTCAGTAAGTTAGTAATTACGGTACAGCTTTTTTAATTCTCAAGTAAGTATTTGCTACAGCAACTCTACCACTAACAGCATAGTTTATGGGACGTCAGAGGACATACTGCTGCCTTAATCCTAAAGTTCTTGGCGTTCTAAAGTAACAGCACTATGTTACTAGTTATTAGTATTAGTGCTGTTACTTAGCACTGAAATTTCTAAGAGAGGGCTGAACTCATATGATCTGCAAGACACCTGCACCAAATTTGTAACTCAGAATATTATAAAGACCATTTAAATTATATTTTTAAATATATTGCAAGGGACTTGGCTGGACCTTGCCCAGTACAATGTCTTGAATCACTGTAGAGGAATAATAGAGAAAATATACTTTTAGCATGATGTCCTAAAATCTCTATACTTACAATAGGTAGCTAGAGTATGTGAGGAGCTTTGTTTACAAAACTACCTCAGCAACTATTATTCCACAAAAGCTTCAATTTACATATCTCCACAAAAGCTTCAATTTACATATCTCCCGAAGTCAGTATTTTTATGAAGTGGAACTGGTCAGCAATGTTTTTCCAAAGCTCAATATTCTCATGCTTCATTTCTGTGTTCTCTTACAAAAATTACTGCCATTGATTTGTTTTCACGTCCTGCACCCTCATCCATTATGTAAAAAAACACTGCCAAAAACAATGATACAAATCTCAGTGAAACTGGAATATCCCTTGACAAGCAGACCCCATCTCAAAATAAGTGAGAATGAGAAACACATTGCTCTAAAATCAGAGGAATGATTCCTCTGATTCACAGAGGAATTTTTTCTCTCCTCTCTTACGGGCTGGGAAGGGGGTGGAAGTTTTATCAGAAAAGATTTACACAAGTCACTTTAGAAAATATTTATATTCTGAATGTTTGCAGTAATAACGGATTTAGAGGTAATAGTTCTTGTGAAAGCTGTTAAGTGGCATCAAAATACAGCAGCAGCAAAACTAAAGCTGAACCTTTGCGTTATTTTAAAGACACAGATAACAGGCTATGTAAGAAACAAAAATCCTCCCCTTATCACAGTACGTCGTCTTTTTTCCTAAAAGTAAGACAAAACTGCTTGATGAAAATATTTTGCATAAGGGGAAAAAAGTTGGGGTTTTCCAATAAAAATATTATGGTCTCTCTGGGAAATCTGGAAAGACACCAAGAGTGTCTTGCTGTTCAGCCCCCTACTCCATCTGATACTTTAATAGTTCCAGATGGCCTTTACTACAGGATGACCTCCCCTCTATTCTTTTATTATGACCTTTGGGTCACAAATTATCTATAGGACGCTGCTGTCATTCTGTAAGACGCTGTTGTACTCTTTCATCTAAAGAATAAAGATGCTTAACATTAAAACTCATCTTTGTTAGGCTGACCTTCCAATGATGATCAAAACAGACAGTTATTCCAATCAATGTCATTGCTGGAGAAAATATGTTTCATTTTTTGCAACACTGACATTAAGAAACTACGGCATGGTTTTAAATCAGATCACTTTTGCAATTCTACTTGGCTAGAGAGCATAGCATGTTATACTCACTGAAAATATAAAAAATATTGCTGTAATGGTTTTGATGAGTTACATTGATTAGAAGGATGTGGTGGGTTTGGTTTTTGTAAGTTATTGATGTGGTTTTAATGTAAACTTCATTGATAGGAGGTAATAAAACTTTATGTAGGTTTTATTAATTATTTGTCTTTCTCTATCATCATAAATGGAACACACTGAACTTGCATAGGAAAATATAATAAATAGTCCCAATGTACTAAATAAAATAATAAGGTTAATTTCTTTCCTGCTGTCAGTAAATTCATGTTAGCAGTCTCTCGTCAGCTTGACATCAATTAATGATTTTAATTCCAGACTCTTGTCACAGTACTCACCACCCTTTCGTCTAATTAAAATGGATGATGCATGATGAAGGGAAAACACAAGACTTCTGTTCTTGTTGTAACATTTCTATTCATTAGTATACTTTTACAACAAAGGGCTTGTGGCTTTAATGGTACTAGGGAAAGATGAAGAGAAGTTTATTATATGTTGGAAATAAAGATCCTTATACCCTTAGGAAACATATAATACAGGAAGCATTTTATGGAATGACCGAATCCTCCAGGAAAAAAAAAATATCAATGTTATTTTAACTACTAATGAACAGACAGAATTTCGCTCTAAATTGAGGAAAAATCATTACGTGAACAACACCCACTGAAATCGTAGCCTTGTTTACGTTCACACAAAAAATGCTGTCAGCCTATTGATTGATCACCAAAAGTAACAGCAAATCTGCCAATACAGAGACAAATGCCTCCCCCAGCCAGCACCTCTGCAAGACCGAGACCGCCGGTCATCTCTCCCACTCTTTCGGCCACACTCTGGCTGCTGCAACAGCTCCACCTCCTACCTCCAACCCCCGAAAGCATCTCCCCAGTCCCCGTTCGAACGAGAGCTTTCCCCCCGTTCATAGCAAGGCGTTAAGATTCACTCTGCCGCACAAAGCCCTGCTGAGCTTTCCCGCCTGGAGCACCATTGAGGGGCTACCTGCCCCCCTCCAGGGCCGCGGCCCGGGGGAGCCGAGCCGGCCGCCGCGCAGCACGGCGGGCAGCCGCGCCGCAGCCGTGCCGGGAGCTCCCCCTCCCGGCCCCGCGGCCCCGGCCGGCAGGCGCCGGTCCCACGGCAGGACCGACGCCAGCACCGGTGACGTTTGTAACGGACGCGGGTAACGGTAACGGTAACGGCGGGATTGTGTAAATTTAACTCCCTTTGTAACCTGAAGGAACAAAAGGTTACGTTTTCCAAAATAGCAAGGGGGGAAACCAGCAAAGCAGCAGGTTTCTTTCCCAGACGATAACTATGCATATGGACCTACGCAGCGCGGTATTGCTTTGCTGGGTGTTAATTGTCCTCCAAGTACAGCACAGACTGGAATTGTACGGCTGCTTTTTCAGCGCAGAGGAAGCCCCTGGCTCCAAAAGCCCCCATCTGACTGCTCCGTCATCCTCCCAGCCCTTCCGGAGCCTCCGTCACCGCGCTGCCACCAGAACAGCTCTTTAGTTCTCTTCCAAAAGGTTTCTCCTTATCTCCTCAGTACTGATCCTCACAACACAGGTGTTTAAGCACCTGATTTTGCATTCATTTAAGTGGATGTTTTGGAAGAATACAATACTAAGATTAAAAGACTTTTACGGTAACCCAGAGATTTATAGAACATTAGTAAAGCTCTTAAGTCAATGTAGTAACCAAATGGAGAAAATATCCTTTAGACTCTTCTTTTAAGAGGAGGAAGTGCCTCTAGAGGCGGATTATGGCATAAGCACTATTCGCCCATAGCTGGAATCACATACTCTGAATCATGAGATTACATTAGGATTGCAACTTTCATCTTTTAAGCATTATCTAGTGGTGAACCACACTGGATACAGCTGAATGTGTTGAAAACTTCACAAAGAAGTATGTTTATTTCATTCCTCCATTATCTACTACCCAGGTACAAAGAGTAAACTGTTTGGGTGGGGGAGCACTTGGTTTGCTGGACTAAGTCAGTCCAAGGCTGAGGACACAGCTGGCACGCGTGGCCTTGCCAGGCAGATGTCAAGAACTGCATGTGCCCGAGCTGAAGAAGGGCAGAATACAGGCAAAGGTTTTTGATTTGCTAAAGATTTATTTTGTAATGAACACAGAGCTGCAAGGAAAAAAAAAAAAAACCAAAAACCAAAAAAGAAATCCAAGGAAAAATCCAAGGGTCAAAGTGGGAGAGACGAAGGTATCAGAACCTACTGTTAGAGTGATATGTCTCTCCAGCAAGGGCCACCAATAAAAACCAGAAGACAAAAGCAGTAAGTTTTCTGAACAGTCTGTCTTCACATCTTCTAAGAAAGAGCCTATACTACAGTATCTTGAAGGAGTCAGAAAACATTTCAGGGCAATCTGGTTGAAGGATACTGATGGACACACTGGCTACAGATCGAGAAAACCCTAGCCTGGGAGGCCCTCGAAGACCAGATGTAGAGAGTTTCTAAAGCAGACAGGTCTGTGAGCTTCCAAAGGCTTCGGTCCAATAGCACAGCAGAAGGTGACCATCCATATGAAAACTAATCCTTCCTGGTCATTGACAAAAGTTTCAAAATCTGGTTTTAAGTCTATCCTACATAGCAATGCCTGCGTGAAACTATAAGCAGTTTGGAGCATCTCTGAAAGCTCAAGATATCCCATGCATCTCCAATCTGTAAAATCCAAGACATTACTCTTAGGAGGACGGGCCAACCACAGGTGCATCGGAAGAGTCTGGAATTGGTAGAAGACCTTCTATAAGAAAAACAAGAAGGGCTCGAGACTTTTTTTGCAGTCTATCTGAGCAGATGTAGCATCTCAGTGGTATCCAGTTTTAGTAGTCCAGTGATGGACGGGATGAGAGCACGGCAAAGAGGGGCTCCAAGTTAGCATATATATCAAACAGCTGTGATTTGGCACAGGAGTAGAGCTAATCCAATTCAGATCTTACTCGACTTTGTCAAGACTCTGCAGCATAGTCTCTTTCTCAGGAGACACAAGGCCAAGTTCAGAAAACCTATTGCTTAGTTTTGTCTTAAGGTTTTGATTGGTGCCATTGCTGGGGAGAAGCACCTTTTTTAACAGCACACCAGAACCCATATGGATTTTTCAGATCATTGTTTGCAGACACTCAAGGGTAATGCAAGCAGACTTCTTTCTCTGGAGTAAAACAGTGTTAAAGAATAGTGACACAGGGGGACAATGTCCTATGGCCTTGGATGAACTGTTAATCCAACATTTGGAGAATTCAGGTAAGATCGGTGGGTGGTCTCCTCAGATGACGCTCCTAATTGTTCCAGTATACTGTTTCATTGTATTTTCAACTAGATAATTTCATTTTCTGTTCAAAATTACTTTAAGATTGTCAGTAAATGCATACCATATACAGCTTGATATGCTCCTTAATAAGAAATTATTATTAATAATATGTTTATAAAGGGCAATTTTATTCATTTCAATCATCGTAAATTGAAGAACATTAATTTGCTTATTTGTCTCATAATCAATATGAACGCTACTTTTAAGACTTTAAAGAAAATACTATTGTAAGCACAATACTATTAAAATTATCAAGTCAAGGCATAATAATTCCATGAAATTGTGGGCATGATTGATTTTTTAATGGACTGTTCGCTTGTTCTCTGACCCCCTAAGGATTTTTGCTCCTAGCCTCTCATACATAGTAAATTCATTAAATCCAACCTATTTCCCCAAAGTATTGCATCATTATAGAGGTATATAGTATCAAATACCAAGTAAAACAGAGCAAGTGAATAGTACGGCTAAAAACATTGAGGGGGAAAAAACCACAGAAAACAAAGTTAAAATAGCAGCCATTATGAACAACACTTGTTAAGAGAGTAGTATTTTACTCTGTCTCCCAGTAAGCATTCTGAGGGACTGTTCAGTTAATTTGCAAGAGTACCCTTCATTAATAGCATGTATCTAACATCATTATTTTACAGGATCAAAAGGAAATTCTGCAATCTAGCTGCAAAAATATTTAGTCTCTATGGACCAAATCAACACCTGAGTTTTTCAGAAACATAAGGAAGCACCTCACACATTTGGTTGCTATTTTATTGTCTTTTATTAGTTGTACATGCCACTACCCCAAAGAACTTGCATTCTCTTATAGACATAACACAAAGGAAAGCAAATACACAGTTAGGGAAAGAGAGTAATGGGAGGAGGAGGACCCGTGTTACGATAACATCAAGCTGTTACGAAGTTCTGGCACATGCATTTTCTGCAGTTTCAGTGAACACACAAAATTGTTTTTATGACACACGAGGAGTGAGATTCCAGGAAAGATTCAAATTGGTTAGCATAACTTGATGGACAGGGATTAGGGATTTGCTCCATGCATTGGGGGCTATACAAATAATTTCATAATTCTACCTTGGTACCCAGCGTGACTATTGCAACCTCTCTTACATCACCACATGGACAGTCTATACTCTCACCATTCTTACTGAGAGAGACAGAGAGACACAGAAAGACAGAGAGAGAGAATGAAAAGAGAGAAAACGTTACTAACTCGAACCTCAAGTCTTTCTTCTTTGAATAAAAGTATATGGCTGATTTTCTGGGGACCTAAGGTTACTAAGAAACCCTCCATGCTGGGCAAGCTTGGGTTCTGCACTGTGCGTGTGTGGCTAACCTTCCCCCTACCCTGAGCTGGCTGGAGCAACAGAGGCAGCTTTCAATGTCTGTGCACCCCTGGCATGAGTTTATCCACAAAGTGGCTTGTCTGCCCACATGTAAAGGGAAGTTGACTGCACAAACATCTTCATATCCAAAGTCACTTATTTCCTTCAGTTCCAGTATTCCCCTTTACCATTCAATCTGAAAGCACCTTACTCTTAAAAACAGGAACAAATTTAATGACGTTGCTTCACTTTTGTTAAAAAAGAGAAAATAAAAACAAATCAGACAAGTAAAAAACAACCAAGCACTGTGATCCAGCCACCCTCTACTGTCAGAATGGATGGAGAAAGACATGAATAAATTTTTACATTAACTTATGCTAGTATATCTGTTAAAGAGTAAAAAATTTCCCATAATATAATCCAAACATGGTCACAAATGATAAAGTTTCTGCAGTTTAACAAGTTACTGCTGATCTTCAGTAACTAATAAATGTATACTCCCAGCCTGCCTTAACTGCAACGAAAACCACTCAACCCTAAAAGAACTGAAAGCAAACCATTTTAGGTTTAACTGAGGAGACTACGCAAGAGTTACTGTGGCTTTGCTATTCCAGTGAGCTGTTAAGAGTGATGAAGCCATCATTTATAAACTTCTGTTCTTACCCGCAGAAGACCAAGGTGCATAGAGATGATGGTGAAAGGGATCATTATGACTAACTAGTCGTACCTCCTATACAAGGACAACAGAATTTCCCACCATAGTTCCTGCATCAATCCTCAATTTTAGATAAATCATTCCAATTCATAGTTCATTTTCACTGCTAAATGTATCTGAATCTATTTACCATTCAGCATTCAAACTTTGCAACCCTTTAAAGTTTGTCTCCTTACTGAAGATTTGTCTACTCAAAGAGGTCTTCTCTCCACGCGCATCCCCAAATACTAGTTAATTTACGACCTAAGCTTTCCAAGATTTTGACTAAATTGATATAAGAGATACCAGAGTCTAAGCCCCAATATCTAGGGCTACAAGAGACAGGATGAAAAGTAGATTGGAAATGTTGAGAAGAGCATATGACATATATATTATACAGGTTTTTAACGTTAAGGGAAGCTGACAAGGAAAAATAGAGGTACTCACCACTCATTTTTACAATTAGCAGTTTAATATACATATTCCATAAACAGACTGCATGACATAAATAGACTGAACTCCAGTGACAAATATACTGATAAGTATAATTTTTAGGTTTTTTCTAAATATATCAGTGAAAAAAATAGATATGCAAGACTTTGAAGAAAAATACAAAACATATTTCATTCTATATAAATATTTGTTTTCTGAAAATGTCAATAAAATCAGTTATAGAATGTGTAGAGAAAACATTTCATATTATTACTCCAGTCTCCTCAACAAGGAAAGGAGCTCCGGGTCTATAAAAGATGTTTAATGCAGCCAAAGAAGCTGTTGATACTAATGTCCAAAATAAAGCCAGCTTTGTCTTGTTATTTAAAGTATATAAACATATCAACATTTGGGAAATTTCATCAGCGAAAATTGAACTTCAGTTATTTAATTTAAAAAACAAACTCTCTCTATCAAGGTTTAAGCAAATACTGAAGTCTACCTCTCCTGTTCTTGCTTCATTCGTATTCTCTCCTCTTCTGAAGTAAGAGCTTCCTGCACTTTTATTTTACCAGTTTTCTCACTCTTGTCATCTTTGCGATGTTTGCCAAACCTGTTAATAACACACAAAAAAAGAATCTAACTTGTGAAATGAACAAAACTGTATTTTCCTTTTCCTATGACAAAGAGAGTCCTCCAAGAAAGGCTGCTTGGAAACCAGGAAGGGAAAGTGCAAAGACCTCAGAATCTCAATTTTTAATATTTTCAGGCTGCTTTTGGTTTTTTTGTGTAGGGTTTTTTTATTTTGTTTTTATTTCACTCCTCTTAAAAGTTTATAGAATTCCTCACTAAAGAACAGAACAAAACGAAAAAAAAAAAATAGGATCACATTCCTTTTTTTTGCCAGGATTTTGGGGTTACTGTTCTTAAATACACAGTCAAACAATGTTTTAGAAATTACTCAACACTATCACTGCCAAAGAACGCAACTCAAGTTTACATTAAGTGAAGGCTTTCACATACGAACTGCAAGAGACACTGCGCTGTCTATCTGACAACTGCCCCATATACAGTACCACCCTCTGCACCCACCCCACAAGAGCAGTTTCAACACACAGTGGACGCCATCCAAAAATGGAAATTCATTCTTTTTCAGCACCAAGGTTTTTTTAAACTTTTTTTACTCATGACTCTTTTCCCCCAAGAGTGTTCCAGTGCAAGGAGGGTGAGTGGAGGGATGGAGCTGGCTGGGCTGTCCCAGACGGAGCGGGATGCTGCCAGCCCAGTGTTTGCCCTCCTCACATCCCCTCTTCTCCTCTACCGGCTACATTTCAAGTATGTTAGGTTTCTTCCATATTTGCACATTCCACTGTTTTCTTTCAGACTTTCAGGGAGAGCACAGTTTGACAGTTGAGATACTCAGTTATTATTAGGACAAAACTGTGTGTATTTCTTAAGATATTTCAGACCTACTCTGAAAGGAATTACTTCTGTATAGAGCGAATTAAACAAACACATAAATATAGCCCTTAAATACATCTAAAGTTTAGATGACAATTTTCTATTTAAGGCAGAAGGGATAACACGTATCTATTAAACAGTATCTTATTATAATACATACCTTTTAAATGTGGGATCATTTATCATACCAAAAGCAGCAAGAATTTTACTTTTTTTTTGAATCAAACACTCAGATGAGAGCAGACTGATGCTTGTGGCACTTCACACTCAGGTTCACATCAAAAGTGAAATGAAAGCACTGAAACGTGCAGTCCGGCAATAGTGTGGACAGGACACCCCGAATGCTCACAAACAGTGAAATAAAACACAGAGTTCTTAAAACTTCCTTCTGACCCATGAATGTAAACTGTTTAAAATATTTAGAGTCCACCAGGCATTTATAATATCTTCCCTTTTGTTCCTGTTGATTATAGTACAAAGCCATTGTGTGGGCTGAAGACGTACCACACAGTGACCCTGCAGAAAGATTAATTTCTGGCCACTCAGTGAAGAGGTATTATTATACTGCATAACTATATTTATGGCTCTTAGGGCAGCTGTTTAAAAACACAACAACACAAAAGTGCAGTGTAGAAGCATGTACACAAACTTTAAAGTGAGTGGCTGTTCTCCACAGTTCCCAGATTGCTCATTTCCGAAGTAATTCAGGCATATGAAAACTAAAATTGTTCATTAATAATCATCTGAAAAGGGAAAGGCAGAGGACATGATAGGGTTAAGAAACACAAAATACTACATAAAGTCTCCGATTTTATAATATGTTATATGTAAAACTGACATACTTAAATTCAGTGACTAGAAACACCAGCATGTATCTTTTAAAACATCCACCTATTTATTAGAGAGTAGTCAAAACCATTATACAAAACATTTACATCAATGACACAAGAGATTCAAAGCAAGTTCTGGATGTCATACACCAGACAAAAGAGCATGGTTAATTTAAAATAGCCCTAAATCCTCTAGCCAAGAGAGGAGTTTTGGCAGAAAAACAGTGGAACTGAGCCATTTTACCCTGATACACAGAGAGTGCTGGGGGTGGCAGGGGTCTGACTGACAGAACACGCAGAGCTGCGAGGAGACACACAACATATGTGGTACTATAGCACAGCATCTCTGGGATGCCTGCATTCGCTTCTGTCTCCTGCCCTTCCTTGACCCATTCAAAATGTCAGGCAAAGCAAAGGAACCAAATTCTGGAGTAGCCAGTTTATTTTTGAAAAAGAACTAGTGGTTAAAAAAAAATATATTTAAAAAAAAAAGAATTAGTTAGTACCCATCAGATTTTGGCAGCAAAACAGAATTTCTACCACCATAAATCAATTCATTGCAAGTATGAACAGAAATATATTGAAATCAATACCTTATTAAAAAAATAAAGTACACAGGAAATTTCTAATAATCCTTGTAAGCAATCTAGTACATGTCTGGTCAGGCTGCATGATTGTGGGGAGAGTACTTCTAATGTTAACATATAATGCAAACTTAGCAAAAATCCATGGTTTGAGTTTCTAGATCCAACCATTCGAGTCCAGAACACACCACGTTTGTGCTGCATGGCACGAGGCGGAGGTGGGTTTACTGCACAGGCAGCACTCGGAGCAGCAGTGGGGTTCAATTTGCTTTGACTTGTGAGCAAGCTGTGGCAACAACCCTTCTTCTCTTTGAGGGTTTTCTTCTGATCATCTGGGAATGAACATTCCTTCTGCACTCGGGGACAGTCCTGAAAAAGTGTCCAGAAGACATCTCTGGTCCTTTCCCAGGCATTTCAAAGGGTGGCCATATTGTCCCCACACTGACAGGAGACTTTCCAGTGCCCATCTCTGACAAGCTCTGTGGTCATCCCGGCAGTGGACAGCCTGGCAGAGTATGAACCATGGTGGTCTTGCAAAGTTGCCTTCTCTGGACTTTGTCACCCGCGGAAGCGATATATCTGCCATAATCACCACTGCCTGTAACAAGTTCAGCAACATTAACGGCACTGTCCCTACACTCGAACCTGGAGTAATCAACACCGTCCTCCCCCCTCCCTGATTGTGGCTTCTTGTGTTTTTAACAGCATCACCTGCACAGATAGCATCTCCATGATACTCGTAAGTCATGGAGCTGCAGAACAGTTTGGACACGCACTGCCCTAAATGAGTCTGGCTCTGAACAAGTCTGCATACTTTTAGCAAAACCTCTGTGCAAAAATATTTACAAGTTCAAGATTTCTCCACCGAGATCACAAGTCTAACAGCATCTCTGCTAAGCTTCAGCTTACAATAGTAGAAGTAACAGACAAACAAAAGAAAAACATTTTCCAGGCTCCACCAAGCACTTGAGAAAGGTGCTTAAAAAGAACTGTGATGGGGATACCTATGTACACCCCCCCACCCCTTTTATTTCTGCAGGAGCAGTCAACACTCCCCACTCCAAACATCATTCAAAGGTTCTGGTAAGATTACTCTTGCTAACAGTAAGTGTGTTTGCTATTTATTTCTGTTGAAAGTGTTTGCTCCATGAAGTACGATTTATAGTCATAAGGAAACCCACAGCCCAAATCAGCATCCTCTCCACCAAATTTATAACAGACATTCATAAATTATTTAACATTCATATTCAAGCCAAGTTTAATTACAGAAGAGCAACATCCAGCAACACTAAGGCACACCATTAAAGCGAGCTGTTAACACTCCCTCAACTGTACTGCGGTGACTACACTGGTGTCAAGCTATTCAAAATCACCAGTCCTTCTAATTTCCTCAGGTAGATGTTTCCTACTCTGATTCATGAATATTAAGTAAAACAGGACACTTAGAAATAAAAATAAGAGTGTTGAGACCACTGAAATTCAAGCAATCTCTGCAACAGCCTTTCAAAACACCAAATGCACATCCCACAGCCACCCTGCAATGTCTTCTCAGCCAGTGGTAAAGCCCTTCCCTGCTGCTCTCCAGTCGCCCTTGTGTAGTTGTGTGAGTCAAAAGAAGCAAAGCATGGGTCAGGTCCCCAGAGTTACTCCCGGTATTTAAAACACCCCAATTTGAATGCATCGGTCCAGTGAAAAGATCTGGCTTACCTTTGTAAAAGTTTCACCTTCTTAAATGTGCAAGTGGTATAGTCCCTGACTTGCCCCACAAACACCAATGTGTGCAACACCTTCCTCACAACCCACCAGCATTTGCATCATTGTGAAGCTTACTTCTTTACTGCTCAGGTACTCAAAAGGAAGGGATGATGGAATTAGGATGTATATCCCATACATGACCCATGGCAACTTTGGAACCTTACTGCTTCCAATACTGTTTCTTCCATAATGCATATATTGAATGTCCTGGCACACCGTGTAATAACTTCCCCCACTAAAGTGACTGCTCACTTAATGATAACAACCTAAGGCTGGAAACTCCCAAAGTGCAATTGTTAACAATATCTCCCTTGTAAAATAGCAATCACCATCCATTCGTCCTGCGTCAGAGAGACTCTAGACTTTTGCAAGGACATGGCCTTGAGCATACTGCCAAGTGATTTGATCCCAGCCCTCGCTGCTCACTTCACAGATGCAGGAGCTGTTCTCTGCTGCACGCAGCTGGTTAGCGAGTGCCTGAAGCACCTGGAGATTTTCAGGCACTTGTCTGAACCTGTGATGGTCTCATTCTCATTGCTGTGAGGCTGGCTGCTGGGATACTTGTTGCAGTTCTTACAAATGCAAATGAAATTACAACTTGCCTTCTGAAGCAGACATGAGAACTCCACCTCTCAGGATCTGTGCACCATCAATGCTCCTTGCATTAGTGAAAAGGACAGGGTTTAAAAACAAAGGTAAGAACTGCTGTTGGAGTTAAAAAACAAAACAGCGCAGAAAAGGAGCATCTGTGACACTGATGTTCAGACAATCCTGGGAATCCAATTCCAAGCTCCTGTCATTTGCTAAGTTCAGTGCCAACAATTTGTTTGTGAGCTATAAAAGCCCTACCTAAATCAGCGCACAAGATACCAATGCACAGACACAAGCTACCGCATGATGTGCAGCAAAATTGCGTACACTACTGCCTCACAAAGTTAACATACTCGTGACGAAAAAAGTTCTGATGCTAAAGCTTGAGCTACACCACACACTGCGGAGCACCTGCAGCCACTGCAGCACAACACTGACCTGTGGCCACCACTTTCCCCAGTTTGAATTCTTAGAAGCAGAGCACAGAATATTATTACTTATGGTGGAAAATGAAAAGGAAAGTGCGTATTTTCCTCCAAACCCCAAATAATAAAAAAATTACCTTTCTGTTCATAAACATATTCTTTCATAGACATAGCTTAATACTTCTTTGAGGAGACATACTGTATGATTATAGAATAATCTCTATAATAGTAACAACGTTTATAAATACAGGAACACTACCTCACGTAACAGCTAGTTTATTCAGTAGCTCTCTCATCTAAACCCTGTTATAAAAAGTATACCTAAAAAGTAGTTTAATTTTATTCTGTAACTGCATAAGCAAAAACTTCAAGAAAAAACTGCTATGACTAATTGAAATACAGGTTGTAAATTAAAAATACCCTGTCTATCCAAGACTGTGCGGAATTGATGAAAGAGAGCAGCTGAAATCTCGTTCACTCTAATTGCCAAGATACTCCAGGGTTCTACTTAATTTATAGCTTCTTAATTCTCCTTTTACATTAAGGGTTAGAGAAAGTTTCAAGATAAGTGTAAATGCTCAAAGTCATATTCACAGATCCACAGACTTAATCCTCAAATTCAGCCAACAATAGCAATCACAGTAAGTGAAGAAATGAAAAAAAAGTAAGAGGACCATTTTTTAAAAGTATGATCTCTAGAATATAACAGCCAAGTCACATCAGAGGAAAGGACCATCCTCAGACCCTGTGATACTAGTTTGTCACATTAGTATTAATAAAAAGACGAGAACACAGACCTCTATGCCCAAAGCTTGACCCTCAAATTGGAAATCCCATGAACTCTGGATAATCTAATCAAACTAAAATGCATACCCAAACCTCTCTGTCAGTCCCTAGCTGGCTTACTTTCAAGCTTACTTGCTTGAATGACTGTCACCAACTAGGAGGTGGCCTAATCCAAAGCCTATCATACTCGACAGAGAAGCACTGACTAGCAAGTGCCTTCAGTGGCTTTGGGCCAACTAAACAGTGCGAGACTCAACAGAGAAGAGAATGTAGCAGAACATTTAAAGGACAAGCTCAAGCTACAACATGATGCCATATATATGAAATATGTGAAATGTATATAAAATACACATCTAGACATAAAGAGCATGTAAATGATTTTGCATAAATAAATATATAGACAGAACAAATGAAGAAAGGAGGATGTATGAGCGGTAGCAACAGAAATTCCGCATTTACAACTTATCTCAAAAATAGCTTCAGTTTAAAAGAATATATATCAGCATCCTTGATATAAAAAAATAATATAAATATAATCTGCCAAATGGATTTTACTCTGATGCGTTACTGATGAGATCATTGTCTGCCAAATCATCCACATATTTCATTAGAATAAAGAGCTATAGAAGAAACATGCATTAGTTGATTAATGCAAAAACACAAAAGTTGACTGAGACAGAAGTTCGGTAGCATTATGTTCCTCAATAGAGGAAAGACCATCATTAAAAATTAACATGGTAAATGTCTTGAGCTATTCTGTCAGTGCTTTCTGTCTTCAAGGCATGCTCTTTTCCCCATAGTAGCAAACAGTATTCACACACACAACTTATCACTACTCAGAGGATTTTGCAATGATTTCTGTAATCTTTTTCACCCTGCTGTATCAGCAAAATCATAAGATTTATTTTGCAAAAGATTGTTGTGTCATGCAAAAACATTCTGTTCCTAAAATAAAATTTAATAAGCATAAACAAGGATTCAGCATAGCGCACAAACAAAAATTATCCTGGCTAGTGATGACTTGAGGGTTTATAAGCCTTCCTTTCAACGCAAAATTGTGCAAGTGCTATCTTTAAAAATATGCTTGTAAGTGCAAACATTTACATATTTGCAATATAATTCTAGAAATAGCCAGTTATCACATCTAATCAGATTAGTAGATCAAATTCTACTTGTTAGGAGGGAGTGGAATGACTGCTGGAGTGACTCAGCAGCAGCACTGTCCTGAAATGATACAGAAGCACTGATGTACAGGCAGCAGGAGAAAGGCACCTTGATGTAGGAGCTTGTGGGCATAGTTAAAATGAACATTTATAACTCTTCATTTTCCACAGGTTTCCTTGCCTATGTTCTAGGCATAGATGTTCTAGCATTGCTGCTAGAAGCAGCAATCCTTCTGGTGCAATGTTCAGCAGAAGACCCCTGCCAGGAGGGTTCCCGGAGAACGCTGCTGTCCCAAACCAAGAAAGGGGCATTACAAAAGGACACAAGTAACTCATGAAAATGGAGAATACCTCTGGAGAGGTACACTTGTACCTCTTCAGAGCAATGAAGTTTGCCTTCAAGTAATGGAGAAACTCACGTGCTCAGTCATGAACACAGAAATTTAAAGCAGTACAACCAAAGTGGTTATCACTCCAAATTATCAGCCCTCTCTGAAGTTGCCACCCTGTGCATAAAAACTAGTACTAGTACTGTAAAGCATGTGAAGGTCTTCTATGATGTATTCACACATTTTCTCCCACCATCCTCTGCCTCACTTTCCAAACATTAAAAACCATTTTCAGCACTGTTCAGGTGGGGATTCTAGTACATCTCGCCAAACTAAGGCTACTCAAAAACAACAGCGAGGACGGCACATAAATCGCAACACTTCATGTGCAACATCACCAGTGATTCCCACAACAACTTCCTGGAAAGAAGTGGAAACAACATATGGGATCGGTAACCGTTTCCAGCCATTGAAGCTTAATCTGCCTGTCTTTGTGAGTCAGTATCCCAACTTCACAAAAAATGGGTATGATGCCAAACCAAGACATGTCATGAGGTTTCATTCAATTATTTTCATAAACAGTTTTGATAACATTTCCTGAAAGGCAAGACACAACAAGCAGAATATTATTCACACCAAGTCGCTCTCTTTTCACAACTTAAGCATTTGTAATATTTACTTCCAGCATAAAATGGTGGAACTTTTAAAAACAGATTTCTTTTATGGTGAGACCATCTGTTTGCAAATTTCTAAACAGAAGATAATCTTCTTACATTGCCTCTCATGATTGCCTAAAGCTAGCTGAGGCCATTGACAGCTCTAATAGATAAATAAATAAATCAATAAATCACAAGAAATAACGAAAAAACCTAACAACTAATCCAAACTACTGCAGTTTAAAAACAGGCTGAGAAGGTCAAAGGAAGTGTGGATAATTTTACAGTGATAATATCTGAAAGACAGCAGCAAGTCAGTAAACAGACAAGAGATTCTTCTGTTGTATGGCTCAAGCAACTCAGTAAGCAATACCACAACGTACCAGAAGTCACCATAAATAACTCATTTTCATGGTGGTCAGCCAAAACCCGTTAAACTGTGGATTGCGGCATCCCTGAAGGAACCAGGAATAAAAAAGAAAGCTTCTGCTTAGATACAATTATGTTAGCAATCATCAATGATGGGAGCAACCACAGAAGCAGTACATGACATTTTAATGGCAGTTTCATAACAGTCTAAGAATTTTAAAGTTTGCTTGTGTGGCAAAAACTCTTTAATGTCGTGCATGCATTCAAAAAAGAGAACGGTTATCGACCACAAAGTTACTTGCCCCAAGATTAAATTTGATACACTAAGTGTGTGCTATTTGTCAGTGAAGAAAGTAGCTCATACATGTGACACAGCCAAGCTAATTCAGTCTTCTAATAGATAATGTAATCTTAATGGGCAACATATCCTTTCATTACTGTCATTTAATGTGCTTACAAATGCTCCTATCCCCCCTCTCAGACAGATTTTGCCCATCAAGACTGCAGTGCCCTGTTAGGTAATTCAGTACTGGGCAGTAAGATGTTAAACAGTCATTGAAAAACTGTAAATACAAATTGCAAAAAAATAAAGTCTCACAAAGTAAAGAGCAGGCTCCTGAAAAAGTTTGAGTGAAGGCCTCCAGTATGTCAACTCGTTTTTCACAGACTACATACATAAAAGCAGACATACAACCCTCTACTTTGCAATACATAATACTATACATAGGGATAAAAAAACATTCCCAAATTCGAAGCATCAGCAGCAGCCTACTATTAACAGGTGCCTGACTATCTAGAGTACAATGTAGTTATTCTTCTATAACATAAGCGATTTTTCTGAGTCAGGGTAGAACACTCCTTCCCAGTGTGCTGGGTGCCAAGTCCAGCCGACCGCCTCTTGCTCACACTGTACTGAGCAGGTCACAAAACCTTACCCCAGCGCTCCACACCTGACAACTGCTGCCCTGCAACCATGCAGCGAGATGGGCACACTTCTGTTGTTGCATTTGTCACACTCCACAGATTAGTTTAAAAATTGTGGACCAATTTAGGTATTAATAATAGTACATTGTTTGCCTCTAATTACCAGTGTCCACTAAGAGTGCTTAGAGAGAGCATTTAAACCATGGCTACTCTTCAACGCGTTCTCTCCACAACTATACTTCTAATTCCTGCTCTGTTCATTTTAATGCATTATTGTTTCAAAATACAATGCTTCAAAATTGCAAATTACGTCTGGCTCAAGGGCTGATTATGAGAAATACTAGCACTTCTGCCTCTGCGTGAATAACTCTGATAATAATGAGAGATTGATTGAGCTCCAAGAAGTCCAAATGATGAGAAGGGTCAAATTGAACATTTCTATTAGCTTCTTTTGTTAAATCTAACACTTTGCCAGGCCAGAGACAAATACTGCATCTGGTTACCATGATTTTTTCCAACCTACAGAAGTACAATTTAGAAAATGGGTACTGGTCTAAAGGCAGACCTTATAAGAAATGCTAATGAAACATAAAAACCCACCCATTTTACTGGCACTCAAGAGAAGGCCAAAACAAAAAAAAAAGAAAAAAGAAAAGTTACAAGGGAAATTTGCTTCAACACTTTTGTGGCAGAAAAGGAAAAAAAAACCCTCAGTAATACGAAGAGTCTTCAGAACTCCATTTTACAACTGAAACGTTCGCTTGCATATATATGAGCATGGCATGCCTTACGTAAACGTGACCAACAGCAAGAAAATCAATAAAGATGCTCGCTAAGCACATGCAACAGGCAGAGAAATGAGGACTCAAATGTAATACACTGTCTAGTTAGACCAGGAAATTGCAGTAACATTATTCCAACAACTTAGTCTTGCAGCCTTGCAATTACACTGTATAAAATCAGCAAAGGTTAACATATACACACAAAAAGTTAATCAAACTACTGGTAGTTCATCCGGAACCTTCCAAAGATTAAAACTTCCCTACAGATCTCATTACCTAGAAATGTTAATAAGTCAGTCAGCACTTTTTCTGTCAATTACTGAAAATCTTTGTTGATACACGTCTCCTAGAAAATAACCTCTATAGGGTAAATTAAGCAATAGGTGCTGTCTCTATATCTTTAGCCTCATTCACATATTTACATGTACAGGAGGTAGGGAAGGCACAGACATTTTCCAGTAGAGGACAAGACACAACACTGTAGGATCTGTGGGACAAGTCTAACCAAAATATCCTTAAAGCCCAGATGAGCGTGCAGCTGCCATTCTCTTCTCAGAGGACGCCTACAACACCGAACAGCAATTCCCCTTGCTGAGCTGCAGCACCCAAGTGCTGGTGGCTGTAGGTTACAGTTCAGGGTCTCCTGTCCCATTCTGGGTTCCACAGTGCCACCTAAGTCTCTTTGGGGATAAAAAATTAATTTTAATTTAAAAAAAAAAAAAATTAGTGCCAATAGGATACTTTTACAAGGTGCCCTAGAGCACAACTAAATTAAGCTACATTGAGTAGCCTTGAATCTACATTATCATAAAAACAGAGGGCAAAAAATAACAGGTACACTATTTTGAATGTTTGCTACAAAGACAGGGCTAAGGCACATTAGCATGCCACTGCTGGCTTCACATACCTCTGTCTATTCTATCAGCTGATATTCTGCCCTGCGGCATGAAAATTTAGTTTACATACGCAGTATCTTCTGGGTGGAAAATGAAGAGCGCGACTTGGCACTGCAGCAGCACCACCGGAACAAACCACCTCTGGAGCGGATGCAACAAGACTCAGGTGGATCATCGCTGGGAAGTCAGTTTGGCAGCGAGTCCCCACAGCAGCTGGCGCAGGGGCTTGCCCAGAGCTACCTGGAGCCCTGGAGACGCCCGGCATCCTGTAGTTGACAGTACTCAGAGCTTGAGCTGTCTTCATGGTAACTGCAGTTGAAACAACTATATCAATTGTGATTTACACCGCTCGTTATTTCAGGGCCAAGCTGGGAGCTGAGATTTATTTCAGATTGAAAAGGTGTACAAACCAGGACTTGCACTGG
This sequence comes from Aptenodytes patagonicus, assembly GCF_965638725.1. NCBI lineage: Eukaryota > Metazoa > Chordata > Aves > Sphenisciformes > Spheniscidae > Aptenodytes > Aptenodytes patagonicus. Next base: position 156,556,700 of record NC_134950.1, read on the forward strand.
CCTAATTAAAGGAGAGAGATGTGGGGTGGCAAGGCTTTTTTTGTTCCAGCCACCACATAAATAAGCTCCTAGCACAGAAGATCTCAGACTGGGACCAGCCCCATATACCCTGGCATTTTTGTGCTCATTCATACGCGCTCAGACACTATAAGAAGTGAGTGACTAGGCCTATATTTATTTAGAAAACAAGATAGATGATGTTTAAAACAAATCCAATCTTGACATCAAAGATATCCAGCTCCTGAGATGTTCTTCAAATGAGATCAGCTCTGCTCATGCTCTGTGCTACACACAGTATACAGCAATTATCACTGCCATCTTAATATTTCTTCTGAATATATAGCCTAAAATAAATCTTTTAAAAAATACTGATGAAAACGGCACTGAGTCTTCACATTTTGTTTATCTTACACATGCAGTTTTCTTACTTTTGCAGTTATAAAAGGTAAACAGAATTAGCAAAGTGTTTGGAGCTCCACAGATGATATCAGGACTCCTAACAGTTACAGATGATGATACTGTTGTAATCATTACCTGCTCAGCAACATCAGAGAAAAGAAATAACTGTAACTGTGGTGTTAACTGTAACACCACACCCGGAACTCCGGCTTGTGGCAGCATGTTATGCTCCGAATTTCAGGATTTCAGCACTACGGGTTAAAGACAAAGATAGCATCTATATTAACATTGTGAAATATTTAACATTTATTTGTGGTGTGGTGCTGTTGAAATGTGTAATAGCAATTCAGCTTGCATTCTAAATACCTGGCACACCTGGTGTTGAATATGCTAGAAGCACTTGCAATCGGTATAAAAATATACTACTTTCATTATTGTGGTACTCAAAAATGCTGATACAGCTAAGATTCTAGATGCATTTTTGTTATTAAATCCTCTTTTTCAGAACTTTTAGAGCTAAGCTATAAACTTTGTTTCTGATTAGATATTTTCTTACTAAGTACCACCTATAACAGCATAGCAGAAAAAAGGAAATCTACATACATTTTCAGTCATCCATCCACCACCCATCCACCTTCAAACTAAACTCAACAGCAGCATCTGGAAGCAGTAGATAGCATATGTTTTTAGCATACAAATATTTCATATTTCTGCAACACAGGAAACACCACAGGACATCAAAGCCCTTGGAGACACTAGCATGGACAAGGTACTATCCCATTTTTAAAAAGAGAAAACAGTTCCTCTTGAAACCTTAAGCAACTTGCCAAACTCCCGGAGATTTCTGTATTGCAAACACAAACAACATAAGGACTAACTTTCTGCAGATTCCATTGACAAAGCCAGGTCTATGAAGTTAATATATCTACTGAACTAGTTATTTCTAACGGAGAATTTCTCTACCAATACCGCATCACCAACATACTTTCAATGTATAATACAAACCCTTTAAAACAGCCATATCAGTAGTATGCTATTACATTTGTTGAAAATAGTTAAGACCACCAAGTAGTTCCATGAAACCATACTATGTTCTTTTTCCTTTTAGGACTAGGAGCTACAAGACTGACATCAAAAAAAGTCCTGAAAATGTGTTAACACGTGTAAAAACTATGAATTTATCTTCTGCGGAAGCAAACATTTCCAAATTTACTGTTAATCACATCATCAGCTAGCCCAAACGTACACTGTAAAACTAGTTCATGAAGTGAATGCATTCCAGCAGGGTCTATTTTACAAACATCTACAGCCTTTTCTTGCACTCCTGCTTATTGTGAGATTGCACAGAAGCAGTAAAAGTTAATATGCAGTGGAACACTACATTAACTACCGAAATGTTATCGCACATCAAAAAGGTTTACTGCTGCTTTGCAAACATGCTTACCTGAGTGCCATAAAATACTGACATAATGAGTCAGATCTACTGCAGTGCATTGCAATCAGGTCTTTGCACTTGTAATGTAAAAGCAGCTCCTTGATACAAAAGTCATTCTACACAATCTCTAAAAGACATTTTTGTATACGATATACTACAAATTTTGTTAGTATTTTGGAATTAGGTAAATATACACTAAATCCTCAGTAACTGGACAAATTGCTAAGAACAGAATATACACACCGTTATTTTGTACTTGAGCACAAAGACACGGTCTGAAGAAATCTTTGAGCTGCAGATCATTGAAAGCCTGGAAGACAGATCTGGGAAGAACTGCTATACGGTTACCCTGTTCTGGTACCCCACCCTTGGCAGCTACTACTGACCACTGTCAGAGATAAAGCATTGGGGTACAGGGACTTACCGGGTATCAGTCAGCTCTGTGTGACTGTATTCTTATGTTCTTACATTAAACTCTAGAGAATCTACTGAACATGGAAGGAATTAAAAATAATACTTTCTCCCCCTCCAAAAGTAATATAAACCTCCTTCTTTTGTGACTGGCTGAACTACAAATGCCTGAGGTTTTACTTGATATCTGTACTTTGAGATGAAAAGTATCAGCATTAATACAACACAAATTTTATGTTTTTAATTAAAAACCAGGTGACATTTTCTGGTGTAGCATGGAATAGTAGAAAGGAAGATTTCTGTAGACTGTTTCTTCCTCAGTTCCAAAGAAAATAATCACCTTTTCTAGCTCAGTGGATCATATCAGACACTAGTAGGTATTGTATCAGCCAATCAAGTTTGGTATCCTAATAGTTGCCAGTCCAAGACAATTTAGAGTAAGATGCTTAGAAGCACAGTAAAAATAACCTGTTTACAGATAACTTCTTCCTAAACACTTAGCATGCAATGGGTGGCTCACAGTCGCAAATGCATGCTTAGCTCTTTTATTTCCTGTATTCTTGGAGCTCAAGGAACTGTGGGGGCAGTAAGTCCCTGAGGGTAATCACATATCACAAAAATCCCTTAAAATTTAAACTTTTTGGATGACAATCTTATTGTACACCCACATGGTTTTGCTTCCCGAGAAGGATAAGTACATGTTGATTGATTCAGATTTTTTGTACCAGTGATTATTCAGTGTATCTTGTTCCTATCTCCTCTTACCGAGGACAAATACTTTTCACCAGGAGAGTGGTTAAGCACTGGAACAGGCTGCTGAGAGAGGCTGCTGAGTCTCCATCCTTGGAGATATTTGAAACTCAACTGGGCGTGACACTCAGCAAGCTGATGAAATGTTGAAGCTGGACCACTGTGAGCAGGAGTCGAACCAAGCAGAGATCCCTTCCTGCCTCAATCACTCTAGGAGCGTAGTATTTTCAATATCTCTTCAGTTCCTCCTAATTCTACCTTTTCTTCCCTCCAGAAGAAGTAATCAATGGATTCAAAGTGGGACAAATACTACTTGCATACCCTGCTGGCATTGTGTTTCTAATATTTCCTTCTCTCTTATTCTTTCTACAAAACTTTTGTTCCTCTTATTTTTCCCTGAAACAACAACTTAAAAGCCTAAATAAGCCCTCTGAATGCCTTATACCCACTATTTTCTTCCTACATTCAGGGAAACGCAGGGGCTCACAGACTATTTCTATTCCGGCACATTCTATTCCAGAAATCATACTAGCTTAAACCCATTTTGCTGTTTTCACTGAAGTGTTTTATAACTCTGTCTTTAATGACTATTTCTCTGTACAACAGTAGGACACGTGGAAGTCCTAAAAGGAGGCATCAGCACGCCAATGTAATGTATACCAATGTACAGGTGCTATCAGTAGCAAATTAAATCTCCAAAGAACATTTCCAACACATAATGAAACAAATGTCATTAATAGAGCTTTTCATCTAACAGATCCTTCATGTCTCAGGGCAGTATTTATTTACCATACTTTGTTAGGGACTAGCACACTGCCTAGTTAGTCTTCAATTATCACATCAGGTGGAGGAAAAAATCCTATTTCTATACGAGCTAAAACTGAAATTGACTTTGAATCTCTGAACTGTCAACAAATTCTTCTCTGAAAAGGCTTGTTTTGCAGAGATTATAAAGTAGGTGTCATCCTTGACACTTGCGTTCTATATTAATCTGGCAGGCCTGGAAGAGAAGCGCCGCAGAACGCTGGGCAGGATGGCGGAGGGCTCAGCTGTCACGGCGCCTGCCTCCCTCGCTTGCTTTGCAGGCAGAGACAGTGCTGTAGGTTCTCAATTTAAACTCGCTGACAAGCAAAGGAAGAATACTGGGAGAATATGTTAGCAGCCACTATGAACTCGTCTCTAGTAACAGGTCATCCTGACACTTATTTCTGGATGTTAGAAACAAAAGCCCTGATTCTATTCAAATTAAAAAAAAACCACATACGATATATCCCCATCAGATTTACAAGTTCAAGATTTACCCCGGGAAAATCCAGTGTTAAGAATACATAGAGCAAAGCCCTGCCTTCCGTCAGAATGACAAACTAGAAAGCTGCATATGATTAAGTTAATCTCTCACTTCAAATCTCCCTCGCAGAATCGCATACCACCGCTTTCTGTGTTTTGTTTAAAAGTCACAGAGTTTACTAACCACTTAATGAAGCCGCATTCCTTAAATCCCTGGCAGATTATGTGAAGTTGTTTGGTTTAGAAACATGAATTTGCCATTCCACTGCCCCCCACCCCAATGACATCTTAGTCAAAAACCGGTGTGTTTGGGGCTGCAGGCAATGAAACACAGGTTTCCTCAAAACAACTGATTCCACCAAGCAGAAGAAAACAGGAAGGTGAAAAAGTGCGGAGAGGAAGGAAGGAGCATGGCTTGCCTTTCCAAAAAAGAAAAGCTATTTTCAATTGAGCTTATCTCTTTCAGTCCCTTATTTACTTTTAATTGGAAAGAAGGAAGTGAAGAATATGAAAAGGCTTTGAAAGACATTTATAAGAGTCCTGGATAATTGTCTGCATCAAAGATGACAATTTGCTGCATGGCTGATTTCATTTAAAAGGCTTTTCTGATTCTGTGTGTCCCAGTGGCCAGCTGAAACTTTGAAAACGGATCAGGACAAAGTAGCCCTGAGCAGCGCAGGGCAAGAAGGTGCCATTAGCAGTATCCAGGATGAGGACTATGCTCCTCCTCGGAAGCTTGAAAACGTACCGTGTGTAGACCCTGCATCTAGGATTGTAGCGGGCTGCACATTTGCTAGCTGGTGGCAGAAGAGGGGAAGCAGATGAGGACTTCATGATAGTCATGCCAGCTGGTTCACAGTAGTAGCAGGCAAAAACCAGAGTGCAAATGGCCCCAGATTCCATTTACCTGAGCAGCGACCCAGCTCAGCGTTTCTGATGAAAGTCTCAGCCCAAGCACCGCAAGCTGTCGGCGACGTTCTCAGATGAGCATTAGCAAGCCCAGGCGCAATTCAGTGTGCAAGCAACAAGCTTCCAAATTTGAAATGATACAGCCGACAGGTGTTTAAGCAATAACCTCCTCCTCTATGTTCTAAGGCTCAAGATTTATGGTGTTTTGTGCCATGAGCAGAGCGCTAAAGAAAAAAAAAAAATTTCCAACTTTCGGAGCTTGTTCCCATGTTTTCTATTAAGTCCATACATCAGTGTCATTCACCAATACGAAGTCCTATTAGTCATGCTTCCAAGGAAAATGCCATTATTGCTGCTTCTTAAGCTACTGAATGATGAAAATTAGACCACAGATTTTATTTTATCGAGTTTGAGGTATTTGCCAGTCCTGTTGATTAGGGTATAATTCAACAGTATTTTACACAACTCAGATACCTTTTTGTCGTGTGACTGCTTAGAAGTCTGAAGGTTGTTATTAAATGAAAGAGAAAGAAGGTAATTACTAAATCAATGGTATAACCCTTGTGATTTGCTTTTCATCTCCTCACAGACATTACGATGAGAAAACTCAAATGAAAATCAGAGTAGGCGATACAAGGAAGTCATGCAACAAGCAACAGTAATCCATGCAGGTTATTCTCCCAAATGCCCAGTCAGAGGTCTCAGATGGCTAATGTGGTTGAAATGTGTAATTCAAAGCTACAAATAATATGTTTATGAATCTGGACATGTCCAGTGCACCTTGGAAGCAGCTGCTGGGGGGGGGGGGGGGGGGGGGGAGGCAACGCTATATCTGATTTCAGCCAAACAAGGTTGCAAACTAAATTATCTATTTCCTCTCACAGAACTGGAAGATGCAACACTGCAAAGCTTCCAGTAATCATTTTAAATGCAATTAAATCTAATTTGGATTAGATTTTAATGGTAATCTGGGAATATTACATTTGCATTGGCTATCCAGTGCATTGATTTACCCACCTGTATGCTACAACAGTAGGAGGAGTTAAATTAAAGTTAAAAAGAGAGGAATTAAAGATCAGTTACCATACGTTACAGCTTTACACTTCCATCAACATTACAGGCCAGATCTTGAAATATACAGTCTCCAGTACTAAAAACACCTATGCACATGATTAATTTTAAGCATACTGTCTCGTTCCATGAACTTCAACACACAGTGCTTATGTAACCCATTGAAAAGCTGTGTTTATGTGGGACTGAGGTATTAATTCCTACAGTAGAAAATTTACTTATTTCATATAACATACTTATCCACAGTTGCTTCAAATTACATTACAACCATTTCATAAACAACCTCCAAAACCAAGGCAGATATTTTCTTGCTTAAACTCGAGGTTAAGTCACAATGTGTATATCCTCCATCTTTTGTTCTCCTGAGCAGTTCCCCACGAAACTCAAACATACCATTTGTTTTTGCAAATCCATTTTTATCCGATCATATCGATGATTACTTGTTTCAGCAGGTTTTTATTATCAGGCAGTGACTGTCCCTCCAATATTTCCAGCAAGACGTGACTACATAGCTTGGCCTCCCTACTCCCCTCCTCCCTTTGGAAACCCAAAGCTGCTTTTTTCCCTCCTTATTCTCAACATCTTGGTAGTTCAGTTTCTTCTAAAGATATTATTCCTCAGATACATCCTATTCTGAGACTGATCACTTGTTGGACATAATTTTTCTATCATAAAACTCTCCAATGAGATTTCTCCTATACAAACTCCTCAGTAAGAGCATGGCTGTCTACTTCCTTGCAAACAAGACAAATTCCACCCAAAAGTGGCATAATCACAGTGATGCCACTGTCTTACAGAACCATGGTTCAGGGATGACCACAGAGGAAAATTATATATGGCTTGAGGAAGCTGGGGAAAGATGTGGAGCTACCACTTCATTTGCTTATCACCTATTAGCTCACCAGTCCAGTCACCCATCTAGAAACTATATCCAAGCTTGTACACCGGGAATAAGCATGAATGAAGTACAGGGATCTTAAGTGATCAGCTGCACCACAGAAGACCATCATTTCATCATCACCCAAAACCTGCAAGTAAGAACAATATCAAATCTCCCTATCTTATGTCCTGAGGGCACCCACTTTCATAAATTAAAATGCCCTGTACATGGCAGGGGCAAGAGGAGGGGAAAAGAAGGCAGCACACACAATTTTTCTCTCTCAGGAGAGGAATGTCAAAGAATTACACAACAGAGAAGCCCATCAAATTAATGTATCCCTACCAGCACTAATTACAGGTGCACTGTTTGAAACTGTGAAGCCTCCTTCTTAAGGCAGCACTACAGGGACTTATTTATCAACTGTTTTTGTCAGGTTGATTTTTATCAAGAAGCAAAATCTCTACTTAAAAATAAACAAAATCAGAGTCAGAAATTAGTAAATATATTTTAGATTGCACTTGGAGAAGCATACAGATTTTTATAAACTTCTGGTGTCAAAACATATATCCACTCAAGCCTTTTTAGTAGGGAAACACAAAAACTAGCAGAACTCCGTATCGGCTTCCCAAAAACTATTTGCTCAACCGGCAGTGGCCATCCAGGCACCCCCTAAATACCAGCAATGGAGAAGAAGAAACTGCACAGCCTTGCATTTGGTATGTGATTACAGCCACAGGACAATGGCACACGATCCTATTGAAGGGATAAGAAAGACAGGAATGATGTAACTATTCAGGTAAAACAAATATGTTCAGGTGTAAGCAAAGCTCTGCAGCACCTGCATCTCCTCCAATAGACCAGTATTTTTGTTCAACACTTTTCTAGGTTAACTTCTGCCCTATATTCATCTGTGAAGAGAAAGAGGCTTCTCAGCCAAATGACAAATTTAAATAAATTATTCTGTTCTGCCCTGAAATGTCAATTTGAAAAAAGAAATACATACATGCTCAGACAGATTTATTTCACAGTGAGAAGGGTGAACTTTCAGACTGTCCACAGCCCAATGTCAGCAAAGGTCCTCTGGAAATAACGGGAGTTGCGCCTGTCAGAGCCACACAGGCTGCACCCTGGTTTTACAGTTCTCCTTCATGGTTACGTCAATCCTCTTTACAATGTTTGATAAAAGCAGTAAAACAATGGAAGTGCTTAAAAGATTTACTTATGATTTCAACCTGCTATCTGAATCATCCAGGGATTTCTTGGAAACGATGACTAGATGCTGAAGGATAAATGTAACCTAGGGTTCTCTAGTGGGAGTTTCCATCTCACAGTACAGTTTAATGAAGTTCCCAGTAGCAAATCCTAAGATTTTAACTGAAGGCAAGGAGAGTTACTTTTATACATCACATAGACTCCACTTTATGAGCTGCCAGTTTGCATATAGGCAGTAAAAATCCCCTTGGCTAAATACAGACATTGGAATAAAGTGTCAGTTAACAGTAATTTCATCCTGCAAGTGTTCTTGCCCATACAACCTAATGAAGAGAGACTATTTTAAGATAAAGGCACTGAAAAGGAAGGAAAAAAGTGAAAAGGGAGAAAAGAATAAGAACTACAAAGAAATCACAGTGTTACACAGAACCAAAACATCCAATTATGCTTTGATCATGGCTTGAATTTTAAATGTTACTGTCATCATTATTTTCTATCGCACAACTTCTTTCAGTGATTACTTGATATCTATGATATATGTCAGATGTACAGAAAAACAAAGCATGTTATAGGCAGAAGTAGTAGCTTATCTTGCAGACATAATAAAGCCCATCTCTCAAACATTATTGAGAAGACTGTCAACAAAGCAAATCAAGCACCGAGTGGAAATGAGGCATAATGCTTAATTCCCTCAATCAGCATTTTCCTGCTTGCCAGGAGCACCTCTCTTGGGTGGGCTGACAAGGTGCAAGCTAATTTACAGATCCAGGAGGAGTCAACTGCATCCGGATAGCACTGCTCCCACGTTAATTAAGAGAAGACTGAAAAGTAAAGTTCACTCAGAAATGGTAGTGAGGGAAAAAAATAACTCAAGGAAACGTTGACTGTTATGAAGAGCAAACAACAAAGTAATCATCAGATGTTCCTATCCGTCAAATTACTGTTGTTTCCAGATTAAAGATTTCAGAAGTGTTACATCGAGCATACAGACAAGGTTACTTCCTATTTAGCTGGGAGTGCCTGATTAAAAATGGCATTAATTTCCACTTTTGCACTTGGTTCCATCTAGAGCTTTCAAAGCTGCACGGAAACACCAGACATCAGACTCTAAGGCTGGAGGGCAGAGAGGAGCCAGCGAGCCCTGCACTGAGCCGGCTCTCTGGAACATGAAGGCTCCTCTCTTTGGATGGAACCCTCTGCAAGTCAGCCCTTTGCCTGTGTACCAAAGCTTGCAAGATGAAGCAGCTATCTCACAGGTCCTCTGGGTACCAGGAATGTTACACAGGAGGAAACTGAGGACCAAGGAGCTGCCCAAGCTTTCTAGATGCTGTAAACACTTTCTGACTGAACTCAGGAGATAGCACTCATGGTGTCCAATAACTAGTTACAGTCCACAGAATTTATCATGTATAATTTACCTCGATTTTGCCTGCTGCAGAAAAACGGCAAAGACTGCAGAAGAAAACCAGTCAACATTTCGTATCTCTAACCTTCCACCCTCCCCCAGCGCGAGGTGCAACTCTCAGCTCCAGGCTTCAATTTAGGCAGAAGATGAGGGCTTCCCCATGGGACTTGCAGGGAACCAGGCTGAAGTGCTCTCTTCCTGTCTGAAGTGTGGGACTATTTCCAATGACTCTTTTGGTATTCTGTGGCATATGCTAACAACCTAATATTGTTTTGTGTTTTCTAAACACATTTTGTAACTAATATTTTCTAATTAACTAGTTTTACTACTAACTAATTTTGTAATATGATTCACAGACACAAAACAACTCTCAAGAACCTATGCAGTTACAACATAGATTCAATTAATGTTTTACAGGATAAAGAAGGTAACAGGATGAAAGGTAACTGCAGCTCCACTTACACGTTTTCAGAGCAGAATCACTGTTAATAAATCTTTAAAATAATACCGGTATTTCACTTCAAAATTAAATAATGAATCACTGCATATACAAAAGAAAACAAACACTGCCTTAATATTGTTTTTTCTTGCAAATATATTTATTTACTCTAGCTAGCTAAAAGAAAGACTGATTTTCTTGCCCTCTCACCCCTTCCCACAAGTGATCAAAGCTGTTTGTCATGTTTCACCATTTACCCAGAACAGCAGGGTGTCCCTCAGCAGACTGCTCCTTTCAGATCACTTATGTCTGCTGGAGAGACAACTCCTTTCAAAAATACTCAATGCTTGGTAAAAATCAGGTCTTTCACTGACCCCTTCTCCAGACTGTGGGTTCTCAGAGCACACAACCTTATTTAGATCCTGTTTTCCTTGAGAGGACCATGCTGTTTTTCAATCTCAAACTGATTCATCTCTTTCACATCATGCCTCCATGATACCAAACAGTCTTAATAGTAAAGCAAAGACACTCATTTAGTAACACATAAGCTTTGGGTACAGTATTAGGAACAGCACGGTTTAAGAAAAAAACAAAATCCAAAATTGTTTGACCTGCCAAAGGATATGTGCACTACTTAGACATCACCAAAGACTCTTTCCAAGACCAAGCAGTTTGGTGCTTAAAACCTTTTTTTCCTTTGCAGCCCCTTTAGCCTGCCAGCCACCTCCTCCTCTTCCATTCTGAGCTGCTTCCCTTCCATGACACCACTCATAGGCTCAAAAACTGAGATCAGCCTATATACATCATGCATATATTTGTATAGTAAAATACGGCCTCAGCAAACAATCACAATAAAAATGAATAACTAAAAGATAAAATTTCATTTTATAATTCATTCTTACATTTGATTGCAAAGCACCTACCTGAACATGTCTCCTAAGCCTTTCAGCATTCCTTTCTTTGCCTTAATTTTATCCTTCTCTTTATCTCGATCTTTCTTCTTTTCCTTTCCAGCCTTTTTTCTGTCGCCTTTATCTTGGCTTCCATTCATCTGTCTCTCCAATGAGTGGGATGGCTGGTCACTTGCTGTGGACACAGATTCTCTACCAGATCTTGAGCTTTCCTCTGTGTCTTCCTCCACTGAAAGCACATATTAAGAAAAATCAGTGGGATAAGAACAAACAACAAGGGCAGGCTTTTTGGTGTATTGCATAATGTATTTTGAAGCAGGATATATGCACAACCACAAAATATTCTTTTTTTTTTTTTAAATCAGCATCTGCTTATGTGGGGGTTTCCTGGAATGTTCATTTGTACTATTAAACTCCTAAAAGCAAGGAATCCACCTTTGCAGAACACTCTGCAAAACATGATTCGTGCTTTGTGGGTACTCTGAATAATGTATGGATTAATAAAGAGGATTAGCAAAGTGATGTTAATTGGCACATTTTGTTTCGGTATCTAAATCAGTTGAGGAGAGCTTTAGAAATATCTGCAAGAAGAAAGAACAGCAGTGCAGCATGCCCTGTCAGTAAATTCTTAGTAATACTCTCATAAAAATATGAAAGTCATTAAGGACCATTAACCCTCAATACAAGGCTTAGTAGACTTTTTCTTCTGCTGCAAGTAACATCATGGTTTTGTCACACTACTTCATTTCCTGGAGCAGTTTAAAACACATCATGCACCATGATTTTTATTCTTGGTTTTATTCTTGGTTGAGATGGGGCAGCCTGGGAGGTTCGGGTGGGGAGATTCCATCCAGCAGAACAAGTAAAATCCTTTAAGGGCAGATAACATGTTTCTTCTCTGTTTCTAATCCAAGACCAAGACTCTGAGAATCCTAAAGTATACCCAAGGTTAGATTTAACAGAGCACATGTATTTCAGAAAGTTTGAAAGAAAAATGACCAAAAGAAATAATCCATTCAAAAACTGAAAACTCCCCCAATATCTTAGTGAGAAAGAAATAAAACACTTCAAGCTCGTGGGTCAGAATCCTGCAATCATTTTGACTTAACTTAAAGCCAAGTCCAAAAATTACACTGCATGGCTGGTGAAGCTGTGACCTTCCAGGTGCTCTAACATTTTATATCATCACATTATAAGTAGGGCTACACGATCTCCCAATTTCCAACAGACAGCGCAAAGCAGCAATTATGATCACAGATGCATACTTTGCGCTGCCTCTTGTAGCTCTAATGAATACAAAGGCTCCAAACAATTTTTGGCAGTAGAAGTTGAAAAATACAGTTTTGCTTTATATATACAGTCTATGGAAAAGAAAATTTTTTTGTACTCAATAGATTTGGAAATGGCCGTGGCTTATAGAAGGAAAAAAGAATAATGTTTTAGTTTAGCATATGTTTATTACTACTTCTTCTTATTCCTACTAATATTATTGTTTCTAGACCTCCAAGACTCTTCTACAGCCAATAGAAGTGTGTAATTCTTTAGAAATTTCTCATACATAGACTACGGTAGAATATAAACTTGTTTTTCTTAGTCATCATTCATATTCACCATACAAGTAATTGAACCTGAAAAGTCTACAGATCACTGACTGAAAGCCATTCAATATTGTCTCTTCTCTCTCTCAGATACTTGCCTGCAAAATACTGTTTATTCATTAATATTACAATACACAGACCTATCCAATAGACTTAGTACTTATTCACTGAGTATCCCAAGATTTCTATAAATATTCTCCAACCCTGGAAGTTCACATAAACATATTTCAAGAAAAACATACCACGTCAGATAAATCTCAACATTAATAACTATTTTTGTATCTCAACTAGTACTCTGAAGTACAAAAAAAAAAGAAAAATAAAAAGGACAGGTGTTAGCATTTCATGTTAACTTGTCTTCAGGACCGCTATGAGTTAAGCAGATGATACAGTTTCTCAATTGTAGGCACAGTTTTAATATTCGGATAATTGTATTTTAGGAAATTAATAGGCCTGTCCTATACATGCTCCGTACTAGCTGTACTTGTACTTTTTTTGGTCACAGTGTTTCTTAATCAATGTCTGGGATGATATTTAGTTATTATTAAGGAATACCACTTTGGAATAGAGATGCTAATTTTTTGCATGTTAATTTATAGCTACAATCTGTTCCAGTTAAAACCAACTAGACATTTAAAAGCTTGTACTTGCAAATGAATATAATTAGTAAAAAAATGCATTAAATTTCTGACAAATTCTGAAGTCAAATGTTTACTTGGTACCTCATTGCTAGAATTTTAAAGATGAATCCATTTTGACCTATGGTTGTTCATATTCATATAACAATACATTACATTAATGTTAAATATGTATTAAGTGTACTGTGCTATGCTGAGTTGCTGAACAACTTCTCATAACAATACTTCCTCTTATTATTTATTGTGCATATTCTATGGAGATAATATTGCCTCCTTTCCACACTTGTGCTGCAATAAATATTTGTCTATCATACACACTTTGCTTGCAATTAACTCCGTAGCTTAGACTAAGCCCTGTGAACTAGGATGCCTGTTCTCCGGGAGTAAACTGGTGTCTCTACTGCAGTAAACAGATTTCCAGTTTTCTTAAAAGGACTGAACATGAACAAACTTGTTTCACTTTTATGCAGTACAGTCATTCTGCAATTAACATACACCTAATTACTAGTGTTTAGAACAAATGCAAATGCTGCTCAATTAAAATTCAAGCCCAGGCTACAAATGAAACTTCTAATTTTTGTTAAGTTGCAGTAATGACATTAGGTTACTGCAAAACACAGAATGTATTTGTTTTGGTGCTGTTATTTCTTTCCTTTCCTGCAACCTCCTGCCACCCCATTCAGGATGCTGAAGCCAAAAAGTTAAATTGGAGTATACTTCAAACATCAATTAAACCTGAAAACTAGTGTCATTTCATGAACCACACTGTACTAAGGAGAACTACACAATCAGGTATTATGAAGCTGTTCTCCTAATTAGGCCATAAAATGGAAAAGATGCACATGAGGAATCAAAGCTACTTAATGTGAAGCTATTTTGCCACTAAGCTTCTAGGCCCCTTATTGTGATATTTAATACAGCCCTAGATTCTAGCAATTAAGATTCAGCAAAAGATTAGAAAGCTTTGTCGATCTCTCCCAATCCAAATGCCTTGTTCTCATTCAAGACACTAAAGATAAACAATTTGCTTCCAGTCAGCTATTTCAAGTATTAAGGGGAAAAAAAAAAGCAAGAAAAATTATCTGTAAAAGCTGAACACTCACACCTTTCCACAAATGTTACTTCTTTACAGCCATTAAAACTCACGCATCTTCTCAAATACTTTTAAAAATGTTGTCCCAGAACTGGTCACTGCTATCTGATTTTCATTCTACATTTAGTAATTTAACAGTATGTTGTTCCAAGGACAGCAAGTACATTCAGAAGAGAGTCAGCCCCTTTGCCACATATGCTACCTGTATTTTTATGGCTTTCATATATGGGGTGATGACACGTTAAGAATTCCTCTATACAATTTACTGCAGTGCTATTATTTGCTACTTCAAAGAGGGTCACTGTCTGGGAGAAAGAAGCACTCTTAGCACTGAAACACTTGGAGGAGAAAGGGGAAAAAATTCAAGTAAGACAAATGGATCCAACCTCAAGGGCAAATTGACCACCAACATGTTTGCCTGGGGTTTATAATGAGAGAAAGCCACATTTTAATTTCAAACAATTATGGAATAATTAAATACAATTAAAAAAAACTTAGGCAACGTCGTTATGGCAGCAGTGAGGCATTAGTTACATTAGGACCAGATTGTTAAATTAACTTCTACATATTCGTATGTGCCCAGGCTTTGTCCAGCTAAAGACACCATTTGGTAAAATCTCTGGAACCTGAGGCCACATATAATTTACACGAAGTGGAGCAGACTGCAGTGCTTTCAGTTTTAACACAGGTACAGACATGTTTTCAGAAAGACAGAGCTGAGGACCTAGCATTTTTTGCTGCTCCCAGGCAACATATGGCTGGGCCAGCTCTTAAGCTCCCACGGCCACTGTGAGAAGGAGAAGACCTTGAGGACTGACTTCTGTCCAACCAACTTACTGTATTTGCTTTGCTATTCATCTGCTTCTATTAGCCTGGCTCTGCAAATTTCTGGATTACTTCTTAGATGTTTTATTATAATATATGGAAGCTATTAAAACACAAGTAACTCAACAGAATGCACAGTTCTATGCGCATAGCTAGGTCACACTTTGCTCAGCCCTTCTTCACCATGTGGGATTTGAGAACAGCCTCGCTCTTGCTCTCC
Organism: Aptenodytes patagonicus; assembly: GCF_965638725.1. NCBI lineage: Eukaryota > Metazoa > Chordata > Aves > Sphenisciformes > Spheniscidae > Aptenodytes > Aptenodytes patagonicus. The sequence goes on from NC_134950.1 coordinate 156,572,183, forward strand.
CATGATACTGAGATGGCTCTTGGTCAACCAGTGCTAGACGACTTCATCCATACAGAGAGATGAGGGCAAAGATTCACCCCATGGCATTTTGAATTCAGCCAGAAGGCTTTGTTTCGTTTCCGCTACTCCCATGCAAAGGATACAAAGGCCACCAAATACTTCCTTGCTACTCTCTATGCATTGCATCAACAAGCTCAAAACCCCTTACAGTAATCTCGTAAACCTATACTCACCTAGAAACCATTTCATTACAACAGTTTTGCTATATTTTTGACCAAATGAAGTTAAACCATCTGTAACTTCTGGATAAGCCTTGGCTATCTGATGCCTCAAAACAGGATATTACTATCAGTGGGCTCACGCCAAACAAGGCCTTTTAGAAAAACATGGTCTTATGTCCCAAAAGACCATAAGCATGCAGTCTGGGACAATGATCAGGATCACTACACATTTTCTCATACCTATTCTTCTACTGGCCAGAAATAGATTGACATCCAGCAGCACCAGACCAGCATTTAGCCTCACTGCTGCGTGAAATTGTTAGGTGCTGGAAAAGCGAAGCAGAATTAATTCCGTCTGTAACTACCTTTGAGAAAAGTGACTGGAAAAATGATCTCCCTTTCAGTCATAAAACACTTTTAGAAACAGGCAGATTTTAAAAAAAAAAAGCAAAGAGTTTTAAAAAAATAAAAGAGTGATTACACAAGTAGCTTATAAAAGAATATCAGGCAATGATGCTTATGAAACAGACTTTCTGAAACTAAAAAATTTTTAAAAAAGCAGAGAGTGAAAAATCTCTTTTCAAACCTTTTCTGTTAGCATTCAGGCTAAATATTTTACTACTTCAACCTTCCCACCATCATCTTCATTCATAAACTTCTAACTAGCTGCAGGTTGATTAAAAAAAATTCTGCTGGTGTGTGACAAGTTGAAAGTAGTACAACATGAAGGTTAAAAATTCAATGATTTTAATACAACCCCTGATGGAGGTAATTTACCATTCATACTATTTTCATTCAATACAAGCTGCCATTTTACCAGCCCATTCTTACATAGTTCAATAATGATAAGGTTAGCTTTGAAGTGATTCTTTTATGTTAATGACATTCTCCACATGTTGGGTCATACTTTGGGTTAAAGAACTGAAAATGTAAATGAATGCCCATTAGGGTGGGTAATAGCTGATCATTAATGTTACATTTTATTAGATCTGCCAGCCTTACTCACTCTAATTAAAGGACAGTGATTCCCCCCTCCCCCCAGACAGTACAAATGTACTCTTTCAAAGTTAGATGCACATATTTTTGTAACACAAATTCAGTGGGTTTTTGTCTTTCTGCATATTTTTTTTCTAATTTACATTAGTAAATTAATTAGTTGTCTTACAGAAAATTTTCATAGTAATTTAAGTAAACACATTCCTACCAATCTTATTTCCTTATTTTAGAAAGGAAGGAAGCTGCAGAGTGTTGCAATCTGTTAATGCATATGAAGGGAAAAAGCCTGAAAAAAATTGAAGTTAGTTCTATTCTTTTAAAATCCTAAAATTATCTTCTACTTTTAATCACTTTCTAAAGGAATTAACCTATGTTGTTAACATTCTTTGTGTACAGCAATAGTTTACTTACAAGTTTCCATGCCTTCATCATCATCATCTGCTACAGGTTTATCGTATGATTTGTCTATGGCAGCTCTGAAGCTTTCATTGCAGCCTCGTCCTCGGATAATTCGCGGGCGCGGGCGGTGGAAGGGAATATCACCATTCAGAGTCACCTCAGCAACGGCTGTCTGCAGACTTTCTAATGAGCTGGATTTCTTCAGACCTAATGAAGGCCCAACATCTCTGGTTGGGGAACCTTAGTGATTTGGGGGGGAGGGAAAGTAATTAGAATTAGTATTGAGAACTGCATGCTTGATTATGCATATCCATCCTGAAAGTCTTTGGGGACACACTTAACATTATTCACATCATCTCTCAATAATCTGTAGGGAATTCTCTGCAGATTTGTTGGTCTCAGAAGTGAATGAGTATGTCAAGTCATAGTCAACGAAACCGACAACGTTAGCAATGTCTGGCTTCTCAAATCAGTGAAGAGAGAACAACATCCATTACTATTATTTTAGCAATTTGAATGATAAAGTAATCACGGGGCTTTAAAAACATAGCTCATAAAACCAGCAGAGACACATATCTATCGGCATCAAACAAAACTATTAATTATTTTTGTTTTGATCAGAATATTTCATTTGTACTAGGAACTGATGAACAGAGAGCAGATTACGGGCATGAATCCTATTGTGTTTAGAGTAACAGTCTTGCAAAGCAGCCTGACTTCTGGCTTCAAGGAACATGCCGTTTGCTTTTAATTGAGTTTTAAAGAGTTGCATCAAATTGCTAACAATTTCATAATGAAATGCTTCTGAGAAATATCAGTTGACTTGCTGGAATTTTGTGAAGTTGTTTAAAAATAATCTGTGGAAAGGACCCAATTAGTCAGGCAATACCAGTTATCCAGCTGGAAAAGAAAGGCATTCCTGGCAGTCACCAGTTTGATGTTTGGGCAGCATTACAGCTGGGGCTGAGGGCAGCTCTTATCGCTGCAGCATGTCCAGAGGTGTGCCAAGAAAGCCCCAGACAGCATTCTGCAAAACCTTTTCCCCATCCAGACTTTTCTTCTCAAGGTTGTGGACTAAATGTCTACCCTCTGTTTTTAGATACACACATTCACAGTGCAAATCAGCTGATGATTGCACAATTAGATCTCATATTATAGTTAAAACTGCGAGAAATCTTTCAGGGGAAAAAAAAATCACTGTATTTATTTGAAGTGATTTTATTCAGAAGTGCAGTATAGTCTTGGCCAGATTTTCCATAGGATTTGGGGCTGGAGAGCAAGATGAGGTGGGACATCATCATCGCCACATTTCCTGAAGTTATGAGACCAGAGCCCTCACCTAGAGTATGGAAACCTCACTTTTTCTCTACTCGAAGGGAGCAGAACAGAGAAGAGTCTTGTGGCACCATGGCAGTCCCAGGTAGTGGGTTGTTACTCTGTTGATATCACTATCCTCATCTGACAGAGGCACAGAAAGGTAGCTTTCAAAGCCAGCCAGCACTGAGAGACAGAGCCAAGAACTGAACCCTCAGCAATACCAAACCAATGAACAATATATTTGTAAGCAAGGTCTGGTGTGAATAATGCAATAAAGGAAAAATACATTTTTTAAGTATTTATCTCAGAATACTACAAAGCTCTGGAGTCGATCCCTATTCTGGAAGATATTAGGAGGGAGAAGAAAGACAGGATCTGTCACTGTTCTTTAACAAAGGTATGTGAAGTTAGCTTACATTGTGGAAAACTACTACTACACTACTAAAACCAGCTTCTTTCACTATTCAGTATTGGGTGGGGAGGAAGACGGTTGCTGGACCTACAGAAGGGATGCAGAATAACAGCATGGCGAGTCTCCATGTCGTTTGTTAACTTGGTATGAGATGGAGCAAGGCAGCAAACGCTTTCATTTTCTATTCAGCTAGAAGTCTGAGCAATTAAGTTAAACTGAAATCCCTCAGATCAAATAAATTCAAACAGCAGCTGTCAAAGTATTCCCCTTCAGCTGCCCTACTGATAAGATGAACTTGTAAATAGAAACAAAACAAAAATTCTCTCTCACAGGTCTACACAACTCCTGCACTCTGGTTCGCCCGGAGGTCCGGAGTCCTGCTGCTTGGACCCTCAGCCAGAAATAAACACACCCCAACAAATGAGAAATTTTATCTTGATGAACTCACATCTCCTAGAAGAAGTCACCCTCACTCACACCCGTACTTGTTGGAGGGCCGAGGGTCATGAGGATGGCTGGGGGCACAGTGCAGCTGCTGGGGTGAACAAGAGCAGCCGGCTGGGACAAGGGGGGTTTGATGGCTTCCCAGCTGTGCAAACAAACTGCAGTCCAGGTTCACCAAACTTCTGAACATGGGCTGAAGTCTAAGGCAAGTATTTTTACATAACACTCTCTTTACCAAGTAAAAGAACTCCAATTTAGACAGTGCCCTATAAAACTATCCACTTGCTAGCATATGCCAAAATCTGCTATTCCTCCACTAATGCCTGCAGTACACAAGAAATGAAATTTCATTTTGTTTTTTACTTTTCGAGGTTGTATTTTGTTAAAAACAGTCCATGAGGCAGGAAAAATGAATGCAACATTTTGAAGGAAAAAAAGAGGAAATGGGACAATCATATATAAACCAGCTGTTTGACAGATTCAATTTCATATACAAAAGGAAAGGGTATCCTCTTACATGGCAACTTACTGTAAACTTCCTTATTCCAGATTCTGCTTTGCAACCTTGAAATGAAATGCTCATGTATCTTTTCCTAATTACTGAGTGGCTCTTTTTGTAAACAGTAATTATAAAGAAGGCATTTATGTGCCCATTTATGTTCATAAAGGACGTTAAAAAAATTCCATTTCCTGCCACCCAATACAGATCTTTGTGAGAACTGTATTTATGTAAGCTGTGCTTTCCCAAAGGCAAAGCTAGATGGGTTATGACCTAATGTTCCTTGAGTACTGTAAAACTAATAATGAATTACAGAAATGATAGGAATATTTCTTGAACTTGGGTGGCCATGAACACAAATGTGGACAGGTTGCAGGACTTGAAAGAGGGAAATGTCCTTTCACAAGCAATTTAAGCACTGTGATCATAAAGCTATGTATATTTTAATGCCTTCACTATCTTCTATGGCCACTTCATAGCAAGTCTACTATTTTCAAAATACATAGTTAAGCCTCCCTGTAAATTGAGTGAGTTCAGAATTTACTACTAGAATTCACCAGCCAGGAAGTGAGTTGTTTACCCATAATCCGGTGAGAAACAGCAAACTTTCTTTAAAATTGATTCTGTTTAAAATTTATGAGTCACATCAAAACCTTGTTTTCTAAATACAAAAATGTCAGCATTTTCTTCCAGCCTTTACAGCGCTGGTGGTAATCATCAGAAATGTTATCTGCTCAGAACGAGTTCTACTTCTATTTTGACACCAGAATTTAAAGTAGAAAAAAAGAAGAGAAAAAGACACATCTACCTAAAGCATCTTTATATGACTGAGGGATAAAAGGGATTCTTTTATCGTTTTTAAAATTTGAAGTTTATTAAAATTTTCCTTTCCAACAATTTTATTAACAGCTTTTGAGGTAGATTCATCCCTCTGTGCCACAGCAGTCCTCCTACTGTGACTGCCACCACGATCGCAGCCTCCCCGCACGCTCCGCATACACGCTCAGCCGTATGGCTCTACTCTACATGCCACACACCCCTATCCATCTCTCAAGGGCTTTGTAGGATGCTCACACCACCCCGCCAAGCACAGCCGCTGCCCACCACACATGCATCACCACTCCCTATGTCCCCAGCTGGCCAGCCCTTGGGGACAATGGCCAAGCCTTGCCCTCTAGGCCATGCAACCGCCCTCTGCTCATGCATGACTGTGCTGGCAGTGTGTGCATCTGCTCTCTCATGGCACAGACGGCCCCCACCACATAACTTCACAGCACGTACAGATCCAACAAGACATTTAATACATATAGATCACATGAAGCCTACGTGTTGCTCCCTGCTCCAAGCCCTTTGTTTTTCCCTTGTCCTGACGCTGTTTAACAACTCATTGTGCTTCCACTTCTCTCATCTTATGTTAAGTATTTATACAGTGCCACAAATCCGCTTGGGCGATTTGCAAAGGCAAAAAGCATGGTGTCAAAGGATATATGAAGTTTCCTTCAGTGTTTCCTTCAGTGACTAATTTTAAAGATTATGAATTTTTTTTTTTCCATCAGCACTTTCTTTTAAATTATTTAAAATGACAGTTTTATTTCTTTCTGAAACATTATTTTTATTAACTCTCAGGTTAAATGCTACCAGCAATTGATGCCAAAAACTTCCCTCGATTTGATTAAACCAGTTTTGCAAAGGCACAAAGTCTACTTTCTGAACACTTTCTTAAAGGACATTAGCAGTGAGTTTATTTACTAACATCTGCTCTATTAGATTTGATAAAGTCTTCTATTTCTAGTTCAATTCATACACTAAAAGAGTAACATTTTGGCTGGGGAGAGCAGGGGAGGAATAGAGCAAGCAACTGCATCAAAAATAGTTTAGTTTTAGTTCCATTTAATGAAACAGTTTATTTAAAAAGCACTGTGTAAAAATAAATGAACAAACAAAATTTAAATAAATGGGGTTTGATTTTTTTCCTTTCTTTTTCATTTTCACAATGTGTACATGGAAAAATAATCACCTAGAACTGTAGTATGCCTGAGACTCAATAAATGAGACATGCTCAATTGCTACTGAATATACTTCTAACCTCTAGGATGAACTGTAAACACTGCAAGGATTAGGCACTTCAAGTGAACTATAGAAAGAAAAATAATTAAAAATCTATTATAGTAACTAGGGCTGGTAAGTTCTATACTCTCCTTTTCAGCCAATACTATTAAGTCCAACTTTGACTGTAACAGAGTTTGTTTTTATTTTTTCTAAAGTAAATATATGCTAAAGTTTTCTGGCTTCTAGAGTTCATTAAAATATAGTTCACCACACATTTGAAGCGATTTTTTTCTTAGAACCAGATGATTTTTAAGCCAAACTACAGTAAGTGGTTTGTTTAACAACCACATCCATCTTCAGTAATGGGAGAAATCCAGTGTTTATATACAAAACCTGGTTAAAAGCACGCAAGATAAATAAAATAAAAGTACAGTGAAAGGTGTTTTTCCTTTTTTCCAGCCACTGAGCTTACTGTGTTACAAAATATGTAACTGCTTAGTCCAGATGGTTACGGTCATGCTCTTTCACCCAAGTTGTCTGACTTGTCTCCTTTTTGGAATTTAATCCAGGTGTTACACATAGAGAAAAACTACACTCTATTAATACCACCCTGTATTGATACCACTAAAAACACTATACACTTTTAAAACCTAAGCATCATATTTTACTAAAACACACAGGTTTTACACCATTCTAATCACATCCCATTCAAATAGGCAGCCTAATAAGAAAATGAAAAATAATTAACAATAATTTTGAGTTTGATCTGTTACTCCTTTTTATGGGAATAATGCTCAGCGGTGAAGGCAGTTCCTAAGCACTGATTCTTACCACAACCATTAACACAATTCATACATTCACACTGTGATGGCTTTAATCCTTCAAAACATTCATACATTTTAATTTTGTGTACTCATTCTCAATTTGTAAAGCTGCAAGTCTGTGGCCATATTAAGAGCTAGAAGTTTTAGTTGTTTAAATAAAAATCACAATTTTATCACTTGGTTACTTACAGCTTTTCAGTATTCCTACTCATGTTGTAAAGTGTGGTTAAACAGAGATGCAGTTGTGAATTATTAACTGTAAATTCTGTATGGAATGTCCTACTCCCCAAATCATGCTAAAATAAATAACATTTTCAGGTTAAAAAGGTGAATTGTTCCTAATTAGAGCTAAGTAATGTTATGGTGTCCTCTGGATCTAGCCTAATTAAAATAGCATGCCAAAGGTCAAAAGCTAACATATTAATAAATCATAAAGGTTCATAATTGCAGTTGGTGCATTATTTTAATTACTAATAAAAAATATGCTTTGAAAGCTATTTCTCATTATCATTGTGTGAAATGTTACAATCGATGGTATGTGGAAAAGATTCTATTTACATATTCTTTTGTTCTGTTACGATGCTCGGGTTTCAGCTCCAAAGGCAAATCAACTTGCACTAATAATCTTCAGCTCAACTCACAATATGTATCTGATGACCACTTAAGGCAAAGGTAGCAGTTTTCTAATTAAAATAATTATTTCCAAGCACTGTGTTAGCACTGTAATAGCCAAACCTTCGACTCCTCTACATCATCTCTCTGTGCATTAGAGTTTGAAGCTAGGAGGAGATTTTCCAAGATTTTTTTGAAAGGACAAAAAATCCAAACAACTGTGAATATTTATGAGTTCAAAGTGTAGAAACAGGTGTCTACCTACAGTCACATGTATGACCTGGTTGAACAGACTACCTTAGATACTTCTCTCCATAGAGAATTTTCTTTTTCCGAACGACTTGATTATTCACAACAATAGAAAGCAGCCATGCAAGTACTGGAATATTCATGTTTTCATGCAATTTGACTGGCAGTTCTGTAATTGTGGTAAGCTGCTTTGACCAAGGTTTCTATAGCAACAGCCTTACTGTCAATTCTTACCTGTTTTCTGGTCATCCATTGTACTGAGCTTAGTCTCGTCAGCTACTGTTAAAAGGTAAATGTATAACGGTTAGCCCAGTTAGTGCCCATGCCCCACATGCATCCAACATTCCTTCTGTTTTGCATATTGTTTTTCCAAGTTAGGGAACCTTAGCAATGTCATACTTCATGCAAATAAACTGCAACAGTAAGCAAACATTCTGGGTAGAAATGGCAGCAAACTAGTAACCTTCATGCAATGTCAGTCATGTTCACATCACAGGCAGGTACAATATGTTATTTACACGTTAGCACATCACAACTAGTCAAGACAAGTCAATACCACCAACCTTACTGTCCCCTGAAGAAGTTGGTGAATTAGGGATTGTAGTTAAGATATTCACAATTATTGTAAAGGAACGAATCGTATTATATTTTATTATTCTGAGTAGGGAATTTTGTGTGTTTAAACAATCAAAACTCACTGTTTAAGGTTACTAGAGTCTGCACTTCAGAATCTAAATTCAATGGCAGAAAAACAGATGGGCTTGTTAGCGATTACTTATTCTCAGTTGTTTTATCAGTTAAAATTATTATAGTCGATTGTCTGTCTTAGCTGCTGCTACTTTACAGGGCTTCTGATATAAATATTAAAACTTGGGTCTCAAACAGATGTCAGACTAGCCCCATTTTCTATTTCTGAAGGAACTCTTAAAAAAAAATACTTGCATCTGTAATATCTTAATCAAAATCCATCTACAAAATGAGAGACTACAAAGGATCTTTAAGGCTAATTGCATTATAATCATGAACTGAGAATAATCCTGCCTACCCAGAACCACAGCGTGGTACAGTTTTATGCAGTTATTCTATATGGATTGGTAAATGCACTTTTCACCTCCATTTTAATAAATACTTTTAATGTTTATGTATAACCATATATCCAGAGGGCTACAATATTTAAATGTATGGACATTTACAAGTGGTACAAACAATACACAGGTCACTTGGCCACTCACGTTAAGAATACTTTACTTCCCATCAGTAGACATTACGTGCAGTAATACTGCACATAAACAATGTGTTTGGAATTACAAAATCTATATACTTACAACATGAAAATCAGGTTCAAATAAAACAATTGAAAAAATATCACTCACTACCTAGATCCATGCTTTTGGATTTTCGTGTTTTAACAAACTCCAACTGACTGGCATCTGAAAATTGCTTTGTACGCTTTTCTGACATGCTCTGGCGTCCAAAACCCTCTCGCTGGAAGGCAAGCACTGGATCAACATCTGGACTAAGAGTGCTGTAGGAAGGGAAAAAAATCATGCGAACATTTATCAAGATCACGCAACCTTTCACTCTGCAGAGAAAAGCATTTATTTAGCACGTGACTTCCACCAAAGATAAAGTGCACATTTTTAAATAAACCACTGCAAGTAGTCAGTTACACACACACGATGGATTTGTTTTACTGCATCGAGCAATTCTAGTTAAAAAGTATCAAGAATTTCACTTATGAGCTTTAATGAAAGATATACGTATCTGGTGCACTATACATATACTATCAGAATGTACAGCCCCAACACAGGAATAATTTGAGGGAGAATAAAACAGTTCCTTTCTCTGCATGACAAACAAATATATTCTCCTGATAGCAAATTATCAGATCTTTCTTCATGACAAAATGTTTTTAGTAAAGCATAAATAGAATCTGTCCTGCCTGAAGCCCACAGAGCTTTAAACTTCTTCATTTAAAGACTTTGCATTAAAATTTCTCTCTAAATGTGAAATTGCTTGTACATTTTTCACAGCATCTCCTGGTTTTAACCTGGCTATGACAGACAAACATATTTTTACTCATTACTTCCCTACAGAGCAAGTATTCGCCACAACGGCTCCACCACTAAATCAGAAATGGGGGTAACTGGACTGAGTTTCGGTCTCTTCTGCAAGTTTCTTGCAAGACCTCGGCTGAGTGAGTCAGGTCTTCAGCGAGCAGTGATCGGCATTTCACTATGCTTCATCAGAAGCACGCTGAAGATAGATTTATTAATGTTGGTCAAGTGTTGGCAGAATCATGAATGCAAGAACGCAGGCAAAATTTGGTGTGCAGGCTAAACCCTAGGCTTGCAATGTGTCACCATGGCCACAACACGTGTTGAAAACAATAAAAAATAAAAAAAAAAAAGCAAGATTGCTTATTGCTAATAAACAATATGAAAGGAAATTCACACAAAGATCTTCTGACTCATGCAAAAGGGGAGAGTATTAAGAAGAGCCCGAAGGCAAGCCCAAAGAATTTAGATTTCTACTTCAGCTGGCACAAAAAGAAACCAAAAGCATAAAATACTGAAAAAATTAGTATTTTGCACCATTGTTATCTATCCTATAGGAAAAAGACCTCTCAAAATCCCCCCTTCGATTGTTGTTGTACTTCAAGATAAAAAAAGCTGAATATTTTGTCACTAAGATCTCTAAATAGACTAATTGTCATTCAAAATATTGTATAAATACATGTTACTGTTCAGTAACATGTTTCAAAAGAATTATTTTCTACTTTAAGGGCTAAGTATAATACACATCTCATACCTAGTGAGAAACAGGCAAATAGTGAATTTCTGCAGAAACCAACTTATACTTTTAAATTCTGTAACATGCACACGTTTATGTATGCCATGTACTATCATTTATAGAAGCATCTTTGATCAAGAAACACCTGGGTATTAGGCACAACAGTGAAGAGAGGTAAGGAAAAGTGTCCAAAGGCATCAAGTACTATAAAGGATGAAAATCACTATCCACATTACCCGGCAGCCTAGAAGAAACTCAGTCTAGTAGTGGCAGATTTACAAATAATAAGATATGTGCATGTGACAAGCATATCAGGATCAGAGCTTATACGAATAAAGTCAATGTCAAGTGCCTTTTGACTTTAATGTTTCTGGCTCAGGCTCATAATGTTTTACATTTAATTACTGCAACTATTTCAGAGATGTCTGTACAATTTAGCAACGTTTTGAAGCATATGCTTAAAAGCTCTGATGAATCAGAGCCCGAACTCAAAAATAACTATTAGTCCTCGCATTCACTCCCACAAAATAGGGAAAAAATTATCTCCACATGATAGAAAGATAAAACAGACAAGGCCAATATACATTTCTAGCATTTACAGCAGCACAACACGTAGCTGAGTAAGAACCACCTAAGTCTGAAAACGTCCTCCGAGTGACTCAACTGAACTTACAGCGTTTCAACACCTTTCATAATCAGATCATAAATGACTTTCCCAAGGCCACACAGGAGCTTCTGGCTCACTGCTAGTCAGCCCTGTCTCTGAAGGCCAGAAAAATGTGGTTTTACTAAGTGAGAATTTTCTCTAGCAACATCTGTTAACACAGCTCACGTTAGTTAAAGATGACCGGCTTCATCTTGCCGAACAAAATGTATCCTGTGACACTTTCTTCAAAAAGGGTGAATTTCTAAAACTATTTGTTTTGGCTGTATGCTCCTATTTTCATCTGAGCTTGCTTTGATCCACATATATAAAGCTTCTAATAAAACTGAATATCATTTTCATGTAAATACAGCGTGCACATATATATTCAACTTGAAGTCCTAAGAACAGAGTAAAACTCCAAAGTTAAATAAAACTTGAAAAGGGCACCACAGGTCCCGGAGGGAGCAGTGGGGTCTGGGCATGGCATCAAGCAACCGGGAATCCTGGAGATTGGATCCCAGCGTTTCCACTGACGCTGCCTTTAGGGGCTTTCTCTCTGCTTCCCTTATCTGCCCTTAGCACACCTACCTTCCACACGCACTTATTAGGGGGATTATTACTCCCTGTTTGCATAGTATCCTGAATACTAAAGGCGCTACTTAGCACCAAAAACTACTTGTTCTCTGACATCACGACATCTCATATCTTTTTACAGTACAAATATCTGAGCCCTATGTAGAGTCATCAATTTTCATGTCCTGGTTTATTTCTATTATTAATGACACACGAGCATGTTTTAGTAATTAAGGGAGGCGCAGATCACAGGAGTTTGAATACATGCACGTTGCCTAAAAGTATTCAAAAGCCCCTGTGAAGATCTATAACTGGAAAAGCCAATGAGCACAGAGGAGGAACTAATGCCCCTAAAAATGCCTCATTTTAATATTTTTCAACTACATTAATAAAAGACAGAAGGTGAATTTAGTGCAAGTCATTAAACAATGCCAAATGCAATTTACTATATTCTAGCATACTTAACAAATAAGATTTCTGGAATGACAGCTGATCCTTAAAAGAATGTAACCGTCTTCTGACCCTCGATGTTATTAAAATTCCACTTATTAATCCTGTCTTATTGCCCCTTTGTTTTCATAACATTTTCATCAAGGATTAGGGAGATATTGTGAGGCTGGAAAAGCTTACATTTTCTTCTGTGATTCAGAACAGCTGCCATTCTTGTTTGGATAACCCTTCATCCATATTCCTAGTTCTACCCTTTGTGCCTTCCAGCCAAATCATACAATGCACCTTCGTTTTACAAGTCTTCCTTCATCCATTAGCAGCAGGAAATTAATGCAACAATCTAATTCTACTGCTATTTACTTTTTTACAAATAGAATACATTAGATAGTAAGGCGCTGCACTGATCTATTCTTTTAAGTGCAATTGTATCCGAAGACCTTTACAATTTCTCATAAAGACACACGTTTAAAGGTTTTGAGCGTGATCAATTCTGCAATATCTAATCCCTATTTTCTTTACTGCTACTTTCATTTTCAAAGAAGTATATGAATAGCAAGATACGCTGCAGAAGTAAATGTAAAAGCATCTGCAGGTTTCAAATGGGCTCTTACTTTATGCTGTAGGTTTTTGCTCACATTCGGCTAAAAAAATTCCCTCAGCAATAACCTATTATGTGCAGCCTTGAGTACTATTCTATTTAAATGTCTCAGATTCTCAGCTCTAAAAGCTTTTACAAAAGACAGATGGACTTTTCAAGAGCCCAAATTACAGGTATGACTTGTCCAAGAGAAGAGCTGCAACATTAAAAAAAAACGCAAATGAGGATGAAAAAAATTACCTTTTTATACAATCATGAAAACAGTGCTTAAAATACAGAACTCAATTCCTGGACATAAGATGAAATAAACTAATATAAAGCAAAGAAGAAGCTGACAGGTGCATATCAGCTGGCAGGTGCTATTGCTGTTTTATTAAGATATTGCTGACACATTCGTAACAGGCTCAAGAGACAAGAAAAATAAGAAAATTCATATACTTCACACCATTTGTGGTAATTATCTAGCTTCAAGAAGTGGCAGTGTACAGGGGTGGGCTTTTATTTTGCTATTACTATAGATAATTACAGGACTTGCAAATTAAATCTTAGATCTCTATTAATTGTACTAACTAAGCAATAAACAGTATTTCTTTGCCAGGAACCTAAGCAAGTCAATAATGGAGCTCAATGCATTTCTCATTAAGACTCTTATAGTAAAATGTATAAAAGTAATTAGAGAGTCAACCTAAGATTCACAGAAATTATTTTTACTATAGATTAAACATATAAAGTAAAGTGACTTTCCACAGTTTTAAATGTGGTACTATTACTTTCCATATTTTTAAATGTGGAACTATTACAGTACACTGCCTTTGTATGATAATTACAAATCATACAATGATATGAAAGGTATTTCTTCATGCATAATAAAGAAATCTTAACTAGTTCTTGTTGCACAAGCATTAACACCAGGACAAAACAAAGAGCTGCCTTGACCTCTAAGCGGATTTTAAAATTACCGGACATTATTAGGAAAATCAAGAAAGTATACAGAAGTACTGAAAGCCTCCTAGATATATACTGGAATATAAAAATAAAATCTTTGTTTTATAGACTTAGAAAAATTTACAGCGAGGTTTATAAATTAAAATTTTGAATTTGAATTCTTCTTTCATCTTTCATAAACTCAAGTGTTTAAATTTTGCAAAGTTTTTTTTACAAAAGCTAGCTCAGTTGGCAACTAAATTAATATTAAATCATCAAATTTACACAGCTATATACTGATTTGGTCTTAATAACAATTAGTAACATTTCCACAACTGTGCTTTGACAGAGCACAAAACTGCAACCAGAAGTAGAAAATCTAACACATTATCTGTACAGACTTCCTTCCTGAAACAGGGACAATTACCAGTTTGAAAACAGTGAAATCTAAATGCGATGGAAAAAAAAGATTAATATTAGCAGTAGACAAAAATTAAACTAAAGAAAAAGACGTAACTGCAGTCATCTCTTTTTTCCTTCCTTTCCTTCGAGGGGATCGAGTGCACCCTCAGTAAGTTTGCAGATGACACCAAGTTGGGCGGGAGTGTTGATCTGCTTGAGGGTAGGAAGGCTCTGCAGAGGGACCTGGACAGGCTGGATCGATGGGCCCAGGCCAACTGTATGAGGTTCAACAAGGCCAAGTGCCGGGTCCTGCACTTTGGCCACGACAACCCCATGCAGCGCTACAGGCTTGGGGAAGAGTGGCTGGAAAGCTGCCTGTCGGAAAAGGACCTGGGGGTGCTGGTCGACAGCCGGCTGAACATGAGCCGGCAGTGTGCCCAGGTGGCCAAGAAGGCCAATGGCATCCTGGCCTGTATCAGCAATAGTGTGGCCAGCAGGAGTAGGGAAGTGATCGTGCCCCTGTACTCGGCACTGGTGAGGCCGCACCTCGAATACTGTGTTCAGTTTTGGGCCCCTCACTACAAGAAGGATGTTGAGGTGCTGGAGCGTGTCCAGAGAAGGGCAACGAAGCTGGTGAGGGGTCTGGAGCACAAGTCTTATGAGGAGCGGCTGAGGGAACTGGGGTTGTTTAGTCTGGAGAAAAGGAGGCTGAGGGGAGACCTCATCGCTCTCTACAACCACCTGAAAGGAGGTTGAGCGAGGTGGAGGTCAGTCTCTTCTCCCAAGTAGCAAGCGATAGGACGAGAGGAAACAGCCTCAAGTTGTGGCAGGGGAGGTTTAGATTGGACATGAGGAAAAATTTCTTCACCGAAAAGGTTGTCAAACATTGGGACAGGCTGCCCAGGGAAGTGGTTGAGTCACCATCCCTGGAAGTATTTAAAAAATGTGTAGATGTGGTGCTTAGGGACATGGTTTAATGGTGGACTTGGCAGTGTTAGGTTAACGGTTGGACTCGATGCTTAAAGGTCTTTTCCAACCTAAATGATTCTATGATTCTATCCACTAAACCATGCTCTTACCAGTCTGTTGACTCATTAATTGCAGCTTTAGCCCATCCACCAGCATCAACAGTGCCAAACCCAACATCATCATGGGAACTGGATGACGACTGGTCAGAGAGATGAGGAGGGAGTACCGACAGCCTATCATCTTCAATAATGACAGTGTCGTCTTGGGGCATGTTCACCGTTGGAGACAGCTGATATTTACCTGAACAATGAAAGGGAGAAAAAAACCAAAAACTAAATAATGGCAGAGAGTGCCTTGAATAATATATAATCACAGCTGATAAAATGTCATGTCAAACTGCAATGCTACTGATAAGAGTGACACAACACAGATAATAAAATTAACTACATCTCACTATATACACATCTTCCTATGCAGAGATCTGAAAAGTAATATACACCAGTTGTATCTGTGGCCTACTGCAAGATCACAGAATCACAGAAGGGTTGAGGTTGGAAGGAACCTCTCATCTGGTCCAACCCCCCCGCTCAAGCAGGGACACCTACAGCCAGTTGCCCAGACCCTGACCAAATGGCTTTTGAATATTTCTACTCCACCACATCCCTGGGCAACCTGTGCCAGTGCTCAGTCACACTCACAGTGAAAAAGTGTTTCCTGATGTTCAGAGGGAACCTCCTGTGTTTCTGTCTGTGCCCATTGTCTCAGGTCTTGTCACTAGGAACCACCAAAAAACATATGTCCCAGAAGACAGTATCTTCTCTTGCATCAAATCGTTTGGTAGAAACGAAGAATGAGTTCAACAGGGGCTAAACAGAGCTCTTCACTTCTCCTGATCAATCTTGCCCTCATGAAATTTGAAACTTGTTTGACTGCTATTGGGAACTTGGAACGCTTTAATAATGCCTCCACAAAGGTAAGAATTGTAAAAGGTGATGAGAACTCACAGCTAAAGCTAAACGATTCCAAATTTTCATTGTCTCCTTTAAAAAATAATCTGGAGGCACACATGCAAAATTTGGAAAAAAGAATACCTAATTCTATTACCACCAAATTCAAATAAGTTTTAACACTTGTTAAAATGCTTAAACTAGAGACATCACATACATGAAAGAGACGTAATAAAGACTCAACATTATTCTCTGTTCAGTAGCAGAATTCATTGGGTTAATTTGTGAGAGTAGCAGTTAAAGGATGGTATTTAGAGGATTCTTATAAACTAGTAAAACACTGTTTCCAAGTAAAAACCAGTTTTAATGTGCATATAAATATTATAAACCCACTACCACTACTGCTTTTATAGGGATAAATATATACACATAATTCTATTTTCTAGTAATCATTTCAATGCATATTGTATAACAATTTTCAAACTACTGTATAAAAAGCAGAAGCAACTTTTAAACCTATAGAAAACTTTGTCACCAAAACAGACTAAAAAGCTATAAGGAATATCAGAAGGAATGTTTTCATTGCAATGCTTTGTAACATAACTATGGTTTAAATGGAATAAATCTGTTTTTCAGGATAGATGCATGAGATACAGAGTTGGGAGGATGGGGGTTATATATTATTTGGATGACAGTAGAAATATAGAATTATCACCATTTAAAATTTTAACTTGGAATAAACAGAGGTTACCTCAGTATCTAGAAACATTAAGCTAAAACTTGCTCTAAGGAAAATAAAGATTTGCAAATCTGGATGAAAATCATTTAGTGATCTGAGGCAGTGGCTAATTATGAAGTGTGATTCTTTCATATTAGCGGCACATAATTTTTTATGTGCTAGAGTACCTTTAGAAATATTTTTTCCTCCTGGATATTGATGCTCGACTTAAAAAGGTCTGTCATTTAAAAAGTTTGGTCCTAACTCTCGCTACATGCGACATTATTTCTAATGAATGATCATGACATTACATGAATTTTATTCCTGGAAATGTATTATCTTACTAAAACAATTAGTAAAATTGTCACATATCGTGAGAAGAAAAGCACTAGCTTAATCAACCATTAATCTGACAACAAACTGTGAATTATTCTAAAATTATGATGCACCGCAGTAATAATA
Organism: Aptenodytes patagonicus; assembly: GCF_965638725.1. NCBI lineage: Eukaryota > Metazoa > Chordata > Aves > Sphenisciformes > Spheniscidae > Aptenodytes > Aptenodytes patagonicus. The sequence continues at coordinate 156,589,687 of NC_134950.1, forward strand.
TATAGCAAACCTCATATTTTCGTAACATAAACTGCTTCTATGGACACATCAAATATTTTCACACTTCATTTTCCATGCAGATATGGAAAAATTGTGTTGAATTAGATGAAAAGAATTTTTTCCTCTTTTCTGGAAAGGTTTCAGTTACCATCACTGCCTTTGCATTCAATTATTAAAAAACAAACAAATAATACTTTATGTGTAAAGAGCTAGCTAAAATCATCGCTGCACTAGATAATACATTTTGTATAGCTTTCCAAAGGGGGGAAAACTGGCTTCAAAAGAGATCATTGAAGAAGGCTGAAGAAGTGGCTGGAAGAAAAAGGTACTGCATGGTGAACCTCTTATCACTGTCAAACTGAAATGAATGTGTTCAGTTTGCATAACAGCTGATTCTTTGCCCAGCAATAGCTTCTATGATGGACAGGTTAATGTTTAGCCTGGTAATGTACTTCTTTCCAAACATAATGCCTACAAGACTGTTAACTCTGTAGTTAATAACGTCTCCAAAGAATTGATTGTGAAAAGGTATAACCTTATGGCATTTGGCAGATTGAACTTCCCATTTGAGAGTCTACAGTAATTCAGTAACATTTTTAACTTTTCACTACCCTTCTTTATATCTGACAAGGGTGAAGACTGACATTTTAATAGTTGCTTTGGAATTAAGGAGAAAACCCATCTGACATGCCTATGCTTTTCACTGCAGATGAAGCTAAAAACAGGTGAAAGGCTTCACCTCCAGCAGATGGTTAGACAGACCTCAGCAATGGACTCAATACGTCCTTTGTAGAGGGCTCAGCTGAAGTGGACAGAAAATACCCTTGGAGAAAGCAACTCTGCAAGTGTTGTGAGAAACATTACAAGGAAACATCAAAGAAACTTCAAACCTAGTAATCATCAGTATATTTCACTGATCTACAAATCTAAGACGTTGCTCAAGCTGTCTACAAACCTCTCCAAGACAATAATTTTCCCTCAGGCTAGAAAAGTGCTATAAAATTTAGACTCTGAATACACTTCAAGTCCAGTTTTGCATATATTAATTCAACTTCAGCAAGGTAATCTGTAATAATATGTAGTATTTTGGACGGTGTAATAAGGAAGGGAAAACATTCTCCCTTTCAAGTGTGTCTCATCTCAGGACAATGAGGCTCAAATTTCTTGAACAAGTTACCGATCTAAATAAGCGTAGCCTAAGGACAGTACCAAACTATGGGGTAAGAAGGGTTCCCATCTGTGCAGAAAAAAAAGTCTCAGAGCTCCAGTACCAAATGGCTGGTCTCCAGGTCTACGAGGACTTTCTGCTTAGAAGGAAAAATATGCCAAACAGCAACACTTCAAACCTATAATAGTACAGACCTACAAGAGGCCAGAAAATAGTTTGGACCTGAATTAAACCACCAACATAAAGCGCTCCAAAAAAACCCTGAGCATACACGGTACATAAAATGTACAACAGGCTTACTCATGAAGAACCCAACTACTCCAGGTCCTTTTAAATCTTGAAAATCCCTGAAGTTTGGTTAATCTGTTTGCTGTAATAACTTGGCTCCCATACTACACTGCATTCTCATGGTACTGTATCTGGCTTAGTTCTTGTGCCTTTGCTATTGCTTTCTCTTTAAAGGAAGGTCTAAGAAATCTGTTGATCACCCTTACAATATGTTCAAAACCAAGTATTACTTTATGTGTGACTCTCATAAGCATTTTGATACATGGGATTCAGACCAATGGTACACTTCAAGCCTCTTCCACAAGTAGAGGGCCTTTCTTATTCTGACATGGCAAGTGATTCCTAACCTGCCTGACCAAGAAATCAGCAACAGCTACTCTGTGATGAAGTATTAACCAAAGTAATAAATAGAGTAATAAATAACAGAAATAATAATAAAAGAAAACAGTGTTGATGATGATAATAATAGTGACAAGACTTCCTACAGGAGGGACACAGAGAATTGTGCAATGAGAAACCAGAATTTCTCCAGATCTTCATTTATTTATTTTTCACTAACAGCATATTTGTCCCCAGCGATATACTGAGTTTTGGCAAAATTTCCCATAGATACTCACATCATCTAATTTTCCAAGCTAAATAAAGATGGGATTGGGAATACATGTGCGGGAAACATCTAAGGACAAAAATGTCTCCACTATATCCAGGCTTTGGATCTCAAGAGAGTGCTCAGATCTGTCAAGACTATTGTAGCAGACCACCACATTCTGATGAGATTCCTGGCTGGTGAACTGCATTCTGCTTGTAAAGGGTTATTTTCATTTCATTGACACACACACTCTACATCTCTAGCTAAATTTTTTTCAGTAGTGCTTCCTCCTGATTCTGTCCTTAGGACAGCAATTATTTATGTAGAGAACAAAGTATTTCCTGTTGTGTAGGAACTATCAAATTTTACAAAGTTCTGGGGGATTCTTCAGGATGACAAGCAGATTCAGCGCAAGCTATTGCTATTCTGTGTACCCCCTGATAAATAACTTCTGTTTAGTCACCTTTAGCAACAAAACCCACCATGTTCACAAAAAAAAAAAATCGGCAACTAGAAGAGAGAGATGAAAGAGGACTTTGTACTAAGCTGTTTGTTGAATAAGAATAATTTATATAGACAGCAGCTATGTATTTGCGTATTGCAAAAAACTCAGGAGCATAATGGATGATATACAAGAACGGTGTATCAGAAGAAAAGACTTGAATTTTTAATCACAGAGCCAAGCAAACCAGCATAACACAGTTGTTATTTTGAATGTACTAACAACATGCAACCTGAAAATATTAAAAATAAATAAACAAACATAAGGGTTTATTATAGCCACCTAATTCTTAGAAGAGAAGACCCAATTTGTATAAATAAAAAAACACCTCATCAAAACAAAAATATCATTCCCTGAATACAGAAAGCAGTATCTCCTCTCCATCAGAAATTTTCAGTGAAATCTTATCAAGTGAAAAAGCATACGAAAATCTATAATAGCAATAATCATCTAGAAAAGTAGATCAACGTAAGAATCGTCAGAAACATTAAAAGATTTATGTAGCCTTTTTGCAGTAAGCAAACATTGTTTTACATAATTTAAATCACATTCTAAAATTGGTATTTTATTCTCACTCGCACAGCAAGGCTTTGACAACCAGTTCTTGCTGTCAGTTATGGATTGAAAGAGTAAGGAAATTGTCTTAAATACCTTTCCTGAAAATTACATTAGATGTATTTAAAAGAAACAAAACTCTCTTAAAAGTTTTGTTCCAACTTTAAGCAATGACTGAAAAGAGCAGGCATTTTCCAGATCGTGAGATTATCAGGTTTGAATAGTCTAACTTAGGAAGGAAGAAAACTCAAAATCCATCAAATTTTATCCAACAGCAAAAGAAGCAGAAAGACCTACTCCTTCACACATGAAATCAAACTGTGACCTCCTCACCACAAGGTACCAAAAGTACTATAAGTTTACATAGCTAAATCCATTGAGGGGTAAATAAAAAGACATCAGGTGATTCAGAGAGCCCGCAAGTCAGAGGGCTCCTCGATACGGGGAGAGCACTCAAGGGAATCAGCACTGCATAAAGCACTCCTTTTGGTTTGTTTTCATGGTCAGGACTGGCATAGGAAGGTACAGACCTCCAGTCTTCCTTAGCCAGATTGTTCTTAGGACTAATCCTCACTTTTAGACCAATTTTCAAGAGAGGAGAAAACACTGGAAGAGTCATTTAACACCACATATACATTCTCAAGAAAATAAAATAAGTTCTGAGTTTTTTCTCATTATCAATGTTAATAGGACAGGAATTCCACTGCATAATAAATGACTGAGTCTTACAAAGTTAGCTACTCTGAAACAAGCAACTGTACCTATCTCTCCCAACAGGTAATAACACCTCTCTCTTGTATGGCACTGCAAGAAAACATGCATGCAATATCACAAAAGATTATAAACACTGCAGTTTTAACTTAGTGGTACTGATTAATTCAGAAAAAATAGCATATTAGAAAACTGACTGCTACCTAAAAACTGTGCTTAAACATGACAGCTCTGTGAAGCTGCCGTGATTGCAGAAAGGAGTGACCCAGTCCTGGCAAGACCAGTTTTCAGTTATGCTTGACTAGATCACATCTACTATGAGGTTCAGGCACAATTTGATTTTCCATGTGCTTCCAACTAAAGCATCAATGGATTTAAGTCACAACCAACCAATTTTCTACATAGTTCCTGGTTTCTGAAAACAATACAGAAAAACAATGATTCAGAGGAAATCAAAACATCAACTTCAGGTTATAAAATACTTACAAAATGCAGGATGGATTTTTTTCCCTACATTGCAGAGGTACCCAAAAGCATTGGATTTTAAGAGCTTTGGAAAGAATTTTTTTCTTTTGTTGAAATATCAGTTACCGGCTACTGTGAAAGGGATCATACCAGACTGATGAACCACTACATCGATTTGGCATGGCAAGTCCTGTGTTTCTTTGATGTGGAAGTAAACTGCTGACACGCATGCACACAGACTCTCTCAGGGTTTCTTCTCCCATCACTGGACAAGGTGTTTAAGCGATAACTCGCTAACACCTATATGAGCTCTATGTGTAAATCCTCTGCAACACTGATGGAAAGAGCAGAAGGTAGTGCTTTGCAAATGTTTTATCTAAAGTCTTGACATCACAAGAACTAGTCCCTTCTACAGGAGAATAGTGCTAAAGACGTCAAATAATTTTATCACTCCTTAAATTTGTCAAGAAATTAATAGGTTTTTTAAATTGTTCTCTTTAAGAGCATATGACTTTGGGTGAAAAGGTTTCATGCTTCCTTGGTTCTCAGGTATACAATTTTTCTTCTGAGCTGCACAAAATGTAATGCAACAGAGCAGAATATGATTTATTTCTAATTACTCTTGCCCAAATGCACAAAAAACAGACAAAAGGCTTAACTGAAGTTAAGTCTTAAACAGCAAATTTGTGGATTTTCAGAGAGTTTAACAACAGTATTGTTCTGCTACCACAAAGAAAAAGCAAACCCCAAAATACAAAAATTTAAAAAAAAAACCCCAACCCCAAACCAGAGTGAAATATATATACAAACTGTTGACTGGAAAAAGCCTAAGTGGTGGACTTTCATTTTCTAAGGCTGAAAATCAGTCTGAAGCAATTAAAAACTATGTTCAGCCTTGCTTCATATCAAGTTTATAGCAGCATCTACTAATATATTCTGTGTGTGTCAAGCACACTAAAAAAAGTCCCAGATTTAATGGCCACGTCTTACATTTAAAACTTGCAACTCAAGCAAGCAATTGTCGCGTCTTCTGTCAGGTGCTATTTTCATCAAGCTGCCTTTTGTGTTTAAATTTGAAAATCCTTTCAAACTAATCCCATCCTAGTCAGTAAATCTGACCACTCCTGTGGCAAGGCAAGTCTTTATTACCTAGCTCTGTACATCAGAAGCTGAACTGCTGCAGAGCAATCACTAATAACCTCATTATCCACTGGGGCCATGCAGATGGTATGGCGCAGAATCTACACGAGGGATGCTTAAAATTAGTTATGAGGTTTTAAAATTGGTGTCCTGCAAAGCAAAAATTCAAACAAATTAATGAAATGCCCTAATAAGCATAAATGGATGCAAGTTTGCCTTATTTATTTTCGTACTTTAGTATGACTGAAACAGAGAAGAAATGCTGAAATTAATTATAAATTCCCATGAGTCACTGACTATCACGCAAAGGAAGACTCAACGTGGAGACTAGACTTACCAATAATTTATTGTCCCAGATCAGACACTGAAAAACCATGTTAAATGTTCCTGTTATTTATTCTATTACCTGCCACGGGATACAAAATTCACTTTATAATGCCATTTGACTTTCTTTCTCACATTAACTATCCAGAAGGCTCGCGTGGAACAATTTTAAGGCACATTTTAAGTTAGTCGGTGCAACCTCCATATTCCCCGATTCCCACATAATACATTAATCGCCCTTCGCTGAAGCACAGAGAGGAATAAAAACACGCCCCGATTAGCAGAGCTGATTTGACTCACCCATTATCCTACTCAGCGCCGCGTTCCTCGTGGGTGACTCGCTGAGACCCTCGATCCCGCTGTAGAGGGAGTGGGAAATCCTCCGTTCCCTGTCGTCCAGCAGAGTCTCTATGGGCAGCTCTGGCCCAGAGGGGCTCCCAGGTGACTCCAACTGCACAGAGAGAGGAAAATTAGCGCCCAGGGTCCATTTAGCAGCATGGGGGAACTGTGACAACTTGCCTAAGGCCTAGACCTGTCTGGGCACCAAATGGGCTAGAACTTCTCACCCTGGACAAATATAATTTGCAATGACAGCTCTGCTTAATGACCAACTTTCTAAGCCACTTTACACTGCACCTCCCATGGCGCCCTGTCAAATTTCAAATCCTTCAGCAGAAAATTGGTGAAAGAAAACCTTGCATTTTGGTGCCTCCTTGTTGGATAATTTCTTAAACAGACAGTTTTGGCTTTTTTCAGTACTATCGGGCAGACAGCTGGGCCATCTTTCCCGCACTGACAGCCTGTCAGAACAAGGCCCCTGTCAGGAGCGCAGAGCAGGAACTCCATTTGGAATTGGGCTGCTGGCACTTTTTGAAGTGGTGCAATTTGCTTTCAAATGTAATCATCATGGAAACCCCCCAGGAAACCTCACCACACATATTAATAACCAATACGCAAACACTCAAACATTTTGTAGTTAGGATGAAAAGAAAAAAAAAAGTCAGACTTCACAGTAACTTTTTTTTTTTTTCCTACTTATGATGAGTTCTTTGCTCTGTCTTTCCTGGCTGCAGGGTACAGAGATCTCGTGTGCTTCATTCAGTCTGGAAGCTTCCCTGATCCCTGGCACTGCTGCAGCATCCAGGCAGGGCCACAAAAACCAGAACTGGCAAGACCTGAGGTGCCCCCTGACCCCAGCCCTCAACCCCCGGAGCTGCCAGGTCCCTGCCCACCACGACTCCAGGCAGGCCTCCCCGGGGCTTTACAAGACAGACAAAGTAGGTGGTGGAAGAAGCGATGGAGTCGGGCTGCTTGGCCACATGCACAGGGGAGAAGACCGCGGGTACGGCCACCTCCCCACCCCAGCTGCTCTCCGTCAGAAGGCTCCCCTGAGCGACTTCCCAGCTCAGCCTTTGTTTGCAGAAGCTGGTCATCCCTTGTTTTTCTGTGTATGCCTCTCAGATTTTTCAAAAAGAGAGGAAAAAGTAGAGTTTTCCTCAGCGAGGCCCAGAGAACCAGAGCACAGTGGACAGAAGCGCCCATGCGAGGCAAACAAAGAAAACAATTTGATATCGTCTAGCTGGGTTTAGCCACGGGCAGCTCCACTGCTGCTGCCAACGCAGCCCCTGGGAGCGAGGAGAATGAGCGCCCATGCACTCACCAGTCAGTTTGGATGCCCAATTTGTCAGTGCCCAGTCACTCACTGCAGAGACAAGAGACTCCCTACACCCTCACCCAGCCCTGGCACCATCCAGCCTTCCTTCCCCTAAAGCTCTTCATTCACCTGAGCTCTAGCACCCTGCTGGTACTCGGTAATGCTACAAAGGAGCTTCGCAGAGACCATTAAACCAATTCACCTAAACAGTGTGAACTGAATCCAGCTCTAAAAAAATATTAAAAAATAGATGCGTTTTGCAGGGTAATCGTATGAACTCACACATCAAAGCATTAGCTGTTCTCACCAACACACCTCTTCATATTGAAGTGTATAGTTAAATGTCAAGAACAATGTCCTTACACAAATCCCGTGGCATATATTTTATATGTATTGAAATACAGCGGGGACCAGATACTGCAACATACTGAGCACACTGCAAACTCTTTGAAGCCACTGGGAACCAGGAATGCTTATTCCACAGGACCAGTCTCTAAACGAGCAAAAGAGGAGTAGTTCATAGTTTCAGGAATTACAATAACAAGCAAGATGTTTGTTGCTTGTTTTTTCTTTAAACAGCTGCCCATTATTAATCACTCCACCTGCAATCCCCAGATGACTAAGAAATGTACGCTACAAAAGATTTTAAAAAATCTGCTTCGAGGGCTACAAAGCACTCAGCTGCAGTCTCCACAGCAGAGGCTTTGAAGTCAGCCTGATGGACTAACGACTTATGACATTCGGGCACTGGCGTAACACCTGGTACACGGAGGGGTGGAGGTTTGTGAAACGCCGCATTACAAAGTCGAGGAGACCACGATCGGGAGGTCGCAGAGTCTGTAGAAATTATTATTTCTGTTCAAAGCCATCATCTGTTTAATATAAATGAGATATTTAATGAAGTTCCAAATTGTAGACTTATCTCTCCCAGTTTGATAAGCACTGGGGAGATTTACTGCATCAGAGGGTCAACACAATTACAATTGGAGGCACGTCAAGCTGCAGGAGAATAATAAACTTGCAGTGCAAGTGAATTAGACTCAATAAGGTTTAAATTGTGAAATGAGGATTTGTTTTATTAGGTTTTTTAAATTGCAGATTACAACTGACAGCTTTACTGAAAAGTAAATTAAACAATATTTGTAGCCTCTGTTATAAAGGAATCTAAGGCAAATTCAAAAAGAATAGAAATGTTAAATTCTGAAACACTGTAAGAAAAAAAAGCACAGCAACATTAGACTGCTTGAGAGCTTAAACTTGCGTGGTAAAGGCATTAAATGATAAACTAACCTTTATTTCACTGCCTTTACATAAGGTGTGAAAATATCAAAGTGCTCCGGGATTTATTCTCCCAGTGCCATATTGATGACTTTATGTAACAAGTGTCCAGCTTTTAGTGAGCCATATCTCACAGTCCTTCTTCATCTGACAACCCATCAACCTTCAAACTCATTTGTAGGAAGGTCTCAAGAGATTTTCAGAAAGATACTGACAAGAAGAAAGCTCTGAATCAGAGAAATACATAGAAATTCACTCCTGCTAATGCAGTAAAGTACAGGGTAAATAAAAGAAATAGCAGGAGCGCTGTGTTTAGATGGCCGTGTTTTGTAAAGAGAATCATGTATTTTATCATTTTCACGAGGAAAACTTTTTCCATTTCTAATTAGCATCTCAAAAGATGGGTTTAAACAAAGGCATCGACAGCCAACTACACAAATATTTTACAAAAGATACAATGCCGTTTACAAAATAGCAAAAATTAGACAGGAAATACACAACTGGCTTTCACAAAAGAAAAAAAAAAGTCTTTTCCTTACATTGTTAACAGAAAGTTTGTGTAAGAAAAAATACATTGAATTTGGAACTGTGCTGTGGGCAAGATAAAGAGACCGACAGTCCAAAGCAAGACTGCAGTTCAAATAAAGACTTGTTCTTTCTGATGCATTTCCAATAAAGAGCTTGAATTACACATTCCAGTTCCTTCCCTTAGCCGATACCAGTGTTATCCGGTATAATTTAATTTGATTAACTGATAAAGAGTAGGTAATATAAACAAAGGTGTACGAACTCCTGACCTTCATTAAAGGCCTGGCAAGGAAAGCAAGCTAAACTGGCCCCTATATTTCGTATCAATAGCTGCCCCTAGCAGGAGCACTTCTTGGTGTGGCATTTCAGAGTCATGGACCGGTTGAGGTTGGATGGAACCACTGGAGATTATCTCGTCTAACCTCTTGCTCAAAGCAAAGTCAGCAAGAGCAGGTTGCCCAGTGCCTTGTCCAGTTGGGTTTTGAATACCTCCAAGGACACAGACTCCACAACCTCTCTGGGCAACCTGTGCCAGTGGTCGACCACCCTCTCAGAAGAAAATTTTTTTCTTATGGTTAAAGAAATTTCTTGTACTTCAGTTTGTGCCCGTTGCTTCTTGTTCTGGCACTGGGCAGCCCCGAGAAGAGTCTGGATTGGTCTTCTTTATTCCCCCCATCAGGTATTTATAGACACTGGTAAGATCCCCCTGAGCTTTCTCTTCAGGCTGAAAAGAGAGAGTTCCCTCTCTGGGTCCTAGCACTGATCTATAATAAATGATCATATTCTTAAAAATGCAATAAACCCTCACATGCTGCAGCTGGCCTGTAGCTCCTTTTCTCTCCATTCTCTTAAAATAAAAATAGAAATAAGATTTTTTTTTTTTTTAAATAAAAAAGGTCTCTACCCTGGCCCTTTGTCATTCAGATAAGAACCAGCTGTTTGCTAAAGTACTGTCTGTACTAACTAGCCCAGCTGCTGCTTATCTAGATGATAAAAGGACAACTAATGTGGTCCTTTTTACTTAAACACCACCATCCATCCTATCTGAAGTTATGCACATAAATATGAAAAAAGTTTATGCACAAGAACATTGCCAAAATATTCAAAGCATAAACAAACTTTTTTTTTTAAAGAAACAATAATCAGGCTGCCTTTTTCCTTCAAAAAGTAAATTATCCAAATACTGGCATGCAAGCATTATGGATTTTAAAGAAGTCAGTATACAAATGTGCTATATATCACACTGCACCCAGCGTACTGAAGCTCTTTCTGTCACACAGAATTGTGCTCCAGGCTTTCCTTTCTTATCTGTGTACTGTGGCTAAGATGCCCAAAATGCTTCAGCTTCCTTCTTCAACAGAGATACTTTTACAATACTACTACCAATATTAAATATGGTTTTCTTTGTTACCACCCAGGTTGGGATCCTGCTTTAGGGACAGACTTTGCAAGACGCGAAAATGTAGGTAAATAGCCAGTAAAAGGGTCAGGTTTGACTTACGTGCACAATCATGCACTAGTAAATGTAAAATTAGTACAGCATTTCTAAGAAATACTGCATTCTTGTTCTGACAATGCTAAAAGGCAAGCAGAAGACAAAAAATGCTTTCAGAATGGTGGGAAGGAACCCACACAGCTTTGCAAAATGTAGTTAGATGGTAGGTTACGGGGTATGGGGAGGAACCTGGGCCAAGACGGAGCTTGTAAGTTGATATGAAGGACAGAAAACAGATAAAGGAGAAAAAAGTAAGTCAAAATAAATGGGCACAGGTAGAAGGGCAGAACAGAAGACAGAAGATACTACAAAATAGAAAACCATGTACCTACTTTCCCAACAACTAACTTTTTGAAATATTTCTTGGGAAGTTTACTATTAGAAGTTTACCTAAGTACACTGAAAATCATGCACCAAAAAGACCACTAGAGGCCTAAAAGGAGACTATTAACAAGTCCTGTATTAGAAGCTCAGGCAAAATGTGCCACAATTAAAAAAAACCCACCAATATGGCCCAAGAAATTGAGAGAAAGAAGGAAGAATTTAAGCAGCACCCTTCAGAGGATGCTCAGACTGAAGGTAAAATGTTCACTAAGGACATCAGACATAGGAAGGTACACAGCAAATCAGTTGGACCCCTTGATGGCAAGAGTGAAAGGGTTACTGAGGGACAAGTCTGCAGTAGTGAAGCTCAATGATTTCTTTGCCTCAGTCTTTACTGCTGAAGACACTGGTGACATTTCCACACCTGACCCCATTCTTTGTAGCAAATAAGGAGAGGAGTGAGATCAGCCCGAAGAAAATACACAGGAGCATTAGGCCAAATGGGTAGGTGAGAAGTTAACGTGTCACCCAGGTTGGATGGCATTCTCCCAAAAGCTCCAAAGGAACTCAACCATGAAACTGCGTAACTGCTGGCCAAAACATTCAACATACTGTTACGAATGGCCATGATGCCAGAGGACTGGTGGTTGCCTATATTATCTAAAGAGGATCTTGGGAACTACAGACCAGGCATCTGACCTCCTTCTGGATAAAATGGTGGCATCTACAATAAAGAGTAAGATCACTGAGCATGATGGACATGGGTCCATGGGGAAGGCAGACATCCATAGGGAAATCCCACCTCACTGGGATGCTGGAGTTGTACAAAGGTTCCAGTAAGCTCTCCGAGCTCTCAGGCAATGGAATCAGACGTGACATATTTGCATTTTCAAAAAGCCTTTACCAAGGCTTCATATCAAAGGCATTAAAGAAAATAAGTTTCATAGGACTGGACTAAGTTTTCATTTTCTAGATTGAAATCTGGCTAAAGGATTGGAAACAAAGGTCAGTCTTCAGGGTGGAGAAAGTCAGCTGTAGGTTCCCCCAGGGATCAGAGCTGGGAACAACTTAGGCTGATGAGCAGCTTTATCAATGACTTGGAGAAGGGGGTGAACAGTGAAATCACCGTGTTTGGAGAAGATACTAAAGCCTTTTCAATAGTTAAATGAACTCCAGAAGGTCGTCACAAAACTAATCTAGCAAGAAAAGAAAAAAACCCAACCTGTCATATCAATTTCAAAGTAGGTAACTAGGTAATGCATGCAGGGAAAAATGATGCTGAATGTTTTATACTTCCACACATACCGGAAAAAAAATAGATGTTTCCTTGTTTCCTTTCTTTTATAATGAAACCAGTCATTTGAAAAGTCTCTCTCACTGATCTGTCTACGAGCCAATTTATTTAAACAGTTGATGAGGTCCTTATATGGTCTGGATTCATGACTGTTTCTCTGCTTCATGGTATGCTCCGTTTTCAACTCAGCAACTGGAGCAAAAATGAACAGGCATGCAGAAAGAAATTTGGGGATCTGCAAATCATTTGCAAACCTTTTTTTCAGGCAGGTTTGGCAGGACATTAATTCCGTCAAAAGAGGGAGACAGAAAAAGAAAACCCCTTGAAATCTCATTTGGAGGAAAATGGTGATGCCCTCTCTCTTAATGGCAGACAAGTGCTGCCTGCGTGTGACACGAACAGAGTGCAGACGAGCAATCTGTGCCTCTTAAGCTGTCCAGGTTGCAGAACTAAAAAGAGCAGGATTCCAAAAGTAACAATTACCTTTATTTTCTTGAATCAGCACATACTGCCGCCAGCTGCACAGATCTGCCCGACAGTCATGCCTAAGTGCTGTGTATGCATTGTGGCCATACAGCCAGCAGCTGCTTGCCCATACAGGCTAATCATAATAATATCACTAATTAACAGAACACGGCACAAGGAGTTCCAGTGCTTCTCCTTAAACCTTAGGCTCCTCGGTAATTAAAAAAATGTCAACCCTGAGTTAAAGATCCAAAAAGCTGATGGCCATGTCTTCTGAAAACTGAGGTGTTAAATACTGGCTGTATATGAATATCAAGTCACTACTATTGTTATTCTTCCCATTTTTGCCACTGTCTGCACAACTTTGGAAATGTACCTTAAAGTCTTTCTGTGCTTAGAAAGGAAAGTTGAAGAACCAACACACAATGCTGATCACAGAGGGCAAGGCTGAAAGTTGAAAACACAGATTTGAACAACATATTTAACTTTTTTGAAAGGGAGGGGGGGAACATTAGATATATCCAAATCCCAAACTAAATTTTTTTTTACACTAATCTAACAGCATCCATCAAATATTCACTGTGTGATTTTGTCTGGAGTGGCTGAGATATTAAACAAAGCTTTGCAAGGTTTGTAATAATGCAGCTTACAGAATTAACTATATTACTGTACTCTGTGTAGATGTAATGCAAACAGGAGAAAAACTCAGATACACAATTTTGGCTTTGAGTTCATTCATAACTACCACTCACTCCATGCTTATATCAATATTTACTACAAGATAATTCACTTGAAAACCTGGATGGATTATACTCTATCTCCTGGTGAGTCAATGAAAATTCTTTCTACAGGCTACTCTTCAGTTCAGTAAAACCACAACAGCATAAAAACGCTTTTTACCTTCTGGGAAGTTTGTGGTCTCTTTTGAGTTTACAGTTATGTAAGAGCTGATGATGTAAATGATCTCCTCACTACAGCTCTGAAGACAAGATAATACTCTTATGGTGTTTATGTACATTTGTATTGTTACTGTAATTGCTTTGGAGGCTTAGTCTAGAACATGAGAACTGGTGAAGCTGTATGAGAATAATGCTGGCATGAAAAAGGAGTATCAGAGGTCACTTCACGAAGTTTTGAAACAGTTTCATGCTCCAGTTAAGTAGACTTTGACTTCTGAAGCCCAAGAAAGCTTTCTGACAAAGAAACAGCTCCTCTGCAGCGGATCAGAGGCAACTGTCCCTGCCTCTCTAAACTCAGGATACCAAGGGTTGAGCCGTCCTCTCTTCTAGATAGCAATCAAAATACAAACTGCATGTGAAAATTCTGGTCTGAACCGAAACACAGAGAAATGGCACTCTGCAGAACCGTGCTGTCAAATGAATTCTCTCTTCCCCCCCCCCCCCCCCCCCCCGCAATTCTTAGGGCTGATTATGAAAATTAATATTAAAAACAAAAGAACAGTATTCATACTACTAACTTACTTAAAATCCAATTCAAACTCAATTTTACTGAAGAAAAAAGCAGACTGGGTTGGCTATCTATCTCAAAAGAACTCAGTTAGATTTTGCAAATGCAAAACAATTACTGGAATTGAAGCCAAGAAAAAAAAAAAGGCTTGTTTCTTTTGTTCTTTTTGCTGTTGTTCTTTTAACAGCCAGATGGCAAATGTTTTTATCATCCAGACATTGAGCATAATTCTTTTTTTATCACCCCTTGTACAGATTCCCCTTCCGAGACACTTGTGGCTGCTCTGTGGCACAGTGGGAAATCCCAGGGCGCCAAGTCCTGACCTTGCGCCACGGTGCAGGACTGACCATGCCACTGGAATGGAGCGGAATGAACACTGCTGTAGGCGATGCACAAAAGGGAACATAATTGAGCTTGTCCCACTTAACTGTAGTTAACAAGAGCGTAAGCTATATTTTTGTCCATAAAGTGAGCACATACAATGCTGAATCAACACAGAAAAGAAATCAGCTGAACAGGATCTTTTTTGTTGCTGCTGTTATTTTATGGTGACACCTTTGGAGACCCAAAAGAGAGTGAAAAGCATAGAAAACACCAGGGAAATACTTTCTCAAAAGGTAAACATTTCTTTTTGTCTTCAAGAAAAAATAGTAAAACCCCATTTCTGAGGAACATGCTGGTAAAAGGTGTGATTTATCAAGATAGCGTCTGCCCTTCTGATGTTTTTACTTCTAATCTGCAAGCTCCTGAATTTGCTGCCAGTCAGATGTAATTTATTTTTTGTTCTAATACTAAAAATCTTTGCCGAGACTGTATACTAGGCTGGTGGCAGCTACAGGAATATTCTAAGGGCACAGCTTGTGTGCCAGCGTGTCTAAGTAATCTAAGTTGCTGAATTAAGCATAATATAGCTGAGGCTGCCAGATATGGCCAATACCTGATGCTCCATGGGAAAGTGAACATCACTGCGATGCTCAGTCGTGCAGTGCTGCTCTCCGGCTGGGTCTCAGTCCACATAACCATTACTTAGGGGCTAAGGTGACTGAATACCATACTCATATATGGTATTCATAGAATCACAGAATCATTTAGGTTGGAAAAGACCCTTAAGATCATCGAGTCCAATCATAAACCTAGCACTGCCAAGTCCACCACTAAACCCTGTCCCTAAGTGCCACGTCTACACGATACATAAATAATATTTTCATAGCTTATGAATATTATATCTGATTTATCATATCTAAAGTTTAAATCCATCCAGTTCTTGAACAAAGAACTAGGGCTTAATTGCAAAATGCCAAGAAAAAAAATTCTCTCTTCACTTTTCATGTCATTGAAGTCTGGACACTGCAAGACTTTCAGAAAACCGGCTTCTTGAATACTGCCAGCTCAGCAGGTAAATAGCTTTACGTCCATGCAAGTTGTGCTTTCATCATATTAAAATATGCAAACAGTATTGACATCGTTATTTCCTTTGGATGAATGTGATGAAAGCAAGAATTCCTGAGAAAAAATAGTTACAAAAACTATTTTGCAAAGATGATCACTACACCAATAATTGCATATCATCACTTTCCCAAATTATGGCTCAACTCACTAGCTTATTAAGGAGCTGGGAAAATCCACAAAAAATGGTAAAGTAGGCCCATCCTGCTCCCTCTACAGATGTATTTTAGTGTATCTAAATCTGGTTCTAACACCAGTTCTTTCATCTTGGAGCACATATACCGTAGACTGAGCCGTGTCATTTTTTGCCGTGTGATTTCTGCAAAATAAATTAGTGAATGTTAAGCAGATGTAGGGCACCAAACTATTCTTAACTTGAATGAGAAAAAAAATCTATTGGACTTAAGGAACAGTATCTTAAGTTCATCATTGCTGGATTTGCTCCATCATGTTTACAAACAGTGTCTTGGTACATTAATTCTAGAAGACTTTCACTAAGAGAAGAGTGAACATCTTCTATACCCTTTTGGCAGGGGAGGGGCGGAATTACATACTAAACACGGAAATAGTCTAAAATATTTCACCCTTTCTACATAGTACCATATAACATACATCTGAAATTGAGTAGGAATAAGAAACAGTCTCCAAAGGACAGTCTGTGCTCTCTGGAGTCCGAGTTCAGAACTATGGCTAGAACAGGACATCACCAAATATAAAAAGGTCAGAATTCCTTCGACACCAAGTGAGAAGCTGTGTGCATCCAAGCTGGCTTTCTAGCAGTGTGTATATATAAACGTGTGTATGCGTATTAAAGCTGTGTATAAGCAGTTAATCAAGAGGAGCTTAATACTTTTAGAGAGACCAGTGTCTTTTCAAACATGATTTTATAATACGCTATGAACTGCAATTTTTTAAAGATCAATTTTATGCATTAAAAAATAAACCGTTCCTTTTCCCCCTACACGAGATCAGCAGTACTAAACCAAGTTGTGCACATCATTTTTGAAGCATGATGCTCAAGAAACAACATTTCTGATAAGACCCTACCGGTGTTAATAAGAATGAAATAATGACTTTTAAATGTCTTAAGAACAGATGCTTCCCTGACCCTCCATTCAGCTGCACCCTATTTAACTCAGTGCATTTCTCCAATTTGTCAAAATAATTTTGAAGTCTAATTCAGTTTTCCACAGCATCTGCAGTCCTTCTCTGCATCATATGCCCACATATTTCTACCAAATAGCATTGTTTACATTAATCTAGATGATAAACTATTAGAAATCATGAAAATGTTTCAAAACATCAACACATTAACACTCCAGTGGAAGAGACAGAAGCTGCAAATAGTATCAGAAAAAGAATCACCACTTCACCCTGAATTCAGTATTTCATACTTCCCTGCAATGAAGGCCAAGACACAACATATTTAAAATCCGAAATAACAGAATTATTTGCATGAAGTTTTGCAGAATCTTTACATGGAACTTTTAATTGCTTAGATAAAATATAATAATGAAATGTAAGAGCTCTACTCTTAATTAAAAAAACTGAAAGTGACAAAGAAGCAAGTCAGTTAACACTAAGTCTATAAATGAAAGACTCAATAGACCTACATAAAAAACTCCAAAGAACAAAAATCACGTAAACAGTGGGATCCAATTACAAAATCAATATAGTTTTATTCAGTGTTTCCTGTTACTCATTGATGAAAATACTCAAAAGAAAAGCTTTATTGATCGGTAATAAGGCTAGCACGTCTAACACTGACATTCAGACCATTTTGTAATTCTCCCTTTCTTTAGCTTCTCAAATATTATTTTTCAGGTCTCAGAGGAAACATGACATGTCCTAAAACACAAATACCTTAAAAGTGAAAACTCCCAGTCCTTATATCAAAGGCGTATTACCTCATTGCATTTACTTATTCGCCTTGCCACAATAAGCTGAATCATTCCCCGTTTGTTTCCTTCAGTGGACATG
Source organism: Aptenodytes patagonicus (assembly GCF_965638725.1). Taxonomy (NCBI): domain Eukaryota; kingdom Metazoa; phylum Chordata; class Aves; order Sphenisciformes; family Spheniscidae; genus Aptenodytes; species Aptenodytes patagonicus. Next base: position 156,607,360 of record NC_134950.1, read on the forward strand.
GACCTCCTTAAAGTTTCCATAGCATCTTGATTTGTTTTGCCCAATAATGATTCTCCATTTACCGCTATCAGTTGATCGTTCACTCGAAGCCTGCCATCCTGGAAAAGGAAAGATTATAGCTAGTTACATAAAACACGCACAAAAGAAGTTTAGTCTGCTGGAGAGAGGAAAAAACCAGAAGAAAAATAATCAAACAACTATACTTAGTCCTAACAGTTTATGGCCAAATGAACACTGGTATAATAGCTTCCATTGCAGCCATTGTAGGAAACATCTATTCCAATTATAGATTTGCACTGCAAGCTATTATCATAACCTGTTTGCACAAATAGCATACTAATTGAACTGTACCAGAGATTGCTCATATCCTTTCCAAGAATCTGTAAAGGCTGTTTAAATCCTGGGATGCGCAAACATGTGAATCTGAGTAGAAATCTAAGTGTTACCTCTGATGGCGTAATTGGAAAAAGCTAGTTACCGAGCAATCTTATTCTTCTTGAATCTGTGGTTATTTTGAAAAAAGCTTTATTTTGGAAAACCGAGGAAGACAAAGGTGCAAAGATGTTCCCTCTCACCTTGGATGCTGCTCCACCGTTAATAATGGACTTGACGAAGATTCCTAAATCAGCATGGTTTTCTTTTGACCGGTTACCTTTGACGCTCACACCAAGTCCAGCTGATCCAGAGTCATTCAGTGGAACTTCAAATGTTAGGAATTCCCTGGTGCCATCAGGTGTGAGGACAAGCTCCTCTTCTTCTGCTTTCTGTCGGGAAGATTAACATGGGATTATAGAAGAGCATTTCTCTTTGGGAATTCTCTTCCCTCAGCTATTAGCATTAAAAACCCCTGCTTTTAACTACAATGCCACAATATTTTCCACAGTAATTATTTGAAGAAACATGCACAAATAGTGAATTTTCAATCACCTCCAGCTGATGCCTAGATTCAGAAATATCTTATGTTTGTGTCTAAGTGCTTCTCTGTCTAGTAAAATAATTGAATCATGTGTCATTACTGAATGTGCCATTAATACCAACTCACACGTAAGCTGCTCTTTCATTAGCCAAGAGAGAGCTGTATCAGAAGTATTTTCTTTCTTGCAAACGTACAGAATTTTAAAAATATCATCATCATCTATGGTAGCTTTGCAGTCATGGGGAGAAACTAAGTACAAGAAAATTAAATTCAAAAATTACTCCTTCACCCCGTTTCGTTTAAAACTAGCTGTGTTAGGAAAAACAGAAAATCACACAGCTGAGATCTGCAACAGCACATCTCTCTGCTATTGCCAGGCTTAGCATCAAATCCAGCTCTGAGTGCCAATTTTCCTGTCTTTCCCGGCTCTGCACTTCACCTCTGTCCTCTTACCCACATCTTTGGTTCTTCCCTGCCTTCCACACCCAGTTTTAGCCTGGCTGGGACAATCCCAGGATTTGAACACCAGGAATTATAGTCCCAGACCTGCCAGTGTCCCTGGCAAGGAGCTGCTCAGTGACACCCTTCCATGCATCCGAAAGCCGTGCATGCGCAGGAGACTGGCCTCTTGCTTTGCCTCCTGCCGAGCTCGAGGTGGCGGCAGTCTGGAAGCAGGGGCCCTTGGGTGTCCCCACAGAGTGGTGGCACCCATGGGGGCAGCAGGCATGGGCACAGCACTCAGGAAAGAAAATGGTCAGGTCCTGAGGAGCAGTGCTTACGCACAAGAGGCTGCTGCTGAAAGGAGGAATGGGAGGGACAAGCTGTTCACCAGCCCTGTCCCTTGCAGTAGACATTGTCCACTTGTCTCTGACCATCTTTCGGTTATAACAAAGCGGTTATAACCAGTTTTGGTTATAAATTTATCAATTAAAGAAAAAAGTCATGCCCTTAAAGGCAATTCTCTGCAGTGGGCCCAGTGTCTGGCCCCCAGAAAGATGCTCATGAACCCAACTGTGCTGGTTTTTTCTCACCCACATGAAGGAGAAAGAGTAAGAGAACGTCCACCAGAAGGTACACAGTAATGTTCAAGTCGGCAGTTCTTCTCTGGAAGAATTAATATAGCCAATTTTTTTTTATAACCTGAGCAAATGTGTCACCTCCCTTACTGACACTGATTTTATACCGACTTTTCCCACGTCACTCTCACCTGTTTGCCAGGCTTGCTCCTCCTATTTTTCTCCTACTCCCAGATACTTGGAGCAGGACAAAACACATGAGAAGTTAACGTGTGCCTGCTGAGCCATCCCTGTTTCTTAAGACCTGGGGAAATGCAAAGCTGACAGGCTCTTCTGAAATCCAAACACAGACTATGGCAAAGCTGGATGTGAAAGCCATGTGGAGTACAGCAGACTGAGATGATCAATTTGGGCACAAGCATGCTAGTTGTGTCACCATTGACCTAGAAATGCAACGCGAAAATATCACATGGGAAGGCAGTCAGACTGCTGAGAGAACCAGAACAGCCAAGGGAAGAAAAACAGGAGCTCTATCTTTTCCCCCTTCGTTAAAAGCATGTACCTTAATGTGTTCACCAGCCCTTTCCCTTGCATTAGACACGATTTGCTTGTCTCTGACCATCTTTTGTTTATAACAAAGCATAATGCTTCATCAATTTAAAAAAAAAAAAAAATTAACACCCCCTATCCAAGTGCCATAGCTAAGCTGGCTCGCTTATGAATCCCATTATCCAAACACATCTCTTGGCCATGCAAATCAGCATGATCTGTGCTAGCTGTCAGGAATGGAAAGGTGCACTGTGTCCGTGGAAAAAATACTGGATCTAAAAAATACTTCCCAAATTTGGGGAAAATTACAACCCTAATTTTCCTGTTTGGGTCACAAAAGCACTAGTTACAGCATAGATTTGAGGTGCATCTTTTTTCAGGTGATTGCAAAATAAAACAATCTGAGACATGCACGTTACCTTTTAGTTTCTCTAACACTGATCACTTTCATATTCTTTAATAAATAGCAGGAATAAAAGCTTGGGAACCAAAAGGGAGATAAAGCCAAGGTAGGATGTATGGGTAATCCAAGGAAGCACATCAGCTTATTGGATTTTTCTTTAATACTGTTATCATGAATTTACAATCAATCCCCCCCTTCCTCCAGTATTTTCTAATGTTCTAAAAAATATGCCAGAACTTCAGCCACAGCCATCTCCCTTCCAGGGCAGAGAACTGAACTGCTTCCCTGCACAGCCCGTTCCCGTCGGGTGCACATCTATATGCCAAAGGGTCAATTGGAGAAAACGTCTCAGTAAGCATCCCCAAGGACTTGGCTAATGGACTCTACGCTACTTTTCTTCAGCGAGACCGAAGAGCTGCATTATCAGCTCAGCACTATTCTTAATGTGACTCTTCTGCTTGCTTGTTTTCTACAGTCTTAAATAAGGAAAAGATCTAATGCCAATATTGGGCTACAGACACCTGAGTGCGGAGGTGATACTTAAGGCCTAAACCTGGAACAAACTTCTCCTTAGCAGCTGCACATGAGTGAGCAGATCATGCATGTGAAAAAATGAGAAACAGCAGCCTCAGCACTGGAACAGAAGTAGTGAAGACATGAGAAAATTGCTCAAATCATTCAAAGAAAAAATTACCATTACTGGGCTAAGGCTAAATTGCTTTAGGGACTTCACTGGGTATCCACAGCTTTTTTCAAGTAAGCCAGCTTGTTTCACCACCATACCCGTGTCCTCAATTTTAGGGACATGAGAAGCTTTTTGCCCTCTAGAATCTGTCTGTCATCTGTCAGTACCATATGCTTGAATGTAGATTTTAAAAAGAGAAAGCAACAGAGAGAACAAACATTTCTTTTCGATATCCCACAATTTTTCCTAAGAATACTTAGGAGAAAAATGTGGCTTTCAAGAATAACTGAACCATTAAGATTCAAGGACTATGGATATGAAAGTACCAACTCTAACATTTGTGCCACACCATGGTACCAAAGAAGGTCTTACTATATATGATATATTGAATACAACTTCATACGTACAAACCTTGGAACAGAACTATATAGTGATCAGGAACCTCTAAGCATGTCATAAAGGAGCCATTCTCAGAGAAATAAGCAGGAAGATTTTAGTCTGATACCATAATATTTTGAACCAAAGTTCTAAAAACAAAAACAACAACAACAAAAAAAACCCCAAAAGCTCAGATTGGCTGAATCCTTTGTTCCCCAAAGCCCTTTAGAGTACAGAAACATTTATGTACAGCGACTCTCCACAATCAACTGCATATCAGCTATAAAAAAAAGTAAAATTTGCACTGAAATTGTGTTGAACATTAAGTAGCTAAATGTAACAAATCACAGAAATTCCCTAATACATCCATGAGACAGCATAAAAATGCACAAAAATCTAAAATGCAGCATTTAAAAAATTCAACTGAGAACACAATCACTTCCTAATTGCAATAACTTCCATTTGATCTTGATATACTCTAAATTAACGCTTCGCTATGTCAATCAAACACCTCAACACTATTTTCATGATTAGTTGATCTGTGGGAGAAATTTATTCCTTCACATACTTTGACAGGCCAGCAGTAAACATGCAAGCAAAATTATGTACTATGAACCCTGAGCAACAAAATTGAACTCCCTTAAGATTTTTCACACACTATGTCCAAAACAACTAACAGTAGAACAATATTCTGTTCAGACGGAGTCTGCTGAGAAAAAGGTCATCTGAAATGACTTCAACTGGATGAATGAAGCTGCTCAAGTATGTAATTTGTAATAAAAATTCGATTGGTGATAAAATATGTAGATGACTTTTGCTTCAAATTCATACTTAGCATCAATTTATGCTAAATGACATTTGAGATAAGATTTCACTTTTTAAATACAACATAAATATATCGTAAATTTGAAGATAAACTTCCTGACTAGAGCAAAGTTACGGCCGTCCTTCGATACATACGGAGATTAAAAAAAGCCATTGGATAAACAGAAGGGAAATTATTTTTCTCTTCTACATAACATTGGTTTCTGATCTGATCATAAAACCTGATTTAATTTTATAAACAACATTAAAATGGACCTTTACACTAAAAGTGCAGTAAGTCTATTTCATCGTGTTAGTAACAGCATCTTCTCCTCATCCTTTTCTGTTTTAAATACTATGAAGAAATTTCTTGCTTGGGACTTCTTCCCTTTATAAAATCTCATCAGGATTCAGCTGGTGAGCAAGCAGCATGAGATGGGTGAAAAAAGAAACCTAACAGCAAAGAAAAACCTCCTCCCACCTAACGGGGGAAGCAATTTTCAATCAAGCTGGGACAAGTTTCCGAAGTGGCTCGCTGCAGCTACAAATCCGGCTGCATTCTCTCCAGCAAAGCTCATTCTCTTGCAAGCTTCGACATGCTGTCTTCTCAGCAGCTATTAAGTCACTGAAACCTGTCTGCAAGTTACTTTGCGATTATGTATAGAGAAAAGAAATGTTAATCATGGGACTCTCAGCAAAAATCCAGTGCACTCCTGTTTTCTTTCACAGAAGCAATTAATAAAGCTCTGTATCCCCACTCTTAGAGGGTAACCTGTATTTCCAAGTTATGTATATAACACACATGAAAACATTTACAGGGCCCTTGTATGCACATGCATATGCATGTACATGTACAAACACACCCTTCTTATACAATGATGAAATTCACATGATATATTATGTAACTATAGCACAAACCCCACCTAACGCCTCCAATGACCCCATCTACACCATTCACTTCACCGGCCCCCAAACCCTGTTGTGTACAGCCTTCTAACATCACAGCCCTAAGCCTGTTAGCCTCTGTTGAATTATTATTTTGTTAATCTATCAACTTTTGCCTCACAACTGCATCTTCTCTCTTTCAAATTTGTCCAGACTGAAAATCTCAAATTCTTAAAAGCTGAGTTTGAAGTCCCACGGATAGTAAGAGCCCACCAGGTCTAGGAAGTGTAGGCTAGAAAAGTAAAAGGACTGGAATTTGCAAAATCCCAGGTTTAGTCATTTGGTTCCAATAATGGGGAATTCCAACCTAGCGTCACAGCCTTTTCCAGGATATTTTCAATCTTTAGAAGATTTTAATATAGAATTCATTATTCTTTCTCACAAGGCACCCGTGATACCAAGAAATCCTAACTCCTATACATTGGGAAGCCAATAAAATTTGTTCCAGTATTATTATAACAAAATAGAATTCTTACTTTAAAACACCCATGATATACGCAAGAGAGAGGAGATTTCACTTAGCTATTGTGCAAAAACATTCTTGACATCAGAGATGACTCAAATTGTTTTGTCCTTCAAGTTAGGTGGGTGACATTGCTGTCGTATCAGGCCACCTTCTAAACTGAGATACACCAAAAGATGATGACTCTCACTTTTATCATATGCCATCACGTATACAAATGTAGAACACGTAAATCGAGCAGCTCTAAGGAAGCAAAACAGCATCCGTGGTCAACAACTGTTTCGTGGGGGGTGATGTTTAGTACTTATAAAAATGTAGATGTATTACTGCTGGAGGTACTGAAAACAGAGCAATGTAGGTGGCCTGTAACACACCTCTCCAACTTCAGTCGAGGCCTCTCCTGAGGAGGAATAACTGAGAGCTGATGCATCCTGCTGTGGGTAGGCATTAAAGATCAATATAACTACAGCAGCTCATTCAGATTTAAAACTGGACCTCTGGCAGAGAAAAGCCTGCCTACTGATCCAATAGTGACACGCACGCTCCAACCCAGTTTCCTCCTGAAATACAACAAGGCCTTTCATCTTTTTTTTTATCAATCGTGTGTTACATTACAGGTTATAAGGGCCTAAAGTGTCTACTTACCTAGTTATAAAATGATATAGGGCTTAAGCCAACTAAACAACTGAAATTCTTATGCTTGCTTTCTTTTTCTAACTCTTCCTAGGTTAAGTATTTTAATATCTCCCATATGTTAGATAAACACCAATGAATCTTATTTGCACGTATACACTGAGACTCATTATTCACATTAGCTAAGTTAATATGTCACATCTGGCAAAGACTGCACTCTTGTTCAAATCAAACAGCAGCTGCTAAATATCAAAAACTACATTTGAATTCTGAGATTTTATGGGAAACGTGGTCTGCTTTAATTTTAATCCCATCAAGGAAAAGTTTTTTACATATTATATATGGATTAACTTTGGTACGTATTTATATGCAGAAATGCTAGCTCACGAAAACACTGCAAAACAGGCCCGTTACATTTCCAGTTATGTTGATTTTAAGGATTTAATTTAATATCAAAAAACATGTTCCACATTCAGAAATGTCTTCAGTTTAATGTTTTTGATGGATTAAAAAAATAGTTTAGGAAAAAATTAAATGTTTTCCGAAGCACCAAAATTCTAGAATGTGATTTTCATTTAGTATGAAAATCAAAGTTTTACAAAAGCCCATGTTTAAGTACATCCACATGTTTGTTATTCATCTCTATAAGAAGGCCATTGCTTGTCGATGCTAACATTATTCTCCCTAATGCTAACACTGATCTGGGCTGTTGCAGAAACTGGTTTAAGCAGTGAGATTCTACATTTAAAATCAACTGATCAGACCACTAAAAATACTTTGTTGGTTATGCATCTCAGAACTTCACACAGGGACTAGTCTGTTGCCATTACCATAATGATTGTACTTTAATCAGGCCAACATACCCTGTTCCAAACTATTGTTCCTACTCAAATTTTGTGCTCCTACTGTATGTTCTGAAACAAATATGCAATTGTAATGCTAACCCCATTTCTTTACAAGATGCTTATCCTAGAGAACTGAAAACCGAGGGATTACATACACAGCAGGTGTCTGCTCTGCCAAAGAAGCCTACAAAGCTACAGCTCTTTGCACTATCCCTTGTTCAAGAAAAACTTCAATGCCCAACACACTAATGACACAGCTCCCTAAAATCTTTATACTTCTCTCACTGGCCTATTGGATGTACAAGACCTGAAAGACTAAAGAAACAGATAGAGTCTGGGAAAGCCAGACACAAAAACAAAGTTGAAAGGGAAATAATGCCTTTGTAGAAGTCTATGGCAAGAAACACGTTCCACATGAGGCAGTGCCCGTACAGGGCACTGGGACTGACCTGTGTTTTACTCCTACTTCTGCTGCAGACTTTCAGGCAACCGTGGCAAACCACTTCATCTCACTATTTTCCCTGCACTTGATAGCAAGGAAGAATCAACACCAAGAGTCTAAAGCTTTGCACACAACCAGTGAGTTTTCAGAGGTTTAAATCGGAATTTCAAGCAACAATGTGAACTTTGCACTCACCCAAATTAGGCCAAGTGTTTGAAAGAACCTGATGACCCTATTGCCTGTGCTAGCAGATGACCAGCTAAAGGACCTGGGGGCCCCTTTCAGTCTCACACCCTGTATCTGTTGTTTGAATTGTAAATACCTTACACAGTCGACTCTTGTTATCCAAATAACGTAAGGTCGCTATATAGGAAATAGTATGGTAATGGTGAATAATGATGTGCACACCAGTGTGGCTTCAGGATGACTCTGCAACGGTGGCACTGAGGCAACCCTGTTACAGAACCTCAGTGGAGGGACACGTACATTGTCTTCCACGAAACTGGCAATTGGCCAGCAAGTGTTATCAATGCAAGCTTTGAGAAAATGGCTAAAGCTGCCCTGCAGTGCTACACGAAGCCAGCTTGGGTGTGCCACGCTGCATCCCAGGTAAATCACCTGCAGATGATGGAGTCAATACTGTGAGCCTGAGGGTCAGTCCCAAGCACAGCGTTACACAGAAGTTTATGTGGATTATCATTGAACGTTCCAGGAAATTCAGACTACTCAAAGAGTGTTCATAAACACAGTCACTCAACTGTTGTATTAATTATTCACTAGGAATTAATGTCTCAGCTCTACTCATTAATGTCCCAGAAGTGCTAGTCAATACTAGAGTACCTCCTATGGGAAAAGACTGTAAACACAACAGTATCCTGCAGAAGATCACACATTCACTACCCCTTTCTTTCATACGGCCAGTGATCTGTTTCTTATGTCACAACTTTATTAAAAATATAATCTGAAACCACTCAAAATAGCACTAAAAAAGGCTTTTAAAACATTGTAATCACCCTCGTGCCTCACACCATTAGAAGATAAAAAGGTATAAAAATAATCAGCACCAGTTATTTGCAGTATTCCTAAACACCATGGAGGAAATAACAGCATCAGCTTAATCATCAGTCAAGCCTCTCCTCCTTCGATAAAATCATTCTGTATGTACTGATATCAGCACTGCTGGTGGTGTAGGCTGATATGAGTCAATGTACGATCTCGGCTCAATTTTTAGACATTTGGATCACCTATTGCAGCAATGGAAATTGATGAAGCTCTAAACTGTTCTCCAAAGAAGGTTCTGTGTGAAGGAAGAGTTGCATCAACTGAATGATACAAAGCTGCTATAAAAGCTGAAGTTCTATGTAAGTGCTAAATACGAAGTGGTGGGAACTTAACTTACAGCTTTTGCAAAATAGCTATGGATACGTACCCAGTGACTACGTATCTTGAAGTAATACAAACAGCTTTTCACCAAAAGTAAAAAACACGCACACACGCACTCTGAACACCACCATCTTAAAGCTCAACACTGACAGTACTTTTTTCCCCAAGATTAAGCTCCAAGAATTTTCCACCCATTAATCAGTATAAATTATGTCTTTCTAGGCGTTTGTTAGCATATCTCTCATATTCATAACATGAAAAGTTGCAAACAAAAAGTGTACAAAATTAATTATGCATTAGTTCTTACAAAATGCCTCTGACCACAGTGGTATCACCCCATTCCTATAGGTGATGAATTCTTGCATATAAAGCGTAGCTAGCTACTTTACTCAAAATCACACAGAAAAGTCTATGGCAAGAAGAGCAACTGAAACTGAAAATGCTGACAGGTTTAGCCACGACATTATCCTTGGATTCTGAAAAAACACGGTGATCAAAATGAAATTTAGATAACAACAGGAGTATCAGATGTTTGAGTTCAGAAGAAAATAAAAAGCAATCCATTTGCAATTTCTATCAGGGCTGCTAAACATTTATATATTGTTCCAACACACCAACCGCTCTTGTTATGTCACTGTTACGAATCCTGCACTCACTAAAATTCATAACATTCTGCTCACTCACAGCGATTTGACAGAAAAACAAATGAGAACAGAAAACTGAAGCTTTCCCGTGCTGCTGAGTGCAACAATCATGAAATGAAATCCTGAATCCTAACTTTGAATCTCTTTTTACCAATAGACAACACTGCCTAGAAGATACTTACGTACATGATAATTATTATTTTTCTAGCATTATGCTTACATGAAAGTTAACTTGCCGGTTTGAATTCAGAAAACAAACAGCGAATGACAATTGTAAAAGCAAAATATTACTGAAACACTATTGACTTTCAAAGAGTATGAGGAAAAATTAATTGGCAGATGTTTTACATAGCATAATTAACAGTTCATTTCAATGCTCCGTAACAAGATTAAGATAATTATGCTTAGAAACAGAAATGTAATAATGATAAATTACTAGTTTTCATATTACGGTCAATCTCCTACATTCCAAGTAATCACCATGTTTGAAATAGGTGCATCTGTTCCATGCTCTCATCAGCTATACAAATGGTACAAACTCGTGGCTGGGTTAAACAATCTTTCAACTGCGATACAGGAGATTTCCTTGCTTCAGGAGTAAAAGGAGTGCCTGTTCTGTTCATCAGCAAAACAGAAGGTAAAAACAGCAGTACTGTTTTCACCAGGGCACAGTTACTGGATAGAAGCTGAAGTTGCATTAGCAATTTGCATTCCTTATGGAAGAGCAAAGCTTAAATTCTGCGAGCTTAGCAAGTTACAAAAACTCCTCATATGGAAGTTCAAGAATGAGAGTATGAGAATCTGTACTCTGTGACGGTGTGCAAAATAGGATGTCATATGCTTTCCTATATAGGTAGTTAGAAATAACTCTCTCAAGGGTTTCAGGCCACAAACACATTAGGAAAAAACTAGTTTTGAAGGTTTTCTTTTATTACATCTGTGAAGACTCTAACCACTGCATCCAAGTGCCACAATATTAGTGTAAACCATTTCAAAGTAACAGTTACATGAATGTAACCCCTGAGTGTTAATAATGTGTTGATAAATTAGGCTTTATATTTTGGGGTCTACATGTAAATTTTATTTCAGGCCTTCCATTTTCAAGTGTTTTTTTTCTTTTTTATTTCAAATGTGCATTTTTCTTCTATTTCCCCACAAAGACATAGCAACAAAAAAACCCCCACAACCATTTTGCCTATAAATTAAAAACAGACTTGTATTTCACCTCTCTCTCATTCCTGTAGCTTCACTGCTTTCATCATGTTGTTTTTTTTGCTTTGTTTCCTACTATCAAGTTCTTGACACTTGGAGACTAAAACCTCACAACTAACAGCACAAAGATCAGAGCAGGCGCAGAAATAGAAATTGCAAGATCAGAAATCTCAAAGACCTGAAAAGTAGACGGAGGAGGAATTAATAGGGATTGAAGCAGAATCAAGGAGAAAAAAGGAAAGCAATGAAAATTCTTTCAAAAATAATAATTAAAAAAAAAAGTATGTGACTATTATTAATGTGCAGCTGAGGAAAATTAGTTCCATAGAACTGGAGTATCACACTTATCCAAAGCAAAGTAGGAAGGGAGGGAGGTAAGTGTAAAAGCATTGTGCATTATAAATACCCACTGATACCTTTCAGGTTTAGTCCATTTCTTATTCCCACCCAGGAGCAGGCAAATTTAGAGAGACCTATTGTTCCTGCTGTTGATCACTGTTGCTCTGAGCCTTCAAATAAATAACAAAAAAATCCCACCCCATAATGAATGAAAAACCCAAGACATTACGCAAAAAAACATTTTTGTATTGACCAGCTTTCTAGCTTCATTCCTTCACTAACCAAATATGTCTCCACATGTTTCCCAATTCACTTCCCTATTCCCAAGGCTTGCTAGGGCTTTCTGGCTGGTTTTTCAGAAATCCCTAGCTACTCATACACTCCCTGTCCCTCTTGCATAATCCCCTGGTTAACAAGCAATTTTTGGCTCACATCTATAGAGAACAAATGAGAGGTCCTTATCTTCTTTTGGTGTTTTCTTAGATGAAATCAGGAAGTTGATCAGAAAAATCGTAGAGAAAAGATTTCACCATGGAATTTGGTACAAAACATTAACTTTGCAACAGATGAGCAATTGCTTTATATAAGCACCCTATAGGCAAGCTGCCTAATCTTAATGAGGTTTGGGGGCAGAATTTCAACTCCTAAAGCCAGGACACTTTTATAAGGCTGCACCCACAAAATATTTTCAATTGTATTCAATTACAGGCAGAAATACTGTCCTGGGCTTTGATCCTTGATCTCCTTACATATCAGCAGTATGTGGTAAGAAACTATGAAGATTAAAACATACATGCACTAATGAGATGTACTAAAAAGATACTGCGAGGCATGTCTGAAACAATGATACACCCATGATTTTGCACAGTCCTTATGCAGATAACTTTCAGACTAGAAGGACATTAAAAGACAGAGGGATAAAAGTGAATATTGCTACATTCAACCCAAACGGCCATTTGAGCAGTTACATTCCATTTGCCTGAAACATTAATAGTATCAACCAATGTACCCTAGACTACGTCACTGAGATGGCTCTTACATCTCTTTACCTAGTCTCGACTTTCTTTTTATCCCAGACACCATCTCACCACTGCTGGTAAGGCATTCTGAATCATCTAGACAAGCTTTTTCTGTTTTTCAGCAGCCTAACTAATTTCAAATCCCAGCACGAATCCTCTTAATTTCTCCATAATCTAATTTATTATTTAATCTTGAAATAGGTACCTAATTGAATGCAGTTTCTTGAAGTATGCTTTAACTAAGATACACTGTATCTTTAAGGTAATATATTATTGTTACATTCTCTGTTAATATTTCATAAAATAAACCTTTTATTTCAGAAAAACTTTTTACACATATTCGTATAATGCGTATTAACACTGATCCTGTTCCACTGACTAAAATGAGGTATATAAACAGTATACAACCTCAATATACAGCCTTGCTGATACATCACACACAAACACGTTACAGCCTTCAAAGGGTTAAACTTGATACTACTTCCCTATAAATTCTTAAAATAACTAACAAACAGTGGTTTGCTATGAGGATACAATTGAGACTTAAATCCAAACTGCCTAATTTCTGTGTTTGTATCTCAGGTTTCAGTCATATAATCGATTTAAACAATCAGTTTCAACAAGTAACCCAAACTAACAGTCTACTCTTACCATTCCAACTTTAGGCCTTTGGCTGTGTATAAAAGATGTAATTTCAAATAGCACTTGAATGCACATAGTAATTGAATTGTATATAATATTCAAACAGTATTTGAAATTACATTAAAAAACGCATTTAAAATGTAAAGCTAGAGAGAGCCATCTACAGTATATAAGGTGAAAGGAGGATCTGTGAAACTTTGATGGAGAAGTGCCATATCAATTTAAAAACATTTGGGAGTCTTCCAGTATGGAAAAGACAAAGCTCTTACCGTTTCCTTTGGAATTTGTGACTGGCTTTGTTCTGCATTCTAAAGGAAGTAAAAAAAAAAAATAAGAACACGACTACATACGACATATACTATCTATCAGCAGGGGGGATAAACAAAGAGCTCTAATTCTGATGTGAAGTGGTAATGGAAAAATGAAGGGTGTTTGTCACACTCCCTGATTCAAATTTGTCTAAAGAAGCACTAAATGAGAGGTGAACAAAAATAACCTCCAGCGATCTTAGCCCAGTGCACCTGACTTTATCTGGCTACAAGGAAGGTGGCTATCTGGCCAAGGAAGGATCACAGCTGCTTACACCATTTTCTGGCTGGTGGAACATTCTCATTCAGGGATGTTCTCCCCTGGCCTTTCCCTTCTGCTTTGAAGGCTTCAAAGAATGACCTCAGCAGTCCAGATGAACCCTTCCAAATATTTTAAACAAGTACCTATTATTTAAAACATCCATTCTAATTTTAACAAGGGATTCCCCTCTTGAGTGTGTTTGGATGAACCAGAACTACAGCACTGGATATCCCAGGACAGGACGGTGCTTTCAGTCCACCAGAGGTGGGACCCTCTTATACCTTGCATTCCTCACCTGTGTCTCAGGGCACATAAAGGCCAACATACATCATTGGAAAACCTTTCTGCATCCCCCAACCAATTCTGGAAACACATGTAAGGAACTACTGCTCTTCCAAGCCCACATCCACCCATATTAAAACCCCTTGGAGCACCCAGGAGCCACCTTGCTGCTGGCTGGATGATGACTTTTGGGCTAACCAGCTATTTCTTTCCATTCAGCTGGACCAAAATGAAATGCTAGGATTTACTGGACTTTTTTGCTTTGGGCTGTTTTGCAGGAGATTCAAATGATTAAGCACAAAAATGTGGTGGCCAAGCAGTAACAAAAACATCAACTTAGCTTTAACCTACAGCTAACAGCCAATAAGAAAAAAAGATGAAGGAGCCAACCACCAGGTACATGTAAAGGACCTACATGTACCAATGGGCATATTAACTTGTAGGGTACAGGAGACTAACTCTGCCAGTCAGTTTCTGCTGATACTGAGAATTTAGCTCAAAAGCTAAATAACCCAAGTCAATCCTTCAGTGGATTCACATAGTCGGTAGCAGGCTCTAAGAAAATCCTTCACAGCAAGTTGCGTTCGGTTATGCGAGGTAACCACAGTGTAACAGGAGCGCTACTTAACCAGAGTAATCCTCGCTCCTTTCACAAAGGAAGGGGGCAGGGAGGGAAGATTTTTAAGAGACAATCTGCCTCTCACACTGATGTGGACAAGCCCTAATATATTACCTATCTGGCATTAGGTTAACTCTGGAAGCAATAAAACACCTGGTATTCTAGAAAAGCATAATCATGCTTCCAGATCTTACTGGTTAGAGTTGACTCCTGCCAATTTGATTTTATTCCCTGCATCCACGTTTTACTCACTTTTACCATGATCTGTATACAAGCTGCTGCACTGGATGATGGTTCTCCATCACGCACACACACCCCTAACCTGACAACACAAAATACAAAGATCCCATACTAACCTATATGGGCTCAACTTAACATTCCCGTAAGTTTTAGATACAGCTACACGTTTTTGTAGGTCCCTTCCAGACAATAATGGCAACATACATCAAAGACATTAAACTCCACAACCCTCCTTAAAGTTTATCATCTTCATTTCACTTATAAAGAAACCCAAGGATAAGCAACTTTTCAAAAGTCATTCAACAAGCCATAACCCAAAACGTAAAATCTAAGCACCTCTTTTATTGGGATTACTATCTGTACAATGTTGGCAAATATAAAATGTTTTTAATACTGAGCGCTCCTCAGCAAGCAACAGCAAGTCCTGCACTTTATGAGATGGATAATATCAAACAACATGATTTTATGCATACGGTTTCTGAGACACATCTCAGTTAATATTTAAGGCATACAAATGTAGAAAATATGACAAAAATAGGGGAAGGATGCAAAGACAAATTGTTCCTAAGTGGCCGAAGAAGGTTCGCATGTGAAAAAGATGAACTGACATGATTTCAGATCATTCCCTTCCCTCCTTCAATATTAATTTTCTCTTTTTTTTTCTTTTTTTTTTCCCCCACATAAAGCTAGTAAAAGACAATGAGAGGAGCTGGTCGAAAAGACGTTTTTTTTTTCTTTTAAGATTATTTCTTACCAGAGAAGAAAGAACAGCCCTTATGATGGGTTTTAGTTCAACACCTTCCCCAGCAATTCTGCTCCTGCTCTTTGACAGCAGTCAGCAGAGCTCACCAAACATTTCTTCATGTCAAAATGCAAACAAACCAATCCTTATGCAACAGAGGATCATCACACATGTACTGTCGGATCCTCACAATATCATTTGTTCAGCTGGAACTACAGAAACGTACACCAGTTCAGATCTGATCTCTGACTACATAGTGCAGAGTCCACCTACTACCTGACACAGCCACAATGAGATCTGGCTTCTCTATGCTGATGTTTGCCAAAACAGCTGAGAGAGTATCGCCTGAGCAGCAGCAGGGAGGCTACTGAGGTTGAACTCATTTAAAGGGGCTGCTTTGCTGTTATTTTTAAAACTAAATCAAGTATTACTATAGTTAAATCTCTGCCATACTCACATCATATCTTTGTTTACAATTATTTAAACAACATACCATGTTAAATTATGCATTATAACTTCCTCATTTTAATACAGAAATAATATAGACAAAATTAAGACATTTTCTTACTTCTAAGTTTATTTAGAAAACTTAAAAAGCATTTTCATTCACCTTTATGTAAGATAGCAATACTGTGAAAATTACATCATAGGAACTTATAAACAGGTTGCTTTCACAGTTCCAGCAATAAGATAGGGCATAATATGATTTCAAATTGTTGATTTCTCTTCATTTTATGACAACTTTCACTTCAGTACCTGAAGTCATGTTCCAAGAATATTAAGGTAAAAGTGTGGTTCATTTGCAACCTTCCCTGCCACTTTGACTTCCTAGGTTTAATTGTAGTTTTGAAAAGTAAAAAGCTAATGTTAAATGTCTTGAAATGGCCAAACAAAAAGTCATTCTCCTTGCATTCAAAATAACACAAATCCAATAGGAAAATGAAACAATCTATTCATCATACTAAATGTCACTTATATTTGTCTATCTTCTCATGATAATGCAGCCAAATAAGTTATTTTTAGAGCTATATATAACTATGATAATACAAATAATAAATAACTTCAGCAGTCTAATTGAATACAGAACAAAGTAAGACTGCTCCATTCACAGTCTACCTTTTCATAACAGAAATTATCTTGTATAATTATCAGAGAAATATCTGTATACACTATGCAAGTGGAGCAGGTACAGTATGAAGTATCATTTTATTTCCATTTCATGTAAATTCCTCAGAAACACTTTCTGAATTACCCTGCTAAATTAATAACTGCAGGGTTTCCATTCCACAGAGATTGCATTTATATTCAAAAAAGGCTACTATTTCTTATGTATTCCACTTTTTGATAGAAAGGCATTTACATATCCGGTTTTGGCAGAGTATTATATACTCTAAAATATTTTAGCGAGCAGGTAGTGGGACAAATGGCAGGCTTTCAAACATAGGTTTGTCCATATGGAAGATATGAAATGGTCTACTTGTCTGCATGCATCCAAATAAAGTCCATCCAATAGCTTCTTCTATAATAAGCATTTTCACCCAAAATAAAACTCTCACGTATACATTATTAACAAATATTTAATTCCAATAGCAGATCTCAAAGAGAATAACAAACGTTCATGTAAAATGTTCTAAATAAAGCAAAATAGCTGGGTTTTTTTTTCTTATATTCAATGCTGGCCAAGCATGTTTACTAGCAGGTGACAAGATGAAATCATTTGCTCATACTCATCTAAATCTCTTAGCTGCTCTCTATTTTACGCACCAGTTCCCTTGGATGGAATGTTTCTTCCTGTCGAAAAATCAGAAGGCCGACGGTCCCTCCCATCTTGGTGCTTCGCAGCAAGGACACAACTTCTTCTTGAGTTTTTCCTGTTAAATCAACTCCATTTACCTGTGACAAAGGAAATAATAGAAATTGTAAGACTCCAAAACAGGAAAAACAGTAGAAATTCATTCATACCGAAAAGTCATGTGAATCATATGGGACAGTACTAAAAACCCTCACTGAAGCAATCTGCTTATTGGCTCAGTATAGCTTCCATTTAATAGAACTAATTAAACATGCATTCTTTACATACGAATACAAATAAGAAGCAAGACAGCAATATTTCCCTCCTCTTTAGCAGGAACAGTATACTGCAGTATACTCTAAAGCCAACTAATTCCATCTACCAATATTTTTTACAAGAATTTCTGCATAAAAATCCTTTGGCAAAATCAATGTGTGATCCAAAACTGGTCCTGTTTCCACATACCTTGGTGTTATACATATCTTCCAAACATATCTTGCACAATAAATTGTGTCAAAAGTAGAAAATAATTTTTTCCCCCCGAAAGAACTTTGGAGAAGTTACTCTTTATTTTGCCTTTGTCCAATCCCTTGGCCTCCACATAGCACTTACCAGTACAGACAGGTACGGGATACATACAAGTAAATTTCCCACTCTATGAGCTAACGAGTAAGGGAGAAGCCAGAGAAAGACAGGGTATTCTAAGGCTTGCCTGTTCAGAAACATTTTGGAAATGTAAGGCAAGTCACTTAATGGTGTTAAGCAAGAGAGCATGGTGCTCAGAAGAAGTCAGCAAACCACCTTTTTCCTTTCCCTTGTAAGAGATCACAGCTCACGCAGTTGAGATGCCATAACTGTCATCTTAAATGGTTCTCGGTCCCCTTCTACCCAAGTCATCTGGGTTACCTTGAATTACAGTAATTACAGAGGGCTATCCTCCAGCAACAATTCAAGCTGACTTGGCCAATTTTGCAGTAAAGTGAAGTTAGGGCACTGAGAGGCAGTTACAGTCTCAGCTGTACCTCCGGTGTCATTTGGCTTAGGGACGGTAATGAAGAGCTGTGGGTGGTAAGATCTTATATCACTCCAGCTGGATTTGCAGGAAGATCTCTGCTGTGCGCCTATCTAAGAGAAATTTAATTCCCTTGAGGACATCCTCCCTTCAGGAGGGAAGTGGCCTTGATTCGCTGTAGCACTACCCTCCTCTTATATTGTGCCTTTAAGTTAATTCACTAAACCTTTTCAGGGTTTTGTCTTCCATACTTGGCAACATCTCCAATAATTTCTGGTCTGCCACTCCATGCTGATTTAATACCTCTTATTAGGTAACAATTAGTTTGCTTCAACTTATTCCTAAACAGCAATGCAAGACTATGGCACTATATTCACATAAGGATATGTAAACTCATGTTTTCATAGTATGTCTGGGTTCAGCTCTTAAAACAAGTTACGTACTGAAAATGCACAGCCCTTGATCTGTTACCTAAAAAAAACAGAGCGGGAAAAAAAAAAGGAAAAAAAGAAGAGGGAAACTTTTTCTTATAACATAAACTACTACGAGCTTTTGGAAGTGAACTAGTGCATGGGCTCATGCCAAAACACAGACAAACAACATGTAACACTTCATCACCTCAATTAATCGGTCTCCAGCTTTTAGTCTCCCATCTTGAATAGCTGCACCTCTCGGAAGGATGTTTTTCACATAAATTGGAGCAGAGCCACCAATTGGGACATCTCTTGAAGTAATGCTAAATCCCAAGCCTTCTGTACCTGCATAAAGAATGTAGAATATTACTTGTTAAAATGCACATTTTATATTATACATTATTTTTACCCAGCAGAATGTATGTATACCTCACTGATACAATCCATGAAAATAGATATATAAGATGTAAGAATTACTGCATGGCAAAAAAAGGAAAAAAGGCATATACAGGAATGCTATAGCTGAAGCACTGAGTCTTGGCACAGGTGGCTCAGCAGGCCTCCTCACAACTTGCTGTTCTGATGACTTCCAAGTCATTGCCATATTTCCAACTTTCTATTTCAGATGAGCTGAGTGACAAGGAATCAGAACAAAGCATATCTGATATCCTATCAATGCCTTCCCCCTTGTCAATCTGGATCTCGTCAATGACCCTTTCTTCCTCTTTCGCGACTCCTTCAGCAATGTCAGTCAGCCAATGCTGCTGGCCACGGGGCTTTGTCAGCTCACTTATGGACACCAGCAGGTGACAGACAGAACCAGAGCTCAGTGGTCTCATTTATTCCGCTCCGAGGGACCTCAGGCTGTTTTCTGTCAACAGCTCCTCTGCCCCGGGGCTTCACCCTGGCTCTCGCTGGGTTCTACGCCACCTTCCGCCGCGCAGGCAGGGAGCAGAGCCAGGCTGCCACTTCTGAGGTCCTGCTGTGCATCCAGGTGACTGACTACACTTGGCTAAGACTGACTGAAACAAAACAGAGATGTTTACGATGACCTGGAGAAATCCAGAGAGGGGGTCCAGTCAATACGGCAAACAAGGCTCGCTCATATTTCAGAGAAATTATGCCCACAATTGGTTATTGAAGTGTACCTTAGGACCCCACCAGCTCTGGGATTCACAAGCTGAGATGACAAACAGAAGCCTTTCCTACTATGCAGAAAGCTCATTTGTGATCCTCTATTTGATGCAATCTGTCCAGTGTTATCAACAACCTTTGAAACTCTTAAGTTGAAACACCCCCTCCCCCCCACCATTGCACATCAAGTCTATTCAGGGCACCTAATCTAGCATGGAATGCAGACAGCCATTTGGCAGAGAGCATCCCTGACAGAGTGTCAGCATCTGCAACTTCCATTTGAAACATCTCAGAGGTTATCAAGGTATGTCTACAGTTCAAGTTCATTAGCTAGGCATACGCGTGCCCAACCTACATTTAATCTGACCTACTAAGACAACCTGCAGTTAGGACTCAGCAATATCAGGTATGGTCCCTAAAAATTGCACAACACACCCTTTGCATAAAATCGCAGGGACAAACAGAAGCCAAACTTTTATGCGACAGTCTTCAGCTTTGAGCCCTGGCAAGTTGAACACAACCTATGTGAAAGACACACAACTATATAACCATTTGAGGTTAAAGCCTGAATTAATTTCTGTCTTACTGTTCCTCACGTTCATTTGCTAAGTCTGCTTTTTTACTGAGCAGGTTAATATTCACACAAGTGGAAAAGGAAGCAGGAGTCCAATATAGTCAACATTAGTCTATATGCAGATTTCTGAAATCTGCACAATTACATTTGATTAAAATTTAGTACAATGTATTTTGTTATCAAGATGGTAATCATGTTAAAAAGTAAGTTGACACAGGTGACAGGGCTGGGAGGGATACAACCTTTTAAAGTCTTCATCTTGAAAGTATGTAAGTCCTCATGTATCCACAGCAAATGCATGCAGCTCGTATTGCTCAGGAAATTTCGATCAATTCCTCTAGGCTAACTATCATGAGAGAACCTCCCTTCCTTATGTCTGCAGCATTCAAGATAGCTGAAAAACTGACATTTGAATTTGAAAGTCTTCATCCACTTTCAGGCTGATATAAAATTTATCAGTGCTATTACACAAAGATGAAAAAAATATTAGATCTCATAATATCCATATTTTACTCTGGAGACCTCACAATTTTAATGATGCTTCAAACTCTCTAGCTCCTTGCAACATGTGAAGATGATCTGTACAGGTGTAAGGTTTTTTAAGACACATCTCAGCTTTTTATGGAATTTATCTTTTTCTTATTTTAAGGATCTGTGTGAATATTGATCTTTGAGTACAGGTTTTGTCTGCTAAAATTTCTAAAGTAATATCAGAACATGACTGCACGTCCAGGACAATGGTTCATTATTAATAAGCTTAATCCCCATAGCCTGATTATGGCGTCATTACAGATGTCTGGTTCACACACTCCACTTTAAACCCCTGTGGAAAAAACAGAAGTTGAAATGTTCACATTACAAATGCACACAGGATATAAATTTGGACTGTGGCATTTTCTGCTGTCAGCTCTCCAGAAAGCCTTTACCAAAGCCGGCAGAACACCATAAATCCACACTGAGCCCACATATTAGCAGAAGAAAATTCTAATTACTTGTTTCTGTGGAAAGAGGGAGCCTCAACTGGGCTACGCTTTGCTATGCTGCTCTGTACAGCTTTGCATGAGTCAGCTTTTGGGTATCATTTTCCTCTTACTTTTTCACTGCTTCATTTTATTACTCATGCATAAGAGCTGCCCTTAGCTGTCTAATACGGCTTCATAAACTCCTATGCTTATTGTATATAAATTAGAAGTTCACAAGATTGGGAAATAAATTGATACATTCAACCAAGGCCAAAAATAAATATGACTTCTGTGACTGGATTGATTTTAAGCTTTTTTTTTCTTTTTATACCCATAACTTGATTTAGTTATCTCTACCCCATGCATTTCAGTTGTCCTGTTGATAGAAATGATATAACATCTTAATATCTCCCTGCTGCTAAAATGTTTTCAGTTCTTAGGGTGTAAAACTGCATTATAATAATGAGGTAACTGTGCAAGCATACTGTAGGCTCCTCTGATACCTCTGATTTATACTAATAATATGGGAGAAACTGGACACACATACAGGCAGAACCAGAACAAGAGTAGAAAAGAGAAGGAATTTCCATCTTTTTGAAAACACGTGAGTCATCCTACCCAAAGATAGGAGCTTTACTTTGCAAGGTCTAGATTATTTGAGCTATGTACAACTTAATCTCTTATAGATTTTAAAAAGAAAGAGGGTAGAAAATGTCTTCCTCCCTCTATAGCTGTCATCTCTGACAACGATCAAATTACACCGAGTGATAATACATTTAAAAATTACCCACTAATTTGTGTAATTTAAATTCTTAGGCTTCTTTGATAAATCAGCAACTCTCTCGACAAGTTAGAGCTTCCTTTTCTCTTGAATGCGATGCTGAACACGCCTTCTAAGGTCACATTAACCTCGAGAGCTCAGCCAACTCTGAGCTGAAGACAAAGTAGTTTTAGGTGAATAAAAAGGGCAGTTACAATAGTAAAAGAAATACGTTCTACAAACAGAAGAGGGGCAGATTTGATGCTTGAGTTGCTGTTTTGGAGGAAATCAGTTCTAGTAGCATTAAGACAGGGGGGCAAAAAACTTTCACAGAAGTTAATTAAATACATATTCAAAATGAACATCATCATCTTATTTGGAATCAGCCTGATCATAAACTGATGGGATGCTAAAAAAATTACTAAATCTTACTAGACGTGGCTAGGTTTTCTGTTATCTCCCAGTGAAGAAGTGTTTAATTTCTCACTAATGCTAGAATTATCTTCTTGATTGTGGAAAAAGTGTGTCTGACATAACGTTTCTGTCTTTCTAAGGCTGTTCTGCATGAAAAATCGTGCACTCCTCATCCAGCACCAACTGTAGGTCCAAATTCTCAGCAGCAAAATGTGCTGCTGGATAGAAACACTGCCAGAACATGAGACAAAAAGCAAGCATCACCTCTGCACTGCTTCCAGTACTTTCATGTCACTCTCAAAAGGACATTATTCAGAGACCCAATAAGGAACATCTGAAGGACCTACACTGTCAACTTCTTATGATACTTCTCTTACAGTTCTCTTCCCTTTCAGGACTGCAAGAAGAGCTAGAAGTAAATCATGCTCTTCTTTCTCCCCTAATTTAAGAAAATGCAGATGAGTTCTCAGGTACTTCAGTACAGATCGCCCTAAATTTAAAACAAACAAACAAACAAACAACTCACTTCTAAAACAATGGAAAATGTTTGACAACCAGACAATTGGGCACCACATTTATTAGTACGTATGCAAGAGAAGCATAGATCATTTCAGAACAACCTAAATATGGAAAATCCCTGTGGGTGAACAGTCCTCAGATGGAATAAAGGATTGTTAAGGAAAAGTGCAGATTCTTCATGAAAGACAAAAACAACACTCTCCCTTTCCTAAAACAGTAAGGGAGGTTGGTTACACATATGAACAGTTTGTGACACCAAGTCACAAAAATTACAAAATAAAGCATCTCCACTTAATGAAAGTATTAGACTATAAAATGATCCAGAATAAGGAGTGAGATAACATTACAATAAAACTAAGCAGAAGGGCCAAATGCTCTCTGACAATAATCAGAACAGACACTCTCCTTCCAAGCATTTCAAGTTCCTGCTTTTTCACAATAGTCTCTTTCTTGAGATCTATGCACGGATGGATGATTGCTGAAATAATTATCCTACTGTTTTATGCTAGAAAGCAGTTTTTATTAAGGACTGGACCTCATGCAAGAGCTGAACAGCAGATATGCTCTCCTCATGTCAGGGGCTTCACTAAACTAACCAAGACTATTTTAGATACTTCCTGAAATGTTATTTTACTGCTCCTAGTTTAATGCCCATATTTTTAGAATTTGTGTATGCGTAGTCAGGGTAACTGTACGTGCAAATGATTGCTTAGAAGGCTGACTGCTCAGCTGTCTATAAAATTTCTGCAGTCACATGCACAATCAAGACAAATTAATTGCATGCCCGTTTTTGTGTAGTTGAGAGATTTGGAGCAACATTTTTCTGCAAGCAAAGCTCAGACCTCTCAAGAAAATCTTTGATCAACCTAATAGAAACACTCTTCCATTTGTGCTACAGCCTGCTAATAAATAGTGATCATAAGTGTTTTTTAAAAATGGAAAGATGAAACTTGATGCAGTTTATGTTTCTTCAGTGGCTAATAATGCCCAAAATGATTTGCTTCAGTTTTGAATCTCATTTCTCAAGGTCACTTAAGTAATTTAGGAATCTACATGCTTCGTTTCAAAAGTGACGAACACCCATACTGCATCTGAACAGGAATTCTAAAATCAGTCTAAGAGAACATATCACTTCAAAAGAAATTTTAAATAAAAATTTGAAATGTCAGTTCAAAGTCTGGCTCAAGAAACTGTGTGGGAAAACAGAAGAATATGATGAAAAATGTATGTAAATCTGTACACTTCAGATACATGATGCAGGATATCTTACAGACAAGTTCAGGGTCCTGTCTTGTACGCTCTGCTATATAAACCCAAGTAAAACAAGTAATTGTCCATACATGTGCTTTAATCCATAGCAAATATGATGCCATTTTAAATCAGTGTACTTCCAAACTGTCCATGGCATCTTATTTGTGTCTAATGACTTCTTGCAGAAAGGACCTTGGGTGTGGCAGGGCTGAGTGTCACCGCACCGTAACACTGAGTGCCCAGTCACCTGGTGGGACTTGCAGCGTTTAAGCTCGGCTCTGTATGTAAGATGGAGCATTATTAACCACAGAAGGGCCAGCAAGCCAAACAGGAATCCAACAAGAAACTCTGAAGAGCAAGGAGTCTCGTAATACTCCTCACATCTGCAATTTAACCATTTTTCTCTGTTGTACTGCACAAAGGTGCCTCCATCTTCTCAGGATTCACCATCTCCTAGGACATAGCTGCTACACCCTTTCTGTGGTGGACTTGGTGATTCCTACAGTATTCCTGCTGTAAGGTATCCTGCAGTTGTGTCACTCATTTCTTTCTCTTGAAGCTATACTATTTTGCAAGAGAGAACTATTCTTTGGGCCAAAAAGAAAGAGATGATCACAACTCCCATGGCTGGTAGTTAAGTCGCGCTCTGGAAGTGGGGAGATGTGGACTGAAGTCCTGATGCACTGAATACTTCAGACAAAAAATAGTAAAATTTTTGGTGGAACTAGGGCCAACTTAAAAAACAAGAGCTCAGTTTTGACATTTTACCTCAAGAATTATATACTTAATTTAGCTAGACAAATATATAGTTATAGATAGAAATGATCCGATGCAAGGAGTATTATACTTAAGGGCAATCAAATAAAATTAAGCTAATTTAAAGACTGAGTACTTCAGGCTTTGTCTTAGTACAGTGATGTCAAAACCAGTATATATGAATATATGAATACAATGTCCAATTGAAAAGCAGTCTTTTGAATGCTTTAGCGAGTATGAGGCTAAATGCTGCGAGTTAGCGCTCAAAGACTAATCTGTACAATCATTTGTTGTATAATTGGTTATTTATTATTTATAAGTGCTGGACTAAATTTTTCTCAATTGCATTGGCTCGAACCCTTGCAGTCAAAGAAGAAACACTCTGGAATTGTCCTGGTGTATATGAGGTCAAAATTTGTCCTAACACTCTGGGTGTTATCCCAGTGGTCTATTTTCTCTATATATTAGCTGTAAAGAACTATTTTTATTTATTTATACTTACTGTGTATCAGCTCACACCAAAATATTTACAAACACAGGCTTACTGTCATCTCTTGTACTATCTTAATTTGTGTGAGCTATTAAGTTAGACTGTTATACAGCCTTAATGGCATTAGAATATCAGCAATAACCCCTACATCTATATGCTAAAAGTTCAGGCCCTGACCTTTAAGGAAAGATAAACAGATATCCATTTTCATTTAGAAAAGCCAACAAACATTCTGCATTGACTGAAACATATGACTGACCTTCTCTTCTGACTTTATTAAACAGCTAAATCCTATGAAAGTTCAGGTTATTTTAAAATGCCAAAACAGCAATAAATATTAAGAAATCATAATTACAGAAGCACATACTGTAGGGTTATCTTACCATGTCATTTTATATAATAAAGCTCATGCAATATATAGAAACACAGCTGTAATAAAGAAGGTCTGTCTGTATTGAAAAAAAGTCAATTCTCATATACTACATCATTAACCAGAATGCGCAGGTTAAATCGAAAGTGAATTCAAGATGAAGCCTTACATGCTTGTATGCTTTAATGCACCCCACAAGGAGGTTTTAATCTAATGATGGTAATTGGTGAAATAACTGCTGTCTATTAGCTACAAAGAAAGCACATTTGTTAGATATCTATAAAGCCTGTATTATTACAACACCCTTCATTAGAAATAATCAAAGACAATCAACATCCCTATTGCACTCATATTTATAACAAACTACTTGGGGGCACCCTTAAGTGTTTTGTTTAATTTGTTGCTCCCCATGTATGTTCTCAGAGTGACCAAATGAAAGCCAAAATGGGAGGACATGCCTCTTTCCACAGTGGATATTAACAAATGAAAGACAGCAATGATAAAAAGGTAGCTTCCTTATGCATTTTTTTTTTAAATATCATCATGCATGAAATACAGTACACTAAATAGTTTCTGTCTGTCTGTCTATAATCTGAGCTAGGTGCCATTTCTGCATAAGTAGTATTCTCACATAAGTGAACAAATGTTAGGAACAAATATCCCCCCTAAACTTCTGAAATATATTCTAGGTTCAAAGCTTATACTAGCATAAGAGCCACCAAACTTCTCCGGTGTGAACTACATGTTGAAGTATCTTACAGATTACTTTCCATCAACAGGTAGCATGCATCTTCTTCCAAAACCATCTAATATATTGGTGCCAGCAAGGCTAAATTACATTATAGAAGTGGGGAGAGTATTTATGAAACAGTATCCAGTGCAAGAGGACCAAAATGTAACCTCGCATGACAGTCAAAGAATCCATAACACATCAAAATTATATTCTCATATCTCATGAGCAGCTATAACGCCACATTTGTTTCGTGCAAAAATACTGAGTTCCCATATTCTGTATTCATTGGTTGGTGATTTTAAATTACATGAAATGTATATTTCCACTCCTGGCTAAGAACTGTTTTATGTAATGTCCGAGTGATACTTCTACAGGCTCCAGGAGACACAAAAAAAATAGGTAAAAATCACCGTAGTGACTGAGACCATATTTGTAAGCGCAGTGATTCCTTACTCAGCCAATAAGTTTTTCCAAACAGGCTGATCTGAGCTGATGGCCTAAAGAATTTATTGAAGGAGCATCAACAACAGAAGCAAACTGTCAACTCAACCTTATGTCATCCAAGTTTGTAGAGCTTAAAATTCAGCAACCAGAAAGCAGCAATCTGGTGGTTCATGTGAAGTTCATAGAAAGGAAAGCATAATGATAATGTGACAAGTAGCCTGGTACCTGTGAAACTGTAAAATCTCTATTATTTAATGCATTGTCTTTGATACCTTTCGGTAAAAAGATTAATTAATAAAAATTATTAACAATAAGCACATACAATATCCTAAGGGGATCGTACTTTTCGTTCATGGAGAATACTGTCACATTGGTAAACTTTTTGCTGTGTAATGGAAACCCTATTCTTGCTCCTAGAGATCAAATTATATCTAACCTTAAACATGCTGATTTTAATACCATGAAGTTTACAGCATGCATAATCTTTTAAAAAAAATAATCTCCCAAGAGCTAAGAAATACTTGCATCTAAATGGCATTTTATTATACTTCAAACTATCTTAAAAGCATCTAGATGGTTACTACAGAAAAATGCCAAATTTTCTCACTAAGGACATTTAACAGATCATAAAAATTCCACGGATGTACCAGTGCATCTACATGGGCACATATAACACAGATGTTGAGATAAGCATGCACCACTTTCTCCTCTGCCTTTAAATAGTCTCTCACCCCCATTCAAACTACATTAGCATAAGGCCTAAGATAGGAAATATCACATTACAACTCAACCATTTAAACAAAGACTTTCATATCCCAGTGGAATAAAAAAAGCTTTAGCTGGAAATTAGAAAGCCCAATTTACCAACTGGATCCAACACACTTTTAAAATCTAATGGCAAAACCAGTTATTCAATTTGAAAAGTCATGATATCTGTAAAGTACAGAATATGGGCCATTTTCGCTTATTTACTTTTATTAGTTAAATAGTTCACCACGCCCTGGGTCTCGGCCAACAGAATTTGTAGCACTTTGCACTTCTCTATTAGCTGAGAGACAGAAAACAATGTTAAAGCCCTCTTCAAAACGGCCTTTTGCAAACACACTGCACAATGCGAATGCATGGTTGGACTCCTGGGCGTGCTGTCAGGGACAAAGCCACTTGGCTTCAAAAATTAATTCATCACTTCCCCTGTGCTTCTGCAAGCTGTCCTGCCCAATACAACGGCACTGGACACACGTACACACACATATCTCATGCTGTATGAGGAGCGCACTACTGCCTTACCTTTTCTGAGCTGTATACTGAGCCTCTTCCCTATCTTTTTGGCGTTATACCCACTGTTTGCAGTGGAGGTGAGAACTTTCTGAGGTGACGGTACCAGGCCCGAGGGTGGTTTTCCTGATGAATTCACACTATGAGGTAGCTGCGAGTATGAGTCTGTCTGGTCGGACTGGTTACCCGCTCGAGACATTCTTTGTAACGTGTGAAGTCCAGAATTGTTAATACTTTTGCTGTCAGCATACTGGGAATCGGGGCTGAACCGGCTGGAGTAGTATGTGTTCTTCTCGCTTTGGGACAACTGTTCATACTGCTCTTTATTTGCCGCAGGGACCACATGGAACCAAATGAACGGCGTACGCATGGCTTGGCGAAACATATGCTGTGCTCTAGGTTTCAGAACGAACAGAAAATTAGCAAATTAGGACTGGCAGACTACAAGACATTATAAGCATAATTACTGATGTTAATTAAGCAACACGAGCTGACAGACACATTGCACTCAAGCATAAACCATAAAACTTGAATCTGTTCACTAGTCTACTTGGTCTGCTTTTTGCTAAGGTTTATTGCCCCAGGGTAACACAATGGTTAAATATGCTTAACAACTGACGTACCAAATACCAGACTAGGAAAAGCAAAAATCTTAACCACTGTCTTGAAATGCAGACAGTTCTATGGCAGGACTGCACTGTCCTTTTGTTTTGAACCTTGATAATTGCTTCTTCAGATACAGTAATCACAGTGACAACAGAATTATTAGAATGAAAATTACACTTTTTACAAAGACTATGTATTTCCATAATTTGCTGAGAGTACATGCAGTCTTGCAAAAAGTCTAGTTTACACTTTATGTTTTGTAAGTTAGTAGTCTTTCAGAATACATTAAGAAATAGGAGAAAAATGCTTAATCCTGCACAGACATCGGGCTCTAGGTCACCATCCGAAGTACACAAAGTCAACAAGTCTCTTCACAGACTTAACAAATTGTGATTCAGAACCACAGAACAAGCAGAGACAAGCTGTTTTCAACCATACGGTACAGGGTCATGTTCCAACCCAGGTTAGAGTCAAAGAAATAAAAAACACATTTCAAATGTATATTAAGTATAGGGCAATCAGAAAAAATGACGTTCCTTTGGCCCTCAACATGTTAGGGTTTTCAGAACAATATTATCATCATTGAAATCACTCATTTTCTGCATACCTCTTTTCTGCTTTCTCTTTCAATTATCTGTGTGCGAACTACAACCTGATTTCACTTTTAAAAGTCTTTCTGATTCACCATTTCGGGATTCTACCAAGTCCAGACTTCCACTGAGCAAATATTTATGATCTCTCAAACTTCTCCAGGAAGTTTCTGCATATAGGACCTTTAGTTCTCACACATACAAAACCACATGTTAATGTGGTTAATGTGTGTTAATGTTAAAAATAAAGTCTCTATGCTGTCCACGTATACTGAACATGATGCGTTGCAAGTATAAGAGCAAATAATCACATGGGAATTTCACAATAAACAGTTTACCAACGCAAGAAGAAAAAAATCCATAACATGCAAAAACAATCAAATGAGAAGTGCATATACTCTAATGACAATAATTATCCTGAATTATTTGTAGTTTAGCTAATTAAAAACCACTAACGTCCCTTACTGTATCCAGTCTTTATTTGAAAGGCAAGCTTAGACAATTTTTTCTTAAATACTTTATTTCCTCAAATTACTGCAAGGTGCAGTGTTAAAGATTCAATAATGCAATGTAACGTGCGGTAAGTATACTTACTGTTCAAATCTCCTATTCCGAAGGTCTCCATCATTAATCCTGACAATACAATCATTCTCACGAAAAAGGTTTTCTTGTTCAGCTTTTCCACCTTTCTCCAATCGCTTTACCAACAGCCCCAGGGTTCTGGAATATTAATTTTACAAATTATTATTGTTCTAACAATTTGCAGCATAAAAATCCTACTGATTTAATATTTTATCATAATCACTATAGAAACTAAATTTTAAACCATCTTTACCTTGAAGTAGGATATCATAGTTTCAAATAATTTATAAGCATTACCTGAGTTATTATCCCTTATCCATGAAAGAAAGACCCTAGGTGAATCAAGCACATCATTTAGAAGTAAGAACGAACAGGCAGTGTGATGATAGCACGTCCATTCTTGCAAAAGGCCTAGATGTCTGAGCAGTAAAAGCTCCAAGAAGCACCACACATCTGACAGCCAGCCCCTTTTGTGCTACTTAACTGAAGTTGAACAGGTTCAACTTAAAATTTGAATTTCTGAATTAGCAGAGAATACCACAGCCTTCACTACTGCTTCTGTGCAAGTGAAACATGGGGTCATCTCACGTAATAACCAGCCTATAACGAAGGGATGAAGAGAGGATTCAGGAACTTCATGCGAACCAAATGCTTTTATTTTTAAGCCTTAACTTTTTTTACTAAACAGCAAAGAGGAAATTAAAAACTTAAATGCCATTTTTAATTCAGCCTATTATCTTAAATTAATTGGTTCAGTAGACTGAAGACAATTACCATTTGATAACCTCTGCTCAATGAGTTGGTCACCTCTGTCTAGTGCTTAGGCACAGTGTCATCTTAAGGACATTCTTAGAGAGAAAAGGCAAACAAATATTCAACCTGAAATTATGAAATGGATCCTGAAGAGTGGATTTCTGAGGTACTGGTGGGATAGTGTGAAAAGTCAATGATGTTTCTATACCTGAACTCTAGGTTTGAAGGAGGATTCAATCTTCAGGATTATTCTTGCATCGACACTGCATTTGTTTTTTTTTAAAGAAGATCAGCTTTACTTTGAAATCCCACAGGACATATCAGTGGGTCAAATTCACATCATCCAAGTCAACAGCATTACTTTTTCAGACGTCCTTTCAAGGTATGGCGTGGAAAATACTTGGTTGCGTGGCAGGAATTGCAAGACCACATACGTCTTTTAGCACAAAACTTTCAGTGATCATAGCACTTCAGTTCACACATACCTCAAAGTAAATGAGCAGTCAGTGATGCTTAAAAGGGCTCCTCATGCACTCAAAAGTTATTTATGCACTTGAGCACTTCATCAAATGGGTCAGAAAAGCAAAATTAACTTATTTCTTCCACTTTAAATTCTTCATTTACCAATTTATCATAAACATATGCAAATAAGACATTTAATTTACAGAACAGTCATACGTTTTCTCCTACAAGGCAGATGAAGGAGTAAGAGAAACAATCCTAGTAGTATTTCCATTTTGGAACCACCTAGAGACATTAAGATGTGATGTTGAAAGGATCCTCTACATGTAAACAGACCGTGAGGAGAAAAACAACATAAAGCATTTTGACAACACAAATCATCAAATGACATTTGAGTCAGACATTAACATTTAAGTGATACTATTCTGTTTCCAACTGATACGGAGTATTTTGCAAACACCCAGCGTACTGCACCTTTGACCTGTCTGGGGTTTCCATCAGAGGCAAACCTTTTCCACCCTCATTTCGTTCCTGATGGACCACCTGGGTGCAGTCACTGATGCTAACCGTGATTGGGCTTGACTTTAGCTCAGCTGCTGCACTTAGCAATCTGTCTCTTTGCAGTAACACTGGTGAGCACAAGGACCAGAAAAATTCCATAAAGCTAAAGTATCATTTCTCTAGAATACACTCATTTCAGAAAAAAAAAAAAATTATTGAAAAACACAACAAATACTAGTGTGCATCTAGTCCTATCCCTCCCCATCCCAAGCTGATATTCTTTGGGTTTGGAAAGTTCCACCTTTTGTAGATTCCTTCCAACAACCCAGCATCTCCCATTAAAAAGGAAAATAAAAAAAAGCAAAACCAATTTTCCCAAATTTCCCAAAGCAAAAACAATTCTTCCATGGTTTTTTTTTTCTGATCACCAAGGTAGTGAAACACCTTGTATTATCTAGATATTTTAGGTGGTCTTCTGTTTGCCTTTCCCACAATCCTCTAATAGTTTGCATGACAAAAAATTCTAAAACTCCACAACAGTCACACACTAATTTAATGACCTCGTTGTGCTCCATTTATTGTACTAAAATTTGCTGATAATGATGAAGGTATGTTGTCACAGGAAGTAAAACAAAACAAATTTTAAAAATATTGATTCAATCCCTTTTTCCTTCTGTTCACTAAAATAAGCTTTCAACACAGTCTCAGATTTTTAAAACTGATAAATAATTATAAAAAATAAAGTTTTATGGCTTGTTTGTTACTTGCAGAAAGCACTAAAATAACAGTTATGAATGTTAATGATGAAAAGGAAAGAGACTTGTACGCCTTCACTACATTAGTTTTATCAGAATTATAGTTTTGATACACATAAAACCGATGGTTAGAAAACGAGTTTGTGACTTTTTCACTTGTGAGTTGTTGCATTTCTCTGGGGAGACAATGTCTTTGAGCTCCAAAGTGAAGTTATTGAAGAGGGTATCTCTAAATGGGTAAGAGATAAACAAGCAAATATAAAATTGGGAATGCTACATTTAAAAGAAAACCACTAAAATATTTGAGGAAGAGAGGAAAGAATTGTGTCTACTCTTCCTTTTCTTTCACCTCATGCCCAACAGCACTTTGATGCAGGTGTGCTCCTCTGTAATGCCCAAAGACAATTCAGAATTTGGATGTGCATGCAATGCTTGCACGAGAGCATACACAGTAACTGCAGCAGGTGCTTTGTTTATATCGTTAAATATAAAAAATATCAAAATACCAATATGCTAAATATCAAAACATATTCTACACAAGGTACAACACTCCCAAGTTAATACTATGATAATACACTATACAAAATAATATGATTATTTCATCCTAATGTCTCCGTGTACTTACGATTACGAAGTAATTGGTCTATCAATAGTTTTTGCATAGCATTTTTCTTGAAACGCTGCTTTCTACTGTTTTGCATTCTGAAGTTATATTAAATTATTAATGCAAGATGCATCTTTATGCATGGTTTGTCATTTCTTAAATTTACTTCACCTAAGCTGTCAAATCTAGTAAAAATATTACTCATCCTAACCAATGGTAAAATAATGTAACACATAAATAAACTACCAGTCAAAATTTCAAATAAGAAAGGCTACAAGTTCTACTAACGCAAGATTGCTCATCTCAAACACATGAGGATCTAGCTTTTTAAAAAATGTTAGAGCTAGGTTAACCAAGGCATATAAAGGTAAAGTCACTGAGAACAGATTCAAGGCTGGATGAACAGCCTGAGTCAAATTTGAAACCAGGATCCGCACAGTGCCTTTTCATGTATTTAATTTTTTTATATAAACACATGGGCCAAAAGATCCCTTTAGACACAGTTCCAGAAACAATTTCCTGAATGTGGTTCTGCATAGCAGAGTAAACTCTCCTAGAACTTGCAGAAAATCTATGTTACTGAAAATTTTAGTAACAAAAGCCAACCAATTTCCTACAGTATTTCTTCAGTATGTTATGGTTAGATGTAAGACTATGACTCTACAAAAAGGCATTATGTTTGTTGTTGCAGTAACTGGAGATAAACAGAGTAGACCTGGTACTGTAAATATGCAATAACCTAAAAACTAATTGGATTTTTTCTTTCCCTGCTGTATGCCACCACCATTAATCCTGGTAAGTGGAGATGTAGCTCTACTACAGTTTCAATATTATATTTCCTGTATTAGGAAAACATAAATTTTGAAAGCCTATAAACTAGTCTAATATAAAACACGTAAGTCTATATATATTTGCTTAAACTCAACCATGTAGCATACAAATATATATGGGCGCATTTGAATTTGCTTAAACTTGTCCAGTTAAACTAAGTCAACACGTATTCTAACATAAATTCTTCCATTATAAACATTTTAAAATATAACTTTTCAAGAATGAGATTAAATATTCTGTGAACCTTTGCAAAACACTGCAAGTCTACAACCCTGTCGAAACAATAATTATAAATGGAAATTTGGTACCTGCACTGTTTTAAACTAACGTTAGCTCACATGGGGACAGAAGGGAAACAGTATCAAAGCACAGAGCTCAATCTTTGTGTTTGTTTTAAATACC
This sequence comes from Aptenodytes patagonicus, assembly GCF_965638725.1. Classification (NCBI taxonomy): domain Eukaryota; kingdom Metazoa; phylum Chordata; class Aves; order Sphenisciformes; family Spheniscidae; genus Aptenodytes; species Aptenodytes patagonicus. The sequence goes on from NC_134950.1 coordinate 156,642,116, forward strand.
TAATTAGGAATGTAAACATCTTAGATTATATTAGCATTTGCACCACTGTATTTCCACAAGGTTCATTACTCTAATTATACAATTAAAATAAACTCAGCTACATGTGTTAACATTTCAGTTCTCAGTATAAATCACAACCAATGATAAAACTAGAAATAAACAGTGAATGTTTTATTGACATCTAAATTGCCTGAGTTAGTCTGGGTAGTTCTTTGAAATTGTGAACTCCCCACATGCCATACAGCTGTATGGAAATGATGATAATTTGTCTTAATAAAAACTGACAGTGTAAATACTATGAGAGTAATAAAAATATTACATTGAGCATCTAGAATATGATTTGGCCATCACCGCCCATTGTACATACACACTGAAGTTATTTACCTATTACCTGCAAGCTAACTGTAATATAATCAAATCAGACAGAAGAGAAAATAACCAATTTAGATGTTTATGTAAAGTCACTAACATGAAAAGGCAAAAACTAGATTAAGGGGCAAAAATAAGGATTGATTGAAAAGCCGATGTGTAGCGGTTTCATGCAATGAAAGATCTCTGAGAAGTTCTACAGGAACATAAACACGGTATAAATTTCCTGAGATTCGGAGGTTAGAGTAGGCAAATTAGCTTGTTTGTTCAAGTTAAATTATCGTGGCTGATCAATGCTAAATTTGACATAAACTCCTTAGCACAACATTGACGTCACGGCGCTACTGCGGAGCCATTAAAATAACTTTATCAGCTTTCATGCCTGAAGTCCGGAACCAATTTCCAATCTTTGGTAACTACTCCTCAGCTTTTCAGCTTGAATAATACTTCAAATTAAGTTTATATAACTTTTTAAAGGCTGAGAACAGACAAAGAAAGCCTTGAATTCAGCTAAAAGAGTGAGGGAATGCTACATTCACACCACAGGGAATCTTTTCCCAATGCGTAAGTTTTTGAAAACCACAGCTACCTTTGAGACTTAAAGTTGGAAATGCAGTAGAGGAATAAATGGAGATGCAGATAACACCTACCTCCTAGATGATCCAATGTAATGAATACAATCATTAGAGAAGCACCTTGAAGGCAGTATTAAGGACTCTCAGTATAGACAATGGCCATTAGATATTACTTTAGTTTTCTTTGTATCTTGAGTAAAAGACTAAAACTTCTACAGTGAAATATGAGGTGATTTATAAACTCTAGAAAATGAAGGGCACTTCCACTAAAAGCAAAAAAAACCCCAAAACTACAGAACAGAAAAACATATAAACAATTTTCTAGTACGGGGATTGTGTATACATCAATGCCTACCTTCATTTGAGGTTTTTAAATTTTTAATAAAATCTGTTAAATTTGTCATTTAAACTGACAAAAAGCAATAAAATTCAGTCTTTTCCCCATTCTTCTGAGACTTCCTTAATATTTTTAAGACATTTAGGATATATAACACAAAAACAGAGATTAAATATTTTTAGCTGCCAGGTTTTAGCTGTACGGTTTATCATGGATTTTGTGGCATACTTCAATAGGCAGAACAGCTGGCAGAGCCCTACATACTGCTCTGCTTCAAAGTAATGTGTCTAATACTTATTAATGGATGTTCTTTATGGGGTTTTCAGATGAATATCCCAATCCTTTTCTGTTCTGTTTTATCACAGTAGTCTTGGGACTATGGGACTATAACTTCCATATCATTATTCACAGAGATTTCCGATATTATCTCATATATTCCTTGTGTCAGTTGAATCTCCTTCCAAAGACAGACATGGCAGGATTTCGGAAGAGCAGCTAGGGTATAGAGCTTGAGAAGATTTCAAAGACTCTTAAAAGTAGAAAAAGCCATATGATGGTAAATTATGCTATAATTACTACTACGCTTGCAGAGAACTCGATGCAACCCCATTTATGCATCAACATAACATCCCCCATCAGCCAGGATGGCTCAAATGCTATTCTTAAGGGACTGAGTGCTTGCTCTCCTCTCTGAGCACCTAATAAGAAACAAGGATTGGCGCTAAAAGGCAATTTTGCACAGATTTAGAATTTTCTTTCCTTTTATGCTTTCCTCTCATTCATTTCCTCTTTCCTCTACTCTTATCTAAACACTTTGCTGTTCACTTTCTATTCTGTCCTTCTTTCTGCTTTCGTTTTCATGCTTCCTATTCTGCTTAGCACTGCATCTATGCCATTGCAAAAATGTGCAAGCAGGTTTTGCAAACAAAAAGTTTATCTTGAAAAACTTCACAACCATGAAGTGATGAATATCATCCTCCCTTTTGATAAGGTGAACAAACTCTGTTATCCAAAGCATATGATCAAAAGGCCAATAAAGGACTGATAAACTTCTAGAGGTAAAAACAGAAGGATAATAAGGAAACATATCCATAGAAGAAAGTTTGACCACGTCTGTATGAATCAATAGTACTTTTCCCAGAGAATTATGGAGAGATTTTTTTTTTCCCCCGTTAAAAAAAAGTCTCAGTTTTACTAGGAACAGAAATAATTAGTAGCATCTATATAGACGAGGCAGAGATTTTTACACATTTTCTTCAAGATCAAAAGCCAATATTGAAGACAGATTCTTACTCCAAACTCAAACCCTCAAAAGACCATGAAAAAGCCAAATATTTCCTCAATATAAATAAAGGACATAGTTATGGCATATAATTTTTAGAGGTTTGGGGTGTTTGCTTTGAGGGAGGGAGGATTTTTGATGGGAGAAGGCCCCTGCTTATTGCATAGGGGAAGAAAGGGAGAATTGAATTAGTATGTTTCTACACTTTTTCACTTTTTTAAATTATTGATTTAATAACCATTGCCTATTGAGTAACATTTGCAAAAGCAAAAGAAAGGAACTGGAAGAAAATTGAAAACACAGCATAACTGGAATTGAACACCAAGCAAATATAAAACAACAGTGGGCCAATGGACTAAGCTACGTGATACATCAGATCTTTTATTTTTGGACATCCCTCAAAGTCTTTACTGAGTCTTGTGTTTGGTTTTGTATATTTAGGTTTCTACTGAGCAGATCCCCTGCTCAAGTAAGTTAGTTCACTGCAGCACGGAGCATTATGCTTTACAGCCAGAAGAGGAACAAAGAGCAGCCATGTGCTAGAGTGAGAAACAAGTAGGCAGAAGAGGATTCCTGCCAAGTATCTGCTCTCCCTCTGAATCTAGCAAAAGGAGAACCAAGTGTATCTTATCTGCTCAAAAGAGCTGGGGGGACCAGGAGAAGAAAAAAAAAAGAGGAAACCAAAAACCCCCACCAAGTGCTCCAAAACTGAAGTTGGGTGCATTTCTTTCCCTGCCCACACTGCAGGCTGCAGGCAGCTGGAGAAAATGTCTTTGTTCTCACTGAAAACGTGTAGAGGTGTGGGCACAGCTGACAGTAAAGCAGCAGTACAACACGAGTGCTTATAATCAATACCAAGCAATGAACTCTACTTTTCTTCCACTACAATGCAGAGAGCATGGGAGAAACGTTTTGGAAATATCCGAGGTCCTCTCCAACTCTGCTCCTCTGCACTTTCAAGACATGGACCCAAGTATCTCCCTTCTCCAGCAGATTATTTTTTGGGGGGGTCAAAAAAACTCAGACAGCAATTGCACATACCATCCATTTTTCAATGAGAGGAGTTCTAATATTAGGAAGAAGTAGATAAATTTTAATATAAAAATTATTTGCCTTGTAACAGAATTTGATTTTCAAGTATGTCTTGATTCTAAGCATCTGCATTTAAAATTGGCTTTCCTGTAATAAAACTTTACCATATAATCCCAAACTCAGGACAAAAAAAGAATTTAAAGTCCTTCGTAGCTCTTGACATAGCTAGCGTCCTTAAAAAAAGTGAGATATTTTATTTCTGTGTTTATGGCTTCCTCATTTTACATGCTATCATTATGTATAAACAGTTTAAGCTTCACCTCAGACTTGACAACCACACTAACAGCCTGGAAGTGAATTTTACTTGAGTTAAAATTCTTATTCAAAATGTCAAAATATAAATTTCTAACATCAATTTTATTAAATAAGTACTTAGTAGGCAGCCAACATTTTTTGGTCTTTTTCTTGGCCTTCACACTGTCTAAATCCCAGATAACTGTGTGAAAATTTCAACCATTTCCAACTTTAGGGGATTTACTTGTGACCTTACTTTTGAAGTATCATTCACTCATGCCCTTTCCATCCCCACGCTGCATTTACTAAATTTCAGATCATGAATAGAAGAATTTACCACATTACAGAAGTTTGTTCTTAATACTTGTAGTCCTCAGAAAAAGTAGCCTTAAATTAAAAAAAAAATTACATTTTCTCATTAATACATGTCTGTATGGCAATGAAAGCATTGGGTTTAAAGTAACTATGGCAAATAAAACTCATACTGTGTTTAAAATCTTGTGAAGGTATTTGGTATAGAAGGAAAAATACATTTATCATCTCTGAAAATAGGTTGATATTAATTTTTGAGAGATATATATAGCAAGTTAGTTTTGCTCTAAACTGAAATTGGTGCTGGGTCAACAGACATGTGAGAACATAATACCCCTACCTGTGTAATCAAAGATTATTTTTTCAAAAATGTATTTGTTCCCCTTTTCCCTAAAGATGGAAAATACAGTGTATACTTAGAACATGCATCACCAAAATAAAATTTGCTTATATACCTGAAGAATTATCATTTTTTCAACATACCTAAAAGCTTCAAATCCACCACTAATTACCACAAAAGTTAAGCTATTTTTCTGAGACTATGTTAATGACCCTAAATGCTAAAACTCTACTTTAGCAAAGTAAGCATTAGAGATGATGCATTCTGTTTATTAATATAATCCCCCAAACGATATCTTTAATGTAAATTACTTTCTTTACTTTTTTTTTTTTTAATCATTCAAACCTCAGGAGTTCCAGCTTGTCATATAACTAAAATGGGTTCACCTTCCCCAAAACCAGAACATTTCAACTGGTTTTGCTACTTCATTTTAACCCCAACAGATGGGCCGACACTAAATATCAAAAGCATGATGATTGTTTTCTCCTCCACTAGGATGCCTCTGGTTTAGACTCCTGCTGTTATTTTGGAACTTGTGGCTCTAAACAGTCAGCAAGGAAATGTTGCATAAATATCCACCTGAACTAAAGCAGCAGATTATAATTTTTAAGAGTCCAAAAGGAAACGTCCTTATAATTCAATTTCCCATGAGATCACAACAGAACCTCTATTAAAGCCCCGCAGTTCTAACTCATTTTAAGCAGTGCCTTTCCATTATAGAGTCCATTCCAAGTACAGTCAGTAAACTTGCATTTCTTCCGGTCAGTGAGACTGCCTTTTGAAAAACATACAATATTCTACAGAAGGCAAAGGTACACAATACAAAAATTAACACAACTAAGATAAAACACAGCAAGTTATGTTTCAATTAAAATCCTACACGATACATTACCTTCCACCTCGGGCACTGAAAGGCACTACATGGATTCCCAAAGGCCCGCCGTCGTTGGAGACTTCTACGAGCTTTACCATATCACTGTGAGACAATGACAAATGAGGGAATATGAACATGTACCGTGAAGGAACCAAAAAACCCCACACAAACATACACAGAAAAATAAAATCATTCCAGAAATCAAGTCATGGTGATGAAAGCACTGTTGAATACTACGTACCTGAAGATTAATCTGATGGCATGAAAAGAGATCAATCATCAAAAACAGTTAAATTAATAAAACAAACAAAAATCAAAGAATTTTTTTGTAAACTTAGTTTGCTATATAAAAATAGGTATCATCATTGCATGCATGTTGGTTTTATTTCTTCCTTATTCTAAAGTTAAATGTAAAGTAAACTGTTCTGACTGCCAAGCAGAAAACCTTAAATACCACATACAATTTTTCCTCAAAAGCCTAAAAGCCGATCATAGCACTAGCATGCTTTATTTTTTATCTTAGGGAGAGCCCACTCTAAGCCTTAACATTAGCTTTTACACAACTACCCCTTAATCAAATGAGGATTATTAAATTTTTAGTTGATTAAATTCTTACAGTTTTGAAACACATGAATTTGTTTTATTGTAATTCCGTGTCTTTTACTGGAAGTTTGCTGTATCTATATGTCCTTACTAGGCAAAGTTTCCAAAGTAAGATTTAACTAGAACATTCAAAACCAACCAGACGTCCTCCTGAAGCAACTATGCATCTAGTTTTCAATTATACTTTTTGCTGTAGAGAGGGGAAAAGTGAAAGAGGAAAGTACAGGTTCAGAAAGAGACATGCAAAAACTCTAGAAATAGATTTGGACCAAATCTACTGATGCATTTGAAATATGCCCACATCTGGAAGGGTGGAATATAGCCCATAAACCATAAAGAGTTATAAATACCCAAATGAGAAAATAATACACGAAGGCCAAACTTCTCAGTAAATCTGGAAGTGAGAGATCTGAACGAAAGCCACAATTCTAAATTTGTGGCTTATGCCTCTCTCTAGTATTACATACTTCTTCCATATTTCCTGGCACTACATATATACACACAGATCTTTGAAAAGCTTGTTTTTCATAAGCGTACAAATCAAATTTAATCTAGAAATGGAGCAAAGAGCAAGACCAATGCCCTATGATAGCAGTAAAAGATTTTCTACTTTCTTCAATAAGCTCTTGATCATATGGTGGCCCATCATGAAAGCTTGCCGCGCTTAATCTGGATTCTGAGAATAACCAGACCACATATTGTTAGGAAGTCAACAAAAATCCTGCGTTACAGCTTGTTTTATATTTCTTCTACATTAAATTTTTTTAATATATTTTTAAGGTAGCCTTTACATTTGTTGTATGCCTCAATTTGTGTCTTATTTTTTTAACTCATTTTTTAAACACCACAAATGGAAGGTCTCTATCCCTGTTGCCACAGTTTAGCTCAAGAAAGTATTGCAACAATAGGAGAGCTGAGAGACGTCAGCCAAAAACGTGGTATTCTTCAGACCTGGACCAATGTTTTAAGACTGATGGCATTACAGCATTTGGTAACATTCCCTGCCTCAGTTTCTGTATAGGCTAACTTGTTCTACTGCTTGAGTCAGTTAACCTTCCTTTTTTCCAAAATACACACTTAAGGTCTAAGCACTCATTTTTCTTACACTTTTTCTTCAAAAAAATCCATCCCAAATTCAAATGCTAAACTCTGTAAAACGGAAAACAAAATTAAATGATCCCTTCCTAAGACAGATTGTTTCAATTTTGGTTCCTGATTTTCTCAGAAGTTTGGGCCAACTACTTCAAACAAACATACAAAGAAGTATGATATCAAAACAGAAAAGAATGAAGTAGCTTATGATGAGAAGTCAATAGGTTGCTTAAAAGCAACACCAAGAAGCATTAAATTTGACAGAAGTTCTGCAAACTCTATTTAGCAAACAGCATTTGGAATTTACAATGTAACAGATTTTGTAAATGGAACAGAGTAAAACTCAGCATGTATTGCCTAATAGATGTCACCATGATCTTTATCTATGATTTAAACCCTCTGCACCTAATTCATAATTTAATCCAGAAATAATAGGAGCAGAAAATTTATTTTTATTTAAAATTTAAGTTTAACCAATTTAAAAGGTTTAAATTAAGGGTAGAAGGCATATATTCTCATTAATTCCATAGTGAGGTATGAATCAGCTCTTTGCAATGAAATGCAAAAGGTCAAGCTTGCTGTATCTCGTGATGAAATAAAATATCCTTTATTGAGTTTTTTAAAATTAGGAAGAGCTTCCCAGTCCTAAGCAACATCAGTTTTGATCCATTCACAAAGTACGAGGTTTTTGACCACACAACTTACGTGACCCCCATGCATATCTTCCCAGTAGACTGTGAACTGGTGACAGGAATTAAGATTTTCCCTTTTGAAATTTTCGCCTGTTGATCTATTTGTGCTAGCACTGACCCTATTCCTTCTGTCAAGTTTTCAGAGTTCCATCAAATAAGCATCTTCTTTGAGGCAGAAAATCTACTATAGCATCAGCACTTATAAATGTCAACTTTCCAATGCTCATCTTTAACACAGACTTTTTAAACTGTTTAAAATCTCCTTTAAAAAGGTCCATGAAGCAAATTGTTTAAAACCAAAATGACACATAACCTAAAAAGGACTGCCCCACTTTCTCAAGAGCAGTATCACTCATATTATTCGGAGTTTTTTGCTAGTCTATGTTCAGTTTCAAGACTCATCGTTAAAACAATGTGTTCTGCCAGTAACTTACTCCAAGGAAAAATTGGTAGCATTCTCCAAACCAGTGTCTGCATGTCCAACAGGCTCAACTCTGCTGTTGTCATCCTCTGTTTGATCTTCATCCTAGATATTAAAAAAAAAGAGAAAAAAAAATCATTTAAGTCTAGGTTTAATAGGTTAATTCATTTTAATAATGCCATTTTACCATTTTCAGATTATTGGGGTTACCACATGCGCAGTGGAAACGTGTGCTTCCACAACTACAAAAATCTTTTCTGTTGCTGTCTGAAACTGTTGTAAATTGTTTTTTGTCACTTTATGCATTTTTGTAATGATATTTATAGTTTAGTCAGTTTTATATCATAATTTTACTACAGTTATAAAAGCCACGCTACAGAAGCTATCACAGACAGCATTTTTTTAAAAGGTCAACAAGTAAAAGCACAAAAGCAGCTGACGGTCAGCGGTGTTTGGGCAAACTCCTCCCGAGCTCTCTCTGGGCAGGTTACTGGGGACTCGACTGAACACACAAGGCAGCTCACTGAGGCTCATTTGCAAAGAGTTAAAAACAGTATAAGAAAATGCAGCTTGTATAATTCCATAAAGTACCAAGACCTCTTTAAACATTTTATCACGGGCCTTTATTAATAGCATGCCAGAAAGGCTGACATCAAAGAGTTACGTGAGGCTCTAATGCTAACCAATTGATTTTATTTTTAATTTGACTTTCCAAAAAGTACATACATTATTCACCAGATGTATAATTTTAATGTCAAAGTTGTGAATGCTGTACTTTCAAATTTAGATCAAGGTAATTCAAGGACTACCAGTAAGAAGATCTAAAACCATTCTTATACCTGTGTTACTCATTAGAAGCTTATGCTTTCAATTACCCGTGTGACCAAACAGAAAATATTATAAAGTGTGAACAGTAGGTTTCAAACACGCACTGAGATTCTAGAGCCAGAGCCATCAGGTCAGTAAAATAATAAGTGATAGGTTATGAGTTTAGCACACAGAGTCAGACAACATATTAAATTATTGAAGAGATATTAAAGGCAGGCAGAGGCAGTTGGTAATGTCCAATTGACATTTCCACTGAGAATCTGCAAAAGCAGGAGGCTGGATGCATCAGGCTTCCATGGGCTGTGGATATGCCTTGTGCATCCTGGATAGCAGTGCGCTGCATGAAGCCAAGCTACTTGAAGATTGATGATCCTGTGTTTTGAGAGGCTTTAATATGCACTTCTTCATCATCTATCACTGTTAAGCACTAGGCAAGTAATACATTTCAAAGGTTAACCAGCATCTTGAACCTGCCTAGAACTGCATTATGAATGTAAACAAGAACTCAAAATAAAATATTTTCCATGTAGTAAAAGTTGCTTATAAACCCAATAAAAAGGATAATCCATATAATTCATAAATATGACATAAGATAGTGTTTACATTTCTATATTTACTGATTTCAGCTGAAGTTCTATATGTACCTCTGCATAAAGTTTAAAAATAAATAAATATTCAAATCTCCATCACAATTCTAACATTACACGCAAAAAGGTGGAAAATCAGAACATTCAGAGTTGTTTCACTTTAAAAAGAAGTGTTCCACCTTGTTTCATACAGCATCTTGCAGATCACTATTGCCATGGGTTTCCTGTTTTGAAGTTAGGGACACTGGTGACTGTAGAAAACTACATAAGTATTTATATTGCACTGAAGCTATTATCTGCAAGTCTAAAATCAGAGTTGCTGATGAAACACAATTTTGAATCTCAGCTATGATAAAAGGTCATCACAAATGAATGTGACTTTCTTAATACAATGTTTTTGGCAATTTTCCATGTGTGGTCTTTTCAAGCAAACATACGATAAGTATATACACATGTAAGAAGAGACTGAAATAACATCCTACCTATTAGTAGATATGCCTCTGCTAACAAACACGTCTGGCTTTATGCTGTGTCATTTTAGCACACATCTATGTATGTACAATGTAAGCATCATTCGTCTAGTACCACTTGGATCCTACACTTTACCATCTTTCAGCCCCACAAGTTTTTCCCTTCACTAGTTTAAAGTATAGTCCGTAAACAAAACTCCCCTTGCCCACTCAGTCTTTGCAGCAGTCCCTTCGGACTTGCTCTTGATAGACCCACTTTCAGTGCCCTCCTGGGATACAGCCCGCCGTGCAAGACTCGAGCTAAATCCTTGTGGAAATCCTTCTTTCCACCACTTCCCAGCTCTGATAGTATCTTTGCTCTCCTTCCCAGAGCCTCCTAATGTCAGCTCACACTTAAGCCTCTCCACTTGTTGCACATCCCGTTTTCTTTCTTTTCTGTCCCACCTAGTGGTCCAGAGGTTTATTCTTTCAAGGGAAGGAGCATCCCCCTGCTTGACCCCGAGCGCAGCCAGGATGAAGGCCACAGCCAACTTACCTGCCTCCTGCCTATACCGTATCCTTTAATATTAGGATATAACACATCAGAAATTGCAAACCAAAAGCTATGTAAAACAGATGCTATCTGGCACCATCACATCTACTTTTTGTGCCTTTTGTATGGAGAATTATAAACACAGCAAGTTTTGGAACCAGACTCACTGTCAGTTATCCAAGCAATTAAGAAACAGCAGCTCCCACACGCCTGTGTCTGGCTTTTCCAGGACAGCAGACAGATTTGTATCAAAAACATGCATGTGCCTGTAAATAGGTGCTTAGGGGAGGAATCACAACCCTAATGAGAGCACTATTGCCATAATCAACAGATGTATGATGTATCCTTTTAAAAATCTTTAATATTACAGTAATCAGGCTCTCTTTTCTTCTCAAAATAACACAGATTTTGATTTACATTGAAGTGAACGGAGACAAAAATTGGACACCTGCAGAGGGATTTGACTTAAAATTCTGATTTACTAAGAAAAGTAACTAGCTGTGAAAATCTCTGCATCAAGCAATTATTTCTTTATTTGGAAAGTAGTTTTCTTCTGAAAGGCAAATTCCACCTGGATGTGCTATCACGAGGTAAAATGAGGAAAAGGACATTTAGAAGAGCAAGAAAGCTTCCAAGAACCTAGAGGGATATTATTGCAGATATTTCTCAGAAATAACTGATTTGAGCAAACTCCCAAACTTGTAAGGTTTCTTTTCTCTCTATAAAAACACCGATTCCTGCTATATCAAAAGATACAGGTTTTAACGTACAGCCACTAAAGACTGAATGGTATTTTTTTCCAAAATCGAAATAGAGTAATTAAAAGATCTTTTCATTTTTACAGCACAGAGGAAAATTTAAAGCACCTCTTCCAATGTACTTCTACATATCCTGACGTGTTCAGTGTAAAATTCCCCCAATTCCCTTTTGCTGAGATGACTCAGCCAGGGCTTCTCACCCGGGCCTCGCTGTGCCACCAGACACGGATGTAACTTTCCATAAAGCATCCATGCCATCTGCCATGTATTTAGGCTACTAATACAGAGATTAAACAATATAATGACAACTTTGAACAATGGCATCAAACAGAAAGGAAACTTCTTGAAATCTGTTTTAGTTAGTTTAAGAGAACTAGGGATTTCAAAGAGTTATTCTTACTTTTAAATGGATCTGTACAAAATTCCTGTCTTGTAAATTAATTTTGTGCAGAGGTACACAGTAGCAGATTGTTGCAAAAATTTTTAAAAAATTGCCATTGTTCTAAAGATAAAAAAAAATTCATTATTGTTCTAAGTTCTGTAATAAAATTAATGACTCAAAACCTGAAAAAATTATCTTAACTGCTCAAAATGGACTATTAGTGCTAGCACTTCTGCCTATAAAAAGGTCCATTTCACAGTCCACCTGCACAGCGTTAATGAAATACATATGAAAAGTTGCCAATTTTTTTGTATTTTTGAAGAAAGTTTCCCTATCGCTCTTAGGATTACAAAATACTCAGAGTTAAGAAATGTTAGCAGTACACTTGCCAACAGAACCTTATTCAATATATATGAGCCCAGATAGTCCCTTTAATTACATTTTCTGAGATTATTTCTGAGTGAAGACTGCCTTGTGTCATTTCCAAAGCTCAAAACCAGCCATGCCTTTCCTTTCTCACTGGACATTTTATCTTTCATTACCGAAATATCAGCTCCCGCGTCTGATTAATCCAGAGCCTACTGTGGATTACTACTACTGGTAGTCTACTACTACCAGTCACTACTTCATCTTCAAAGAAGCACTTTCCCACTCATCTCTGCTGTTCAATACACTTCTAATGAACTCCCCCAAATCCTAAGCAGAACTTCTTCACATTCCCTCATCTTTTGACGATTACCTGCAGAAAACTCAATAGCAGCCAGGGAGTCTGAATAAAGTTAGTGCAGTCACTTAAATTCCTACGTTTCATTTGTGCAGTCTTTATTTCTAGGCGCCTGGTCTGAGAAAGTGCCGATTACAATCTACTTCAGCCAGACACAATGGGAAATGGGCTCTGAGGGCATGTAAGGGTTATGTATAAATCTGTCTTCTCTGAACACTTAATCCCATCTCTCAAATTCCAATAGCAATGTCTCCATTCTACCAATAACTGAAAAAAATGGCAGTAAAGGTGTTTGGCTTGGGTGTTGGGTTTTTTTCAGTTCAGAGGGATATAATAATTATTTCATTATTGTTCAGAAAGTGATTGGGTATTTTAGTGATAATGGTTGCATGAAAGAGAGTAACTCTGCTTTCAAATGACTTGAACACTCTATGGCAAGGCCTGCTACTCTGACCAACACAAGAGAAAAAAACTGATGAGTCACTTATTGTGTAAACAGCAACTGTGTTGTGCACTGAGTAAATCCAAATTAGCATTAAAGAAAGGGAAGCTGTAAGTAAAGTTTATCGTAATACATGTGTGCATGGAGCTGTGCTAAGGTTTCACCACCGACCTCCCTTCTGCACGTTTTCCTCATTCACTTCTACAACCTGCAGTGTTAAATTCATTCCACTTGTGTCTCTACCTGCACCTCCAACACCAACTAGGCTCCCTTTCCCACACCTGTGCCTTCCTGCCCTGACTTTGCTGTTAACCTACACTCAATTTAGAGAGCTTAATACTCCACCTTGTCTGAGTGCCGGGAAGGGGATTATGGAAAGCCAAAACACCCAGGGTACCGGTGCTCAGCATCTGCGCCCGGCCCCATCCCGCAGCAAGCACAAGCCGGCATCACAGCCGGCTCAGCCCCACCGCAGAGCCCTCACCCGAGAAAGCACGCTCAACCATTCTGAGATTTAACGTATCCAGTGAAAAGAGAAAGTCTGGGAAATTTAGCTGTAAACTATAGTAAATCTGCTTGCATTGTACACAATCAAATTTTTTTCTGACTTGTGAAGTTGTTAACTGAACAAGAGATCCAGCCTCAGCAGAAAAGACGGGCTGACATAGGTACACAAGAGCTATTCAAAGGAACCCTCTTTTAAAACATAATTAAACCTGTTTTGTATTTTTACTAGTCTGCAGAGTAACTGCAGCGAAGTACTTTCGCACAGGGTGGATGTTCTCATACAACACTTTCAGCATTTTTACTAGCATTAGCAACATAAAGCGGGGTCTTGAAATGGCAAGCAATTGCAACTGTCACGGTAAACAGGCAGAGTGACCAGCGTGAGCAACATATGATAAATGTATCAGTCATACACCCCTCTGCAAACGAAAGCCTGTCAATACACAGCCTCTGTGTTTTGGAAGAAGAATTCAAGCTTGTTTGTTTTATAGCATTTAATTTTTTTAAATTTTAGTATAGTGAGTGAAAGTACTGTAAATACCAAACAGAAAGGAACAGTATATAATGTCCAACAGGTGCTTTAGATTTTACTGTAGAGTAGGACACATTATCAATAACAAAAAGCTCCTGAAAGACTGTGCACCAGTAATTTTTTCCCCAGGCAGGACACAACAAAAGTAATACTTGTGTTATTAAAATATACCCTTCCCTTCATCTTTCCCTTTTTATTCTCTTGCACTTCTCTGTAATGATTATGGAAGAAGAGACCGTATTTGCTATTAGTCTCCTGGCAGCCGTGTTTTATAAATGTTTATTTGGTCCTTGTAACATAAAGTAGGTTCTCTCTCTGTATGATCAGACTTGATAGAAAACAGCTCCTAAGGGACCTATTTTCCTGTGTCTTAACTAGCACAAATATACCAGCATCAGGCTTTTGTGCTAATGTTCTCACTTCTTGATTAACCGGCCAAATCTCCAGAGAATGGCAATTTTCAATCAAATCTGAAAAGCAGTTACAAAGATCACATGGGGAAAAAACAAAAGTTATTGAATAAAAAAATAGGGTTTCTCCCTCTTGAACACTTACAAATGCACAAATAATTAGGTGAGAGTTTTGTGTAATCCACATCAGTCCTATACTAGGTGCACTGCTATTATCAGTAATCCAGGGAGAGAGGAACCTTACATTAAATCATCATCCACTTAAACAAAAAAAACCACACAAAAAATTAAATCTTTTATATATATATATGAGTTAATATTCTCCTTACATCCCAGTCATCCCTATGTTATTCACATCCTTGTGCAGGATGGTCATCCCCCAATTGGAAATGGCAATATTTATACAGTTTCTATATGCCTCACTACTCTAAAATGAAATTTGCCTTGCTTAGTCAAATCAGTGAATAGACATCATATAGACACCGAGGAGCACAGAATGGAAGGGATTTCCCAGGTCTCTGATGAATATCAAATTCATCCCCTGCTATCACAGACAATCATCTCTTATTTCCCATTTAATAAACTGATCAAGCTGAGCCTTAAAACTGGTTGGCTTCATAATGGCACTATTTCTGTTGTGAAGTGCCTTGAAAGGAAATGTTTTTACAGATTTAGAGGGAGATGTATTTGATTTCCCATTGTCCAAAAAGCAGAACACCAGATAGCCAATGAATATAATTTGATACAACCTTCCTTTGACAAACCTATATGACACTTTGTTCAGTTTTGACTAACTACCATTTTTTCATGCCTAATGACTCTTCTTAAAACATATATTAAAAGCCTTGTAATACTAATAAAAACTGAGCAAGCCCTATACTGTCTCAATTATTTTGTAGCATATATTAGTTTAGAGGTTTACTGAAGTCCATAGTCTTTAGGGGCTCAACAACCTGTAATATGTCACTGAAATCGCACACATACATTCTGTAATAATTTGGTGGCACACACCTCTATCGCACAGCTAGCCAGGCTAACGGCAGGAGCACAACACAAATACTGCTCGGCCATTTAACTGAGCTTCCACTAAAAAAGCTTTTTACTAGAAGATGCTGCAGTTAATTCTTTTTTACAGTAGGCACTGCAGACAGGACTGAAAAGTGCAAGAGCCTTTTAAGAGTTTTAGTAAGTTAGACAAAAGGTTTTCTTGCTAGTGAATTTCACTTGAGACATTTTGCCGGTTCTGCTTCTTTACAGTAACGAAGATCTTAGACATGACCTTACAGTGGTAGCTTGCCAACAAACAGCATGAAATGCATTAAAACTCAAAGGGTTTTTTTGTTGTTGATCGAACATGCTTGTTAATTAATGTAGCCGAATGGTCTATGCCTACCAGCAGAGAAAGAATACTGAGGAAAATAAAAAGAAAAAAAAGAAAAAAAATTGCAAATAAGCAACTCAGCAATCCCGTAGAAGGGAAACGGCACAAAATGGGATCTGATAGAGAAAGAAAACCATACTAACATCTAAAGGAACACTGATTCTCAAGCATTTCACAATGTGCATTATAATCATATTTCATAGACTGTATTCGTTGTTTGAGTGAAAACTACAAGATTTGTTTTCCTCAGACTGAGGGCATCCCACTCCAGACCGTTTCAGTGACTTCTCCAGGACTACTGACAGTCCAAGGTGGGAGGCAGAGGGAGGAGGTGTGCTGTAAACTGATAGCTACTGTAACAGATCCATACATCAAGGTTCCTCTACAGATGGCAAATATCAAATGGATAACAAAAATATGTAGCTGTTCCCACCAGATCACATTTAAGGGACATTTTAAAGAAGACTCAAGTGTTATTGTAGGACAACAACTATTTCATGGTCAGCCATTTTGCAACAGCTCTAAGTCCACAAATAATATGCATCACCGTAATACAGCATATTAGAAAATAGTATAATGATAATAATTCAGTGCCCTAAATTTCTGCTCATTGACAAATGGGTAAACTGTTGCCAAATTGAACCTGATAACACCTTGATGATCTATTTCTTGTATCAAAGAGAGACTTAAGATAAAGACAATATTGGGTCCCTTCTTAATTCCTACACTGACTTGCTATACAATAGTGGCAAAAATCACTTAAAAGTGCATTTCTCTATTAATATGTTGGGGATAATACTTCATGTTTGCCAAGAAAAATAAAGATAAGACTCTTGAATACGACACTTTGAAAAGCAGTAGTATTAAAATGTATCTTAATTGTCTCAGCAGCAGCTTAGGATGCTGAGCCACGAAACGCCTCTTCTTGCTCAAAGATACCAGACAAGTTTCACCTCTTCCTCTTCTTATCACATGGTAACGATTGCAGCCCATAACCTATTTTTTAAGCATTTTATTAGATGCAAAGTATCTGAAGGATTACAAAACTCAAGACATTTCATCACGTAAGGAATTTGTGAGACAGTTCACTTACAGAGCGACTCATAAACAAAACCAACCACAGCTAACGGGAATAGCTAGAAAAGGTTAGGCATGACCAGACAGGGCATCCCAGTGCTAACAGTGCCGCCTGTTGGGGAGTCCACTAAAATGAGTTTTTAAAAAGCAATGTGATGATAGAAAGTCAACTAGAAGATTAGATGCAACAAGAAAGTACTAACCTCTCATGTGCTAAATATTTGAAATAGCATGGACACTTTCAGTATTAACCAAAGCATCTAAAGAGCTTTCTGAAGATCTGATCAATAACAAATTATAGATGTGTCCATTGTATTACAAACAGAAGTACTTATCTCAGAGACCCATGTACAACTGTATCAAATTACCTCAAATTGATTGTTGCCTTAAAAATAAAATGGGTTCATTTTGTGTAACTGCCTAGTTACAGTTTGTATTCTGCTTTCTGTTTTTCCTCAGGATCCAAAACATATCTGTTTCACAGGCGAAAGTCTATGTTCTTTGTTTGTTTTAAATAAGGCTTATCTGCAGACTATTTCCATGTTCAAATCTCTGAAATTTTATACTCTTGTCATACGATTCACAGACTGACATATAGACCACCAGGATCTGCCAGTCTAAAACAAATATTAGGGTCCATATTAAATACAGATTCAAAGTCATACTTTGATGTCAGAATCATGGGAAATATTTTTAATGGAAATAGTTATCAGCTTTATTTGAAACGAGGCTACAATTATAGGTCAATGTATAATCAAATTCTCCTGCAAAGTTTAGCCCAAAGGCCAGGCCTGGTTTTGTGCAGGCTCTTTTATCATTTACCTTGAATAATGCAGGAATTACCTCAATTACAGAGACATCCCCACATGGTGAGCCAACATGAGTGTGGCACTTGCCACACTGCTGGTTGATGACTTCATATACCATTTATTTTCCCTTTCATCATGTTAACTGATACATACATATGCGTCTATATGCCACCACCCCCCCGGTTAACTCATATAATACCTACATATATTGAGAAAATTGCCCCTGCATTGGTAGAAGATGCTTTACTTGAATTATTTCACAACAGGAGTGATTTTTACAAAATGAAGTCGTTTTCTTGAAGAACTTGAGTTCTTCCTACTCCACAATTCCAGGATATACAGATCTGGGATTTCAGGACCAGCAAAGAACAAAAAACTAACATTCATTTTATATGGAGAAGTTGATGTTCATGGAAGGAAAAAAAAAACCCACAATATACTTCTAACATGGAGCGTTACTATGGCATCCAGGAAATATATATATATATATGCTTCTAAATATACATATGCATTTAGAAGGCCACAACAGCAAATACATCATTTTGTTCTTAAGGTAAGAAAAAATAAATTACATGGCAGTGCTACAACTACAGTGTGTTTGTTTTTTCTGTTGAGTAGTCTAAAGTAGGTCAAGTTAGGCACATCCATTAGTTCTCCTATAAATAGATCCACACTGAGTTCACCTGCTTGTAACTAATGTAGAACAACATAATTTTAAATACTTTTTTCTTTAATCTGACAAGTTAGCTTATTCTGTATATAGACATTAAAAAAAAGAAGTCATTAAGTCCTGCATGATTTTTAAAAGCCAAAGAAATGACAAAGGATACATGAAATTGGGACACACACTTCTTTCCCCTGCAGAAAACCAAATGTACATGCCTCCACCTATAAGTTTAGAGATCTGAAAGACTTCTGCAGAGATGTATTATAGATGAGTCACATAGTTTCCCCTTGATATCAAGACAAAGGAAAGGAGAAAATTCTGCATAAATCACTTCACATTTTCCCTGTAACGCTCCTGAATATATTATTATTCACCTCACCTTTTCAAAGACCGTGATTTTCATCCTTCTGAGGATTTTTTCTTTTTTTTTAAGATGCAAAAAGCATTTCTTATTTAGCAACTTGAATTTGTCATTAGGCAATTTTCAAACAGGTCTCATAGCTCTTTTATTCTTATTCATTTCTTTTTTCTTTTTTAATCTGAAATAGTCCCTTGTTGCTTGATTTGCAGATCTGTATCAGCACATGAGGATTTCACTAGCTTCAGCCAAGTACAGAACAGTCCGATCCCCTCGAGTACTGAATGTAGGAGTCAATTTAGAAGCAAGCTAAAAGTATAGCACTCTGTTCTCTGTCACACAAAACATCATTTTACTCACACAGGCATCTTAATAACAAAATTCAATTCTGGATATTTTTCTCGGCATGGCTCAGGACTGTTTAGAGATGACATCAGAAAGCTTATTGAAGACTTGGCTTTTTAAAAATTCAATTAAAATATCTGTCTTCAATAAGGTAAAAGTCCCTACATTGGTGGGAGTTTAAAGTTAGCATGTGTTCTTTAACTTTGAATTCATCTAATTTAGGAAACATAATGTTCAAAGGTTTTGGTTTCACACTACTAAAAATTACCATGTTAATTTTGCCCAAAGAACTAGAAAAACATAATTATACTATTTTATCATCTTGCTTAAAGATAAGTACATGGGTTTCCTCTCATTTAGACAGTGATTTATCTTCAGGTCTCATTTGCTAGCATTTGCTAACATATAGCTTCAATTTTTGACATTTTTGAATCAAATTCCTACTGCTGGAAAGAAAAAATACCTACCTATCTGTTTTAAAGGTCTTTTATGTTACACACCACATAGATGGACAAACACACCTGAGCTAAGCTTGCATAGCTTAAAGTTAATTCTTCCTGTTTTGGCTCTTCCTCCCCTATAGGAACAAAACCAGGCAAGGTCCCGGCCACAAGTCCCAGGAGAGGAAGATCCCCAAGGGAGCCCCAGCACTGCAGTGACAATGTGGGGCACCCAGCCTCGCCGCAGAGGCACAAGGCACCCAGGCTGGCTCTTGTCTCCTGTGCAAAGTTTGAGTGATGCGATTTTACCATGTTGCAGTCTTATCTTTTACTTCTCTTTTGCCAAATTGCACAGTTGCATGCCACTTTTTGCTTTTCACCTCATCCTTCACCGAGAAACTCCACTAAAATTGCTACAATTGAGTTTCCCTGTTATGCCGTAGCATTTTCTTTTTTGGTCTTCTGCACAACATGGATTTTACCTTAGGCACCAAACAAATTCACCTTTTTAATAACAGAAAATACTATAGCATTTTTCATTGTTCTTTGCTCTATTTGTTCTGCTGAAGTCAACGTGAAAAACAATTTCCAACTTCTCAGTAAATGCTTCATTTACGAATGCTCCATTCCAAGTGCCTACAGGGTTACAATCTGGTCTATGACAATTTTATTAATTTTTTAATCAAAAGCATTAAATCAAATTTAAAATAAATAGTACTCAGTACTTCTGTAGTACCCTCCAGCACAGTACGGCAAAAGCGCTTCATGGACAATAATGGCTTTAGCTTCACTGCACCCTCAGGAAGAAGATTAAAAGTTATTCTCCAAATTCTTTCTTTATTTGAGGAAACTGAGGCACAGAAGATTTCTTTCCATATTTTTGAGGTTCATCTCCAGTCTTAGATACTTTCAGTTTTGGGTGATCCCTCTGAGATAGCTAAAGCCTTACTTTCAGAAAAATGTAAAATACTCGCATGTATTCCTGAAGTGAACCAAAAAGGACAGAAGCTAAAATGACACTTTAAAAATAAAATACCACTAAGCAAATCTCTGAAAACATAAAAAAAAAATCTAGACTCACCACTGCAGACAGTAAAGTCATTCCCTATCCAGGGCAACCAACAGCACCACAGGCCCCGTTGCACCTGGCCCCCACAAAAGGAGGCTGGTGGCTGGAGAGAGGCTGGGGAAAGCACCAGTTCCCTCGGAGCAGTTTGGTCCTGAGCACGCACCAGTATGCACACACCGCTCATTGTCACACAAAACTCTCGCACGACATGCGATGAAACACGATCAACAGCCAAACTGCATCATCATCACCACCCCACTAAACTATCCAGGGACAAAGAAGACCTCTTGTCTAAAATGTACTGAGGAACAAAGTGTAGGACCATCACACAAGTGCTACAACCACAGCTCCAGAAGCACTCTGCAAATTAACTGTAAGTTATACAAAAAGGAAGGCATTTCAAAAAAATAACTCATTTAGTGCCATTTGTTGCACCAGAACAGGTACCAGCTTCTCCATATAATTAATTTTTTAAAACTTATTCTCAGATAGAGACCTTATTTCTGATTCTTTCCCTTCCTTTTTCGCCCCAAGTCAGAGCAGTAGGGACTGAATTCAGCACATGTGATGGAGGTGCAGTATTTCCAAGCAATTGTATTTCCATTGTGTTGCCCATAATAACATCTCAGCCTGCTGTTTCATTATCCTGCAAGGCCAGCACAAACCACAGATGTGGTCTGTTGAAAGCGGCAGTCCTATCTTTTCCGCTCCCAGATGGTCATGTTCATCACTGGATCCCTCTGTCCACCTTCTCCTTTCTGCTTATTCAAGCATTTGTATCATTACACAAAAGATCTAAATTAAAATTAATGTTTAATAAAAACAATTTTAATTGGTTACGTTTCCCAGGCTGGTCCAGTTCAGTCTAATTAACAGTCTCATAAAAGCTTAGGGAGGCACAAGGGAGGAAGCAAAGCATGGCCAAGACTGCTTCTTTCAGCAGCAGAGACAACTTAAAATGTCTCTAACACTGTGGCCTCAGACTGTTGTTTGAAAGGATATCGTTCATCTGCAGTTTTGCATACAGCTCAAGGCATTCTTTTCAACATTCAGTAACTTGCACTGCTCTATATCCAATCTCATCCCTCTTCTATTGCCTCCTTCAAAATCCTACCTATTTTCAACTGATCTAAATAATTGTGTCTTGTTCACTAAAGTTGCCATCTCAGCACTCTCCCTCTTTCAAAACAAGCAGGCTTTCCAGGAATAAATCCCTCTTGCCCTTGTCTACTGCTGACCTATTTCCTATAATTTGTTTTTCTCTCTGCCAGTTTCTAACAGCAGAACTTCATTTGTCACAACATAAATAGTTACCTAAACAACTTCATACAAATTACTCAAATTCCACCATCTTCCTTAGATGAGACCAAATTAAGACAGAGGTACAACAATGCTTTTAGGTGCTATAACACTCTTTTAAGGTTAACAATAGCATTTTTGGGAACAAAATTCAATAAGGAACCAGAACAACTTGTGTCAATTAGGATTAAAAGGAGGTAGACACTGTTAAACCCCACATTTAAAAATTCCGATTTTGATGTAAGATTTTCTCAGTTGCCACTTAATCCACTATAAACTAGCTAAAGCCAAGTTGAAAGTTTTGAAATGTACAGGAACTTGTTATCAATTTCGGACAAACCACAATCGAATCCCAGATGAGCCAGTCAATGAAACTAGTCCAGTCTACGGCCTCCTTGAAGAAATGTTTATTTTGCTTTAACTCTTCATACCTATTTTCTGAAACTGGAAAAAAACTACTTTTAGGAAACCAGGGGAAAGAAGCACTATTATCCTACCATTCTGAAGCTTTTTTCTTCAAACTATGAAAGGAGAGCTTGAAGAAACCTGAAGAACAAGCTAATCCTGAAGTTTCAGTAAGAAGCAACTTTAGAAATCAAACTGCACCGAGCGCTTCTTCCACTGCATCCCTGGGCAGGATCTTCAGGCACTTCCACTTTCCAGTTTCACAGAATACATCAAGTTTCAGACTAACTAGCTGGGCTATTCTAGTACCTTTTCTCTCGTCTTTGGGAAGTTAGGTCTGATGTCATTAGGACTCGAGTGTATTTTGTACTTCCTCAAATGCCAGCAAATTTGAGAAAGGACAATACTGGCCTACCAGTACTCCTGACTAGATGGGAAGGAGAAAATCATCTGCTTTTTCATCATAGAACTCAAATCTTGAAGAGACTAGAGAGTGAACCTTTGAAATAAGATAAAGGTCACTATATCTTCTAATTAAAAACTATTCAGTATAAAGGCGAGGCCAGTTTAAAAAAAAATAAATTAGAAAATTCTGTGACAAAGGCTGTGGTTTCTCATTGAAATTAATAAAGCTTATGGTGTTCTCACAGAATGATATGATTTGAAGAAAACATGGGAAGAAACAAACAGATGAGTTTAAAACCTGTGAATTTTCATTTACTAAAATCAGCAGGTTCCCCACTCTTTTTTTTGTGGTCTATCCTCAGCTACTTACAGGCTCAGAAGAGTTCCTTCATATTAATAGTTATAATCTTTTTACAGTTTAATAAAAAACAAACAAACAACAAAAAAGAAATATCTTGCACGCATGTATTCTAGACAGTGTAGGCAAGAGGAATACTTAATGAAACGCACTTGTCTTTTTCTCTTTACAGATAACCAGGCTGAAGGCAATAACGAACAGAGAAAAAGAACGAGAGTGTATATACACACAGAAACAAAAGAACATTAAAACAATCTTTAAAATAGAAAAGCTAATACTTTCCTAAGGGACTGACAGTAAGATAATGTTACCTAAAGAATTAATAATCTGGAAGAGCAAGTTAAAACTAAAGTGACGAAATTTGCCAGTGAAATACAATTTAGGTTTAAAACAATCCTTTAAAACATGATCAATGAGCTTTGCGAGACTTTCCAGATATATATATATATATATATCACACTGGTGGACTGAGAAGCCTGGTGACTGCGAAAATTGAAACGTGAATAAATGTAAGAGAATGCAGTCTGAGAAATGCAATCTAGTCTAAGCCTCAAAGGGAAGAATCTTGGAAAAAGTAGCACCACCTCTCAAAAAAAAACCCAGCAAAAATCACCACAAATTAAAGAATTAGTCTATGATAATACTGAGGTAGATTTAATATACCTGTTTTCTACTACAGCATCAAATATTTTTGCAGCAAATTTAGCTCTCAAAGTAATTTCAAATGGCAATTCCCAGTCTTCTGCCCTTTTGGGGTAGCATGGATGAGTATTAATGTAATATGTACTTATTTATACTGTAGATGAATAAAAACAAAAGAAATGGGCAACTGTATGACATCAAATATGAATGAAGAAAATTAGTCAAAAAGCAAAAGTAGCAGTGAGAACAACAGGTTACTGGAAAGATGTCACTACTCTTCCGTCTTATTTACCAAATCCACAACTTTTGAGAAAGCAGACACAGAGTATGACAATGATTTAATGTATCTGAAGGTAACCCATGGCCTCACTATATGAAAGAGTACTTTATTTTACCTGTTTTAAACTAATTCCTGGTCTAGCCAACCTACACGTAGCACAGACTGTGCAATACCTGAAGTAGAGCAGCACAACTCCATTTCCACTTGTATGTCTCTTTGGACCTGACTGGAATTTATTTCTTTTCATGGTGGAAAAACAATGTAGGTAGAAAGGATTTAGAAACACAGTAAATCACAAGAGAGGATAAAGCGTGCAACCTGTATACGTGGAGGATAGCAGAGATATCTATGCCCATCCACATTTAGACTGATCATACAGGAAGGGCAGACTGAGAGGTTACTTCTGCTGACTTGGGGCAAGGGTTGAGGAGAACCTCTCGAGCTTTATGAGAAAAAAACCCTACATCTTCCCACTCACCACACACTACTACAGACATTAGAAGGAGCGAAGCACAGATGCATGCATGAGAACCGGCAATCTAGTGGTGCATATGCTGAAGTGAATATATTTAAGCACTGGAAAGTTGGAAGTTCTTTGTCTACACAGTTCAGGTCATCCAAATAGTATTTGAGCACTAGGCACTTTCCTGTCAAAATGTGGTAGTCAAGAAGAAGAAATGATGGGTTTAGAAACCTTTTTTTTCCCATAAGAAAATCCTGAAATACATAAATACTGAGCTGTTATATTCTGATGCAGGTAAAGAAGAAGGATTAATTGCAAATGCAATTAATAGGGAAGAAGATCAGAACAGAACTTCCATGTGGTACAAATCCATGTAGCTGGGAGAAAGGAGGTGAAATGAGGCTAAATATCAGAAGAAAATCCTTAATGGGGTGATATATCAGATTGTGAAAGTCTCCCAAGGGAAGAAGCAGAATCCCCACTGCTCAACACATGTAAAAGCAGCGTGGACAAAGAGCTACAAGATAGGCTACAGGGAATAGCTCAATACATAGCAAGAGGATGGTTCAGATGACCTAATAATATAACAGGATTTAAAATGACTAGATAATTCTATTATCGTTAACCACATTCACAGAAGTACAAGCTAAAACACTGTTGCTATGGTAATCAATCCTTATGCGTTGTTGCAGAAAATGACTGAGACACAAGGGATGGAAATGAATTGAACCAGCCCTTCCTATTCTCAATGAATTCAATGTACCAGTCAGCTGGGAAACTATCTAACATGAAAGTTTGCATCTAGCTTCCCACAAGCCTTTTAAAATATATAGTAAAGCACAACTGAGTGTCTGGCATTCAAATATGGGTTATCCTTAGACTTACACAGTCAGTTCAGATTCAAGGTAGGAGCAAGGCTCCAGTTCAGAGGGGATGCTGCTGGAAACAGATGGATTGCTCTCATCATTGCACTTTGAATCCCCTTTCTTAATACTGCGTGAAGTCTCTCAGCCCAAAGTAAACCGACACTATGGAAAGACCAACTCATGCACGCTTCTGCTCACATGCTATTACAGCTCCATCTTGTGAGAATGTGAGACCAGCTTGTTTTCCATGTGGAAGGCAAGAAAAAAAGACAGCAGAGGCGATCATTTTCGCTGGCACTTTCTAAGTAGCCCTATGGACAACAAACCGTAGTAGTGGAAGCATCCTACTTTTTATTCTTAATTTACACTCCCAACTGGAAACATACAACTTTTTAAGATTCAAGCCACAGGAAAACAAATGATCAGCAGTCTCTTGATCACATATTATCAACTCTAAATCAACTCCATTCCTGCATGGATGTTATTTCAGTGTTGTAACAAACTGCACATCTCTCAGTACACTGGAAAACGCGTACTGGTTTGCTCACTCAGCTTTCCCCTTTACTTACAGTAAAAGAGTATTTGTCAGGAAATCGGGAAGTTAAGCCTGGCAGTAATAAAATCCTTAGAGCCGGGGAAAATTTTGGAACTCAAATTTTGAAAAATTGATTTTAAATCATTCCTGGTACCACTCAAATAGGGTCTGTTTGAATCTCTATTAGTAAAACTGGAAACCCCACTAAGTTTTTTCAACGACAACTGAGAATTTCAAATAAGACACTAACACTCCTCTTCCTCCGAAACAGAAAGTTTTCAGCAAAACACAATGGGAATCGAGTGGGAACAAAAGGTCAAATCACCCGGTGAAAAAATGCCACACTCTCCCAGTTTCGCAACTTAATAAAAAATGGTCACACAGAGTGTATTTAGGAAAAACTGTATGCATATGTAGACAGAAGAGAAGATGACTAATTCTGCTCCTTGGAATTTCACAGCAACGCTTCCTTTCAAAAAACGCTTTCTCAAGTGAACAAAGTATTTCTTTTGGTCTTTTGATAGTCTACAGCATTGTTAAGAAAAATAATTCAAAGCAGCCCACGCAAACAGAAAGGGTACTATAGATTATAGGAGCCACGTATTCCAAAAGGAACATGTTTTTACCTGCCAGTGCTGGTATTTTAATGTAACTCTTACTCATTGTTTTGTGCAGCACTACGCAAAATATTCATTAGAAACCAGAAAAAAAAAGATCAAAAAGGAAGCAGGTCCATATTCTGGTTTGAAAATCAACTATGAGCAAGCAAGTACACCAGGAGGGAAAAATAAACTTTAAAATCCTCAGCTACAAAATATTTGAGAGAGGCTAAAAATAAACCAGCTTGTTTTCTTAAAAAGCCATTAAATTTGACCTTAAGGAATGTATTATATTTTAAGTGAGAAGCAAAATACGTATGTCAAGGAAAAGATCAGAGCAGCAGCGGAGTTTTCAATATTCACAAACACATACAGAAGCAAAATATTTGATAGATGTGCTATACAGTTACCTTCGTACATTAAAAATTTATTTACATAGTGTAATTTTTTGTAAAAAAACTTCTCAGGGATAAGCAGAGAAAATGACTCAAGTACTATCAGAACATTCTTGAAATGCTAGAACATGCCTGAATTCATGAGACATTTATTCAATTGATGAAGATGAATCCTTTTTATTGAAAACAGTCTGTAACACACTGTATGTATATTTTGTTTCTATTTTAATATATTTCATTAGTATTTTCCTTGGAATTTAAACAAAAATGTTCCTGCTTGTGTGAGTTTCAGGTCGTTAGTGCCAAAACTTCAGCCAATGTTTCATGAGAAAATTACTGAATTATGTCTGTTTATGATTATAACACAGATTTCTCAAGAAAATTATTCCCTCTTGGGCATTAAAAACTAAATGAGTATGAAAGACTAGAATGTGTTTAATGTGACCAAGCTAGCTTTTCCCGCCAAAATGCTTCAATTTAATCCAAACTAATTTTTTAAAACTTAAACAAAGTCTAATAAAAGTTACTTCACTTCCAAAAATGACGTGCATTTACTAGAAGAGACTCGATAAAAAGGTATCATTAAAAAATCCAAATTGTGAAGGCCAAGAACTTTACTATGCAACTGCCATAAATAATTTCTTTTTTTTTTTTTTTAATATAAGTTCATGGATGAGTCAAAAAGAGCATGTGTGAGAAAGAGAAAGAAATCCCAGTGCAACTGAGAAATTAAACTGAAAAATTAAATCAAGGAGCCAAAAACCAGACACACAGATGGTAAAAACTGGCAAAAATAAAAAGTAAAAATCATGCTCTTAAGTACCAACAGATGCAGTGACTTTAAAATATTACTCCTTGAGGATACACAAAGACAATAATCCCAGATTGTGATTTCTGGGCCAGTCTACTGCTGCACTAGAGCCACAAAATACACTGTATTGTACAGAGAAAAAATGATGTGTCAGAGACGGTGATATCTGCACTGCCAGTCTACTAAAATAGAAGGGAAGAAAATTAAACTATCCAACACTGTGAAATTAATGTCTTCAGCAAAAAAAAATTTTTTTAACTGTGTAAATGAGATAAGAGAGGTGACTTGCAGAATCCATTTACAGATTTGTAATACTACAGGACTGAGCACGAACTGGTTATTTGAGCATTTCTGAAACATTCCTTCTTGAAATGATATTCAAGCTTCTCGCTCCGATGGAAGCGAGACTGTGCTTCCCAGATTCCGTGTTGTTAAACTTTGTCACGCTAATAGCTTTGCTGACCTCCAATCTTATTTAGGGTCTCCTTGATTTCAATCACGACAATTACCCAAAAGCTATCCCAGTTCAGACTATTGGTATTAAAACAGGGAAAGAAAAATAATCCAAGATTTGATAATTGAGAAACTGATGTGTAGTACCTGTATGCTTGAAGTTCAGCCTTTCCTGAAAGAGCTTCTTAAAATCAGAACTTGAAATGAATAATTAGTAGTACTTTTAAAACGCATTACATACGACTAATTTTCCAGATTGTTAAATGAATTAAATTGATACTGCTACGCATGATTGAACAAACCCAGCATCTTATGCCATCACCATAATTTCAGGCTAGCTGTAGATATATAACCATAAAGACTACTGCTTTTTTGGGCTAAAAAACAAAGTCAAATTCAAAGAAAGCAAAATTGTATTTCTTTACTACCTCTTTTAGTAGGCAAAAGTTTACACTGGGCACTTTCTCCTCTAAAACAATTACTGAAGTTACCAGGATAATCATAGTATCAGGTAGGT
The DNA here is from genome assembly GCF_965638725.1 of Aptenodytes patagonicus. Lineage (NCBI taxonomy): Eukaryota > Metazoa > Chordata > Aves > Sphenisciformes > Spheniscidae > Aptenodytes > Aptenodytes patagonicus. The sequence continues at coordinate 156,670,685 of NC_134950.1, forward strand.
GACTGAGAACTCCACAACATGAATGTATTTAAAAACACAGTTACAGGAAAAACATCTGCCATAAAGTAAGTTTTACAAGTTATATATGGATACATTTAAAAATATAGATACACATATATATATACATGTGTCATCAATGACAGCACTTTAAAACGCTGCTCCTAAAAGTGGGCAGTTAATGAGGTGTTCTGTATTTCTAGCATATAAACAAGTACGGACGTTGTACTTCACTTAACTCTAAAGTATATATGGATGAGCAGCAAGAATGCTGAACTATAAAAATGAACAGGAAAGTTTGCTCTATGTTAACTGGCAAAGAGAAAGATGCTGTCATGAATCAAACAAATTTTGTCTTCTGTAGAGGCTCCAAATTTGGATGACCCAGAAAGGTGTCACTTCTCACCAGGACACCCGTCAGCTTTCAGCTAGCGCAAGCCAGCAGAGCTGCAGCAGCTGCTGTTTGCCCTGCTGAAACAGCCCGGGAGGCGGTTTTGAAATGACTCCCACCATACCGAAACAGAGTCCCAGCTGCACGCTGCAGATGCCAGCGCTGCTCTGAATTCACCCCTGGTTTCTGAGGTTTAGCTTTAGAGTAAGACAAGTCAAAGCGTGCCTGACACCAGCACGCTCAAACCCCCAGGGGCCCGGCATGGGAGGGCACAACTTCTCTTCAGCTGTGCCTCTTTTTCTATTTACATGCACATGTAGCTGTAAAATGAAAAAAGTCACCAGGGAACTGCATTGGAACGAGGTAGGAATTTCACATAGATTCAGCTATAATAATTCCTTTTGGTTTTTTCTACACATTTCCCAGCCTAAATCCCAGTATTTTCTGCTGTCCCCTGACACACCAGTACGGAGCTGAAGTGCCTCCTACCCAATCTTCAGCTTTTCAGTAAGACTGGCATTTGTTAATTTAGGGGGAAAATGGCAGAGTCCTTGAGCCCCATTAATTTCACCTACCCAGAATGCTGCGATACACACTATCCTACTGAAGTATAATAGAAGATGCTTCTTTTGCACAGAGACCAATTTTACTGACCTTCAAACCACCAGCAAAATCCATCAGTTTTGATGAGATGATGAGTTAAAAGAGTCTTCATGAAAAGAAAGCTATTTATAGTGACAAAGTGTAACTACAAGTAAGAAATACCAATGGGCTTTCTTTATGAAATCTGTGCTTAGTTGGAACAATTATTGCTTAGAAAACCAAGATAAATAAAAATGGTATGATGGAATACTCAATGTAACTTTCAGTAATTTTAAATAGAGATGCTCACAGATATGACCGCTTTCTTTTGGGACATTTAATTTAGCCTGTGCTTTGGATAAATGAGTTGAAATTATAAGCAATCATGAATTCCTACACATTAGGAAAGTAAAGATTTTTGAAGACAAATGAGGGTAGCCAAAAGGAAGAGGAAATTAAGTTTTGATACAAAGTGATTGAACACTGGCTTCCAGCCTAGTATTATGAAGAAATACTAAGAGGACCAGAGGTTTTGTTCATACTGAGTACCTCACTCCTCGGGTGTTTATTCCACAGTCTGTAAAAATGTTTGCAATATACAGCCTAAAGGATTTTTTTTTTTTCCCCTGTTTTGGAAATAGTTACGTATGTATGCTGCCCTTAAAGTTAATTTTTAAACTGCGAAAACAAACAATATTTTAAATGGCAAATATGCTAAAATAATAATAGCCAACTGGTTTTGCTCAAATTCATAAACAGCCATTTCTGGGCTGGAAAAAGCAGCATAAAAATTTTCAATCCAAATGAAGTTAAAGTAATCACATGCAGCTGGCATGAAAGTGAGTAATACCTTAATATGGAATCTGGGCAACAATTTTTATTCTTAAAATATCACATACAAGTGATCAAAACTTAAAAGGAGTATTTAGTACAAAAGTAAAATCTTTACAGCAGTACATTACAGAAAGTCTTTAGTTCATTAATATTTTTAGTGCTTCACATGTTTCCAATCGATTGCTTCCTCATGGAAACACTAGTTGTGCTGTATTTGTTTTAATTCTGTGTATCCTGAGTATGGAACACACCTCAACCAGAGTGACTGCATCAGTTACAGATCAGTTTTCCTTCTTTGGCATAGGGATTCAGCAAAAGTCCTTATCAGTGCCACAAGGCAGTTGGCAGTTAGTTGCTGGGTCTTATGAAAACACTTTTTAATTATTTATTAAATCAGATCAAATAAAATAAATTTAAAAAGAAGAGTGGGATTGTTGTTTCTTCTGTTTTGCATGTGACACATACAAAAGTAAATAACTTCTTTGTACATCCTGATTTCCTAAGCAACCAAATTCCTATTCTCCCTGCTCGCCCCCTCCCCAGCCCTGGAAACTATCAAGGTTGACCATTTCATATGCAACTCCAAGTAGTTTCAAGATAAATTTAGAAGGGACTTATTTTCAAATCAGTCAGTGAATGAATTGGCAAGGCTGGTCTATTATCTTCTTTTCTCTGTAAATTAAAATCTTATGGTATATCGCATCAACTAGGTCATATTACGTAATTCCATTCACTCAGTTCCTGCACTCACTAAATCTTGCTGTGTCACTTCATGAGAAATCATGACATTTCTCAAAGTATCCTATAAATTACAGTAACCACTTAATACAGCCAAAGAGTAGTACATTCAATAATGAAATGCTCGTACTTAAGCAATAAAATCGAGATTAAATTTAAAACCCAAAATAAAACAAAAACCCAGACAAATTACTTCCACATAACTCAATTATTAACTCCAAGTTACACAGTACCATTCCCCTTAACAGCAAAGTGCAACCATGTCATTAAAGTGACCTGTCCACACAGGATTTTAAAGAATAAGCACCTTTCCTATTTCCATCAATGGAAGATAAAGTAACGATCACTTCCACAACAGACAGGACAAACCTGGGCTTTTTCTGAAAGCATCTTTCTCATAATTAATAATTCATAGAAGGAAAAAAGTATAAAAATTGTCCTGCTGTTATCCAATAAATGAGAATAAAATCTGGCATTTTCCCTTGCCCAAAATAACCGCTCTGACTTTATTTCTGCTCTGTTTGGAATTAACTGACTTGCATGACTCAGCAGTGATTTACCTGAATCTCGCCTAAAAACTATGAAAAGCAAAGAGCCCTCTCATCTATGTTCCTGTCCAGGTAAGTTGTTCTGTTTTATTGTAGGAAGGACTACAACTCCCACTGCAAATTAATAATATAAATATTTCTTTTAAGTAAGTAACATCAGCCACTTAGAAGAAAAATTGTACCAGGAAGAAAACCAGACTTATAAAAAAAAAAAAAAAGGCGCTTATTTTTCCATTTCAAGTCAAACAAATTCTAAAGTGCAAATTAACTGAGAATTAAGTTAACATGAAGGTTTAGCTAAGGCCAGACTGACTTCTAATGCAGAATTATAGGAGTTTGGCTTGGCAACAAAACCAAGCAAATTCTCATTCTTGGATTTTCTTATAATTTGAAAGGAACAGGGAAAAAACAGTATTTGGGATAACTTTCTGCTTTTGAATGGTGTCTTTCTGATAGAATATAAAAAAGGACATCATCAAGACTCTAGAAAATAAAACAGAGAAGAGATTTGGGGAGCTGGGATTTAGAGATGTCATCTCTTTCTTTCCAAGGAATTGGTTGCTGTCCTGTAGAAATCTGTATTGTAAAACACAAAGCAGGTAGTCAGGAAGAAGAGAAAGGTAGAGCAGAGAAAATGAGAAGAACACAAAATGGAAGGAAAAAAGGGTAAAATATCAGTACCAGTACCACTTTCTAAAACAAAAATGCAGAATTTCTTTTTAAGCCTCAAAGATACGAGTAATCACATATTTACACTTTCGTTAAAAGGCTTGAATGCAGAACAAGCATAATGTGAATTTTAAATTAAGAATACTTTACAAGGGCAAGGGAGAATCCTCTATAGACACAATTAACAGAATTGCTTTAATACACTTAAAACTTTTAACCTTTGTGGTCTTTGAAGTGAATAGTGGAACTGCATCTATTTCAGGTTTGTATGGAAGGGCTGTACTGCCCTGAAAAGTTTTACAGTGCCGTAAACTAATGAAATAAATTATCTTAATTTGGTTAGAACTATTTTCATTAACTGTATTACCCACCAAGGGAATGAGGACAAATTTTAATTTTACTAATGTATTTCACTTCTGCATTACTTTGGCACGCTGCAATTGCGGCTCCTGCTCAGTATTGCTCACTCTGCCGTCACGGGGCCACCTAGCCCCCACGCTCCCCGTGCTCTCACCCACACAGGCAGGGCTGCATGGAGCCCCTGGGACCCACGCAGCCGTCACCGCCTCAAGCAGGGCTGCACAGTACTAACTCATACCACGTTCCCACTGGGGCTTTTGAGGACACAGCATGGTAGCAGAAACAAGCACATTATGAAAATAGTGAGAGCATTTCTATTATAAAACAACTCGTTAGGATACATTATATACGCCTGGACTAAAAAGTAAACATATGAGAAGACAAACCTCTTTCACAGCATGAAGAAAGAAAACAAGTTCTTAAAAGAAGAAAAGGAAAAATTGAGACATCCTTTAGATGAAACACTCTTCCAGGCCCAGTAAAGGATTTTCAGATGTCCTTATCTGACCTGCTACCATGGACAGACAGCAGTCAAAAAAGCCAGAGATAATACTGTTCTGCAAAATATTTAGAAAATAGAAAACTAACAGCAATAATTATTTAAAGCTTCTTACAACATCTCCATGTAATTTAAGACAGTATTACTTATATCCCTGGTATCATAGATTTATTACCATTAACTACCATAACAACATGATTATTTAAATAGTTTGGTCCCAAACGGCAGGAAAACAGCAGTGTTTGGTTACTAGCAAGTCTGAAAATGCCCTTCATGCATGCCAACACTCTTCAGAAAGGTTCTGCAGAACAGAGTAGGTTTTCTAGCAGATACTAGCGCTTGTCAGGCTGCACCTGGAGTACCATGTCCAGTTCTGGTCCCCACAATTCATGAAAGGCATGGACAGACTGAAGAGGGTCCAAAGGAGGGCCACAAAGATGATCAAAGGGCTGGAGAACCTACCCTATGAGGAAAGACTGAAGGAGTTTGGTCTTTTCTCCCTGGAGAAGATAAGGCTCAGGAGGGACCTCATCACAGTATTCCATTACTTAAAAAGCAGCTACAAAAAGGACAGAAGCTGTCTCTTCACAAGGAGCCACATGGAGAAGACAAGGGGCTACAGGTACAAGTTGCACCAGGAGGGATTACACCTTGATATATGAAAGATTATTTTTTTTACAGTGAGAACAACCATTCACTGGAACAACCTCCCCAGGGACATGGTAGAGTTCCCAGCACTGGAGGTTTTCAAGATGGGATTGGACAGAGTGCTAGGTAGTCTCGTCTCAGCTCCCTTTCCCACAAATGGTTGGACCAGATGATCTTTCAAGGTCCCTCCCAACCTGGGCTGTTCTATGATTCTTTAAATTTCAGCCCAGTCCATCTGCATACTTATGTCCATGTGTACATAGATCTATGAGAGCGAGAGTGTTTGAGTGTGAGAATATACATCTGAACATGAAGCATGTCTTTTTCTGTAACACTTAAAATCCATGAGTTTTTTTGTAAAATTGACTTTTCTATTATTTTTTTTTAAATTGCAGACTATAATCACCTCCCTACATATAGAGCTACATTCTGCCGCTGAATTCCTATCTACACAGCAGCATATAACTGAAAGTAGACTGCAGCCCCCGAACTGTCTCACCTATTTAATACACAGTATGAAATGACAAATTATTTTTCGAAGGAGAACAAGATAGATGCCAGCATGAAACATTGTTTATAAAAGCATCACCACTATAGCTGTCCCCAAGCAATAAAGCTGTTTATTCCAACCTCCTACCTTATATAAACTGAAACCCTCAGCACTGAAAAACAACTTCAAATTTGTTCATGACTCCAAGACAAATAATAAGATTCTCTTTCCAAAATACACAATGAAGGTCATGTCCACGAATGTTCATTTTGCATACAAGTGCACAAACTTCTAAATTCCATGTTAATATTTTCTTAAAACTAATACATACTGTAGTTTGAAATTTGATTCTGTCTCTGTACATACTGATGCATTCAGCATACAGATAAGCCTTTCTCTTTCAGGCTTCTTCTCTCTGTTTCTGTGGTTATACACACACATTTAAAGAATATTTAATAAATATGTGTATTAGTGTATTCACATCTAATCTTTATACAGAAGCTTTTCTGGGGCATAGGAATTAGAGTCTATATAACAATCAGAAATAGATCAAGTTAGAACCTAAAAATCAAATGGTTTTTAAATACGGAAATGAAGTTTAGATTTAGAAATCTGGATCTGAAGCCAGTTAGGTTCAAAGCCAGATTTAAACCTAGAAAAGGCCTGTGATTCTGACTCTCGCTACGCTATTGAAAAACGTGGTAAAGATTTTAACCTTAAAAAGCAGAAATCATAAATATAGAAATAGAGAACTTACATGCCCATCGTTAAGAGCTTGTTTTACCCTCCCATGCTTCTTTTTAAGCATTCTGACATGTAATACAGAACCGGCTCCAGCAAGTCTCCCAGATCGAGATGTGTCTGTGGGAACTGGGCACCTCAACACCCCCCAGAGCCTCAGCCGCTGGAAGCAGCTCAGCGGGGTCCAGCCTGGAAGCGACCCAGCTGACCGCACGCGTGCCTTGACTCGATGAAGATCTAGACTCCAGTACTACACAATAGGAGTTTGGATATTTTTATGTAGGTACTCACATTATAAACACCTAAATACAGGTGTCTCATTTTGGAGCTCACTTTGCATAGTATTTTTTTAATATAATAATAATAAATACAACACAGGGAGAACACTGAAACAAGTCTACAGAATAATCACTTAATTGTGGTCATGTACAGATCAGTGATAGCCAATACCACTACACTCTTTTGGGAAGTCAAAGGCTATTAGAAATTATTTAATAATTTTGACCATATTATATATAAAAAATATTCCAAAGGTATGATTAGTCAAAGGAAAAGAAAAGAAAGAAAAGAAAAATATTAGTACACCTGTGTTTAGTAACGGCTCCAAGATGTCAAGGTGCTCTTCTGGCAGCCAGACAGGACATTTGGCTGGCTCAGAGCTAGATGCAACCGCTGCCCTTGCTGAGACGTAACTGCCCCTCTTCCTGCTGAGTGGAGGGTCAAGCCAGCACTTTATAGCTTACATTTCATCTGAGCATTTGAGTTTCTGAGCTGAAGAAGTTAACGTCTTGCCAATATACAGAAATAAAGGGAGCAGTCAATACCTAATTACCTGTAGCAGCAGCAGCTAAGTGAAAGTATTCTTGGGCCAAATCAAGCTTTTCACCTTCTTCATAGTACAAAAGCAAGAAGAAACAGCTGTAGCACTTGGGATGTTGACAACCGCATCACGTGGAAGCCAGTGTGATCACACGGCCAAGAACCCCCATCTCAAGTAGTAAAAAAGCTGAATTTGCAAGTGGGTATGGGACTAGGGAGACACTGAACTCTTGCAGGGGCAGCTTGAGGTCTTCCGATCAGCTCTTTGACTAACATAAACCTTAAGTGAATCCTCTACCAATGCACTAGTCACTGCTTCTACCTGCCCATAGTTATAGCTATGGCCAATTATTTAACACTAAGTCAGGTGCCAAGCCATGCCTTTCTCAGACGTATCCCATAGCTCTACCTGCAGAAAGAAGCAAACTGCGTGAGGCATGCCATTGTTCACTGGCTAGTAACATTTTTTCCTCCCATAATCAGCCTCAAAGTAGTCCTGCCTGGTTCCACAATCCCTGGATATTCCTGGCTACATCCATACATCCCCTGCCTTTCATATGGGACAACCCACTGAAGACCCCCCCAAAAAGAGATAGGCCTCTGCATTAGGCCAAGAGCTTCGAACATATGCATATCTCTATCTTTGTGACAGAAATTCTTTATAAGGACTATGACAAGCTTTAAAACCATCTTTGTATTTTATAATTTATATGCTGTCATGGTTCTATGTTCATTGAGGTTGTTATCACAAAAGACAAATTATAAAGTGCCTGTACTCAGATAGGGAGAAAAGCAATGAAACTCTATCTTGGTGTTGTAATGTAATGAATAACCAGTTAAAAATTATTCCTCCAACTGAAGCCTACTTAATCCTTCTTCCAAATCTTAAAGCACAACTCCTTACTAATGACAATAATTTTTACTGCAGTTTCAACCTCTTCTTGTGAGGAGTTTGAGATAAGAAGAGCCTCCAACCCCCAAGCCTCCCCATCTCCAGGCCATGAAACACTGAAGTTGCAGACCCTTCCACTGTAGCTAGTCATAATAAAATCAAAAAAAAGCCAAAATACACCTGTCAGACGAGGAGAAACACAAAAGTACACTAGTGAAAATAAAAATATTTATATACATTAGCTATATCACTATGAAACATTCAGAACTAAACAAAATAAATGAGCTGAAGCTCTGCCTTCTATTCTTACGTTAAGGCATAAAACAGAAGCAGGGGTTTTATTGTTAAATGAAAAATTTCACAACATGGGTAAGCTGGAGTATGAGAATCCACAGGAGATTAGTGGTTTAAATTCAGCAACCTACCTCTGAAGCTCTGATTTTTTTTTTCAACTGACTGCTGAAATACGCTAATTTATAGCATCCAAATGTTTTGAGAGAGTACATTCAATCATATTAAAAGCAGGCCTTATTTTGCTGAAAATACAAGCTGAAAGCAGGTACTCTACAGCTGGAGATGTAAGACCATATGCTACCTGCACGTCTGATCTCGTTGAAAAAGGAACCAGAGAAACTGTACCAGATTACTATGGACAGATATCATGAACAAGAATAACTTAGGGGAAGTGTCCGTACAGCACATTTCTGCTCAAGAAGACAGCAGTAGTAACCAACTTCTCTTCCCATTTCAGAATATATTTGAGTTGCCTTTACCTCTGGTTTTTGCTAGATAGTAGAAAGCTACTGGGATTTTAGGGATCAGACCTGTTCTTCAGTAATAACCGTGAAATTTTACTCCATCTCCTACCTTGCTTTCATGCACTGACAAATACAGACGTATATCTGTTATGTATATATATTTGCATATCATTTTAATTGAACCAATCTAGTTGTATTTGCAGATCTGATCAACGGCTTCATAATTAAGCAGGGCAGCTGTAGAATTTCCCTCTCCTGCTGCTCTCGCACTCCTTCCCAGCGCACAGGACAGCCGGGTCCTCTTAATCCTTCTGCGAAACAGGCCTCTCCAGCAGAGCAAGGAATATACTATTTCAGTTCAAGGTGTCTTGATTGCTGCTAGTTCCAATATTTGACTAATGAAACCAAAATGACCACCTGAGAGAAGCTTTCTCTGTACTTAAGGAATTGGTGAAAAGTTTAACTCTTTCATGCGTTCCCTTTTCATGTCTCCCTGGTATGAAACAGCATGAGTCCAGATTTGATCAGGGCCTGAGCAAGTCTTGAGGTGAACTGAGGGAAAAAAGATTTCTCAAATAAAAGTGACATTACCATTTATATGAATAAATTTCAGAGGAAATAAGATTTTTCAACTATTCCTCAAAGTTTGATTGCTGTGGGGGGAAAAGAAAGTGCTGTGGAGGGCAAGGTGAAGAACAAAAACCAAGTTTTTCTTTTTTTAAGATACTTCAGAATTAAATTAAAGGTTGCAAATTTTGTTCCTAGTACTTGACAATCTGTAGGAGAGAATTAATGAAATAACTGAGCAAAAGAGTAAAAAATACAATCCTTAACTTTCTAACTGTATTCTGAAACTGTATTTGGATTTTTTGCTTTGTAGTTGTGAAATGATTCTTTGGTACAAACAGTTTCACATAACTTACTTCATGGGCTTGAGAAATGCCAAAACTTTCTGAGAAATACACAAACCATTTGCCCTGTGGACAACCAGAGGGCTCTGGAACTGAACTGGGAACCATCCTTAGGTAGATATAGCTAACCAGCATATACAATCAGAATATCTTAAAGGACTCAGAAAGCAGAATTAATCTTTTCCATTTCTTTGATGTATCACTCTAATTTAGCAGGGCCCTAGTAAAGCACAATAGATAGGAGCAAAAGCAACTACCTCCAGGAATTTTAACAGGCTTCATGCATTCGTCCATTTTAAGGCGCTAAAACCTAGAGAAGTTTACAGAACTATTTCTTTAACAACTACTAGAACACATCTAATTCTGTGCCCTTATTAGTCACTGCCAGAGCAGCCTATAATGATTTCCTGGAAACAAGGTGTCTTGCAGTTTCATCTGCAGAACAGGCTGTGATGCTGCAGAATCACAGTTTGCTCCATAGTTCTGCTCATGAGAAATGAGGTGTTGTCCACCCAAAAATTAATTGCTTTTGGCAATTACTTTTTTGGCACATCACACCTTTATTTCTCAACGTGCAATTCCAGTGAATGTTCATGTATGTCAGAAGCTGACAAAGATCACCCTGGAATGTTTTTTCTCCTTATATTCAAAAGGAAGAGATGAGGCAAGCTTCAAGAGAAGCAACTCAATCCAAGCCAGAAGAGCCTTACTCCAACAACATGCGTCTGGAGTCTGCAAGATGAATCTAATGTTTACTACTATCTCCTCTAAACAGCCATAAAGGCAGGTTAGACCAGGACTATTATTACCCCTGGTATCCGTAATGGGTTCTGCCCTAGAGGCTTCTTGGCACTGTCACTGCCTTACCCTTGCTGCCAGATCTGCTGTGTGCTAATTTTTATGCACATACGGGCAGGGTGTGCAGACCACTCCAGCCCCTCCACAGCTCTGTCGAGCACACAGGAACAGGACTGGAAGTTGCTAAATTAATTGATCATGCCAGATAGCAACCTCATTGCTTGAGTTTCTTCTTCACAAAAGTGAAAGGCTTAACCAGTGGGAAACAAAAAGTCCACAAAGGATACTGAAAAAGATATTAGAGTTTAAAACCCAAAAAAGAGTGGAAGAATATCTCTGTCTGCAGCTACTCCATCCCCTGCCAGGCCCTTCCCTCCCTCTCTCTGCAGAGCTGTGCTGCATCCCACTCTCACTATAGGCTTTCTTCTCCTGTGCATACCCTGTTAAACAGGTTTCGGTCTAATTAATTATCCTGCTGATATGAAATCGCAAAAGGATCCTGTCTTCCAGGTACATGCAGATTTATTAATACATTTGAAGAACAAACCCTCTCTCTCAAAAAAAAACCACCAGCACAAACAAACAAAAACAAAAAGCAGAAAACTTGCTCAGAAGAAACACGATATTTGCAATTTCAGACTTCAAACAGTTAACTCAAGTAACAAATACGCTTCCAAACTACCACTAGTACCCAATTATTTACCTAACTGGTGAATAAATTGAACTAGTTAAGCTGTTCAGAGACCAAAATCAGCACAAAATTTATTAAATATTCATGTACCAAACATTTTATAAGATGATCGCTATTAAGATTCCTAATCCAACTTCTTTTGCTGAGACAACAGTTTCATTAACTGCCACGGTGAAAATCTAATGACGCATGGAAATATGCCTCAAAAACATCAAACAAGCAGAACTGTCACAGGCGATGCCTTCGAATCTGGGCACCAACTTTCCATTTCAACACAGGCAGATACAGAGACAGTAGCTAAACTCATCCGCACTAACTCTACATCTTTTGAGAGGAAAATAGTAACGAGAACTACCACTATCATTAAACGTGCAGAGGAAAATATACAAGGACCAAAGACATTTATATGTTTTTGTTCATAAAACATATAATTTTAAATGAATCTACAGATAATTACAAGATACAAAAATAGTTAGTAGCTCACATTTGGGTTTTTTTAGTTTTTTATACTCTGTCATATTACTTAAGCTCCTTTTTAACTAAGAGTGGGGTTGAATAAAGAATGTTTGGAATATCCTAGGATTTGGCAATGCTGGACTTCAAATATTGGTATGGGATTTGTGGGTGAAGGAGACCAGTCACGGGACACCAGCCCAGTGCTGGACTCTAAACCTTCTCCTCCGGTCACAAGGCACAGTGTAAGAAGCTTGGGCTGTGTCAAATGGCAAATTTCATTTTGTCGCTCCTCTGCATAAAGCAAATTCTGCTTTTATGCCCTATTGCTGTAAAATACAAAATTTGTACATTTATGTTCAATGCAAAAACTCAATGTTTTCCTGTCACATTGTATAAAGAAGAAAGATGAAGTAATAATCCTACATATGCACTATCACATATATGGGCTTCCTGTTATATTTCCAGCCTCCATAGTAAAAATGCATTTTCATTATACATTTGAAGACACTTCTTGGAAAATTTCAGACACATACAAACACATAAAGTGACTGCTAGGTATTTTTAATTTCAGACTTTTAAACCTCTACGACTACCATCTTATTAATAAAAAAAACCAAGCTGGAATTACTTAGTGTCTCAAAAAAGCCCAAGATCAAAAGCAGTATAAATGTACACTAAATAAAAATAATAACACTGTCTTCAAGTTTATAATTAATATATTTTACAATGTTAAGAATAACAAGCATTTAAAAGTGCAATGCCAAAACTGACCCACATTTGGCTATTCCATAGTAATATTATTAGCTTTCAACAGCAAAGTGTTTATCAAAATACTACTCTCAAAATAACCCTGTTGGTATCAGTTGTGAAGAACAGCAGCACTCCACATGCTAGATAAATGTGTTTATGACTCAAAAATGAAATAATTTGCAGCTGTCCATTTCAGTCTTAACGTAGTTTTTTTGGAAGCAGAAGGAATCCCATACAAATTTAGTCAACGTACTGCTGGTGCTTGTATCGTGCTTAGAGAGCCTACATCACATAAGAATACACTTCTTCGTAATAGCTTGGAGTAGCATAAAGATTAGATTGATAAAGTAATATATATATACACATATATATTACCTGTTCTTGCCTCTCCAGCCACTTGTCCACCATGGGATGACTGGCACTTAACGATGAACGAGCATTGTCTCTCTGAAACTGGTTAGACCAGCTACTAGTATCTCGTGGTAGGCTTCTGTAGTTTTCATCTTTCTAGTTTAAAAGAAACAAAAAAGTGTCTTATAAAAAACAACCAGTCCTTGCACATTAACAATGCAGCTGGTTATTAAACCAACACAAAAGGAAGACTGACAAAGGAGAACGCAGGTCCGGCTGGACCCAAGGACAATGCGATTGCCCGGCCGTTCAATTGCAAGAGCTCCCCTTCCTTAACGCCAGCGAAGCCCAAGCAAAGCCTTCGGTGGGTTTGTAGCTCCTGCACCCACTTGTGTTTCACTGCTTCTCTTTTCCAGCCTCAAACCTCTAGTGCACAGACTTCCCAAGTACATACTCAGCAAGGCTTTCAGAGCATCATGCTCCTTAGTTTCATTCTCACCAAAAGCAAATATACCATACAGCAGTCCATCCAGCGACAGCTAAGGCCACTATATAATTTTCCCAAGTCTCTGTATGTAATCAATTTTACAATCAAAGCTGTCTCACTGCTCCAGGTACTGTCCTTTAGACCAGAATAGCATGCTAGAGAGTTCAAAACTTGAATTTATTATTCCACATGATAATGCTTTGCTTGGTTTGCCTGAAGGTATACAAATAGTCACATTTGTAAAACAGCAGGAGATGGAGATTGTGCTGATGGAGATACATTTATCCCATTGAGACTGATTTAAAAAAAGATTTTTTTTTTCTTTTTAATTGATGAGTTTGTCTTCACATCTTTCCCACAAGCTTGTACAAATTCTTCATCTTCTGAAGATGATTAGTCCTTACCCAGTCTGATCACTAAAAGCCCATAAAAGCACAGAAGCAGATCCTTAACGATGGGAGTTACCCTTAGCCCAAAGTCAATGAATTACTGGAAACTTACATAGGTTAGTGCCCTCCAACTGAAATAATATATGGAACTGAAATTCTGCTTAGCTTTTCAAAAGAGGATTACAAATATGCTGTAAGTATCCTTCCTTCAGGAGCAGAGTACTTTTTCCAGTCAATGTTTGTCTGTCCTTGTGCCAAATCAGATAATTTAGAGAGATTATCTATTTTCCTTATAGTTATTTATTAGCAAATAAAATAGGATTGTAGTCCTACATATGTTGCAATACTACCACTTTTAGGAATCTCAAAAATCTCTAAAAAAATTAACAAACACCAGTGCACATTCTCAGCTAAAACCCATTTTTTTATTTATAGCACACAGCAGATTTTTGACGCTTTCTTAAATCAATACTTCCTTCCATCAGCATGAGTATTTCCTTTTCCTATTTACTGTATTGATATTTCTTTGGCCTGGCACAGTATTAGTCCAATATTCTAAAATATGGATTGTAGCATCAAATCCCTTACAATTGTCCTTCACAACTTTATTTCTTGTAAATGTATGACAGGCTTTGCTAGGAAATTCAGGTCTCAGTATAACTGTGATACGTAGCACAGTTTTCAAAAGCTTCCTGTGTGAGAGCAGCCTTTTCCCAGACATAACAAACTTAAGCTTTCTTAATTGATGGCAACTGCTTTTCTTGAAAGAGACTTTGTAGTAAAAAAAGTCTTCCATTTCTAGACATTAAAGCTTGAATTCAACCAGCACAAGATAACCTTGTAAAAATATGTCTGCACAAGTAACCAGCCAAACAAATCACCATCATAAATTTTTCTACCCTGCCACAAATGAGTAAGAACTTTGCGTCTTTCAGCCACTACAAAAAATTCAGTTTTCCAGTGTGGTTAACCACAAAGCAAACTAGAAACTTGCTCAGTCTCTTGCTTAGAAAGGGACAGTGGAAGTCAGTTGCTGCTTTGTACAACTGTCCCTTAGCAGAGCCATGAAAGCCAGGGAATGGTGTGTACAAATTGATTTTTTTCCTGTTGCTTCTCTTATTCAATTCTTCTCTTCTGCTGACAGAGGTGGCACAGTTCCTATAAGCCAAAACAACAATTTCTCTTGTTCAAAGTGGTGGAAAGGTATAACAGCAAAATCAAAATCTGACAAAGAAATAACGAAAAATCATTTTATGCACAAAAACCCCCACACAGTTGGTACACAAGTTATTGTCATCTAACAATAACTGGCTATCTGACAGACCATCACCTAGTCTGAATGAATAGAAATGTCTTCCTATGTAACGAGATGTTTTCTGTATTTCTGTACTTTATAGATAATTCCATTTCTTATTGATTCATGTTTACAATCTTCAATATAAACTTTTTTAAAAGACATTTTTATCTATGCTACACAAAAATCTCTCTCCACGCAGCATCCATTACCCATGGACAGGAGTGTTTTGCAAGAGCAAGAGAGAAGGAAAAAAAGTTCATCAAGGGATGTGGTGTTCTTCAATCATTCAAACACTAAGTCTCTGATCTGAATCATGCAGGACTGTCTTATTGCTTAGAGTTTTATTGGAACTTCATGTTGTAAAAAGTCTTAAACACCGCAGCACACAATGTAAGTTAAATTTTCTAAGCTAAGAGAGTTAAATTAGGCCTCTGTTTGGTGCATCTATACTAATGTCAAGAATCCTGCAAGGAGTTTACTCCTAATACTATCTGTGCTGACCAGAAGAGTATATTCATCCCATCTACTGAAGTATTTCTGCTGTAGCCCTCTTCAGTAGAAGATTGCCTTTCTCCTGCTAAGACCTATACCAGATCATTTTATACAGAAGACATCTAAGTCACTCAGCAATTTTTCTGACAGCAGAAGTAAAAGCTGGAATGGTAGAGAGATGTGGTTCCTGTAACTTCTTGTGTTTCTCAGTGCTGCTTAGAGGCTCAAAATAGTGCTATTATCAGAGTGGAATAAAATACCTTACCAGTGTTGCAATCACATACAGACTCATGTTGGTGTTCGCTGAACACTGAAACATTAGAAAAAACAACAGCCACAGACAAATCCTTCACTCCTTTCTTTGTCGCTGCTTTTTGGCAAACAGCTATCCCTATACCCCACAGGTG
The DNA here is from genome assembly GCF_965638725.1 of Aptenodytes patagonicus. NCBI lineage: Eukaryota > Metazoa > Chordata > Aves > Sphenisciformes > Spheniscidae > Aptenodytes > Aptenodytes patagonicus. The sequence continues at coordinate 156,686,680 of NC_134950.1, forward strand.
ACAGCGCTGGGGCAAGCACTAAGCTAGACCAGGAGCAGAGAGACCAGCACTTTCAACACTGCCGCACGCAGTCCTTCTCGCAGACAGCTACACAACAAAACCGTAAGATGCTGCCGGCTACCCGGAACCCCATCTATGCAGGGATCTCCATTACTGCTACTGCCAGATCAAATTCAAAGATAGTGGTGATAAACTATAGAGCTGGAGGTGAAAAACACATTGCTGCAGCTTAGACATTGGGATTTACTGAACCAGCTGCAATGTTGTTTGCTATTTAAAATATATATATGTATTTGGGGCTTTTTTTGTAAAATATGCAAATGTTAACCCAGAAAGCTTTACTTCTATTCAGCATGATCTAGCATTAGCACACGTGCTCCCAACACCCAACTGGAAAAGGTGTGTGTCACTTTTAACTTCCATACCATAAAGAAAAAGATTTCATGATATAGAAGCCATCAGTGTCACGCAGGGAATTCTCATCTCTTCTGGAGCTGCAGCTGTAAGCCCTCCTGGGACCAGAGCTGACATGCATCGTCAGTTACAATTAAGTGCTCTAATTTTTTTTAAAAAAAGTTTCTTTCCCAAACATCTTTGGGGACCACAGGCCATGTCAGCTTTATCATGTTTGAAATGGAAATTGATCAATATAACACTAAAACTGCCAAGTCACAATATTACTGCTACACTTAGCAGCAGCAGTTTGCAGTGTTTTTAATGAGGACATGTAATTTAACACCTTAAGATTTAGTTCAGCGTGGTGTCCCTGCAGGGCTTTGCTGGAGGGTTGGGTGAAAGGGGACAGGAAAAATGAAGCAATTTTGCTATACTTTTAATTTCAGGTGATTTGCCATATATAACAAGCTCCTCATCAAAGACTCCGCAGCTTGTAGATGAAATGATGCATTAGCATGATCTGTGTACTTCAATTACTAGCTGTCAGTGCATAAACTCACTTATAATTTTTAACCGCAGTTGTACCCCTACAGACTCCCAGCATCACTAACCCAACCAGAACATCCTCTACATGGTACAGTGACAGTTCCACATCTGTTACCTCATTTGCCACTAGGCCACTTTCCAATAGTGAAGGACTTGGGTTTTTCCCTTTGTTCTGACCTCCTGTATGGCTAATGTAAAGTGTGGCAAATTTGGGGTTTGTTGGTTTTGGTTTTTTTTTTTATACTAGATAGCAATACAATGGGAGTAAAACAGATTGAAGACCTCTTCAACGCAATTCTCTGGAAGAAGGTCCAAAAATGTAAACCAAGTTTTCACTTTAATTCTTTCTACAGCAAATTGCCCACCTCTCATTTAGGATCTTCACTAAGAGAGACCATTTTGGGCACTGACTTTTTTTTGCTATCCATTCTTTTTTCTTGTACACTGTGCATTTTGGGAAAGGCTTCTTGCTTGTTTGGGTTTGACTCCTTGTGATGGCCTCAGACTGAGATAAGATTTGTCCATGTTGATGAGACTTTGTTTAATCTTTTGAGGTTATAATTTCATTTGACAGACTTTGGGCAAATTCATGTCTACAAGTGTATTTGTTGTTGTTCAATCACTACAAAAGCTGCTCTTCTTTCTTTTTGTGCTCCACTATGTCCATGCTAGACCCTGGACAGTTTGGTGTCACACCCGGACAGGATGGTAAAAGCTGTAATTAACAAAACATCCATATAATGAATGTAAATACTTGCCTGTCTGATGCAAATATCTGTTTATAAATGCAGTAATATACACATATACCCATCTTTCATGCTGTCTGAAGGTCTAGTAAACAGATTCCTGGGGGGTTTTTTTGTTTGGTGTTTTTTGCGTGTGGTTTTTTTCACTGGACTTTAAACAAATAAATGAGGGATGAGATCAGCTGAATCCCCTCTTCCCCCAAAAAAGACGACTGCACAAATAATGTCTATTTTACAGGGAAAATACATTACATATGGGAAATGAATTAACCTAATAGATGTATTGAACGAACAGAAATTCACTTTAAAGAAAAAACTTTTTACATAGAGGTCGGATTTGGAACTGATCTCTCTGTTCATCAGCAGCTTTTTAACAACAAACTGTACCAAATTTCAACAGTTTACCTCAAAACTAATTCTACCAGTCCCTGAGTAAGTAGTTCTTCATAAATTTCCATATATCTTAAGACTCTAACACTACTGCTTGGGTGATCTTCCTTTTCCTCTCAGTAGGTTCAGTTTATTTTATCATTCTACAGTTTAGTTTCAAAGCTTGCTTTTTTTGAGGTCTATTGAAGAACATGGCCCCAGGAGCTATAATAATCCAGATGGAGCCCAGCCATGTAATGCATATAAGAAGGAACCGGTTCCAGTCACCCAGTATCGGGAACCTTTGATCTTAGGCCATTCTCCAAGGAGTAAAACAGGACTCCCATATTAAAGAATTATCTCAGCTTTGTGCCTCCTCTGAGCTCTGAGTTAGAACATGGGTCATTTCCAGCAACTGGCAAAAACTGTCTTAGGATGCAGAAGATGCAAATCTAATAGTCTAATAAAGAATTTGCATGCCTTATTTATGATGAAAATAGATGAGAAGAATGACCACTCTGTAGTCATTTTTATGTCCTTAGAAAGACTCATGTTGCACTATATGTAAGGGAGAGGTTTGATTGTACAGCCTTTACAGTTAGTGATGATGTGGTTGAGAGCCTCTGGGTGAGGATTAGGGAGGTGGAAAACAAAGGACATGTTGTAGTGGGTGTCTACTAACGATCGCCCAGTCAGGATGTAAGCACTGATGAGTTATTCTATAGGCAGTTAGGAGAAATTTCTGGATCGGTAGCCCTTGTCCTTATAGGAGATTTCAACTCCCCAGACATCAACTGGGAATATCATACTGCTGTAATGAGCAGGTCTTGGAAATTCTTGATGTTTGTAGGAGAAAACATCTTGTCACAGGTACTCAGTGAGCCAACTAGGAAAGATGCCCTCCTAGACTTGGTATTTGTGACTAGAGAAGGACTTGTGGGGGATGTGATGGTAGGTGGCTGTCTTGGCCACAGCGATCATAAAATGGTTGAGTTTAAAATTTTCTGTGTAATGAGAAAAAAGGACAGCAGAGTTGCTACCCTGGACTTCAGGACAGCAATCTTTAAGCTATTCAGAGACCTATATTCCCAGAGTATCCTGGGAATCTGCTTTTGAGGGCTTAGGAGTCCACGAGTGCTGGTCAGTCTTTAAGTACCACCTTTTAGAAGCACAGGAGCAGGCAATTCCAATGTGTTGTAAGTCAAGCAAGCGGGGCCGAAGACCAGCTTGGCTGAACAGGGAACTCCTCGTGGAGCTCAGGAGGAAAAAGAAACTCTCTGATCTCTGGAAGCAAGGTCAGGCTTCACAGGAAGAGTACAGAGCTGTGGTTCGCTTATGCCGGGAGAAAACACCAAAGGCCAAAGCTCGATTAGAGCTGAAACTCACCAGTGTTGTTTCAGGTAAGAGGAAGGGCTTTTTTAAGTATGTTAATAGCAAGAGGAGGTCTAAAGAAAACAATGGACCAATACTTGTTGAAGATGGTCATCTGACTAATAGAGATGAAGAAAAAGCGGAAGCATTCAATGCATTTTTTGCCTCAGTCTTTAATAATGCTGCTAGACCTTGGGCTGCCTGGTCCCCTGAGTCGGAGGATCACGAGTGCGGGAACAGTGACCTTCCATTTGTGGACACTGAAATTGTAAGTGACAAGCTGTATCAGCTGAATGTTCACAAGTCCATGGGGCCTGATGGGATTCATCCCAGAGTTCTGAAGGAGCTAGTGGATGTTATGGCAGGACCCCTCTCTATCATCTACCAAAGGTCTTGGGAGTCTGGGGAGGTCCCTGACTGGAAGCAAACCAATGTTATTCCAATCTACAAAAAGGGCATGAGGGAAGACCCAGGGAACTACAGACCTGTTAGTCTAAACTCAGTTCCTGGAAAAATTATGGAGAAGATTATACTGGGTACTACTGAAAGGCATTTAAAGAATAATGCAATCATCAGGCACAGTCAATATGGGTTCACAAAGGGAAAGTCCTCTTTAACTAATTTGATATCCTTCTATGATAGGGTCACCTGCCTAGTGGATGAAGGGAAGACAGTGGATGTAGTTTTTCTGGATTTTAGTAAGGCTTTTGATACTGTCCCTCACAGCATCCTTCTGGACAAGTTGTCCAACTGTGGGATGAGCGGGTTCACAGTGCCCTGGGTGAAGAACTGGCTGAAGGGCAGAGCTCAAAGGGTTGTAGTGAATGGGCCTACATCTGGCTGGCGACCGGTCACCAGTAGTGTTCCTCAGGGTTCAATTCTAGGGCCAGTCCTGTTCAATATATTTATCAACGATCTGGATGCAGGAGTTGAATGCACCGTTAGCAAGTTTGCTGATGACACCAAACTGGGAGGTGCTGTTGACTCTTGAGGGACAGGAGGCCTTGTAGAGGGATCTAGATAGATTGGAGCATTGGGCAATGATTAATGGGATGAAATTTAACAAGTCGAAATGCTGGATTCTGCACCTAGGACGGAGTAACGCTGGGCACAAGTATAGATTGGGAGAGGAGTGGCTGGAAAGCAGCCCTGCAGAAAGGGATCTTGCCCTGGCAGCCAAGAGGGCAAACCACATCCTGGGGTGCATCAAACACAGCATAACCAGCCAGTCAAAAGAGGTGATCATCCCGCTGTATTCAGCGTTGGTGCGGCCTCACCTGGAGTACTGTGTGCAGTTCTGGGACTCACAATTTAAGAAGGATGTGAAGGTCCTTGAATGCGTCCAGAGGAGGGCAACAAAGCTGGTGAAAGGGCTAGAAAGAATGTCCTATGAGGAGCGGCTAAGGACTTTGGGCTTGTCTAGTTTGGAGAAAAGGAGGCTGAGGGGCGACCTCATCGCTCTCTGCAGCTTCCTGAGGAGGGAAGCAGAGGGGGAGGTGCTGAGCTCTTCTCCCTGGTATCCAGTGATAGGATGCGTGGGAATGGTTCAAAGCTGCACCAGGGGAGGTTTAGGCTGGACTTTAGGAAGTATTTCTTTATCGAGAGGGTGGTCAAACACTGGAACAGGCTTCCTAGAGAGGTGGTCAATGCCCCAAGCCTGTCAGCGTTTAAGAGGCATTTGGACAATGCCCTTAACAACATGCTTTAACTTTTGGTCAGCCCTGAATTGGTCAGGCAGTTGGACTAGATGATTGTTGTAGGTCCCTTCCAACTGAAATAGTCTAGTCTATTCAGAAATGACCCTGTCTACAGTCCTGTGAATGGAATTAATGTATTAGGCATTGCCAATAGCTCATTAGATGCCTACAAGGAGAAAGACAATTGAAAAGCCAGTGTTCTGCTTAAGTTCTATCACCTTGAGTACAAAAATTTCCAGAGTTGTCCAATTCCAATTCATATATTCCATGTTATCCTTTGATTGAAAAGCAAGGCCTGACCTTAAAAAAAAAAAAAGCAATAACTAGGGGCCATGATGAACAGTTAGTTTTCTGTGCATGTGGTGTTATATGTAAATATTTAGCATCAAAGAATATGGGCTAAATTAAGAGTAAACTAAAAAACATGAGACTGCCTATCCAAAACATTCTGCTGATCTCTCGTTTACAACAGAAGAACCAAAGATGCCATGATGTCTGCACATATACATGCAAAGCCAGAAATTACCAGGCAGTGTATATTATTATTTCTCAGACTGAGGGACAGGAAAGAAGCTGCTTCTTCCATTCACTCTTTACTTATTAATCTCACAATAAAACCTCACAAAAGATAATGCAAAACAATCCAAATAACATATGGCAGCTGATATTCTGTAATTATAATTCAGAAGCTCAATTTTATTTCTGTAAGCTTCTTAACTAAAAAGGCATGGCTTTCCATAGCTTCATTTTAAAGAAAAATAAATGTACCAGTTAACTTAAAATGTCATGAAGCTACAGTTCTGATTCCTGTACACATTATACTTAGAAACCAGTTTCCCCTTCTACTATTTTTCACTAAAGTGAAATATTCTCTTTTGCTGTGCCACTTTAAGGGCCTCTAAAGAGTTTCTATGTATATCCAGCTATATATGAATATATACGGCTATCCGTTTAAATGCAATAATATTATTATGCACAATCCTGCCATTTTCACCAGATATTTTATTTTGTACCCGAATTTATACAATGCTTTATGTCAATGTGGATTTAGATGAAATAGCATTTGTAAAGTTGTTTGATTATTTTTAATGTCAACATCCCTTCATTTGATTCCTTGGGAGAGACAAGAAATTAAATTGCAGGAGGGGAAAAAAGCTGATAATGAATTGATTTCAAAAGTATGCTCTGAAGATACGATTTAACAAATAGAATGTTAATATTAAATATATTTGGGGAGCTAAGGGAAACAGGAAACAATGGGGTACAGGAAACTTCACAAGGATCTTCTATTTAGATCTTGAAATGAGAAGTATCTTATAAACCACCAGTATTATCCCTTTAAGTGTTGAGTAGATGCTTTCAGGTGGCCATACCTCTAAAATGAAAATTTGAAAGGTGCAACTGGCCGTTTTTTCCCCCCTTTCTTCATTACACTGACAAGTGTGTAGAAGAGCGGTGATTTAAGGTCAGAAGCACAAAGGCAATGCCCCAACCACGTAGCAAGCGGCTGTGCCTTCGCACGCTGCCAGCCAGCCGCTCCTCCCCTCTGGCAGCCCTCACCCACACCACCAGCCTCCTCCGTATTTAACAATACAGACAGGGGACTCTGCAAGGCTCCCAGTAAAGCATCCGTCACCTCATCCAACTTGCAAATTCATTTCAGACCTTGGCCAGAATCCCTCCTGTGGTCTGCAGGGAAAGGCCCAAATAGATACCAGACGCGTGGCTTGTAGCACCGTGTTTCTCTTTTATCTGAGTTTACAGCAGCACCGACACCTTCGGCTCTTGCAGTCTCACGGGCCTTTCTCACACTGAACAGCTTCCCACCATTCTCCATCTTATGGCTTTAGCTTTTGTCCAGACTTCTTTTACTTCGTATGCTAAGCAGGCAATGGTCTTAAGTTGGACATCTGTATACAGCAGCTGAAGAGCTCGTTTATAAAGAGACAATAAAACTGAGTGGTAGCACAGAATGATCATCCTCTTTCTGTCAGGCTGTGAAACAAAACCAGGCTAAGTGACATCTGTTTCAGCGCCAAATTTAGTCATAACAGAAATAAGCCCAGAAGGTGACTAGGCATTCCTGGTTTGAAATCCTGTATTTACTGGAGTTGAATTCCCCCGCCAATTAAAGCTTACCATCTCCTCCCCAGCCATACTACTCCTTTGTACAGATTAGTTCCACATTGGGTCTGAATCTTATTCTGAGTCTACTTTGCTTGGTTGTCTTTCCTTGTCTTCTTGGGTGATTGGTGTTCATTGCAAGATGACCTAAGTTCATTTAAAAATACAACAAATACAGCAAAAAAAGGCTGAAATAACCACTGTTTAAACTGCGCAGAGTCATGTCAGAACACTGTAGGGAAGCACAGCCTGCAACCTGATTGTACTTTAAATCTTGCTAGCTACACATTCAGCCAAAATCCAAACCTGCTTTGCACCAATACACAACCTTGATAATATGAAAACAAGACAGATAAATACACGAATCTGCAGAAACTCTTGAACTACAAGTGTGTACTGTAAATGCAGTGTAAATGCACGGTTGTGGCTTACAACTAAATAGATAAGAGCAGGTCAAAACCCAGATCCAAGTATTGCCAATGAAAACATATATGTGTTTCCAAATGTAAAAAAAAAAAAAAAAAAAAAAAAAAAAAAATCACTAAACCTGAACATCCAACTTTTCTTTTTTTTTTTTCTTTTCTTCTTTTTTTTTAAACTTATTCAACATTTTATCAAGCTACTCTTTCAGGCCCAGAGTTTTTCACCCTCAAACCCAGGGAGAGCTGCAAGAACATAAAAAATTAAAAGAAATAGAGATGAACATGTAAACATGGGAATTTGCAAAGTACACATCCACTTAGATGAATGGCAGAGGAAAAGTCAGCCATTCGTTACAACTTCAATTATCCTATACCATGTACTTAAGAGCTTTCTGTTTTCAGTATAGCTTTCACGATCTCTCAGAGAGAGGTGCTGTATACCGCATTTACTGAAGTGAAAAGACAAATAATGCGTGTGCATTCCACCACTCCTCCATCACCAGTAAGAGACTTACTCATCCAGACCCTCCTTGGCACTCCCAGCTTGTGATGAAGCACTGGGTCCCCTCACTTATGGACCAGACATTGCTCACTCATCACACAGAAAGAGAGATGGGATAGCACAGCACTGGGAGAAAAAGACATATTCTTCCTACGCTACTGATGAAGAACAAAGACCGAGAGTCAACAGACTTGCTCAGCCTCAGAGACGAAGTGGAAAAAACCTCACCAGTTCTCAGATCTCTCTAGCATCTTGCACTAATAATCTGTCATTTTGGGGGGACAGAGAGGCAATTTGATCATAGAATCATTTAGGTTGGAAAAGACCTTTAAGATCATCAAGTCCAACCATTAACCTAGCACTGCCAAGTCCCACTAAACCATGTCCCTAAGTGCCACGTCTACATGTTTTTTAAATACCTCCAGGGATGGTGACTCAACCACTTCCCTGGGCAGCATATTCCAATGCTTGATAACCTTTTCGGTGAAGAAATTTTTCCTAATAAATTTTGCTGGAGCATGTCCAAAGAAGAGCAACGAAGCTGGTGAAGGGTCTAGAGAACAAGTCTTATGAGGAGCAGCTGAGGGAACTGGGGTTGTTTAGTCTGCAGAAAATAGATGGGCTTCCACAAATGGATGACTCAGAGCAAAAAGAGGTAAGACAACAAAAGAGATGGAGAAAATTACACCTTCACTTTGGATTTGTTGGTTTTGTTGTTGGCTTTTTCCCTGCTTCTTAACACATCTGGTCATGACTGACTTTTGGATGCAAACAGTTGAATCCTGTCCATGCACACAGTACTCAGCAAACAGAATAGCACAGCATCAAGTGATGCACATTGGCTGTTACCTCTCTGTGCATTAGGCAAGGATTTTTCACTTTGTGTCTCTCATTCTCAACCTGCTGCTGCTGCTGAGAAATACTGTATTTGTTTTCACATTTTGAAAGTCAGGAATTTTGAGTTCTTTCATAGATATTTTATTTTTTATTGCACTAAAGTATCACCAGCTGCTCTGCTAAAGAAAGTCAGACTCTTCTTTGTGGTATCCAGTGAAAGCACAAGAGACAATGGGCAAGAGACAAGAAATACAATTAATTCTATCAAAACATAAGCAGCAACTTTCTTACTATAAGGGTGATCAAATACTGGAAGAGGTTGCCCAGAGAGGTGGTGCAGCCTCCATCCTTGGAGATGCATATACTCAAAACCTGACTGGACACAGACCTGATAACCTGCTCTAGTTGGTTGGAAGATACCTCAGCTGTTCTGTGATTCTGTGAAAGTCATTAATTTTACACACTACCCAGGACGAAAATAACACATACTATGTTTCTTTTATATTGTACTCTGTTTGGGTACGATTCCTCTAAACTATTTCATCCTCACATGACAAGCTGCCAGCAACGAGTTTCTATCACAAAGAAAACTGATGCATGTAACTTTTGTTTTCTGAATTTCCATTAATCTCTCTCCTATAACAACATTTTCTGCATTAAAACACTCTATTTCATCATCTGTGGATAACTCTCTCTCATTATCCCTTCCTCTCAGTCTACGTGAAATCACATCTGAAACGACAAAAATTGTGACTGTCTCACTGGAAAGAGAAAAGCCCTGCTCAAATAAACCTGGATGAAGAAATATTCATGGCTATTGAATCCTTCAGAACTTCTGTTTAAAACATTGCATTTTTATTTTGAAAGCAGAAAGCTGCATTCATTATGCAGGGGTTTAAAACCTATCATGACAGAGATGCCAGGCTCTTTGCATTTACTCTGTATTTCTCCTTAGCTGATTCTGTTGTATTACAGCACTTTACCAACATTGTTCATCAGTACACGCTACCTCCCTTCTGCAGGAGTATGAACCAGAGACGAAGGTTCCCAAGCAACACTTCAGTCTCTTGTTCCCAGAACGATGCCCAGCCTTTTAGTTCACAGTCTTCCCTAGTCAATCTAATCAATTTACACTGCAATTCAGACTCCCTGGCTATAAAATGACACTAACACACACACGTCTAATATAAGACTCTTCAATCCTCTGAATTATAGTTAAAACCTATTGAAATACTGTGTCTTTGGTGATGGTGATAAAGCAAACTTCACTAAGCTGTGTTTAGAAAGACTCAAAGCTAAATGAAACTAATTTTCACTTTAAATCTGATTTTGACACTGACATACCATTACTGTTGAAGCTTTTCATATAATGCGTGCATGCTTTTCTCCTATCTAGACATACTTCATTAGAGAAATTTTTTTTTATTCTGTTTACAAAGAAGATTAGAAAGCATTGCACCTTTCATATAAATAAAAAAACTACAATCCAACAATCTGAAAATTTGTAGTCATCAGTATCAACCCATAAGAAAAGTAAAAATACCTGCAAGAAGAGATGGTGGGAAATACAATGCTTTACAGGTAAGGGATTTGACACTAGATGAGACTTAGATCACTCCCATACGGTTTCAAATTCTTCCTCTGCAGTTTACAGAGCCCAAAAAGATTAGGTTTCCAAGTAGGAAGAAAGCGCATCCTGAAAATAATTATTCCTACAAGGCATGGCTATTTTCAACCTCAAAATACATATATAGGCAAACCCATTTAAAAACAAAGAAACAAAAAAAACTGGCTGCTGACTAAATGGCAAAGGCAAAAAGAGAAGGAAAAAAAATTAAAAATGATATGCCAAGTACACTCAGCTATGTGTTTGCTGTTGCTGATCCACCCCACAGAGCACATTGCGTGCCATTTGCTTTGCTCCAGGTGGGTGAACCCAGGAGCGAGAGGCACACAGAAGCCCATGCACAGTCATTTTTCTCTCTCATTGCTCTCTCTCGAGCTCTCCTTCTTAGTGTACATTTTCACTTCTTTCTGCTGTACCAATGCTGTTATCTGTGATGCAACAATATATGAAGCAAATTCAGGAAAGTCACAGTGGGAAATTTTTCAAGCCAGTTAGCCGTGGTATATCCCTGAATTGAGCAAGGCAGGTTAACTAGATAAGCCTTGCATCTTTCAGAGAAGCAGGATCAAAGCAGATAACTAATTTGTAATGATACGCAATTCCTCACCACAAATGGAGATGCAAATTTAAAAAACCACACTGAAAATATATGGCGTAATTAATTCAGTCGCTATAAGACACAACATATCTGGTTGTTGCATTTATGTTCTTCCAATACGGTAACACAAACATCTAAGGGAGAAGAAACCTAATTTTCATTTATGCAGCTCACACCTATCAAGGGCAGCTAGTTAAGCCAATAGGCTTTGGTACTGAGTTATTAAGAATATGATTTAAATTAACAGTTATTCAGAAAACAACAATATCAAAAAACATTTTACTGCAGTGGAAAAAAGCACACATGATATGTTTCAGCTGCATACAATCTGTTCAGCTGTACAGTTCAACACAATTCAAACAAAATTACAGCTTGCAAATCAGGTATTACTGCAGGCCTTTGCAAAGATACTTTTACTAAGAGATTCCTTCTTGTTTCATTAGAATGGCTCGAGGAAGCAAGAGACAGCATTAAGTCAAGCTGTGAGTCACTAGGTAATACAGATATCTCTCACACAAAAAAAAGTATCTGAAAGTGATTTTAATATTCAATTTAAAAAAAAACCCAAGAAGTGAATTTACCTACTAAAGCTGCTGATAATCATGAGCCAATTTTGTGAATATTTGCACAGATGAGGAGACCTAATCATTTGGTTGAGACCACTCATAGGAACGGTACAGAAGGAAGAGGTCAGGAATTACCTGAGTACATGTTACCAACACTACAATAGCTTGTAAATAATAAATGATAATGATATTTCTTCAAATAAATAAGTACTTTGGGACACAGAACGTCTGGTTTCAAGTTGCTCTTACAGGTGAACAACACAGAAACCAGAAATTATCAAGATTCCAATTCAAAGGAAATACAGAGTGTATCGTGATATCCTGACAATAAATATGTTTCTTTACAATGAGGTGATATGAAAAATGGATGAGAGCGCATGTCTAGTTTAGTGCAAGGGTTTCATACCAAAACATCCTACTTACTGTAGTAGAAATGCATCTCAAATTCAACACACATTCAAATCTTCACAGGACCTACTCAGGCCCCTCCAAACCAAACTCTGTCCCTCTCCGGTCATTCTCTTCTTTTCTTAAGGACACAGGAGAGCCTCATGTCCTGCTGCATCTACCCTAATAACTACAGGTAGCACTACAATTTCTTCAACAGGATCCTTCAAACATCCCATGTTTTTTCCTCTTCCCCAGGGCCCTTTTCCCTTGCTGTTTGCCCAGAACTACTGGCATATATCCTGGCTCCTCACAGCCCTTAGTGCATGGCAGCACTCCCGCCCCTCATTTCATCTCATCTTGGGCATCTGCCCATTTTCCTGCCACTCCAAATTCTTCTTACCCAAAATGAAACAAACACCAATAAGGAGTCTTCTCTTGCTTGCCCCCGAGAAATAAATCCCTTCTGCCAGATACATGCCGTTTCCCTCTGCTAATTCCTCCAAAAATTGGACAGGGTTTCTACCTGTCAATTATTTCTCTTTAGAGGTGACGGGCTGAAAGTAATGTCACTTCTTAGAGTCAGTAGGTGGATGAAGCTTTTGGCAACTCTCCCAGAAACCCTTTTCTTGTTTCTGCAAGATACTGCTGGGGCAAAGTTGCTAATCTACAACTGTGCTGCAAATCGCAGCCCAAGAACATATGTTCTTGTGCTGTCAAGAGAGAGAACTGCAGTGAAAACATTACATAGTGCCAACCGCCCACAAAAGATATATGGGTGCTCAAGCCCAATGCACTGAGCAGAAAATTAAGATTGTTCTCATTGCTTTGCTTGAAACGTCTGTGTCATCTATAATCAACGAAACAGTCTGGAACAAAGCACAGCCATCTCTCTTTGTTATCTGAGTAGCTGAAGAAAACAACCTAACATAAGAAAAGTAGTGAGGACTTGTTATAGTTCAAATAACCAAAATACATTCGTAAAAATTCAGTGTTAGTACTTCGGTCAGTGACTGGTGACAGACACTTCAAAAATGCACCTTTTAGAATAATACTACAAATGAAATTATTGCTAACACTGGGAAAGGAAAGGAGAATTCTTAATATCCATTCCTAAGAGACACAGGATTCACTACAAAATCTTGACTCTCATGAAGAAATCAAGATGCTGAAAACAAGCAATTATTATTTAATTCCAGTTGTTTACTGCATCTTACCTATTAAAAATAGCGCACTCAGTGATCTGCTCTATTCAAAGGATCAATGTATCGAGTGTGCAAAAAAGGTAAAAGAAATTATCAGTATCTATTGTACTAACTAAGCGACATTAGTTCTTTTCGATCTTCTTGATTTAATGTTCTCTTGTGCCTTGCTTCCCATCACTACATGAGATCACATGTGTTCCTTTCCAGTTTGGTCACCATGCTCCAGTAGACATGAAATATTTTCACGAAAATCAAGAGTAAGTACGTGCTGAACAACTAATGATGCAAGAAGACTAGTGTGAAAGATTAGCTGCTGTTCAATTCTCTCCAATTTCTGCTAACTTCAGACACTCAAAGGAATCTGATTATGCTATGTATGGCCCTCCGTATCTATGCTTGTGGAGTAATGAAGTGCAGTCTCATTATGATTTCAGAAAAATTAACTGAAAACATTAACACTTCAAATGGATTACATTATAATTTTTCTTCTCCAAATCACAATAGTATAAGATACTTTTCAAAACAACATGCACTTCTGTGCCACACCAGTACAAGTGACAGAAAATATACTATTACCTACCTGAAATCCCGATCAAGCAGAGACCTAACGATACCATGTTAAACTGACTCCTCTGTAAGAATGTGGACCTCAATGCCTATGACCACTGTACTTTTATAGATGTTTTTGAAATAACCAAAAGCCCACCGAAGATAGTTCAGTTCATTAGCAGCATGTAAAGACTTCTTTATTTGGGGTGTGGGAGTCCTGGATGCAAAGTCTTAGTTTGCGTTTATACTACACAGAATTAATAATAATAAAGAAAAAAAAAAAGCTATAAGCTGCATATTTTCCAACAGGATTTTGTGCTGTGCAGTTGGAATGGTAACCAAAAGTGCAACTGTCTTTAAAAATTACTCATTTCTATTGGAAAATATACATATGTTTTTCCTTTTGAGTTTGTTTGCAAGTTACCGTCACAATTATGGGCAATGTCAGGGGCTGTACAAAAGGGAGTATTTCTTCCAAATTTTTTTTCAATAATGCACTGAGAGCTTCCTGCTGACTTCTCTAGCTAATAATGCGAATCATGTAGAGATATTTAAATCATATCGGAAAAATGAAGGAAAAAATACTCACTCTGCATTTCACTGTTTTAGTTTTAAGAATGTTATCAAGGAGAGACAGTATTTGCAATTTGTGTTTTGTATTACTTGACTAGTGCATCAGAAAGTAAATACTAGCAATGCTATGTCAGAAAAGCAGATTATTCATTGACATTAGGACTTCTATAAGGAGATGAGGAAAAATCATTATAGACATGACCTATTTGCATTCAAAGAAAACACATGACAGCATTTAGGCCCTGCTTTGCACAGTAATGAGTAATCAGAGCTTCAACTACAGTTAATGGCAGAATCAAGTTTTTAGAGCCCCTGCTGTGGGCATCACTGAGAGTCTCCTGAGGACAGCACACATGTGCGACTCAAACACTCCTCTGCTGATGTCGGGATTTGGTGGACAAGGTTGGAAAACACAAGTTTAAAGCAGGAGCAGGTGAGAGAAGGACAAAACAACAATTCAAGATTCATGCACGTTTGTCATTTATTGGATAAAGAGGAGGAAAGAAATATACCTTTCTTTCATGAGCACTGGGTACACCAGGAGTGTTCTGCTTGAGAAAGCCTGCCGTTGTGGACCACCTTGTAGGGTTTTTCCGTGAAGGCTCTTCTGAAGAAAAATTTGTGTCACTTACAGAGGTTGAGAGGCCAATCAGTGCAGGGTCACTACTACGTCGGACATGAAGAGGCATATCTGAAGAATAAAACAGACAGTAAATAAACACTGACTAGATTTAAAATGTTTTTCACATAAGAAAAATATTTTTTCAAGCTCTGGATGGGTGGTTTTGACCAAATGTGGTTTTACAGAGTAAGGAGTTATTGACCTCAGCATAGTTCCTCAAGGACAAGGTCTGTTTCCTCAAAACCACAGCCTTGCCGCTTGGCCGCACGAGGAGAAAACGAGGGCCAAATCAAGCTCTTTGAACCTAACACAGCTCGTTGGCTTTCCAAGTACAAACACGGCATCGCTACTATCTGTCGGTTGTTGTGTAAAATAAAAAAAACAGCGCAAGCTTGAACAACGAAGAGGCTAAGGTGACTTACAGGTGTTTTGAAGAGCAAGTAGCCAAATGCCTAAATTCAACAGCCTGGTGACAATTAAGGGGTGGTCTAGGACAATGCATCCCCCACCCCACTGCCATGGCTGCAGCATGGGCACTGCCAGCACAACATGCTTGCAAGAAGCCGTGCAACAGCTTCTTTGCAGCAAAAGGCAGCCTCCTCACCTTCTAAAATATAGTCTCCATTTCCTTCTCAAAAATCGCGGAAGTGATTTCTATTCTGCATTATTCCTTTGCCTCTTCCTGACAGCTGAAACAAGATCTGTGCTGATTTACCCTGATTCCCTTAACCTTCCAGTTGGCATGACTGACAGGAGAAAAATATTTCATTAGTAATAAACAATGAAGCAGGCAGGTAGACTGATTGGAAAGAGATAGGGGTTTTTTTTAATACATGTAGGGGTCAAATCCATTCTGGAAACTTTGATGGCACATTAAAGTTAGTTTCTCTTGAAATACAACTTAGTTTTTTCCAATTTCATTTATTATCCTACAACAAATATCCACACATCTACCGTCTCCTTGCCCAAACAGAAGTTTCATTGCCTGTATTTGCGACCTCTTAGCACTCTCCCACTCAGCATCAGAACGGAGGGGATGTGATTTATCAGTTGTATTTCTCTTTACTGCTGCACTGGGAACCTTGACTGCAAAGTGGAAAAGGAAAAGGTGAAAGCTATGACATGTAAGCAGCAGAGTCACTGGGCAACACCTGAGAATGAAAACCAGGCTATTTTTTAATGCTTTGATGAAACAGTTCCTGAGGGAGCTGAAGGTGCACGTCTCACAATACTAGCAGGAAAACACAATGACAGGAGTTTAAGTGACTAGTCTTAGGTTCTACAATAGCTTTATGTTAACATTATGTATAACAGTATTAAAATATAGAATCTTATTTTGCATGGCATTATAAAGACAGTGCGAAATACAGCAAGTCATGCCACACAGAGAAAATGTGTGAGAATTTTTTAATTTTTTTTTTAACAACTAGGACTCGCGCTGCTGAGGTAGGCACAAGTGTTACAGGTGAAACACCAAACAGTCATTCTATTTCATGTCCGCCCTGGTATACAAGAATAACAGAGAATTAATTTATGTTTTTTCCCCACAATCGTTGTACTATTTCTCTTTCTTTTGAAAATTCTTTTTTTACTATTATTTTCATAACAAAAATATTCACAAGAGTTAATTTCTAGAAAATAAAATGGGTTTTTTTATAAATATATACATTTGTACATATTTTTATATATATAACAGAACTAGAAGCAATTAAAAGAGTATTTCAGGAAAGAACACTTTAATTACACAGAAAAGTATTTATGGTCTGAGTTAACTCTACTTCAATTTTGAAAACACAGTATATACTCATAAACTCATAATAGAGGGTTTTTCTTTGATTGCCTTGTCTTCAACTACTTCAAGTTTCATGAAGCAGCTGAGGGTAAAGCCTCTCATTTCCCCCTAGATGGCAAACATAATAAAGTACATATCAAATCACAAGAGATCTCTGTAACAAAGGTGGCACAGCTGCAGTCCCAGCCACGGCCCCACAAAGCGTAATGAAGTGACCCATTAACAGCAGTGCCTGTGCTGCTGGCTTAGCCCTGAACATACACTCTCATTTATCAGATTAGCCTGGCCAAGAAAGTGGCTCTGCGCTACGTAGTGCCACTTAAGAAAAATACCAATCTATATTTGTTCCAAGCAGCAGCCCATGCATATTATCCTGCTTGCCTTAGCTACCCACCCTACAACAGAGAATTACAATTTTCAAACATGAGTTCACTTGCTCCTTATGCTCGTACATCTATATATAAGCACGGTGATAGCAAAATGTTCTTGTATTTTTACACTCTTTCTTCAAATTACTTGACAAAACAAAAGTTCAGTTGGGTGAACTTCTGTAAGAAGAGAAGACGAATTGCCAACAAAGAAAGAAAGGAAGAAACTGGAACTCAAGTCAGCACTTCTGGAGGAGAGCAAGCAATTATCTCGGCCTTGCCTTTGTTTTGTAGCGAAAACCCGACAGTTTGCACCATGCTAAGTAGCAGAGGCTTTTCACAATACAGAAAGTTAATTATGCAATGGAATTCCCAAATATAATATGCTCCAGAGAAAACATTAACATGAGAAGTTTCTCGACAAAATCTGTTTGCTGATGAGCCACCTTTAATATGACCCATTTCATTTTAGTAAGGTTAGTTACTGAGGTATTTTCAGACATTTATTGAACACTTCTCCAAATCTTAAAAAGAAAAAAAGTATTCTGTCAATACAAAGATACAACATGATCAGTTCTAGTCTCTCCTTATGAAAATGGTTCCAAGGAAAAGTGATTTGTATTACTAACCAAACTTCACAATAAAGTGAATTATAAAAGTCAATAATTCGGGTGTGTTGGATCTATGTATTTCACAGTTAAACTAGAAATTTAAACATACGGTAATTTCTTTTTTTTATTGCTGGAATGGGACAAGCACATGGAGCTAGCTCTAGCGTATGCTGCTTGGCAATAGTCAATACCGCTCCAGGTATTAATCCAAGAATTAAATCTTATTCACACTATATTAACCACAAGTTGTAAATATAATCTCCTGCATTCCTGTCTCCAATTCGATTCTGAGAGACCATTCTAACTCAGTTTTCATACTCTCCATTAACACAACAACAAAAAAGAATATATTGAAAAGATTTTTCTACCAATATATTCTCGGTTACAATCTTCTGGTTTACCTGAATTTATAGATTTGAAGAGGATATACTTTGAAATATTAAAAGGAAAATCAAAGGAAAGGAACTTAATAATTAAACCACAAGATGAAGTACGCATGGGACTGATGCAATGTCACTGATTCCAGGATGATGGCTGATACCGTTTGAAGTCTGTGGTTTCTTTGAAGAGTGGATAAAACAGCAATGAACTCTAATCACAAGGCTTCAAATTCTCTGTGGCACTAATGCACTGTAAATATTGATTTGCTTCTGCAGCTAAGGTGCCTTTTAAATAAGCACTTGAAACGGTAAATCTAATAAGGAATTACAGGAAGTTTTAAAAGTCTAAGAATTAAAGAAAAATTAAATTAAAAATCATGAAAGTTACCACTAACTCAGTTCTTGAGCCACACTCAAGGACTTGAAGTATTCAGCAACGAGTTCAACACTATAACGTCAGAAAGAATTATGTGTGACAGAGAACCCCATTAAGTTATGTATATAGCCACAGTTCTGCTAGAAAATGGTTATTTGTAGGATAAATCCAAGCTGGATAACAAAATGCTCACATTCATAATCATGAAATTCTGACTGGAAGTCTCATTTTATTAAAAGCAACAGCAGTTTCACTATAAATTATGAAAACAGCCAATATACATTTTATAACCATCTTTAAATGTTAAGAACACAGAGTTGTACCTTTCCTTCCTGCCAGCAGTTCCATTTTTATTTTAAAAGGGTCATCACCTTCTCCGATTTTCAAATATGCTCACGAGCAAAAGCATTTGAGGATCTGGCAAATTTCATCCATAAAGCTGAATACGTCGTCCTGCATGCAGGCATTTAGCACAAAGGATGGTGGTCTCAGAGCAGAGCTAATATATACCTTCCCCTACCAATTTCCTCTCAGATGTCAGCTTGGAGGGCACGACTAGAAAAATACACACATATATTTATATAGCATAACCAAGACAATTTTACTCTGAAGATTTCAACTGATGTTTCAGCTCCTCAGTGCCACTGGCAGCTTGCACAGTTTGGTGTGCAGTGAATTCAAGGCACAGAAATGAAAAATGATCTTATGGTTGTTTCTGGCCACCTCACACAGACCATCAGGCCCACGACTGATGAGTAGACTTGAACAGGACTTCCCCCCACCCTTTACACTCAAGAGTCTTCTCTGGGAAAACAGTGATTTAGTAAAACCAAAAAACTCTGTGGGAAAGAGTAGCTTTCAACAAGGAAGTTGCTCGGAATTTCTGAAAGTGAGCCTGTAGATATGTTGAGGTGAGTTGTATACACAATACATACAGAAAGCCTACCTCAGCACCAAGAAACCTGTCTGGGCGTGGGAGACAGAGACTCAACAGTTTTACTGCTTGTGTCGCCCATCCAGCTCATCGTACCACTCAAATCCTCATCTGGAGTTCAAGCGGAAGGATGAATCAGGGTCATCCTGGGGCTCAGGAAAGCAGGACTGCTTCCTTCAGCTTAAAGTACTTGAAACTACAAGTTAAGACTTTGTCTATATTGAACTGAAATAGCTTTTAAAAAAATATTTAGATTAGCCTTGAGTTTCACACTCCAGCACAGCTCCCCGAACTCTGGTTCCAATTTGAATAGGTTCAGTTCAGCCCCTTGTTCCACTCAGTTGGACACAGCGAGAGCCAAACATTCCTTATGACCTTCAAAAGCTCAAATCCCCAAATTAGTTCAACTTTCGTTCTTGCAAACCGCTAGAGACAAGACGATGGTAACTTCCAAAGACCACTGAGGCTGCTGCAAACTGGACTACCACACAGGTTTTCAAAGCTTTTTCTCTTCAGATAGAAGAAAAACAGTTGGAGACAAAACCCAGCTGATTGTGAACTTACCTACAAACAGCATTAAACCCTAGCAGCAGCTAACATAAGCCAGCACTTCTCTGTAAGATTAACAAAACAGTGCAAATCAAATGTAGGCATCTTGAATTAGAAAAGAAAAAATATTAAAAACATAAGCAGTTCCAAGAGGTGAAGAACTACTCCCCGACAACTGCGTCATCTGTCCTGCAGAAGTAAACTCAGGTATGCTATATGGAGATGGCTGCTGGGAGGGATGTGCAACAGTAGCACTGCAAAGCTACCACCAATTGCAGATCTTTTCAGAAACATACTTTTGGACATGACAGCAAAGGAAGAAGATACATATATACACCACCGACTCTCTCTTCATGGCCTAGAGCAGTGTTTTCCTCTCCCCTAGAATCCATTCCACTTTTAAGTAATGATTATTTAATAAAACAATTTGCAGCATTTCCCAAAATGAATACTCTTTACTTGGTCAAAATCTTCAGAATTTTTTTTTTCTAAATTTGTATTATTTTCCCCAAGTTTATCCTCCTGTTACTAGTTATCTCCCCTTCACTTACAAAACTATCTTTTCTTTTCATGTGTCACAGACAATTATAGCATTTCTGCCCTAAACAGTGCTGCACAGCACATAACTTCACCTCTGCCTCTCTTAATTCTCTATTGCTGTTCATTTTTGTAAATATTATTCTGGTCTTAACTTGTTCAGAAGACACCTAGAATAGTGTATTTCACTTATGAAATACCCTGAGTGCTGTCTTACAAGGAGTATCCTCCCTGTCTTTTTTTTGAACTTTGACACTAATACATAGTCAACAATAATCATATTTAGGTATTTTATTGTCATGGTATCAATCCAGAACATCCACAGAAATCCTAAAACTTTTTCTATAGCCTCACTTCAGCATCTTTGTCTTGTTAATTAAAGTATATGTTCAGTTTAGATCAATATTCTTATACATTAGCTTCTATTTATTCAGGCTGAATTAAACTGTACTTTTCCAGTATGTGTACTACATCTCTGTTGGGTTATTTATCTTTCTTCTATTCATATTAGTCTCCTTTCCTAGTTTATCAACATCTGGAAATTTAATTAACATACTATTTACAGTACTGCTTCTCCCAGATTTAAAGATGTTAAATAAAACCAAAACTAACAGGAATCCTCATGACACCCTACCGGACAACAATCTCTAGACTAAGACTGCCTCCCACTTTTAAGATTTCTACGCTGATTTTCAAACCATATGGAAGTGTTTATGGTCACATTAACTTGGAATTTCCAGGACGCTTAAATTTCTATCAAATGCTTTAACATTTGCTAATATTATATCAATCGTGCATCATTCACCTACAAATGCCAGCTATCTAGTGTTCGCGGCTCTCCATTTCAGAATTACAAAAAAGCTTAAGATGACATAGTTTAGATAATTTTCTCTACTTGACAATATGTTTATGCTTTAAAACGTCAACTTCTAAAATGAACTTCTCTGCATTCAGAACTTTTGGTTAAATAACAAGACTGCCATTCCTCTTACAGAGAAAAAAAAAAGTCATTGTTAACTTCACACAATTCCAGATATTTATAACTACTTCATGTACAAACCTGTTTTCAGTTATTCTTCTAGCTATTCATCTTCAAACAACAGCTTATGTACTTCCTCACAGACATATTTTCAGTGTTATCAAATATTGTTCTCTGCTTTCTTATTTCTTTAGCTTTAAAATGGCACATTTATAAGCATTCACACATTAAAATCATGACAAATCACAATTATTCTGTTTTCCTCATACCACTGCCCCATGCAGTTGGAGATCTGGCAGGCCGCCACATGAGGAGTGGGGCAAAGGCTGCACCACGGCACTAAAAATGCACAACAAGGTCTAGTAGATGGCAGATGAACGAGGCAGGTTGTGGGACTCTTACACTCAGCCTGCAAAATCTGACAGGTATGCATATGTCCCTAACCATCACATAAGTTTAAGAGAAAACTTGGCTGTATAAAATATACAAACAAAAACCCACTGCATGCTAGCATACCTTTAAGAAATACAAGACACTATATTAGCATGCCTATGAGCAAAAATGACTCATAGAAAGCAAGAACATCTCTGGAAGAATGGACAGCAGTGAAAAGAATACAACCAAGCCACCAAAAAAAGTCTTATTACAAAGCAAAATAAAGAAGAAAAGTCCTTACCTTCTCAGTATCATTTTCAATTTCTTTTAATAGAACCTGTTTTCCATTTTCCCAACCATGACTGCTCAATGACTTTGAAATTCAAAAATAAGAAAACATCAACCTGCCACAGTTATATTTTAATAATGAGGTAATGTTAAATCCTTATCTTGAAAGGCCTTTAAAATAACAATCTTCCTTCTATTTCTCTAATATTCTTTCCTCTTACTTTTGAATACTGAGATCCAGGAGGAAAAAGATGATTGCACCTTGAAACTCAATTTACTTAGACACTGACTTTTAAAGCTAATTAGAGAAAGATCTTTAAAACTGAAATTAAAATTTAATTACCTACCCCCTCTCCGTCTCCTTTCTCCGGGCTTTTTTTCTAAAATGCAAATATCTTTGCATGCCAAAAGAAAAGACAAAAATGTCAGATCTTACAAATGTTCTAGTCGTCTCTGTCAAAAAATTATGTTTCAGTATGTTTTAATGAGCTGCAGTCTCAGTTTTTTGGGTACATTCTTCACTGATTTCCTTAAAACACGCTGGATTACCTCTTTACCTATTTTCACACTATTGCTACAAATATAGGAAAAATGCACTTCTAGTCCCCCAGATGTTACAAATTTTTTGCAAAATAGCATCCTGCTCATTACTTCTTCAAACACTTGTGTGACAGTAGAAGCATCATCAGCTTTGCTACTGCTGAAGTTTTTTTGTTTACATCAAAGATCATGCCCTGCTAATAAGACTCTGATTGATATTTAGTTATATTATAATGAAGACACTGTGTTTTGTATCTGCATTCACAAGTCATTTTGCAGTGCAGGCAAGAGTTTGCAGTGACAGGAGCAAATTCCTAGCTGCTCTGAGTTGACAAGACTTCACCCCTCTGAGACAGAGGAAGTTGGCAGTTATTTTTCTTACCACAACTTTGAAAAATCCCCTAAAACTGAATGGTAAAATTGCTCCTGTTAGCGAACATAATGCAGTGATGTGAAAACTGTGTATTAGTTATGGTCTAAATGCTTTGGGTAGGCTCAGAAACGCCCACTTAGAGGAAGAAGTTTGCAACTTTTTCCTGGACAGAAGGGAAGAAATATAGATGCAACAATAGGATTTAGATTGTAAGTCGAAGAGGTCAGTTGGGAATAACCAGGAATGATATAATGTGTATAATACAGGCTACGGTTCTTTCATCAGTGAGTTTCAGCCGGAGAAAACCTGGTGTGGTTGCCAATGTTGTGACCCCCTTCTGGTCCCCAGGCCATCACTGTGCCTTTGTATGACGGAAAGGGGTGGGTAGAAGTGCCATTACTCTGCAGTACCAGATATTAGGGGTTCAGAACTACTTGTCAGTCTCTATCCGTTTCTGACTTATACTAGCATCAACTTTCTATCAACATCTGTTGCTGACACAGCCTTGTGCATCGCTGCATCACCTCATATGTGGGATGGGAATTCCTATGTGGATCATATCCAGATACCAAAGAGTTAAACATGCTTAATTGCAATTCAGCAGGTATATGTGTAATTAGCAAGGGACTTGTTGGTACACAAGTCCTTATAAAGCTGGTAAGGGCATCTCTCTCCTTCCCTACTCTCCATCAGAACCTAATGCCGCATCCACTGGCTCTCGAATTACGGCATTAACTAACTTTTCAAAAAGGTAATGGTCTGAACTGCCCCAGAGGGCTGCGGGGCCCCTGTGCTGCCCATCAGCATCGCCTCTGCAGCTCCTGCCCGGTGAAAGAAACCCTGCCCACCAGCTATTTCCTGGGCAAACAGCAACGAAATTAAAACCTACAGCATTTCTACTGGGGTTTAGAAGGGGGAAAAAACAGCCAAACTTCTGGATTAGTAAAGACATCACAACGGGACCATCACCGAATAGTCCAGCGTTTAAACAGGGTATGGTAAATAACAGGCAGCAGTGGGATGCTATCGGTATCTTAACTGTGTGAACTGTGAACAAGTTATTTATGATGGTTGTTTACCTCATTTATGTTTGAAAAAGTGAGGGAAGAGGTATTTCTTTGCCAGCCATCAGATGAATATTCCATCTTTCAAAGTTTTTGGCTGTTAATCTGGCACACCTCCACGTTTCTGTGGAGCAGAACCTCCTCACCGTGGAGAGGGCACTGGGCACCTGGCCTCTCCTCCCTGCAGGCTGGGGTGAGCGTGGCCGGCTCCAGCCTCGCTCCACTCCGGAGAAGTACAGGAATCATCAAAAACCCAGCTAGGGTTTTTCTGAGATATAAAAATGATCACTTACATCCAGCTCACAGGCTACTGTCAGGCTGGAGAAGGCAACAATTTTGGGATATTAGCACCCGGAGGTGGATCTGAACCTGCGTTACCTAAAATCCACATAGCTTCATTTAGACAGATTTTTAACTGAAGCATAATAGTTATGACAGCCAAGAAAACTTGGCTACAATCATTTAAAGGAGGTTTTTTTGGTCAGAAATTATCTGTGTATGTATTTTCATAGCTACATGCACAAAATTTAAAAAAAAAGGACGTGTGGGAAGGAACAGCCTCTACTGCACACTACCGAGTTTCCAACACGGCAAAAAAAAAAAATTACAACTAAGATCTATAATAGGATAGAATGAACATAGTCCTGAACAACTATTAAAAATTACTAACAGCTTCTGCAATTTTAATGGCACTTGTTCTTGTTTCCATGACAGAAACATTTACTAGGATTATTAGAAACATGTTGGTACATTCATGATACATGCTCTCATTTAAAGTATTACCAGATCTCTGTGAATTAACATTTCGATGAGCTCATATCTGCTGATGATGACCAAGAAGAGTAGAAGATCTCAAGCAGAACTAGGAAAAGGCCATGTCATGCCACCCCAGGTGCTCAGATAGACAATTTTTAGCAGAAGGGTCTTCTGCACACAGGGACTCATACAGCTCAAAGGCAAAGCACAGAGCATAAAGATCTCAAGAATATTATTTTCTGTCATTCAGCTACAAGTATCAAGCTGAATCCCCTGAAGACAAATCAAGTATTTTGTTTAAGTAATGAGATGAAATGCCACCAACCCTCCTCATCCACAGGGGATGCATGGCAGCAGAGCTGCCATGCCCATGAC
Source organism: Aptenodytes patagonicus (assembly GCF_965638725.1). Taxonomy (NCBI): domain Eukaryota; kingdom Metazoa; phylum Chordata; class Aves; order Sphenisciformes; family Spheniscidae; genus Aptenodytes; species Aptenodytes patagonicus. The sequence continues at coordinate 156,712,114 of NC_134950.1, forward strand.
ATGGGAGGGCAGATAGTGTGGCTCTCTGCAAAAAGATGCAATGCTGTGCCTGACCTTTCACTGGGGGTAGGTCAGAGAACGGTCTGGAAAGCTGTGAAGTTTGGGGACTACACAAACCTAATGGCATCCAAACAAGCTCTTTCCAGTTACGTGAGTGGGGAATAAGAAGCTCCAGCTATCAGCACAACATGTTGAAATCTTCTCATTAACTCTCAAGGTTAAAGATCACTTTCTGCAGAAAACTCCAGTGTTCCCAGTAGCCAAATAGGGAGTAAGGCAATTTAGACTACATTGGGAGTTGTTAGTTAAATTGTTCAGATAATGCCCACAGTGGGACAATAAAACAGAACATCTGCTGCTCTCCAAGGCGTGACAGACCAACAGACATCTTTAATTCTTCTTACTAGAAACATATTATAATAGTAAACTATATTCCCTTCTTTTTTAAAGCCATGCCTAATGAGTAGTAGGAGACCTAGCTGCTTCTTGAAACGTGCAAAGTTGAGCATTCCTGTCTATCTTTACACGTACTCTACAAAGTCCCTTACAACAACAACAGGGAGCCTGAATTGTTCTCTTCTGGAAATGCAGAAAATTTCCTACATCTTGGAGAAACTTTGGCAACATCTATCTTCCTTTTTTCTTATTCTTCTCTCTCTCCCCCCCCCCCCCCCCCCCTTTTTTTTTCTCTCCTCCCTTTTACTACTCTGGAAACATGCGGTTACACTGCATGTTTAATTACATACCTCTCACTTCTTTTTTTATTTCACACTGCTAAGGCTGAAGAGAGTCAAAAATTATTCCTAAAAGTTCAAAACTAAGAATAAGCAAATAGAAAGAACCTCAGCTGAAGTTCAAAAAGAAATCTCATTACATGAAAGACAGTTCATGAATTTTTGGATCAATGAGTTTTCATGCTTGCAGTTGCCAATTTTCATTATAATTTGTGATTGGTTCTAGCCCAGAGATGAAGATCATCTTTCTTAGTGGAGAAACAGCTTTAGCCAGAACTAACAGAAGATATTTACTGAAATACTATAGTATACACTTCATGCCAGAATTTGTCAGGTTCCCAGCAGCTAACTTTTCCAAGCTGTCTCCACACCACAAGCCTCCCTCCTTGTCTCATCCTAGAATGTGCTACAACAATTTGAAATATCTGCACACAGAAAGGGAACATGAGGTTGACACAAAATTTTATAAAATTATTAATATTTTTAAAAAACATTATTATTATTATTATTATTCATTATATATATACTATTAAGGAGTTTTCATTCTGTTTCATTCTTCAAAGGAGATTAATAAGGTATTTATTGTTCTGCAGCCCAAAATGTATTGATACACTGAAATGAGAAAAGGAAGGGACAAACACTGTATGTTACTTGGTCCTCTTCCATTAGTATGAATAATTGGAGGCTGTTGCTTGAACAAGAGGAATCCCAACAGATTCAAAGGAAAACAATAGCCCAGGACAGGATATCCAGGAAAAGCCCTGCAAGTAGTCTGTCGGACAAGAGTAGCCTGCAAAGCCATTCCCACAGATTGCATTTTCCACAGAGCAGAAGAAAAATGCTGTTACAACTGATCTGGCAACCAAATGTCTCCTTCTGCACCTGAACCCAGTTAAGTGCCTCGTGCTGCTACTACATACACCTCGCTCTTTCCAAGGCTGGCATGCAGAAAGATAACAAGCTGGCAAAACCTCTACGGAGGACGGACAGAAGAGAAACTGGGGAAACAAAGGACCTACAATTCCTCCAGTCCACGTGAGGCTGTGGCCAGGGCTGCCTGCACGTGGGCTGATGGGCAGAGTACTCAATTCCCCAAGTGCCACGTGCCCAGACACAGCCCCTGCAGCATCAAGGCTAACCACCTCAGTCAATAAGAAAATATATCCAGGAGTAAAGCAGGAACATGGGAGGGTCACTATCCATCCAACTGTCAACATGGAGATGCAAAGGAGGAGCTACCTTTCTGGATGAGTGCCCAAGCTGCAGTTTGATGCCACAGTCAGGATGTAAAGGACAGCTGTAAGAGCACTATGGTGACCAATCCTCAGCATCCACGGGCTTCCCCTGCCCAGCTTGTAGCTGCATATCTGTAAGATGCTGCTACAACCAAAAATAAAGTTCACTCTAATAATATTTTTTAACTTAAGTTAAAAGGCTCTGTGAAATGCAATTCAGGTATTTTCCACTCCTCAAAAGGAAGAAAGTTATCTTGCATAACCACTAAAAGAAAGCCACAGGAGAAGAGAGCCATCTCCTGTACTGATGGAGTTATTTCTTTAACCCACCTGAGAGCAATAGATTTTAGGGAACAAGTCTTAGTATCATCATTTTTATCTTACATTAGAATTTAGAAAGCTTTCTGGTATTAAGATCTCCCTAGCATATTGATTTTTCAATCCATGCATCTTTATGAGGTTTGTACACAGCACCCGGAGATTCACAGAATAAACGTGGGGAAGATGTACAAACGACTGCGAGTAGAACATCCATAGGCTCTTACAGATCATCAATTTCTCTGCAGTGTGCATCAAGCAGTCAACGTGCTTCTAGCAGGAAACCGCCTGTTTTTTGAAGTGCTTAGTTCAAAATCTGAAAGTTAACTCTAAGAAATTGTTCACTTATATTTTGCCAAACTACACTATTTTTACATTAAACATGGTGCTTCTGACTAAAAACTTTACTGTTTAATAAAAATAGCTATCTTAAATTTCACGTAAAATAAGAGAGCAGAAAAATAGCTTATTATTTTTTAGTTACCTCTGTTTATGTAATCTCTGAAGGCAGAGTATTTTAACAACTATATGAGAACTAGCATATTTAATGTTTCATATGAGATGTCAAAAAATCTACCGCATTAAATAATATCTAAGATACTTACTCATCACTACAAATAAAACGGCTATTTAAAACAGAGAACCCTCATGCAGATGTTTTTCAAGGTCACTCCAGAACAAAAGTAAATTTGTATTCATACACATATGCATTAGTTTTAGTTGGGATCTTGTCTGTACACAAATTGAAACATTATCTTCCATAACATTCAAATAAACACTAAAAATATTTCTTCAATGTTTCTGAAACTAAATAGCTTTCTGAGAACAAATTCATTACTCTGTGTTTCTTCTCTGGAATTTGTAAAACTATTTTAAAAGTTATTAATTCATGACATAGTTCACTTTTGTCTCTCAGATGAGATTTGGATTTATGTATTTTTAAAGCATTTGAAAATACCTCCAAAGGATGTTTAATACCCCTTCTCTTAGACTCAAAGTTCAAATTTAGGAGCAGTAAAAACTTATCCATTGGTCACGCAACACATATGCAAAATGCAGACCTCCTCAAAAAGTTCAAAAAGGGAGCCAAGCCTAAGCACATGTGGGAAATCACGTCTGAATCTTAATAACGGAGGGTGTCCCCTCCTCTCCACAACAGAACATTTCTAAGAGAGGGGCTGCTCTTCATCATGCAAAAGCCAGCGAGAGGAAAGGCCACTCATGGAGGAGCAACTCTTGGAGGTCTTACAAAACACATTGCTGCTGGACAGGAGGGCAGGATGGGCTGCTCCTCGTTCCATGCTCAGCATCAAGCACCCCTCCCTCACTCACCTCCCCCAGGTTCTATTGGTTCTTGAAATCTAAGCATCATTGTACTTTGTATGTGATTATTATGGCAATTCTAATGTAGGACATATTAAAATAAACCAAACAGGTATATTTGCTTTTTCTGAGATTACCAAAACTGTTTGCGTAAAGCAAGGTTGCTTACACATTCCTCAGAAGCAGCTGGGTTATCTCAAATATGAGTACTGGACTAAAAGCACTGATCAAGTGTGGTCACTTTTGCTGTTTCCACATAGCTGGAGAGAAAAGCAGTTATACATCTCCGTGAGCTTTGCTGCTCCTCTTCATCAGCAGCACCTCAGCAGCACTGGGAAGCAGCTACACTGAGAGGAACAGGAGCCAAAATCACCGAGCCACCGAAACCACCACTCATTCAGATGTCCACACTACTCACTCCTGGTTGGCACAGGGACAGCACTGGGACATTGGGTCTCCTTGGCCCGCTAAAGCCAGGAGACAGGGAGAGACAGAGATCGAGAGACAGAGAGATGCTGCTGCTCGGTACATCCATAACCTACAGGCAGGTACATAACATACCCCACCGGGTCACTGAATCACACTGCCGCGGACATCCCCATCAAAAAGTCCCTCTCCACACCCCTTTCTGACCACAGAAGGTTTGCAACTCTTGTCCCTGTGCACACTTGGTGCTTTAGGAAGTCCTGTGACGCAGCCAGGGAGGACAGAAAGCCACCTTTTCAGTAAATGGCACTTCACAACCCCACTCCTGAGGGGTTTTGTTTTAACAATTTGGTTTCTCTTTTCATTTTACAGCAGAGGAAAAGGGAAGACCTGGACATCACGCGCTTTGAATTACATACTTGTGGGACTCACCTGGAGACGACTGAAAAAATACAAGCTTAATCTACAAAAATATAGTATTAAGTTCTTTAACAAAATATACTTTTGCAGATGTTGCTACCAAGAAAAAACAAGCTCCCTGGACCCAAACTGGAGGATAAATGTCTTTGCATGAACAAAACAAACACAAAAAATTCTTGGATCAAAATTCACTCAGCAGCATGAGGCTGAAAAAAATTTCCTACTGATTTACTATGTGGCAGTTTGCTTGTCTAGCCTTTCCAAACAGCGATCTAACATTAGTGTGAGGACAGAGAGAGGGAAAATTGCTGCCTAAGTGGCAGGTTTGTTATTGTTTGACAATTCTAAAGAGTTCACTAGAAAATTCTAAAAGGAGCATTTCTAATTCCCTGAAATTACTGATAATCGGCCAAGTGAATGGAAAACAATTATGAAGAAAATTGAATGCTTCCAAACGCCAATTTGCTGTATATCCTGAATTAATATTGCATAAGCATTTTTAGTCTCTTGCTGTAAAAGCAAAGGGATAAAAACCTAGGCCCACAGGCTTTCTTGCACAGCTTTCCACACAGAATTTTATATCATCATCATTTTTGCATTTTGTAATCATACTTAGCATTTATGTGGTGGCTTACATCTTTAACCTATTTTTCTTTACAAAAAAAAAAAAAAAACCACAACACATCTGTAAGGTAAACTGCCTTCTGCATTGAAGGTTCAACAATAAGCAGTCACACCACAACAGCATGAAGCCCCTAATACAGCCATAGATACAAGCTAGTTTTTCCTACTAATTAAGTCAGACCACACTTGAAGCCATTGTTGCAAAATACAGTCTCAGGATTTTTTTGTGGTACAGCTACACCAGCAGTTGGCCATGAAGTATGGTAAAGAGGAGAAATTACTCTGGGAAGAAAAGGGCTCAAGATGTCCATTTTTTATAGCTGAGCCAAAACAGATCAGTTTCTGTTAAAAGGCCAAGAAAGTGTAAAAAGTTAACACAGAATTTTTATCAGCCCTTGTTTCCTGGGGAGCAGCTCAGTCACCAGCCAGTCCCACAGGAGAACAAGACCAGTCCAAGCCATGGTGATGGAACCAGATGCTGTCCATCCTCCTTAGTCCACACTAAAGAGGAGGTGAATCAAAAAACAAATGCAAAAAATCTTAAAAGCGAATTTTCTCCTAAAAAAACCAAAACAAACCAAAACAACAACAAAAACACCACCAAAAAAACCACATTCTCCACCTACAAACAAAACAGGGTATGAATGAATGAGAAACCAGGTTGCTGGAGGATTTGCAGGAGAAAAGGTTATTACAGCAGTACAGCTAGAGAAAAACAGGCTATGGCAGACAGGATGGGAAGACTACAGAACCGTCTGGAATGGACACCGTAAACAGGGAGAGAGAGTGCAGCTGGAAAAACTGCACCAAAAAAGAAAATGTTAAGAAAACAAATACAAAAGAATGTTAAATGAGAAAAGCACAAGTCCAAGTATGTGAAGAATCATTCGCTACACACACTGCAGCACTATGGCGAGACTCCAAACAAGCCTCATAACTCAAATCCTGAAGACACCCTGTGATCATCCTGTCAAACACCTATATAAGCCCAGGTACACCATGCAATAATGTCTGCATTTAGTCTTTTAACTTCTGTTGGAAATACAGAAAAATATTCACTTTAATTTCAAGACTTCAGGAGACAGAGAATCCATCAAAGCCCCAGGACTGTCATTTTTAAAGCTCTGCAATTCAGGGGATGTCTTCTACGTCTGAGACATCCACAGTTTGTGTTTCAGGAAAGGTAATTCAAAATGTCATCATGCACTTATACAAATCTAAGATTACACACAATACCATTTTTCATTTTGTGATTAACACTTGAGAAATAACAAAAGTGTAATCATGTGGGATTATCCTTCCTTTTCATGTCTTTAACTTTTTTTTGCAGATTCCAGCATGGACCAGGTCTCAGATTCTACAAATAGTTTTGCAAAGAGAAAGAAAGGGAGAAAGGGAGGGCAGCAGAAACCTACTCACTTCTTTCTCATAATCATACATCATTTACGTGGCTCCTAGGGTAATTGTTTATATGGCAAAGTAACATCAAGGAAAGAGTTACGTATTTTCATTTGTCCCCAGGGACGTAAGCATTCCCTGCCACTAGCTCCTCTTTTTTCTCCCCCCCCCTCCCCCCCCCCCCTTTTCTTTTCTGATCCATGCTTCTTTGTTCTTTAATTCTTCATGCCTTCTCTTTTCCTTTCTCCCTCTGTTTCTGATCACGGGCTGATATGAAGTGGTTGTCTCCTTTCTAAAATTTCCATGAGGCATCAAGTTAACCCAGCTGCACTGGGTACTTAATCTGGAAGTCAGCAAATGGAAACAGAAGGAAGAAGCATCAAGTCACCGACTAACCTTCTCTCGGGTTAAAGCCTTGTCCCCATCACACATGCTGAGCCTCTCACATTCTGCAGCTTGATAACTACAGACAGAAAGCACAGAGCACACGAAGAGCCTTAATCAGCAGCCCTACCTTTGACATTTCCTCACTTTTCATTGTTAAAAAAGACCCCTCAGGTGTCTTAAAGTAAATGACAGAAAAAATAGTGGGGAAAAAATCAAGTAAGGAAACAGAACAAACAATTTATATTGCAGTGCAAGTGAAAAAAGTAAGAAAATGGTTATGGCTAAAATGAAACAAATACATTTAAGTTGGCTGGTCAAGGTGAAAATTAAACTCTGAATTAAGCACATGTATCCATGAATGAAAATTACCATCCATTTTGCTAAAACTATGACCTTAAGATCAAGAACTTCTTCCAAGGTAAGATCAAGCAAACACCGTATTTTCTTTACATGTTACATATGCCACTCTCTTAAGTTTAAGGGAAAAAAATAAGGGAGGAAAAGTGAAGAAAAAACCACAAGTACAGCTTTCCTTACGAAAGCCATCACTTTTGATACAGCATAAGATGCATTATTGCATTTAATTACTTACTAAACTTACTAAATTCTACAAAACATGTGGTCAATGAAATGTCTTCCTCCCACAGAGGTCTGGAACTCTGTTCCTTTCCAAGGAAATTCTAACTATGTACCAATCTTATCTGCTTTCATACAGAAAACACTGAAAATCTCTTGTCCTAGAACTCAAGACATCTGCCAGATCTGTGATTCACAAGGACTCAGTGCCTGTTAAACACGATTGGATTTGCAGAAAAACCTTGAAAACACACGTACTCGGAAAATATTTAAAACATCTGGTGAAACCTGGATGATGGGAGGGGGGAATACAAGCCCATAACATGAGAACAAACTAAAATACTTCATTAAAAATATTTTTCACCCTTAGTAAGACATTCCAACTTTGAAAAAGAAAAATAGAAATGAATGGAGCAAAATCCTAGCCCTGGGAGAATTTGGCAACTGAAGACGGTACATGGCACATACAGCACAGCACAAATTGCTCAGTATGAGTGAAGTTGATGTACTGCCTTGAGGGTTTGAGGAGTAATTTAGTATTCAATTCAGCTCGTAATAGGCATCCCATGCAAAGAATTCACATCCACAAAATCATTCTGGTAAAATGCAGAATGAAGTAAGACTCCTAGAAGCTTGCTTATAGACCAGCAGTCACACCAGGTAAACAGCGCATAAATATCGGTATTACAATACTACCCCGAACTCACAGCCATTGAGAACTTTAAGGAAATTCTAATATAAAAGCGCGAGTGAGTTTAACACATGCACGCACCACGCTGCTCTTCGAGCTTATCCCGCTGGGCACGCACCCGGGCGGCCATGTGCAGCAACGAGAAGACTGCAGGGTCTGACTCTGGCAAAGCGTCTGCTGCCCTGAGCACCGCTCCCCTGCTCGCAGCCTGGGCCATGCTCCCGGGCATGGCCGCCCCGTGGCAAACCCACTGCCTGCACCCTCAGGAGCGCAACTGTGCTTGCTCCCAGAGCCACTGAGGACACGGGTCAAGCGTGCACTTTTTTGGTACTCTCATCTTCCATGGACTTTCTGGATTTGCTGCCACCACAACGTACTACTGCATAGATGAACTGCCAACAGACACACACAATTTAGGACAAACTCTTCAGCCAACACAAGAAATAAGCAGACCAAGCTGTAATAAACAAACAACTATACATATTTGCAGCTGCAGCTTCACTGAGGCTTTTTCACCCTTCCCTTTTTGGGGGCTAGGTTTTTAAACAGTTCAGTTTTCTCCTCTTTCCCTCCTTTACTGCTTACACCTGGCTTCTTTTTCTCCTCCTCCTCTGGTTCCTGGAGACAGCCCTGCTCACCACGGAGCCGGTGCTCTGGCAGAGACCCTCTCCCCGAGCCTTCAGCTACACGTCCTGCACCCCTGGTCACTGCCAAAGTGCAAACTAGAAATACTATCTCAGTACCAGCAATAACTGCAAACAGATTTCCCCCTACCCTTATGGGTGGACAAAGTGAAAATACTTACTTCACTGTAATGTTACCTTTTGAGCAACATAGCAAAGAGCTATGTGAAAGCAGGATTACAAGAAGACTTTGTCCACTTATGTTTTATGACTTTAAAGGTGAACTTAAAACAGAGGTAGAGGTAAATAATCTGCATGTAGAATACTCACAGAAATATTGCCTACTATGTCAAACTATAGCAGTAACTTCATTCACTCACTTAATGGATATTTCTCATAGATAAATGTCTGCAGTTCATTTGAAAAAGTAGTTCCATAATTTTTTCACCGTTGCACTCCTAGTAAGCCCTTCATTTTTATTTATTTTTCCATGAGTCAAGAGCCCAACTAAAATTTTAAATAAAACATGAAGAGACTTCACTATGCAAGACCCTTCAGATGGAAATCATTGTGAATGTCAGGCAGTGCTTGATCTAAAATCCCTCTGTCATCTAATGAAGGTCTTAAACATCGGAGCTTAAAATGGGTTGGAATAGAAGAATCTAACGTCATTTTTATGTTTGGTGGAGAAAGCTTTCATATGCAGAAAACATTTCTGAGGTTTTGGTTTCAAAAAGCCCAAAAGCAGAGAGATCAAAAGAGGACTTACCAAAAATCATGGAAATATTAATTTGTATATCATATAGGGCTGGTTAACAAGGCAGGTGTGTCTCTTCATTCTCTAACTTATCAGAAACTGGTGAAGATAATTTTATTATTTTATAATCCACTAAAAAGGAACTGATAGCATTGCTTTAAATGTTACTTCATTTGAAACAGTCTCGGTAGTTGTTGCTCACCAGTTTTCTCTCTGCAAACCTGCAAAGGCATTTACTTTAATGGCCTATATTTGGGGGATGGCTCCTTTCCCCAGCCCCCCATTCAGAGGCTGGGCATGTATACAGAGAGCTTTCTTCTTCCAAGCCCACAGGGAGCCACGATACCCTGAAGAGTGGTGAGGGCAGGATGGCCATAACACCCACACGCTGCACGGTTCGCGAGGGAATGGGGCACAGAGGCACTTGACTGCAAAGAGCAGTAAAGACAACTCAAGTCCTTCAGTGCTCATTAACTCCACGTCATGCTTAGTTCCCCTAGATTTGGGCTAGCTTTTCAGTGCCACGTGGCATGACCTGTTACACTTCAAGGTCTGAGAACATGTAGCAAGAAAAAGTACAGCTGCTTCTTTGCAGAGGTTTACCCATTTGGGAGTAGTACTGCATAAAGTGACTAGATAGCAGTGTCAGACCCAGGGCAGACAACACTGTTGGTTTAACCATAAAATGTCATGGAAGTTTCTCAAACCCAATTTTACTCTGAAAAAAAGCTAACATGGGACTATCTGCATTCACGACATACTGTCTACGACCCAAATATACTTCCCAAGCATACTTATAGCTGTGTAGGAACTTCCTGGGGCCATGCAAAATTGCTCTGTGGGTCAAATTGAGAAGCCATTGGCTTTGTAAAATGCCACTTAGTCTTTCTCTTCCAAATATACAAATGACCTTTTTTAAGGCAACAAAGGCAGCATCCTACTTCATTTAAAAAAAAAAAAAACAAAAACTTTCAAATAAAAATTTACTTTTACAGTGTGAGGTAAATCACACGCAGAATGGGATCCACTGGCATCTGTTTCAGAACTGGTCACCTCTGTTTCTCTCTCATCAATGGAGATTAGCCAGTGCAGCTAGTCTAGGCCATACTCCATCTCATCCTGAAATAAGGTGTAAAACAGGTCAGATGAACTCACCCTAAAGGTGTCCATTCCTCTCCAGGAATGAGAAACCAGGCTGCCTCAAGTATTTAGCTCAGATGCAGTACCTGAAGTCTGTTGATATTAACTTCATCCGTTGTGTCTGCTTTGGATCAGCTGTTGCCCAGCAGTTGCCAAAAGAGTCCCAGTTTTACTTCCAGTTGCAAACAGTGCTGTACAGAGAACTGAATCAAATCCAGCCCCTCGGGATAAGGTTTTAATGGTTGATCAAAGTTTGCTTGGAGAAGCCTAGTCGCCCCGACTCATATGCACAATTTCCAGAAGCTAACACAATAGCTTGCTATTGTTGTCTTTGTACAGCCCTTTACTGTATGCATGCAAGTAATAGTACAAATATTTTATCTTAACCTAAGCACCACTTCTGGCTTTTGTTTGTAAACCCACATGGTCCCCAACTCCCTTCCCACACATACAATCACTTCCAGTTTCTATAAATCCAAAACTGTTGACAGAATTAATTACCTAAATCCATAACAGAGGCAAGAAACACAGACCTGGAACACAGCCCAAGTTCACATCCACCTCCAATCCCAAACAGCCGAGCTCTGGCATCAGCCTGGGTGGTGAAAGCCACCCCAGCGAGGTGGCCGCTGTGTCACAAAGGGGGACCCCATCTGCCCCCACAGTGTCACAGAGGGGGAGACGAGAGGGCCCTGCCTGCAGACCGGTCGGGGACACTGAGTTGCACTGAGCTGAGCCGAGCTGAGCCGAGCCGTGCTGGCAGGAGAGCAGGCGGTGGGCTCATGCCTTGTCTCAGCTCAAACAGGGATCATGGGCTTAAGCTGGGCTTGTCACCTCCCCGGCATCCACTGCTATTGGGGACCAAAATCTCTGGAGAAAAGTTCTTCTAAATAAATATGCTTGATTCTCACCCTAAATGCTTGATCTGCCCCTAACATGAACCCACAGCATTTCTGAAGATGGAGCTCATCTTACTTACACAATTCATTTAAGATTTACAACAAGAGATGGGTGGGAGAAAGAACAAATTTTATCTTTTTAAAAGTATGAAATAAGGCAATAAATTAATGGAAAGTTGTTTCTCATCCACTCCTTTATTTCTGTATCATCTTTCAGTCCTTTTCAGTGCATGAGAGAGTAAATAAAAAACAAACTAAAAAACAAGCCTATTCAACTAGCAGCCATCTGTCCCTGTTTCATCCCCCTCAAAAGAACATGTCAAAAGACACAGAATTTAAAGCAACTTTTTCCCAGTAACCACCAAAAGAGATGGTCTATCTCCAAAACACATCCCCATCTGAAAAAAGAGGATGTGAGTTCACGTGCTACAAATGCAATAAAGAAAGGAGCAAGAAGATCCCTTGTGAATTAAGCACAAAAGCAAGCAACAATGCTCTCACTGAAGTACAAGTTCAGCCTAATTAAGGATGTACTTTAAGTATAACATCTTACAGCCTTGGGCTGTGGTCAAAAATAGCCACATGCTTGTCGGGCGGTGGGGGGGGCCATGCACTAGCTGTTGCATTGAACACAGCGTAACCCTGCAGACAGCATGGCACAGAGCCCCCAGCATCACAACACTCTTCACTAGCCCTACAACACCCTTCCCGTAAGATCATCCCACTTAGGACCGAGTGAACGATTAAGTACATTGACAAACTCTGCATCCTCTCCTGTTGGCAAATTGTCTGTGAGTAATTTATGTCAGTAGTCCACCCCCTCAGAGACCAATGCTGTTGGCTCAAAGCAAAGCAAAACGCGATAGGGATACCAGTTACTCTTGCGGACTGGTGGTTCTGGATATTAAGGATGCCTTGAAGCATACTGTTTATCACATTTCAGAGTAAGTACCTATAAATACTGCACGAGGTTTTTAGAAACTGTTGGATTAAAAAAAGTGTATTATGTACACATGCCTCCATAAAGTAAAAAATTTCACAGGGTGGTTGCCTGTAGCATGAAAAAGCATTCCCCACTCATTTCAGATTCATGTTCCTTTGCCTTCACTGTGCTCCTTCTTGTTTGCTTACAATGAAATAACAAGAAATAGAGCATTAATCAAGAAATTATCTATAGAAAGAGTTATTACACTTATTGATACATGTGTGATGACAAACTCTTTCAATAAACAAATATTTTTATCACAATGGGATTAAAACCATGATGCCACAATACAATGGACTTGTGCAGCTACTCTGTAACGTTTGATTGGATAAAATGGCATAACATTTTTGTATACATAAAAATACAGTTCCCTTAAGGAAAAAGTTACCTTTCATTTAATGAAGGGGAAAATAAAACCCAGCAACACCACCACCACCACCCATGCATATTGAAACATTCTCAGAATACAGCTGTGATTTCCATAATAGCTTCTTGTTCAAGTGATCATTAAATCTATTTAAGATGTCAAATTTAGACTAATATCCAAACCTGACTTCTTAAACTATTCAAATTCAATACTTCACATCTTCATAACCCTTCCTTATTATCTCTCTTGTACTACATTCTGTAGCTGTGGTACAAAATACCATCAAGTATCAGCTACAATACCGTATTTTTATTACTCCCTATTATCGGTACTCAAAGATAGAAACCCTCACCATATGGAATGACATCTTGAAATGCCCCATGATTACTTAGGTTTCCTCTAGAGAATCCAGTAAGTTCTAAAATTCTTTACTTTATTGGTTTCAGGGATTTTTTAATCCTACTAGAAGCTACAGTATTTTGCTTGATAGTATACTGAGAAGATTGAAGATATTAAAGGTTAATTTAGAAACTTAAGCAGTTTAAAATCCATTTGTTTTTACAAACGTGTCACGGCCTCATCAAAAACACATGGTTTTTAAACTGCTCAACAATCTCAAATTAACAGCAGAGCACTATGCTTGGAGAAAACACCAACTGGAGATCACTCAAGTCAGAACTGTGCTGTAGAAAGAACAAATTTAGCCTCATGGAAGAAAGCAGCACCTGGTACTGATTTTTTGATTCAGTAACTCTGGCTTTAAAACAATCACATCCTTGATAGATCTACAGGGATAAATGTGATAAGAATTCCTGAACAGCGAGAGCACCAGGAGGTGAGGAAACAGACTTTGCTAAATCTTCTCCTCAAACTCCGATGCATGAGAAACCTTCCTTATTCAGCTGCTCGGTGCAAGCCTCAGTTCAAGGTTCTTTTTGTATTATCCGACACAGTAAAGGAAACATCTGAGAACCTGACAAGGAAGTAAAAGTGGGAATGATGGTTAAGAAATCTTTTGGAATTCATTCTTGGCACTGCACTGGAACGACAGGCACCTGAACACCGGCTGGTGACCAATAAGGTTCCTGACTGAGGAGACTCACCATGGAAAGCTGACCTGACCGAAAGCTCGGCGGAGCTAGTGGAAAACCTCCCATTGACTTTAGCAAGCATTGCCTGTAAAGCCATAATCTTTCATTACAAATGTGGATGACTTCCTCTACATTTTGTAAGCAGCTATTTAACCCTAGAGATAACTCCATCTGATAAAGCTCCAAACATCTGTTTTTTGATGAACCCATCTTTCTCTTCCTCCCTCTTCTAATATCTTGCTTCCTTAGTTCTTTGACACTTGAAAATGACTTTATTTCCATATATAAACTGACTCGCAGCTGAATAAGGAGCCAAAGAGATACAAACAAGAATGAAAAAGTTTCTAATGTCCATATGTGGGAAAGAGTGCTGAAACCATCATCATTTTCCAAAACCAGAACAAATATGAACTCACCTCTGCAGTTCTTTGCCAAGATACTAATGTGCAGTGCTCCAAGCCCTTAAACAAAGGCACTTAGAAATATTAACAAATTAATTCTCAGAATATGCATTTGGGACTCTAGATAAATACTTGTATCAAATCAGTGAAGTGCCATATTTAAAACAGCAATTTTAAAGTACTTGAAATTCACACACTTATTTATGCGCTCACACCTATAACTGGTTCGTTTAGTATTGGATTGTCGTGGTTTAACCCCAGCTGGCAACTCAGCACCACACAGCCACTTGCTCACTCCCCCCTGGTGGCATGGGGGAGAGAATTGGAAGAGTAAAAGTGAGAAAACTTGTGGGTTACCAAAAACGGCTTTTCCCCAGGAAATGCCAACTGCCCTTCTCTCAGCAGACATGGAGAATGAGAAAAAATTAATACATTTGAAGACTTGGACACTATCAGTTTTTATCTTAACTAAATAAACCAGTCGTTCCAATGCTTGGTCATAGTCTCCGAAGCATCTTACTCTTGCTGCTCTCTTTCACTTGCTCCAACTTGTTTATAATTTCTCCAAGTCTGGCATCACAACGGGTCACTTCAGCTAAAGTCTTCCTGCTCACAACTACTTCAGTGAGCCCACAACAGCATTTGCCTTTGATCCTTTGATGGAAAAGCATAATGCCCAGATGCACTCTAATAATGCACTATAATGCCCAGATCCTTCTGGCAGTACTGTGTAGTTAGCTGTTCACTAGTGTTGCCTTGCAAATTACTTTTTTCTTTCTAGATGCAGTGA
Organism: Aptenodytes patagonicus; assembly: GCF_965638725.1. Lineage (NCBI taxonomy): Eukaryota > Metazoa > Chordata > Aves > Sphenisciformes > Spheniscidae > Aptenodytes > Aptenodytes patagonicus. Next base: position 156,727,299 of record NC_134950.1, read on the forward strand.
CTGTGCACATCTCACTCATTTCAAAACAGTTTATAAACGTACGAAGTGAATGCTGAACTGAAACCTTGACATCCAAAGTGCTTGAAACTCCATCTTAGCTTTTTATGCAATACTTTATGTTCCAGTTCAGATTTATTAAAATACTGAACAGTCCTTAACCTAAGAGAGCCCTCAGGGACTATACTTGATATGTCCTACTAATTTGCCAGTGAACTACTAAAAAGTACTCTGAGGGCACAGAGAGATCCACAAATTCAAAGGCAAGCAAGGTCATGAACTTTAGTATCTCAACAAATTCACGGTGAAAGTCTGCATGCATGCTCTTACCTGTGAGGAATAAATTTGTGCTTATGGCAGGGTAAGAACGCGAACACACACAGGGAACCTTACAGCAACAGCCATGCTGCTGGGTAAACAAAGACGTGAAGCTGCAGCAAGTTCTTTGCTCCTCTGCACTTTTAGTACATCTTCACGGCCAGATGTGCACTTGCTTCATAATATTCTCATCTAGACCTTTTCTTTTCCCCACAGTCTGCTTCTGTGACCAGAATATGAAACCGATGCCGACAGTCCTACTGAAATATATGATACAGATCACTTGAGCAAATACATCACTGGAGTGCATCATTTTCAGCTAGCTCTTGGTAATTTCTTAGATGACTCTGGCCAGCGTTTCAAGGAGATGCTCACCCTCCAGCCTTTCAGAGAATCTTACAATTATCCCATATCTCATTTTTAAGGAACTGACATAACTACCAAATACATCCTGAAAGCAAAAGCAGCAGTCTTGCAAAAGGCATGGTCAGCTTATCTGTGTCACACTGGCACAAACTAGTACAATACTAAACCATGCTGGGAAGCTGTACGTGCACAACATGCTTGCACAACTGCCTGCTAAATATTTCACTATGAACATCATTTGCTTTTACAAATAAAAGCTTCAAGAAGCAAACACTTTAATTTTATTAACTCTTTGGAGTCACAGAATTACACGGTAACTTTGGAGATCGGACGAGATCTCTGGAGGCCATTTGGTCCAACCCCTCCATACAAAACAGGACCAGCTAGATCAGGTTGCCCAGGGCCTCATTTAGTCAAGTTCTGTCCATCTCCAAGGATGGACATACCACAACTTCTTTGAGCAGCCTGTTTCGCTCTTGAGGTGAAAATTGTTTTCCTAATACCTAATTGGCATTTTCCTTGTTGCAACTTGTGTTTGTTGCCTCCAGCAATAACGTGCCCATGTGAGAAGAGTCTGGATTCATCTTCTTGATAACCTCCCATTAAACAGCTAAAGAAAGAAAGAAGATCTCCCAGCCCCTTTACTCTTCTCTACTTTGGGCCAGGGGGAGGAGGGGGAAAAAAAAAAAAAAAAAAAAAAAAAAAAACAACCACCAAAAAAAAAAAACCCACCAAAAAAAAACCCAAACAAAAAAACCCAGTCCTCTAAACCTCAATATATTTTCCAAATAATGTTATATATTAAAAATGCTTTTTACCTGTAACTGCTGAAACATTCAGAGACTTGTAACATATAATCACATCAAGACCAAGAACTAAGACCACCCTTGGTTATTTAACAGAGCTAAATAACTTAAAAGGAAAACCAGACAAAGAGATGACCCTTTTCACAATATCTCACGTAGCTGAAAAGGGATTTTATTTACAATATTTAGATGCAGTACTGTGAAACAAACAACTTGGTTCACAGGCAGTGCACCCGCTGCTGAACTGTCACTGCCTGACATCCTGTCTTATCTGCCAAATTGCTCATTAGGTCTGGCAATTTTCACCTGCGCCTCCAGTTTATATTTCAGCAGGGAATAAACATCAGTCTGCTTTAACAATCTTCTGCAGTGAGCTTCCAACCTCTTCTCAGAAAGCACGCAGGCACACACGAGAAACGCCTTGTCTACTGTATGCTTAGAAAAAAAATGCAGCTCAACTGATGAAATACAACAAGAGGAAGTTTAACTTGGGTAACAGAAAAGCAGTAAAAGAGAAAGAGCTAGATCAGAAACATAAATAAATCAACTGCTTGTATCAATGAATTGTGTTTTCACATTGCAAAACAACATAGGGGGTATGGGCCAGCCTCATTTTTGTTTCCACATTTAGATGGAAAGATTCAATTTGACACAACCCCCCCCATGTGCAAAGTACAGGCTGTGTTTGTGCATGGGAGAAGGGGGAATCCAAATGAATATTACTTTTCCAGCTGGACCTGATCTAGCTAACCTTTCCCTTGCTGGAGAGGAGCGATGGCGTGATCTATAAACAAACAAAAGGGGTAGCATGGCAACCAGAACAAAGAGACGAAAATCTCAGCAGGCCCTTAAGCCCCAGCCTAATGCACTGAGATGCTGCCTCCGAACCGAGACTGCTCCGTACCCATTGGGTGCAGGTGAGCGGTAGCAGAATGGCACAAAGCTATGCTTCTGCGAGTGAACTGCTGAGAAACAGAGCCCAGCTTGCGAGCAAAAAGCACCAGAGATGTAAAACAAAATGTCTAAAATGCTATAAACCAATTTCAGACGGAATACTGTTTTTCATTTGTTAGAAGTAAAATATTCACCACCAACCCTGCAATTAGCTAGAAAATTACAATAATTACAGCAATTTTGTATCCCATCTCCAATCCAATTAATAGATATATGACCTTGTCAACATGTAATAATCAGGATCTGCATCTACCGCAAAACTGGATGGGTTTTATTTGCTGAATAGAACTTACACAGTAAGAAGATAATTATTTGAAATACTGAGAATACCATTTGTATGCTATGCTTCACTTCACAAGTTATAAAGGAAATACAATAGGGATATTATTTCTATTTTCAATGTATATTTAAATGAAATTCTTGAAATAGGTATGTTTAATACGGGATAATATTACTGGACTGGGATTCTAAGCCTGTGATTTGGAACATTTAGAAACAAAATATATCTAATTGTCAACATTAAAAAAAAAGGAATTAGCTAGATAGGAGAACATCTCTGATTTGTGATAACATATTTATGACAAATTGTTTCACCCATTTTATTTTTGCATGCTTTCATTAAAAGTGTCAAAAGAGCTATAATTCTTACCAAGAGTTTTAAAAGTCTTCTGCATTTCTACAGACCTTGGTATTGTAGGGTCTCAAAGCACTTCTTGGTCATTTTAGCAACCAGTGAACTAGCTAAGTATTCCATGTATGTTCCAGAATGACACCGAAGGTAAGTGAGCTGTCCAATATCACTGAATTTTATCTGCGCTATATGATTTTGATGCACTAACATCAATGTACTGTATAATACACCAGATAATCACACTAAAGAGAAAACGTGTATGCATTCATCTGCTCTAACCCCTCCCAAGCTGAGAACCCAAGAGGACAGCTTTTTGGCTTATGCATGGAAATGAGATATGCATTTAGCAGTGGCATACCCTAGTGACAGCAAAACGGAAGGGTCCCGAAATTCTAGGATACTTCTTTATTCTGCCATTAATCCTTTCCCTAATTTAATTCTGGATTATAATGAAGCATAGTTATAGCTTGAAAAGATACACGTTCAAGTCTACGTAAGCTAACTGTTAAATGTTGTTCCCTTAATTTTACAGAAAACACTCTGGTACAAAACCCCTCAAACTTAATAGAGAGTTGTAACTTTTCCATTTGTATTTTACCTGATTACTTAAAACCAGATTTTATCCATTAAAAGAACACCTACAGAAAAGTAATCTCTTGGGGATTACAAATAGTTGTTTAAAAAGCTGTATCTATATATAGAATATCAAAGGACTGACATATTAATTTCTGCCAAGAATTTTCTGGAACGGAGTCACTACTTCAAAAGTTCAGTGAACAAAATGCTAGATGCTACAAGTAAGAGGGGCACAATGCTTTATCCATCGTTGTCTTGTTTGCATGGTACTTTTAACAATGAAAATTACACAGTAAATTTCCTTTGGTGATTTTTCTTCTTAATAAGCTGAAATATTCAAAGATCCTCCCTGAGAAAGAATTGTGATATGTAATTTCTACTTTATGGTTTTACAACGAATCTTCCCCATTTTGAAATAAACAAAATAAAGGAATGTTCCTGGCTTTAGTTTCTGTTTTTTAAAGAAGTGTATTTTTGCAACACAATAAATGCACACATCAGCAGGTGTTTTTACGGAAAGGTGACAAGCATAACCTAGCAACATTGACAGGTTCAGTAGAAAGTTCTCCTATCTTTAGTTTCCTTCTACCCTTCTCTTCATTAAATTGAAAAAAACTGGCAAACTGAAAATTACACCGTGCAACAACTGCATTTGGAAACTTTGCTGTGATTTTCAGTGTGAGGACAGTTTTAAACTGGCAGCACAGAAAGAGCTTATTGCTCCTAAAAGCAGTTTATAAATAACTTATTAAAACAGAAAGGTTTGTTTACTTGCATGCAACAAGCATTTACACAGTTTCTCCATTTTGATCAGCTTTCGATAAGGACAGATAATGAATCATATTCCCAGCAGCAGGAATGGATAACAGCACTTGGCATCCTCGTAAATTAAGATGAAACACATTGAGATACCGAGAACATTGACTTACTTGCACGAAGGACTGAAGGGGTGACCTCAATTTCACTTGTTGCTTGGTAAGGCTGAAAGGCCGATGCTGCATTGGAGCCAAGCTCACTGCCAAAAATCTCCGGGCTTTGCGTGCCCGTCGAGCTGGCACTGGTGCCATCACCTCCATGGTGTGGATCTTGCTCATCAAACACAGCTACGAGCTGCAAATGACAATTTAATCTACTGTTAAAAAAAGCTTTCAGCAACATCAAAGTGCTATTGTAGATCAGCATTTCATCATTTCTTCCCACCAAAGAGCAAGAAATGTCTATCACCAGAGACTCAGATCAATGCCTAGATCACAACATCATCAGCCGAAGGAAAGGCAGCCATTAATTGGATAGTACAAAGGATCAACAGCTCTGATGGGACACAAAACCCATCACTGTGAGCTGCAGAGTGAACCTCACCAAGTCAGGAAAGGAAGGGTCGCACTTTCCCTGGCAAACCACTTCATCTTACCCAGCAATGCAGAAAACTATCTGAGTGCAAATCGATGCCTGTGCACTGCAATTTATCACCTGTGTTTTGATACCTCTATATGCATCATTACTACAAAGTCAAATCATGAGCAAAACCGCATTTTTACCAAATAAAAACATACAGTAAGAAATTATGTTAACACATGTTGAAAGCTACAGGCAAAATATGAAGCCACCCTAAAGTGTTATAATCACTACAAGTTATCATCTATTAATCTATTATCTAGTAATCTATTCTCTATTAATATTTAAGTTGTGGGCTTCCCTTGCAAAATTTCTTTTGTCAAATTTTCGGAGATGCTTCTGTATTTGTTTGCAATCAACTTCTCCAAGACAAGCCTAAGAACTTAAGCCCAATTTGAAACTTAGCCAACTCAGTAATTTAATAAAGGTTTACTAAATCTGTGTTCACCATTGGAAGGGAAATAGGAAAAACTTAACGGTGTTTTTCGGTAAATCTGAGATATTTTTTCCACTGTAAATGAATACTTTTATTTGAAACAAATGATTTATCCCAATTTATCTTTGGTGACCTACTGAAAGAGAAAAGGCCAGCTCTCATACACATTTAATTTTGTAACTTAATATTCAAGATGGGTAAAAAAGTTTTATGAATAACAACATTCTGCAGCCTATAAATTAATCTATAATGTAGTATTTGAAAGACATTTCCAAGAAAGCATTACAGTCTTCTGTCCAAATTGGTAGGGTAAATAGAGCAAATCAACTTAAAAACTACACTGATCACTGCAAATTGTTTATTTTGTTAGAACAACACTTAAAGCTTTGTATAACCTAAAGGAATCACAGAGGTCACTTTCTCTTTTCTTTTTTTTAAGTGAATTTGACATCATCTCATCCTACAGATTTTAATATTAGTCCCTTTACTCAAATCTAACAAACACAAACATCAGTAAAAAAATTGAAAACCACAACTACAAGCCCAAGTGGAAACCATTTGGGAATTCAGCTTTTGAAAGTACTTTCAGGCATTAACTTTTTTTAACAAGTAGTTTTGAAATTGCAGAGAGTAGCAAACTTCTGCTAATAATTCCATACCTAATGCAAATTTAGGCTCTGGCATGCACAAAACAGAAAGAATGAATTGGTAATAGGTAAAAAGTCCACGCTCTCTCCAGTGCTATTTGAAAGGTAGGGAGCAGAAGGAAAACCAGGTTGCAGCTGCAGACAGCTAGAACATGTTTTTAACATACAATTCATTATTTTACGCTTGAGAAATCTACACACAAGAGAGCAACAAAAGAGACGTGACAACACCTAAAATGTCAGTAGATCAAGAGTGTTGGAAATTTAATTTTCTAACACATTGTGAAATACCAATGCTTACATAAATTGAAGCATATTTCTCAAAAGAAGCACGCTTTAATCAGAACATTTTTACTATCTGTTTTATAACAAGCTAATTACCAATCTCCAGCAACTGAAAATAAATTAATCCACAAGTGAAGTTGTGTAAGGTATTAGAACGAAACACAGATGATGCATTTAAGAATTCTAGGCACGAAACATCAAATCTTTTTCTCGTTTGCATGGCATGTATCAAGATAAATCCCCAAATTACATTCTGTTCCTTTGAGGCTGATTGAAAAATATTACTCAATGCATGCTGCTGCAAGTATTTCATATATATTATATCTATGTAAAAAGGTACTTGCATATAAATCTCTATATGTTGTACTGTAAGTTGCCTCCAGCTTTTTGCCTATTCTAGACAGTCTACAACCTATGACTTCAGAACATCTAAAAACCAATGTTTCTCATTTCAAGCTTAGCTTTTGATCTTACATATTTTCACAGGTATTCTCCGTTTTGACAGCATCAAACCTTCAAAAGGCTTCAGTTCCATTAAAAAGCATAGCACGTTGCAGCATTTTTGCATACAACATGTGAAGAAACACAAGCCATGTTAGTCTTCTCCAAATCTAATTAGCATTACATTTTATTCTACAGTAGCAGCTTATCATTCAACCCAGGTTTGCAGCAGCTCTGCTACGCAGGTTAGGAAGTTCGTTGTAAAACAGCATTACAAAGGTACACTCATTCCTCATAATGAGCTCAAAAGTCTTTGGGACTGGAAGACTTAATGTGAATAGACAGTGTTGGATCTTGATTTCCAGAGCTTGGTATGCCATTCTGCGGATGATGGTGAGCTCACAGGAAACAAGAACAGCCAAAACATCTTCTGCTGTATTCTGATATCAAGCATTCATTTCCGATTTCTCCAACACATTTTATTTTAATCAAGGGCAATTCTTCAAGGAAAGGAATTAAACACTTTTGTATCTCTAGAGGCCCAGAAATCACACCTCGACTACCACCGTTGCAGGAACAAGAAACAAACCAAAAAACATAGGAAGAGATACCCGACGGCTACTTAAAAGGAAGCCACCCGAGTAGGTCACTGGTCCCACAAAGAATCCTTTGCAGCAGGAATCCACAGCAATAAACACTGCTTTATGCCAGGGAAACAAATGGCCTGTCAGTGAGATGTCAGTCATGTTTAAAGGCCAAAGAGAGGTTTTTAGTTTGGCAAAGCATGGAACACAGATTACTTGACCAGCCTTAAAGCCAATGGTAAACCTATGGTATTCTGCTAGGCTTTAAATATCAGATTTACAAAGGAAGTAGAAAACAAAGATGACTCTCTTTTCTGGAAACAACAGCATCTTTACTGTAAAGAGACTGCTTCCATGTTGACTTTTTTTTTTTAAATAAGAAATAAATGACTGAAAATACCATAACCATGCACAGTGTCAGTTTTCAAATTCAAGGAACTGCATACTCCTTTCTAGAATCACTCTATGATTACCTCCAATACCTGACATGAGCTGTGCCTCCTGTTCTCTGTCCTTCAGTTTTAGATCTCATCACTTGCAGTGACCTGAGAAACTCATCATACCATCCATTCTTTGCAGAAGGGACCAGCAGAAGGGCTGAACAAACCATAACAATGCACAAAGAAAGAAGAAAATAGCTTAGCTGTTCAATATTAGATCAATATTAGCTCTTTAAAAGATCTTCCACCAAAATTCAGTGAAAATTGGAGCCATTTGGCTTGTTTGAATCCATTTAAAAAAAAAAAAAAAAAAAGACAACCCCACGGCCAAAGACCAAATACCACAACAACAATAGTAATAAATAAATAATGATAGTAGTAGTTATAATAAGTTATATCCACCCCCCATTCCATGGGACCTGAACTTGAATGCGTCAAAGACATGAGAATATGTTTAAATAAGTTACAGCAGTTTTAATCACCTGCGGTAACAGGACACAGTATTTGCATTTTTCAATCACTGAACTAAAAATCGGAAATGGGAAATAAAATCAAGTAGCAACAAACCACTTTGTCTTCCCAAAACAAATTTCATAAATGATAGGCTTAATTTAGACTGGCATGTTTACATTTTGTCGTGGTTTAATTTCAGTCGGCAACTAAGCACCACGCAGCCGCTCACTCACTCCCCCCCACCCGGTGGGATGGGGGAGAGAATTGGAAGAGCACAAGTGAGAAAAACTTGTGGGTTGAGATAAAAACAGTTTAATAATTGAAATAAAATTATAATAATAATATGATGATAATAATAATAATACACAAAACAGGTGATGCACAGTACAACTGCTCACCACCCGCCGACCGATGCCCAGCCAGTCCCCGAGCAGTGCCCCCCCCGGCCAGCTTTCCCCAGGTTATGTACTGAGCATGACGTCACATGGTATGGAATGTCCCTTTGGCCAGTTTGGGTCAGCTGTCCTGGCTGCGCCCCCTCCCAGCTTCTCGTGCACTTTCAGCCTTCTCAGTCAGTAGAACATGGGAAGCTGAAAAGTCCTTGACTAGTGTAAGCATTACCTAGCAACAACTAAAACATCCGTGCGTTATCAACTTTGTTCTCATCCTAAATCCAAAACACTGTACCAGCTACTAGAAAGGAAATTAACTCTATCCCTGCCGAAACCAGGACACATTTCTAATTATAATACAGCAAAAGCAAGGGAAAGGAGGTTTCAATACAGATCCACATTCTTTATCCATGTAAGCTGGCACAGGAAGAATCATCAGTTTGAACAAAATAAGAATTTGGTCCCCGCATACTAGTTTTTCAAGAAGAACGAAGTTTCAGATAGTCAGTAGCACTTTCAAATATAAAGACAGCAGCTTTGTTCAGATCACAACTTATGGGAAGATTCATTCCATTTCAGCAATGGAATTAGAGTAAGTCTTCGAAAGGTCAATATGCATAAACTAAAATACTCCTATTTTTTGTACTCCAGAGCAAGAAATGTAAGTAATCTTCTCTGAATTACCAACAAAAGATACAATCTTTTTTAAAAAGCAACAACATTCAGTGTTTGACCAACAGCAACTTTTTTAAAAATACAAAGAACTGCAGTAAAACTCAACAATTATCCCAGTGGTAAATAGCGTACTTGTGATCCTTAGTACATTTTAAGAGGTGGTTTTTTTATTGCTACCATCATCCTCTGAAGAAAAAAAAAAAAAAAAAATAGGAATACAGTTTAAAAACCAGCTACTAACTTGACACTCTTCTCTTTTGACTGATAAAGACTCTTTCTACAGCAAACAGAAAAAGAAGGGGGAGCAACATAATTTAATTCTTTTTGCTAAATATACTAGCTTCATCAACCAAATGGCTTACGAAGAAATGATTCTACAGCCTGAGATGTCGAAACAAAGTTTTACTGAGACACCTTTGGCTTTGGGATAGGAGGAAGGCATTCCAGCAGATCACTGCATTCAGCCCTCTACAGCACGTCTGACTGACTTCCCACAACACCATGTTGTATGGAATTACATTCCAACCTTTAGTTCTTTCTGAAAGACATACCAGAACGAGGTTCTCTATTGCTCTGTCTGGGACTTCACATATCATATTAACCAGGTTATATTTACTTAAATAAATAAAAAGCAAGAACAATGATTTACTTTAATATCAATACAGCAGCAGCAGTCTGCCTTCCAACATTAATTATTACAATTTCCGTCTATTCTAAGGTAATTAAAAATTAGTAAACACATGCAGTCTTAATTGATAGACCAGATTAAGTACTTGAATGTTAATTAACTGGATTAAAAAACTATTCGCACCAGCAATGGTTGTTTATATTTTCATTAAGTAATAAGACCATATAAAACAATTCATCACTATCAAATGGTGCCATCAGGTCATCTCTCTCCAGCACAAAACCACAAAACCAGAAATCCTCCACTTCACAGAAACTCATAAAGCTAGAAACTTTTGCTGTTATTTTTCCCCCACTATGACAAGTAAGATTGTCAAAAAGATCATTTGAATTTTGCATATTCCTAAGTATCTGTCCACAATTTGTTAATTCTTTTATAATATTTATTGATGAATCTGATACTGGCTCATGTGTAGGCACCAATAATGATTTCAGACTTGTTTATCATCAGTTAGGATTACAGCCCTATTCTCATGCTAGAAAGACAGCAAGTGATCCTCTGGTTTTCGCATCCTCTGGTCTTCACATCCTCCGCACTTCTTGTCCAGTCTTTTTAACACAGAGTGAAACTGAAATCACTTATCTTTTTTAATGATTAGGAGCCATTTTAAAAATCTGGTTTCTTCTCACCAGAAGGACACTTATCAGATAATTTCATACAAGGACATTCCCAATTTGTTTCACTGTTCAGTGACCAATTCATCAGTAGTTGATCTGTTGAGCAACCAGAAGTGTCTCGATTCCCCTGGCTGAACCGTGCACTTCCCCTCCTGGCCCATAAAACAACTTCCAGATGCAGTCTTCCCTTTCACAGCTGCTGTGCTTTTCTGGCATTTATGCTGCACAACTTCCACAGGATGGCCATTCGTGTACAAAACTGCCTTTCACACAAGTGATTATTTTTCTGCTTCCAGCAGAATAGAGACTATAGCTCTTCTGAGGCAGGTCCAAGTGACAGTTCAGCTCAACACCCATCTCTGGTGAGGCGCCCATGCTGGCAAGGATTCTGTTTCTCAGTTTATGCTTAACAACTGAACTAAATAACTTTTTCACAGGAGACTTCAGTCCTTGAAGAGAGATATTTTGATGGTCCAAATGAGATTCTAAAATCTAAATTAGCCTTGTCAATATATCTCCACCTAAAATAGCTACTTCGAGCATATCCTTTAAAACCTGATGCCATAGGGTTAAGCCCAGCCCTGTCCTGCAGTCCCAATGTATAGGTCTCTGCACACACTTTCTAACAGTCACCTGATCTGCTGATGGGAGAGATTTCAATCACTGTCACAGCATTGCCATACACTTTCAGACGTGTGCAGCAAGTATCTGGAAAGAGAACATGGAAGAGGCTGGCAGAAAATTTAAACATGACCAACACTGGCATTCGTTCATAGAATCACAGAATAGTGTGGGTTGGAAGGGACCTCTAAAGGTCATCTAGTCCAACCCCCCTGCCATGGGCAGGGACATCTTCAACTAAATCAGGTTGCTCAGAGCCCATCCAACCTGACCTTGAATGTTTCCAGGGATGGGGCATCCACCACCTCTCTGGGCAACCTGTGCCAGTGCTTCACCACCCTCAGCGTAAAAAATTTCTTCCTTATAGCTAGTCTCAATCTACCCCCCTTTAGTTTAAAGCCATTCCCCCTTGTCCTGTCACAACAGGCCCTGCTAAAAAGTCTGCTGCCATCTTTTTTTATAAGCCCCCTTAGTACAAGTACAAGTAGAAGTACTGATAGGCCGCAATAAGGTCTTCCTGAAGCCTTCTCTTCTCTAGGCTGAACAACCCCAACTCTCTCAGCCTTTTCTTAGAGGAGAGGTGTTCCATCCCCCTGATCATTTTTGTGGCCCTCCTCTGGACCCGCTCCAACAGGTCCGTGTCTTTCCTGTGCTGAGGGCTCCAGAGCTGGACACAGTACTCCAGGTGGGGTCTCACCAGAGTGGAGTAGAGGGGCAGAATCACCTCCCTCAACCTGCTGGCCACGCTTCTTTTGATGCAGCCCAGGATACGATTGGCCTTCTGGGCTGCGAGCGCACAGTGCTGGCTCATGTCCAGCTTTTCATCCACCAGTACCCCCAAGTCCTTCTCGGCAGGGCTGCTCTCAATCCCTTCATCCCCCAGCCTGTATTGATACCGGGGGTTGCCCCAACCCAGGTGCAGGACCTTGCACTTGGCCTTGTTGAACCTCATGAGGTTCACACAGGCCCACTTCTCCAGCTTGTCCAGGTCCCTCTGGATGGCATCCCATCCCTCTGGCGTGTCGACCGCACCACTCAGCTTGGTGTCATCTGCAAACTTGCTGAGGGTGCACTCGATCCCACTGTCGATGTCATTGATGGAGCTATTAAACAGTACCGGTCCCAATACGGACCCCTGCAGGACACCACTCGTCACCAATCTCCATCTGGACATTGAGCCGTTGGCCACTACCCTCTGGATGCGACCATCTAACCAATTCCTCACCCTTTACCAGACAGTCCACCCATCAGATTCATACCTCTCCAGTTTAGAGAGAAGGATGTTGTGGGGGACCGTGTCAAAGGCCTTACAGAGGTCCAGATAGACAACATCTGTAGCCCTTCCCATGTCCACTGATGTAGTCACTCCATTGTAGAAGGTCACTAGGTTAGTCAGGCAGGACGTGCCCTTGATGAAGCCATGCTGGCTGTCTCAAATCACCTCCCTGTCCTCTATGTGCCTCAGCAGAGCTTCCAGGAGGATCTGTTCCATGATCTTCCCAGGCACAGAGGTGAGACTGACTGGCCTGTAGTTCCCCGGGTCTTCCTTTTTTCCCTTTTTAAAAATGGGGGTTACGTTTCCCCTTTTCCAGTCAGTGGGAACTTCACCGGACTGCCACGACTTCTCAAATACGATGGATAGTAGCTTAGCAACTTCCATCTGCCATTTCCCTCAGGACTCATGGATGGATCTCATCGGGTCCCATGGACTTGTGCACCTTCAGGTGCCTTAGATGGTCTCGAACCTGATGTTCTCCCACAGTGGGCGGCTCTTCATTCTCCCAGTCCCTGCCTTTGCTTTCTGTGGCTTGGGTGGTGAGGCTCGAGCACTTGCCAGTGAAAACCAAGGCAAAAAAGTCATTGAGTACTTCCACCTTCTCCGTGCCCCGGGTAACCAGGTCTCCCGTTTCGTTCCAGAGAGGGCCCACATTTTCCCTTGTCTTCCTTTTATCCCGACTTCTCTTGTTGCCCTTGATGTCCCTGGCCGGATTTAATTCTGTCAGGGCTTTAGCTTTCCTAACCTGATCCTTGGCTGCTCGGACAACTTCTCTGTATTCCTCCCAGGCTACCTGTCCTTGCTTCCACCCTCTGTAGGCTTCCTTTTTGTGTTTGAGTTTGTCCAGGAGCTCCTTGTTCATCCCTGCAGGCCTCCTGGTGTTTTTGCCTGACTACCTCTTTGTTGGGATGCATCGCTCCTGAGCTTGGAGGAGGTGATCCTTGAATACTACCCAGCTTTCTTGGGCTCCTCTTCCCTCCAGGGCTTTGTTCCATGGCACTCTGCCAGGGAGATCCCTGAAGAGGCCAAGATCCCTGAAGAGGCCAAGCAATATTCCTCAGCAATAAACTTTTCCAGTCTTAAGCAGGCCTGTACAGTGAACCCGCAAGGCAACCACAGAACTGACTACACACTTCCTCTGCAATGAGCACAACCGAAGTAGACTGCAAGAGAATATAAGCAGATTTCTATAGTAACTCTTTAGGGTTGGCAAAAAACATGTGTACTAAAAGCAGTCTACGTATTACTCAGTCCATGTTACAATGCAGAAGTAAAGAGTACTTTTTTAATAAGGCCCAGCAGTAAATCAAATTTCAGCTAATGGCACCTCAGACTCTAAAACTTCCTGAAATAGAAGTTGCTTGTGAATGAACAGATGAGTGTAAGAGGAAAAAAACATAAATTCGAGAAAATAATTAGCAAGGGAGTAGGCAATTATTATTTAGATATGAAAGAAACTAAATATGAAATCAATTTATAGGCTTTCTGATGACTGAACTGACTTTAATAGCCCTATGGCAGACCCAAATACTTATTATTCCTTGAGCTTCACTTTTCTACATGGCTCATTAAAAACCCATTTAAATATAACTACCAGTTGTGCTGGTAAGAGGAAATACAGAAAAAAATGGACATTTTCACAAATAATGCACTACTGCTCACAGACATAAAAAAAGATCAATTAGCAAAAATAGCAGCATCTAAGAGGCATTCTGTGCTATATGTGCAACCTGAGTGAACCCTCAACAGACTTAGAGATCACCCAATGTTTTAAAAGGAGAAAAAGGGCAAGCGCAGTTTCAATTTTAGACAAAGTGTAACACAAACAACAAACATTTATAATTTCAAGAAAATCTTTACCTGTCCTAATTAATCAACTTCAGTCATGAAGCCAGAACTAGCTTTTCATAACAACTTTCCAAATTAATGTAGCTAGAAGGGAGCCAAACAACCAATATTCCCGTAATAACTTTACTGCGTTATTGCTTTTGGAAAAGTAAGAAGGACATTTTAAGGGTCACATTCTACTATCAAATTAACACTTTGTATTAGATCTTCCGTGGATTATACAGAAGTGTAAGCTCATGTAGAATCATAGAATAACCTGAACTGGAAGGGACCTCTGGAGACCATCTAGTCCAAGCCTCTGTTCAAACCAGGGTCAGTGAGAAGACGTTGCTCAGGGCCACATCTAGTCAGGTTTTGAATAACCCCAAGGATGGAGACTCCACAACCTCTCTAGGCAATCTCTCCCAGTGTTTGACCACTGTTGGTTTTAAGAATTTTTCATTCCCTATATCAAGTTGAAACTTCCCTTGTCACAACTTGTGTCTGTTGTCCCTTGCACTACTCCTGTGCACCTCAGAGAAAAGTGTAGCTCCATATTCTCCATACCCAACAGAAAGTGGCTATATCAAGAATGCGGTGCCTTAGGCAATTGGACGGCCATACAGCAGCACCCCTGAAGGCCTCCCTTTCCCTGTGATGTCAAAATCTGCACATCGGCTGACTAAGTAAACCCCCTTCATCTTCGAAGGTTAACATAACATACCAAGTTAAATCATATTTGCAGGATCAGAACTCATCTACTGATTCAAAGGACACTTTAATTTTACAGATAGTTTAAAAATATTCTGCTTTCGTGATTCTTTAAATCTAAGAAATGATTCTGAAATAAATAGACAAGCTTTTTATTAAAACATTGCTTTTGATTATTCACTTCCTACAGCACTTTGATCTGAGAAATTCTAGAACCAATATTAAATTGCTATCTAATCTTCTCCCAGTAGGAATTAAATGCAGTTTTAGGTACTATCTTACACATTCCCAGACTATTAAATAGATTTAAAATATATTTAAAATTTTAAAATATTTAAAACACATTCATTTAATATTACATATATTTAAAAGACGACTTCTCCATTCTCCCCTCTATTGCTGAGCAACAGACTAAAAGCAAGCATGACTATGGCACCCTGGAAAGTAATTTGTGTATATTCTGTCTGAATTGTTCTCTACTTGACCTCCATGGGTTAAGTCAGGCTGAGGTTTAGACCAAAATCAAGACAGTAAGTGAGCAGTGTTAAAAGTATTATGAGGGCTGTTAGAGGTAGCTGCCACTGAGCTGCCTGTCAGGTTGGCTGGATTTGCTTTTTCATGACCTCAGACCTTGAATATACCAGACATACCGCTTCTGCATAACGTACTGAACGAGACTCAAGCCATCAGCCCATGTGTGCAGCCTGACAGACACAAGTACATACAGAGCACGCACAAACTGATTATCCTGCAAAGTCCTTCTGACCTGCTCACCTAGCCGAACCTACTTCATGGACACAGCAAGTCCAACACCAGAGCTGGATCTTGGACTTCATCACCAACTAACTTCCATGGCCAAAAAAACCATCTTCTTTTGTCATCTCCTGCAGACAGACAACCAGCAGCCTTGCCCTACATGGCCAGAAGGCATTGCTGGCAGAAAGAAAAGTAGAAGCATCTACATTTCATGAAGCTGACAGACATGGTGAGAAAGACATAAATGCCAGTAGGTGGGTTTCTTTTCAGTAGGGCACACTCACCTGGGCCAGGAACAGGTAGAAGCTCCAGTTCGCTACGTTAACTCGTGCTCCTGAATGCTGCATTTCTGCTGTTAACTTTAACCACACTAAGGAAGGCTCCACGAGCAGTATGAATTAGCTACTGATCCCAGCCTTCTCAATGGAGTTAACAACTGAATGCATTAATCAGCAGTGGTACCCACAGCTGTTAAGCTAAGCCCTGGCGAAAGAGTGGGCAGTGCCATCACTGCACTCTGACCTCTCAGAGGATGGGCGCAGCCATGCAAAATCCAACAAGCAGAAATGCTGCAGATGCATCTCACTGCAAAAGTGGTTTGAGTAAGATGGGGTAAGAGATTCCAGAGCTTGCAACTAAACACAAAAGTACTGCTAAAATGAGAGTGCAAGAATAGAGAAGAACATCCTCATTTCTTTTAAACAATCTTTTTTTTTTCCTTTTGATGCTTCTCAGCAAAAATGAAGATATTACACTTAGAGAGGAGTTTGCTTTCCTCAGTTGCTACAGTCCCTCCACACAGCAGGTACCAAAACGCTTAATTCCGTGCTCATTTGGGCTGTGAAAACAGCTGGGGAAAGTAAGTCTGTCCTACATTAGAAAGTTTTTCAATCATAGGGTTTTTATCATGAGATTTTTGTAATGGGTTGTTTCTTCACCGACTCTTTCTTTGAAAGCATGTAGAGTATAATGCTACCCTGTTATTTCCTTAAATCCTCAATTTATACGGAAAAGATTTCTTCCAAAATCCCTTTGTAAAAACAACCCTCTTGTTCAAGGCTAAGGACATACTCTGCAAAATTACCACAATATATGATTTACCATGGTATCTCCTTACCTCATTTTTAAAAGAAATAGGAAAAAAATATATCTATCCTGGCTTTAAAGAGGTGCGTAAAGAAAGCACGGTATCAGAAGAGAGTGTGCTATGCTTGGAAAGTAGCAGGGACACATCCGAGTGCATGAATAAGCCAATTTCATCTCCTCCATTTTTGATCCCTCAGCACAAATGAATATATGCGAACCACACTGAGGACAATCTTGTTAATATTACTTTGAGAGCAATTTTAAATTTTTAGAGTGCACTATAAAAGTCTGCCTCCTTTTCTAAGAGGACAAGGCTCAAAAAGATACCCTGATTGTTCTCCATGCAGCTGAGCTTGTGGGTATGGGATGACTCTGCAGGTCAGCAGATTTCCAAGTCAACAGCATGGACCATACAGGAGTTTGGTATTTTATTTCTGCCACAGAGGTCAGCAGTTAAGCAGTGACGCTATGCAGTAAGTAATCCAGACACTGGGGTTATTAGAGGGGCTGGTGTCACACAGCAAGATATATTGCTGAAATAAAGATGTATTAAATCTCAACAGTTGTCTCATCTGTCATTGGGAGCTGCAGCCCTTGAGTACCAAGAAAAAATGGTTTCGGAAACAAAACAAAAAAAAAAAAAAAAAGTCTTTCCATTCCTCTGTTACAGGATCAAAACAGCAGCATTTAAAATCTAAGATTTTAATTTCAGCTGAGGTACAAAAAGGTATCTACTTAGTTAAAGCATAGGCCAATCTTTGCAAGCTTATTAAACTTCAAGAAAATAGATTTTGTAAAATACCGCTCTTCATTTTATATAGTGTGTGCTGTTCAGTGTAATTTGCATGCAAAAGCCAGGAGAATGTGATTAAAAATACCCATCTAGAGACACAGATGAAAAACTTCAAACATTTTCTGATTCCCTTCTGTTCCACTCATTATTTCAATACCTCACTACAACAAAGGAATAGATAACACTTGTCCTTGACATTAGCCTAAATTATCTTCAGTGTGCAATACAATACCTATTAAATTAGGCTTATTTTAAATCAACGTCAAGGTCTGTTCAAAAGGTAAAACTCTGTGTACCTTTTGCCTTTCTTATAACACTTTCTTCTTTCCCCCCAAGAAACTTTTCAGAGGTCTTAAAAACAACGAGATAGGGATGGTTTTTTTAACTAACTTCATTATCTAGTATTAAAAATCATCAAAGAGAGAGACATTTACCTCTGGTATTTTAAAACAATAACAACAATATTCTTCATTCTGTGCATAATGACAAAAATAATCAGCACATTAGGCAGTAATTCATGCCTCCCCTTCTTTAAATAAGGCTCTAAAAAAATCTTAAATGCAAACAACTGATCGTTCCCTCGTGACTAACATTTTATATTATTTTTAAATGTAACAATAGTGAAAACAATGCATCTTAACTTAAGAGTCCATCAGGACTATCCTTACAAAATGAACAATAAAAGGAAGCGGTCTAACAGCGCCAGGCTGATGGCAAGCAACATGCACCGAGAGATCCATGGAGGCTGTCCCCTCCTGTGGAAACCCCCAGGCACAGGGGACTTGATTCACCAGAATTATTACATGAACCTATGCCAGATAAGGAGCTCTGGTCTTAAGCAAAAGACACCCATTAGATAACATTTGATAGTCTAGAAAGGGAGAGGATCCCAAAACTGCCATACTACAGTTCTTCCTAAACACCTTTAGGCCTTCTACAGCCAAAAGGATTATAGTGATCTCTGTATGAAGAGAATATAGCCAGGTGCATCCACATCCAGATGGATATCAATCTATCATATAACGTAATCTGCTAGGAGGAGACAGGGCTTGTGTTTATTTCCCACAAAACACAAAAGTTAAACGACGTAGTAAGTGAGCCCCGGGGACTTTCACTAAAACCTAGGCTCCCAATGCCAAAACCATTTTCAAAATGATCTGGAGCCACATTTTCAAGGGTAATTTGGCAGATAAGGTTGCAGAAATGCATCTCACATTTTCTCCCCATAAAATCATTAGAAATCAGATGCCAAGATATTTTTGAAACTCTGCTTTTAAAAGCTGCCTGGTGATTTTTGAATTCTGACCTATAAATGCTTATGAAAGCAAACACAAACAGAAAAAAAAAGCAGCAGGAAGAAGTGAAGAGTAAGGAGGGAGGACCTCAGAAGGAAAATAGCTGGTTAATACCATCCATCTTCAAAACACATTCACTGGAAGTCAAGTGCTTTTGTTTCAGGACTGAATAGCAAAGGAGATCTCTGATATTACTCTAACGATAGTTTGCATCAGTCCGTGATTCTTGACTACTTAGTGCAGAAGCCTCCACCGCCTTACAGCGCTCTCTTTACGTAGGGATGCAGCACTCGAGCATTATAACCAAAGAGACAGGAACATAAATAGGGACTTTTGATGGAATTATACTCCTAAATCATTTAGTGTGAAAGCTTCAAAGACTCCAGCCTTATTTTCAGAACACATTTTGAAAATTAATTCCCTAAATCACTGTGGAAACTGGGACCAATGCACCTACATCACCTAGGTGAATCCAAAAAACATTTTTAAAAAAGAAACATTCAAAAGAAAAATTACATTTGTACGCACAATCATTTCAAGCTACCGAACTTGGGAACACACTATCATTCTTACATTTTACCTTGAGTGACCCCATATCCATGAATGCATTTTCCAACACACAATATAAATGTCACCCAGCCTGGAGAAGGAGATACAAGCATTGCCAAAACCCATCAGCTTCAACCTGTGGACAAGGACTGCACTGAAAACTTCAAAACAGATCCCCTCCATCCTGTAGATGCCCTAATTCCTCCCCATCTCCTCTGGGCTGATCTAGCCTCTTTGCTTCTCCTCTTTTCTCTCCTAGAAAAATTAAGGTTATAAGTAGCTGGCACTCCATACCAGGGCAGCAGGCCTGTCTCTGTTTGAAGTGTCTATATTATATTTCATAGTGAATTCAAATATTGTTGTAAGGTTATTAAAATCATTCATGATTTTATCTGTGCCAAATGGATCATTACACTGTCAACACTCATCTTTATTATGCAAAAATATGCAGAACTTAACATCTTTTGTTGAGCTGGCAAAACAGTATATTCAGTAGTAACTCTATTTTTCATTACATTTTGCACAAGGTTGAAGCGTGTGTGGAATCTGATTACTGAAGGCTCCATTCAGAAACAGTACCCAAAACAAGCTGTTTGACTTGTGCAGCAAAGGATTATTTATTTTAAACTTACAAACAAATAAATTCTTTCTTCAGCTCACTGAACTAATGGTGTTCCGATTCATTTATACTCCCCTTCAATTTTTACTATTATGTATTCAAAAAAGCCCAAATCTTTCAGAACCCAACATTCCCTTTCAAACAGCCTTAAAAATACAAAGAATGGAAGTCTCTGAGGGCCCAGCACAAAGAAAAGTTGCTTTTCTTTTTCAATAGCTGGGAGGGGCATGGCTCTCTAAGTCCTTGAAAATCAGCACGTGTTTGGGAGGACTTCGTTGCTGAATTTCATTTCTTGGTAAATTATACAGAAAAATACAATCAAAGCAAATCAAAGGAGCACTCGCTCTGCTTCTACACTTATGGCATAGTTAGATATTTCATTAGGTTAACGTCCATTTGGGTAAGATTTAGTGATTCTCTGCTGATTTGTGACTATTAAAAAAATTACTATTTTGCTTTAAAATACTTCCAGCTTAAAAATATTTTAAGCAAAACATAACCACAGCCACAGCTGAAGGCAGCTTGAGGAAGCCTGCTTTGCTTTGCCTGGCAAAGGACAAGCATGGCCAGCTCTGGAGGGAAGGGGGAAACAGGTGGGTGCCAAGGGTGGGAAGGCGAGAGGGCATAATATTAATACCATGGAAAGTATTAGGGTAACTGGGGGAGTTACGGTTGTTTGGGTTTTTTAAAGGGGGGAGTGGGGGGGTTGTTTGGTTTTTTTCCTTTTCTCTCTTTTTAAGTGTTCTTCTATGCACACTTCACAATCCTGCTTGATGGAAACTCTCCATAGGCTCCAAGGCTACCTCCAGTCTCTCCTCTTACTTTCCGCTCCTCTCCAAATGTCTTCTAGCAGAAACAGAAGTGAATTTGTCTGGTTACCTCTAGTGTAAGAATCATTTCTTGGGAACGTGCAGCGATCTTAAAATAGCTTTTCTGACTCACTGTCTCATTAAGTCTTCATTTAATTCTTCTTTCTTTGTATTTCTCCCACCAGACTTAATCTTTGCAATTGTATGAACTTTTGGAAAACCTTTTTGGGGTGCAGTTTGTAGTTTGGCGCCACACAAAGCAGATGCATTGCATAAGGCTAACACAGGTAGCTGGGTAAATTATGCTGTCAAAAGTGATTAACATTTAAAAGGACTACACAGAGGAAGCAGATAATGCCTCCAAGATCTGTTTTTAATTAAAACATTCTAGTAATTCATATTAAAAGGCAAAGACTGAAAATGAGAGACAGCGTAGCTTCTAAAGAGACTAGTTTTTATATTTTTCATTAGGGGTCTCCTTTTCTGACGTGCAAGACCACTTTTAAACTACCTGCCTCACTGGAGACAATTCACTTATGAAAACAACTCTGCCCACATAAATAAAAAAAAAATAGACATTTAATCAGAAACATTTATGCATTCATTACTTTTTCAAACGTCCTTGCTTTAAGATAATCTTGCCCCTCACTGAAAGCAAACCTTATTTCACAGTCTCTGTGCCTAATCGTTGTATCCCAAATGATTTCTCTACTTTCCAAAATAATTACCAAACATTGTATCATCTACACTAAAACAGTAAAAGGGCATCAACATTGAACCCTGTAAGTAACTAAAATGAATAGCGCATACCAGGAAAGTCTAACGCGTGTAGCCTTTGCACATAAATCAAACCGCCTTATGCATTCTGACAGCTCCATCTAGCCACAGCTACACAAAAGTAACTTTATCCCAGCCAGAATGAATTAATTTACATTCGGCACATACCAGCTATTACAAAAACTCTCGTGGTCAAAAGCGTCATTTCCAGAACGACTTTACTATTGTTTAACAATTAGATTAACACTTTCACAATCGTATCTGTGCTTCAGGTTCCCTGGGTTTCAGAGAAACACAGGATCAGAAAAGTCATGTCTTTAAAGGCCCCAAAATTAGAGCATCTGGATAATGTCGGGAACAGATGCTGGGATCAGAACTTGGCAGGAATTCCTGAGATGGGAACCTCAAACATCCTGGGGAGAACACAGAGCAAAATGGGATATAACATAAAAATGCAGAGCATGCAGTGACAGAGTGGAAGAGAGGCAACGCGCAGGACGTGCACACGTCTGATGGAGCAGATAAGCAAGAATAATAGCAAAATAGCAGGCTGCCAGAAGCTGGGGGAAGGGAGGGGAAGCCCCCTCATCGTGAAACTCCAGCACCACCAGTTCACAAATCTGCAGCATATGGACCAACCTATTCCTCACCTACGGCAGCACAGCCGGGTGGTGGGGCACGGGCAGCACTACTGCTGATCTGCTGCTGGCTGACTCCCCCAGCTGCGCTCCACTACTGCACAGTCAGTGAGGAGGGTAGATAGCAAAAGATAGGTAATTTTTCTCCATTTTTTCTTCTTCCATCCATCATTGACAGCTCTAATAATCTGAAATTCACCTTTTTGTACATACTGGGGCACTGCATGCACCAGTAAAATACCATACATCTTTCTCTGGAAAACAGTGGTGCTAACTAGCTCCAGATACACAGCTTTAAGTGTTTATATATAACAAAATATTAAAATAATTTGAGGAAATGAACTGTCATTTCATCACACATTCTTCTTACTGTCTACAATGCAAACACTGTTGACTTGGCTGGTGTAAAGATCAGGCTCATTAAAAGCGACCCAAGTTTCAGACATACAGAATGGCTGTAACATCTCCTGTTAAAACAGAAATCCCCGCAGGGCACTGAAATACACTTTGCTTAGACCTAACTTTGGGCACACACATTTGAAAGCACTGGCCTGCTACTGTACAATGTTAACAGAGGATTAGGCAATTTCATAATATGAAATTCCTTATAAGAAGTGGCAAAGGGCTGAAAAGGAAGTTTTTCAGTGTTTTGATTTGTAACTAATGCAATTTACAGATCACTGATAAAGCATTTTCTCCTTAAGCTGATCTAAATCAAAATTTCAAATGCTGCTAGTTTACTTAGAATATTTGAGGTTCAAATCCTATGCTAAGTCCTTAAAACTCCAAATGATAAATCCCCAAGTTTTAGATACGTAATAGTTCCATTTTATACATAATTCCAGAATAACTAATGCAGAAGAAAAGAAGATTAGTCCTCAAAGTTGGACTTGTGCAACTGCCTAAAAATGCAAACAAGAAATGTAAATCTGTCCCACTGCTGTGCTTGTACCAGGACACACACGGGCACTTCCCCCAGCTAATGGTACCATGTGGCCACAGGTGACGAAGCTCAGTCCAAACTGGAATTTTACTAAATTCCCTCAGAAGTCATGCAGGAAAAACTGCAGTTCCCGCTACATGCCAGAGCAAATGCTCCTTCAGCCTGGCAGAGGCAACAAGCAGCGAGCGAAGAGAAACCAACAGGCAGAGAGAAGAGGGGCTGCACATCCCTCCAGCCCAGTCCACCCACGCTCGCTGCCAACCACACAGCTGTCTTTCAAAAATAACCTCAGTAACAAAAATTAAAATTCCACGTGCAGAGAAGGGAAAAAAGCTTAAAAATGCCCAACTTTTCCACAAACAAATATCTAATATTAAGGACATGAAAGTAGAAATGCTACTAGAACTTGAGAAGAAATCATAACCGACCAGAGCACTATTTCACTGCGCTCCAGAAACGGACTCACCACTTCTTATTCCCACTAACCACCCTACTTTGGATGTTTTGGTACAGATATTTCTGAGGTGGGGAAGGTGGGGGAGGGTGGCACTGGGTGTTTTTGAGGATGGTTTTGGCCCCCGGAATAGATAAATAACTTTGTCAGAAAGGCAAACACCGCCTGGACTGTCTCAGCCAACCCTTCACATTCACAATAACTGATAGGCGGAAAAGAGAAACAAAAAACAAACTAGAGGGGAAAGAGAAGTTACATTGTAGCAGAACATGATTAAAAAAGGTTTATCACGCACGTCATTTCTAATTTGGCACTGATAGCTTAGCATTGCTCAATGCAGATATTTTATGATCTCAGCTGCCTGTTCAAAGACTGCATCCTCAACACTCCACCCAGAGATAAGTGGAAAATAAGCACAGGTGTGCATTTACATAAGGGAAGAAGACTGTAAGCATTCATATTAAACACAGATATAGCATGGCTCCATGCACCAGTCAACGGACAGGCAATGAACTTTTTTCTCTGGAAACTTGTATACTGACGGCATTAAAAGGTAACGAGGGTCTCCAGGGTGGGAGCAGGAGGCGGCAGCACAGGCAGTGATGCCAAGGCACGGGGAAGACTCACGGCCACAGGGTGCAGGAGTGGAGGGCTGCAGGACCGGCTCAGGAGGACCGTGCAGCAGCTGCAGTGCTGGGATTACGGCGTTCAGACTCACATTCACACGTGCTACCAGCACAGAGAAGATAACAGTGATATATCTCGGAGTCAGCACATACAAAGCAGGCCTCCCCCTTCATGGTGGGATTTACCAGTCATTAATTTATAGCTGAAATTCGGGGAATGATTTGTTCTGAGGAGCAGGCATGACAGTTGTTTCTTCCGAGGCTGCTTAATCCTGCCCATGAAAAAGCTACTGTGGCTAGTCTCCCCTCACTCCCCCGCCACTACCAGAAAGCTGCAATCTTTATATACATTTCTGTTCACTCTTCATCCATTGCCTTGCATGAAGGAAGTTTATTTTATGAGCTTATTTTGTGTCTGTTATCAGCTATATTCCTTCAGTACTAATTTAGCAAATTGTATACTGAAGATGCCCAGGCAGATCCATCAAGGTTTTGGTATGTCAAGTATACTCCGAGAAAACAATTGAGCACCATCACTTTGATTTTGCAATGCTCCCTCCCACGAGTAAACTTCAGCTCCACTTAGGGCTATTTATGTGCTGGTCCCACACGACTCCCATCCCTAAAACTCAAGGCTCAGTAAAGGGCCTTCCTTGAGTATGCAAATGCCTACAGTCAGGGAGCAGCAGGTGAAGCTACTCATAACTTGGAGAAGAAACTGTGGCCCTGGTGCGAATCACTGCAGAGCTGAAGCACCAGGTGCTCAAGAGGACAAGTGTTTCTAAGAACTCAATTTGGTGTTTTGCATTGCTCTTCTGAGCAAGAATACTGTGCACATCCTGGGACAACATACCTCAGTGCAACATGGGCTCGATGCTTCCCAAAACAGGTCCCGGGATCACGGTACATGCCCAGGCCAGCAGGACACATACGGTTTGTACGTGGAGGAGGTTGCCCTCCCTCAGCTGATTGCACAGAAGTGGAAAACCACAGGAAACGGTGGGTGAGGAAATGCAAAGCGTGCTCACCTTTCGAAAGCACAGAACAGCTTGGATCAGTCACCAAGCCCCTCCAAAACAAAGCAAAAATACTTTTGAGGCCTGTGAGTAAAAGCAATAAACAGTTCAATATAGGCTGCTCTAAATATTGCATTGGAAGTACATTGGAATCTAATTTACGCTTCGCTGATCCTTATAAATTCCACTTAAAAATCAAAGTACTTTTCCATTCACCTTCCAGCAAACATTTCCTAGGAGAAAGCCCTGAATTTGAGCTTTCATGTTCAGATACAATTCCAACACTATTTTAGAACACTTTCTAAATTATGTGAAATAAAACTATATTGAGAGAGACAAAATGATTAAGGATATTTAACAGCATGCTTGCCTTTTCACTGCGTTCACTTTGATCCTACAAATCC
Organism: Aptenodytes patagonicus; assembly: GCF_965638725.1. Classification (NCBI taxonomy): domain Eukaryota; kingdom Metazoa; phylum Chordata; class Aves; order Sphenisciformes; family Spheniscidae; genus Aptenodytes; species Aptenodytes patagonicus. The sequence goes on from NC_134950.1 coordinate 156,753,200, forward strand.
AGTAATACAGAAGAATCCAAAAAACACCCAAAAAACAGTGCCTACAGAACTATTAGAATCCATTAAAAAAATTAATTTAACCAGACTTGCCCAGACTGATTTTATAAAAACTTGAAATAAATACAGCAGAAGTAAAACGCTTCAGTATAAGATTCCCATATATTTTACAATCCAAAAAGCTAAGATGACAAAAAAAAAAGGAAAAAATAAATTACTCAACTAAAGCACTCAAGCTGTAATTAATTATCATCAGAAACACACATTCAACCCAAATTTTTTACTTCACAGCATTAAACTAAGAAAGATTTTGGTTTTTAATTGGTTCATAAAAAGACCAGTATATCTTACGTGCAAGTACGTCAGGTAGAAACAGCTCAAGCGGAGCTGATAGAGATGACAGTTTTCTAAATTCCTCTTGCAAGGTTCACCTGCAGAGCACAGTCAGACAAGGAAACAGCTACGAGTTTCAGTGTTGGCAAAAGGCACTTCATGGTGGAACCTGAAGGGATGCTTCTGCTTCCTCCTTCCTCTAATCCCTAAATGACTGACTTTGGAAAACTTGGATCATCTCTCTTTTTCTGCCCCCTTTGGTAATAAAATAATCTAAAACCCATGATCGAATTTGAGATGAAAGACTTCAGATCAACGTATCATCCATCTGCTCTGCTCCCCAAAACATGGGAATTGGTTGGTTAAAAATCCAGAACTGCAACTCCCTCCACCATAACCACTGAAGCTCAGCATGGGGCAACTCTCCTGGAGAAGGACTATGCAATACGGAGCCAGTGGGCAGCACAGAGCCTACCCAGGTAACTCTTTGGTCTGAGACAGTACACATAGTAGTTGGCCACAGCTGTTGGCTTGGGCTTCTTAGCCAGACAGAAGCCTCGTGACTGTCCAGGGGAACAGCAGGAGACTCACATGTTTCCACTGTGCAGCCATTTATTTGCCAATTCCAGTAGCACATGATTCCTTCAAAACCAAAGAAAGGAGAGATGGCCAATACCAGTACAAGCAGGGGCACCGCAGGAGGAGAAAGAAAGGAGGGCTACCAATAGGACATATGACCACAGGCTACTGTTGGTAAATGGAGGTCCTTTGGAAGCTCCTGCTCATACCTCTTTGTCCAGGTCCAGTTCATCAAATAAGAAAATAGAGACTACACATAACAATTTACTTTCTGTGTTAAGTCATTTACCTGCAATAGGCACTGACTACTGGTGGTTACAAACTACAAGGTTTCATATGCTTTAAAGACACAAGTTGTGACTATATTCAGGCTACACTGCTTCACAGAGACACATCAATCACTCCTGCCAGAACCCAGTTATCAATGCCAGCTAAACCTAAAGTAGTAGCATTTCACATATATTCTGTAAGATGTTTTTCTGATACCCCAAAGTCTGGGATTTTGCAAGACTGTTAGCAGAACAGCTAGCCAGCAAGGAGCACCAAGTACTAAATTGCTTGGCACCTATTCAGCAGCCAGACATACTTCCTGCAACCTGTGCACCAAACAGTCTATTATACACTCAGCTCATTCCGTTTAGATCCTGTCATGCAGCAGACTTAACTTTGCAAATTGACCTTAAGATTAAACCACAAAAAAATTGACTGAACTTCATCTTTCAGTAATACTTTTTCCTGGAGAAGCGTTGCTTAACTTCAGACATCAATCTTAGATTCTTGTTTTGAGAAGCCAGTCTCTGCATACAGGCAAGGGAATTCAGCGTGCCCGACACTGAATGGCTCTCTGGAGGGTGTAGCTGCCTTTCACTAGCTGTACAGACATGAGAATAGCTGCTTAACTTTAGCACAAATCAAATGCCTAAAATTAGGCAACATAAATACCCATCTGTGTTACTCAACTGCAGAGGTATTTGAGAAATGGAGAGGAGCAGATAAAAAAAAACACTCTAAAATTCCACTAAAGAGCTGCACTTCCAATTATTAAACTATCAGACGTTAACAAATATGAGAACTGCCATCAAATATTATTTATAACATATAAAAACATTAAATCTACAGAACATATGTTCAAAGAGGAACAACTACAGTAACATTACAAGCTGTGCGCCATCTTAACCACGTGGCCTAAATCAAGGAACAATTGACTAAAAGCCTACAAAAACATAATTTATGAGATTGACGTGGCTGTTAATACAGTGTTCACCAGTTTCTTTCCAGACGAAGGCTAATGTTTTAAAGCTAATCTGAAAGCAAGAAACAAAGGTTGTAAGTGCTCATAACACCATGCATTCTTCGACCCCATTTTTATTTTGAAGCAGTAGTTCAAACTGCATCAAAATGACATGATAGGTCATTTTCACATCTTTGGTTCAGCAATCTAACGAGAGTTGACTGTGCTCAAGTAAAAAATGAATAGGCTACAGACAAAAATTTGGATGGTTGGCCGTCTTTACTCTTGCATACGCGAAAAGATCTTAGATTATCTTGACAACTGTCCAGCTGCATTAGTCACACAGGCAATCAGTCAAGTGTTTATTAGTGTCACACAGAAGACTATGTGGAAAGCTACAGCATCATTTTAATTAAAACACTGAAAGCAAGTTAGGAAAAATTCCTGTTAAAAGTACTCATAATCACCAAAACCATGCACATGACACGTAACCGTAATCACTGACCGCCTGCAGGTCCTAGTGTGACCCGCAGAGGTACTAACCCTCAGGAATGATATGCAGTCTAGACAAAAGCTGAAAATAATAAGGGGCTGCCTGCCCCAGTTTCCCTGAAATTGTCCCCAAGCAGAGAATAAATTGATTATTTGATTTTTAGCCATTGAGCCCCATGCTACTCTTGGCTGAAACTGCCGCTCCTGGGCATTTACAAGGAACACAGCCCAGTTTTCGTTTGCAGGTCATTTTAGACACAACCTAGTAACGCAATGAAGTATAACTACCTTCCTCAGTGAACAACCCCACTCAGTATCCCCGTCACGCTCTGACAATCAACCAGGAAAGAATTTCGTATCTTAACTAGGGCAGAGCTGCCACCACAGGCCTTTGGGAGACACAAGGGACCGCAAAAATGGGTTGCTGTTTAGATTTAGGATTCCAGATCTGTCCGCCCATTATTAATGATCCATCTACTCTGTTCTTGTGAGATATGAACCTTTTCAAGCACTTGGAAATCCCAAGCACAGGCTATTTTCCATTGAAGACTTCTATTCAAAAGTGTTAGACTAATTAGGTGACTGAGGTGGAGAAGAGATTCAGGCAGCTGAGAGTGACAAGAAGCAAAGCAATATATATGGGCAGCAATTCCTTTCCCCATGCCTTTGCCACCAGGCAAGAAATTAGGAACATATTCTGACATTCTGCAACTGGACAACAAGAAAACGAAAGAAAAATCAGAGTAAACAAACACAGACTGCATTCCCCACGTGCTAAGCCCAGCGAGCACTGAGAAGGACATGTCTGCCTTACTGCTACAGTCCTGTGCCCACGATGGCGATGCAGCCACATCCCTTCAAACACAACTGTTCGAGTCTCTGCACGCCTCTGCACATATGCCAGATACTCTTGGAGTCTCAGGATGAATTATTCTTCATCCCCAAGTCAGGCTCCTCAGAGTTTGCAGCACGCTAAACAGGCTTAGGATGCCTACGCAGTTACCACTTCTTACACACCATGTTGGGCTTCAATCAGCCAGTTTTTCTACACCAGATGTCCCAAAAAGTGTATTTCCCTGTTAAAGGCTGTACTTCACTGCAGACTTTTCATTAGAGTTTAAATCTCCTACAACATGGATGGAGAAAGGTTCAGACCTCTCAAAGTACAGGAAACAAGAAAGCATCTCAAATGATGGCTTCACAAGATCAAGTGGATGTCTGTGTTCACAGAAAGAAATGGTTGTGTTTGTTTTGGTTTGGTTTATATAACCCAGAGGGAATTACCAGTGCCCATCTAGCCAACAACTTGCAATGTACCACTGCAAATAAATACACTGCTTTTATTTTCCCTAAAATCAACTTAACTAGCTCTCATTCTTTTCATATCATTTTAGACAGTTAATGTATTCTCTTCCCACTGGACAGAGAATGAACACATTATCTGTCCATCTTAACAGGGCCCCTGACAGCCAAATAAAACACGGTTATTACTGTCAGAACTCAAATGAAATATTCTGAACGTGGCAAGAAGTTATTAGCCTGATGTTCAGAAGACAAGCTAGAAATGGAAAAGGGAAGGAAAAATATTTCCCCTACTTTTCTACGCTTTTGTGGGAAAATGAGGTTATCCTCTTTCGCTTGTTGAATTAGGTTTGGGTTGTTGGGGGGGGGGGGAGGTTGAGATATCTTAACTATTCCATTAAGGAAATGCAGGATATGATTTTTTAATCAAAATACTGATAAGTGAGTGAGCAATTATTTTTTCCTTAGAAAAAACTTTATAATATTACCTTAAATTTTATATCTCAAATTATACATACTAAATTAACCAGGTAATGTCATTTCAGTGCACAGTAAATTCACAGCAAATAAGATTTGTGATATGGCAGATAAACCTCGAAGCACTAAACAAAAGCAGTCACCTTTCAAATCTCTTTCGTGCTGCAGTTAAAAAAAAAGCCAACAATAACAAAAAACACCACGGCTGACATGTTCATATACTAAGCTTGCCTATAATTAGACAGAACAATCTACTCTGCATAATAATTGGAAAATATAAAACCATAGCGCAACAGTGAAGAAAAGGAAAGGGAAGTATTTTTCCTGCACACTCAAGTGGTGGTAAAAGGTGGAAATTGAAGATCAGTGAGATCTCATCTCTCCCAGAACACTAGGAGAGAAGAATGGCACTGAAAATTGTACTTGTTATGACTTCAGAGGTGGAGAGCATCCAGTGTGGTATGGGGCCAATCTCACCCTAACCAGTTCCCAGGGCCTGGTGCCAGGCAGCCCCTATCACTCGTGTTGCAGTCAGCAGCTGCCAAAATTACAGTTGTCTCCAAAGAGTTTCTCTGAGCATCCTTACTCTTTCTAAAGTCATCCAGAGGGACCAATACTGTTTGATGATGAAATCGCATCCCTAGATAGCATACACATAAAAATGGCATTAAAACAAATTAACTATTTAATAGCATTCAGCAGCAGGCCTTTTTGATATCTGAGCAGATAAGTCCACTGATACTTTCCATGTACATTAAAGATACAATTAGGTCCATGTGGAAAAGCAATTCTCTAATGTTTCTAGAAAACCAGGCGCTAAATATAAAAAACCCAAAACAAAAAAAACAACAACAAACCCAAACAACAACAACAAAAAAACAACCTACACACCACAGTCCCCAAAAAACAGACACCCACCAAATCACACAGCTGTACTGGATCTGTCCATCCCAGTATTCTACCTCTAACAACCTTCAACAGCAGGTGCCAAAAGAACAGGGAAAAAATACTTCATATCTCCATTCTCTACTGACTTGCAGCTCAGGGACATCCTAAGCCACACACATTATCTTTGTGTTCAGACTCTTTAAGCCAAAATTAAATATACATTTATAATACAAATATTTTATACAAATATTTTGAAAATTATCTAAATCCAGACTCTTGGATTTAGTGCTACTAAATACACTTGTTCAGACCTGATCAGATCTCTTCTTTTCAAGCAGTGCATTTCAAAGCAAAACTTCCAAATTACAAACCTAACAAGTTTTTCTCTATTTTTGCTACAACAATTTATATCAAGCTTATCCATACAAACCTCAAAATATGTTCCAAATGAGCCTGGACATCCAGCACGTGTGATAACTTCAGGAATGATATTTCTTCTCTATTTAAGAGCCCTATTTAGTTCTAAAGACTTCACTGTATTTATTCAAAATTAAAGACTATTTATTTATACCAATAAAGTATTTTGAAAACTATATTGCTGCCCTTTCTGGTTTACAGAAACTCTGAAAGAATCCTGGATAATAGCTTCTGACAGTGTGAGAAGTGGTATTGTCAGCCAGATGCAAGAGTCATTTGAAGGAACTTCTTGTAAGTTCACAGTATTCTGACTATTTTAATATAGTCAGTTCTGGTTCTGTAACAGTGCAAGAGAGTTCATATCCAAACCTCATTTTCTCATAATGCAGATGAATTACACAGGTTTCTTTCAGCGGTCTGGCTACCTCCAGAACACAGGTCACTTGCAATGCATTCAGTTTGCTCCTTCTCCAAGGAGAGTCTCTTGACCTTTCTGAAAAGTCTCAGTGCACAATGGAAACAATGACAAAAATAATAAAGAGCTGCTCTGAACTTTGATGGGTTTTTCTGCACTTCAAGGCACATTCGGAGGAAGGGAGGCACCTCCTCCTGTGAGAATGTAAGTTTTGCAGTCACACAATGATAGGATCATCAAGTATTTTCTCCTGATCTGCAAAGTAATAAATAGTTTTTCAGCCCTTAACTGTTTAGAGCAAAAATAAAACAGCAGGAGCACAACACTGTTATGTTCTGTTTTCTAAGTGATTCTGGTTTTCATTATGTTAAATCATATTATGTTGTATTTATACTCCTTTCTGAAAAAAAAGAACTAAATAAGATTTTAAAACCTTTTAAATACATCAAAGTACTTTGCAAATAAAGTTTACATGTTCACTTTCTATGACACGATTAGGAGTCTTTCTATAAAACCCAGAAGTTCTGGTATTGTAATTGCATCATGCCTTTCAAACCAGGTACTTCATCATACATATTACAATTGTTATTTTTATAGGTCTACATTGCCACAAAAAGGAGGGGGGAGGAATAGGAATTGAATAAGAATCCCAAACCCCAGATTTATGGCTTTATGGTGATTGTAAATGAAATATGTACAAGAAATGTGTTCTAAAAGTTACCAAAGGCATGGGGGGGGGGGGGGGGGGGGGGGGGAGGAGGGAGAAATTGTTTATTTTCCCCACCACAACAGCATAGTGTTGTAAAACTGAAATTCTCACTCAAGATCTGACAACAGACAGCTGTAACATTAACACCTGACAACTGTATTAGTTCCGATATATACACATTTTTAGGTCTATTGGAAAAGTAGAACTTGAATTAGCTTTTCTGAACAGCTCTTTCACAGTGAGGTGAAATATCACTATTTGTCCCATTAAGTTTTGATTTTTTTCTTTTCATAAAAATTAACCCTTTCCACAGAACCCTATTTGTGACAATATATTAAGTTTTTATTACAGTACCTACAATTTTTTTTACAATTTCCAATACTCAGTAACTAGATTTACAAAAAGACAATTATAAAGTATATGTACAGTAGTAATTCCCATGGTCCTTGCCAGAGGCCATTACTTCTCTGAAGGCCATCTTGGGTGAGAATCTACAGAGTTTGTAACATCCCATTTTATGAAACATAGGCATACTATCTAAACAGCATCTTACAACCTATTCAAAACTGAGTTCTCTGAGTTACTTAAGCAATCCAACCATTGATATAATTAATTTTGATGTAAATGTCTCTCAGGGACTTTAATAACCCAAGTCAGGAAAATCTAAATTAAATTAAAGAAACGTAAACTGGATCTCAGAAGCTCATAGAGTAATGATGTTAACAATATTTCCCCAATACTACCTAGAAATTACACATTTATAATAATTTAAAAAATGCAGTTAGTTCCTTAAGAAACATAGATGCTACTCAAGGATTCCTAGAAATATTTTTGAAAGATTCAGTTAAGCAGATTCAACAGTAAGACACGATGGTTTTGCTTCTACTTTATGCACCTACCTCTCCTACTGTTCAGAAATCAGAACATGACACAGTGTTGGGTCCTAGAGTTCTAGGGGGGGGAAATGAGGACATTTATTTCCAGACATCCTCATATCCCCAGGTGAAGTCACACGCTTCTTGCGCGGGACTGGCATGCACACAGCTACGCCAGCCTCTGCCACTGCAGGCTTCTTGGAAGAAGAGAGGGGGGCAGATTAAGAACCTGGAGAAGCAACATCCAGCCCCAAAAAAGTGGCAATTACAAACAGGGCCACTGCATGAAAGCATACACTGAAGGAAAACTGATTCAAAGCTAGAACTGAGTGCAAAGACAGAAAGATCTATTTTCACAACCAGTTACAATTCATGTTTTTTCCCCAAACTTTACACATGAAAAGCAAAAAAGCAAGACAAGTAAGGCATTACCAGTCCAGACTATAATCAGGGTGACCTCACATATACCAATGTACAATTAATAAACTGACTTCTTTCAAATCTATCTTGTATTTACAAAGAATGCTCATTCCACCTAGAAGGAGTCTCCACGTGACCAAGAACAGGGTCTATAAAACTACACCGTGTTTCAGAAGACAGGCCAGACACAGGAACATTAAAAATTTGATAATTCTATCTTAGCAGAGCAGCATGATAGATGGCACTTTTATGCTGTAACCTAATAAAATACACTCTTTTGTCCCTCCCACCAAAAGAATATTATCCTTAAAGGTAGATCTAATTAAAAATATCAGGGGATGAGAGCGGTCATTGGTTTGTATCAAAGAGAAGCCTCTGTGCAGACGGTGATCCCCACACAACACCAAGCTGCCCCTACAGCTGAGGAAGGTCCCCAGACCCGGGTGCTCCCTAGCTTCCTGCTCATGCCCTCAGGACAGGGAGGTGATTAATGCACTCAGCTTAATGGTAAAGTAAATGAATCAGCACCAGTAAGTTCCTCACCCGAAACATGAGAGAGAGTTTGGTTTCAAAAAGGTCTTCAGCCTTCAGAAAGCTCTGCAAGGAATGATGCTATTAACATTTATCAAAAGCCTTTGGCCTTTGACCAGCAGGAAGACTGCCCTGCATTTCCTTACAGGCTAGCTCTATTTGCAAGACCAATTTGAAGATACTAGCTAGAGGGGTTTTTGAATGCCAACCTGCATCTCTGTGCAGCGCACAGCATGCCAGGCTACACAGCTCCCACAGGTGCATAGAGGCTGCAGGAGCAGCGAGAGCATGTGGTCACCAAGCACCGTACCCTACAAGAGACTTCTGACTATTTCAGAGCAAGAACAGCAGCATAAAGACAATGAGAAACACGATTCGCAAGGAAGGAACTGATTGTACACTCCTTGCAACAGCAACTCCTTTCTGCAGCTCCCAGGACACGGGGGTTCAAAAGGCAGGTGGCGGAGGAGCTCCCCCAGGCTGGGGTCTCCTTCACCGGTCACCTGGAGGACACAAACGTGTACGAGTCCCCTGTGAGGAAGCAAAGGTTGCCTGAGCTGAAAGTTTGGTTTTCCTGAGTAACACGCCTCTTACATAGTCCTTCCTTTCAGAAATGCTAAGGCAAATGTTCCGTAAAAAAAAAATACAATGACAAGTGTCTTCAGCCAGAGCACTAAATACTATGTACTTATCCTTTCAGAAAATACTTAACTTGTGTAGGGGTTAAATAGATACGAAACTAGACTACGAAAGTCTACATATTAAGCAGTTTTGAAAACTTGAACTGAAAAGAACCGTTGAATTCTTCAAAAAATGAAGGTTCAGTAGTAAAATAATCCTGTTAGCTTTGCTGGAAGTGTAGAGTAGTCTCCATAAAAGCAACAGTCCCACTGGAAGTCATGCAGCAAATGGAAATCTGTGTCCGTTTAAGGCAAACACCACTACAGGGATGCACAGGAAGGCCTAAATAATTTTCTTACACCTACAGGACAAGATTTTCAATACAGGTGGAGCAACATGAGGGTGGCATCATAACAATAATCTACTTCTGCCCTGCAATTCCCCCAAATCATTCCCTACCCATTAAGGTACCAGCCTGGGAAAAAACATCGTATTCTCTTTCTTTCCTCTCTCTCTCTGTACAGACACAAGAGACATAGATGTGGCAGTGAACTTCAAGGGTTTCAATACTCTTCTTGTCACTACTCATCTTCCAGGTATGGCGAATGAGCACAGGTCTTCAACTATACCAACCCCCAACACTTCGTTGGTATTTTTGCTCCATGTTGAGATCTGAGTGGTCTTAATCCCTACAATCCTCTTCTTTCCAACCCCACAAGTAGCAACATGTACCCTGATGCAGATTTTGTCAATGCCAGTAGAAGCCATGACACCAGGCAGGAGTGACAACCAAAGCAAGAACATCCATTCAGATTTTTTTCAGTTTTCTGTGACACTGAAGAAATACCTGTTGCATACATCCTTATAGCAAAAGTTAAAGTAGTTTCCATCACACGCGTAAGCCAGTATGTGAGTTTGCTTCTGTATTACAGGAAACACTTCGAAATGAGAGAGAAGGGATAGAGAAGGGCAAAATAAAAACAAAAAAATAATAAAAAGGGGTTATAATTTACAACAAAGGCTGCTCAATTTGTAGCAAACAATTGTTCAGATAAGCAAAAAAAATCCTGAAAACAGACCCATTGTGTATTTCATATCCTAGAATCTCTCAATTTTGAGCATGTAATTTCTGCCCCCTTCCCCCCCCCAAAAAAACAGAACAATTTGACATTTCAATCCTAAAGTAATAAAACATACAAACGGCTTCATTTACTTGGAGAAAACTGATGAAACTTCATCTGTAGTCAAGCTCTTCATTGCTCAGTTTTTACACAGGAGCCCACTTAAAGCTCAACAGGAGTTTCTGAATAGCTCTTTGTGTGACATACTTGTTCTAGAAAAATAATTTGCTTTTGTTTTTATTTTACTGTTTCCACTTTACAGATAAAGTTAAGCAGAATCTAAGCAGCTAGCCTGTTCCAGAATAAACATGTTTAAAGGTTAAGAAATAACCATATAAAAGTAAGAAATACCTGTATGTGCAGAGAATTCCCCTGTGCACATTTTTAGAGGAAATTTCAAATGAAATTCAGCTATTCTAAGTTTTTCTACAACTGAAAAACTAATCTACTTTGGCTAAATTACATCAACTTTGATGAAAAGTTTCAGCTAACAGCAAAGAACACAGTTTTTCTCCTGTTGTTTCACCATCTTCCACTGAATTGGGAATTTCAACTCAGTCCAATTTCCTAAGCATTTATTTTCTCAGATAAGTTTTTTTGCCTTTTGAAAGTGTAAGATTACCTAAAAAACAAGGAACTTCTATCAATCCTCTAATTTTTCTAGGCATACTATCCTCTGGCTAGTCAAACCGTCTTTTGCAAATCTGCAAGAAAACAAGCAAAACTGTCTTATCACAGATAAACAGTCAGGAACTTCAAGAAAAACATTGAAAAAGCTTTCAGTATTCCACTGCAAGCGAAGCAAATGGAAATCCCATTGATGCAGAGTAGTCACATAGTCCTTTTGCATGTATCCACCCTTCCTAGATGAAGGATTTCAATTTCCAGATAAACACAGGACAAAATGGCCAGAATAAAAAGCCTGAAAACAAAAATCTGATTTATTTATTGTGATACACAATAAAAGATAGTAATGTTTCTATGAATTATGACTTTTCATAAGTTACTAATACACCCCACCCCACCCCCCTTTTATTGCTCCCTCTCCCTGGAAATACTATATCCAGCCATTTTGTTAAAAAGAGTGTGTTTCATTTCACAATTCACAGGTACTCCTGTATCTGCTGAAATGTTATTTGCAAATTACTACCACCGCCACCCACCACCGCGTTGTTATTATTAGGTCTTTTTTAAATATGGTAAAAAGCAACTGTTCTTTTATCTTAAACTATGGACTGCATTAAAATACAAAACAAGTATCACAGATAGAAATATCTTTCAGTTAAAGAACAGATTTTAATCTCAGTGCTGTGATTTAATAATAGAAAATTGCCAAGCAATCCACGGTGAAAGCACCATATTATACAAAACGCAAAAGAAAAGTGGACAAATGCAAGATAACCATGTAATGCTTGAAAGTCCAAAGGCAAAAAATACTTTTTATTCAAGGAGTGTTGGTCTAAATTTAGATGTAATTTGACACATCGAACTCTGTATCTAAAAGAAGAAAACAGGAAACTGAACCACATCCCATTTGATACACTTGAATGATACTTATTAAGTTGAATGATGTTTGCTTGAGGCCATAAACAGCAATACAATATTCATCAAAGCTCACCAAATTAAACTTTTCCCCCACTTGCTTACCTCTGGCCCAACCGATTTCCCTTAAAAGTAAATCGATTTTGCACTGACAAACAGGAGAATTGATACAAATGCTTCCTGACAAACCAAAGAAACCAGGAAAAGACACTCTACAGTGTGAGAGTATTTAATTCATGTAAATTTAAAGAAACAAGGTTTATAGAGAAAGGTAAAATACTTAATAGGACAATTCAGACATTCTGAGAAAAGTCAGACTTCTGGATGCATCATCCTTCCCTCATCAGTTTTCCACTAATATAAGAACATATTTTATTTTTAATGAGTTGCATTAAAATTAGACCTTAGGAAGTGATGCATTAGCACAGGGAGTATCTATTCTGTTCATCCTCAACAAAACAACTACAACGTTTCTGGCAACTGCAGGATTACCCAGTGCTCCCTCATCTTGGGTTCCTACAGTGACGACATCTGTAGCAGCAAACAGGGTGCACATGCACAAACTGTCGGGACCACAAACAAGTCCCTGTACTGCGAAATACAACGGGGAGAGACAAGTAGGAGAAGCCTAGTTGCCTTCAAACCCACCACCTAACAGCAGAGGCAGATTACAATAGGTGGGCAAGTGGCTTCAACACACCGTGATGGGGGGGATTAATGGTCCAGACACCTTCCAATGTTGGTGCAAAACAGGCATGACCTCCAGAAGTCAGTAACATCTGGAGGCCTTAAACAAGCAATAGCTTCGGTCACCCACACAAAAGGTTTTTCCTCTCAACTCTGCAAGTCTGTTGTTCTACATTTATGGAAAACGTAACTATGGCAATTCCAAAGCGAAATTAAAAATGTCCAAATCTTTGGCAGAAGCCAACAGTCTTAGCACGTACCATCACCTGGTTAATGCTCGACGGCTTCTAATGGACCAAGATCTAAAAGGAATAATGCAGCAATAAAAACTCCACACCAACCAGGTATATGTTGTATTTTGGTTTAGTATAAAAGGGAGAAGTACAGGATTGCTGCTCATTATATAGCACCAACACAGCATAGCTGTAAAAGAAAATGGCTCAACAAAGGAACGAGTACAGTCTCTCAACATACCTAGCAGGTGCCTTTTACAAGAAGGATATGTTTCCTATGGCACCTACCAGAAGAATTGCACTCTTTACTTTAAACTGTTATTCTATACTTTAATAGAGTTACTCATCCACCAAAAAACGCAGATAAACGATTAAAAAAAAGACTCCCAGAACAGCACTATGATTTGACCTTGCTCACTTACTGAAACTAAAAGTGCACATATGAACAACAAAAAAGCACTTCTGAAGTAAATGTCACTAATAGAAAAACACAACAGATGTGGATAACATTTAGAATTGTTCACATATGATCCACAATGTGATTTTATGTATTAGATTTAAGTAGGGTTTTATACCAATTCTGCAGAGAGGCATGATTTGTAATAACATTTTTCAGTTTGCTCATATTTCAAAACGTTCTGCTAAAAATCACAGCTCCTCAGTTTATCTTTATGGTTGGCTGGGACTGACAAATTCAGTAGGGGTTATGTATCATTAATACTACAATAAAACGAAGTGCATTAGTGTGTATAATTATTGAAAATGTTTTTATTAAACCGATGGTTCTTTGGTTTCTCTACAAAGAAAAAAAATATGCCAAGAGCTGTAAAACAAAGATTGAAATCCACAATTGCTAAACAACAAATATACCATAGGGTGCAAGGGAGATGGAAAGCATCCAGAAAACTTCCACATCTGTAGGAAAGTAGCGTGTAATTATCCTCAACCTATGCAAGATGACAACATGTAATTCACATTATGCTTCCCAAGACACAGCTTGTAGCAATGTACTGTTCAAGAGACCTTCAAAAGGTCTTTAGAGCTATAGGTTAAGAAGTTAAAACTGAAGCAAACAAGGAGAGCCAAGCATGATGTGGTCCACAGCCTGTTAACCGCTCAGAACTTTTGCCTACTAGCCGGTGAAGGTTGGTAAACATCGACTTCAGGGGTATTCAAGAAAGGAAGAGTTTAGAATATGCTATGTGTAAAGAATTAAATGTGATACCTCTACTCACTCCTCCATTATAATTCTCCCTATTGGCTACTTATTGGACCCTGATCATTTTCCTGGAATAAAAACTGGAATAAAAAGCCTTTAATTATTCTATTTCTGGTATCACTTTTTATGTAAATTGTGCATGATAATATTTTATTTTAAGCTACCAAAAAGGAGAAAATAGGACTTGGATGACATACTTCCAACATTTTACTAGGTATACTCAATCCTAATACCAGATTTACTTTTTTTTAGTCAAAAATTCAAGGAAAACAAATTATGCAAGTGTCAAACACCGGCACATTCATGAAAAATGCTGTAGTGAATTCATGAAATAATTTTTAAATTTTTCCAACAATAAATTCCATTCTATGCTCTCTGTCAATAATGTACAAAATAAAACAGCCAAAAGAATGTAACATCTTTGAGAACCGGACTTTGAACTTTGTGTGTGTGGCAGAAGACAAGCTTCCTCCTGTGCTTCTGAAAGTTCTCAAGTATTTCGCTTCCTCCCGTAAGGCATCTTTCAGAGTTCATTCTAAGTCCACCTTCTCTAATAATAAATCTAGTACTTGGAAATCTGCAGCCGTACATTTTGGCATGAGCACATGATTTGCTACATGTTTGCACACTGCTATACTATGTCCTTTTCAATATTATAATGATCAAATACTTTTTAAAATGCTTGGACTTGACATACATGTGTATGCTGATCATCTCATAACAACATACTAAGATAGCACCCTATTTTCTCCTTTCACATACCCCATTCCCTCCATAGAAAAATTTCAGACATTGTTTGCTTTAGCAAAACTACAGAAACACTCAAGTACTGGAGAAAAACTGCCTAACACAATGGGCTTTCACCTCCAGCCCTAGACCACCTGGTGGTCTGTGAACCCCTCCTAAACATGCCTGCAAAAAGGACCTATGAAAATCAAGCAGTGTTAACGAGCGTAAATTCACTACCAAGAGGTCTGCATTTTCACTAGGATACTCCAAAGGTCTCTGCAAATCAAGGGAAGTGGAAAAATGTTCCGAAAGACCAAGAAAAAAATGCTTGTATAGAAAGGCACTATTTGTGTTTGCATTACCACCTTTTTTTTTTTTTTTTTTTTTAAACAACGATTTACCTAGTCTTCTACTGATTTTCAATGAACAACAGAACATGGCAAATCCTGGCAGAATCCATTGCAACTCACCCTATTATAAATGAAGATATCTCAAATACAATTATCTTTGCTTCCCAATAATTGTAACTGCTGTCACACTAGTGTAACTCCGCAACTTCACCCCAGTACTAACGGGACACAGATGTGAATTGCTACTGACAGAAAGCTAGGCAGAGACTGAGAAGCCACTAAGACATCTGTTCGATCTACCCACTCTCTCGGACAGACAAACATTAATATAAAAATATTTGATAGTATGTTTGCATCTCCACACAGATGTTAAAATTATATTATTTAGCATTCCAAGGCAACCCAATATTTTGTGACGGAAGATAGTGCCTGTAACAGGCTATTAAGACTAGAAGTCCATGCAAGTGACTCCAGAAATCTGTAACAACTAGGCACAGAAACCTGTACTCTTCAATTCCAGTCATACATTTTATTCAGTAGGGACATCACCTTTCACATTCCTAAAACCACAATTTGAAAAACAAAACTCCAACACCAGCACCCCAAGCCTGTCAGAAATTTGGTCCCCACGTTTCTTATCCTGTGCAAACATTTCAATCTTCAAGTTGCCTGTAATGCTTGCACAATTCAAACTTCATAGGATACCTACAAAGTGCATCAAATAAAAGTACAGAAGTATTTGAGTCATTATCTCCAAGTCAATATATTTTATTCACTGCTACTTTCAAGCAGAGAACCTTTCAAGAAGGTTAATAGAGAGGTATTTGACAATTTCTAAGGCCTCTTAAGATCTGTGAGGAAAAAATAAAGTTTCTTAGGTCATATTAACCAGAAGAAAGCACAACGTGTCTCCAAAACAATTCTTCAGAGTTCCCATCCAGCAGATGTTTGTAAATAGATGAAAAAGTGCCTGACATAATCATCACAATATAAACATCATATAAACAGGGGAAACAAAAAACAAAATTTTTCAGAAGTTGCATTAATATAGTTTAAGAAAGTATTTACTCTCAGGGCTGATATGCATATAAAATGAAATTTAACAGATGTGAAACTTTAAAGAAGAGTACACTGAAAATGAATACAAAATGTTTTTTACTGGAAATGTTATAATTAGCCATGCAAAAATAATTCTTAGCAAGATGCTGTTTCACACTTGGCATTATAGTGAAGCCTACAGTCTGCATAAATGATGTCATAGGCACAAACAAGCCTAAAGAAACTCTAATTTGGGCCTGGACAATACTTCCTAGGTCAGAATCAGCAAGTACCAGTAACAGTTAAGCTGTTTTTCAGAAATAAACTGTTCGGTTGGCCATATGTATGCAAAGATGGTTTTGTATATAAAATACAGTTAATATGCGTTACAGATAACGAAGAGCCAGCAGCATAGCGCCAGCCTGTACACTTCACGCTCCCAGGACACTCTCAGTACGTGAGCCTGAACAGTGTGCTGCAAACAGATTGATTCAGCCTGGTGGTATTTTTTGTGGGCTAGAAGGTATCGCCCAGGTTTCATGAAACAGAGAAGTAAGACACAGGTAAGTCAGGCGTTTGTCTGAACAGAACAGTACCACAGAGACAAAGACTGATTGTGGGACAGGGTTATCCCAAATTCCAGCACTCTGCCTGAAAAATAAAAAACACTGTTTCTAGTAATATGCACTCATATAACTACAACATGAATACCACACAAAAAGCACAGGTACAAGTTTCCCAAACATTGGCATCTCCTGAAGACCATACACTGATTTGGAAACACTCTCTACGTAATTTTTCAACGAGATCACCAATGAATGGCAGCTGAAGCAACTGCCTTCCCGACGCCATCAGACACGAGGCTTGGCACATTTCTAGTTCGCCCTAACAAGCGTTGTATGTTTCACTTGAACTGGCAGGTTTCCATACCTGAGTGCCGACTAAACAATGACCAAACATCTCCCAGTTAAATCCCATGTACAGCCAAGACAAGAATATTTATAGATAGGAGCCAAGACCAACATTAGGGCATACTGCCCAACAGCTCATGGACCAAGACCAATTTTTTACTTTAATTGCTACCCTCTATACAGAATACAATAGGGCTGAACACTGTTTCCATCTGAAGTCTGAATTTTCTTGAATAGCTAAGTCTAAATCACGTCCCTCAAGCTCTTCATAATAGATTATGGTTTTATAATTTTCCAGACAGGACGTTAATCCCCATGTATCAACAGAGATGTGAGTTTCAGCTTTACTAGTTCTTTACTCTCACTATCCAAAATCTCTCTAGAGAGAAAATTTCATTAATGTTAAGACTAGAAGTAAACTACTGTAATTTAAAGGCCCAACAAACATTGTAATATTTTCAGAAATACAAGTCCAGTATCCTCAGTCATGCTCAGGAGAAACAAAAATTGCAGATGAGAAGAAATACATGCAAGAAAAACATGTCGAGCAACTCACTCTGCTGTTTCTCCTGACTCATTCCAGCTCTCCATATGCAGCCCAACACGTCTCCCCTTGCACAGCCAGGGACATGTATGGACCCACACCCTTCCCACCCTGCCCTTGCCTTGCTCCCCACAACCTTCCAGGCCATGCATCACCCTTCTTCCCCAGAGACCGTGACTGCTAGAGTCCTCAAGACATGAACTCAGCAGGATATGGGCAAGAAGGCTCTAGCCAAGATTGGCAACTACAGCAAAAGAGAAAGTTTTTGCTGGAAAAAATTAGCCAAGTAATATGGTAATAATATCTCTTGCCTTCAGTTATCAAGGCGTAAGTGTTAAAGGAGCTACTAGATAACAAAGACCACCGCTGCTGCCAGGGCTATCAAGCTACAGAAGACATGTCTTTCAGAGTTCAATTTTGGTTGGAATATTAGCTTATCACAATCCAATGTTCAGTTCAAAATCTGAAAATTACTCCCTCTTGGGAAGAGGACTCAGCTGCACAAAATATGACTCGCACAAGAAAATAAGCAAAAACTTCCACCATATGTGGGCATGTAGAATACTATGCGTGCAGAAAATTCACTTAAGTTCAATAGAACACCTAGCATAGGCAGCTCCTGACATGCAAAAAGGTCAACAGAGTTGGGGTCTGTGCTTCATATGGGACAGCCCCACGTCAGTCCACAGACTAAAAGGTCACTTTTCGTACACGTCTTTCATGTAACATGTCTGTGTAGAAATATTCCTTCCACAGAGCTGCATCTTCAGTGCAAAGTGCACGTGGAGTAGCAAGACATCGTTGGGAATCTTGCTTAGGAGGGGATGCTCTGTTAATTGGAAGACAGCAAAGCAGATTACAAATCACAAAGTTATTAGAGCATAAGCAACCCTATTCCATCCACATTGGCTCATACAGCTGTATGGGAAGCGCATGCTCTTATAATGTCAATATTGATGCCACTCCGTCAAAAAAAAAAAAAAGGAGTCTTGGTTGGAAATTAAACTGGCTTCTATCTTCTCTATTTTGTGAATATTGAAACTGTATAAGACATTCAGTTACATTTATTAAGAGAAAATAGTTAAAATAGATCTTTATCACATTTTTAAGACAGAAAGGACATATCTTCATATCCTAGGTTAAGCAAAGGGCAAAAATTTGGGTGCATTTTCTTAGAAGAATGATCATAAAACTGCAATGATCTTGTGGAACTACATTACTTCTGCCTTTCTTTCTAAGACCCTTAAGTTGGCAAAAAAAACAGGAACTCAAGAAAGATCATGAAAAGTTCAAAAATTCCAGGGCCTTAATTAATCTTTCCAAGGTAGGACAGTCCTGCTGGTTCCCCTTTTTAACCTGCTTGGAAACACTATTTTGTTTTCATGTAGAATAGAACAGAACTTCTTGAAAGATCTCAAATAACTTCATGAAGTAAGGTGCAGTGGCTTTTGTTTGTTTTCTTAACCTTTTTCCAAAACAGAAGGTTTACACTCAGACCGCCTGATCACTCAACAAGCTTCGCCCAGCTGACAGCTTCCACCAATCCAGATGAACAAAAGCCTTACAAGTCTGAACTGTGTCAAAGCTGTGCAGTAGCCGAAAGAGAAATGCATCAGCATTTGGCAGCCATGGCATACACACGTACACTATCAATCAAGTATTGCTACCGTGAAGGTAAATACCATCAAACTTTACAAGGTGAAGCCTTGGGTTTTTGTTCTTCCCCCTAGTCTCTATGCATTATTTTAAGAAAGAATCACGGCAACAGATACCCTTATCATGTGCTCGCAGAACAGAAAGGTCACATCCTGCAAAACAACACAGAAGAGCTGAGATAACAGGACAGCCGCTTACTCAGCCTTCAAACAAAGCATGTCATATTTTTATCCTGATTGCTCAACTATAGAGAAGTTGCTTTCTTCTGCTAACTTCAGAGAGATTTAGGTTTTTCAGATTCTACATTTAAGAATTGTTCAAATAGTCTATACTAAGGCAGGAAAAAACAAGTGGAATACAAAACTGTGCTACTGTGTAAGATGCACGCTATTTCTATTGCACTGTTACACCATACTAGCATAGCACTCCATACCAGTATATTCTTATCTAATCTGAAAACATTTCTGAAAGAAGTTGTAAACCGTCCCTATGGTACCGTGAGCACGAAGCACTGTGCTAATCAGTTTTTAAAACTCAGAACCATCCTCATTATTTAATGGAAGCAGAAACATGCAAACTGAGAAAAAATATTCTTCCCAAACTATTAAAATATTTCCTGCTATAGAGAAACATGTCTGCATTGCGTAGATACAGTTGATAGTAATGATTGTTCTTCTCTTTATGTACGCTTGCTTTATAGTACCTGGCACTGGTAGTACCGATGGCTACTTGGGGATGAGGGAAGGAAAGAGCGAGCTGGAAGCAAAAGACCTAAACTGCATGTTAGAGCTTGTAATGTGTATAAATCAATGCAGAAACCCAAGGTTAATGAGATCCTACTACCATTAATTTTAATTTTATTTTTATTTGCAATAGTTTTAGATCAATATAGAAACTGCAACCCACCTAACTAAATCTATATGGTGCTTCCCGAACAGGCCGCGAATGTATCATTACTTACTGCTTGAGTGAATCTGTGATTCCCTACACACACACGCAGACCCATATGCTCACACAGCACAAGGTCAGGATACCTCAAAATATAAAGCAAGTATATACAGAGCACAAACTCTACATAAAGGCGAATCACGCCCACACTACACACTGCCAGCTTCTCACCTATTTTAAAAAGTGCTTTTAATTCCTTTAAGTGACTGAGCTGTCTTTGCTATTCAAAAGACACTTCTCTCTCAGCATTTTTCTTAACATGAAGTGGAATTTTCTGACAACGCTTGTGCAAGAGGCCTGCAGGCTGACCTCACACAGAGCACCTACTCCAAGTCAGTAATTAAAAATTTAAATACCACGTTCATACATTCACTTCCAACTTACTCTAATTTGCGCTTTCCCATAGTTATCAAATGGGCAACATCATGATCTAATTACACAGCAACAGAAGGAGAAGAAAAGGCTGAAAAAGGCTCACCCTCAGCAAGTTTGCAGATGACACCAAGCTGAGTGGTGCGGTCGACACGCCAGAGGGATGGGATGCCATCCAGAGGGACCTGGACAAGCTGGAGAAGTGGGCCTGTGTGAACCTCATGAGGTTTAACGAGGCCAAGTGCAAGGTCCTGCACCTGGGTTGGGGCAACCCCCGGTATCAATACAGGTTGGGGGATGAAGGGATTGAGAGCAGCCCTGCTGAGAAGGACTTGGGGGTACTGGTGGATGGAAAGCTGGACATAAGCCAGCAATGTGCGCTCGCAGCCCAGAAGGCCAACCGTATCCTGGGCTGCATCAAAAGCAGCGTGGCCAGCAGGTGGAGGGAGGTGATTCTGCCCCTCTACTCCACTCTGGTGAGACCCCACCTGGAGTACTGCGTCCAGCTCTGGAGCCCTCAGCATAAGGAAGACACGGACCTGTTGGAGTGGGTCCAGAGGAGGGCCACAAAAATGATCGGGGGATGGAACACCTCTCCTCTAAGGAAAGGCTGAGAGAGTTGGGGTTGTTCAGCCTAGAGAAGAGAAGGCTTCGGGGAGACCTTATTGCAGCCTATCAGTACTTAAAGGGGGCTTATAAAAAAGATGGCAGCAGACTTTTTAGCAGGGCCTGTTGTGACAGGACAAGGGGCAATGGCTTTAAACTAAAGGGGGGTAGATTGAGACTAGCTATAAGGAAGAAATTTTTTACGCTGAGGGTGGTGAAGCACTGGCACAGGTTGCCCAGAGAGGTGGTGGATGCCCCATCCCTGGAAACATTCAAGGTCAGGTTGGACGGGGCTCTGAGCAACCTGATCTAGTTGAAGATGTCCCTGCCCACGGCAGGGGGGTTGGACTAGATGACCTTTAGAGGTCCCTTCCAACCCAAACTATTCTGTGATTCTATGAACAATTGTTACTACTCCCAGCAGCCTCATCCGGGCTGTAACCTCACAGTATTTAACAGATAAGCCTTGGTACAATATACTTGACATTTACATTTTCAAACATATGTTCTATCCAACTGTCCTCACAATATTGGTTTAATTAAGATACAGGACATTACTGGCCAGAATCACTTCACTAAAAAGGCGTCTGTTAAATAGACCTATAACCAGGATAATATAATTGAGCTCTGTCACCTGGAAAACCATTGCTTAAGTAGAAGAAAAATCAATATTCCCTCTTTTCACAATGTTTTCCATTTCACTCTGCGCAATCAAAGCAGCACCAGAAATGCATACCGAATGCAGTCAACAGTACCAGAGGAACATAAAGAATACACTGAGATTTAGAGCAGTGGGTTTATTAATAATAATTCAACATCTAACATGGCATTTAATCAAGGTTTAAAGCATTTAACTCTCCCAGTGAACAAAGACAGAAGTTACTGAACACCATTATCAATATGAAGAAAAAGCAATACTGATACACATTAAGCATAAAGAAAGGCAAACATGACAAAAATGAAGAGAAACTAAAGGCCAATATTATAGGATGGAAATCAAAATGCAAAACATGCATTCCAATCATTCCTACTGCTTTAGGTGCTGAAATCACACTCTGCAGCAAGTGGCTCAACTAACGGGGTCGTATTCCCAATCATAAATCTTCCTTATAATGAAAAATGTATACAAGAGGAAAATGTACTAGTTAGCATTCCTTTTTCCATGTCATAAGGAATTTTTCAGCAACTTTCAGCACTCTCCTAGACAAGTAGGATAAGAAAAAAAAGAACATATTCAGTATAATGTTGCAAAAAACCAGCAACAATGTATTGTTTTAGAAACAAAAGATTGGTTTTCCTCAAAAACAATGTGTAAAAATGTCACAAAACACAAAGTGAATTAAGTAACTCTCTTTGGCAGTAAAAGATGTACGTCTTTTTCATAGAGGCATAGACCACTGCCTTCATTAGAGCAAAACCTCACAAATATCACCAATACACAAGCTACTTCAGACTGGTATGTTGACTGATAATGATACCAAATTAGCACATTTAGAACAAGCTCCATTGGTGAACTAACACGTGCATTAGAGAAAAAGAAAAAAGACGGTATTACTGTGCACGATAATGGGAGGTTCTCTAGCACAAATACAAGATTTGGGGGCTCAAGACAGTGAATGTCTCTGCCTAACAATATATAGCCCCCTAGATTTAAACATAATGCTTTCTTCTAGTTATACAATCTCTGCACAGGAAACATTCACTAAAATCTGTTAAACCTTTCCAAAAAAAAATTTTTAAGACCTTAAAATCTTTCCACCTTAAATATTGATTCATTAGACTTCTAATCTTCAGCGAGAGAGAGAAACATACTCTCTACACACAAATTTCCTACTGCAAAGTGTTTCTCAAGCTCTCATTAATGGACCCTTCTCATTCCTAAAACACTGACACAGAACTCCCACCATGTACCACCTACCACCCACATTCCAGAGGAACTCACAAAAATCATGACTCTAAAAATTCCTACCTTCTGATTTTAGTACAAGGAAAAGCCCCAAAATTATCTTTACTAAAACCACTCCAGAAGTCAGCAGTAGAATTAAATTATGCCTTTACTATATGTGAGCATGCTAGTCATGAGAAGCTACACACATATACCCATAACAAAGTATTACCTTTTAGAAACTGAGACCAAAGAAAACCAAATGCATACTAAAATCTCGTTCGAGTATATTAAAAAAGCTCCTGCAACTCGGTTATCACTCACTGTCATACCAAAAAAATTGAATTCTGTACCTGGTGTTGAGCACCTTAGATTTTTTTGAGGGGCAGCAGTAAGGGAGTCCACAAGAGGTGAGCAAGATACCAACTTCCTAGAACTATGAAATATGAATAGAAAGCCTAATTTTGGATGGTTGAAGCTCCAAATAGATACCAGGGTGAGTAAAGGGAGGTGAGAACAGTAGCTGTCATTAACAGGTCATCCAAATGTTCCCTCTGCAGCTTTTCTTGCACCTTAGCAAGCAAGTAAAGAAGAGGAGCCTGTAATCTGTACCAGCCAACTCCATTTTCATCAATACAGCATGTCAATCCCATCTTTCCCCCTACCATCCAAACAATCAACCTGCAATACAGGATCTCAAGATCCGGTGTCAAATGCTCTAAAATGATGCCAACAGCTCATGGCAAACATTGCAAAAAGGCACGTTCCGCACTGCAGCCCAAAAGTAGCCGTTTGGGCACCACATTCTGCTCTTACAAAATGCTGTTGCTCTTGCTGTAGGGAAATGGTGGGACTCCTCTCAGAACCAGAAGAAAGAAACAGAGACAAACAAAGTCAACAGAAAATGAGAGAGTTTTCAACTTGCTTCCCTCTCAGTTTTACTCTTGAGAATATTTTTGGTTCTGCTTCCCCATGTCTGTGTCTTACCTGATGCACAAACTCTCCCCCGAGAATTTCTCTTATTAATATGTGTAGGAGGTTTTGTTATTTTCTGCTGGGATCTCATTCAGAACACAACTTTTAAGGGAATTTTTATTAGCAGTTAGTGACATGGATGGTTTTAACCCTGGGTTGTTTTCAATACACAATCTGAACAACCTAAAACAGTTCTCTACTGAAAAAGACAGAGGAATTTATCTCAAGATACTTAACAGCTATAAAATACACTTCCTTTTAACAGCCAAAGAGCTAGGTTAAGGTCTCCTTTCTGCAGAGAATGTTAGTAATTTGCAATTTAGCTCCATTTTAATTTGGAACAAATACTCAATATTAAGGAATACTATTAAGAATTAATTGCTGTTATTTTTAATGCTTATTTCTTTTCTAAAAGGCAATTGCTCTCCTGCTCTGGGAGGATCAAAGTACTACAAACACTGAAAAACTTTGCATCTCTGAAACCAAAGTAGTCCAGCAAGTAGCAAGGAGTCAGCTGCACTGATAAGCAGGGAACTAACTGAAATTCGGTTGAAAAGGAGCATTTGCTGCTAAGCACAAAGATAACTTGCATATTTGCAAAACTAAAGAGTGAAAAGAAGAAATCTCACATTTTCCCTCCAACATTTCTCACCAGCCACAGAAAGGACCACATAACCTATGGGCACAATTATATTACTGCAGGCAAGTGAGTTACAACTCAATAGATGAGCTGTTTTTACTAACCAAGCATACACCCCTTGCCTGCTACAAATACCTTAATTTCACCATAAGGATGTAACTAAGTATGTACATTTTACTTTGCCATTGTAATAGGCTTGTCTATTCTTACCACAGGAGCACATCCTACCTGCCTTCCTGCAACCTCTTCTCCACGCTGCTTCTGTCAGGAAAGCGTTGGCTCCTTACCAAGTTACCTTGTTGTTACCAACAAGTTACCTTGGTTGACTTGATAGTGTTTTGACTCTGTAGCATTATAAGCATATATTTTCTAAACATTATTTCCTAGTAAGAAACTAAGGGACTGAAAATTGCCCAGATACCTGCAGAATACAAATGCTGGCATATTTTGGCCATTAAGAGGGCTGTGAAGACTAAGCACACCTGGTCCATAGCTGTGTTCAAAATATACAGCCACCTGCCGCACCAATGACCAGATGGTGGCAAGAGAAAGGAAGCCAACCGTACAAACTAGGAAATCAATGTATAGTCAAACTAAAAAGAACAGAACAAACCTTGTTTCACAATGTGAAGTAGTGTTCAACACAAAAACATAAAAGGGATTGGGATAGTACGATGTGGGGGAAAAAACAGAAATGCAAAAAGACAAAGACCACAGTTCCAGTATCTTCATTTCTTCTTGTGACCCACATCTAATCTAAAGAGAAGCTACAGGAGGCAATGGTGGCACCATAAAGTTAAAGTACTAGAGATACCATTTCCTCTTTAGTTCTATGCTATGTTCATAATAAATAAAAAAAGAAGCTTTGTCAAACATTTTCCAGTAACAACTCCAAAGGATGTATTCCATATGAAGTTATTGTTTTAGTTTGGGTTTTTTCCTAATGTCCATCTTTCATGTGAAAATCCAGATTCAATTACTTTAAGCATGCAACAAATTCAGACAATAATAGAGTTTAAAATATCTAAGTCTACAGGCACCAGAATAATTCACTCATTAGCAACATGGAATATGCTTTAATAAATTATATTACTTGATTCTGATTTTTATTAAAATCATAGTGAGAAATAAAGTGAGAATTAAATTATTTCCTGCTTATTCACAATTGCCATTTTATTGGTCTGTACTAGACTGACACTGCTATAGTTATAGGAATTATTTTCTATTGTTTTATTGTATAGACCAGCTGTAAGCATTTTATAGCTTTACAGAAGCACTTTGTTGTGCAGCTTTTACTTTTAACCTGATTTCTTGCTCTTTGGGATGTACAGAGGATGAGTTCAGCATAAAGTAAGGAAGATAAAGCAGGGTCACATGTCAACAACCCACCATACAACAGTTTGTGTGTTAAAGAGAGTGGTAGGACCTCAGTGATATGAAATATTTAAGTCTCTTGAAAAGATACTAAAGTCGATTCCAGACTCACAGGAGGAAATACATGCATTTCCAGCATATTTAATAAGTGTAATAATCAGACTGCTTAGAAGTTAGGGTGATAAAAAGCTACATTTATCTTTTCCAGCACATTAGTGTACAATTACAGCTGGCCTAAAAATAGGCCAAGTTACTCATGCTGGAAAAGATCAAAAATTGTATAACTTGAGTGACTCGGTTTATTTTTAGACCAGACTTAAAAAGAACAAAAATTTCACTAGATTAGGGAAAAATATAATTACTGTTGGTAGTCAAACAGACATATTTTCTTGAACTGAACACTAAAGCTAGGAACTTATAAAAAATTACTTTAAATAGATCATAAAATAATCTCCAATTTATGCAACTTGTCGATAAAAGACAATTTCTTGATTAACTCAGCCAACAACAGTAAAACTTTCTTTTTGGAGGGCATACAAGCAAATTAGACCTCTCATACTTTGAAATCACTGTTTTAAAAAGAGTTGATATTTTACTCTACATTTTCTCACTATATCTAATGAAAGAAAATGCATGTTTATGTATGTTTAAGCATACTACTGCTAAAACAAACTTGAAATTAATTATCACAATCACTAGAGAAACTCAATTTTCTCCCCTGCATGTACAGGTGAACACACAGAACAGACTGATAACTCCCATTGCGAGTGTGGCTAAGTGTTTCTAAGCAACCTTGCTCCATCGTCTTCTGTGACAAAAACAAGTGAAGAGTTTGTACTGCAGTCTGATAGAGCTGTGAATAATAATGACTAACCAAAAAAAAAAAAGGCATATCATCAATTTCTGAATGGAACATAAAGAAACCACAATTACAAAAATACTTAAACATGTATTACATTAAACTGAAAATACAAACAATTAAATTTAAGTGTATCTTCAGTAACTATGTGAGAAATAAAAATGCAGATTTCAAACAACCAAATCAAGTAATTGGTTTTTTTCATATGCATCTCTTCTGCAGCACAAAATACCCATGAACATATCCATTCCCAAAATCTGCAAGAACACAACTAGAGATGGCAACATTTCTTGGTCAGAGAACTTACTTTAATCCTGTTATCACTTCTGAATAGCCAACCCACAACCCATATCAGCAGAAAATTAGTTCCTTTGACCTCACCAGCCAGATGCATCATGCATCATCACACAATAGGATTGGAAATGGAAATGCTGAAAGTAGCATACTGCTATTCTACCCCAAAAATTATCTTTAAATTATATAATGGTTACTCATTTTCAGAAATTTCATTTTGACAGACTTGCAGGAACTACAAGGTACAGTAAAACGTCACAAATTTGCCTACTATTGCTTGTCCATCCACTCCAAATTTTGTCTGTTACGTAAGAAACATGTAAGGGGAGGGAAGCCATGTGTCTTTTTACAATCATATGTTGTGTGGTTGGGGGGAGGGATTACACATACCAATTCTCAGTACAACTACTCCATTAACAATTCAACAAAACAAAAACTCATTCTTTAGAAGAGTGTTAATTATAGCGCTTAGGCACTAAAAACGTCTCCCGGGAAAGAGAATATTTTTCCAGAAAATAAAGCAAGCTTTGACGGTTTCCCGCTTACTAGAAATTAGAAAAAATTATGGCTGGTGTCATAGCCTCTTGGCCTAAACAAGATGTATCGATTATTAATATTTTGTCCTTTAAGGACAAAATCTGTGTTTAACTATACCTAAGCTACAGCCTCCTCTCTACTACTGCAATTTGTCCAAGACAAAATGAAAACAAATTGCAAACCATCAGTAGTTAAAGCACTTTCTAAAAAGGAATCTGAAATCTTACTGGCAAGTATAGAAAGCAAGAAGTACAAGACAAGAATATGAAAATTAAGGACACAGACTCATTTTTCATTCCTATGCCAGAATACCATGTTGCATACAGCGTTGACCAGAGCCAATTAGGTGCAAACATTGGAGAATTAGAGAATCTCACGCATTAGGTCGGTGCTCGCGCTGCTGCACCATCCCATACAATGGGCTGACGGTTGCTTGCCACTACCAAATACATGGCTAAAAGCAAGATCTTCACCATGAGGGGAAAGTGTGAATAGATCGAGATGTTAACCTCTATGTATTTAGCTCTAACCATCTTTGTTCCCAAATATAATTCAGAAAATTATGAAATTAAAGTACCTGCTAAAGCAAGCACCCATCTTGCATGCACTGTTCCTGTATCATTTGTTCAGTTACACCTTTCATATTTTAGGAATGGACAACAAAAGTTAATGAATCCTCTTGCAACTGTTGGCATAACCCACCCCCCAGCCAAAAAAAACCAGCAGCAAATCCTTGTTAAAAACGATTTTGCATTGGCGTTCTTACTTGTGAAGTTTTGACCATAATTCAATAGTTAGTATATGATGACTTTAGTGAATGCTAATGTAAACTTAGTAATATAAGTACTGACCACAATTGCATGTGCGAAAATTGCTTAAGTTCTTAGAGTTGTAAGGATCTCCAGTATATCATACATTTAACTATATATTGGCTGATCTCAACAACAGGGGAAAAAATAATATAAAGTTATTTAGTTTTTAAATGTTAATAACAATTATTAACAAAATAAATTGTGATTTAATTTTAATACTATAATAAAAGAGTCTCTGACATTTTTCCAAGCCAAAAATAAGATTAGTTTTTTCCACAACCTCCCTTAAGTGTTTTCTGTTTAATATAACCTTGATGATGTGAATGTTTCTATGCTAACCTTGCAGACCTAGAGTCTTTGAGTCTGGCTGCATCCCAGACACTCTTAGGCAACACACCAAACATACGAAGCACAAGATTTTTTGAAATCACAGATGTCATGCTACAGCTTTTTTAGAGGCTTTGCTTTTGCCCAACTGACATCTTAAGAGAAAGGATTTAAGGACAGCCACAAAGTAGCTAAAAATGGTTTCTGCATACACAAGATTTGCCAATAGCCTGAAAATTCAGTCTACTGTATTATACAAACATAAGAGATATAGTCCTAATACTGTCAAGCTGCTTTTTTGGAAGAGCTAATAGATTTTTATCAGGTAGCAGAGATTTTCAGTATATTTTCTACAGCAATATGTAGGATGACAAAGCATTCTGCTGATGTAAGAATATGAAAACATCATTTCAAATGTACAGCAAATTGAAAACGGGAAAGCTCTGGAAGAAGCTTATATATGTATTTTCACTAACAAAATTATGTATGAAAGACTTATTCACATTAAAAAAAAAAAAAAATTTCCTTCCACCACAGTATCACTAAAGAATAAATCAAAATACTGTACAAAATACTTTATAAAAACACAAGGCATAAATATCAGTAATTTATGAAGAAGTTCCTTTACAGTTGTTAGTTTTATGCAACATTACCTAGAGATTGATATCTAAGTTATCATATTGATCTACTCTCCAAAATTGAAAGCAATGCAGACTAGACAGAGGGAGGATGCATAATGAATACACAAACTGTGAAATTACAATCTCATTACCATTTTGGTATTCTCTTTCCACACTGCATAGGATTGATCTGACAGTAATGGGGACTCTACCCAAGGAGCCAAGAACCTGGCACTAAGAGTGCAGTCAGGTTTCCTGGCATATAAGAGTGAAAGAACAAACTAGTGGCTGGACTTCTAAAACCTTTCTTTTCCCATAAAACATCTACTGAAGCTGTCTCTAGGAGAAGACTTTGCTAATAAAATTATAAATCATCCTCTTGGCTCCAACAGAGGTCGCTTGAAAGGTTCTCACCATCTCTCAGAAGAGCCTTACTTCTACAGAAACTGTGTCATCTTTGACAAAGTGATGCTAAGAAGCATGAATAAAACAAGCAAGTCAGGATTTGAAGTGAGAGATAGATAACTTCTATTAGACTACCCAGTAAAATAATAGTAATAATAATAATAATGAAAGTTTTTGGTGAACATAAATCCTTCTCCAAGTGTGAAGCAAAACCCAGGCTTTTAATAGAATGCAGAACATTGCATAAGCATAAATAATCCTCATTTATCATTTTAAATTTCTACATAGAATAAAGTAGGGATTTTTTCCATTAGGTAAATTTCATCTTGTAACACTTCATTAGTCCAAACAATGACACATTATGCAAGAGTGCACAAGAAAGCTTACATAACAATAAAACCTTTTCCACAAGGGTTTCTACTTTTCCACACTAAAAGAACACAACATGGGATCCCTCCTGCCTCACCACAGAAATGCGCATTTATGCCAAGGTAGGAAGTCGTTCTCCACCCCAACCGTTTCACGTCTCTTTGCCGAGGCCAAATTGCCATTCTCTCCACAATTTGCAGAGCTCTTGGACATAATTACACTCATAGGAAAAATGATCTTAGAAATCACATTTCAAGTCCTCTCTCTTCCTTGCCTTGCTCTGATTCACTATAGATGGCAAGCAAGATAGGATTAACCAGAGGCTCAACTATATCTTGCAGTTAGGAGATAATCACCAATTACTGCTTCAAACAAATCTGATTTAGCCTTACTGCAAAAGGAGAATTGTATGATGGGGAGAGAAAGGGGGAAAGAGACCTTAAGATTTTGATAAAGCAAACTGATTTTCCGCTAAGAAAAATCAAATTTTATACTTGAAGCGTTCTCTCCTGATTAATACCACTATATTTTCTAAAGAAATTCTAAACTAAATCGAGTTATTGATCAATTGGGTTTTTTATTCAATTCACTGCTGGCACTCATTTCTCTTTATCTAAGTACTTCTATAATAAAAATAGTAATAAATGGTCATCACCATGAAAGCTGAGTGCTTCACAAATTCTAAGAGGAATGTAATAAATGACTTCCTTGTTTCATTGAAAGCCTTGTCTAAAGTGAGTTTCTCTATAATTAGATGTATACAACATAAATAAGAAATACACACTGATTTGCACTGTTTGATAATACCTTGTTTCACAATAATTCATTTCCATCAAAAATCACTATATCATTAATTCTACTTAAATTTGATATTTACTTTTATTGCATACCTTCACATTATGACGAACACAAGGAAAAACAAGCAATATTTGGGGTATTTTTAACATCTGTTCTTCCTAAGATTTAAATTTAAATAAATCAATGAAGGTTTAGAGGAAGAATTTACAGACCACTATTACAAGCCAGTTGTTCCAGACAACTTCCCAAAGCAGTCACGCTTACTTTCAGAGAAGTTATGGCTACCTCATCTTTGGGGAAACAGAGACGTTGTGGATGCTCCATCATTGGAACTGTTCAAAGTCAGGTTCGATGGGGCTTTGAGCATCCTGATCTAATGAAAGATGTCCCTGCCCATGGCAGGGGGGTTGGACTAGATGATCTTTGAAGGTCCTTTCCAACGCAAACTATTCTATGATTCTATGATTTTGTTTTATCACAATAGATTTTAAATTTCTAAGACAGCAAGAGCCTTTCAAAACCACTGGTTGTTGAGAATGATTATGGAAGCCTACCAATCCAGTGATGACAGAAAGAGAAGCCCAATACTGTCCACCTACACTCCAGGGCAGAAATTTGGGAAATTTGGGTCAGGAAAGAAAAATATCAGCATATGTTAAAACTTTAATAAAAGCATATAAAACTTCCACTGTCCACAAAGATGTTCACTTCATCTTCTCCATGTTTACGAAGATGTCTTCCAATGGTGGACTCGGCTGTGCAAAAATAATCCTCCCAGACACAACTGTTAGATACATTCACCACCAATCAATCATTGGACTAAAATGCCCTCAGAAATCATAAACAGTATTATACTATTAATTGCCTCCTCAAAAGCAAGCAAAAAATAAGCAGCATGCCATAAAGGAGAGCATATCATAGACAATGAGATTCCACAGATGTACCTTTAATTTTATGCTGTTCTGATGCAAGACATATTTATCGAATTAGAGGAAAACCAGTAAATAGCAGCAGATTCACTGACTGAATGAGCTGGGAAGATCTATATGTGGGCAAAATTATCTTCTGATTCTAAAATAGGCTTTAATATACTACTGAATGTACTAATATACATACAAGGTACAAAAAACCATTATCGTTTTCACCAGACATAATTCCTATTTATGATACACAATGTTGTGTATCATCTGTAGTCACCAATTTAGATTATAAAAACCCTCAAGCAGTGGAACCAATAAATCATAGAATAGCTTAGAGCTATTACAAAACATTAATTCTATTCTCAAAGCTAAATTACATTTCACAATTTCTATCAATGAGTTTGAATGGAACCTTGAAATTATTAATGTTTTATCAGAGATAGCACAGACAGCAAACACAGAGGCTGCCATTTACAATTAAATGCTCGTACTGTGTCAGTGACCAAGTAAAAACTGATAGACTTATCACCAGTCCCAGCACTGCTGAGCACAACAGATCGCAAAAGTAAAGCATGGGTTTGTAATTAAGACTGCAAGCTAGCAGGCTCAATATTTGGTGGTTGACGCGAGGTATTGCCAGCCACAACTCCGTAAGAGTCACAATACACTTGTGCCAGGGGAAAATTCACTCGTAATTGGTATCAGCATAATTGAAATGTATGCATTTAATTCAGGTGTCTGAACCAAGGCTCCCTCTGCTGTCAGATGAATTTTCGGAAGAGGTGACTCAGAAGCACTCCTAGGCAGTGTTCTCCATTTACTATGTACTCATACTCCCAATGTAAGAATAAAAACAATTAAGTCAAACAGTGTGACTATTCCTGTTAATGTTCCCCATTCAAGAGTAAGGTTGCACAGAAGAGAATGTCAGACCTTTCTGTCCAGGCACCTGCTACAACAAGGTGAAAAAGCAGCATTTTAATATAGAAGAAGTGAGGTATCAGTACCCCAGGTCTAGGGACAATTACAGTCATGGTAAGTGACCAAAAAAGGCAGTAAAGCAAAGATCAGAACAACATCTACATCTTCTGATCTCTAGTATCTTCATTTGATCTTTCCTAAAAGTTGTATTTAAGTACTGTGACTAAGCTGTACAGCGGATGGTAACATGACCAACATAGAGAGAGTATAATAAATGGTCAGGAGTCACAAACAGTGGAGTTTACTTGGAGGAAAGAGGCAAAACTCATGCAAAAATAGGAAGATAAGTGATCCTATACCACAAGATTAAAAAAAAAAAATAAAATCTATAAACTCTGAAGTAAGCCACCTGAAGAGGAACAAAACCTTTCCAAAGAGCTAACCATCATTTGCTACAAGCCTCAGTAAAGCATCTAACAACGATGCAAGTGGTGGCTGTTTCCCGAACTTTAGAATACACTATGGAGGATCCATCTTTATAACTATACGGACCACCAATTAGTCCATTTAAGGCAAATATAGATATATGTATAATACATATAAAGAGAGAAAACATGATATTGTGGTAAAGCTGATGAATAAGACTATTGTTAAGAATGAAAAAGTGTATTTTGTTTAAATTAAAAATGCTTTCTTCCTTCTCTGCTTCAAAAAGAAAATTGACTCTTCTGTAGCAATAAATTATGTATTATCCCAAAATCATCTGTCCTATTTTCCCTGAAGAAAAAGAAACAAAAATAAAGCCACGTCTTGAAGATTTTTATCATTAATTTCTCACATACTAGCAACTTGTGTCTGTATTACCTGCGTATAAATCTCTCTTCAAAATCAGTAGTAAATTTCAATGTTCATTTTCTCTTCCCACAGAAGGATTTCTTTACATGAAGTACAGAATGGGCTTTGTTTAGTTTTGTGTTTGCCTAAAACTGCCATTATTCTTAGTTGTGCTGTGTTTTCAGTAAAATTTCTATTAACTTTTTCTGCCCTCAATGGAATTAGAGATTAAATGTTGTCACTTCTCTAAAGCAAGAAGTGAATTGTTCTAAACAAAAGGATTTTGTATATAGTGCAAAAGACCTTGTTAGAAAAGAAAAATCGATTAGGAGAGACAATAATCACAGAAATCATCTCCCTTTTAAAACAATGCTACAGTTGAGTTGATCTTCCTACTTCTAAAATTCCTTCTCCAAAGGACTACTTAAGAAAGGTTATGGGGGAACTGGTAGAGGAAACGGTACCAATAAAGTTAGGTTTGACTGTGTTAATTAACAGCAAGTTTGACTAATTGCTATCATAAACTGGTGAGAAAAGTTGGATTTTCACTTCTTTGCATTTTCTAGTCTGAGCTAGATCTTGTTGAAATTGTTTAGTCAGCTGTGAATTATATTTCAATCAAATAGGTTCTAGTGTTTTGCTGCAAGACACTTTTTTGAAAAGTTAAGACTTCTACTAAACACAGAAGGAAGAATCTCTCTTGCCCTTGTAAAGTGCCAGCATTACAGGTCACAACTCAAAAAAAAAAACCAAAAAACTGAGGAGGTATGCTACTACTGAACACCAAGCCCTCCACAGATCAAGAAGTCTGTATCTGAAATGCTCTTGATGCAACTGTACATTTCTGGTCAATCACATCATTGTCAAAAATGTGTTGATAAAAGGATTATTAGTAAAAACAATTCTTTGTGATTCACTGCTTTGTTCACCGACTCCTTGGCTAAAAGCCATCCCCTTATAAATGATTTCAGTAAGAAAAAAATCTACCATTTTCTGTAGTTGTTGAGGGCTTAGAAGACCTCCAGTAGCAGGAATCTGAGAGTTTGTCTGTTTGTTTTCCATTACAGGAAAGTTAATAGGTAGCCAAAGATTCATCAATTGTAATTTTCATCCAAATTTGCTAGTTTGAATAAGGTTACCACTCTAAACAGAGAAAGGGGAGGAGAAAAAAAAAACCACCTTTTGCGAATAAAGGTTTTTGTGAAATTACCCTATTGCTGCTCTTTCTCACAGCTCTGTGAGAAAGCCAAGATTCATTTCTTTTAACTTTTTATTATTGTTTACTTCCACTGCTCCCTTCCCTCATGTCTTTTTTCTTCTTTCATTACCAGGTTTCCTTCCCTAGTCAAACATACATCCAGACTGCCAGCACACTTTCCTTCCTACCCTTGTTCCAGCACATCTGTGTTTCAGAGCCGCTTGGTAGGAAAAAAGTGGTGTGAGTCAGTGTATTTCAGCCCCGAACCAGCCCTTCCAGTGCCCACTGTCCACAATTCATGTCCTGCATTGCTAAAACTGGCCAGTTGTCTCCAGCCTAAATAAATATCTTGACAATCGAGTTGTTGTTAAAACCTGACCTCCTCCAATCCCCTTTAGTAGTGTGTTAATACAGAAACTCAAATTCCAATTGTTTAAGCTTAATTAATGGGAACAGTTCCCACAAAGCGTTTTTATTAAGAAAAACACCACTTTTTCTCCTAATACGTAATTCTGTGGATTTGGCCTCTTTTTTTCAGTCCTCTAAGATTAGACTGAAGTGCTTATTGCAGTTTACCTCTTTGAACTTAGAAGGTTTCTTCACCTACTTCCTTAGCCCATTCTCTATACCAGAAGGACCAATAGCAAGTTGCAGAGCATCTCTGAAGGGGACAATAAAAATCAAGTCACGACTGAAATAGAGAACACCTGTCAAATCACATATGAGTTTTCTAAATAAATTATAACCATCTTTGAAGACCATAATATCTCTTCTGGTCATAAAAATCAAAGCCTAACCAAGAGACAACACAGTTTTGGTTTCAGCATTATGATTACCTTTGTAAAATGCCTTGTTGCCATTTGTTCCAGTATGTCTCATCTGAGTATCATTTTGAATAGCTGCACTGCATTTGGCATACTAAGCCTTTCTGATTTACACCAGTCACATTAATTTTAAAGTAATAAACCCAAGCAGAAAAAGTCATATTTCTTTTGTTCAGGAAATAAAACTGCCTTCAGCAATAGTCAATCCATGTAGATTACTTAGTGGAAATCTAACTGTAATCTCGTTTTACTGTATCTCCTAGAAAGACTTCAGCTTTAAAAGAAAATCAGCTTCCAGGGAACAATAAGACTGACAGTTCATGTAAGAATTTAAGAGACAATAGCATAAATTAGAACATACATGTCTATGTGTGTATATATATGTACAAAATATATAGGTACATGTCATATAGGCACTACTATCACCTATTTAAAGATGAAGGGGAAACTGTGTAACATATGTAGGAACAGAATTATATAAAAGAGGTTTCATTGTACACATGTTTGTATAGCTCAGTTAAGGTCGTTCTTGCAATAACAAGGATTTCCTTAGAGTTTCAAAAGCCCCAAAGGAAACAGACAGTACAAGTTCAAATACAAGGCAAAATTAACAATTAAAAAAAAAAATTCATAAAACATATTTAAAGATAAGGAATAAGGAAATGATAAATTCTTTTCCATCCAATTTTATAAAAAGGAAGTGGAATAGAGACATTTGTAATGCCAAAAAGTTAAACAGATGTATGTAAAACATCAGTAACTCAAAGGTCATAACAGGATGCTGGAATGATTATTTTTACTTTTTTTTTTCCTTTCCCCCCACAATTAGAATTCATCAACAATATGCACTGAGTCCTTGGTCAAATTATTATTTTGACTGGTAATACCGTAACCTCCTGACAATTCAAAATTTACATCAGGTAGAGCTAAGAAGAGTTTGAGACACATCCCTCAACTATCTGGGCTTCTTCAGTGAGGAGAAAATGGAAAAAAAGAAGCGTTTTATCTTCTAGTAAGGTGGCTTTACTCCCTCCCTTTTCAAAATCCTCAACAGTATTAGCAACACCTCTACAAGCCTGGAAGCCTGGGTAAGTGCCAAGAAGGATCCATTTCCTATTGCAATCATCTCATCCCACTCAAACTCAGACTCAGCAAAGCATACTCAAGGTTAAATGAAATTTAAACTGAAAATTTAAATAGTTGCAATGAAACGAATGTAACTGTTCCCTGCCCAAGTTCTTTACTGAACTGTGTCTACAGGGAGGAAACCACCTATTTTATGGATACAGAAAAGCATGGAAGTCGTCTTTAAAAAAAAGACAACAGCAGGAGTACGCACGAGCACAGGAACTGCCCATCATTCGGGGGTATCCTCCAAAAGCATCTACCATGACATAAGAAACAGAAGCCACAGAAGGACCTAAGTGTCAGATAATACTACTAAACTATGGTTCTAAAGTTCACAGTCTCATTAATTTGGTCAAAACTAAAGCTGCTAAGGCTTAATAACATGCTTTAATTATATTTAGTTCAGCAAGTAACAGTGCCTCACTTACCACAGTTGGATAAATAATATTCATTATACATTTGCTTAGAAAAGACAATTTTTCTGATACTATGTGGTTGTAGGTTGAACAAATGATGTTTTTAATCACAGGATGATTTTTTGTTTCCATCTTGTACTGCAACATCCCTCAGTTGTGCGACCCACACCTCTGACCCACTTGGCGGCTCAGGAATGGGAAGAAAAAACCAAAATTTGCCCCTAGTTAGAGCTCTGCTACTGACACTGCAGCGTTTGAGGCACAAGCAATTTAGAGTGACTCTTCTCCTTCAAAGTCAGCCACAAAATAAGACTGTTTTGACCACTTTCAGAGGTCATGTGAAGCTACTCACAAGGAGAAGAGCTGGGACACGTGGCAGGTATGGTACTGTCTGACACACAGCATGGTATTTACATTTTCATACGGACATCAAAAAAATGAAAATGACCCATTTTAAAAGTGTCTCTATTACCTGTTTCCAGCCCTCAGAAAGGCAAAAATATACAGTCTTTCTTAATATGATTGCTAAAAAAAAAAAACAAAACCCACATGCTTTGTAATTTTTAATTATGATGATGATGATTTTATAAAATAGTAATACTTTCTGAGATAATTTATTTAGGAAATATATTTTCATTGTCTAGACTCAAATGACAGAGAACAGGGATGTACCGTGTATGGCCTGTCTGAGGCTGCAAACAGAGGGTGTTTACAGAGGGCCCTGGGAGTCACCCTGCATCCCCACCTGAGCACTGCCTGCTGGGGTGGCAGCACTGTGAGGGACTGTTGAGAATCGGGCTCAGAAATGCTTCCTCCAAGCAGAAGAACAGGACTCCTAACCAAGTTTTTGCTCATGGGTCACTGAGTTAAAGCTTGCATGGCAAGTAACGTAGGCCTGGAGACCACAGAGTAGGATCTGATCCTACCGGCCATGTGCAAGGCACCGCACCTGCGGCAGCCAGGCCGGCCTGTGATGGATGGGGAAAGACCCCCTGACACTCCTAGTCAGAGCTTCCTTGCTTTTATCCATTTATTTGCTTGACTCAATATTATCTGAGAGCACGTTTGAATTTAATTTCCTTTGGTTTTAACAAGCACATCTTCTAAAAGAAAATCACATTTAGAAAAAGCCCACTGTATCTGGTGCTCACAGATAAAATCTCAGCCTAGCACACAAGACGGCTCTATTCATGACACCATGGCTTTTTCCCCCCCAGTGTCAATACAACCTCCCTGCAAGTGTTTGATACACTCCCAACCCCAGCATGGCTCCCGCCGAACGCACACAAGGTCAATAAACCGCTTTCTCTAAGTAATATCCTGCCCGGGCAGGAAGCCATGGGGCCGCAGAGCCCTCGTTAGCAGAGCATCCACCCAGCCAGCATATTTAAAGATCTTCTGAAGTATATTCCATTATCCCCGAGAGGCACGAGGATGGAAGCACAGACACCCAACAATATCTAATAAAAGCAATGGTCAAGAGTCAGAAACAGTCGCAGCAGAGAGAAAAGTCACCCAAAAAAACATTCTGCACATGGGCAGAAATCCACTCACATGCTTAAGTTTTTTTATGCTTTTGTATGGTTGCCAAGGATGCACTCCTTTTTCCTTATTAAAAGAAGAAATATTTAAGCTTATTACATATCTAGTTGTCAGAATACACAACAGAATATTCTGGAATATAGATTTAGGCCCCTACACAAAACAACCTGAGTATACATACCCCAAAACGTTTTGGTTCATTAAGCCTCAAAGAGAAGCATTTGTACAATGCATTCTAGATAAAAATTCAAAGATACCATGTGAAAGAAGTCAAGTTAAGACCTGTCAACTCCTGCTGAGAAAGCTGAAAGAGGCGATTCTCTTATTACACTCTGTATTAAATATTTTCTTTCTCTGAGTTGTAAAGACATGCCAAAGCAATTTTTTTTGTTAGCAATACCCTACTATAAATTACCTACCACATATCTAAAAAATACATATACACACAAGTTAGGTTTTCCATAAATCTCTACTGTTCCACATTTTTTTAGTTTTAATGTCTCACACAATAGACAGATGCACAAACCTTTTTTCTATCGCTGTACAACCTCAAATATAATAAGTCTTTATGGCCTGAAATATGAGCTTTTAACAACATCTGTGCAGTTAGAAAATATAACTCAGCTTCCTAATCACTGTAGGGAATAAGAGCCTTTTCAAAAGTACTACCTATTGTAAATACATATTAGTGGCACAATGTTAAAATGATTATATTTTTATTTAATTACAATCCACTCCACATGGCAGTTCACGTAGCCTAGATCACAATTAATCTTGATTAGCGAAACCTGCAGCATAGTACTGCTCAGAGTAATCAGGATGATTACACAACATACGATCTTTATGTTTCTGTTTTGTCTCCACAGCGGTTATCAGATACTTACCAATTTTCTAGGAAGAAAAGTTTACACAGGATGGCAACACGGGAACCAGCTAACCTGAATGCATTTGACTTTGGCTGCAGAAAAGCCATGAAGACCAAACAGATTTATCTTGCAGGGTTTTTGATTTTTATGTTTTTTGGAAAATTGAGTTTGAAACAGTTAAATATTTCAGAATAAATCCTCTGCTAAAATGAACACAAGCGAAAGTACTATGATCAGCTAGCTGCCATAAACTACTTGCACTGAAGGAACCTATAGAAATTGATTCTTTATAGAGAACAGCAAGTTTTAGTACCCTGTTTAATTTGGATGATGAACTTTCCCCTACGGAACACCAGTTTGTTAGGGGCACGTTCATTTTATTTGCCTCTTATGCCAAGCACAGCAGACACTTTTACTAATAATGGCTCAAATTGATGCTCATGAGAGCAGGGCAGAAAAAAGAGAGAAATCTTTTCAAAGGAGAGGAAGGGAGGGCAGAGAATAGGACTGGGTAATAAAAGGTCCTGGGCAAGAAGAACAAGGAACTGGAACTATACAGATAGAAGAACTGAGACAAAAGCAAGGCAAGATGGAACAGGCTGGAAGGCAGCAAGTGAAATGTATGCAAGTCAGTAGAAAGGGGCAGAAAAGTCTTTACCAGCCAACACTCATGTCCTCCCATACTCAATAACTGAAAACATTCCTCTTATGTACAGCACCGGTTAAACATGTGGATTATCTCCTGCTTACCTGCATGCAAAGTGAGACTGAGGGAAATACCCAACTTCTATGCGTTACGGCATTAGGAGAGGTTTGGGCAGCAGAACTAAACTCTCAATAATCAGCTGAAGCAAAATGTGGTTTCCAGTTTGCATTTCACAGCCACAAGAAATTATACCCAAGGAGGAAAAGACTTATAAACTACTATATGGAAATTAAAAATGTACATATAGAGCTTTAACTCTAGTATTGCTTCATGGGGAATGCTTCATTTGGTTACTTAATTATTATTTTAATCATATTTTGTAATTATTAACATTCTACACGAGCACCTATGGATTATATACACATGCAGGTAGAGATGTTG
The DNA here is from genome assembly GCF_965638725.1 of Aptenodytes patagonicus. Lineage (NCBI taxonomy): Eukaryota > Metazoa > Chordata > Aves > Sphenisciformes > Spheniscidae > Aptenodytes > Aptenodytes patagonicus. Next base: position 156,794,074 of record NC_134950.1, read on the forward strand.
AGATTGTGTGAAGGAGGCAAGCAAACAATAAAATCAACAGTGAAAGACTAATTTTGCCAAAGTCTGAAGTTTTCAGGTATATATACACATCTATATGTATATGTCATGTATTATGAAAGATAAGTAGAAATACCTGTTCTTGAAATCAGAGAATAAATATTGAATTATTTATATTCTTTCGTGCCTATATTCCAAATTACCTTTGTGAGCAATACTTTCCCCAAGAACAATTTATATCCTAGATATGAAATGCATCAATAAAATTCTGTATTATTTTTGAACATGGCCTGACAATAAAACAGTATTAAAAGCATCTTCTTTCCTGCCCTTAGCTGAACCTCAGAACTTCAGTAGGACATTTCTGCATTTATGATCTAATCAGTGGGGTCAACAAGAGCCACTGACCGTGAAATGGAAAGAAACGTTTCAGTGGTTATATAATGACACCTTAACACGGCTTCTCGTTAATCAACTACTGCCATTAGCAAGCCTCTGAAGAAGGAAGATTTGCAATGACTCTGCAATTAGGCAGCTAACTACAACTGTCACTATGGGGGGAAAAAAAAACACCAACCAAAAAAACCCAACACATAAGGAAATAGGGAAAGAATTAAAAATCACAGAAAAACAATTACTCCACAGATGTTCAATAAAGCCAGAATTAAGTCCCAAGCAGCCTGGTAACTTAAAGCTGTGTAACTGTGTTAGCAATTTCAAGTTCCTCAAGAAACTACTGTAGTGGTGTCACTGCCAGTAATAAAAAACAGATGTTAAATGTTTTACCAATATATGCATTATACATTATGTACATTCCCCAAAATTTCATTTTTATAAATTTATCCAGTCACAGTATGTCATTTAGCTTTGCTTCATTTTTAGAACTTTTTTGACTTGCATCCTACCATGAAGAACAGTTTTATCCACAGAGGAAACTTAGTGTGTAAATATGAATTCTTGCAGCGAAACAACTGTTCCATTAGATGGTAGAGTCCAGGTTTGTGCATACAAAAAAAGAAACCACAATATAGAAGAGTTTAATAGTTTTTTCGCTTTTTATCATTTTGCTAATCCTCATTCAGCTGCAAGTTAATAAATTAATTCATGTTAATTACATAATTAGAATGAAAACTCCTCTGCCCAGGAACTTCATTTCTGTAAAGTGCTGATCTCATTGACTGTGCCCTATAAATGATAATGACAGAGCTTGACTGTAAACAGTGACATCAGAACATCAGAATATTGTACTCTTCTGGGAATATAAATATCACAGTCAGTATATTACATCTTAAATATTGCAAAAAAATACACCCTCCAGAAAGCAGCCACTTCATACATTTTTACAAACCTCGGTGACCTCTGTAATAATACAGACGGTTACTTTTTCCTAGCAGTCAAGCTACCATTTCTCAACCTCTGCTGCACTTACTGGGATTTCCCACTAGTGCAGCCTACACAATCTCCAATCAATAAACTAGAAACCAATGTAAAAATTACAGCTAAAGTATGTGATATTGTCAGAGACAGCATGACAGCAGTTCTCCGCACTATCTGTTAAGCAGCTATACAGAAAGCACACACACTCAGGCACTTAGGACTAATACAACTACTATTACCACAGCCTCAGTTTGCTAAACTAAGAAATTTCACAATGGATGTTTTGAAAGAAAAAGTTTTATTCATGTCAATCTTGAATTCAAGATCTGCAAACACCCACAGACAAGACTTCCTCGTCTTACACGCTTTGTAAAAGTGCAGCCAAATAGAAACTTTGCAAAAGAAGCACTAACTTTAATATTAATTTGATCCACACTGCTAAAAAAACATGTTGCTCCAGAACGCAGCATGAGAGACTGCTGCTCATATTCCTCTTATGCTGCTCCCCACGTTAGCCTCCTGCTGCTGCCCATCTCATCACAAACTACATTTTAGCTCCTATTGAGTTGCAGCAAATTATCCCTTGGCATCCTCCAGCTGCCACAGCAGATCTGTGACAAATTCAAGTCAAGTATCTGGTGCTGACTACTGTCAAGAATTGGTTAAATGGCATAAATCATTGCACCCCCTGATCAAGACTAAAACTTCCCTGATCCTTCATAATTGAATCATTTACCCTCTTTTGTTTATTCTTGAAATATGAAAATAGGAATCTATTCCAATTCATGTTGTTGATACACCTCCTCAGATATATACAGTACTGATGAGTAATTTTTCAATTTAAACTATGCTGAACTGAAATAATTTTTCTTAGTGATGTCAGTGCTTCTGAATAAAGGTAGTAAAGATGAAAAGTGAGTTTTAGAAAACCAGAAACATCATCCAGTACCAGCTACAAAACTCCATGTGAACATACATAAGGAATATCCAAAGTGCCCCAAATCCCTAGTGAAGAAAAGCTGATATTCTCTCCAAGTAGCAGCACTTTTCTGTACATCTTCCCATGTGTTCTCTGTGTTCTTCCATGTGTTAATGAAAGATCCCATGCAAAGATACCAATTTTCACCCTGGTACCTTAAGGCAAAACCTGCTGCTTTTCTCACATTCTTAAAAGATTACCTAACCTTTTCCCAACGGTGGAATTTTGCTGCTCCATTATTTTTGCCAACTTCTGAATTGAAAGATGTTCCCTCTTCTTCATGTGGCTGGGTGGGAAAGGCACACAGCCAAGTGAAATGAAAATATATCCACACCCTGTTCAAAGTAAACAAGGCATGACGTGGGAAGAAAGAAGAAAGAAAAAAACACATCCAGAAAACTAATAATTTTCCTGTTAAATTAAGATTCTGTTAAACTCGATTTAATGTTTGCTAAAAATGGAAGCTATAAATATAAAGCAGAAAGTTATTAATAAATTTTATAGTTGAAAAAAAGGATGGCCCAATACTTAGGAAGCTGAATAGGCACTTAAGAGTGCACTAAGGTCATGAGTTTTGGAGTGTGATTTGCAGATCTGATCCTCGGCATCCAGGTTAGTTCAAACACCCATGATCAGCACTGAGGCCGGCTGGCTTCACACTGAAGCAGGTAAGCCCTTACACGAGTTCTTCTGCTAGCCAGGGGATTAACAAAGGTAGCAATTTTCTAAAGAGTAGTAATAACACAAATGAAAGGTGTTTCTACAGTGATCGGCTGACCTTTCATTAGCTCTCCAGTTGTAAACCTGTAACAAAAATATTTTCTTACCCAATTGGGTTACTCTAAAAATATGTATCACAAAAGGCCAGATGGCACCAAATAAAAGTACTAGAGGAATGAAAAACTTACAGATCCATGAGAATAGGAAGAAATATGCATGTATTTAATGTTCAGCATCTCAGGTGACTCATAAATCTTAGTATTAAGCCATCTGCTCAGCTCTCATCTCCACTAATTCAGTCCTTATGTTGAATTATGCTCCTTAGTTATTTTTGTAAACACCTCCAAAATGTTGTATCACTCCTGGTGTATGTGTTTCCCAGCCTGGAGGAGACGCCATAGGACATGAGGCTACTGCTGCGCCTCAGCAGAACCAAAGGAGGAACATGAATCTCCACCTTCTGCTGAAGGTTCACAGACATGGGTCCCACCAGGGCTAGGGTAGACACTCTGTTACGTTAGTGTAACTAATGGCTTCAAGACCCTAGGTGCCAAAGGAAATGCAGTAGTCAACTCATTACTGTCAAAAAGTTTATGATGCTATACAGTCATACTTATGACGATGATTACAGGAGACAGCAGGAGGACAAATAAATTTGGCTGCAAATATGCTAGTTCATTTAAAAGCAAATTCATTTAGTACTACCAAACACACCAAGAGTATGTACATTTTGTAGAGTGACAGATGCTTTTATAAATTGCCTAGCCTTCTCAGAGAAAGTGATTATTTGTCAAAGGGGATTTTGTTGGTTTTTTAGAGAACGCTGCCATAGTATACTACCATGGCCCAAGCCAGCCTAGATACTGAGCTATTTATTATCTTAATTTTAATTGCACATTAATCACTCGGTAACATCAGCCAGTTTTCCTTGTAGAGTATGAGATTTTCAGAAGAACCTCCACTTTTCTGTTATGATGGTTTTGAAAGCTTCAACATACATGCAGTAATGTAACAAACCTCAGAAGAGAAAGTGAGAGAAGAGAAATAAATCTGTTGCCTTCTCCACTGAGAAAATTAATTTCAGCAAATAGAGCTTGTGCTCTGCACAAAGACATTCCTCCTTTGCTCAGCTTAGCTGATTCCAAATTTTCCCAGTGACCTTGCCTAGATTAAATTTACAGTCAAGCAATCTTATCTTTTAAATCAACAAATTGGATTAGTGACACTCTGAGCTGGGAAGCAGAGTTTTCACATACTTACCTAATTTGGACAAAAAAAAATTTCCCAATTCTGTCCAAATTAGCTAACTACTTGCTACGTCCAAAACTTCTTTCAGAAGACTATTTCTGAAAAGATCATAATTGGCTACAAAACACGAGCTTGAGACACTGCTTGCAAACTGCTACAGAATCCTTATATATACATATAAATACACAAAGACACACTTCCAAAACAGCAGCAACAAAAGCGATACTTGGTTGTAAAAGGAATATACGTAACTGCTTGGAGTTGAACTTGCTAGTTCAGCATCTACATTTGAAACGGTGTAGAAAGCACTCAGTGGTATCACCAACATGGAACTTAAGCTACGAAGAACTAAAACCAACCTGAACTAAGGTATAGGAGCAGGTCTCCAGAGGAGCTGCCCCTTTACTTGTCCTAAGAACTGGTCAATATTTCTTCTTAAGCAAGGTTATTGCTGGGAAGAAGCCCAAAGGTTTGCATAGATCCCACGTACCCTATCCTTTTGCATATTAAATTTTAATGTGTGGAGAGTCACAAAGAGCCAAAACGTCAGTAACTAATCAAAGTAGAAATAAAATGAAAGATTTCTTTCACTGCTCATCGCCATTTCAATACTTTGCATATCACAGGCCACTAAATGCGCTGTTTGGAAAGAAACATTCAGTCTGGTAGAAGCAGGGATTTAAGGAAGGAAGCATGCGGATTAGGTCTCCCTCCTTTGAGAGCTGCTTCATCATCTTTTCCAATTGCACTTCAGCTGAATCCTGGGCAGCACCTGGACACTGAATACTTGGGGTGGTAGGGTTCTTATTTTTACCCTTCATAATCTATTTTTAAGCAAAGTGAGAATAAACGCATAACAATAATAACGAATTACTCTCTACAAGGAGATGGAGAGGAGGAGAGGGGATTAGGAACAAGTTTTCATGTGCCAGTGCAAACAGCAGCAGCTGGAAGCCACTGGACATCTCCCTGTGAAGCCTGCCGACGACACAAATTTTGACAAAGTCTGAGAGACTGAAGCTGCTCTCTGCCTTACCTGTGTTAAAAGACTGCAAGCAACATAGTTGAGGTCCCTGCGGAACCAGAGCTTTGGAAGAGAATTCACCTATTTGGATAATCAATCACAGGACTGTGTCTGATTACAGCTATTGCTGAATTTCAAAGTTTTTCTTTATTGTTACTTACGTATTTATCTTAGAACTATGGATATTCTCTGAAAAGACTGCAGAATCGCACCACAGCATTAATAGTTATAAGAAATACATTTCAGTAAGATAGTAACAAGCTGTTTTTCTATAAAACACATTCATTTCTTGTATGTATCTAATACACACACAATAGGTATTAGTTCTAACAAGCTGAATGCTATTTACCACCAATGTCATGTATTAAACATTTTCAATTTATTTTCCCAACAGTAGGCGTTAAAATTATATTCTTGCTACAACATTCTCATCCACACCTTAGCATGAAAAGGTTAAACTAATATGATCTCTCATCAACCTTATTGGGAAAAACCCAACACCATGGCCACTTTCCATAAATACAGCACAAGTGGGGGGTTGTCTTTTGTTTACCAAATTTGGGAATCAGACCAGAAAACTGATACAAGAAGTTATATCACCAAGTTGAGGATGAGTTGGCAATTTCTGTTTTACTATTTGAAAATGTTCTGATTACTGATAAAGGCTGAAAGGAAATGACTGAAAGGAGAATCTCCGCTGCATAAGCCCCTCGTGCCTTGCAGGTGAGCATTGCTCAGACTGTATGATGAGCTGCTGCCTCTTTCCAATCCTTATGTCCTTTTATTTTAAGTTTTAAACAGAGAACTAAGGCTCTTTAATGAAAAACCACTTGCCTTTTCATTTTCAAGATCCCTAAGTCAGCCCATCATATGTGCATACTTTTCTCCACCATGCACAAAACCACTCTTTGGAGGCGTTACCAACATTTGCTTTGGGTTTCAGAGGGGGAGGGTGATTGGGGGGGGGGGGAAGACAGCCAGACCAAAATATCAGTTCTGAAGACATCAAGACAATCCAACAGGCACTAAATTCTTTAACAGAAAGAAGCCATAAACCCTGCAATTTGTGTCAGTTCACTATGAGGAAGATGAGCTGTTCGTAACTGCTTAGCAGCAGTTATTTACTTCAGAAATACCTGCACCAGGAATCCCACACTGCATCTGCACAGCAACACCCAAAACATTACAAACTGAAGAATATTTCAGCATGGGTCCACCATAGAATGACACTTTGTGGACATACTAACCTGTTATGGAGAGCAAACCTTTGTATGTAATCAATGCTTTGCGTAAAGTCTTCCTCTATCCACGCAGTCTCCATAAATGCATTACCTCAGTCACCACATCTTTGCAGAAACAACCATGAGTATTTGAAGCTGACAACTCAAAAAGGATATTTTGTATCCTATTAAAAGAGAATTTTGTGATAAGGTGCAGTCTAGCAGTAAAAATTTGCTCTTACTGACTTATGTGTAGTTACCATCTTAATGATAGCCTAATTAGTACAGTTCACCTTCAGAAGACCCAACTGGAAGGGAGCATGCAATGTTCATATTGGACATAACAGTTTATGGAAATTACAGTTGCAGAGAAGAAACACTGGGGGAAAAAACCTACAGTCTGCTGCATATTTTTGAAATTCTGACTACAAATTTTACACACATCTTTAACCCAGTAGTTCTATTGCACTTTGGCTTATTTGACTTTGCCTCATTATCCTGCAGAGAAAGGAACAAAGAGAACATCAACTTCACACCAACAGTGCTATTTTCAAAACCCATATTTTGAAGGCAGGCACACCTGCCTTTCGGTACCTGTTTCCTTCAACAGGGGAGGGAGCTTGAGACTTGCACCTCCAACCTCCCATCCTGCCATCAGGGCCCCACCCAAGCAGGTTGCTTGTAACTGCAGGTTGTGCCTGGATTCCCAAGTCCTTGCCAAAGCCAGAGCCACAATTCTTTGTCCTGTGGGGCAGACCGACCCCTTCACCACCCACCTTTGCCCCAGATGCTTCTTTGGGAGTGAGGCATACTCAAAAGACTTCACCATGGCAGGGAGGAGGAACATACAAATGCCACTGACCACTATGTGTCCTTCCAGTCGCGCTGCACTCTGGGCAGGCTTTTTGGCTTTCAAAATACGGTAGTGTGAATCACGACCGAACTGGAATACAACTGAAAAGACACAGGACCATACAGAGGCACGTAACTAACAATACAGTTCCCGTTTCTGGCAGCTGCCAAAATTGGTTGTTTCCAAAGTCACAAATACACACACGATTTATTGCAAGGTTCACCATGCTGGATTTCCAGTTTACTTCACCTCAGTCTCATATGTCAGTGCAACCACAAAAACCATTTGCAAACTGACAAAGGGACAGCAGAAAATGAGAATATATGTTTGGACAAGGCCCTATTTGCTCGTCTAACAAAAGACTCCTACTGTAAACTTCACAAACATAATTTCCACCATGCAATGCCCTTACTTAAATGAACTCCTCCTTCCTATATTTTCCTGAATGAAACCGGAGCTCCTTCTTGTTCCATCCAAACACCTAGCAACAATCTAACTCCACCTGCTTTTCTCCGCTAATCAACTTCCAGAGTCTCCCATGCCTATGCAGTGACAGATCTGCAGCAGATGCAAAATTGCAAACATCTGTTGGCACTATTTCCATAATACAATTACACAAGCCCTTGAAGAACTAAGATCAAGTGAAAAATCCAAAAGACTCAAAAGCCTCATTAACTTCCTGGTTAATCAAAATCGGAAGTTGTCTTTAGAAGAAGGGTGACTTTTGACGCTTCTCCCAAAGCACTTTTCATGGCTATAACTGGTAGCAGGAAAACAAAAAGCTTTAAAGCAGTATTTCTCAGAAGCTCTATGGCTGGTTCAGTTTGTTTGAAAATAGACAAACGTTCTCAAACAGCAGATGATGAGGACTGCTACTGATCCCCCCAACGCAATAGCAGGGTAAGAGGTACACAGTACGGGCAGGAAACAGCAGCAAAAGGTTATTTTGCTGCCATACAGCTTAAAAAGCTTACTGCGATGATGAAGGGAACAAGACAAAATGTACAGAGTTTGGAAAATAGATGGAGCTCCCAGCTGACTTCTTTGTTAGAAGATACATGGCTTGTGGTAAATATAAGCAGCACCAGGAGGGATCCAGGTGGGACAAACAGTTGGGATAAGACAGTAACATCAGAGAACGGAAGCTCTCACATCAGATTCAGTTATGAGAATAACAGATAGGACTAATATAGATGGGGAAAAAGGTGTCCTGTTCATCTGCAGCTGTTCCCTTAACTGGAGAGATCACAATATTGCACATCCAGGAGCATGCATCACCTCTCTGCAAGATGACTACTACAGCAGTAGTCCAGAACAGGGATTCTTAATTGTCTCTGGAAGAATAAACTTCTGTTTCACCCAAAAAGTAGTTGCAGAAGATCAACATTGCTTTTAGAACAGCAAATGCAATACATTTAGAAACTAATTCAGTCACTGAATTATGAAGGAGAAAGATTTCAATGCTGCCTTTAGCAAGGCAGAAAACACGCTCCTTTTTGACTTCATTTTGTGGCCTTTAAGTGCAGGACAAGTAGTCTCTGGAAAGGTGTAAGCGTTTGTGCTAGGGAAGACCACTGACACACCCGGCTTTTGGGGGATGGGAGGAGTGACCCATTTTGGAAGGAGGAGGAGGTACTTCTACAGAAGTCATCATTTGGATAAATCTTGATAAGTAATACCAAAGATGATGAAATTCTGGGTATATGCCACATTTCTTAAGGCTATTCAAGTTTCCTTGAAATCTTATAATCACCTCCATTTTCTACTTCCACAAAAAAGATCTTTCTTGAAATTCATAGTGTTTCATTTCAAAGCTAATGCAGGCACAAGAATTTCCTACTTATAATATTAATGTTTTCAGTACTACATTTTGATAAGTAGCATTAAAATGTCTCAACCACAAACTTACAGTGACCTCTGCTGAACAGTTAGTGCATCTTCCACGCAGACTGAAAATAGAGCTACACTGCCAAATCCGGCACTTGCAGATCAGGTGCACAAGCAGTATTTTGAAAAGAATATCACCATTTAAGCTACAAAACCCAGAGCTCTATTTGATATTAAACGGGTAAAATTTTATGCAGAATATCAGGAGGAATCTTCTGATAACCCAAAACAAAAAGATAAGCTTTGGACCAAAACTTTATGTGTCACTTTGTGAGCTATTTAATGCGATTAGCTACACCTAGTAATTTCAACTATTCATTAAAGAATTACACTTACTCCAGTAAATTAAACAACAACAGGCTGCTTGTGCTCCAGGGTCTAAATAACGACTGTGATGAGAGCAGCACTGGCTGCAGTACAACTAAGAATACTTAAGATTTTATAAACAAGAAAATTCAGAAATCTCTGTCTGGCATGCTTTTAAGACTACAGCAAATATTTCCATTTCTCAAAATTCTTTTTCTAGGTATAGTTATCCAGACCAGCCTCGCCAACACTGGACCACTGCTTCTTCTCCAGCTGTGACCTCCAGCAGAGCAGGGCAAGCAGAGAGCTGCCCTGGGTGTCCTGGCATCAGCCAGGGCTCTACAGTGCACGGCAGTGACCGTGGGAAGGGGATTACCTCTCCCACTTTCTCCCTACGCAACCTCCCACACTGTCTGTTATGTGGGGGAAGCCCAACCACACTCCAAGCCACAGATCTGCCTGTCCAGGGGCCAGGGATAAAAAGAACAAGTCCAAAAAAATGAAAAACTCTTCAAATTACTTCTAGTCTCCGTTTCTGAGGTTGGGTAGGAGTAATATCACTTCAGCCCCTTTTCCCTCTATAGCTCCCATTTTCTTCCTATCACTAGGCACAGCAACCATCTTCTGCTGCTGGCAGACTCCTTTTTTCTACACAGATTTAAGTCCATCATCTTTCTTTTCCTGTTAGAAAGTAAATAGCTGAGAGTCTCTGGCCAAATCTGCAATATCCTAGAGCAGGATTTTCTCCAGGACCCGGAAAGAACAGAGGAGGGGTCTCAGTGCACTCAGCCCATACAGGAGTACAGAAAAAAAGTGGCTCCTCTTTGTGTGAAGTTTAAAAAAAAAAAAAAAAAAAAAAAAAAAAAAAAAAAGGTATCTCCTGTGAAGATACTGGGGCTCCCTCCTAAAGAGGGGGATTATCATAAAACCCCTTAGAAAGGTCTAGACTCAATCAACTACCTTCACACAGTTGAGCTATGGTTCAACTATTTTGATTTGAATAAACAGTGGCTTTGTTACTACACCTCTTTTATATGAAATATGGAAGAGAACGTGTACACGGAGACATGATGCATTTTATTCAAAGCTAGTCAAACTAAACGCATTAAAAATATTCTTCTAGCTTAAATAATTTTTAATACTTTTTATTATTTACACTTACAATCTTTTAAATTTAAATGTGATTTTCAAATTGACAATATTCTTCTTTAGAAATCTGCACCTGAATCTGATGGATTTAGACCCTTGGAAAGTGCAAGAGTTTGAAGACACAACAGAGCAAGAGAGTTTAAGTAAGGCTAGAACACACAAGCACAGAGCAGATCTGTCCTAATAAATACATTACAAATGTCTATATAAACATGGATATATAAATACATATACATACACACACACACATATATATACACATAACTGCCTGAGCATTCCTAAATGATAATTCAGGCTCTTATTTGGCAAATCATTATAAAATTATAAACCAAATTTGATACCATTTCTATAAGCCATTAATGAAGGAAAACATAGCATGCATTGATGATTTTGCTATCAATTGCCAGTTTACAAAACGAACAGTACTTCGCATTCCACAATCATCACAGCTCAGAACTTTCCTTGTGCCATTAGAGAACATCAAAAACTAGGACACCCCCACCAGGGAGTGCTCCCAGCTGAGCATGACCCATAAGCTGGCAAGGAGAAGACGGCCCACACCTCTTTCCTGTGTATGGCATGACAGGCAACTGCACTTCTTCTGAATACAGAACGGGGAAAAAAGAGGTCACTTGCTAGTTTCTGCCACCAGAAAACAACACGCATTTTGGATTTATCGATGTTTACCAATAACAAGTTGTTATCAGTGCTTACAAGAGCCATTTAATCCAAATGTGCACTTCCATATGCTGCCTTGATTTTATTTAAACAATATCCAGTCAAATACGCAGTATTAAACCATGAGACCAATGTAAGTAGCTTAATATTTAAGTCTCTATATTGCTTTTAAGTTTATACACATAAAACTGGACTAGTTAAAACTCCATCTCAAATTGCATCACATGCCATGTAACCGAGCAAGGAATTTGCATATTGTGCCACCAAACATTAATCCTTCCCTGAGAGACTTTCAAATCACTCCATTCATTTAGACACAATGGCTCCCAAGGCCATGCTACAATATCAAAGCTACCAGACATCACCTCTTCTCTGCCCTACAGCTGTAAGCCATGAAGACTCATGGGACTCTGGATTTTATTATCTGACAGAGCCTAGCAAAGTTTCTTTCTATGGCTAGAACAAAACTTTTTATTTTAATCTTAAGTACTAGAATAATTTTGAGATAAGCAATAGCGTGATGGCTGGAGTAGTCCCACGTTGCAGAAGAGCCATAAATTGACACATTTCAAAACAGTATGGCAAAAAAAGAATACACATCAAATTGGAGTTGAACCAGGACTCATTCAAGTCCTAACTAAAATCTCATTTTTTCCAGTCTTTAAAAATTTCACCCAACTCTTGCGATTTTAATCCAGAGTTTCATGACACTGGTTTTTGCTTAAACCCCAAATGCTTCAATTTTCGAAAACACGTTCTCATGCAGTATCATGAGAATGATACTCTCATGACCAACATTCCCAAGGATTTTTAAAAGGTAACCTCTTGAATTTTCAGCACTCAAATCAGGATCTTCAAACATTAAGGGAGAACAGAACTGAAGCTCCCATGATCTAGTACAGAATTAAAGAATAGATTTAACTGTCATATCTTTAAGGAGAACTAAGGCTCTAAGTCAACAGCTGGCAAGTTCCTCTCATTATTTCTGTACAGACCCATGGCAAGCTTTGCAATTCTGACAATTCCACATCTGACATTAAATGCAAGGTCATGGCTGCAAACCAATCCTTAATGTATCCTATTGCACCCATTTAACAATACTTGTATAATATAAAATGATATCATATACAATTAGTATGTATATCATATGCAATTCTTCAATTGCTGATTCAACAGCAAGATGGTAACTTACAAGTATTTTATGGTATTTTACAGTTACTATAAAACCACAATATGATTTCCATATTTTTATGGCTCTAAATAAAACTCAGATTTGTTTTGAACAAATGAAAGTGATGCTCCCACAGGAAAATGCATCTTTAGTTTTTACAACATTCCATAACATACACTATGTACAGAGGGTTTATTTAGCTTCAGAGACATATTTTGACATCATAGAATTTCCTCTTTGGCAGTTCTGAGTGACTGGAATTAACTTATTTACTTCGAATTAACATAATAACTTAACCAGATGGTATGAGAGTTACAGTTGATTAGATCAATGACAATAATGCCACCAAGTCTGAGCATCTGACCTTGGCAAAACAAATATTGCAATATTTACAGAAAAGGAGGCAGACAAATCTGTAAAGAATGGCTGTTGGTAAATTGTATGAACACAGAGCTCCTCATTAAAAGAATATGTTACTAGAGAAACTGAATGTTATCTTGTCACCTATTCTATAAAGATGCCTCCATTCTGAAAAATGTTTTTAATATGCATTCCAGCCACCATTCATTTACATATATGTACTAATTTTCTCTTTTATTGGTTCATTTCTAGGTTTAACAGACACTTAGATAATTGAAATTTTATAAAGCACACTAAACAGAACGTAGGTCATACACTGATTTTAACATTTTTATAAACCAAAATTACAACCAGGTAATATAAATGCATCTTTTTATTTATTGCAAATAGTTAAAAAACGTACTTCATTAATGTATTTTTACCCTAAAGCTTTTTTGAATGCAATTTCTCAATTGCATCTCAAAATTAAACTCTTCAGTTTTCATCTCTGTACCCCAGGGCTTTACTACACAACACAACATATTTTAATATGGTTAAATGCTACTGATGTTGCAAAATGTTATTCCCTTATTGAAAATGGTCATTAATATTACTTCATACCTCAGAGAGTATGGTAGTAATTTGGTAATAAACCACACAATTATCATCGTCTCCTAATAACCTGGAAGTATTGTAATCCTAGGGCCCTAAATGTGTTAAGGAATATTATTAGAACAAAAACATTCTGGTCATTATTTAGATGGGAACATTTCCCATGTCTCTCATACCTCATTCAGTAATTGCACGCTCCTGCTATAATTAAATTTGCCCATTTTAAATTGTCCATAATATTGTAAGGTTAATTTTCTGGTCCTGTGGGACACATCATTGACTCCATTTTGGGCACAACATATTTTTTTAATGATGTATTTTAAATTGTTTATTTTTATTTAAGTGACTGCCTAGAATAATAACTTGAAATATCCTGAATTAGATAATACAGTTTAAAGTGGAGGAAGAGAAAAAAGCAGCAGTAGCTTCCTAAATATATAAAACGAGAGTGAAATGTTTTCCCCCTTTGAAGTGACTTTACCTACTTGTCCAGCAGTAAAAGCACTGTCTTCTAGGGAAAGATATTGCTTTGAGATGAGCAGCGTTTACTGGACACAGCCATATTCATACGAGCATAAATGCTGTTGCCGAGGCTTGGCCAGGAGCCTCCCTACCAGAGCCATGTGCATGCAGCAGACACCACTCCCTTAAATTCAGACCAAGATACTTAATAGAGCAAAATAAAACCTGAGTGAATTTCTTAAATGAAGAAAAACACTAAGGCTGCAACACAGTGTATTTAAACACCTAACCATCTCCAAGTGTAAACTGTTCACTGTAAATAAAAATTTGAAAATGTATATATTTGAAAATGTGTATTTTGCAAAACTGGTGTCATTTAACAGTATTAATATCAGCAGCTGCATGATCTGATCGGTCTATGAGGCATCTCTGTCCTGCCCTGCCAGAGCTCGGAGAAAAGCACCAGAGGGAAGCTCGCTGCTTCCACATCCCAGCTGAAAGTAAGTGTTAAGCCATTTTCCTCTCATCTAAATAAATGTCCACACACAAGTCTCATAAGGGATCTGCACTGCATTTTGTGCACAAATAAACTGCAAAACATGCACACATCAGATAAATCGTGGGAAACCCATAAGCAAACTGTATCCAGACAACCCTAACAAGTGAGACAGCTCAGCCACTTGGCACCCTCAGCCGAACTGTGCAATACGAGCCAAGGATACAAACTACCAGGAAATCAAAACTCCTGAAGAATGGCATCTGGGTTCACTAGCTGTTGTGATAACATAAGGAAGAAATGTGCACTTGTATTTAGAAAAATAACAACAACACTTAAAGCATATTCCAAGGCAATGTGAAATATATACAAGTCTGCATTATGGTATAAATCTGTGAAACACATAAAATGCTGTAAGAAATAAAGCTCTAGAAGGGAGATCCCTTAAAAGTAAATACTGTGCTAATGGAACACAATTTATTGAAATGGGAAACTATTCTTTGTGTCTCTCTACAAGCATCTCTGGGGTTTTAAAATGCACAGAAAGAGAAGATTCAGCAGAAATATTTTGCACTACATTTCTGCTACACCATAGATAACAAAAACATTTCATGGCTCAACTGAACTACTAAGAGAATGAAAAATCTTCTTCAGCTACCTGTCAATAACAAGAAAGCAAAAGCATCCAAGAGCAAAAAGAAATTCAAGGGGGAATCAAAAGATTGATAAGGACAGCTTTTATCATCTGAGAAGTCCCTCTCATACACAAACAGGAACCACTGTGTTCAAAAATATTAAAACATTATGGAGGAGACTGCAGTCAAGCACTCAAAAGTCCCTATACTTGTGGCATTTCCTGCACATTGTTAACATTTTGCGTTCCCACTTACAGCTGACACCAGATATCCACTGAAAAAAAAACAAGTTACAGAGAGCCTATCTTCATGTTGATGCACATGTGGATGAACAAAAGCTGAATAGAAATCCCCAAACACAACACTTACACAAACATCAGAACGTTTCCCTCTTTTGTGATGTGTTACTGCATAGTTGCAGGGGGAAGTACTGTCACACCACCATACTCACAGATATTTATTTTTAACCTTTCACAAGTCTGGAGCTTTACTGATTTGCACCAAGTACAATGTTGGAATTCAAGCAATAAACTTGCACTTGACGCCAGTCATGCTCCTGTACCTTGCTGTTCTGCAGACAACTAATTTAGGAATAAAGCAGTATTTTTTCTTTTTAAACTGGCTGATTAATGAGATAAACACGCTACGGAACTACCTTTGCAATGATACTGTTATCACCCCAAATCATTCAGAATTAGTAGTCTTTGGCCTCCAAAAATTATAAAAATTCTAATTCTTTTTTTCTTCATTTCAGATTCAAAACAGATTCATACATCTGTCTCCAATGGTTGGAATAAGTGAAGAAGTAGAAAGAAGTGATTCAGAAATTAATAAAGGGTACCAAGCTTCCACTGGAAAATGTCTGGAGTCCACAAATCAAGAAGGTTGAAGAGCCCTACCCTGTAACAGCATCTTCCTAAAGAGAAATAGAACTTTGACTTTTCAAGTGATGATCTGATTTCTTAGAACATACGATAATATGTTGTAAAAGCTTGTAGCATTATAGTATGTGCTCCTTCTACAGAAGTTAATCATATTTGAATCCTTTAAGACAAAACAGATACACTAGTATTACAAATTAGCAGGCCAGATTCTCCCTAAACATAGTTTAAACAGAAAGATTTCCCAAAATCCTGGAAAAAAAAGATCCAACAGTCACAGTCATTTGTTTGCATTTACAATACGCTTTTTATTATCTATTGAACAAACACTAAAAAATGCATGCCATAAAACTGCACCTATGGTTATTTTATCCATCTTCATTTATAGTGGCCTACATATCTCTAAATAAGTTACAGATTTTGCAACATTTTAATAAAAAGTCAAAAAAAAGTTAGTGACTTCAGATCTTTTATTTCCTTAACATTTACTAATTTTCATCAATGCAAAATAAAGACCAGATCTTCCATAACTAGGTCTTCAAAAAAAAAAAAAGTTTCTCACTAAAAGATGTACACGTAGAAATATTGTTTTATCTACCTTTCTGAATAATAGCAAAACACTGCTGCTACCAACTTTAATCTTTCAAAAATTTTTTGAAATCTAACAATAAAAACAAGCCGTTACCCAGACTACCTTTTTTTTGGGGGGTGGGGGGTGGAAGCAGAAAAAGTTCATGAGTGTAATTAAAGAGACTGAACACAAGAGGTAGCTAGTGTCTCCACGTTCTTACATACTACTCTGAAACAGGAAAGAGAACAGAATGGCACATAAGCCACCGCAAGGAAAGACGTGTTTTTAAAAACGAGATGGAAAAATAAAAGTTTTTGGGGCTCAAAGCATTCATAGAGAGCGACGAGTGAGTTATTCTGGTTGTTCCTCCATGGAAAGCACCTTGTTCACGCTGAGTCATTCCATAACAAAGCCCTGAGTCCACACAGAAAAGTTTATTTTCATCCAGGCTGCTTCTTTTTTCCCCAATAAAAAGGAATGCCATCTGCTTCACAGGTAACCCCAGTATTTTCTTGAGGATGATTAGAACTGACCCTAATTCTAGGCTGTTTTTGTATGATAAATAGACCTTTTTGAAAGCAGAATAATATTGCTCCTGAAGATATAATTATAAATGCACAAGTTTTCATACTTGTTTTCAAGTATGTTAATTAAAATCTGGCACAGTTGCAGAAAAAAAAAATCAGCTAAAAGGAGTATGATGTGTCTAACAATCAAGCAGACTATAATTATTACCTCTTCTTGATAAAGATGTTCAGAAAATTAATGCTTCAACACTGTGCATCTAATCATTTTAATCATCCTTTAATACAATGGACAAATCCATCAAAATCCAAAGGGATTCAGTTACTGTTATGTTTCTAAAAATGCACACCAGGAACTTCCAAATGCTTCCTAATGACAATAATTAAACACCTGGCTATGATGACCTGTACCTGTCTGTAGTTTGTTCTCAAATAGTTTCTCCCATTAATTACACACATGCTGAGAACAGAAAGAAAATATTCATCACGAACAACAACTCCGGGCTGCAGAAGTCTGAAACGGACGGAGCAGCTCCCCGCCGCACTGACTGCTAGCTCCCTGGCAGCCTGCACATGCTCAGGTTTCGAACCAGATGCTACAGAACAGTTGTGAGAGCGCTGAGCTTATGCTCACCTGCCCGAAAGAAATATGCTGCAAAAACCCGGCTTTTATAAAGAACTTTTAGGCTTGTCTAAAAATACAAACCACCTTAATTTTCATACAATCTGTATGCGTTACCTGTTGTTTAAACCCCAAAGCATCAGAAAATAATGCCCAAGATCTTGCAAAATGACATTTTGTCCGTTGCAATACTAACAAAAAAAGTCGGTATGTTAACGTCACAGGTACAGTTTCTAACTCAGCCAACATACAGCTGCAGGTGAATTTTGGACAAGGAAGCTCTCACAAACACTGGCAGAATTGAAGTGCTCTCTACTCAAGTAAGATGCAACATTCTCCTGTACATGTATACAGACATACACAAACGTATGTACATAAATTTCAAATTAGGATCTCTTCTTTGGGGTTGCATCATTACAGCAGGCATGCCCCTGCAACGGCAGGATCCCAGTTTTAGCTAACATTCCTCAAACGAATGAATGCACTAAACATAAAAGATTAAATTATGACTTACCAGTTAATATTTACTACAAAACCAGTGCTAAGAACTGTGTAAAAAGGCTATTTTTATCACCAAGAGATTTCATTTGGAACAAATGGGAGTGAGGGAGATTTTGCTAAGTCCTACCGTAATGTGTAATATTCAGTGCCATAACAAATCAAATCTTACTGTCGTATCAGTACCCAGTTCCCACACAGAATCTTTCAGTAATAGATCTCAAAGCACTTAATGTTTTATGCTGAAAAGCAAACTATCTATACAAAAGCATTTAATGCATGGTATGCAGTGAACTCCACCATCAGATTTCTACAGTATCAAATTTACCAAAGCATAAGAAACCACAGGTATATATATTTCCTTAAAAGGGCAAATACTGAAACATAAAAGGGGAAAAAATACACTATAAGTGCACATTTTGAGATAAAAGCCCCGTGCCACTTAACTTTGCACCATGTTCTTGGGAAACATATAAATGCAACTAAAAACTATACTAGTTTCCAATGTTTATTGAAAACAAAAATAAAAATAAGTATGACCTGAAGTTTCAATTCTGATTTCCTTTCAGGGTTCATTAACTCCACATAAAAATATGCCATTATTAAAATTTTAAAGGGCAAAGAATAAGATAAACTGGCATCCCTTTCATAATTTGTAAATCTGTTGTATTCTACATTTTACTTTTTTCATGTACCCATTTCAGTTGCTGTTAAAAACATCTGAAGCAATGATTCATTCCAACAATTTTTATTTAAATAACTTCAGTAGATTTAGCAAAATATTTAACCTAAGCAGCTCAACACACTCAAGTTTCAACATAGCTGTACCCACTCAATGGAAAATACAATTTCCCCAGTTTAATTTAGTGGTACCTGAGACAGCTTCAGCACTACCCATGTGAACTGCCATACTGTTAACGTGGAGAAGCAGGTAATTCAGCTAATAATACTCTTACCCAGCTAACCTCGTTAAATGCTGACATTTATTTGAGAAGACAAACCGGAGGAATCCAATCCTGGAACACGTACACGTTGAAGCACCAAAGCAGATTAAATATCAACTAGGGCAGCTGGATACCATTTTATCTTGGCCTGAACTCAAGCAAAACACAACACAGGCAACCTGACTGGAGAGCCGACAGAAAAGGCCCAGAGCGACAGGACCTGCATCATCCCCCACTTAATTGCATGCTGTTCATGAAAACTGTTTTACTCCAACCCCCAGCTTTGCATGGGCTCCTTTGCCAACAGGGACGGAGGCGAGCAAGAGGAGCAGCCGGGACAGCACGCCGAAGCCAGGCTTGCTACCAGGAAGGGGTGTGAGAGGGAATCGGCCACACAGATAACAAGCATGCTCCTACAATTTAATCATTTCTGAGAAACACATTCCAGCACTGGGTAAGATGTCTGGACTCTGTCAAAGTCAAGAGATTTAGGCATTTAGGCACCCAAGACACTTCTTTAAATTGGACCTTCGACAGCATCTGGAAACAAGGCTGCAGAGGCTTTTGCAGAAGCTAACTTTAGCTCCACTCGCTAATCTGCTCACACTCCCTCGCAGTCGATAACCGGAGAATGGTTTCACCAAAGCATGGCTCAGGGAGGCCAAATTACAGCTGCTCCTCTGGGAGGATTCAAGGCCGAAACCTGTCACCAGATAGCGGGAAGAGGAGCCTCACGCTAGCTAAAGTTAGCCTTCAGGGAGGGACATCTCAGACAACGTGTTACGGTCCCCTTTGCAAGTGCGTGAACAAGGCAAAACAGACTATCTGTAAAGCTTTTAATAGAATTTAATGATGAACATTAAGAACTGTTTTGATACTGCAGACAAGGCATATTACAAATGCTGGGTTCAAAATGGACAGCAAGAACAGGGAGGTACTTCTCATTGGGTCGCCAATGCAATTACTCTAATAACATTCCCTAGCATATTTCAGATCTTTCTAGGTTTTAAGAAAATAAAACTGAATTATTGTAGTCCTCTTTTATTATTCATTTAGTCCTCACTATAAATACCCTAGATAAAGAAGTACTCCACCTATCAGGTTATAGACAGAACACAAACAAGTGCTAATATTTACACTCAGTGAATACATTTCCATGCTGCTACATCACTAAACAGTAGGAACATCTCTCCATCTTATCGATAACAATTATGATTGCAATACAATTAGAAAAAATAATTTAAAATGGCTATAAAAAAATTCACACTACTGTAAACATCAATATAAATTTAAAAGTAATATATAGTCACTTAACAAAAATATGATTAATATTGTTCTAAACTGTAAATCCACAAACAAGTAACATAGCCACTTCAGAAGTACAATCTTAGAAAAGTAGAAAGTAAAATTTACATTTTTAAAGATAAACATATAATTTGCATATTCACCTATTGATGCTGATACAGGAAGTTAAATGTATCTGATGTATCATTAGCAAATGAAATACTTTTTTCTACGGAAAACCTACACAAAGAAGTCAGCATTACAAAGCATCAATCTGTGATATAAAAAGAAAAAAAAAAATCTATACCATCCTATGCTACTGAGCACAGAGATATTTTTGTTAAGCTATCAACTGTAAGCACAAGCTCTCAGCCCTTAGGTTTTAAAGGCTATCTCAAAGCTCATTACTTCATACATAAAATTGGAAAGGGGAGAAAAAACCCTACAAACCCTCAACATTTGACTGAACTTGGTTTCATCTATCATTGTAATGCCCACCACTCAATCTTCTGAGGGCCAAACATGAAAGACTGTGGCAGACCCAGTCTCCACCGCTCTAAACAGCTTAGGATCATCCCTCAGTTTTGCCATCTCCTGCTTCTCTCTATAGCTCATTTATAGTTCTGTTTAAGAGCACAAGTCTCAAGCAGTCATCTCTGAAAAAAACTGCTGGTGACCTTCTACTGTTGACAATAAAACCTTGGTATTTACCATTCCCCTCTATTTCCTACTTTTAATTTTTTTTTTTCCTTATCTATAGACAAACTTTCTCTCTTATACCATGGCTGTTAAGTCTCCTTTAGAGCTTCTGGAGACAGACCTTGTCAAACACCTTTCAGAAATCCAAGCAAGAAATACCAAAGGGATCATCCTAATCCCACCAGAGGAACCCCAACAGATTTGTGAAATATAACGTATATATACAAACATATCTTACCTTATGAGATAGAAAACATGTCAACCCCTCCCCACAAGATCGGATTCATAAAAACATCAGCATGTAAGAAGAGCAATCAATTGGAAAGTCTTCCTTCATGTTTGTTCCTTGCCAACTCAGACCCTGCTCCTGCTTACACGCAGTTGTATTGTATAACAAGATCGGAGCTGGCTATACCACATTCCTTCTCCTCATCACCAATGTGTGTCATACCAACAATTTCTCCACCACAGACTTGCCCACAGTCACACAGGATGCTTGTGACAGAGCCAGAACACAGCCAGCCACAGAAGGGGTGAAACATCACTTTTCCCCAGAGGTCCTCTGGCCGTTCCGCTGACTTCCAGCGGAGAAATCTGTCTATCCTCTCTCCTTCGAATACTCCTGACTCACGCTTCACTCTTAAAATTGCTCTGCTTTCTTTTTCAAAAAGGGATTTATTGAACAAGCCAGGCTACTATATGCCACACAGTCTCCTGTTGAACACTAGTCTGCTGTTCTTTAAAAGGACAGTCCTATCTGCAACTTAAAAAATCTTAAAAAACTAAAAAATCGTTTTCTTCCACACAATGTCTATTTCTGTTAACCAGAATATTATAATTAAATATAACTGCTTCTACATGATGAGATTTACCTTCCAAACTGAATAAAAATTATGTTTGGACTTGTAAAGTATCTACAGCTTACCACAGTTAGATCACTGGGATTTCTATAAATTATGCTTATATCCTGTACTGGAGTTCTCTTTTTTAAAAAGCTAGAAATTATTTCTTAATTTCTTTAATCATCTATGATTTTAAAAGGTTTTATTAGAAGAAATTTTTGAAAGGTACTGCCTTAATTCTGTCTACACTAAAGCTTGCTGCCATGTCACTAATTTACTGCTCCCAAACTTCTTCCATGAAATTAATTCACTGTGTTACAGATGTTGCTATTGATTTATCTACTGAACTAAACACATAATGAAGTAGAAGGTAAAACCAACAGAAAAACCTTATTGCTCCCCTCCACCCCCCACTAATTTTGTCATGGCTCCAAGAATAATTCCCGCAACAGCAATAAAAAGCCATATGCCTTTTCACTTCAGTCTCTCTGCAAAACCAGCTTTTCTAGCAGTAGAATTAAGAAAATAAGTAGTGATGGAAAGATAAACTTGAAAGCAAATCGAAAGAAACAATTACTTAAAAATTCAGGCTCCATTTTAGAAATTAATATAACGAGTATTTTTTAAAGGGCCATTTTTTTCTTCAAATTATGATTCCTATGGTACAATTTTAGGATTATAACAGAGAAACTTGAAACAAAATCTATAAATCTAAAGGTTTTTTTTTTTTTTTGGTTGATCAAAGCATGAGATACAGCTGCTACATTTTATGAGTCCAACCCAAATGCTGATCTAAACAGTGTGAGTGTTAAGACAAGCTAGGTCCAAATCTGCAACAGGTTTTCAATTTCAGGATATAAGAATAATGAAGTGCTTACTAAAATGCAGCAAAAGATTAATGTGTTAATCTCTGCAAAGTTACCAACACATAAATTCACTGAGCACATCAATACGTACCTATCAACTTCAGGAGCGATTTAAAAGTAGCCTGTCTGGGCTCCATTTCACCAGGCCATTACATTTGGAAACGATTAAGAACAGGTAAGAGTAGTTCCAAATATTTGTTTAACCTGGATTCAATATCCATACGGTATCTAAGAGGTCCTATGGAAATCTGAAGGAAACACTGACCTTTCTATAAGATAAATGCAATACCTTCAGAGTGGCTAGTCAAGCACTTTTCCTCCCAATAAAAGTAAAGTGAGCGTATGTTTTTGTTTTGGCAGATGAAAATATAGTTGCTTTTTGGCAGCCATAAAAAGGAAAGGAGTGAACGGGTACATCAAGATGGTCATCCTGATCTTTGCACCACTAAGCATCATACACTAGCTCCGTAACATCTTTACAGAATAATCCTTTAAATTATTAGCAAATATCCCCACTCTTTTGCATTTGATGGCCACTCGAAAGACTAAGTATCTGAGTGGAGACCAGAAAGTCAAGAGGCAACCACCTGGATAGAAATGCCCTGAAGACCTACCCCACTCTGGTTGGACCCTGCTGCCTACAGTCACAAACCTTTAACTTGCAGGCTATTTAAACAAGAACGACTACATACCCAAAGAATGAAATAGTTTACTATAGAGTTTATTTGCTTACTAAACCACCACTTTATCATCTGGAAGGACTAGTCTTGCATTTTTACTAATTAGTAGATGCTAGCTATTATTCTTTTAACATGTATGACAGGAAAGGAAAAAAAGAAAGTTTAATTCCCTGTTTGTAATCCACATGTAGCTGTTCAGGTATCTAAATACTAAAAAGTCATCTGACTCCAAGACATTAAGCCAAAGGCAATGCTCAAGTTATTTAATTCATCTGCATCAGAGTAAGTGTCTATATTCAGCCCACCTAACTTCTGACAGAGCGTGGAAGGAGGGAGAAAAAGGAATTCATTGTAGTCCAGTAAGTGAACATATTTTTACATGCACAGTACTAAAAAACTCAGTGAATTGTTTTATAACAGCAAGCATCAAAATTTTTAATGATTCAGGAAATCATTGTTATTCTAAGAAGACAAGAAACTACTACACCACCGCTCTGGAACTGTTTCCCCCAGTGCAAATCTATCCACGTCTGCGAGCAACTGCCGGTGTCAGTGCTCCATCGCCTGCCCGCGAAGCAAACAGGTGCAGCAGGCTGATAGGGAAGAGACGGATGTCTCAGTCCTGCATCTGCAACACTGGTGTTGTACTCAACCGATGCCATACAGTGAAACACCGCTGCCCGGTGTCATTCATCAATGCAGTATGATGGTGTCAAGAAAAGAAGTATGTCCTCTGCTGACAACTTGTTTTAATAAAAATGCATCGCAATATTTAAAAAGTTTTCAAAGCTGACTTCTATTTCTGACAGCTGACAAATTTATGACAGCTATTTTGGATGAAAAATGTGCAACAAGAATGACTTAATAGTCAAAACAAAGAAATCAATGTAGTCTGCCTTAACATGCCAAATTACTAATAGAGGAAGAGAACGTAATTCAGTAAAGCAAGGATTGTAGAACAGAATCTAACGAAGCTTAATAGGAATGTTTCAAGTTTACAATATTTTAAAAATTGGAACAGTCCTTAATGAACAAATTGACTTCAAGAGTGACAGACTGTGGGACACTGAGGTTCTCACAAGCACAAAGTTATGATGCTTCATGTTTGATCTTGCTCTTAATAAAAGCAGAATGAAAGCAATGAAAAGACAAATAAATGGTAGAGTCATTGCTACCTCAATTTTCTTGGGTTTTCTTTTCAGGAAACAGAGAACAATTGTGTGGGGTTTCTTTGTTTTTGTGAGGGTTTTGTTTTGTGGGTTTTTTTAAAGCATTAACAGATGAAGTAGAAAACTGTATTATGAAAACTTTCCATAACTCATCTTAAAGATTATCAGCACAGAAATAAGTAAAGAGTTTTTAAGTTTATAGTAAGCTTTCTAACCATCTATTTTAATACATACGGCATACAGCAGATGTAAGTTCAAACCCCTGTGCAAATTTTTTTCTGATCATTAGGAAGAACCATAACCACTATCCTGTTCTGCACTTTTTTAACTTCTTTCCAACTTTTGGTCATAAATTCTGTCCCGTGCTTCAGAAGCTGCTCGAAGGGATACAATGGTTTCAAAAATCTTTCTACAAGAAGTTCTGGCTCTGCTTGAATATAAATCTGTAATATACTATTTTTGTTATTTTCTTAACTTTATTAACCATTTCTTGACTACATTTAATTCATTCAAAAGGTAATTTTCTTAAGATTGACAATGAAACTAAGATCTTAATTTTTCAGTTTTAAACTTACACCACATGAGACATCTCACTATTTCTGACCATACTGAAAACTAGAGTAATAAAGGCTGTGGGAGAAAAAAGAAAATTAAAACAACGTTGAGTTTTCCCAAAGAAACTACCCTAGAAGAAAAGCTGTCAGTCACAAAAGTTGATACTATCACAACGGATGACAAGAAGCTAGTTACAGCGGAAGCGTGAAATGTGACCATCACTCTCTCATTACTTGCTATTTATTTTAAATAACAGATAACAGTCATTAATATTTACTGTATTTCAAATCAGTCAGATAATGCAATCAGCAGCCTGAAGTCAGATTAGGCAGCAGCTGGTTAGATAGATGTCATCTGTCAGGGGCTGTTCTTCTAAAAGCTGCTAATACTGTCAGTGAAAATTACAGTCCACAAATCAAAAGAACGTAAGTGCTTGAACTGAAACACATATGAAATCAGACAGCTCCCACTGGATTTTCCCCATGTGCTATTACCTCCATGATCAATTCACGTTTCAAGTGACACAAATTGCTGAGAAAGCAAAACGTTGCTTGCTTTCTATCTGAGAACTATACTTTGAGCCAGGGGACATATTTTTAGATAATTAAAATTAATTTTCCTTCCTTTTTGTCAAGAAACATTAAAATCAACCTGCTGTAAAACAAAATGCTCGCTCACTCTCGCACAGAATAACAGGGGGCAAAACTTTGTTGCTATTACAAAAGTGACAAACTCGTTAGTTGGAAATGAGATAAAATCATTTTCAATCAGCAAATTCCATAACATTAAAACATAACTTTTTCTAATAGTATTAAAATGAAAGCAAAGACCATGCACTCAGAACTTCAGTAACTGTTCAAAATACATGTCAAAATATCGCTTATATAGCACAAAATAACGCAAGTTTTAAGCCACGCAAGTGTCATCGTTCCACAAAAACAGTGGCAGAGCTCTTAAAAGGTACTTTCAAGTACTGAAGGGTACTAAAACACTAGTGGTTTTTTTCTGCTAAAATGCTGGGAATATGAGCATTTTGAAGTGGGGTGTTACCAGTAGGTACGTCCAGAAAGCATTCCTTTTTTTTTTCCCCACCTAGTTTGTATTTGGGGGGGGGGGGGGTCCCCCTTAATTGGAATAGAATGGCTAAACCTAGAAAGGCTTTATTGCAGCTGACAACAGTGTCTTTTGAAATGCATCATCCTCGTTTTGAGGATATAATCCTGCACAAATAGCAAATAAGCAGCAAGAAAAATATATACAAAAGTCAGTAGAAGTCAGGCAGGGATTTTATTAAAAAAAGCCTGTTGCTTCCTTGCTAACCATGGAATGCCACGAAGAATTTTGAATGAATAATCAGTGTGCAGCAGTACTGGCTGGGTGCCAGCTGGGTGCTGAGCAGGTTTGCAGAGAAGGACGGGCAGATCCCTCCTGGACAGCACTTGGAAGGCAAGTCAGGAGCGTGCCCTCGTGGTGAAGGCAGCTGCCTGCAGACCAGGCTGTGACAGCACAAGTGGAGCTGGCATGTCCAGCAACGGCCACCAGCATGGTGGAGGCTGGACCACAGGGTATACAAGGAGATGCCAAGAGATCTGGGCTTGTTCGGTTTTCAGAGGAGGCTAAAAGAGAAGCTTCTTGTTGTCTTCTATGGCCTAATGGGAGGGCAGAGAGAAAACAAAACTGGCATCTTCCGGGAGGTGACCAGTAGTGGGAGGAGAAGCAACATTGACACTAGTTGCAACACCGGGAATTCAGATTAGGCTTTGGAAACACTTTTTCACCCTAGCAGCAAACACTGAAACGGGTGCCCAGAGAGGCTGTGCAGTCTCCATCCCTGGAGATGCTCAGATCCAGACTGCACAGGCCCTGGGCAAACTGGCCCTGACTGGAGCAGGGAGTTGGACTGGGTGACTCCAGAGATCCCTTCCAGCCTCAATCATTCTGCAATTCTGTGACTCTGTTTCATTTCTCACTCTCCTTGGTGTGTGCTTACATTTCAACAGCTGATCAAAAGCACCAACCAAGGCAGAGCAGGTATTTCCAGCTGTGAGAAGTTTGGTGAATACACGCAGAACCTATCAGCTGAGCATGGTGCATTTGGCCAAACTTAACCCAGCCTTCTGTGGGTTACCACCACCTCTTTGTGGGCACAAGCAAGACCAAGGACCTGCCTTCCTTTGCACCTCCTTCCCGCTCTGCATTGCGTGCCACTGTGCACTGCCAAATCAGAAGCCCGATTTGCCATTTCACTCCCTCAGCTGGCAGGGTTGGACCCGTGAAGGCCATTCCCACCCAGCTTTGCTGAGGGAGACTCGAGCTCTGCCGTAACATCCACGGCTCTGGCAACAGCGAAGCCACTCCCAGCCTCCAGACTGCTCCTTGCAGCAGAGACCTTTGTCTCTACCCCTTCTTCCATGACCACTGTCCTTTTTTTCTGGCAGGGTTAGTTTTCAGGCCGATCAGCACGCTGACCCTGCTCGGCACAACTGACAACTCCTACTGCCAGTGCGCGGGAGAGGTGGGAAGCACAGCCATGGCCGGTGGGGGGAGCAAGGCCACCCCCTTTCACAGCACCACGGCCTTAGATCAGCTAAAACCTGTTACGAAGCTATACCTTTAGGAATCCAAAAGTGTGGTTAATCGTGTTAACTCTTACATGAGCTATAACGACAATTACTCAGGCAGAATTAAAAATAGTAGCTCAGTTTAGATCAGATGAACTTGTAAAATTGTCAAAATAAAGCCTAATATTTTGCTTGCATCAAAGAAATCGCCAATCACATTTGAAAAGCTCCTGGCAACGTGCAGGAGCACATTTCAACACCACAACAAAATATTTCCTGAGATGGTACGACCATACGTGATGCCATATGGAACCTGCCGCCTCTGGGAGAGGGCAACTTCTCTCTCAGCCCACTGGAAATCAGCACAGAGGAGGGCATTAACCAACACCACTGCAGCGAATGCCGCCAAGGCACAGTGATTTATACTGCTGCAGGAAGCACTTTAATGCACACATCTACCACAATCTCCACAAACGGGCCTCAGTAAGAAAAGGAAAGCAGGAACTCAAGGCTCACGATGGCCAAGCCTCTCACTACCGCGCCACTCTGCTCTGATTTTACTCTGTGTTTAACTCAAGGTGTGCCTGCTTCGCCAGCTATGACCCACCTCACCCTGCTACAATCACAGTTTCAATAATAATAGCTAACCACCACGGTTAACAGCTGGCCATGCTCCAGAATGACTGAGTTTTGACAGGCCAGGTTCATTCTAACAACCCAACTGCCAGAGGAACCCACACGCTCTTATCTCCTAGGCTCTGTTACACACATCACATGCTTTTTCTCTTTACATGCTTGTCTGGTTTCATTTTAAAAGAAACAGGATCAGATTTTCACAACAAATCCTAAGGGCTTGCACTTAAAGCTGACTTCTTTCTCCCCAGAGAGGACATTCAAGATTCCCAAGGGACTTTAAAACAAGCTCTTGCAAAAGACAGGAAGAAAAGCAATCGAAGAAAAATGATCATCAATCACGGCTTTCAAAAATAATGTCCAAAAATTAACTATTTGAAATTCTTCTTTCATTCCTAATTTTTCTTTACTACTTAGGTATCTTGACAGATTACAAATCATTTGCTTTGCTAGTGTTGGCACTGTGCGTTTCGCTCACCAGACCTGTCACACACCAGTAGCACTACACCTGGCGCATCTATTATACACATTCCCTACTACAGAGTGCAATGTGACAAACCGTTGCCCTCTCTGAGCGGCCCCCTTCTCTCACATCCCCAACCTTCCCAGTGCCATTTTTCCACCCACTATTTCCTTCTAATAAGAAAGCAGAACACGTAACTCATAGGCCTTTGCCTGCTCTCAGATGATCATAACAAGGGATCTGGAGCACTCTTATTAACTGAGTCATATTTAAACACAGGGATTTGGAGGTTTTCTAACACCACCCTCTTTGGACGTATTGTTCTGCATCTGGGATAGCAGACAGTGCATCCCACACAGTTCCGGAATTACAGAGTTTAAAAGAAAAGAAAAGAAAAGGAAAAAAAAAAAGTTATTCAGCTCAATTATATAGCACCATTGGAAAAAAATAGGAATATACAGGAACAAACCATGAATCTGCAGTCTATGCAAGCTCTTTATACTCTTGTATGAGCCCGAAACCCTGCCAAGTTCCAAAACCTTGTATCCAAAACATAAGTACTTATCAGGAAAACAGTTTCAGATCTTAATTAATCCACTGAGGCCCCAGCCCATGTCATGGTAATCAGTCAGCTGGCGATGACAGAGAGAAATAGGACTTGACAGGCTCTCACAAAACAGCTAAAAATAGCACTGGAACTCTTTTTTATGTTCCCTTGCACATAAGGATCTTGATCTCAAATTTGCTTAAAACTTATCTATAGGTTTTACTTCATGTAGCTGAATTTGTTCTTCATTCAAAACCTAAAAAGAGGCAACTTCTCCTAAAACTATCTAACATTTCATAGATTATGTTGCATAATACTTGTACACCTGAGAAGTTACCACCTACACGTTTCTGTAATGTGGTTTTCCATCCAGATCAACTAATACGACAATATCAGCAGCCAGTGAAAGTAATTACCATCAGATTTTCTACCTCAGAACAGATAGGTCTAGGGAAACCAACAGAATAAAAAAAGTGATCTGTAGTTATAAATAACTTGATAGGAAGATTATCTTGGAAGAGGTTCATTTTTACATTAGATGGTATATTTGAAATTGTTGGGTTCAAACACTTTATGATTTCCACTTTCTAATAAATTAGCTAAGCTAACAAAAAAAACAGAAAAGCAAGAGAAGTGCAGCAATTTGCCTTAAACACAGCCATATCATTGTAATTCAGAAACTGACAAATGCCTTTTTAAAATGTTCTCAGATTCTCATTTCACCAGTGATTTAAGAATCTTAATGTTTTATGAAAAAAAGATCAAAATGGAAATTTTACCACAAAAAAAAGAAAAATAAGAAATCAAACTGCAAAAAAAGGGAGGTCAGCAATACAAAGGCCAAGGAAGCAGAAAAAGATTTTGTAGAGTATTATGATTTTAACAGACTTTGATTGATATCAATCTACCAAAACATATAGAAAACTAACTTTGGCTTGCCTGCCTGTATAAGCAGAAGCAGAGTCTTGATCCTCCAGGGAACTACCCAAGTAAAACCGCATATATTGTGAGCAGCAAAGCCTACTATTGTCTCCTGAAACAGCATAGACCAAAGCACAGTTTTAAATATTGTCAGATGTCAAACATCCATTAGAAAAATGTTTTTTTTTAAAAAAAAAGAAACAAAGAAAAAAGGAAAAAGAGACTCAAGCAAGAAAAAAGGAATTTTTAAGTAACATTTCTCCTGCTGCAGTAACTGAACTACGGCTCACTCGAGAACTCAGGCCTGGAATGAGCCTGCATAATCACAGAAGTTACACTGTACTGAGCAGAGTTAGATCTGGCTGGTTAAAAACCGATCGGATTCTGATAAACTCAAATCCATAATTTTCTTCAGTATTTTAAAAGTTCAACAGTAACAAAAGCAGTCGTGTTCTGTGTTCAATAGTGTTTCCAACACACGTAGCAGTAGCTGCCGTTGCGGGGGGGGGGGGGGGAGCAGGGAGTAGGTAAGGATGGTTTTGTCTCACTTAATTATAATGATCTAAAGACTGAAACAAGACCACGCTTGTAGGAAAAACTAACTTTTTTTTTTTTTCCAGTTAACTGGAGCATTTAGAGGGGAAAAAAAAAATATATTCTTGCGGCAGAAAAACCCTTCTTCAGATCTATCCAACACACAAGTTGATCAAAACAGGGCTTCGTCTAGAGTGCTCCGTTTCAGCTGTTTCACCCACTAATGTATTATAACCAAGTTAAAGTTTCTTAAAACTACTCCTATAATTCTGCATCTATGAGTACTGCAATTCAGACACACATCCATGTGAATAATGATTTTAGCAAAACACTTTTTCTGGAAGTGACACCATAAAATATTAAATTGAAGCAGATGTATTTTTTTTTTCTTTTCAATAGAGTTTAGAGGATTAAATAATTAAACCAACAAGAATACACATTCGGGACTTTTTCAAGCATCAGCTTGGATTTGGTAATTGAGCATATTTTTCATTAACCACTAGAGGTCACACAGTAACCATGGCAGCTATCCAAAAGATGAGAGGCCTCAAGAACCTTAAGGTCTGGGAAAACTAAAATACAGGGGTACTCACTGATTTGCATCTACAAATGAATTTATTAAATTAATTTGAGTAGTCTTTCCAATTCCCAAAAAGATCCAATGAACATGAATGCTCACAGATGTCATTTGGTATTTTACATCTCTGTAAAATTCAGATTTATGATTTTTATTTCATCGTTTTATTACATCGGGGGGGGGGGGGGAATAGTCCGAGCTTGGTGCCCTTTTGAAAGTGTTCCTGATTTCTTCAAATATTTCCTCATTTAAAACTTCTGGAACTTCGGTTCAAACAAAGGGGCTTCAGCTATGACTATAAATTAACACTGAAGAAGCACACTAAAGCTGGAATATCCTAGTATTCTACTAGTCAATATTTTGCTATTTAAATAGACATTTTAAGCTTTCAAGAACAACAGAAATAGTAATAAAAACAAATATGAACCCACGCACATCGAATTCATTGTGTTTGTAAGCTAATACCAAAGTTTACACTGAACACAGTAACTTAAATTCTCTTAAATCGGAACAGATATATTGCCCTCAAAATTTAGGAGCAGCTGTAGTGGTCAGGGCCTGAAAACTACCTTGCTCGTGAGAAATTCACTTATACTGCTAATGAAAATTTAGCCTGTTTTAAAGCTTTTGTGGAAACACTATTTGCAAAGTATTAAAATACTTTATGTTCTACACAGCTAATTAAAAATTCCCTGGAAAGTTCCTTTAAACCCTTCAAAAAGGCACCCTGTGCACACAAATGCAGAGCGAGAGATAGCTGATAATCAGTGATCCTGTGCTCCTTTCATATTAGATTAAATTGGAGATCAGTATACAAAGACATTTCATGAACTGACTCACTTGTTTTTATTCCATTTACTACAGTGCACACTACATCTTCTCTTTGGAGAAATTTCATTTAATTAGATCCCAACTACAAAAGATAAAGACCTGTGTATGAAAGTCTTTTACCATGGCAGTGCAGCACTGCCAAGGCATTAAGCTGCCCTCTAACCCTAAGAACTGGTCCCACCAGAACAGGTGCTGCTGCTGACTTGCATTACCTGTTCTGGAATAAGTAAAATATTTCACTCCCTAAAGCTCTCGGTCTGATACATTTCAACATTTAAAAAAAAAACCCCAACAACAACAATAATGAAGAGCAGTGAAGCAGTTGTAATCTGAATAATAATTTCAAAAGTTTCAGTATCCATCATGTTTTTCAGCACAACAGGCAACATACTACCAAAAGCTCACAAGGCACGTATTACACTATAGGAGCAACTCCTTGAGACAAAACAGAAATCATAAATCACATCTTAAAAGCAGAGAAGATGCAGACTTTTCTTGCAATAAAATTAACACCACAAGTTTAGCTAGCTCTTAAGAAATATTATAGCAAAAAAATCCAGCTTTACCTGCACACAAGCTTGTATGTATACACATACGTACTCACATACAGACTGCAAATCAGCAGAGATTGTTTTCCACTTTGTATTAACACAGCAAGTTTTACAGTCTTTTTAAGAATTTAGGAAGTAAGGATTTTTTTTGAGAAATATCCAAATACAAACCTGCTTTTTCTGTGCCTGCCTTTTCTGAGCACCCAGCGTAGCTGACTTAAAGCTAAGAGACTTGGACTGTCTCCTAACTTTCACTGAATCTCTCCGGCGATCATATGAAAAAGACGACGACTTCTTTGTAATTTTCCTCTTAGGTGTGTCTGCCATTTCATCCACCAAAGTATGGTTACCTTCAAGCAAACAGTGTCCCAAGAAAATAAAAACTCAGTACCATCAAGCTTCCAGCAAGCTTACAGAGAACAGTCTTCAATCCTAAAGGAAGTGGAGCAACCCACAAGGAACGGAGCCCATCTAAGAACAATTTCAGTTCTTCCAACAGGTTGTACAAATGAAAAAAGCCGATGGTCCTGCAATGCTGTATGTCACCGAAGAGCAGGCAGAACTCCTTCCTGCTGTATAAACTCAAACAGGCTTCAGCAATGATGCTAATCTGAAAAATGTAGTGACTATCCTGCTGAGCACGCTAAAGGTGAACAGAAGGTAGTTCCCTGCACACCAACAGGGTGTGGAAGTACACCAACAGGGTGTGGGGATGAAGCAGAAGACTTTGGGTTCAAAGCATCTTCTTAACTCCTTCCTTTCTGGGCTACTGCTAGGAAGGTATCTGAAAAATCAGACTGGTGAAAGCTCCCCAAAAGAAGACAGCATTATTTTCTTCTCTTTAGATCCAAGGCACTTGGTGAAGGAACCTTCAGCATGAGGTAGCTGCACCATTCATTAGGGGCCCTGTTTTAACCTAATTCAAATATTCCCTTTTCTCTGTCAGAAAGACTATTCACACTACAAACTTATGAGGTACTTTATCTACTAAGCCAACTAGAAAATAAAGTCCAAGCCTATGTATGAATCTTAACACCCTTCCTGGAAATAACTATGAAGTTACAGCACTCTCTTAAGACCTGTTGGTATCAACGGATAAGAGGGTAACGCTAATGAATTCTCATCCTAGTGACAGTGAGGGAATCTTATCAGACAGCTGAGATTGCAACTTTTGTACCAGGACTGTGTTTAGGTAGGAATGTTTCCCTTGCATAACATATTAGTCAAGGAACACTACAAAGGTGTAAAGCCCCAAGACTTGCTGCTATTGATTTCCATTAAGCAAAACATATCCAAAGCGCAAAGCTGTGCATATGGGAATGCGCCTGCAAACCTAACGCTGTCAGATTTAAAGCTGGGTTAAAATACAAGGAGGAAAACTACCTTTTGACAAACTTACGCCATTGTCCAGGGTCTTTTCCAGAAACTTTTCCTTAATTTATTCATGACGCTACTTCACATACAAAACAACTGTGAATAATTTATACTTGCAGGATTATCCATTACTATAATTAAGCTTTAATATGGGTCAGTCCTCTAGTGTATGAGTCTCATCACCTCTGTTAGGAAATATCTGTGAAGTTGGAACAGCATTTCTTTTAAGACCTGCTGATATCAAGGAGTAAGAGGGTAGTGCTAATGAATTCCCATAACCAACCTTTTCTGCAATTTCTTCCTTTGTTGTAGGATGAATAATATACCTCTAGGACAAAAGTGATACTGCTAAAATTAATGAAAAGCTATCAGAATATCATGCATTTATTAGCCATAATGGCCTAATTCTAGGTTCACTGCAGATTTCTGTGGAGATTTACACTGTGAAGAATTAGAAAGCACTGCTTCATGTTATCTACAACTACATCTAAGTAGTGAATCTGTAATTATTATAGGACATAGAAAAATATCCATTATTAAATATTTTTAGTACAAAGTACCTCTTAATTGTGATAGGTTTATAGTACTTTAGTAGTCATCATCCACATATCGACCTTCAGTGTTACTAACATTAGACACTGTGAGACCATCATCATTTCAACACTCTCTGTGGTTTTCACCAAAGTTCAGATTAAAGAGACTCTTTCTCACAAATTGTGACCCTACTTAAATTACCAGTTCCCATGATTTACAAGCATCATCTTTTTGAAGAGTAAAAATAAGCAGATAATTCAGCATTATGCATGCTTTTAAAACATGACGTCTCAAAAATATGTCCTCCAAAACTTCTTGAAGCCTCTGTAGCATTTGATAAAAATCACAAGTATTCTGATATATCATAAAAATTAAGGTCAAGGAAAGCGTGACAGTCTTTTGCAGGTAACTACTCTTATGACATACTCTAATCATGCTTATTTACATGAAAACAAATATTAGCAGTTACGACTGAGAAAAGCACAAATAAACTTTAAAAATCCATTAAAATGCATCTGACCATGTATCAAATACCAGGTACAATCCTGATCATTTCCCTTCAATAAAAAACACATTAGACCTAAAACAGGCACAAGAAATGTAACAAGAATGAGCAGAGATAATGAAAGGATTTCCGAATGAGAGAATGTAAATTACGAAGAAAAAGGACAGAGATCCTTAAAATCTGTAAAGATACAGAAAAAGTCTGGATTGTATTTATTCACAGTTCCCCTAACTACAAGAATCTGCAGCACTCAAAAAATGAAATTTGAAAACAAAAGGTAGTATTTGCTTTGCTAATGAAAACTTTAGTTTCATTTGATGCCCCCAGACCTTGCAATGAAAAGGACAAAGAACGACTCCTCAATGTCACCTCTGACTTTACAGTCATCTACAGTTTGCTTCTTCCATCCTCTCTGCAAGGCTGAGAGTCCTGGTCCATTTAGAGACTGCTGGTAGAGAAGCCTTTAACCTATACCTGGAATCAAGTTGGCATTTGCTCTGTGCTTTTGCTGTTTCTACAAAATCTTTTTTGGTTGCTTGGTTTGTGTCTGGAGGAAGCAGAGGGCTCACCACCAGCATGTACACAGCAGCAAGATCCCATCACCAGCTCCCTTCTCTACTCCTTGCTTCGCCACAGGGACCACTCTGGCAGCTCCACGGCCACTGGCAGCCTTGCTGAACTGAAAGGGAAGGTCTGAGCCCGCTCATGTTCCCACCCTCCCTCTTCTTCCTTCACACCTCAACCACTTCCAGCAGTGAAGTCCTCTGCCTTTCCTCCTCAGCTTGCCAGATCCTTTGGTGAACTGACAATGCTCATGAAACAGCAGAAAAACACTCAGTTATTTTTGCAAGGAGGAGTCTTCTGCCATTTTAGTGAATAAATCTGCTAAGAGACGGGGTCCAAAGAGCGCCAGAGCCTGCACAAGGTAAGTGGCAGGACAGGGATGACAACGTGGGAAAGAGGCAGACGCAAGGGCAAGCTGCTGGATGCCTTCTTAGATCTTATTATGTCTTACAGAGCTGTACCTTGCAGTGTAAGCCAATGTTTCCAGAGGTCTATTACAAAATCAAAAGCATTTTCCCAAATGTAATAGCTAGCTCAGAACTCATTATTTTCTCTCTGAAATCACATCACATTTGCCAAAATGATATTTCATCCACCATGTTATTGTCCACTCCCCCTGTATCACAGGATGTTTCTGCAACCCTTCATAACCAGCATCTACCATCAACATTCGGTTTCACACACAATAATTGAATACTAGAGTGACAAATTCCAATACCCCTTTCCCTTTTTTCAGGACAATTGCAAATATATTGAACAATACATGCTTTATTTTCCATTTTCCAATCAAGTTACGTATCCCTAAGACCCTTCCTCTTATCCCATGGCAAGTTTGTGGGGTTTTTGACTGTACTAACCCAGTCACTGTTGCTCAGGTCTGTCTTTGCTGAGAATACGGGAAGGCTTGTGAGGCACGACATTCTTCACAACACTGTCGTGGTCTTCCCCAGTATATCATATTCATGCATAGGCCTGCTATTCCTCAGAGAACAGTTTTACCAAATTATTCAATTTTCAGAAGTCAGATTTACCTGCGGTTCTTCAGATCTCCATGGAAACTAATTTACCAATTTACAAATTTACCAGTGTCACTCCTCTCCTACCTGGGAATTTTTAGTGCATTGATACAACTACTTCAGTAATACAGGAAAGGAATTGTGATATTGCAGTTTATCCCAAAAATAAACAACAAATCATGAACGGAAATGCTGTGTTCACAGAGCTAGAAAAAGTAAATGATGATGAGATTAATAATTTGGAGAACGGTGCTGAAAGAGATGAAAAACTAAGAGCTACAGATGGGAGACAACATTTAGTTACATCTAGTATCACTCAGTGATTGGAAAATGCACATTTCAATATTCATATATTATGCCCAATATTTCCTCACTTCCATGGGTTTTAGTCTCATCCATAAACACTGTGAAGTTAACACTTAGTTTATTAGAAATACTACAAGCATTTTAATTCAATTCTTTGACAGAAGATAATATTTGTATTTGGAATATGTTATTTCCAAATATGTCTTCATTAAATAGCAGCTGGGAATAAAGACTACATAAAAACTTTGATTTTTCTACTTTAAATCCATCAGCAAGACAGACCTAAAAATCATGTGGCCATGCCAGTAATAATGAGTCAATAGTGTTAATGCAAGAAAACCTGGTTAAAACAGAGACATTCTGTTTTTACCAATTTGTCAGAACTTCGGTTAATATCAAATTGTCAACCTCTAAAAATGTAATTAAAATAAAAAACACTGCAGAATGCCGAATGACATCAAGAGCTCATTGTTAAACTGAAGTTTTTGAATTTTTTAACAGAAAATAATCATGGAATTGTTATAGGAAGGGTTTCTTTCCCAGTATCAATACTTTCCCAAGCTCAGTGGCTCAAGTAGTTATTTTAAGCTGTTACAAGAAAAGAATGCCTTATGTTCAAAATGTGTTTTGCCAAGTCACTTATGAGTAACAACAAATTGTTTCAAGGTCATCCTGTTTTCCTGGGATACAGGGAAAGCAGTCACAGAACAAGAAGAGAGAAGCTGCACAGTGTAGAAGAGATAATCACGGCAGTAGTTGAAATTTGATGGAAAAGTTTTGACAAAAAAGGAAGAAGGGCATACCAATCATGGTATTGTAAATACTAAGAATCATATTTTTGAGTAATTTTTTAGCATTTTTAGGTTTTGCTGTCAGATTTGCTGCACTGGACCTAGATGTTCTTTCATTCACTCCAGAGTTTTAATCTGTTAATGGCAGAAACAAACTTTAGAAGTACAACTAAAATTTGTTGTTCTTCTCTGTTCACGGTTTTAGGTTGAATTCTTAAGTTTCAGAGTCAAAGAGAATTCAAATGTAAATTCAGCTGTAGTTTTGCTTAAATGAGGCAGAAAGACACCCAAATTTAGAACAAACAACACTACTTTGAGTATTCTGATTATGTGCTGATGGAAATCTAAAGATAACACAAAAGTTTATCTGTGCAACTTTCATCAAGTTCAAAAGCTCTTTAACATTTTGAAGAGAACAAACAGACACAGGGTTACCAGAACCTCATTCTTTCTAGCAGCATCATGTTGTCACTGGTCACAGAATTTACTATAGAACTGGGGTCTGGCATAATTGTCCCTGAAAACAGGTGACAGAACAAAAATCAATAGCAGCGAGATATTCTATCACAGCTCTCCAGTCCCTAGCTAGCCTTTAACCCTAACATCATAATGCATTTGCTCAAAATAGACTTATTTTTGTGTTGGTTTCAAGTTAACATTTGTTACAAACAAAATACACAAAATGTGGGTTTGGAAAGGATGACTGTATCACATGCCTCTCTAACTCAACAGTGCTTTCAAAGAGGAAGTAAACAAAACAACAGTATTATTTAGAATTGACCATATGTTTAACACAAAAACCAAAAGTTCATTTCCTTTCCACTACGCTGGGAAAAGCTCCCAATGTGTCTTCCTATTATGTGAAGAAGCTGCTCAAATACTTTCTCCCATCACACTAGAAGCAAGTGGGCATTAAATTCATAATAATATTAATAGAGTCTCTGTAGGTCTCTAAAAGTGGATGCAAATGAAATGCAATTGATCTCACTGAATTTCAGCAGCAATTTGATTACTCTACATAGTGAACTCTAAATCATGAATGCTTACAAACTCCATTTCTGCACAGATTTATGAAATGAATCTCCAGTCCATTCTCACCAACGGTATTCCACTCAAAACAGCAACTTCTTGTGCGTCTTTCTAGGAGGTTCAAAGCATGTCTAACCAGCAGTAAGCACCAACATCACCTTGATCTTACAGTGACATCACGCACATAAACGCTGTGGTAAGCATGAAACTTCACTCCAGACAATACCAAACCATATTCCCCTGGTTTTTACCTCTGCACTCAGTGGGCATGAGGTCAGTCAGTATGACTTACTGTCCTGGTTTCAGCAGGGATAGAGTTAATCTCCTTCCTAGTAGCTGGTACAGTGCTGTGTTTTGGATTTAGGATGAGAACAATGTTGATAACACATCGATGTTTTAGTTGTTGCTAGGTAATGCTTACACTAGTCAAGGACTTTTTGGCTTCCCATGCTCTACCGACTGAGAAGGCTGGAGGTGCACAAGAAGCTGGGAGGGGGCACAGCCAGGACAGCTGACCCAAACTGGCCAAAGGGATATTCCATACCATATGACGTCATGCTCAGTATATAAAGCTGGGGGAAGAAGAAGGAAGGGGGGACGTTCGGAGTGATGGCGTTTGTCTTCCCAAGTAACCATTACGCGTGATGGAGCCCTGCTTTCCTGGAGATGGCTGAACACCTGCCTGCCAATGGGAAGTAGTGAATGAATTCCTTGTTTTGCTTTGCTTGCGTGCACAGCTTTTGCTTTACCTATTAAACTGTCTTTACCTCAACCCATGAGTTTTCTCACTTTTACTCTTCTGATTCTCTCCCCCATCCCACTGTGGGGGGAGTGAGCGAGCGGCTGGGTGGTGCTTAGTTACCGGCTGAGGTTAAACCACAACACTTATGCAGAGTGAAGAGCTGACTGAATATTTGAAAATGGCAAGTCAAGCAAAGAAAGCCCATTCCTTAGAGAACAAAACCCAGGCTGTAACTCTAAGCATACAACAAAATGCAGCAGTTATTTTTGAGAACTAGAGTGTTGAATTTATTAGGACAGTGATGGAAAGAAATTATAAGATGCCGATGCTTTTACATTTACAGGTTGCTAATCCCAAGCTACCAAAAACCTAATACATTTGGGCAAATGAATTTATGAATAATTGCGATTAGGTTTGTACCCTACATCATTTCAACCTAGCTCTATTTGCCCAACTGCTCACCAAAACCATGGTTTATGCTAATGGCAGATCCTTGTTGTTCTCTTGGGAAGGAAAGCCTCTAGTTTTTCAAAAATGTAGCTACACCAAACATAGACATTTTGATCTCCAAAACTTTTCACTGAGCAACAACCTGAGCATTACTATGCAGGAAAAAATTACGTAAAAGTGCACACAAAATAATTTTTTTAAATTGTGCAAAATACAAGTGACTATTTCAGTGAGAATTCAACGGGGAGCAAGTTACAGTCACACATATACTTTTAAAATGGGAGATTACATAACAATTTCCTGAATATTTTTTTCCATGGATAAGCAAGGGCCTCTGAGACCCCTGAATAAGTACTTTCACATTACACCCAAAGTATGAGGATCACTGCAGTGTCCATGTGCTTCAGCCTGCCAGGTTAAAGATGGTTGGGGATTTTTTTGTTCAGTTGGTTGGGGGTTTTTTTGCTGTTGAGAATGTCTGCCTACTAAGAACTGAACTGAGGTCATCGAGTATGTTATCATCAAGCTGGAAACTTGTCAAGCTGACATATGTTTTCTGAGAGCCTTTAAATGAAGGGCTACTTTTACAAGTAACAGAAATCTAAATGAATCAGTTTGTTAACCTATCTTTAAAATAGTTAAAATCACTAAATGCACAAGAAATGTATTTTCAAAATAACAAAAATAGGTTATGCAGTTGACTAAAAGCAAGTTACAAGGAGTTATTTCTCCTTTATTTCTGGAAAAGAGATATTAGATATTCATCTGCCCAAGCTTTTCAAGGAGTTTCCTCAAACAGTACCAAACATGCTCATCTTAGAACTAGAATGGATGCCACTAGTTGAAAACAGATTCTTGTTTCTTGTAGCCAAATATTTTTCAAAAACAACAAAGACAAGACAAGCCATTTGTATTCATGTATACAGAGACAGATAAATATAAAAAATATTTATATATTTCTATTGAAAACTATCTTTCCATAATAAAACCTGGACAAAATTTGCACTTCAATCAATCACAAAAAATTTCTCCAAGAAAAAAATTATCCAAATGAGCATTTATTGGTTTTTGTTTTAATACTCTTACTACCATTAACTGCATTAACCGAGTTTTCATCAGCAACTTCATGTGTAGTGATATTGTGCAATATGAATGTTGAAGTTGCATGCCAGCTAAGTTAGAATGCGTTACGCACTTTCTCAATGAACTATGTTAAAGGGCTTAAGAAAAGCTGTTTCAGAAAGAAACAGCTTAGCAAAATCAATTTTTCCATGTAGTTTGTTTCATGTTTTTTCTCCTTTTTTTTAAGGGGGAACAACATTGAACATCACAAATTATTCCAGACAGCAACTGCTTAACCTTTACTCATCCATTCTGTTTTAGTAAGTGACAAGAATACCAAAATATAGGGACTGAAGAAGCTAAATAAAGTCACCCCTAACCATGCTGCATTTTAATGTGAAGGACACCATCACAAATATACTTCTCTTATTCCATTCAGAACAGCTGCTGTCTCTAAGGGTCTTTGTATTTGTTATAGCATAGAGCATTTTCTCCATGGAGACAGTGGAATAGGAGTAAATATATTCTTCACGTTACTTAGAGTTTTATTTTACTAATATAGTTGACTATACAGAGCAATAAATTCATCAAGAGGACAAGCTGGTCCTTAGCTGCTTTGCATTCTGTATTGTGCATATATGACACTGTACAAATAATTATGGCATAAAAGCAACATAAAAAAGACAAAAATTACATTTATCACTGTGGGAATGATCCTTACATCTAAAGAACCATGACAAGAGCAAACTGATTTTCTGAAGTTCAGATGATAGGTAGTGAATAGCACAACAAACTTGTCTTCAAGAATGTAACAAACTTCCTTGTGAAGATGAACACAAAGGTATTAAGTGTTCAGATTTGCAATATCCTAAATATTTTTGTCCCAATTAAAAAAGCTAACAATCCAAAACTAAAGGGAACCAGGAAGGTCAGGTGTAAAATATAAGACGGGAAACTGAAAAACAATGACTAATGACTGAAATGCTTGAAAAGAATCAAACATGAAGGTCCAGTGAGAATGATTAATTCAAAGATATAAAGCAGTATAGCATGGCACATGTTTATATTGCACTTCCTAATCAATGCTACAAGGTCCTTTAAAAAAGGAAATTTAACTGGTAAGTGCTATCAGTAGAGATGTGCCAGATTCACAGAATCAGAGGATACAAGCTTGGCAAACACAGAAATAAATACTACTAATTACTAGGTATCTTGTCCATCTATACACAAAAACAATATTGTAATAATGACTTTGCCTGTTTCAGTTGCAGTCAGAGTTCTTCATCTATTAGTCATGCACATAAAAACACCCACAGAGTTTCACTGTGAGGAATTACCCCACTGGAAGGCGACAAGCCAATGTAACAGCCAAAGAATGAGGTCTTGAAGTCACCAGAATTCAAACTTCTCCTTCTGAAGGGAAGAGCATGTGAGGAGCTAAGAAGTACATGATTCAAATAAGTTTAAAAAAATAAATAAATTTAATAAAATAAATAAATTTAAATAAATAAATATATATATATACACACACATACAGTGACAACTTGCACCAGACTCCTTGAGGCCTGTAAGCAAAAGCTAAACTAATCATGCAGCTGAGCACTTCAATACGAGATAACTAACTAAAGGTTTTAAGTAGCTTTTCATGAAATCTTAGCTGGGCACTATTTTTATGGAAGAAATTCCTGAAAACTCAGCACTGTTACTCTATACAGCTTGAGTGAGTAATCCCAACATTTCAGACGGCGAGGAGTCTCCATATCCCAAGACTCCTCACATAATTTTTCTTTATAAAGTCCCGGTTGAAATAACCATGTCAATTAGATTTTGTCACAAGAAATAACTGCAGGCAAAATATTTATTTCTGAAAAATTAGCCTAAGAGTCATCATTTGGCCAGTTTTCAAGGAGCCTTCAGAATGCCTGTTGCTTCCAAGAGACAATTAAGGATCCTGTCTGTGAAGGGAGCAGGGTCCTGAAACACATTTCCAGACTGAAGTCTGTATTCAGACTCAGACACTCTCAAGAGCTTCAGCAAACACATGCGGCTTTGCAGAGAAAAGTGGCCTATTTACATACGACTTGACAGTTTGCCACAGTGTTTCTTACCTTACCCTTTTTGAACATGTAATTCAAAGACACAAGTATCTATAATCTCAAACAAACAGCCAATAACCAAAAACCTCTTAGCTGACTGCGATCTAAATTTCTGCTTAAAACAAAGAATAAAAGCATTCAAGACCCAGCAGTGTATAATTATTTTCTCAAGTTCTCTGTAACTAGCAATTCCTCCCAAAAAGATTTTTGAAAAACAATCCACCAACGCTCCAGTCTAAAAACAGCACATATTTTTCACATATTCAACTGGTAACATGAAGCTAAAATCTTAACTTACAGATTTAATTTTTTTGCATTATTGTTGCACTGTATGAGGTTTTTTTATTCTTGCAGTCTCCTTTTCTTACTTGAACTTTTAAAGAACCAAAAAGGATGGAAAACCCATTATTTCAATAAAAGATTTCCTGTACTTTTTGAAAAACATAACAGTAACAGACTTCTATCTGTCAAGCAAACTATATAAAAAACCCCTAAAACCTCTGTATTGACTACCACTTTTGGACATGTGCAGGAAACACAGAACGCTGATATGCCGACGCACAGTGCACACTGAGCTGCTTTCATAGCTATTTGTACTTACACGGTCTTTGTCATCAGCTACATCACAAAGAATGTCATCGAGATCTAAGATCCCACCATCCCCATGCTCCAGCCGATGTACTTGTATCCAGTAGTTTGGATCCTGCATAAAAGGAAAAGAAAATAATATCAGATATCACATACCAACAGAAAAAGGTTATTTCACCATATAGCTAACATCGCAATCCTACAAATGTTCGACATTAAAACATCCATTTAGCTCATATTCCTGTAAATAAATGTAAATTGAGATGTAAGCCAAAGTTCCTTTTTTT
The DNA here is from genome assembly GCF_965638725.1 of Aptenodytes patagonicus. Taxonomy (NCBI): domain Eukaryota; kingdom Metazoa; phylum Chordata; class Aves; order Sphenisciformes; family Spheniscidae; genus Aptenodytes; species Aptenodytes patagonicus. The sequence continues at coordinate 156,838,324 of NC_134950.1, forward strand.
AAATCACCCTAGATTAGATACATACTCTTCCCACTTTTATCAGCTCTGCACGAGTCACAGTCCCATCACTGACAAACAGGGGAACAGCGTTGCCAGTGTAACTGAACATATGCACTATTTAAAAGGAAAATACATAGTCCTCAAAATAAAGTATCTCAGAGAGCGGTCAACAGGCACAAAACATTACAGGACAGCTGTAAAGTGTGGGGTTTTTTACAGGACAGCTATAAAGGGTACAAAACAATATTTAAATGATATCAAAGGGCTTTCTACCTGTGCTTTGGCAGAGTTGGTAGATGGGATATCTAAATCTTACACGAAGAACACTTTCCCCATTTTAATTAAAAAAGATACATATACACACACACATGTGTATATATATGCATATATATGTGGGTGGGTGGTTTTGTGTGTATAACTGTGTCTATCAGTAACTGAGAAGACTGGCTTTATATTCTTCATTACTACTTTTGATGCAAAAGGAAACCATAACTCATAGAATAAGATTGTGTCCACAAAGTGTCTTCTACATATCGCTACATGACCTGAGTGCTGTTTAGTACTCAACATGTTATTCTTAAAAGGTTTGTTTTCTAACAGGGGAAAGTTGTACTATAAACACACAACCTGAACATGATACATAATCTTTTCTTGCTTCTCAAATATTCCCCCATAACAGTGCCAATGCCCCGGGCTGTTGTTAAGTGTGTCTAGCAGTAAGAGAGCTTCCTTGCTTTTCACTGAGCAGGCACGACTGCAAAAGTGACTAATTTGAGGACCTTCGAACTTGCAACACCTTGCAAAGTGTCTGACTTCCTAAAAATAGCAATTACCATCCAAGTCTTTTCAGGTATCAGTGTCTAGAAGTCAAAAAAAACAACAACAAAAAAAAAATCACCACCACAAAACACACCAAAAAACCCCTGCCAAAAAGAAAAACCTCCGCCCTTAAAGAACTTGAAAATAATTTGATTTCTTAAAGGATGGAACAGGACGAGAAAGGGGACCACCACAATTCCTCTAAATCCATGTGTTTTTAAATCTTGACAGGACATGCTGCATGAAATCTTTGACAGCATGCTGCATGAAAGAACATCAAGGGATATTCGTTTTGTTTTTAATATCCAAGAACTCTCTTTATTTGCACATAATATATAGGCATAGGTCAAAGATTTTGAAGAAATTTGATAACCATGAAACTTACTTCATTGTTTGTATAAGTACATCCACCTTAAATACTGCTGTAAATCATCATCATCAGATGATCAGATTTCAGAATTACATTTTGCGGTCATTAGGCTAGTCATTTCAGAAATTAAATTACAGATTTTTTTCTCTAATTTCCCTAGGTATTAAATATCATTACCTTACATTTCTTCTAAGCAAGTATTTATTATACAATTAACTGATTTTCCTAGTGTATGGCTTTTCTCCAAACCGCACTTACTGTTGTAGCACATTATAGGAGATAATTCAGCAACCATCGTTTTTAAGTAAAAATTCAGGAATAATTAAAAATAGTACTACATTATTCACATTGTCATGCATACAGAGGTGCACACATAGCTACATATTATAGAAATTTACTCCGTAAAAAGGTACGTAATGCAAATACTAGGATAAACTTTTTGTTAAGTTTGAATACTCTACTAACACTTATAGACAGGGCTGGAAAAAGCCTTCTGAAGGCTTCAAAGTTCCTTAACAAACAAGTTCTAAAGGGAAGTCCATTTATAAATTCTGCTCTCAAACTAAAAGGAAAGAGGATCTTTCCTCATCCTCCAGGCCATTACAAAAATCTCCTCTGCCTCTCGTATCTACACCAGAGACTGAAACACAGTTGGGAAAACCCAGGCTTTGAAGACACAACCAAACTGACGAGCTAGGAAGCACCTTGCACTCCTAAAGGACTTGATTCAGGTTTCCTCTACTAATTATTCCATCTCAAAGCCAAGTCAGAATTGAACCATAAGCCAGGCTTCACTGCAGAATCAGAAATGGAAAAACTAGTTTGGGCTTTAAGAGAGTCTGATCCCTCATATGTCAGACGCTTCACCATTTTTGTTTGCATCACTTAATCTTCTTACTGAAGAATGGAAACATTAAAAACAGATAATTGCAATACTGGCTCAGTGACTTGACTACATCCATCAAAACAAACAGCACCCAAACTGAAACTACAACTTCAATATTCCTGTATCCTTTTTTTTTTTTCTTCCTACCACAAGTATTTCCCACCTCCAAGGCAAATGTAAGAACACACGCACCATTACAGAATCAATAGTAGAAACGCCCACTTCTAAAGCACTAGCGTGCTATTTCAGTATGTACAATCTACATTAAAAATAGCTTTGATATATAAGCTGCATCACTTTTGCTAATTAGTTCCTTTAAAAGTTTCTCGATATTGCATAAGAAATTTTAGATAGACTTGGTTCTTCCTGCATCACCTATTTGTTGTGCCATAGCCTGAACTGCTCTGGTCGCTTTTCCTGTCAGACAAGGTCCTGATACAAAACAATACGTTAGCAAGACCAGACAAGAAATATATAAAACAAGTTTGGCAAGAATTTACTCTGGCAGGATTTGGTAAGTAAATATGAAATAACAATGAAACTTTTCATTAAAGCCCTCTCCAAACTTCACAGAGCAGTCCTCCTCTTGAGGCCCTTTTACTCTACTAAAGGTTTCACATAAAGATTTGGTGGGGGAGGCTTGGGAGGGAAGAGAGGTCTAGCTGGGAGGGGAGTACTCACATTTTGTAGAGATTAGCTACACCATACTAAAAAAAACCAAAACTAACCAACATCATCATCATCGAGGCTAGTGATTTTACCTAGTTAAGGAAATCCACAGCTATTTATGGTTCCAAATTTTAACAACTAATTCTATGTATTAACTAACCAAATGACATGGAAACACCCAAACTGCATAAATGTTGACATTTAAATTCCTAATTCTGTGTTCTGTCTACAATGAACATACGTTGTATAAGAGTCAGCTCGTATGCACTGTTTGCTAAATACAAAAGAAACTGGACCAAACTTAACACTGATTTGAATTCAAGTACTACTACATTGATGTTACAAGGGTATCTGTATTCACAGCTTGGTCAAGTTGTATCTCTCCATCGCAGCCAGTAAACAGATATTCATAATTCCCTGTGCAATAGCAGTAATACAGTCTTCAAGCATTTTCTGAAGCAGTAAAAAATACTGTTTTGGCTTAGACCAGTTACTGAGTCATAAACTGGAAATCGGCAATTACCAGTTTACTGGAGCTTACACAACTTCATCTGCAGGGTAAACTGGTCCAATCATTCCTTCAGGACACGCGAAACACCTTCGGGGTCACCCTCTCCCGGTGGCAGCGCAGGGCTCTCAAGCGAGTTCTCACTAATTAGGAACTTGCTCCAGTATTAACCCACAGAGAAATGGCCTGCTCAGGGCACGTGCAATGGGGTGCTTACACAAGTGAAAAGGAAAATGTCTTCTAGTTATAAAACAAGAAAAGTGCAAAATATGTCACGTCTGTAAAAGTCAGTTTCTCTAAAGATGAAAAAAAAGGAAACAAAATTTTAAAAATTACTCAGAAGCTTTTCAAGAAACCTGCTTCAGAGTTGTTCTGGTTTAAGAAAACATAGAATCATAGAATGGTTTGGGTTGGAAGGGACCTTAAAGATCATCTAGTTCCAACCCTCCTGCCATGGGCAGGGACACCTTCCACTAGACCAGGTTGCTCAAAGCCTCATCCAACCTGGCCTTGAACACTTCCAGGGATGGGGCATCCACAGATTCTCTGGGCAACCTGTTCCAGTGCCTCACCACTCTCATGGTGAAGAATTTCTTCCTTGTATCTACTCTAAATCTACACGCTTTCAGTTTAAAGCCATTATCCCATGTCCTATCACTACATGTCCTTGCAAAAAGTCCCTCTCCAGCTTTCATGTAGGCTCCCTTCAGGTACTGGAAGGCTGCTATAAGGTATCCCCAGGGCCTTCTCTTCTCCAGGCTGAACAACCCCAACTCTCTCAGCCTGTCTTCACAGGAGACGTGCTCCAGCCCTCTGATCATCTTCATGGCCCTCCTCTGGACTCGGTCCAACAGGTCCATGTCCTTGTTATGTTGGGGGCCCCAGAGCTGAACACAGTACTCCAGGTGGGGTCTCATGAAAGCAGAGTAGAGGGGGAGAATCACCTCCCCTGACCTGCTGGTCACACTTCTTTTGATGCAGCCCAGGATATGGTTGGCTTTCTGGGCTGCAAGCGTACATTGCCGGGTCATGCTGAGCTTCTCATCAACCAACACCCCCAAGTCCTTCTCCTCAGGGCTGCTCTCAATCCATTCTCCGCCCAGTCTGTATTTGTGCTTGGGATTGCCCCAACCCCTGTGCAGGACCTTGCACTTGGCCTCGTTGAACTTCATGAGTTCCAGGCATCCCAGAGGAGGATGTTTGCTGTTGTTTCAAAATTTGAATTTGTATATTACAATTAGATTTTCACATTTTGTCAACAAAACAAAGCCACATTTATATCCTCTCACTGTTACGATTATATAAAACAGTACTGCACTCCCCAAATCTGTAATGCATTTAGAGATATAAAAACATACTTTGATAGAAAACTCATTAGCTACACTGCCCCACCAATGTGTAAATTAGCAATGTGCAATTATTTTGTAAAAGCTGTATAAATGCCTCTGTCACCAGTTCACACAGAAGAACTAGCAAGTTCACTTCATTGAATACAAGGATAGAAGTAATACTAAACCTGATTTATAGTATCTTCATTTAAATATTGCATCACTCAGCTCAAGTCTAAGCAAGTCAGATCTCCCGTTTCCTGTGTACACCCATTTAACTATTGTACTTGACTATGATTGTAAAGGTACTTATAATTTAAACTCATGAGCACTACATTTTCTGCTCCGAAGTCCTCTATAATGGAAGATAAATATTTGCTAAGTGAACACCAGCACTGAGAGCGAAGGCAGGAGCACATTACAAAGGCAGTAAGAATGCAGCCATTCATCTTCTGTTTATTCCATACAACATGACTTCTAAAAAGGACGAAGGAAAAACTGAGAAAACCATTCGTTTAAGTAATATCATTCAATATTCTGTAGCTAACAATTTTATGTTCCCACATAATGGAAACAAGGACCATATGTGGAAAACAATATCTAGAAACAGGAATGGAAACTGCAATGTGTTCTCATTAAATGGCATAGGAAGATTTCTTATTCCTTTAGTTCCAAATAAGTGTCTTGGTTTTTGTAAATGTATCCTTTCCAAAAATGTACAGAAGTGTTTAACATAAAAAGTTACAATAAATAAGATTATTCTTTGAAATATTTTGTCCATGTTGTACAAGAAGAGAACACCACAAACTTCTTAGTCAGAAGTAGCTATCTATTTAAGACAAAGCAGAAAATCTAGCTCCTAAAAAGCCTGCCTTCCAATGCTTAGCATTTACAGGTTATGCCCACTGCTGTGATTTAATCTCACCTGCCCACCAGAAGGATGTCCCAAAGCATCAAAAAGACTTTTATCTGCATGGCTACGATTAGGTAGTTGGGGGTGCAATGTGGGGGGGTGATCTCTTGTGTTTGGTTTGAAACCCACTCAGAGAACACTACTGAGGGAGGACAGCAAGCGCTCCCCGAGAGGTGTCTGTACTTCTTACATTTGACCATAACAACTCAGGTTTCCCAACTGCAGCTTTCAGCTGGGTGCAGACCAACAGTAGTTGCCACTACAATTTGTTACACATCCTGAAATCAAGTAAATCAGATTTTTCTCCACACACACACCCCTACATTTTCTAATCTGTTCAGGCCAAAACAGGAAGAGTATTTCTTACCATGGAGCAGTATCTGGGGAAACAGAATGGCTGTGCCAAGCTGAGCTCACTGAGGCTCTCTATGCCTATCAGAGATCATTATCTTTCTAAAACTGAAATGATTTAAATTTAGATATCATTTATAGCTTTTTGCTTTAAGATCTTTTTCAGTACATAGATACTTAAATGATTTTTAAAAAACACTGTCAACTGGACAGTCATGCACAGATATTTCAGTATAACTCTCAAAGGAAAATGGACTCGCCACCAAGAAGAGTGAAAGCACAGAAGCAGATCCAAGTGGGTCAGTATAACTTCTCATTTGTAAATGAGGAGATATAGGGAAAGTAAGTATATATTTTTAGTTTCTGCTTAAAACCATCTGAAATTTAAGATTACATGGCCATATATGTGGCTATCTTCACTGTTTTGAGTATTTTGAGAACAGATAAAGCCTTTGTGGCGAAAGAGTACACACAGACCAAAACCGACTAAATCATCAGGCTGGAGTGTGTACCGGACTTGTCTGTTCAGCAGCATGTGGCACTTGGGCACGTTAACACAGGCTGAAGGGAAAATAATTGTTAATAAAAAAGTAATATATCTGAAAATTTGCCACTGAATTCATTCATTTCCCTGTCTAGCTCTGTGCTGCAGGAGGAACCATCAAAACAAGCATTCAGGTGCCAAATGGAAGCCACTAACGCTCGCAATGTCAGCTAGATTCCAGTTACGTTCCACAGCCCAACAAGCCGGCAAGAACAAGTCCTTGGGTTTGAATTGCATCTCCTTCCCATTGCATGTCTCCTCGAATTTCAGGCACAAAGACCTGCTGTGTAACACACAACACCAGCAAGGTGGGGGGGGGGGGGGGGGGGGGGGGGGGGGAATAGCTTCAAAGACCATTGCACTCTCTTAGGTACACTGATACCGCACCACGGACAGTTGGCAATAATGATACAATGTAAGTACCCTCACCATCTCTGCAAGGGCACAAGCCGGCAAAATACTTAACATTAATGAAAGTAGCCCAGGAGACCTCAGAAAGCAACGGATACCTGTAACAACTCTTAAGTTACCAGGTGATGAGTGGAAAGGACAGTTACTTTTTCCATTTCTGACCACACTTCATCCGCAATCACTCCCCTCATACCAATTTTAGAGCACGTTTATTCTACCTTGCCCTGTGCCCCATGAAGTAAAGAAAAACAGGGCTACAGAGGACTACAGAAAATAACTGAACGCTGTACAGTAGAAAATAAGCGTCGTGCCTTTCATCTTTTTGTTTCTTAACCTGTAAAACTGCTTTTTGGACTGGGGATGTATTATGCTAAAGTTAATTTCTTAGTATTTTGTATTACCAAGAAATAGGGATACACACCCAGGAAGGTTACTAATCATGCCTTTAGAAGAGGGTTTGGTCAGGGATTCGATTTTTTCAAACATACAACTTTATATACAGTGTTTTCAACCAAGGGATATATACTCATCCCAGATACGAACCAGTTATGAAAAAGAGAAGAACATGCAAGTCTGACCACTGGAGCATCTTGTTCCACTTCTACACTCAACAATGCTTTCCCAGTCTCGCTAAAAGGGCTTTAAGCTACCAGAAATCCATCCAAGACAAAATCTGAACATCTGGCCAATAACACTCTTCCTGAGACACTGAAATGTTGGAAAGGGCGATTACAAAGTAAAAAAAAGTAATGTTAGGTTTTGCATGCATCCTGCATGTCCACTTTCAACAATAACAGTGATTTACTTAAAAATTGATCACATTACACCATCAATTTCAGTCCTCAGCATAGAAGTCTGATAGCCAAAAAAATGAGCCAATTAGTTACCCACTTTAGCAATTAAATGTCTCCTAAAACCCACTAAATTGAAATAATATGGTCAATAAACCACTGGAACACTACTACATATCGAGGTGTGCTGCATTACTACTGGAGTACAAAAAAAGCAAGAAGGAACTACTGCATCTTGCTTTAAACAGCAAAATTTTGGTATTAAAAATGGTAAATTTACTTTGGCTGTTGGCCACTACAGTTTGCATAAACTTTAAAATATGTATGTGAATCTCTTGCTCTTCTGAAAAGAAATGGTGATTTCCTAAATCTGTAAGGAAAGTAGTCCGAGATGTACTCTAGAGCCACCCTTCCTGTTTTGCTACCCTACAATTTTCTAGACAGAATACGGTGTCTTAGGATACGTAAGTTCGTCCTATTAATGAGTTACCTCCGTGCATCATGAAGTCTTGTTGTTTTTTTTTTTTTAACTCACCCACTTCACCTAGAAGCAATCTATAGCAATCCACAAGAAATCATATCACTAATTAATTTAAATCAACTTTCCTATGTGCTGCATATTTCCAATACCTATTAAATAGCACATCATCTCCTTATGCCCCGATAACCTAACATCATGGAATAATTCAGGTTAGAAGGGATCTCAGGACATCCCAAAACTGGACGCAGACCGACGCATGCTGAGCAGAGGGGGATGATCCCTTCCTCCATCTCCTGGCCGTGCCCTGCTGACCCAGCGCAGGACACTGCCTGCTGCCAGGGTGCAGGGCTGGCTCCTGCCCACTCGCTGCCCCCAGCCCCCGAGCAGCTCCCGCCCCAGCCTGTGTCACTGCAGGGGGCTCCTCCTTCCCCGGTGCAGGACTGGGCATAGAATCATAGAATCATTTAGGTTGGAAAAAGACCCTTAAGATCATTGAGTCCAACCATTAACCTAGCACTGCCAAGTCCACCACTAAACCATGTCCCTAAGCACCATATCTACACGTCTTTCAAATACCTCCAGGGATGGTGACTCAACCACTTCCCTGGGCAGCCTGTCTCAATGCTTGACAACCCTTTCGGTGAGGAAATTTTTCCTCATGTCCAATCTAAACCTCCCCTGGCACAACTTGAGGCCATTTCCTCTCGTCCTATCGCTTGTTACTTCGGAGAAAAGACCAACACCCACCTCGCTACAACCTCCTTTCAGGTAGTTGTAGAGAGCGATGAGGTCTCCCCTCAGCCTCCTTTTCTCCAGGCTAAACAACCCCAGTTCCCTCAGCCGCTCCTCATAAGACTTGTTCTCCTGACCCCTCACCAGCCTCGTTGCCCTTCTCTGGACACGCTCCAGCACCTCAACGTCCTTCTTGTAGTGAGGGGCCCAAAACTGAACACAGTATTCGAGGTGCGGCCTCACCAGTGCCGAGTACAGGGGGACAATCACTTCCCTACTCCTGCTGGCCACACTATTGCTGATACAGGCCAGGATGCCATTGGCCTTCTTGGACTGCTGGCTCACATTGAGCTGGCTGTCGACCAACACCCCCAGGTCCTGGGGTCCTGGCTGCATTTCACATGGCTCCTCGTGGCCTATTCCAAAAATACTGCACTGAAAACATTGCTCATTGTCAAAACTAATTACTTTAGTGACATTTCTTTACAGCACACAGTCCTCTAACCACTAGGAGGTGCCACCACCAAAGGGCAGGTCCAGGCTCCTGAGCACCCCGCCAGTGCCTGGACTCTGCTATTAGCATCAAGTCAGGCACCCACAAAAAAGGAAAAGTTATTTTGTGCTGCCACTAGAATGCACATGGCAACCAACTCTGAGAATTAATAAATGAATAATAAAGCTTTACATTTGGCTATGAAAGATTAACAGTTTTTCACCATGACTACTGATTGTTTATGCTGTGCACAATTATGTTCTGTTGGCTAGGGGGAAAAAAATTATATTTGAGAGAAATATATTGAGTGGAGTGACACTATATCTCTAAACTCCCTCATGTCCATGCTGTGAGCACTGAATAACACTGTCCTGCCCAAACTGCAAAATAAAACTTTTACATGGATTTATTCCTCTGTAGGAAAATCCTACACATCTATCCAAGCAATGCCACAAACTCCAAGTGTGCTAAATTCACAAGTAAAGTAAAAAAAAAAGTGCCCTTTTCAGATTATTTTGCTGTAACATAGAGCTTACTCCATAATCTGCATTTAAATACAACAAATAATGCAACAAAATAGTTTATCGATTACCATTAGTAATTATTAGTATTAACTCCAGATGACAGATATGAATTACAGTAATCAAGTCCAGAGCTCATGAATATGTAGTGAAATACACTGGGTATATTGGTGCACAATCTTCTATGCAGGGACATCAGAGTTAGAGCAACGATGCTGAAGAAATGAAGAACTTCTTTGGATTGCAGCTCAACAATTGAACCATGAGTGAATCTGATGAAGAGAGAAGTGCTTTCTGTTTCTTCCAAGAGCGTATCTCTTACCTCCTCCCATCATTACAGCATTGCTTGGATTTAAACGTTTATCATTTTTTTTCAGCCACTATGATAGCTCTTCAAATTCAGTACTAGATTTAGACTGGAATAATGGATTTTACTGGAATAACCATCCACATGTGTATGTCTGTATATACAGACATATATATTGTAGACTGACATGTGTATGATTGATCTATGTTCATTAAACAAAAAAAATTGTGAGTCTGTCAAAATGTTTCAAAGGAAGATTTAGGATGGTAGAAATACAGTTGTCTACCCTAGTGACATCCAACATGAGATAAAGAGCCTAATTTATTTCAGAAATGTACTGGAAATCAGATTTCCATTTGGGGGCCAATAATATCAAGTGCCATGAATGATGGAAACAACCAGTTTTGATATATGCTCCCAGGTGGGCATAGTCAATTAATCTGGTAGTATGTGAACCTTAAACAATGATTACTATACAGAGAGAGTGGCAAAAACATTATTATATACAGTACCTCACATTTCTGACACCATGTAAACTATGAAGTTAATAAAAAATATGAAATGCCACTCTGTTCTGATGACTGTATTCTTCCTCTGGGAGCTTCAAAGTCAAGGCTTGGTGAGTAGGACTTTGCAATATAAACAGCTTTGCTGGAGCATGTGGAAGGAATGCACAAGTTATGTGAATGAGGAAAGTTTATCTTTATTTAGGTTGGCTATGATATCTTACATTTCTGATAGGATTTAGAGTTTTAGCATCCCAGACGCCTTACTCTCCCCTGCCACCTGGTCAGCCATGCACAGGGGCACCCACGAGCTCTCCCTGCCTCCTGTGCAGTTGCTGTAAGTGGGGTGCATGTGGGAGCAGATCCCCCACGCTCCCTGCACCGCAGCACACAAGAGCAGCAGGTTGCTTGGGCACCGCCTGCTACCTACGCAGTAATTCCCTGTCCAGTTTAGAGGCAAAGCAATGTGTCACCTACGTCTGTTGGATCAAGCTGGTATATCGTACAAATAGAGAGTGACAAACTAACATATGCTGAAAAACACCTACAGATCAAGACTGGGTCCTAGGACCCAGAAGAGTTATATGTGGAGCATTTCTACTGATTTGTGTTGCAGGGAAATGCTGCTGATAGTGAGTAGGGGACTGAAAGGTTCAGGAGTTTCCACTGTGCCCTATAGAAGTGCTCCTAAGACTACAGCTATATTCCCTTCCTTTGTTCTCTACGCCTATGCACACATTATAGCTCATACAAAAAGCTTTCTACATTGCCGAAGTATGCTGACGTGAGGTCGGAGGACCCCCGCACACCACCACTCTGCCATCTCACCCGTAAGGATCAGACACCCGTGGAACAGTATCTCTGTTTAACATACACCTGTGCTCACACACGCACGTGCCTCTGGGTCAAACCCACCAAGGAAAATTGGTTTCTAGTTAGCATCTGCAAAAGCAATGTGGAAATAATCATAGTAGCACGTTAATTTATCTGTTAAATACTTTTCAAGATATTTTAACCAAAACAGGCCTTATTTTCATCTCTGGGGAACAAATTTAGCAACAATATTTAGCTATTACTTTTCCAAACTGCCCAATCTTTTTGAAGCAGTGTAATTTCAATACCTTCTTGTGGTACTGATTTAAGTGTGTAGTCACTCATTTCTAAACATGCCTAGCATTTGTCTGAAACTTTGAGAACAATCACTATATAAATTCATCTACTATAATCATGATTATTTTATAAGGTTAAACAAAACAGATCTGTCAATCTCTTTGAATTCAGGGTTCTGATTGCTGCTAATCCAGAGCAGAAACTGCAATGCAGCATTCCACGTTACGGTGAAGGAGGGAAAATACCTTAAAACCAAACTCCTAAAAGTAGTAATCTCAAGGATTATTTGTTTTGTTTTCAAATGTATTCAAAACTTCTAAAGATAAAGACTTTTTTGTAAAAAAATTGACACTACGGTAACCTTCGGTTTACCATGGCTGTACTACAGTCTGACTGTGCTGCAGGGTATTACCATGTTTAAGATGAAATGCAATTAGCACCATAGCAGGCTGGAGACCTCACCAGGAAAATAAAGACAGAACTAATGCTGAGTGCTACCAACTCTGCATTTTACTCCTCCTACTATTTCAATTTGCATCCATGTTTTGTTCAGAGGTCATCAGTTACAGTTCCTCCTCACAAATCCGCAACAATACTCTTTTTCAAATCCACAACTAAGCTCATGACTGGTCTAAGCTTAAGGCTAGCCCCAGTTTAAGCAGAAGAAAACAGAATCCCACTCCCACCCTCTGAGTAGTGAAGGGAGCTCGTAATGGGAAAACCCTAACTCCTCTCCTTGCCCTGAACCCTCACATTACCAGTGACTCTCCTCATTTTCAAACTCCTCCCTCAATCTCAGTTACAGTTCCAGAATGCCATTTACACCAAAAATTGCCTGGCCCCACAGCTGCCAGGTGCACCGCAACCTTCCCTCTTCCTCCGGCATCTCGAAACCCACCCTTCTCCTCCATCATCCACATCTATTTATGGCCCACCACCACTTCTATGCCCGGCCAGCAGCAGAAACAGAGAGCACTTCCAAGATGTTAAAGCAAACACAGAGGACAACTATTGGAAAAAAATTATTAAAAGCGTACCCCTTCCATTTACTACAGCGGTATTCCTTCCCACTTGACATTGTGATACTCTCACAGACCTAGCTGCATTACTGCCCATCAACATAAGCAAAGCTTGCCAAAAATGAATCCACTAATGCAGGAAGATGGGGGTTAGCATTAAAAACCTCCTTTTACTTCCTTAGTTATCTTCTCCCTTGTCACCTCCAGCGATAGGGAGCAGCTAACAGCAGTACACTGAACTCTAACCCATTACACATCTTTCAAAATTGCTTAAATCTCTAACAGCATGTCTGCACTCGTCAAAATTAAAGCAGAAGACTTGATTAAGAGAGAAGCAAAACCAGCTAGTCTTCTTGACCAGAAAAGAAAGCAGTGAAAAATAACCATTGAAACCAGTGAAGCAATGCCAAGCCCTATTTCAAACAAAAGGTAAACCTTTAAGTCTTCTCAACTGAGCTGTGAGTATATCATATAGGAAATTGTAACAAGTGCTTAATTTCTCCAGCTCAGGGCACTGCAATTTGTATCTCTAGAAGTTTTGATTAATATGAGAACGATACGACACTTTGGTATTCTCAGCCATAACTTATAATTTGGTGTAAATTAGAAATTCCCATCTTTGTAACCAAGTCAACCTTGGCAGAAGATACAGATAAATGACTGCAATTGCATGCAGAGTAACAATGTTAGACATACACTCAAATGCACCATAATATTCCACCTAGAATTATACCTTCAAGCCCTGTAAAACCCAAGTATTTATCTTTATTTGCTTCTGCTAGACAAATTCAAGAGTATCCTCGACTTGGTCAAACCTGAGTTTGAAACCTCCGGTTTCTATTTCTTTATGTGCTTTGAGAAACTGACTGTATTGAAAATGTTTTCAATATAACAGTATACTTTATTTTATATATATACACACATACACATATATATACAGAATCTGAGAATTTGTCGTAACTAATGGCAAAAATAAGTTTCACATAAGATTGATTAAAAACAAAAAAAATTCAAACCCCCCATATTATTCATTTACATGCATATGTGCACAGAGAAGTAGTACGTTTTAAAGTACTGCAACTTTATTTTCTGTAACTAACTCCTTTAAAACAAATACAGTATATTTGAGACTAAGAACAAGCAGGAAACCCTGCCTAATAAGCTACAGGGAAAAAAAAAAGGTTCTTAGAAACTATACAAATCTTTTTTCAGAAAACCTGTTTATATTATTCACCTGGGATATCTCTAATCGGTGCCACACCAAAGCACAGATATAAGAAGGTGCTAGCATTTCTTGCTAACTTTGAATGATCAGTGCATAACCAACGCTGCTGTTCCATACATTAAGGTAGTGTCTTAGGCTCCACTAAAGAGAAAAACCTGCTTGCTGTTCTGTAACACAGTAGAGCAAAAAGAAAAGAGCTTGATGAACAGAAATAGATTAAAATATGGCATCTTTCTTTTAGCCTATGTTTTAGATAGCATATGCTAACAGCTCCCTGGACAGTACTAGATCAAGCTAACCAAAGTTTTAAACCATTTCATCTAACCACAGCCTCCATCCATGAATTTTTTCAAAACACCTCAAACTAATTAATTTAACTTTGCAAGTTTTCTCCTAGCAACCAATAGGCCTTTGTTATGTCTCTTCTCTTCCACCTTAATAGCAACAGCACTGTTAAAAATACAATGAAAGTTTCAATAACTGGGATAAAAATATATTTTAAAAAAAATCCCTCATACTTTTTTAAGTGGTGAGATGTCTGGACTGACAGAAGCTTGCAAGCACCAAAACAACAACCCTGTATATATAAAACCCACTCTCCAGTTCTTATTTTTAAAGTCAAGAATATTGTTCTTAAAGAGGAAATCCGCCACAAGAAATCTGGATTCTCAGATTTCTGTCATGCTCTATTTTGACTGAGTAGGGGGAAAAAATATTATGTATGTTTACACAATTTAAAATATTAAGTGAAAGAAAATCATTTTCAAGAGCCTGAACATGCTTTTCATTTTCCAGGTACGGGGCCTTGCTTTCTAGCGGAGAATTCTTCACCTCAGCAGAAAGTCTTACAGCTGCTTTTACATGGTTTTTCCTACAGGCACGTACTGTGTGCCCCAGTGCACACGGGACAAGCCACCTACGCGCACAAGTCAGTTACACACAACACCTAAATCATCACCTGGGGACTGAGCTGCTCCATGGCTGCAGGAGACAGGCTGCTGCGAGAATTCCCAGGGAAGATCCTAGCCTATATATAGCGAGCTGTTCAGATATGGAGAGGTCATGAACCCTCTTCCTTTGGTAAGACACAGAGCAAGATCTACCGGCTGCAAGCTACAGATAAAGCTGGCCGGGGGCCTTTTCTGTCTTCCAGGTAGGCAGCATTTCCAACTCACAGCCCCGTACCCCTTCAAAATAAAAGGGAGAGGGAGAGGAAATCAAAGTTTTGCTGGATTTTTATGCATCAGTGCTGAACAAAAGGGAGAGGCAAGAAACCTATTCGTTTAGTCCTCAATTTAAAAACCAGACTGTTTATACGACTAGATGTAATCGATAGCATGACCATAAAGTAGGTGGGGGGACACAAACACAGCACACACACGGTAATGCAGGAGGAGGGATTACACCCTCCCGGCTGTCGTGAATCAGACGCTGACTCACAGCAACACCCTCGGCCAGGCCAAACTTCTGTTCCGAGTTCACATGCATGGATTTCATCAGAAGGTTTGCACTGAACGGTAAAATTTAGCCCGAATAACATTTTGTTTTGCTGGATGACTCGTACCTCTTCTACCCTTCCTGTTTTCTAAAAGGCCGATTTCGTTTCACTCTGTTCTTTCACATTGCATGCAGGTTGTTACACTAGGAATGCAGTTCCCTTCCTGTCTAGAAAGACAAAGTACAACACAAAAATTAGCAATAAAGTAAAATTTTGCCATTTGAAAGAAGAGAAATATTTTAGACAGCTTAGAGATACTAGGAATCCTCACCCTTCAGAGAAAGTTTTCTTAAACGCAAGCTTCTTGAAAACCAAACTTGAAGTAAAAATGACAGTTTTGGCAAAGCTTTCATCTGATATGAAAATTTTCTAGTTGAGACACCGGTGTCAGTGATTAAGACATCTAACATCTGGGTTGAAAGAGATGCAGGCTTGTGGAGCGCTCTGCAGAGCACAGCCTTGCTCCTGGACCTCCCACCTCCCTGCTGAGCGTCCTGCCCCATGGAGACTTCCTCTCTGAAACAGCCCTCATGCATTTTAGGAAATGTTTTTTACAAAAGCTGCCCCTTTCATTGAAATGCTGTAAAAAACCTAAAACCTTACTTATTTTCACACAACAGAAATTTGTTCCCTAGCTAGTTCTATTATTTAAAACCATGGTTGTTTCAAAATGTACTTAGCTTTAGCAAAAACAAACAACAAAAAAATTTAAACTGCCTTGGACTCAAAACTTTCAGACCTCTCAATCTCATACAAAACATTCTTTTCAGACTGAGTACCTACATCAGATGAGATCAAACGTAATACTGTGATAGTCAAACATTCTCCTAAATTATAAAGATGGGGGGGGGGGGGGAATACACACTCTCTTGAACTCTGGAATTTTTCATGCTTCCTATGAGAAGTACAATCTCATGGCACAATACAATAGAACATATTCAAGCTGTTCTCTGCACTGGTCTGTAAAGTAACAGTAAAAGCAGACATGTTTATGCTGTTAAATCCGAACATGCCATATTTTGTAAAATGAAACAAATCAATTAGCAATTAGCACACTGACACTTTAAAGTGATAATTTATATAATCATACATAGTGAATCTAATAAAAATTCTTATACTTTGAATTTTAAATCAATCTTACCTGGATGACTGATTTACAGACATGTTAAAGAAATGTAGAAAGAAGACTTCCTTGAAATTTTTAGTAGTCCACCACATAGCCTTTGATAAGCTACACACCTCTTTCAAGGTTCACAGAAAAAAGGCCATGTCTTCAAAATAGCCACTCTTCCAAACATCAAAAAAGCCAAAGAAAAAAAATTTGTGCTTAAGTTTTCATATTCACATGCGCTCAAAAGACAAAACTGGTGCACAACGTCACCTCATACAATGCCCGCGATTCCTTTGTGCACTTCGTCTGCGGTGGACTGACTGCTTGTACAGCCACTGTTGCAGTTCAACCTGTTGACACACTACGCACCCGCTTTGCTGCTCAGGGTGAGCCTAAGGTCTATCGCAACCTTTGCCATGCAGTGGTGACTATGTACCAGACAGAAGAGCCTCGGACTTTCTATAGAGGTTTCACCCCCACAATCATTGCTATCTTTCCGTATGCTGGTCTCCAGTTCTCCTCCTACAACATCCTGCAACAGTTTTCTGAATGGGTGATTCCAGCTGAAGGAAAGAAGGGAGGCAACGTTAAAAACCTTGTCTGTGGCAGCTGCGCCGGAACCATCAGCAAAACCCTCACTTACCCTTTTGACCTGTTCAAAAAACGACTGCAAGTGGGTGGCTTTGAGCATGCCCGGGCAGCCTTTGGGCAGGTACGGATATATAGGGGTCTCTTGGACCGCGTAAGACAGATCATGCGAGAGGAGGGCCCAGGTGGATTCTTTAAGGGCCTTTCGCCCAGCTTGCTGAAGGCTGCTGCCTCTACTGGCCTTGTCTTCTTTTGGTATAAACTGTTCTGCAGCCTCTTGTGTGCCCTGAAGAACACTGATAGCACTATGAGGAAGGAATGCTGAAAGGGGCATGTGTATGGCTACCTGGTGTTCTCCTGGAGGAGGGAAAACTGATGGCTTTGCTCTGTCATGAGTATGTTGGAAATGTCAGAGCTCCCAGAGCTCCACCAGCCTGTAGGAAATCACCTCCTAGGACCAAGCAGAAGGAGAAGGCAACTGCAGTTCTGCTGAAGACACTGAACTGCTTTGCTGGAAACTGTTCAACTGAGCGTTTTTTAACTCTGTCTCCTCTAATATCAGCACACGTTTAGTGGGGGGAGAGGGGAACCAAGCAGGCAACTACCTAGCAGAGACTGCTCTGAAAAGGCACCTGATAAAGTGGGTGAATTCCTGTGTGTGCCCTGGACCACAGAGGGATCCTGGCCTAGCTAGTGCTGCTTAACCAATGTAACATCACTTCCTACCACTGCATCTGCACAGCTTTATTTCCTTGCTCTATGGCCTACTGTTTGCACCATAATCTTTCTCCATGTTGCACAGGTAGCTCTGTCCTGCTGTTGTGAAGTCAGTTAAAACCTCTTTAGTGTGCATAGAACCTCAGGTTTCCTTTGCTGCCAGATGCTGCTTCTTAATTATCACTTGCTGGCTGCGCATTCTCAGCTACCTTAAACACAGAATCTTCTAGTGGATCATGCTGACCCAACCTCGCTCTTCCTTTAACTCTGGAGAGTTTGATTGTATCCTAAGTGCCCATTTTTCTTCCTGCGTGTCTTGCCATACATCTCTTAGGGTTTGGCATTGCCTCAGTCACGCTTTTAACAAGTAGACCTGCAGATTAAGAACCCCGCTCTAAAGGGATTCAATGCACAAACCCAATTCTTACTTCAGGGTTCTTTGCTTCAATGCAGTGAGTAAACAAATGCTGTATAGAGTTTAAAAATTTTATTATATTAAAAATTTAAAAAAAAAAAAAAAAAAAAAAAAAAAAAGAGAGTGTCCAGAGAAGGGCAACGAGGCTGGTGAGGGGTCTGGAGAACAAGTCGTATGAGGAGCGGCTGAGGGAACTGGGGTTGTTTAGCCTGGAGAAAAGGAGGTTCAGGGGAGACCTCATCGCTCTCTACAACTACCTGAAAGGAGGTTGTGGCGAGGTGGGTGTCGGTCTCTTCTCCCAAGTAACTAGCAATAGGACAAGAGGAAATGGCCTCAAGTTGCGCCAAGGGAGGTTTAGATTGGATGTAAGGAAAAATGTCTTTACTGAAAGAGTGGTGAAACATTGGAACAGGCTGCCCAGGGAAGTGGTGGAGTCCCCATCCCTGGAGGTATTTAAAAGACGAGTAGATGAGGCGCTTAGGGACATGGTTTAGTGGGCATGGCGGTGTTGGGTCGACGGTTGGACTCGATGATTTTAGAGGTTTTTTCCAACCTCAATGATTCTATGATTCTATGATTCTATGTTACACTGAAACAATTAAGATCAATATACCAATGACAGACATCAGAAATAGTTCCATAAGTAATTATGTCTGCGTATATTACTCTGTACAGAGATACTCAGGATGCAAAATTTGGACCTCGGTCACAACTGAAAAGATGCCTGTATTTTGATTCACAACACCATAATGATCGAAAAGGATTAAAAAAACCCAATTACTTTTGCTTTAGGATTTTCACACCTCAAAATCCAAAGACATTTAGATGCAAAGCTTTACTTTGAGCTCACCTTTTTTGTGCGCGTCAAAAACAGGCGAGACTATAGGTACTTATTGAAAATGCTTAACTGAAACAGAGTTAAGGTGGGGTGCGCAGAGCACCGCCAGCTCAGCTCCGGAGGGGTGCAGGCAGCAGAACTGCAGTTGAGCAGGGGCACGAACAGTGCGGGCAGCACTGCCCATGGCGGTGCAGTGACGCAGAGGAGAAGCTCAGTGAGATCTCCTCCTCCTCCACCCGCAGCTTATTATTGACATTGCCACAGCAGCTAGAGATTTCAGCGGGAACCAGAGTCCTGCTTTCCCAGAGATGGAGCATCTGCCTCAGAAAACTTACAGCTCATAGCTGATCTACTTGAAATTATACTGACCTACCTAATTGAATTTCCTAAAACTTGTTTTATTATTTCCAGAGAAGATTGTGCGTGGACAGTGGTGTCCCACAAGTAAGAGGTGCCCGTAACCTGTCAATAAGAAGTTAACTACTTTTAATTCTGGAACAGACATATCCACAGCCTATTTTGGTGCAAGCTCAATGAAATGAGAAACGCTTTCCACCTCTCCGATGGGGCTGAAGTACAGCCTTCGGGCCTGTTACACTGCTTGCATTGCATGGGAAAAAAGGGCCCTCCCACCTCACCTCTCTCTTCCTCTGCTCTCCTGGCTGCCTCTGAAGCCAAAAGAAGAAAATAAGAGGGCTTCAGACCAGAAGTAAACATTACTATACGCTAACCAGCAGCAAAAGAGTTGTGGAAATTACACAAACCACTGCCACTGCAGTCCCTTCAGATACTTGGGGGTTTTGTCCCACGCCAAGAAGCCTTAAAAGTCTAAATTATACGGATAAGACATGGGTTAGCCGGGGCAAGCAGGAGGGAGGGCAGCAGATGCAGTTCAGTGGGTGACGTTCAGTCATCTTTTGAAGATGTGCAGAAGCAGCTCTAAGCACAGCACAGAAGTGTCACAGGAAAAAGAGGAAAAAGAGGAAAAAAAAAAACCAATCAGAATTTGTCATTACTAACAGATCTCCACCCTTTAAAAGAAAAACTCATCCCCATTTCAGCCGAACTCTGAAAAATATAGTTTGTCTTTGGACTACAACTCACAGCTCAAGTTTTCACAGTGCAGCTCAGACACAGAGGAGGTAAGCGTAGGGTTTTGTGCAATTAACTTGTATTTAGCTTTAGAATATTTCTGTCTACATAAGTCTCTCCTGTTTATAATCTTAAAGGCAAAAGGGGATCAGGGAAAGGTTACTCTACACTTCTGTTTCTTACATTCTCTCTTGATTACAGACTAAATCCAAAAGAGACTACCCTGAAAGGCCAAGATAAATGTGTAACCACATAATTGGTCTGGCTCAAATGGCAGTAAAGTCAGGAGAAAGAGCCCCCAACTCCAGAGAGATTCAGCCTGTGCTTGAACCCCACATACATATGCTACAGGAATGTTTTGCCAGGCTCAGGCAGTGATGGTAGATATACCATAAAGAGCCCTTGTCTTCTGCCAAGCCATGTGTATAGCACATCTGCATTGTTGTTCTTGCTCACCCTCAGAAAGCATTTTAACTTGGCATAGAGGACCATGTTTTATTCTACTGAAATTCTTGCATGTTATGTCTTTACAATGGGTTAATGTTAAACATTTGCAGAATTTTGAACTCCAAGTACGCAAGAAGCACTCAGGAAGCAAAGTAAATAAACAAAGTTCAGAAATACATTTGCTTCCTAACCCATGGGATGAGTAAAGAGGAAAATTGTCATTTTGCTATAAAGCAGGTACTGTGCTGTGATACAGGGCAGTTGGCACATATGAGCAAGTAATGAAAGTGTGTCATTATACATAAGATGTCTATGTAACAGCCAGCTCATTAGTTTATATGATTCCCCCTTCACCAGATGAGAGCAGATTTGGTTTACATCAGAGGACAACTAAAAGGAAACTCTCAGACGTATCGCGCATGACTTCAGGGACAGCAGGGATAAATTAAGGAATTTCAGTGTCATATTATTACCAGAAGTTTTGGTCAGCTACAACATGCAGGACAGAAACAACTGGAGGTCATACACGATGTTCCCCAGCAGAACAGTACTGCCTGCCCTTGGAAAAACATCACTGCAAAGGTCTGAGCCACCCACCCATTCATTTTCTTTATATTCATTGTTGTTGTTTATTCTGTTCCTGTTTATGTTGATAAAAGTGTTTTGATTACTGTGGTTGAATTAATACTGGAAAATGTTTTGATTTTAAAAAAAAAATCTAGGCTAAAATTATTTTGTAACTCATGATACAGATTTTTTCCAGCTGCTTTTGGAAAGCAGAAGGGAAAACTGAGGCACACTTAAGAACATAGTATTTACCTGTTCAGTCTTCAAAACAAAATGCTAATGCTGACATACTTGGGGTAGTTTATTTACCACCCACCACCTGCAGAAGTCTGGCCTCCTGAAGCAGGCAGCACAGATGACCGTAGGGACGGGGAAGAGGAGCAGCAACAGGGCTGCCCCAAGCCAGAGCGGATGGAGGGGAGGTGGAGGTGCCTGACAGGCCTGACCGGGAAGCACATTCCCCTCAAGACAGCACGGCATCAGCAAGGTTCAAATCACAACCCAGAGCTCCCACTGGATGGGACGCGGCTCTCTGCACACCTAATGCTGACCCGCTGCCAGTGCAACTTATCCCTAGGGGTGCTGTGATGGGTGGCCCCTGGCAATACAAGCACATTAAGCAAGCTCATGTCCCCAGGCCTCCCCGAGCTCTGCTCCTGCATCCCTCAGTACAAGCTGGGTCTTTCGTTTTGCTATTTCTTGTCTCCTTGCTTCGCTTTCGTGTGCTCTGCAGGTAAGCGGTTCCCGAATGTTACCTCTGCGGCAAAGTGAAGCACAGCAGGGAAAACAGGGTGGGGAGAGCAACGCCAGTGGTAGCACCGGCTCAGGTTGGCTTCAACAGCTATAAAGTAGCCTTAGATTCAACCAATGGGCACTTTAGTCAACAGCCCTCAGTCTGCTGGATGGTAACTGCTATTCCTCTCACCAGAGCCAGCATCCTGGGACTGAGGGTGAACAAAAACAAGGCATGGAGAAAGGCCTCCTCCATTTTGCCACAGACTATCACAGAACATACAAGTAAGGGAGGACGGGAGGCTCAGTGGACAAATTCACTGTAGGTTGGCAAAGGGCAACAAGATCCTTCCCAATTTCCTCCCCTCTCCTATTAAAAAAAAAAAAATTCTAAGTTATGTAGGGTTTTCCAAGCCCTCTGCCAAGCAAGGAGTACAACCATGCAGACCAAGGAAAAGATACCATAGCAGAAACCATGGATGCATACTACCTATCTCTGGGGGGAGGAAAAAACCCATATGCTGCAGCCACCATAAACCAGGTGACCATAGATAATCAGACCACAAATGGTCTTCAGTATACTCAGAAATATACTGCCCAAATACTACATTGCTGCTGAGCAGCCCTTTTCACACGCTGCATCCCTGCTGCTTATTAGAGAGTAACAGGAGTCACTCCCAACAAAATGCACTGTTGAGGCTTGTAGCACGAATCCACATCCACGACCAGCTCCTTACACATCATTACTGGAAGGTACGAAATGCAGAGGAGGAAGGCAGTCCTCCTGCAGGTTAAAGGAGTTCACCCAGCAACCACGTGCACGCAGTTATTTCAACGATCCTTAAGACGAAGCGTTCCCCAACCACTCGAGCTCCAACGTTCCCCCTCCTGCCAACACCACGTGCCCAAGCTGGTCACACATGCAGCAGCCTTTTGGCATTCACCACGCACGTACCAGAGAAGCTCCAGCATCTGTGTCACTTTACACAGAGTCATTCAAATGCTGTCTGGCTCTGATGAAGCCTTGACCATCTGGCAAATGGGCCTTACACACAAAAAAAACCCCACTACATATTTTGCAAGAGGTCTTGCAAGGAACACTAAGCTGCTCTGGTAACTTGCTTTGCTGATATTGCAACTTCTTAAATATTAAAATAAATTAAAATATAACAAAATCAGAAATAGCAGCCACTTCTAGAAACGATGCATTTGTCCCAAAAAAACAGAGGGGTTTGTGTAGCACACATCACTGGAGGGAAATTTTTTTTTTTTTTTAAAGGTGCCGGAAAGCAGCAAAATCGACAGTCAAATGACCGGCTCCATCAAATTAAGATTTCAGGGGAAATTAAGCAAGTGCTCCGGAATGATGGGAAGTGAATCTGTAGACAAAGCGAATAAAATACTTTGTCTGCTCTGCTCTAACTCTTGGAGTATTATTAATGTAGCTTTTGCTGTGTACACAAGTTTTAAAGCTAATTACATTCTGAAAATGCTTACCAAAAAAGTATCTGATTTGTTAGAGTCTTTAAAATAACAAAGGTTAGCTGGAGAAATACAGCTATGGGTGCATTAAAATGCAGCTACTGCTATAGAAAGCTGTTCCATACCCAAGAATTTAGCTGCTACATCATGTAATACGGAAACCACGACAAAAATGACAAAAAACAAAACAAACTGTAAGCTAGCTTCCTCAATTTGCTGAGTTCACTGGGTAAGACAAAAAAACCTGTATTTTATAGCAAACTGGGTTTTGACTTCAGCAATATTTCACAGATTTCATCCCAGTCCAGTCACTCAAAATGGAAAACAAACCCAGTAGAGCCAGGGCGCTGCTCCCCTCTGCATGAAGCACGTGCACAAGCACCCAGCCTGCACTTTGGCTTCTGGCGTTATGGATGTCTGGTCTTAAAAACTCCTGCAGATTATTTTTTTTTATATATGTATTTTTTTAAATAACCAGCCTGGGTATCTCATTTTGTTTCTTATACATAGAACTTACAAACCAGAAGTAAACAGGACTTACTAGAAAAGTAAATAAAACCCCACTAAATATCCATACCCAGAGTCACAGGACTGTGAACATAAACACCTCACAGCAAATGCAGTTTGAAGTATGGCAGCAAGGACGGGTAAAGGAAAGATAAAGATGGGCGACAGTAAAGTGCTACCTCTGTTCTTCCAATTTCCTTCTGCTCACCACAGGTGCTTTTTTGGGGATAAAATTACTCCTTTTATTAAAAGTCTGGTGCATCCACATATCATACAGTTACATTTATGGGCCCTCTACTGCATCCTGACTCAATTTTGTTTTTACTAGCTTGTATTTTAAACAAGCTCAGCTTTTTTTTTTTTTTTTTAAAATGCTTATGATTAATCAATTCTTCTTGCAGGAATCAATGATGTGCATTCCACTTAAGTGGGCTCAGGCTTCCCTTCCCGGTGTCCCTCGGTGCACATTTGTGCTCACCAGCGTATCATTTATCTCCAGTGCAGAGCTTTAAGAAAGGAAGCTCACTCTGAAACACAGACAGACTGTGTTCAGAACTGGTGCCAGAAACCCTCTACGATGCACTGCAAAAAGGACTCTGCAACAGCCACGTATATTCTGCAGTCTCTTCCATTTTGTGCAAATTCCTGCCTCCATTAAAAACACACTATTTACTTGCTAGCAAACTTTTAAGTACATGCAAACAATTTGCTTTTTCATTATTACATTTTTTCATTGATTTAGACTGAAAGAAGTTCGTATTTTTAAAATCTGAAAGAAAAATTATGGGCAAGTCTCCCCCACCTTGTCTGAAAAGAACATGCCTCCTCTACTTGGGGGGGGGGGGAGGAGTAAGGATACAGTGGGAGCAGAGAGAGTGGAGGAGGGTTTGGGGAATACATGCTTGGGGGTTTTGGTTTTGCTTTTGGGTGGTGTTGTTTGTTGGGTTTTTTTAACCTGTTTTTTATTATTATTTTAACTTCACAGCTATCCTCAAGTGTCAGCAGATTTAGGAGAAAAAACATAATTTCACTACAAGAACAGTACTTGAACAGACGACTTGGGAATACCTGCTTTTCATTTCAAAGTACATTTAACATAATGCTGTATAAATATATTAAGAATTGCCTTTCAAGAACTCTAGAGAACTCTGTTCTAATGAAACGGGCAGGATGCTTAGTGTCTTCTGCTGTTACAGCGACTGATGGTAATACTGCTACTGGAAAATTTGGAGCAATTCTCTTTTATAACCTCAAGTGAGAAGAATTTTGCAGTATAAGTAAAACATCACAAAAAAAAAGTTTTCATGAAATCCTGTGCCTTCCATAAGCTTACAAAAGCTTCCAATATTAGGCATTCTTGTAAATACTGTGTATCTTCTCTGTTAGTTAAATGGATATGTTTACTAAACAGATACAGTACCAGTGAAAAAGCACAAGCGACGCTGACAACACATTACAAACTTTAAATGGGCACCTATACCACTTGCCACAAATATCGATACTCTTAAGTGCTGCACGAGACTTACGGCAGCATGGCCGTGCGAGGAGCTGCTCCCAGCACCACAAACATCAAACACACCTGCAAACGCAGTTAGGGTGGCAACACTTTGAAGCCTTCCAACAACCGGTATGCCCAGCTCAGGATGCTGGAATGGGGAGAGGAAGGATGGGGCAAAAGAGAAGGCACTGCTGGAGCCATGACTGGCCAACACACTGCACCCAGGGAAGCCGGAGGGGTCACTGCCAAAGGAAAGACCTACTGCAGGTGCAGAGGACCCCAGAGAAGACGATGCACAACTTACCGAGCTTCCTCAGTAAATTTGAACCTCTACAAGTATCTACTTTGCAATACAGTTCTTTGTCGGTCGCTAAAGCTTCCTTCATAACCTGTTTCATGACTAGGGCAAGCCCGACGGTTAACAGAAACCAGTGGTACTACAGTAAGAAGCACAAGGCTGCAGGCACAGGCCTCTCAATCAAGGTGGCCACAATGAAGCAATGAAACACATGCGAAGGTAACCTTAATGCTATCTATCATCTTCTGCCTCGTCAGGATTTAAATGGGCTTCTGAAATTAACTGCAAATCTTGACATACAATAAAACTTCTGGTAAAACAAACCTTACTACTCTGTGGAAAGGATTTACCAATTTTTGTTTATTTTCAGAAGTGTCTCCTGAAGTTTTTCAGTGGTTGAAATAGCAATCTCCCCCCAGCCTGAGGTTACTACAGAATTCACAATTTCATTGAAAAAAGAACAAAGTCACACCAGTAGAGTCTTTTTCCCTTTTACAACAACAATTGATTTTATACTAAAATATTTTACTAGCAAGATGCTGAATTTGAAATTTTTCGTCAACAGCAGAAAACCCTGCAGATAACTAGACAAATAGCGAGACTGCCTCCAAAAAAAAGTAACAGTGAAACTTAATGTAATTGTTTGCACTTGAATACCTCTACTAATAAATAAATAAATGAATAAATAAGGTTAATAAATGCCTGAGCAATCAATTGAGAGGAAAGCAAAGCATGATAGTACCAGGACAGGACGGGGAGAGCCTCCACATTCCAGATGCTGTGTATGCATTTCAGTGGGGCAACGCAATGAAACCCCATTTCTTCCCTTTGAGAGGGGCAGTCACGCTACTAGGCATCGACTGCAGAGGTGGGTACCAATGCACCAGGAAAAATAGAAGATTTTTACATCACAGCAGACCTATTTGCAGATCCAGCAATGACATGTTTTGGTGTCATTTGTTGAGGTTGGCAGGCAGCAGCATAAACAAACCCCAGTGGAAGAGTCTGGTTTCTGCAGTCGCACATCTCACTGTCTCATCCTCCGCCTCCAGGTATCTTAGTCAGGGACAGAGTTCAGCTCATATAGACAGAGCTCAGAAATCTCAGTTAAAGATAAAAAATATCAATATGTATGTACCCTACCACCTACCGCTCTAGAGTCTGTGTAGTAGTTTGGTCACACTATTAAGAAAAACAGCGTCTCTCTCAAATAGAGCAGACCTTCCTCATTCTGACACAGCACGAAGACATAATTCAAGGTGAGCAGATTCACTTAGCTCAGGTCTTTCTGTTCCTCCTTTACCTCACTATCTCTGTCTTGCTTAACACTGAGGCTCCAGCCCATCCCTCCCTACTAAGTAGCTCAACAGCAAAACCAAGGGTGCATGCTGACTAACTAACCTTCATCGTAATGGTATCCCCTCCCCAAAGCAGACATGCCCATCTTCTACCTCACTTGGATTATATCCATCCTATTTATTATCCTTTAAACCAGTCCTATTTTTAACCCTTCTGCTCCTTCCTTAAAAACAGGTACCTCCAGTCCTTCTCCTTCTGTTCTCAGTTGTATCATTCAGATAACGTAATGCCTGTAACAGAACAAAGCATTTTGTTTCTGTCCTTCGTGATTTTATTTTATTTTTATTTTTAAAATCAATTTACAAAGCAAGAAGCAGGGATCATGGAAGCCAAGACAATGCAGCAATGCAAAAGCAGTAAGATATTCAGCCCAGGGAAACTGCTGTCTACTGAAACAAGATACAAGCTTCTTTCCGTTGTCATCAAAGAATTAACTAAAGAACATGCCAATAATTTATAAAGGAGTAGACATGAGCATAAACGGGGCGGGGAGGAAGATCTACTAGCATCTGTGCTGCAACGAGGCAGAAGACAATGATGGCCAAACAGCAGGAATTTTTACTTCAGGTCCAATGTTTCTTAAAATAATTATAGATGAATAACTCACAGCTCAGACTTGGAAAAACCTTTACATATTCCTCCTACTGATTTCACCAGGATCTGTAGTTGCACGGTATTTGAAATAGAGTCCCAACATCCTGCTGCCCCAGCTTTCCCTTTGTGTAGAAAGAGGAACGTGAATATCAAGCATTCCTATTAAATAGGGGAAGGGAAAAAAAGTGTGCAAGTATTTAAAGATAGAAGGATGTTGCCTGCATGCATTTGGTGTTATTAATGCCCTAACTACTAGAATGTGAACCAAATGAAACAAAAAGCTGGCTGCAGGGAAGGATAGTCTTTCTTAGTGGGAGTTGGCTTTCTGGGTTGGGTGGTTTTTTGAGTTATCCACAGTGATGGCAGCATCAGCATGGTAACCCCTTCACAAGCTCAAGGAGGACATTAAATTGACTGCATGTTGCCTTTAACGCCAAGTTACCCTGGTGTACACTCAGGCAACTTTTCGCTTTCCTCCAGCTCTCCCACGATCACACAAACTTGCAATTTTCAAACATTTCCCTTCCTGGTTGATGTCTCTTTTTTTTTTTTTTTCTTTTCCATACACAGCACAAATGCTTCCTTGGTCCGGCTCCTTGCAGGCAGACTGCTCTCCCCTACCCCAGCCCTGTCCAAAGAACTTTTAAGCAAAAAAAAAAAAAAAAAAAAAATTCTGTCACAACTTTTCTTCTCACAAATTTCATCCAAAGGCTACAGGAGTTTCTGGTCCACTTCAAAGCGTTGCTGGCAGGGCCATAACTGAACCTTCTTCCCTGTTCAGCACAGGCGTTACTGGAGGAATGATTATCCTTCTTGGCCTTATTATTCCCTGCCTCTGGCTACAACATCCTACCCTTCTCCATTTGGGAGCTACCCTACTTGCTCGTGAGGTTCTTCCCCATTCCTGCCGCTGCTGACATTTTCCAAAGCTTCTCCTAGAGTGACCAACTTGCTCACCTCACCCCAAAAAAACCTTTCTCTGTTTTGGCTCCAATCCATTCTCAGCAGAAGACTCCATCCTCTCCTCAAGCAACGTCCCTGCAGCCCTGCGGGGAGAGCTGTGCACAGCCTCCCTCCCTATTTCCCTTGTACCAAGGAGGGAAGCGCTGCTACTTCTACGAGTCAGCATCTCAACCTGCAATAGGCTCCCGGTGCAGGTGAAAATCAACACATTTCATGTTTTAAGATCAAAAAAACACCCTTAGGATGACAAATGCATAGAGCCTGGCCCTGCTATTGATTTCACTGCCAGTGATGGTATCAAAAAAAAAAAAAAAAACCAAAAAACCACACACACAACCCAAAACCCTAAAAGTTGGAGGATCCCCCACCCCAGCTACCTACCGGTTCTGAAAGTATACTCCATTTTACAAAGTAATGGCAGTCCCTATAAATGTTCTTAAACCACAGTTCAAAACCCAGGCTAGAGGGCCAAGAGGGCAGAGGACCACTCCGAAATAACAGGAAATGATGGAAATGAGAAAGCCGAAGCATACAACCACGGTAGGCAACTGTATGCCAACCTCCTTGACGAAGTAATGCAACTCCTCCTACAGTTTTTGAGAGTTTCCCCACATTGTTTTTTCCCCCATAATCTTTTAACTTACAGTAAAATAAGCAACAGCTGAATGCAATGTAATTGAAAGACATACGCCTAATAAATTTTCCCTGGAAGGAAGAACTCATCCTTCTGGCCAGCGTTGATACAGGTATATATTCTTACAATGCTAGATAGTAGTATTCCTTTCACTCAGATACCAGCACATAATGAGCGGAGACATCCTAATTCATAATAAATTCTGTGTTGAACATCCACCATGCAGAACATAAGATTTTAGAGCAGTCCATTTTAAGGCTGGGAGTTGCTAATTTGAATACCTCATTTCAAACCACTATTAACTTCAAGACGTTCAAAGCCCACTTGTATCGGCCTGGCAACGTTGGCACAGCAAGAGTTCCAAGAACCTCAAATGTCTGAAGTGAATAATCTGAGAAATTAAAAACTTCAAGGAAGTAAGTATTAAACTCAGAATTTTAGGATTTACCTGGTGTGAACTTTCATACTAGAAAGGCCTGACCAGGCAAGTTTTGTGCACTAGCAAGATGCTTGGTTTTTACCCTGAATACCCAACGCGCCATCCAGACTGCTTCACAGGTCACTGCAGATGGCAAAGCATCTTTCACCCTTCAACAGCATTTAACCGTACCAATGGGTTCTCTGGCACTTGATCACTAACTCCCTAGATCCAGATTTACTGTTTCATGGTAATTGCCATTCATGGTTCTTTGTATTTGTTCACATGACCCAGAGGAAAAATGCTGTAAACTCAGATTTGTCACCTTTACTTCAGCACTTTTATTTCATGGATCCACAGAAACAAGATCTCGCAGCCATGAAACATCTTTTTTAAGGACACAAACAGCTCCGAGTTCAAAACCACATGCTGTCAGCATCACGTAAGCAGCTCCTCTGGCTTCACAGTAACAATACCATACATAAATTTCAGTAATTCACATATATATTCACTGACTATAGTAACAATACTATAAATTAATTTCAGTACATGCCACTATAAACATCAGTGTTCACCAGGACAGAGTAGGATTGCAAAGCCAAATGGAAATTGAGGAAGAAAGGTAAAGATCACAGGGACTGTCTGCACTGAGGAGAACTGCTTTAAAATATCGGCTGTGTTCCCAAGTGCTCAGTGCCCAGCAATGCACACGCTTCATCTGCTAACCCAACAGACAAACACACACTGAAATCCCGTGAGGAAAAACACTGGGTAAGACCCACACCGGAAAAAATAATAATAATAAACCAGTGATCCACAGGGGAGGATTATGAAGGATTATGGTGAGAAGCAGTGCAGAACCAGAGAAAGCTCCCTGATAGACATACCAGTACCCAGTCTTGAGAAAGAAGGTGGGTTTTGTGGGGGTTTTCTTAATTTAAAAAAAAAAAAAAAAAAGAAAAAAGGCTTTCTAAAAGGATTTTATGATCACTAGGTTAACAAGCACCAGGTTGCAGTAGGGTTTTTCATTGCTTACATAAATGAAGACATGGCTTGCAAAGCAACCAACAGAAATCTATTTTCATCTTCCAGACTCTGTATCTTCAACACAATACAGCTCTGGCAGTTCAAATTTTGTTTCAGTGGTAAACTGCAGTTCACAGCCCTGAAACAATTTACAGTATTTTGCTGAGCAATAGCGAGCAATAAATATTGTAACAATAGGGATTACAAAAATCTCAGTTCAAGCATAACACTAGCAGTGGTACAAAACTCCTTATGCCTCTCCATCCTGACCTGGAAACATTACATTTCAAGACTGCAAATGAATATTTCACCTCCTAGTACTTTTGGATTCAACATACGGTGACAACTTGACTGTGTGTGTGATAGTATTTATGCCAAGACATTACGGACATAATGAAAGATTTCCTTCTTAAACTCTTACAAAGAACTGTAAAAAGTTTTACTACCAAATTTGCCAATTCTGCCAAGCCGTTAGCTTCAACTTTACTCCAAAACAGTGCAAGTAACAGCCTGCAACTTTATAGACCTGCTTTTCTCTGTAACAGGTTGTCTGTCGATTAGGGTTACCTGACACTGACTACATCCATAAGGGCATTCCACTAAGAACATCTTTATTTTTTAAATTACATTATATAAATTGTAAACAATACAGTTTGTTTCCCCCAACATACTATATAACAACTCCCTACTTGCAAGAACAACTGTTTTCTTCTTATACCTTTTAATTAGAGTTACAAAATGTTTACATTAGAAGGAACAATTGCCCTGATTTCTTTTCAGACAGCTTCTAGATCTGCTGCAACATGCCTACGTAACTGATTGACACCACTTTTCACTACACAGAAGTGGTTATACAACCCTGGTACTTCTCTTGCACTTTTTTCCAGGGCTCTCAATATTTATTCATCGCATCTCATATGTAAGAATAAGACGCGTAAAACCCATTTGCCTCTATCCCGTCACCACTTAGCTATCTGGTTTCAAAGTTGTGGAAAGAGCAGGGATGCAGATTTTGAAACACATTTCAGTTCAGTGCATTATTTGGTTGAAATAAGTAATTTTAAATTATTTCCTCTACCATTTGGAACAAAGTCAGTGTTAAGTTTTATCCAATTAGGAAGCAGCAAAGAGAAAAAAAATTAGATGATAGATTGAAGAGGTTATTATGCTTCTTTTTTAAACCTGAACTAATACCTATTGGGTTTGGAAAGTTTATCTGAGCTTATTTAGAAAAATATATGTATGATTTTTCTAAACATTGTGATTCATAAGTGGCTACCCTTAAAATAATTTAAAAAAAAAAGTCAAATGATTGATGAAATAAGAGTAAATGCACCTCAAGTGGGAGGAGCTGCAAAGTCCCCATCCCTCCTCCCAAGAACAGATGCAAAGAAGCCTTTCTCAACATGGTTCAGCTCCATGGAGTTCAGTACTCCTCAGAGTACAGAGAAATCTGTACTTCAGCAATGACTTGAGAAGTACAATCTCATACAGGCGTCGTCCAGCCCTTACACCATCCTGCAAGGCGCGAACATTTTTATCCAAAGTAAAGAAACAGTGCAACCTACCTATGGCCACACAATGAGCTAGCAGCAGAGATTTTTGGGGAGGTAGCTTGGGTTTTTTCCATGCATATGCTTACTTTACACATAGCAAGCAGCCACTCAGCAAGATCACAAGCTGGTGTAAAAGGGGACCTGTGACAAGAGGATATACGTAATGGATGGGATCCACTGGAGCAACCTAGACAATCTGCACTGGAAGTGTGTATGCGTAAGTAATTGCAGGTATGCTGCAGTCAGCTCCCAAACTCTAAAAACGGAGCTATTTCATATGGCTACTTCAGGACAAGGTGAATCACATCTTGAAATTATGTATTTCTCTGCACCACCTCTAAACAGTGCCTGTTGTGCCCACCCCAGCTGTAGACACCAACCTTCTAGGTTAACAGGCTACATGAACTCTGCTCTACACATCAAACTTAGGTTACCTTCAGCTCCCTCACCCCAGCTATCTCAGCATGAGGATATCGATTTGTATCATCAGTAAGAAAGAGAGCTGCAATTAGAGTTTTGTGCAGAGTCCCTGTGTACAGGAACAGCATTTAATATAAAAAACTGTGCTACAAAAGTATCTTAAGCTATCCAAGAGAAGCTG
This sequence comes from Aptenodytes patagonicus, assembly GCF_965638725.1. Taxonomy (NCBI): domain Eukaryota; kingdom Metazoa; phylum Chordata; class Aves; order Sphenisciformes; family Spheniscidae; genus Aptenodytes; species Aptenodytes patagonicus. The sequence continues at coordinate 156,871,249 of NC_134950.1, forward strand.
ACAGTTACACAGACCAACCTGGGCAACTCTTCCAAACTGGGTTTTAATTCTCACTATGGAATATGAAACAAAAACAAGGGTAAGGATTTTGGTGATGGCAGCATGCACATCTAGTGATGTGCAACAGCTCTCACACACACTGACATTAGACCTAACAGTGGCAAACACTCTCTATGGCTAAATCCGGACAAGTATGAGCCTTTTCAATGAAAAATTCAACATCTTTATTCTCCCTGTTGGAGGCAATGTGATGTTTTCGTTCCTTCTCATGGACACCTTGGTACACACTCCCACGGAGGTGTGAGTGTGTAAGTTCAACGTACTCTCTCAATACAAGCCTGCAGCTTCAACAGAGCCCTGTTGTGCTCAGAGTCCACACACGCACTCCCTCACCCGAACAGGGCTGGCTGCCTGACTCATTTATCGTGCTAGCTAATTCGCTATGTCATTTATTGTTGGCTTCCGATTGCAAAGATATACCTTTAACCAGCAGTGCATTTACCCTCAGCAATGATACTGGGTTTGGTCTCTTTCACAATGATTCACATTTTGTATTACGTAAGTTCAGAGTGCTCACCAGGTGTCTGGCATCATTTCATTAAATAAAAAGAGATATTACACATCACAAGACAGTAAAGTTTTTTGGGGTTTTTTTATTAAGATTATTAAAAAATACTGAATTTTGGGGGGATGAATATTTTGTGGAATAGCAATAGCAGGAGGAGTCTGGATGTTCTCTAACAAGACTCAGTCCAGAAAACATAAGATGTACCACGTTAAAATGAACATTCTGCTTAGCCTTCAAAACCATGTTTACTGCTGCAAATGAACAGCTTTTAACCTAAATCATATACTGGGGGCGGGGGGGGGAATATATATCCAGTAAAGAGCATGAGATACGCCAGTACTTGATTACAATCAAATGACTCAAACCTTGTTCTATTACAATTACTACAGCATTTCTGTGCAGCAAATGAGTGAGGGCAACTTGTGTATCTGAGGTGGCTTCCAGGCAATGAGATCCAGTATGTGTTTCTAGAGACTGTCAGTACTGAAGGGCAGCTGTCAATACAGAAGGCTATGCGAATGCAAATGTTAAAAACTCGCTGCTCATGATCCTAAGTCTAAAATATAAAATGGATAAATGTGCTAAAGTAACCATTGTGTTGACTCTTGAGCATGTGGAGTTACGAGACCTGTGATTTCTTCTATCTTTCATCCCAAACTCAGGGCCAGCTGGCTCCATTCCCTGTCCCACTCACTCAAGAGGTGTGTATTGCTAAAGCAGCAAGTGTTGCACATTTGTGAGAGCCTAGAGACACCAATGCTTGTGAATGCTAAAAAAGCTTCATTTCTTGTGTGAAAGCTGATTGCCAAACACCACAAAATCATGCTCAGATTTTCTGGTTTTTCTTTTGCCCTTGGAAACAGCTATCTGAATCGCTGACTCCATTCACCAGTGAACAGGCTTCTCTCAAAGAGAAAGAGTTTTAACATTTGTAGGCACAAAGCTGCAAAGGCAGAGACACTGCAGAAAGCACGTGCATTGCTTATGAGCACAAATAGCGAATCATCAGAACTGCAGAAAATAAAATTTAGAAGAAAAATTACCAGTTTACATCATTGTGGATTTCTTTCTCTAGAAAGGAGGTAGCCGTCCTGCGGATCCTTAGACTCATGCAATTCATCGGCAATTGAAGAGCAGCCCTCTCACTGGGACCGTATCACCTGGACCAGCAGGAAGACTGAAATCTCAACCCTCGCCCATGAGGGGAAGCAGCCTATCTACAGCAGCTGAAGCCAATAGCACCAACTCACCCCAAAACCAAACTGCATGTTCAAGCCAATCTGTTACAGTGGAGCAGCCAGACTTCTGAATAACTAAGCATTTCTATGTACCACCACTCCTCCACCCCGAAGAGAAATGGCACTCATATGGAGTCTCTCCATCACAGGAAAGCATTAATGCACATTTCAGTGGGCCACTCCAAACACATTCTAGAAACTTCAGAGATTTTTGAGAACAAAACCCAAATTGTTCCTGGATAAGACAGCAACAACTCTACTTCAGTAGGGCCTTTGTATGTGTTTGCAAGTGCAAGAGTGACAATTTAAAAAAAAAAAAAAAAAAAATTAATAAAAGCTCAACCCTTGAGCAAAAATTAAGCAGTCACTTAAGTAACTCCTCAAAACATTAGTAACCTGACCCTCAGGACCATTTACTTTACTCCATAATTATGGACTCCGTTCCTGTAACTGAAATCCAATGAAATTCAATCCCATGATTATCCAGAGCCCAAATAAAGATAGTGAGACTGCATCTGAAGAGAAGCCATTGCAAGATCAAATGTAGTCTCTTACCGCATTACCCTTTTTCTCTTCAGTTTTCCATATTGATGATACTTGGTTTAAACTATTTATCCAGAAGAGGAAGGATGAACATCATCACAGAACCTGGGGATACTCCCCAGGCACAGAAGTTGTTGATTCATGGGGACCTCCATGCCACCAGAACAGTTCAAACAGAATCCGCTCCTGAAGACCAAAGACCCACCACGCTGGCTTCAACACAAGACTTAATACAAGGCTGAGAACAGACTGGGAATACACTGCACGTTCTCAGGAGCAAGAAAATCACTCACCAGGGCATTTACCTAGAAATGCATTGGCTTCAGCTTCAGTAGAGGTCCTTCGAACCACAGCAGAGCCATCTCTAGGGAACTTCTTTGACAGGTGATCAGGAAGGGCTGTTGCTCACTCAGGCACGTCACCCCACAGGGACTCCAGGAAGGGTAATGATACGCAGTCAGGCTAACAAAGCATAAGGTCCCCTCTGGCCTTGGATGTCACAATCACCCATGTAGCACCTCCCTCCACAGGTTTTACTACAGCATGACCCAAGCAAGTGACATCAGTGACATTCACCACCTCCAAAGAGCAGGCTTACAGACACAGACAGTCCATGTAACGGCTTAGTACAAACACATCCTTCTGTCTCTCCTTCCCACCCCCACTGCCTGCTGCCTCTGCACAACAGTAATCCCCCGTGATCCAGCAATACCCACCAGCCTTGCTCCGAGCTGGGAACTGCGCAGGGGCACCCTTGGGATCAATGCCACCTCTGCTCATGGTGGGGAGTTGCACTGCACAGATTTCATATGATATGAATCCAACTGCAGGGCTGCTGCCTGAAGAAATTGCAAGTCATATGATGCTAACCGTACACCATTAAGAGTTTAGTTCCAGAATTTGACAGCTTTACTGGCAGATCCCTCTGCCTGGACACAATTCTGCTGATTTCAGGGTGTTTCTACTAGGTTTCTAACCAAATGTGACCCTGACCACATAACACGCCACAACAGAACAATCGCTCTCCTGTATGGGACTGGTCCCATAACATGCTCATCCCAAGACTCAAAAGTGGTTTTGTTTTCTCTTTCAGATTCAATATGTAAATATCAAATTCCAGACACGTAACAGACTATTTTCTCAATTCATTCATACAGCACGAACTGTAGGATGTTTGCAAAGTTTTTATTCTTTGAAGATGAGATATGGGGAAAAATGCAAATTGCCTTTTTAAAACAGAAAAGCAGATAAGGTATTTCAATGGCCGACAGAGCTGGGATGACTCCTATTTATTTTTTTGTACGCAGTCCAGCTGAATGTTAACAACCAAGCCCATGCTCTGTACAAGCGTAATAAAAAGGAGGTGCTGTAAAAAAATAGATTGAACAGTTTGCCCTGGACTGATACAGCAGCAAGCAAATAGCACAATTGTATGGAAACGTGCTTGGTTTGTGAAAGCAGACAGTCTACCAGCTACAATCAATTCGGGGGGCAGGGGGAGGGTGTGGGGAAGGAAGAGAGAAAAATGAGAACACTTCCCTTTCCATCTGGAAACATAAGATTCAAAAAAGGAGTGTCCTTCAGTGTTTCTGATCCCCAGGATATACCGCTTTCTCTTAAGAAAGACGTTCGGTTGACTCAGATCGCAGTCACGTTTGAGCAACCTGTAAGTCAGTGAACATACATGACTTTACAGGCTTTGTACTCCAGTGAAAAGTATATAGTTGTATAATACAGACAATTATCGACTTACATTTTTAACTAAATTATTTCCCCTCCTTCACATTGATCATTTGGGATTTTTTTCCCTAATATTGATTTCTATATCCAGCTTGCTTGGCAATAAGCTCATCCCATGCATTTTCTGTCTGTTGTTGCTGAAATGCTGACTATACATCCTCTTAACATTAGTAGAAGTGTTTACATTAAAAAAAGTTTCACTAGCTGTTAGAAAGCGCACGCATGAGTTTAAAGTTATTTAATGGTGTACAAATTCAATATAAATATATCCTGGGACAGAACAGACACAGAAATATCCTTTTAAATCATTATCAGAACAATCTCAATTTGGAAACGTATCCCACTTACAAACCACAGGGCAAACAGAAAAGAAGCAATATCTGAACTGGCAGAGTCCTACCACCACACATTCATTCTTCACCATGCATTGCAGTTCAATTGCTTTCAATAAAAGTCAACTTTTTGTTAAAACTCCTGACTCAGTAGCATTTGCAGGATTCCCATGACAGTACTGCTGGTAGCTGAAAAATCTGTCCATCTGCATCCTCCTCACACGGCGAGTTCAGGCGTATGAGAACAGTACGGCACGTAAGAGCATGACAGAGTCCGGACAGAAAGCACGCTGTTGTAATCATTCCTGCACACCAGCCACCCCTTTTGTTTTGTTATTGCATGCCTTAAGGAACAGCTCATGTAATCAGGATGCAAGCTTAATAGGACAGTACAGAATTCCTTGATTACTGTTCTGGTATAGTGAATAGCCTGGTTTTAAGACAGCAAAAAAGAAGCCCAAAGACAGCTTCCCCCCAAAAAACAAACAAAACAAAACAAAACCCATCACCCCATACATGTATGTGACAGAGTAAAGGAAGAGAAGTTTATACACCATTTAGAAGCACTTGCAAACCATCTCCTCCTTTCTTCTACTGCAAGACACAGTAGATGAGGCAATGACCACAACTGAGGTACTACTTTCTCCATGATTTCTTCCCATAGCACTATTGTGTAACTCAGAAATGCACGAGAACCAGTAAACTACCTAAACCAGAACCTTCAATATGCATATAGTGTGTACAAGGGAAGGGGACGTTGTCATGCAACAATCAGTTGCAAGAATCGGAAACCGCACCAGAAAAAATAGTAGAGGCTAGGAACTAGTACAACAGCATTAATTTTGATGAAAAAGCCAGGGACACCGATCCCATTGAACAGGTCAGAAATAGCTCCATTTCCAGAGGCAGCAAAGGAAGCAAAGCATCATCACTGTTAACTTCAGGATGGTTAAATCTAAATAGAAGCAGCTTTTATTTTCTCAGGGGCTTTCTAATGAAGAGAGATGTCTAGAGTATGAGGGATATGCCACAACAAGGAAGAGACACAAAATAATGCATGTAAATCATTAGAGATATTTGTTACTAGGTTTCACTGAAATCTTTCACGCTATCCAGTTTCAAGAAATTACTTCGCATTGTGTATGTCCTCATGCCTACTAACAGCGTGTTTGTCAAAGGCGTACAGAGTCATTTGAAAATACAAAGTCTAGAGGCAAAAGATGAGCAATGGTTATAATGTCATCTAAAACTATTTAGTAAATGCTTCCATTTGCGTAGTCCACCAGCTGCATTTTTGCAAAATGCTGGAGATAACATGATGACTGACAGCTGTTAACAGAACCTGAAGGCTTCAACAAAAGTGGTAATAATAAACTGCAGTTGTGCTGTAGCATGTTTTTTAAAACACGAAAGAATAAATCACCGCTTACTAAACTCAAACCAGTCACCTAAAAAGCTGGTTAGGGGTGGAATTATAATTTGCAATATCCCAATTTTCAGGGCTTAGTATTATTATTATTATTTAATATGTACTATAGCAAGCACTCCCCTGTTTGCTCTCTGCAGTCCTACTGCAGCTCTGCATGTTTCCTTATTCCTAATACAGAGATCCTGAATATGACATTGTAATCACGAAAGCTTACATCTACAAGGGGAAAACATGCTTTCTTCAGCACTGCATGCAGAAGGGATTAAAAAGTTTTGGTAGATTGAGTTCCTTTTACATCAGCATCAGCAGCACAGTAGTCTACAAGCAAAGTTGAGACCAAGGCAATTAACCCCATCAATCTAAAACGAATGTGTACACATGCAGACAACTCTGTCTTACCAGCATCAGCTGAACACTATTAGAGCACTTACTGACTACCTCAGATTTTTTTGCCCATGACCATTTTTCTTACAACACTTCTGTATTAGAAGAAAATTACAGCACTTTAATGAGAGGGAAAAAAAAAAACCAACAGATTTAAATTCCACTAGCATGGATCAATATTCTCCCTTCTCTAAATTTCTCACATTTAAGCCAAATACATCACTGATAGATCTCTTTCTGGCTTCAGTGTATCACTCAGCTTTAAAAAAAAATGTAAAAAAAAAAAAATCACTATTCATAAATCACTTTAGATAGCTACACTAAAGCCAAACATAAGCATTTCCTTTGCTTTCATTCTGTTATAAACATTTAAAAAAGTATGCGATATTGGAATCAACATCCTTACTGCCAAGTATGGATTACTATATAAAAGTTTCAACCACCATATGAGTAAATTGAAAAAAATTAGATAAGAACCAGAAATTATTAAGCAGTTTAACACGACAGAGTCCACACTTCTAAGAGGAGGAGACCTTCTTTTCAACAGGCAATTACCACAAAATATTCCCTTTTCAGCTTGGTGAAGCATGGCGTGTTTTTTCATACAGAGGCTGAGCTACAGGAGAGCAGAAGGATTAAATACAGTGACATTTTACCACATCCTTACTAGAGGGGAAAGATAGTCTTGCGGTTAAGGAGTCAGCAGGTCGGCACTTTATTTCCAGCTCGGTGCTGAACTGTTTGTGTGGTCCTGGACCAGCGAGCGACCTCCTGTGCCTCCCTTCTCCACGTGCTCCATGAGGATAATTATGTACTTGCCAAAATCACGCTATGATGTTTGTTTGCGGATTTGGTTTTTGAAGGGAGAAGGTGGTGAAGCACAGAAGGAAATTACCAAATTAAGAGGAGAAGGCACTGGAGAGCCATCTCCTTGTTCCTAGCTTGGGTGCTGCATGCTGTTATAACTGATGGGTGCATCGCAGCTTTGCTGCAGCACAGATGACCAGTACAGTGAAGTACTTTTCTCTTTCCTAAGGTAACACAAAGATGCAGAGAAAAACCACAGAAGGACTTTATGCAAGTACCCACTCACTGCAATTAACATCATGCTGTTGTGAAACACAGTTAACGAGGTCCTCGCAGAGAATGAGCCATGGGAATACACGACACTGCTCCCAGGTGAGCGCTCCCATTCTCCGTCATCTGTATTTGGAATAAACCTACAGGGCTTCTCAGTTAATGCAGGGCTGCATTGCGAGAGCAGTGATTAGGAGCCCATTCCTACTCTGTGCCCCTATTTCACACCTGAAAAAGCAGGCCATTGACAGATACATTTCCCTTCACAAATCACAGCACCAGTGAAGCAAAACTAACTAGATATTTCCTGTATCTTCATCACAGGATTCAGCCAACACTTCTGAAAGGAACCGAAAGACACTGCAACCGTTTTCTTAAATCCTAACCACAGCATTTATAGTCTCCCCTATTCATTTCTACATATACCTCTTTCCATACCTCAGGTTCCTGTGCGCTTGGAAATTTGTTACAATGGAGTAAGGAATAGTTGTCACAAAAAAAGTACCTCTCATTAGTTTTTTACAATATATTACTGAAGTCACATTAAACATCTCTGAAGACACTCTGATTTCTGAATTACAGCTGAGTTAGTGAATCTTTTAACTGTGTAGGGACACAAAACATTTGGTCTTTACTAACAACTTGTACAACCTGTATGCATAATCTTACCTCCATGTTAAAAATAAAGGCAATTTGAAGTAGTTCATTCTATAATGAAAGCAAGCTATAAAACCAATAATCTACTAGAGAGGAATACGCCATGGCAGCCCAACCACATTGCAAATCAGAGCCTCCGCTCACCCTGCAGTAACAGAGCTGGTGCCTGTACGGCACACAGCAAGCACAGCTCAGCAGCAGCGAGTCTGGATACAGCTTTGGAAATTCAAGTCCACTGCAATGACCAGGGCAACGGTGTAAGTAAAGACACAAAGAGGAAAAGTCCCCATGCTTTTAAACATTTAAATTTCAAGTGGATTTTATTAGCTGATTTCCAAAGGCTTCCCAAACAGACAGGTCCTACACCAGTACACAGCTATTAAAACTACTTGAAAATGATATGAAGTGCTTGCTAAATAGTATCATCACCATTAAAGTGGCCTAAGAAGTAATAAAACACAGATCTAGTTTTAATTAGTGGAGTTCTCCTATACTGAGCATAATATGCATTAAAATCCATGCTTTAAAAAAAAAAAAGTGGTAAATTTTATTAGTTCTACTTTTTCCTTCTGCGTATTTACTTTACATTTATCTCAAAATTACTCTATTTTGTTTGTCCCTTCTCCAATTAACAACATTCCCAAACCAGCAGAACCAATCAAAGCTAAAAGCCTTGTCCTGCTGCTGGCCTATCACCAACAGATGTCAGGAGCACTTAATTGCAAGGCTGCAATCTGCTCTCTCTGAAGGAGGCTGGTAGCAGGTGTGACGATCTGGTCTGCAGAACAAACCACATACAAAGATGCAAGAGGTGGGGGGGAGGACTCCACAACTTTGCTTTCACATATCACATTGGATTTGTACGCCTACTTTTTCAGAGGGAGGGAGAGGGGAGCTGCAAAGTTAAAAAAGATAAATCTCGGCATCTCTGAGCTCAGTGTTTGATTTTACAGCTCCCCATGCACTGCAAAGCAGGCAGGTGAGCAGCACCGGGCTGACTCCCATTTGCTGTTGATGCTGAGAAAGGCACAATTTGCAATTGCAAAGAACAGGCCCTCCTGTTTATTGCATCTAGGCATAGTTTACAAATCTGAAGCCGTGTGGTCTTCATCGAAGGCCGGCTTTCTGAGTAGCGCATCAGGTGAAGGGCAGGCTGCAAAGGGCTGTTTATTATAAACTGATTTCAGATCTCTGCTCCCTATCTCAGCTTGTAGCTTACACTGCAGAATAACACAAAACACAAAGTGAATTACTACACTCCACACTTGAGTTCAGAAAGGAACAACACACTTTTTTGAAAAAGCAACAGGAAAATTCTGGATTAAAAATGGCGTCCTTCTAAAACATTAATTAATTACAGAAAAACTATTTTTTTTTTCAGTATCACACACAACTATAATCTCCAAAAGTGATAAAAAAAATATGTGTACTCATTGTGTCTTAAAATGGATCTCTATTCACAATGTCTTGGGCGTCCACCAACCTTTGGAAACAAAGCCTTTCAGAAGGCAACAAAACACTGGCATGCTGAATCAGAAGCAACTTGTGAAGGCAGCTCGAGTTAGAGCACTCTTTACACACTGTCTAATCAGAGACATGAGACATGGTCTAATAAAGGGAAACAGACCACCCATAAAACAGGACATACATTTTACAAAATTAGCTATTATGATTTACAGATTCAAAATAGTTTAATAACTTCACATAAAACAAAGGAAAAAAAAACAAACTTATTTTGTTCCGCTATGAGACCAAGCAAGTACTGAATTGTGAAATGGAAGTAATTTAGAACAAAATAGACCATTTCCTAAAAATTTGGTTCAAGTACAGTAGATGGCTATGGTAAATATTGAACTACATATTTTTTTAAAAGTCAGAAGAGTAGCATCCATGCGTAAGCAATTACACAGCCACCTTAAGAGCATTTTTAGAAAGGGGATTCCCACATGGGTCTATCCGTAGGGCCCGCAGGAAGACACCAGACCACTGCCCAAACCTTTCCTTAACCACTTAGCTCAGCACTTCTCCCACCAGTCACTGGCCACCAGAAAAATAACACCACAAAAAGCAGATTTAGTCTCAGTCTGAAATATACGATCCTCAAAAAAATATTTCAGAAGTAGATTTATTATACAGTTCCCTTCAGCAGCTTGTTTAGACTTCTCCAAATCCTAAAAGGTAAACAGCAGTACATCCAAGCTAATTACTTCATATTCAAATATCAAAAGAATATTTAACTAGGCACAAATTAGCTTTTCATACAAGTTAGGTCCCATTCCCCAGCTAGGGAATTCCACCAGCAAAGGAAACTTCTTACCTCCACAGAGGCAGGATGAGGACCAGGAGTCTTTTCAGCTAAATATTTTATAAACCCTGAAAGATACAATACTGGATACTCATTATCTGCGGCTTCAATTTAGCAGGGGGGCTTCAAGCTAACAATAGCTATTTTGTGGCAACGCCAAAGCAACAAAAGGGTCATCAGGAATTTACTTCAAACAACTATACTAATAAAGAAGAGATTTATAAGACACTGATTACAATAGCATTTCACGCATATTAACATCTGGTTTTAGTTTACCAAAACATTATGTTCTTGAGTAACTGCTGGGCACGGGGTGAGACTACCCCATTGCCTAATATAACCACAAGTTAAATACACTGTTTTACATACAGAGCAAAACATTTTCTTTTTAGACCAGGTTAGCTAAGTCTAGAAAATACAGAAGGTTTTCTCTTTAAACAAATGGCAGCACTTAAACATACAAGTATTTTGCAGTTATAGACGTTTAAAACCATGTTCACTGGCTGTTTTACAACACAGAGCCTACGCTAACAGACAATTCCAAATTTAAAAGCTCTTATTTCACCCAGTCCATCTTTTCTTGCAGTTTCTTAGTCCAGACTTCAAATTTTCCAGAATTATTACAGACCACATTTATTTGTGCTATTTTTCATTTGAAGAAAAACTAGAAAAAGCAGTAAAAGCTGCTGTTAAGGAAACAGTGAGGGCAGAAAACATCAAGCCTATCTTCTCAAATTAGTATTCTTAATGACAAAAAAAAATGTTCAATATAGGATTTGGAAATGATGCTCTGAACTTGCACCATGCCCAGAAGACAGGACTCTGACTGACTGAGGACGGCAGAGGAGTCTCTTGTGCTGAGGCTTTTCGTTTCCCCCGTCCCCAGTCATCTTGGGCCTACAGTGCAGCAACAGAAGCAGCATCTTCGTCAGCAATTAACAATTAACTCGGACACACCCTCACCTTGATCCAAACCCGAGCTGCCGCCTGAGCACCGAGCCCCCTCACACACGCCTCGCAGGAGCCCTGCAGAATCCCACAGCTCAGCCCAGGAGAGCTACATCCACGGCTGGGCTCCTCTTGTCTCCCTCAGAAAGCAGCAGCATTACACCTCTCACCCAGGGCTCATCTCTCTAAATAAAAGGCAGAAACATCTAGCAGAACAAGTGAGATGTATGGAGATGACTACTCTCCAACTGGCTAAATTATTACAATGGCACAATATTTTTTAACTTTCAGCAAACCCTAACACTTCAGGCTAGCAGTCTTCCAGCAGCCTGGCACTGCCACAAGACGGAGACAAATTCAAGAGGGGCAAAATCTTTTCCCTCTTCACCTTCACAGGCTGCACATGGTGCCGAGGCCAGGGGCTCATTCACCAGGAATGGCTGGCCACTGCAGCCCGGCCACCGCAGCCCAGCCACCGCAGCCCGGCTGCCTAAATTCTTCTTCTTTTGGTACTTGGTAGCTGGCCGCTTTCCCAGCACTCACAGCTGCAGGCAAGCAGTCTTCACAGGAAGGCAGAGGGGAAAAACTGACAGCACAAACAAATGCACACTTAAAAAAATGCAAATAATGTTTGGTACAACAGGTTCTTGGAGACACCAAATTAAATCAAGCCTTGTTATTCCACTTAGCGGTTTATTAAAGAAGCTAAAGGTTCTGAAGCTTCCAATTTTTTTTTTTTTTTTTTTTTAAACTGGCATTTAAGTTGTTACAGCAACAAAACTTTCAGGCTACTTGGTCTCAGAGACACTCCAGCATCCCTAGAAGTAATTTTTCCATATTTCATTAAATTCTGCTCCTGCTCCTTCCTGTTCAGAAGGACTCCGAGAACTTGGAACAAAGTTGTTCTTCTCATTATATGCACAAAGAAGTGTATCTCTGCAAGTTTCTCACAAGTAGGATATTGCTTCTGACATTTAATAGAGAAGGAAAAAACATTATGTGGCCTTTGCCTAGGGGGAAGATAGAGTAACTCAACAACTTTGAAAGCACATGCAAAAACGATGGGGTAAGGTGAAACTACTTCTTCATTTAGTAAGTGTGGCTACATTTCTTCAAACAAATGAAAACACCTAAGTGGGTGCGCACACAAACATACAGGCACTCCCAAAAGTCCTATCTCCATTTAAAAAATTTTATACCCACATAACTTTCTTTCTCCTATTGGTAATACAATATGAACACCAGAAACATTTTAAATTGCCATTCTGAGTCTGTAAAGACATGCATACCCAGAACAAAAATCCTATAAACGTGGCCACTTAAAAAGAAAACTGCTAACGATGTACCAGCTTGCTCTTCCTGCAAAGGATTCAAAATCTCGCTGCATCAGCAGCAGGCTGAGCATGAGAGAATGTGGAAAGTATGGCCAAAAATGTGACATCGCTTTTCCAAAATAGTGTCTATTTTCCCTACCAAATCAGAGATTCACTACTTTCACTAAGCTTATTGCCCAAAAAGGGAAGCTTCCTATAATAAATTCCACAGGTTTCTTTTTGAAAAGAAAGCCTTTTGGGTGACATCTGCTGTGCCACTGAGGTCAATTTTTCATCCTCTTCCTAAATTGACCACTCACCTCCAGGGCACCAAGTTAACCAGTTTCTTCCCATCTTCAGCTCTTTATCTTTGTCAGTACTTAACTTACTCCATTACTGTCTTGCTTCCATGCAAACTCCTGTTTCCCTCTCATGTGAAAGAAAAGGCACCAGGAGTTACATCCATTTATCATTACCCCAAAAGCGTTTCCTTTCACCAGCCTCCAAGGACATCCCATCCTTTTTTCCTCCCCTACAGAAGACCACCCTTCTCCCCACAGTCATTTCCCTTCTGCCAGCCCTGTCTCTGTTACCATAAAAGTCCTGACGAGCTGGAGACACAACAATCCAGGAGGCGACACCAGCCAACTGCTCCAGCACCAGAGCTCCAGCACCAGAGCATGGTGCCTGGCAGGAACACAGCAGCATCCTCGGGCCCAGCTCCACGGGATGCTCATCTCTGCTCCTGGGCAGCAAGAGTGGCACCCCCTCGCGCAGAAACACACTTGGCCTTTGTTACTCTTCCCCTCCACTGGAGACCCTGGCCCTGAGACACAGCATGTGGGATCTAGCCCAAGAGTTTTTTGTAGGGATACTTTTCTCCTTTTGTTTGGGACTAAATAGGTTATTGTGTATCACTTTACAGTAAGAAACTGAAGTAGGAAGTAAGTTACTGTCATGATCATCACCTGCTACCTGATTAAAAAAAGAACAGCAGCAAATATCGCAACAAAATAGTTATTAAAATTATTTCTGATTTAACAAATATCTGGAACCAATTTAAGACAATAACTAAGGCTACCAGTAGGAAAAAATCTGACATTGCTAAAGTATTGTAACAAGTAAAATTAACGTGATTATCTCAAAAACAAAAAGGCCCTCATGTTCACTGTTAATTTAAAATTATTTTTTCCCCAATTTAGAATTTGACTCATTTCTCTTTCACTAGTAATATTAATCATTTTGACAAGTATTATGTACATCTGTGCTGCTGTATTCTTTTTTTCTTTCTCAATTTTTAAACAGCACCACTGGATTATGTAACTTAGCTCAAAGGCAGTTTGGTTTTTTGGTGGTTTTTTTATCTATCTTCCAGTACCAGACTTGCTGAGCATTACCGTAAAATGACCTCAAAGAAACCAGGAAAATATATAATGTATATTAAAAATGGGGCGGGGGGGGGGGGGGGGGAGTGGGAAAGCACAGATGCCCTAAAGTATCTTGCAGAATTTTTTAATACTTTTTGCTCCACTTTTTATTTTCTTACTGCTCACAAAATATTTCTGAGTGAGAACATCTGTGCTATACTCTGGATTGATGTTAGAAGAATTCCACTTTATTTTCAATATACATAAGCATTGGTTCAGCATTGTTGCATGTTTTATCCATTCAATTTATATTTGGATGAAAAGGTTTGTTTTCCTTTGAAGAACCAGGAAATTGTTTTAAAGCTACATGAACCGTATTCTGTATAACTAACATCACCAGCGTTTCTCCCCCATTTACTCCATCTTATTTTACCAGATTGAATGTGCCACGACCAAAAGATGTCATAGTCTGGTACAACTGAGAAAGTGTTACTTCCAGTGGTGTTTTTATAACAGAACTAAAACATCTGCAACCATTATAACCAAAGTTAAAGTGTAAAAAGCTATGAGAATCAGATGGTTTTCCACTAGTGGAAGGCTATCGCCCAGGAGAAGAAAGGCTGGCAACTCCCTAAACCCCAAATTGCCTCCAGGACCTGTTCTCCTGACATGCTGAGCACTTTCACAGGCTCCTCCGCAGTCGTCCCCTCAGAGCTACAGGAATTGCTCACAGCAGCCAAACACTACGTTTGCTCAAAGGGAAATCATTCTCAAGCCACTCTTCCACAAACACACACTTCACTTCGATCACCATTAAGTAATGCTGAAATACTGAGAAGCCACATAATGCCAAACTGAAAGCAATGATGTATCCCATCCAGATAAAGGTAAGTACTGCTCACATCAGCCAACCATGGCAGTACCACACACACCCTTTACTGAAAACACCTTCAAAGTTGAAGGGCTTGCATGCTGTCCACTTCCTATGCCCTTCTTTGTAAGTACTACAGAATTCAGTCTTCCTCTTTATTAGCCTTGAATAATCCCAAAAGCATTTACCCTGCTTGCTCAAACAACAGGGGTGCAGCCCCAGCGTGTCTCTTGGGCCTCCCAAGACAAGCCTCCTCCCTCATACCACGGATGGCTGAACGCAGGCAAGACCTGGCGGAGAGGGGCTGCAGCAAAGCCCTGCCCAGGGTACGGCACAGCTTGTGCAGCTCCCCGCCTGCCGAGCCACAGGTCCCCTCAGGCACAGTACTGCTGAACAGCAAAGTCCCCGTGCAAAGGACCTCCACAGCCGCCACCACACTCAATCCAAAGGTTCATTCCTACCTTCATCCTGCAACATCTCGTGCAATCCGTGAGAGTCACCTGTACTCACAGATGAGGACAACAGGAAAACACTCATTCGGCTGAAAACACAGAGGGAGTTGGTGAGAAGTGGTTAAAAGGAAGTTTTCTGTAATGAGTGGAGAGAATTAAGTCACTATAAGCAAGACATAGCCTTGCGCTTCCCCCATCAACTCCCAAACCTGCAGGATCACACAAAAGCTTTCTAAACACGAAGCAACCGTGACCCATTTCAGTACTTTTCTTCCTTAAATTAGCAGCTCTCCACTGCTGTTCATAGCTTTCACCAAGCTGCAAGCAGAGTGACGTGGCCAGTCAGCTGGGTTTCACTGCCGCTGTTGGGAGCTCAACATCAGCAAAGAGGTCAAGAGACGGCTTGAGAAAAGTACTGGCAGCCCCAGGGAATCTGGGCTCTCCTGGCTCACCTCAGGTAAATCACTGAAATACTACCCAGCCAATACTAAATGCAGAGCCCAGAGACATCATCCTGGTGGTGTCAGCTAGAATTAAACCAACAGTCAACCGAGCAGCAGGGGTGAGAGGGATTTTTGGGGTTTATGGTTCCTTTTTGGGCCTTTCTGGGGTGGAGAAGGTTCCTGCACGTTCTGAAAACAGCCTATAAGACTTCTTTCCTACTTAGAACAGGCTCAAGATTTACACAGATATCAAGATGAAATCTAATTCTAAAAAAAAAATTTTAAATCTTTTTTATGCTAAGTTTACCCACTATTGCCCACGAGTGTTTTCATCACGATTCTGAAGGGGTCTCTGCATGGGCACTGTGGAGGAACCAGCTAAGCCTGTGCCCAAAACCCAGCAGCCAGGCTTGAGCAGGTAATGTGCCGAGACCAATACAAAACCCAAGTAAAATCGGCAGATTTTCACACCGACCCACCCCTGGGTATTAGGACCTATAAACGATGCCCCAGTGACACACTCACGAGCAACTGTGAAACTGTTTGCTCTGCAGAACATAAAAGCATCAGAGTCGCCATTGTGTACCTGGAAGACAACCTGCTGTTTGGGAGCTGACTTTTAAGCAAATAATCCAAGAAGTCCCAGTTAGCTGGCACTGGGGGGGGGGCGGGGGGAAAGGCAGAAAACAGAAACAAGAAAAAAAAGCTTTACACATTCACTGAGACTACAACATTCCCCCCCTCACACTTCCCTGCCGGTGAATGTCAGACCTACCAAAGAGGTGGAGCTTTAAGCCCTGGGTGGCCTAAGCTTCCTATGTACAAATTAAGTGAGAATATGGTCATTTGACACCTGTTACCTTTGCTTACACAGCCAACTTTCCTTGAGTTCTGGTCCCTTATCAGCAACTGCCTTCAAACGTTATCAAAGAGCAGATTACAATTTCTTTTCACAACTATTAACGTACCGCAGTTTTTAAATTAACAATTCAAGCATTGTTCCATACAACATCACAAACCCCTGAACACTTAATCTCCCACAGGATTTGGTGAGGGGGAGGGGAAAGGTGTCTCAAAAGAGTCCTCCTAAAATCTTTCTGATTCAGCAGGAAAACTGTTAATTTACTTATTTTAACTAGAAAATCAGGGTTATATATGGGGTCAAGGAACATCACTACAAGCTCATGATACAGGACATCAGACTGAACTATCATAGAGACCGAACGATCCCTATAGGGATGGGAACATGAGACTGAACAACTCCTGTAAATGTATGATTTCCTATTTCATATTCTTGTTTACCATGCTTGTTTATATCACTCAAAGACAACACAGTAACACTAAAAATTTAAAAAAAAAAAAATTATACCTACCTATGCATGCTTATTTATATTTGCAAAAAAAAAAAGAAGATAAAAGGTGAAATGCTTAAGATATCCCAAAAAACCTGAAGCACACAAAGATTGTGGTGACAGTCGAAAGTCACCGAAAAAAGTCAGAAAGGTCTCTGGCTACAACCAGATCAAACCAAAGGTACAGAATGCATGATTAATTCTTTTTGATAAAAGGTTACTTGATACGTCATTTTTATGAAAGTTTTCCACATTTTAACACTAGGTTATAGTCAACCATTTGATAAACATGTTTCATCTCAACTGCCTTTCTGTCTGCTCCCTTTTGGGGCAGCCCATCATCTCCTGCCATTAACATTAAGCCAGTCAAGTGTGGCTGACTTCCCCCCTTCAAAATGCTTCTTACCTTCTCACCAGCATTTTTTTTTTTTTTTAATCATCAAATTAATTGCTAGGAAGCCATGAGCAGAACCACATCAACACAAAACCTCACCAGCAGCATTTGGAAACGTACCTACCAGCTCTCAGGCCAGTTGCCCCCTGCCCAAACTGTACCCGTTTACACTCACTCAGAAATCATGCCAGAGGCTGCACCAGTCCACCCACACAAACAGAGCACCATCAGTGTGCCACCATGCAAACAAGGTTTCAATAAGCATGATCAACTTTTGCCGACTCCAGTTGCCCTGGACAAGATGGACTTTTCAAACGCCTCTGTATCATTCACTTGTTCGTTCACCACAAACACAACTTGCAGAAAAATGGATCACATTTCAGACCCAAAGCTTCTTTTGGAATAAAAGCAAAGGAACAGAAAGATTTCCTATACACACTACACAGACCAACCTTCAAGCACAGCCTGTCATATCAATAGCTTACTCGACACTTAAAGACTTAGTATTGACAGCAGTGTTAATCCATAATGAATTTTTTGAGATTTACGAATCCTAATCAAAGACAACTGCATCCAGAACTAACTGCCATAACTAGGTGTGTTATCTATATGCTTTTTAAGTCTTAAAATTTTACAGAGAGGAGAACCTTACTATTATCTGGATTATTTTCCGTAAGTATTTTTTTCATTCTCACCATGTCTATTCAACCTGAATAATACCAAGTCAGAAAAATTCAAGCCGAGGTCAATTTTGAAGTTACTCGCTCCTGGCACTCCATGAGCATAATGCCAGGCTGCCTCACCACGACTGCACAGGTACATCGGAAGTGCTCACCATGCAGATCATCTATTGCTAATCACAACCTGGAAACCATGACAAAGTGGGAGGTAATCTGAGAAGGGCTGACAACTCAGTTCTCAGAGGCTTCAAGTAGTTCTCCTGAAGGAGCTGCTGCATAGAGCAGACACATTTTTGCAGGATGACAAATGCTGATTTTCCTGTAAGTATGAAAACCATAAATTTAAATATTTTGAATAATCTTCCACCAGATATGTTTTTTTCTATAACAGCACAGTGGTGGTGAAGCAGATTTCAGTGTCGGCTTGACACCAGCTGCCAGATTGTACATTCATACATGTACACATACTTTCATCCTCTCAGTTTAGGAATTATTTTTCCCCTCTCTTGTCTCTTTCTGAAGTAAAGATTTGCTCATCTGCTACACTAGTATAGAAAGAAACCACCTAACTGCTATAAAAAGACAGTAATCTATGAAATTCTGCCATTGAAACCATAAAATTACTATGTCACTCTATGGCGAGCACAGCAAACAGCACTATACATTTACTTACGAGACACTGAGTATCCACCTCCTTACTACCTAAACATTGCCGTGGAAAATCTTCAGCGTATTTAAGTTAAAAGTAAGGTTTGATAGTGACTGTATGAAACACTCAGAGAAAGCCCATGGACATTGCTACTGTGTTTTCAACCACAGTATTTCCATATAATAGAAACAATCTCAGTAATTACAGCTACCTCAAGTCCATACCAGTGGCATATAGCATAACCACCATATAAACACTAATAAATAAAACCACCATATCATTTTAAACTCAGGATCAGGAGGCTCTGGGGACTAGGGGCCAGTCAAAGTCTGGCTGCACCTCTGCAAACTGTCTTTTTAGTAAATACCTTGGCATATTTGAAGGAGAGTTACATTTTGTTTTTTTCATGTTTCCACAGGTGGGCCACTTCTTTCCTGAACAAACCCACACCATTTGCAATCACATAACCTTTTCCTGGTGACTGGCACGTGTTTCTCCTGTGCTTGCTACTGCGATCACTTCCAGGCTTAACATTATACTGCAGAATGTAATTGCCATCCCTTAATCTAATTTACCAGTTGGAAACCAGGACGCAGTCCAGTGCCACATGAGTTACACGGGCCACAGTTTTGGAACACAACACATTAAAATAATTAATTTTATTAATGTTGTAACACTGCTGAACAAATTCTGCAAACGCTTCTCATCCGAATGGCCCAGTGGCATTCAATGCTCCCCCAAGGGGCACACTTTACTGTCTTAAGGTAAACTTACTGGTTTACCTTAACCAGAATGGTACTTTCGGCCACTGTCTCCTACGTGCAGGTAGATCGCCACATGCATTAACTGCCATATATAAACAATGGCTGGTATGCAGCCATGGCCATATCCTAGTAAATCGTTTCATTCTTTTTCCAGCCGGAATCACAACTATGTTACAAGAGGAATAATAAAAATACAGAGAGAATATGTTTGTTCTCTCCAAAACCACATTCTTCAGGAATCAAGTGGGGAGGTGATGGGAACTTCAGTTACTTTTCTCTTCCCAGCAACTGTAATTCTCTCCGAGAAAACTGATCTTAAAAATTTTCTTGGGAATCACTTAAAACCAATCAATATACTGTTCACACCATTCCTTCCGCTGCAGGTTTCAGAGAGCCTGGGAGTCAGCATTTGCCAAAACAAAACTTCCAGGCTCAGAAGCGTAAAGCACGTCAGAAGGACTAAGGGAAAAAAGCGCACTCAACTGCCTGGATGGATCAGGTAGAGCAAAGGGGAAGGGCACTGCTCAAGTTCTCAGCCAACGACGGTCATATTGTCCCAACAAACCAGTTGATTAAAAAGAAGTTTGCAGCAACAAGAAGAAAGTACAGAAAAGAAAAGGAAAAAAAGAAGAAAGAAAAAAAAACAAAGCCCAACAAGTCGCCCATGGAGGGAAAGCCAAGTGTGCAACTGCCTGCGCACCCACAGCCAGGGATTTCAACATGGGGCTGAGGGAGCGCAGGCGGCACTCGGGATCAGCCCGCCGCGGGCCGGGCCGGGCCGGGCCAGCGCTCCCTGCACCCCGGGGCACCGCAGAAGCCTCAAGCACACGCGGAGCCTTCCCCCCACAGTCCCCCGGGAGCGGGGCAGGCGCGGAGGCTGCGCGGGCGGCCGCGCCGCTGCGGGGCCCGCCCGGACCCTGGTCCGGCGCCGGGGGTCGGCCTGCAGGACCCCGCCGGACGCCCCTGCGGCGGGGTCCCCTCCCACCGCCCTCCCCGCCGGGCCTGGAGGGCCGGGAAGCCTGGGGCTGGATTTCCAGCCCTCCGCGGCGACTCCCGCCCGGCCCGCGGCGCCTCGGCACCGCCACCCGCCCCGGGGCAGACCCGACACCGCCGGCCCCCGCGCCCCTTTCCCGGCCGGACTCGGGCGCCCCCCGCACCGACACCCCCGGGGGCCGCCACCTCGCCGCCAGGCACCGGCGAACAAAGGGCCGAGGCCCGCCAGGCGTCCGCGGCCGCGGGGAGCCGCGCTGGGGCCGCGCTGGCCGCCGCGGAGGGGCTGCCCCGCCACGGCTCCCCTCGGCGGCGCCGGACACACGCTCCCCGGAGGGCGCCGCCGCCGCCAGCCGCCCCCGGCCCCGCTCCCGCCGCTCCGGCGGGGCAGCCCGGACTTTCCCCCTCGCTTCCCTCCCCGCTCCGGGAAGCGCCATATTGATCGCGGGCGCCGCTCCCCGCGCCCCTCACCTTGGCGATCGCCTTCTTGTACCGGGTCACCGCTTGCTGGATCAGGCTGAAAACTTTCATGTTCCCGTCCCCGCAGGGCACGACCACCCGCGTCCTCCCGAAGCACACGGTGACTTTCATCCTGCGCGGCCGGGGGGCTCCCGCGTCCCTCCGGCCCCGCGCAGCCTTCCTCCTCCTCCTCCTCCTCTCCGCCCTCCGCCACGGCCGCCCCCCGGCGGGGCGCGGCGCTTAGCCCTCGGCCGCCGCCGGGCTGCCGCTGCGGGCGCCCTGCCTCCGCGGCCGGCCCGGCGAGGGGAGGGGAGAGCAGAGCAGGGCAGGGGGCCGGTGCTGCCTGCCCGGGGGAGCGCGGCCGAGCGCCGAGCCGGGGGCCGCTCACATGCCGCGGCGCTGCCGCTGCCTGCGGCCACCTGCTCGGCGCCTGCCCCGGCGCGCAGCGGCGGCGGGCGGGGCGGTGGCGGCGCTGCCTCCCCGCTCCGGAGGCGCGGGGCGGTGCAGCGGGGCGGGGGCAGCCGGCCGAACCCGCGGGGCGCCGGGCAGCGCGGCCGGGGCGGGCGGAGTCGCCGGTCCCTGCCGAGGACCGGGCCCGGCGGCCGGGGCTCGGCACCCGGCGGCAGCACGACCTGCCCGGCGCTTGGTCAGAGCGGGGCGGGGGGGTGTCCGGACCGAGCCCCGGCGGGTGCGGCGGCCTCCGCCTCGATCTGCCCTGCTGGGGCCCCTGGCCGCGGACCCGGTGCCGAACTGGCAGAAGGAGCCCCGCAAACTCCTCGGCCCTGGCTCCCCGTTGGTGCACTCCGGGGATGGACGGGCACTGCTTCTTGCTCCTTCTCGGGGCGCTGCCTGCTGCCGCTCTTCCTCAAATCCGTGAGTACGAGGAAAGCAAGACGTGGAACCAGAGAGAATGTGCGCTGTTGGAAAGAGAAGCTTTCTCCTGGTGTTTGGGGAGGGCCACCGAACGCAGGCGAAATCAGGCTATCTTCATGGTCCTTTGGGTTTCTGTTAACGCAACAGAACCAACACAGCGCCCAAATTGGTGCGCCATCAGTAACACCGGCACCAATGCAATCGCTGAGCAGTCTCCTACTCAAAGCCATCAGAAGTCAAAGGGTTTTACAGGTATCGCTCACATTTTTTCATGGATTTCACTGAGAACAATGGAGTTGCACAGTTCACTGGACATTCAGTGTGGCCTGACACCATATTTCTTTTGGGTAGAAATGGTGAAACAATTCAAATTAACTGCAGAGTGAAGGCAGAGTTTGGAAGACAGGAAGGCAGGGGGAAAAAAAGCTGCTTTTTTTTTTTTTTCTGAGCTTATACACGGTACTGGAGACATGAAGTTCAAGTAAGCTTTGTACCATGTCACATCAACATGTTTCTACTACTACACAGGGCACCTCAGCACGTGTCCTCTGGTGCTCCCTGCCTGGCAATCCACTCTTGTTCCCATAGCGATAGTAACTTTAAGAACTACAAACTTGGTACAAATGGCAAAGCTATCTGCGGTTTAGTAGGTATGCAGTTAAGGAGCAGAATTAATGATATTCTTAAAACATCAAAAGTGAAATTATTGCCCAGTTAAGGGTAATGTGAAAATGGCATCCCTAGCCCTTTGCATTCTAGTTAACAGTTTCCAGTGAAGAAAATGGAGGAGTCAGATTATATTAGTTTGGCCCCATGAGTATCTGGTCCAACTTCACTGAAATCCATAAAATTTTTTCCACTAATCGCAATTTTTGAAAGCTTTGGGACACTCCCAAGATCAAAGATGAAAAAGTCCACCTGTTAACCTACAGGTAATTCTAAGCTTAGATGTCAATTTTGTTACCATTACCCGCCTGAGTTATCTGAACTAATAATATCAATGAGGATCCGATTTCTATATGAGAAACGGTACAGCTGTCTTAAAGCAGGAAACAAGCACACCTACCATGTTATAGTATTTTATCGTATCACCAGCGCTCACTTGTGTGAAATAGAAAGGAGCATGCAGGAGTTCAGAAAGGCAGAAATAAAATGAAACTGGAGTAAACAGTTTGCAGCTCATAACTAAGACAACTAAGAACACTCCACATTTTGATGGCTGTAGCTCATCAAATTTATTGTTGGGAAATGTTGAAAATTTCCATTAACCTGCTGTTTCTGTACTTTCTAGGTGATCATAAGAGCTGCTGGGAACGTACTGAGGATGAAAGAGGTATAAATCCTTGGTTTAATAGACCACCTGAGAAACTTGCAGAAACAGCTGTAAAAATGTGAAGTCAATAGAGAGTCTTCCAAGATTGTCTTTAACAAGCAATTTTACAGTGGCATAGACTTTGTGATGTTCAGCATTATACTTCAGTTGTCATTTGCATTTATCTGCTGAAACACAATGTTGCATATCAGGAACTTTAGCACACTGCTATAAAACTTATTATTAGATACAGTTGCTGGTCGACTAATTATTTCACTGTTCAGACACTGCTACAGGTTTTTCATGTTTTTCTGTGATTTAATTCCTGCTCTTACTGTCTTTACCAAGTTTCTTGGCAGTTTTCCCAGCTGTTCTAACAGTCTCCTGGAAAAAAAACATAAAACAGTTTAGAAAGAAATATTGACAGTTTTTCTATTAAATGTGTAAAATGGGAAACTTCCGTAGTGAAGTACAAAGAAAACAAGTTTATCCTGGGGTCTGATTTAAGGCCAAAACTTAAAGACTCCTGCATGAATAGTGATAGTACTAACAGGAACGAGGACCTCTGAGATTTGAATTTCTTTCCCACTAGATACACACACACAAGTTATACATACTTCATTCTGAAAACATTTTGGATACAATTTACCAAGTATAGTGTTTGTTGATGTCTTAGAATGAAGAATGAGCTTTAACAAACAAAAGTAACAAGTCTGTGAGATTGTCCAAGATCTAATTATGTAAGATAAATGAAGTATAAAACATTATTATAAGAGATTATGAGAAAAGGATTATACTAATCAGGAGAAAAATTGGCAAGAGTTGCTAGTTTACAAAAATTACAACTACTTTCTATGTACTTAATGAGAGGACACCACGTTGCAATATGGGTGGCATATATATAGTTCTGGATGTTGAGCTTTTCTGGGCTAATATACCGTAGAACCTGACAATTCATTTATTGACCGATACATTATTGGAAGATTTCCGTGAAGAGGCAATTATCTGTCTGGCAGGAAGAAGTAGGAGATGGAGCATGGGGTGGAGAGAATCAGAGCTTGCTATTACTAATAATTAATATTCAAGTTCTGTTCAAAATGGCCACCAGGTTGAAATCCCCTGCGTAGACACTGCAAACATGCAAGGAGTGAAAATCTTGTAACCTAATGCAGATTACCAAAAGTCAGTTTTATCTGAATTTTAAAACTATTCAGGCAGTGGAACGTTGCTGATTTCCAGAACTGTTCCACAGTTTATCCTGCCTTTATACTCTAGATGGAAGAATTGTTCTGGAATGATTCTGTATGTCTTCAGGTTTAGTAGTCTGTTCATGGCATACAGATGTTCCCTGGTCTGACAAGAAAACACTGATTCAATGTACAGTATGTTTGAAGTTCGTGCAATTTTAAATACAGATGTTTCTTTAAGCCAAGTAGAGTTAATTGAGAACTGTGGAAAGACCAGTGTCAAACTGAAGAGCAATGTTATTCCTCAAAGAAGTAAAGTTAAAAAAAAGTTATCAAAATCATATAGAAGTCAAAGTTAAAAAAAAGTTGGGGTAGCTAAGTTATATGAAGCAGAGAAAAAAAAATTAAACTCTTGCACCTGATATGAGTTCAAAGTGTCATTTGCAAAAATGACTTAGGGAATATACCAAACACTACTAGGTTTTGATGATTTAAGATACCGGCCTGCTGTAACTCTCCTCCTGCTCAGTTATTAGGTAAAGCCTTAACTTGTTTTTCATACCTTCAAAAATCTGACTTTTAAAGTTCTAAATCATTTACATTTTACTCTGAGTCTCTAATCTTATCAAATCAAATGTGCCTGTGACTATTTGAGATCTTTCTATGGATAACTTTTTAACTACAGGAGTAGGTTGACTTCTCTGCCATTATATTTTTGTGATGTTTTCCTACATACTAATGGTACTTCCACAAAGGAGCAAGGCAATGGTTCCTAACATCTTGTTTTATGAATGAGGCAATCACTAAAGCTTATTAAGTAATTGTGGCTAGCTCTGGCCTGGAAAAAAAATGGGGCTGGATAAAAAATTATTTTCTACAACTACTCAAAAGAGGCTGGGATTTGGGGAATGGAAAGTCCTCAAATCATTAAAAAGTAATTATAGAATCACGCAGGTGTTAATGTCAGACTTAGGAGACACAGATGCACAAAGTTTGGGAAGACAAGAAGAACTTTCTTTGTGGTATAATAGAAGGAAAAAACTGTAGCAAAGAAGAATCCACGATTTTGAGGAAAAGCCATGAGACTGTTGACCTTTCCAGGGGCTCCAACCTGTGCCTCAAGCAACTTCAGGTAGTGAAAAGGTGGTTAGGGTTAAAGAATGAGTATAGGTGAATTTACTACTTGTTTGTCTGTATCTATACAGTCTTATGCTACTTTTTAAAAGAATTATGTTCAAGGGTTTTCAATAGTTTTCTTAATAGTTCTCTGGCAGTGTTCAGCCATCATCAAACTGTTTAAATGCAAGTGCTTTCTCTAAGATATGTCAAGTAATGGCTTCATTGTGCTGAGAACTGGGAAGGCCTGAGCTAGAATACTGAGTCACTTTTTGGTGTGCACACTTGGAGATAATCCACAGGAAAGGAAACAGAATCGTTAGAGGTCTAAAAAGTGAAAAACATTACCTATACGGAAGGAGTGAAGATACTGGGGTTGTATAGAGCACAGAAGAGGGCATTGCTGGGAGATACCCAAACAGTCTTTGTGTATGCTAAGGGTGCTACGGACCTATACCCAGAGCTATGAATTGTTGTAAGGAAAACGTTCACACAACTAGCTTTCCCCAGCCCCAGCTCTCATACCACATACTGTATTTATGCTATGGGCTGAATAGAATTATATTCACATAATGATTCAGGTAGAGTTCTGAATGTCCCCGTACTGCAAACGTATCTAAGTCAGATGTTGGAGCTGGCCGTTCTTTATTTGCCCTTAGGGCCATGGAGCAGCTCTGTGCCCACAGTGACCGGTAGCCACCACACGGATTGCGCTGGGAGGAGAATGATCTGCCACCTTCTCCTGCCCTTCCACTGAAGCTGTTCTGCAGACTCCAGCCATGCTAGTGTGACCGATGCGTTTGCTTTGGGGATGTGAGACCAGTTATCCCCAAAGTCCACCATCAGTTATAGTTTCAGCGAGCTTTCCAGAGGAAAGGAAAAGGAAGAATAGTGAATGTCAGCAGCTGAGACCAGAAAATCCCAACAGAATTTCACAGGACAAAGAAAAAGCACTTTTACAGATTTGGAATTTTATCCCTGACCAATTTCAAAGGGCAGCTCCAGACATTCAGTCATCAGGGCTTCCCAACAACAACTATCAAATTAAAAAATAATCACAATATTTTTCAGCATGGAAAATACTAGATAATCTAAGTAGAGGGGTCATTGCTGCCTGTCCCTATAATATTGAACACAAACCTATAAACATATCATTAGTAAGTTTTTAGCAACTTTCCAATTACCAGCAATTATCATTAAAAACTGTAAAAATAAAGCTGTTAAAAATAATAGAATTTGAGGGATTTATGACCACCACAAGAAATCAAGGTGAATGAGGCTAATTTACAGAAGACTGAACTACAGAGTACTTGTAGAATAAATGATTTTAAGACCCTAGGATGTTCGTTTTAATTTTGTCTTAAGGCTCTTAGAAACTTGGTGCTTTCCTAAAAGTACTTAAGTAAGGTTACTTATCTTTTCAACGTTCATCTACAAAAGCTACTTGGAAGCATTTTCTCTCTGCTGAGAATTTATTGGATGTTTTCATTCTCCTTTCCTTCTTTCTGCCTGTCCAGAAGTTTGCTCTTTGCTTTTCTCCCAGCCTTTCAGTTATTGATGAAGTTCCTGGCACAGATTTCCAAATTTTGAAACACAGAATACAGGATTCCAGTGACTAAAAAGGCTTGTGGAGTCTTTTCACTGACTTCTGTGGGCTTTGGATCAGGCCCTAGGGCCTTATCTACCCTACTCAAATAGTGAATAAACAATATTAACACAGAGCTACAGTACTGGGCTCTGTTTGTCAAGTACTTGCCAGAGCTGGAACTAATTCAGATACTGTCAGAGGAACCCATTTGCTGAAGAGAAGCTATGCCAAATTATTTGCCACAATCAGGTTTTATCTATTGATGAGCATTCCTGAAAAAATACCTTCCTGTGACATGAAGAGGAACACCCACAGGTATGTTAGTCAAAAGGCCTATCAAAACATGGTGGTACATAATAGTCCACCATACAAATTATTCATGTGGTTTATAAACATATTAAGAATATATTTCTCAGCTGGTGTTCCTCTTTGGGGATCCCTGTTTAATTTCTCGCCCTGTTCTCATCCTTGTTGGGCTGAAAGGGAATGGGATAGTGACGCAGCTTTCGATAACAAGTTACTTGATGATTGCAGGAAAATATTGATAAAGCATGAAGGGAAATACATCCTTTCCTCAGCTTCTCCCTGTGTCGATGGTAACAGGGAGGACTGCATGGAGTAAGGATATTGCACCAGAGACTTTCCAATTTGCACAGGAATTTAGAGGGATATAAATACAGACATGCACTTGGAACACGTTCATCCCTGTGTGGGATGGATTTAACATGGAGTTAAATGCACTCCTGCTACTCCTGCTGAAAACACACGCTATCTATCACTCCTGTATAAATATTTGCTCCCGAGCAAAGTCCCGTAGCACCTGCAGAACGCCTTTTCTAGTGCGCGGGCTGGTAGACAAGTGTCAAAGCATGAAGGACTGGCAGGGAATGAATTACACGATTCCTTGTAGGGAGTGTGACCAGGATACACATGGTCAGCTTCACTGCTGCTGCAAAACTACTCTGACAACTTCCCAAAAATTCCAGATACACGGTATGACCAGACTTGAGTACTTTTGAGCACCTGTAGCTCCCTTTAAAGAGGAAAGGGGCAAAAGCAGACAGCTGAAATTTGGACACTGCTTTTAAGATAATTCTTGGCTTACTTAGAGAAGATGAAATAAGAAAAAAAGAATCAGAGAGGTGACACACGACCTGTTTCACTCTTTGCTTTCTCCCATGTTCCTTTATGAACCTCAAAAATCTTCTCGTCCTGTCTACTTTATTCTCTTTTCAATACCAAATCCCACTTCTCCTTTCATCTCACCTCCTTTATTGCTTTCCCTTCCTCTTGTTTTCCTTAAAAGTATTTGCAGCTGCTGAAATCAGTAAAAAGAAGACTCAAATGAAATAGGAGAATCCCCGTGAGATAAAATACATGACAAATTGTCACATGCTGCCAGTGATCTATTTTATTCGAGACTGAAAAGATGATGACAGTAAATGAGTAAGTTTTCCAAAATTCAGTGCAGTGTTTTACAGCATAAGGATGTTTTAATTCTTCACAGAAGCAGCCAAACAGCTTAAGTTGATCTGCAAAGATTTAAAATCTGTAATCAAAACCAAGTTGTCTTCTCCAATACAAAGCCAACTAACTAGCCTTGGTGCAGGTAGGACATCAAGTCCATTGAGGTGCAACAGGCAAGAAGAGCTGAAATCAGCGGCAGCAAAATCACTGGATAAGATCACCTTTTGTTTTTTAATCTCTTGTTGACTACGCTAATGCACAGACTGCAGCACACCGCAGGAGTGTCTCTGTGGAGAGCAGCAGCAGAGCAGCTTGAGAGCCACTGCTCAATGCCAAAACCAGTCTTGACTCAGGTCTCATCTTGTTTCACTGAGCAAAAAGACATCCTCTACACAGGCCCTTCAGCAACTGACATTCCAGGACTCAAGGAAACGCTTAGCAGCGTCTTTTAAAAGCAGGATTTCTCACACATGAAAATTGCACGAATGGTCTTCTTCAGGAGCATACCTGAGCACAGGTCCTGCTGCCTTCTGCAGGGGCTGTGTGTTTAGATTTGAGAGCAGAATTTAGAGCAGATTAACTCACGCACCCAAACCAAAACAGATAGATCAGACAGACAAGATTAGCTCTACCGATCTTCCTGCTGCCCGGGAATTACCAACTCAGGAGCCTTCTACTTTGCCAGAAGTTCACACTGCGGCTCCATACTAATCCAGCTGACACCGCAGTTACATCCATCATGACATCTGTTCTAGGATTTCAGTTTGTCCCGGGTTTTATAGCTATTCCCTCATACGGCGGTAAATGTGCATTATATATGCCTCAGTAATATTTTCTACAGTTTATTTTCTCTTTTGGGAAAAAAAAAACCCAAACAACAAAAAAACCCACTTCTTACTAATAAGTTATTCAGAACTTAAGTTATATCGCAAGTTGATGAGTTTAAGTGCAGTGAATCACTAGTACAGGATATTGTTTAATACAGAAAGACAGTGGAAATAAAACATGGAATATTGGTATGCATGTGTGTTATATCTGAAGAAACTATAACCACTTTCAAGGAATGAAAAAATGGCTGTCTTTCTGACATCACAGAAATTAGAAGTGCACAACCTCACCTGAAATCCAGGGAAGCCGACAAAGACTTTAATTACAGATAGGCTGTTGCAAGAGTTTGATAATTAAAATCCACCAGGGTCAAACAACTATTTTCTATAAGGGAAGACAATTTCTTGCTAACCTGTTAAAGTGATAACATAGTAGATAGAGGTGATTCATTTGGCACATGGTTTTGCAAATGCTTTTTCTTCCTTGCAAGATTTATGAATACGCTGCTGAAGTTTTCCCATTTTTTTTCTTACAGAATCCAATACCTACTCCAGCTCACAGCTTGAAATGAGAGTGCCCTGAATACTGCTTTCTCTATACTTTTTCCACCTGAAATAGATTTTGAAGCCTAAAACTACTGAGCAGGGATGTGGACGGAGTCCATGTTTTCCAGCTCTTATTGTTGCAAAGTGCAGCTGTGATGGACGCTGGTGCATTAAAGCTGGAGAGAAACAGTTTACCCCGCTCAGGGTTTTTCTCCACCTCGCTCCTGGAGGTTGCTGACCTCATGTCGCAAATGGCCAGATGACACACTCTGAATCACTGCAGTTTAGCTCACGGTGTCTGAAGGCAACCTGAAATGGCCAATGTACTTCAAAATACTGGCCGATAAACCGTAGCAGTTCAAGAGCTGCTTTTCATGTTGCTGAGTTGCCCTTGTCTGTGGCAGGACAGACAGCAGTCATCAGTTACAGCTTTGGGCTGCCTGTTTCGTGAGTCACCCTCCTATCTGTGAGGGCTGTATGTTTCTGTCTTCCGAGATTAATAGCTTTGATATTTAGCCCTGCTCATTTCAGCGATACGGGGAGCCATTACACAGACTGTGTTTGGGCTGGAGCTTTCCAACTTTCAACTGCGTGGTTCAGGCAAAAGAGAAGGTGTTAAAAATGCTTGAGAGTCACCTATCCAAATCTATCTATCCAAATTTTCTGAAACACTAAATTCTCACCACCTACCATCTGTAGATCTCAGCCTGGTTTAGATATAGTAGGAATTTTTAGCTTATTTTGTTAGTGTATTCTTGACCTCTGCCCTCCCACATAATTTGATATTTTTTAAACAAAAAAATTCAACTGAATACACCTAGCTCAGTCACATAAGTTTTAAAATTCACAGCAAACTGGTTAATTTGAATGCCTGTATATGTGCATGGGCAAAATCATAAGGGTAAGATAGCCAATGTGACTGCTTATACATTATGTCTAAGTTTCATTATGTATGAGCCTCAAGTTGCGCCAGGGGAGGTTTAGATTGGACATGAGGAAAAATGTCTTTACTGAAAGAGTGGTTAAACATTGGACCAGGCTGCCCAGGGAAGTGGCTGAGTCACCATCCCTGGGGGTATTTAAGAGATGTGTAGATGTGGCACTTAGGGACATGGTTTAGTGGGACTTGGCAGTGTTAGGTTTATGGTTGGACTCGATGATCCTAAAGGTCTCTTCCAACCTAAATGATTCTATGATTTTATGTGATTTATGTCACTACTTAACCTCCTAATATTTACTTTGAACTATATGCCTGCCAAAAGGCCCACTGCTCAGCCAGTATCATTTTGGCAGCCTAGTAAGTAAACAGCCTCACCAGAAAGCTGTGTGCAGGGAGTGATTTTTTTTCTGAGAAATTTCAGTTTGATCTCATCCTCTCCATCTTGGTTCAGACTTTTCTACTGATGCACCTAATGTTTTTTTCAGACAAGAAACAGCCACTATGTGTAGGTCTCGTCCTTCTTCTGTACTTCCAGGCGCTCTGTTTTGCACAGAGCAATTATCTGATCTTGTTCTTCTCTTGTGGTGACTGCAACTTTGGATTCCTGCAGTTCATCAAAAAAATGTTTCATATATTCTGCCCACCTTTACAGGACAGCTTCATATTCATAGCATCTTCTTGCATTCTTAATTCTTATACAATGAATATACTTCCTTGCCTTTTTTAGTGTCTCAAGCTTTTAGGATATGATGACTTTTTCTAACTTTTCTAGTTGCATGTTTCTCTGTTTCATCAGATCTTAATTTCATCTATTCCCTTTGACTTTTTTTCAGATTTTCTGAATTGCTATGTAATATTGATATTTCTTTCTTTTTCTATTTTTGCATTTCCTCTTTGCATATACTGATCCATGATATCTTCAACAATTCACAGCTGCTTACTAAAAAAATCTTTTCATCCCTAACGCAAAGACAAACACATGCCCAGCTGAGGGATGTGAGAGCTGTGTACATAAAGCCCTTGAAGGAGCTCTTTTCACTAACGTTGCCTCTTTGTCTTCCCATCCCTACCATGATTTTTCTTTCTGTTCATCTTCTTTAATGCAGCCTTTTTCTCCTCTGGCAGTTTTCTCCTCTCAAAATGTTTCTTACAACTAATCATCAGAGCTGAGAAATAACCATCCCTGCAGCAAGCCATAGTCCCCCTTGGTCTCAGATTTCTTCAACCACTAAAGAAAAGGTAAAGCTCCCCTTTAATCACGGTGCCTGCAGAAGGGACACGAAACTGAATATCCAAATGCATGGGCTGAGCGAGAGCTTTCCCTGAGGCTGTGCAGGTGGGAGCAGGCAGGATTTGACCCTTGTCTCTGTAAATACTGAAGGATAAACTCGGCTGCAGTTGTCAGCATTAGCAGGAGACTTTTTCTCACTGGCGCTGGTGGAACTAATTGTAAAGCACAGTCTTAGTGTGTGGGAGGTAATTTTAGTGGTCGTGAAAGGTGCCAGACATATCAGACATGGAAGATCTAGATTTCGCTTGTGTAGTGCTTTATACCTACGCTAACTCAGTGTAAAACACCATTGCCAGTTTGACTGGGGAGTTTTGATTTAATAATCGTTAGCGCGCTTGTTTTGCAGCACTAATGACTAGGCAAAGTTTTCTCTTCACAGAACAGGTACTGTATAGGCAGAAGGATTAACAGCATCATTTTACTGGTGTCTGCTTATTCTGCTGTGGAGTCAGCACTTCCATGTATGCAAAATTATTCAATATATCTTTGGTACCGCAACTAAGCAAATTAACAAGCTTTCTTATGCATCAAACCAGGGAAGCCATTAATTTGTTGTTGGAGAGCACTGCACAAACACACTCAGCTCTGAACAGTCCTGTGCTGTACTTCCTCGGAGACAAATACACGTTTTTTTAGTATTTATGGACCCTGGAAACGCTTAGGAAAAAATGCGTATTGTGTTATCTTACTAACCAGAGACATGACAGCTATTTAAAACCCTATTTATTTCTTGGCTTGCCCCACAATATTTTAACAATTGTAGTGAAATCCTAAAACAAATACATGAAATGCGGTATATTTTTATTTTGTTGAACTCTGGACTTCATTTAAGGGCAGAAGGAGAGTATATTGTTATTGTGCTCTGTAGCTTCCACTGGTCAAACACCACCACCCAGCCGTTGGCTTTATTTGGGATTGTCAGTCAAAGCTTTTCTTATGTGAAATATAAGACATTTCAGAGCTACTGGTTTCATCAGTCATAGCAGACAACGTTGGTGGTCATTTTCAGTAAAGGTAAGCCCAGGACAAAGCCTTCAGTCCAACACCCTTGACTTACAAGAGAGCTTGAACAGTAATACAACATTTCCAGCTGAGTTTTAGTGCCTACAGTAGAACAGAATGGATCCATTGTGAGCCTGAGCTGCCTTCACACTGCAGGAAAATTTGGCTCACTGTCACCAAGTTACAAGACTCAGGCTCATATTCATATTTGAATATCTACTCTGAGGATTACACTGCCTACCAAGGAGTAACTAATAGATCCAGGCAGTCCTGCCCTCCCTGGGGGCAGACGTTCCTCTCGAGTCCAGCACTTTGTTCCCGGAGCTGCCTAATCTCATGCACGCTTCCAACTTCCACCAGCGCCGACTTTCTCAACAGTCATTTTATAGAAGCTTTTCTCTGTTTTATTCTCACCCGATGATGAAAGAGACCTGGTAAAGCACAGTTCTCCTTGAGAAAATACCGCAGAATGCCTCCCTGCCCAAAATCCCAATCTATTATCTCAAGTATCTCCTTTTTCTCCTGCAATCCAGAGAACAACAGTGATCCCCGAGGCTGATAGGACCAGTTTTCTTCTTCGTCTTGATGTCTGTCTCTCTGGCCAAAACTCTTCTGTCAAAAGCAACATGAACACAGATTTTGGTCTCCCCTTGTCTCTCCTACCTGCCTGCTCCCACCTCTCCCTGGCACTGCAATGATTTCCCATCTGACCATGTTAACATCTGTAATCAGGTGGGCTGAATACGAAGAGGAGCTGCAACTCCACTTTGTGACCAGCAGCTTCCATTACATATGTCACCACCCAAAACAGACCTGTATAAAAGGATTAGTTTCCTTAGTAGTATTTTGTGATGTCTGATATGTCTAACAGAGGGACAGGAAGTTCATGAAGCTAAGAGAACAAGCAATAGAAGAACAAAAAAATGTATGACCCTGAGAAAAAGCCTCACAAGTAGGCTTGAGTGAGCCTGAAATAGGATTTAGATCTGAGAAACTGCTGCTGCTTAAGATCTACCCTATACTAATGGAAAACAAGGCTTTGATTATAAATAAACAGGACTGTACCACAGACACACCTGATTTCATCACCAGTTTCTCATCAGACCATGGAATAACCCACAGCACTGAACTTGACTCTTCATGTCAACCAGAAGAGTCCTGCAAGTTTAAAATATAGATAACTGCAAATAGTAAATATCCTAAGCAGTAACCTGAATTCAGGCATCTTTCAGGTTAGTTTAAAAGACGAGTAACTACTTCACTCAGCCCATTTTTAGATCCAAGCGGAGCTGGCAGGAGAGAAAAAAACCTCAGCGCTGGAAGCCAAGGGCAAAGAAACAATGCAGGGAACAAAATGAAAGTTACCTTGTGAATGGCAAGTTTCGGCTTGCATCTAACTGCAGTAATAAGAAAGCAAAGTGATTCACTCTGGCAAAGTTTTCCAGCTTGAGGAGCTTGAAATAATACAACCGCCCACCACAACCGCTGCCTGCGAGTGAGCTCACGGGGGGGACCAGGGGCAGCTGGAGAGTATCGAGGCGATACAGGGAAGGTGGAAATGGAAAGTTCATTTTCAGCAAAGTGGAGATAAATGGTGGCCTGCTGGGGAGGAGGAAAGAGAGGTAGTAGCAACAGTATTGCAGTCTTGTAAAAATAAAATTGAGTAATGATGTTTTGTTCTGTGAAAGAAAAAACGTTCTGCTCTTTCACAGTGGCTGGGAGATGGACGTTCGTGCGTGCCACACAGCACTGCGCCTTGGCGGAACTGTCAGGTCACCATATAAAGTCTTCGTTTTGTGAACTGTTGAGAGAAAGTATATTTTAGAGATGGGTAAGAAGGGTCGAGTGACTTACCTGTGGCAGGCTAGTCACAGAGTGAAAAAAAAAACCCACCAAACCAATATTGATTTACTGCCTGAGTGTGGTTAATATTTATCTAGATGTTCAAACTGGATATCAGGTTGCAGCTTATAAAAAGTTGGCCAATCATAGCAAGATTTTTCAACTAAACTGTTAACATTTTTCAAGTACAGACATGCTGATACAACTTAAAAGGAAAGCTACAAAATAGCAGGTCTCATTATTGTCACTTAAATAAAACCTCCAAGACAGTTAATTATGTGTATGTACTTTTAACTTTGTCAAAATATATGTAATAGGCAATAAATTTAATTTTCTCAACCTATATTTAGGTGGGCACACTAACCTTTTTTTTTATTATTAGTCCCAAATCGCTTATCACCAAAATTGTACTTTGTCCCCAGGCATTTTCCTCATTTCTTTCTATTTTGTAATTCAATGACCACAAAATTACATGAGCTTAACTACAGAAAGAGTAATTTTAGGTTTAACTGTTTCATCTTGCTTGGGCGTTTCTTTTTGTGGACCATCTGTGCTTGATAGTGTGATACCCACAGTTCATTTACCTTTCTTAAGGGTAACTTATGTGTAATGGTTTCAATCCTTTTCAGTATGGAGACCCCTAAAAAAGTATCAGTGGGTCTTTTCACCCTTCCATAAAAATTTGAAGCCTATTGACAATAAGCAGCTTTTTTTTTACTTGCTACTTCTTAGTGGTAGCACCTCAGAGGTCCATGGACCACAAACTTAAAGCTACTGAAAGCCTCCGTAACTTGCACAGACTTACTCCACCTGTTTGCAAATGAGCCTGACTTTAACCTTGTACTGATGAGCAACACTAAAGCTGTGGGCGATGTATGAACTGCATATATACTGCATGGGACACACGTGAAATGCATAGGCTATGTGAAATATGAGCTAATAAAAATGGTATATAGTCTCTTGTATAATGGAGGTATGAGGAAATGCCAAGGTCTACAGCTGCATCCAAAACTCAGATGTCTAGCTCCTTCCTTCCTGTAAATCTATAGGAAGAACTGACCATGTTTGGGCCTAATAGTTCAGTGAGAACCATTTTACAGCCTGGGTGTACAAAACTTGACTGCAGCATGGTAGGACAAGCTCAGGGAAGTGAGTCCACCTCCTTCCACAGCCTGCCTAACCCTCCGGCCCTGAGCAAGGGTTTTCCCCAAGGGTTGCTCATGCCCAAGGAAGAGGGAGCTCAGAATAAGCCGCACCCACAGATGTTGGGTGAGCAACCTCATTTCAAAAAAAAGGGTTGAAGAACTCATACTTCGAAAGATCCTGGTCAATGGCATGGAAGATTTTCTCCTCTGATGACGTTCCTCTCTGATTTGTTTTTATAAGTTTAGGCAGCTCTCCGCTGGTACAGCTGCTGCCGGAGTCCTGCCAGAGGAGCCATAATTTCTTAATAGCCTCCACCAATGAGCTGTCGTGTTAACAAAACAGAAGATGAAAAAATGCAGTTGTAAAGCAGGCAGATGTAACCTGAGGCTAAGGAGGCAGCCGCTTGTAGCACCTTCTCTAATGTGGCCCCAGAGGAAACCTGGAACCGGCGTGCCCAGGAGCAGGTGGGATGTGACCCTCCCTTCTGAAACCACCGAGTTTCTGTCCACCTACTTAGACATCTAAAGCCTCGACCAAGCTTCAGCTCAGTGCGCTGAGGCCAGCCAAGGCAGAAGAACAAACCCAGGGGATTTCATGTGTCCCATTCACTTCTGAAGAGGGGGCCCAACAGCAATACATTGACAAGCCAAGCCATCAGCTATTCAAGATGATCAAAAGCAGTGACATTTCCACATTTTCAGAGCTCTCAACAAACATAGCTAATTAAGCCTTGCATCATCACTGCAGTTAAACACAAGTAAGTATTCATCTCCCCTTCTGACAGAGGAGGAAGCTGGAGTCTGGGGGGTATTTAGGGCCACGGAGTGAGTCACTGGCAGAGCCAGAGCTATATTTTAAGTGCTGTAAGCTCCAAGATCACTGCCTTTTCATTTAAGTTATTAGATTGAAAAATGCCTCCTTCTCAGCGTGAATTAAAGGGAAGACAGCGACTATTCTTCCATTATCAGTAAGAACAGGATAACCTTCTCCACGGTGCGATACCAACCATCAAACTGGTTGTCACCATTGTGACTGATTTGCAGTACACGGAACATCTCTCATTTAGGGGGACTATTGAGGTAGGAGAAATGAGAAGAGGTGATAGGGAGGCCCTGGGTCTTGTGGGCATGGCTGGCACACGAGACAGGGAGGGTTCATAAAGTGCCCTGTGTTCCTCCCAGCCCTCAACTTGGCTGCCTCCTGCTCTGCAGACATTAGTGCCTATGGGCTCCGGTCAAGATTAGCAGCCCCGCTGCAGTGGGAGCCTTCCAAACTCTGGGGAAACAACACCTATCCCATAAGTGTTACAAGACACAACAGGTGGATGAAAAAGAGAACTGTAGAAATAAGCTATCAGTGAAGTCAGCCTCTCTCAGGTCTGTTTTTAAACTTAAAAAAACCCGATCTCATTTCCAAATATAATATCCACACACAATTTCATTCAAATTTATCAAATGTATGTCATAATTAGGATTCAGAATAATCTAATGTACATATAATTATCTACGGACAAAGAAGTAGGCGTGTGCATGGGCGTCTGAAGGCAATGACTTCTTAAAGCGAGTGTTGCCTAAACTAACCTGCCTCAACTTGTAATAACGCTTTTTCCAAAGCATAACAGTGGGCCAGTTTGCTGGGCGTAGCGAAAGCAGAGAGTGTAAGTCAGAGATTGGAAAGGTGGTGTGAGTATCACTTTTACATCACTCTAATCTCGAGGTTATTTTCTGAATCGTCTTTTCCCTTTGTGCTCTGGCAGTGTCTCACAGTGCTATAAACCCAAAAGGTGCTCGGAAGCAGCATCCTGGGAGGGCGTCTCCCCTGAGCGGCTCTGCGTAGCTCTGCTCCCTCTCTGCCACTGTGTCAGGAGCAGCAGGTAGCAAAGGATCAACAGTACCCAAGAGCCAAATTCCTACAGGACATCCTTCCTAGAGACAAGCTTTCCAGAACCAAATGAATCAGCTGTGTGGAAGAATAAATCAGCTATACTGTATTAGAGGAAATGGTTTAATGTATGTGTTGAGTGATATCGCTGCAGATAAATTCTGCCCTCTTCATCCTTTTTTGCCTGGAGAAATAAACAGTACACAGGAAATTCTGAAAAAGTGGTCATCGTGATAATTAGCAAGCCATAACATAAGTTTGCATTTTTTACTTTAATAAAGTAATAAAAATGTATGGAACTACCATAAATAAATAGCACAGATAAATGTACATGCTGACAGTTATTCATGTTTCTGTATTTAAAATTCATATCTAAACTGAGCATCTTTCTCATCAGCTGAATTTCATCAATGGCTATGATCTAGTATGTTTTCTTCACTGAAAACCTCCAAATATTATTAGTTCTAAACTCGCTAATTCAAAACTAACTCAGGGTGCAATTCTGTTCCCAGCAGCAACATCTCAAAATCTGTATTGCAATCAGAATACTTGTTTACCAGGTTAATACCAGGAACCTGCACGCAGGCCGTGGCCCAAGCTACAAGATAACAACACATATCAGCAACTAGGTTCAAATGCAATAAACAATAAAATAATATTTCATGGTCAAAAAGCACCATTGACTACCCAGTTTTATTCATTGTTGTGTTGCACACATCCTTTCTGTTAATGTTTAAATAGCACTTTTATGTTGGATGCTCGTTGTCCTCCAATCCATGCATTTTGCTCATTCCTCGTTTTTTCCTCATAAGCAATTTGGAAATACACTGCCGTAACAAGCAAGACTAAGCCAATACATATGTATAAGAACATAAAACCAGCCATACTGTGTCAAGAACCAATATCCATCTAGCTCACTATCGTAACTCCAGAACTAGCAGCAGATGTTTTGGGGAAAGACTACAGAAGAGAGAGTATTTTTAGTGTGAATCTCCACATGGTATTTCTTCCCAGCTTCCAGCATCACATTAAATATTTATCTGACTGATGTGGTATTACATATTTCCATGTTTCCAGATCTCCCAGTGCTAGAGGATAAAAAGGATCTAGTGCAGAGTAAAATCTTCAGGCTGTTCTGAATTAGCCCATCTGCTGTCATTCTCATCACCAAACCCTGCGTTGTTGGACTCATTTTCTTTAGTCCATCAAAGCAACCTGATTAAGAGTCTGGATTAGTGTTCATAAAGCACTGGGAATACCATAGAAAAAAGATCCTCGGGGCATAGTCACAGTTACTGTATTATTTATACATGCAAATCTCACAGCTAGCACTGGACATAGACATCTCGTACCAAGTATCAGCCCAGTGACCTTCTGCTCCAGGGCCCAGGAGGTGAAATCCTTGGCTGGTTTTTCATTCAGTCCTTTGACAAAGTTTGTGTTTATGTCTCAGAGCACTAAAGAGCCTGTGGAGGTAAGGCTGTCTCTCATTCAAGAAAATACTGTCAGTCTCATAGAGGAAAACAAATACAGGAATTGGGCCAGTTCATAACTATGTGTTTGTTTGCGATGGCATATTTCTAGGAATGCAGTGGCTTACTGCAGATCACAGTAATTAAAAGAGCTACAGTAAACTGGGATTACAATTCAAACTTTCCAAGCCCCTTGGTTTTCTTTGCAAGAGCAACGCTGTCAGCTAACACCCAGCAGCAAGGCACGAGCACGCAAAGTGGTGACAGCCTCTCTGCCACCAGATGCTGTGACAAACGCTTGGTGTTACCAGAACAGCTGCCTCAGAGCAGGGCTCAGCTCCCAGGGCGAGGGGGACACCCTGTGCCCCCTCCTTCGCCCCCGTGGCTCCAGCTGGCA
This sequence comes from Aptenodytes patagonicus, assembly GCF_965638725.1. Classification (NCBI taxonomy): domain Eukaryota; kingdom Metazoa; phylum Chordata; class Aves; order Sphenisciformes; family Spheniscidae; genus Aptenodytes; species Aptenodytes patagonicus. The sequence continues at coordinate 156,911,091 of NC_134950.1, forward strand.
CCTGGCTGCTCAACTCCTCTTCCTCCCCGCAGCCATTATCTTTTCATGGAGCCCAAGTCTCTCTGGCTCTAGCTGCTCCGCTTGCCTCCCCTGATGTTATCCAAAAGCCTTCGTGGCAGGTGATGCACCCCTATGCTGTTGCCTGCCCACCTGGAGCCCCTCTTACCCTTCATGCCACCTTCCCTGGAGAGGTTTCCCCCAGGATCCCACAGTGTCCCCTCTGCAGGGTGGGGTTAAGGGACATCTCTGGCGCCACGTGGAGGGGCCGGAGCCTTGCTGGAGCTGATCCCAGCCTCTGCCTGTCCACTTTCCTGAGCCATTTCAGAAAAAAGCTGAAGGGCTTAAACTCTAGTGAACCTAACATAAATAAATTTCAAGGACCCTATCTTCTGCTAAGTCTCCTTGTCAAATTTGTTTTTCTTGTAACTTTTTTTTTCATATTTTTATTATGTTATTTCTTCCTATTACTCTGTGAAAAAGTCTGACATCAACGAGATCTTTAAACCTTAGAGATTTACTAAGAACTTGCTACAAAGATTTACTTTTTCAACATCATTTGGCTGTTTTGGAACATAAAATATGAATTTTGCTGTGATTGGATATGATTGTGAGGAACCACCTTCCTATTCCACGAAAAAAGATACTGAAACTCTCTCACTAACCAGAGAAATGAAAGCATGAAATGAAGCAGCTCCTGTCTCCTGAGCTGACTCTGTCTAAACTTTTATAACATTGCACAAACATTATAAAGCCTCTGATAGACCCTCACCAAACATAAATGACTTGTTGTATATAGGAGTTTTAAAATCAGACTGAAACTAAACATCTTCTGAATCTAATGGCAAATTCTACCTCTGTGGGGATTTGCATCTAAAGGAGGATGCTGTGCGTACACCTTTCTTGTTACAGCTGGTTGGGTGGTTTCTTTAGCCAGCTGGGTTTTCTTTCTTACTGTTTCTCATGTATCGTTGGCTTCTCTACTGCCTCTTTTCCATGAAAGCAAACAGGCTTTCTTAAAAAGGGTTTCTCCTTTGCAAGTTTTTAATATCAGGAAAAGATTTCCATCATGCTTTTAACACTCCATCTCACCCTGAGTCCTTCTAAAAGATTATTTTTCCTCCTCTGTCTTATACAGTAAGGCTTAATTTCTCCTCTGTCACTATTATTTGTCAGTCTTACTGAGCTGTTTGCTGTAAATAGTACTCTGACAAATGTCTAAGACGAACAGTGCAAGAAAAACAAAAATATTCCTTCATCCCTAGATTTTCTGTGTTCCTTTTTATTATTACTTTTCTTATTTTCCTGTAGTGTCGCATGTTTTGCCTCCTGTTTTTGCTATGCAGCTGTGCACTTCCAAAATGGACCAAGACATCGTGCATCCGTTTCACAGCCACACAACAGAGAGCTTCTGCTGGCACACGATCAAATGCATGGCAGAGTCCTTAGGGGTGAACAGAGATAAGCTTTTGCTGTTTTTCCAGCGGAAGGCTCCTTTGAATTGGGCAGGATTGTGTCTTTATGATATTCCCGTGTACTTATGACCAGTAGCAACAGCTGACACTGGAAGGAATCTGGAGTGGACTAACGAGCCCCAGCACTACTTATTTAAAAGCAACAAAAATAGCTTTGGTGGATGCTGCGTCAGCCCGGGTGCTGAGGCTGGGACCGAGCGCCCAGCTGCTGACGGAGGGTTTGCCAGAGATGCTTTCTGTCACCCAGCTCCCCTCTGCCCCGAGCCGGCTCTCCAGCACCGTAAGCAAAGGAGACTGCGTGGGAGGTGAAGGTATTGCCTAAGAGACTTGGCTAGGGAGGGTTTGGGGTTGCCTGTATTCTCAGCTGTATCTTTTCTGCTAAACACAGAGTACCTGGATGATCATTGACAAAAAAAATTTCTCTGGAACTCCTTAAAAAAATCCCAACTGTTTGTTAATACTGTGAAGGTTTAAAGAAACCTGACCGAAGCAGAGTATGGGCAGTACAGCAGTCTTCATTCAGGATAAAAACAAGAAGATGCTAAGTTTCTTTTAGGCAAAATGAGAAAAACTGTTACCTCGGGCAGGTGTTGCACTGGGTGGAAATTTAACGATGTAGGTGGTGATGAGGAAGGCTGTGGGAGGGAGATGGGAGTTATGGCTTTGTGGACATGTTTCTGGGAAAAGCAAAAAAGGCAGCAGAAAAGCCAGAATGAAACAAAAGACTGTACTGGCCGGAGGGCTGGGAGGAGGAGTACCGAGGCTGTGAAAAGGAACAGCCTCCTGTTGTTTCATTCCTCCTGTCTTCCAGAGAACACTATTTTTTATTTATGGAAATCATACCTAAAATTATATCTCAAATATATGTAGCTTGTATTACTTTCATTTCCAATCAAAGGAAAAACTAAGAACCTGAATATTGACTATGCGCTGAATGGGCTGCTAAAAAAATTAGGCAGACCTCCCGCTCTCCCACTGGGAAATAAAAAACAATATCCCATATAGCAGTAAAAGCATCACCAATAAATACAATCTGGAACAAAATTCTTGATTAATTCACATAAGCTTAGACAGGTATGCAGCCAGACTGCGAGCACAGCAACATTAGTGTAAATCTGGAGAACTCCACTAGAGCTGACAGATTTCTCATAGTTTCACATATATAACTTAGTGATTAATGGTTGTTGGGTGGTTTGTTTCTTTTTTTCCTATGAAGCAGCAGCACAGTGAAATTAATCCTATAGGCCCTTCTTCCAGATGAGCAGCCCTTGGGTAAAAGCCACCCTTCAAAACACTTGCCTTATTCTCAAAGTGCTGTGCTATTCTTCCATGCCCAGCTACTGCAGCTGCCTGGCCCTGCCTCCTGTCCATCCTTGTCTGCTGGTGAAATCCCCTCCCCATGCACCCCACCCCCTCACACATCACCTCCAGATGACATATTTACATTTATCGTGTAAAAAATAGTGACACGGGCAAACATTTCCACTTCTACGATTTGATTCTTTCACTTGGCTCAATTAAGCAATACTTTGTAGTCTTACAGTTAAGCTTTTATTTCTTTCCATTAACTTGAACTCATTTCAGCTCCAATCTGAAGTGTCTACGTTTTCTCCTCTCTTTTTTCTGATGTTTGCTTACTGTGAAGAATCATTAAGTCATTTGTACAGTGTATATACTATATTAGCTATAACTGGTAGTTATATAGTGATAAATTTGTAAACAGCAAGTCCAATAACTTCACAAGTAGGGAATGTATTTTGTCTTTCCAAATTACTTGTGAATGAATCTGCTTGAAAATTCCCAAAAGACACTAAAATACGTAGTTAGAAATGATATGTTTTATGTGCACTACCTTCAGGTTTTTTCCCCTCAAAGTTATTTCACCAGCACTTGCAGATTAGGATGAAAATGCTGCGCTGAGGAGGTATGGATTGATTACCCACTGGTAAAATTGCAGAGTCTGCTCCCAGGATGTGGTTACTGGAATCAAAGCAATCGTAGATACAGTAAGCATAACGTTTGTTTAGTTGGTCTGTCTTTTTTTTATTTTTTTTAACATATCTGTGTAACCTCCCAGTTTTGTAATGAGCTGCCCAGCTCTCGGGAAACGCTTACTCTAAAAGATTCAGTATGAAAGGCAAGATCTTCAAAGGCAGTTGGCAGCTGAGAGACACTTACTAGGGTTTACAGAAAAGTCTGAGTAGATATGTCCAGAGAGCACATTTTATTGAAATAAAATAATTAAATGCCAAGTAATTGTGCTGCATAAGCACTCCCATGCTTTGCCTTCACTGCAAAGAACTCATGCTTTCCTACCAAGATACTGCTCTTGTTGTAAAATACTAAAGCAGATCCAAGGTGACCAGTTTGAGTGACCAGTTCCAGGTGACCCCAGCTACACTAAGCATCTGTGTTAGGTTCTACCCTGAGATAGATATCTCAATATGAAGACACACCTTCTCTGAAAGACACAGCTGAAGGGAGGGGGGAGGTAGCTCTGGTGTTCAGTGCTGCGGATAAGCCAGCCCCATGTCACCATTACATGCCAGAATACTCAGTATTGATCCCTTTATATCCCAGCATATTCCTTTTTATTAATCCTGGGGAACAATGCACTATTTTGGTTAAAATAGACATGCAAAACCTATAGCAATTTGACATTAAGACAATTTTCTGTGAGTGCAGGTGGATACAAATATTTTCCTAAAGGAAGTGTTGCAGACCCATATGGACTCTATGAAACAAATCTTCTGCATGAAACTTGCTTTTCACTGCCACTCCCTCACCAATAAATTTTACAGGGACCTAGGCAAGCACCAGCTGCTCCCTTCATCTGTGTTACGAATATACTCTCCAGCGGTGAATAAGCACCCCCGTCTTCTCGCATTCCAGAAACAGACCCCGTGGAATGATGCTAGTGAACATACCAACAGCAGGAAAACCGCTTGCAAGGCCTCGCCAGCCCGAGTTTGACTGCTGCCTGCTGCTTTGACAGGCCGGCTGCTGCTCGGAGAGCAGCACAAGACCTCCCTCAAAGTTTAAAAAAACCCAACTTTTAAATGCCCATGCAGACCTAGGTGAGATGCTCAGGCAAACTTACTGATTGGTTTGTTACAAGATACTTACTTCTTGATCGTTAGAGAGAGAGTTGTTCTGGCTTGCCATTAAAACAAAAAACCAGACATTTGTTGATCTATCAAAAAAGCTTTCCTGTCTTTAGTGACTGCGATCCCTTAAGCTGTGTCAAAAAGACCCGGTGAAGCAAGGACGGTACACTGCGTGTCCGTTCCGAGCCAGGGGCTGCCACTGCCTCCTCTGTGCTCCCTGGTCTCTGCTCACTGGCTCCAGCCATCATTTTACAGTGAAGTCAGTCAACCACAGACAGGTGAAGCGGCACGTGACGGTTCACCGAGACAGGTGAGCAGATAAACTATTTAATGTTTCTGCCCTGGAAGCCTTCGCTCAGCCTAAAATACCTCTTTGCATTGGCAGGGAGTCCATCTCAATCTCTAAGATTTGACTAGGTGAGCACTACATGTCCACATCTTTAGTAATCAAAAGAAAATGTCAATAATGTGGTACAATATGAAAGTACTGATTTTAAATATATATATGTATATTATTAAATACAGGATTTAGAAAAGTACAGTGCCTAAATCGCTAGTCAACTATTGGAAAACTTAATCCATAAATATTTTTAAGCATCAACATCTTGTGCTACTAGTAATGAGACTATTAACTGTCAATGTTATTAACGTTAACATCTTGTTACTATAGCACTAAAAGACAATTCTGAATCTTAAGATACTTATAGCGTGGGTCTCAATTCTTCAGTTTTTGCATTTTATTTTGCTTAACAATTAAAACGGATTCACTTTTGAATATGGTCCACTCTTATAAAGCCAGTTTCACTATCTGACTTCAGCAGCAGAAATAGCAGTAGTGTTTGAGCTGCAAGTTTAAACTTAAACAAAAACATTTTTGCTAAAGCTTCACAAGAAAACGTCAAGGAAACATTCTTCCTATGCAGTCAGTGAAATTCATAGCCACTATAAACCCATTGGCATTATTAGCAAAACATATGGAAGGAAATACAGATTATCATGGCCAAATTACTAGAACCAAATCAAGAAAACAGCATCACACCCAACAATGCAGAATCAGACTTTCTCCCTCTCAAACCTGTAATTCCTTATCTTGTACGTATTTAATATTTCCTCCTTCTAACTTACTCTTTTGGAAGTTGAAAACTATAGTGTTTCATTGCTACTCTTGCTATGTGCCTTAAAAAGGCATAAGGATCGAATCCTTGATAAGGGTAGTTTGCTTTAATGTGTTTTTCATAACAATACACATATTTCTTACTGCTATACAATAGTTGAAGCATTTACTCAAGCTGCTATGACATACTAAGACATACTTTTACTAGCAAAATGCACCCTGTATTAATACGTTTTACTTAATGACATTTAAAAACTCCTTTGAAAGGATACACATGCCACATATTTAATACAGTGACTTTCTGCACACTATGATTATTATTGCAAATTGCTTCTCTCTGTCCTGGTCTCGCTCAGGTTGAGATGAGTTGGTCCTGCCCTGTGGAAGGGATCCTCACCCTGAGGCGGTCAGGGTGCAGAGACGCAGCAGCGCAGGGTAGGACAGGTCAGCCAGGGATGGGTTGTAATTTTTGACAGAGCTCTGGATGTGGGCAGGGTTAGAGCTTTGTAAATAAGTGCTGGGAGACAGCATTTTAGAAAAACAAAAGTATCTCCATAAAAGTAAGAAAACCATAAAGGCAGAAAATTTTGTAGATAGGGCAAGAGCTGGGGATGACATAAAGCTCAAGGGAGGATAAGGAGGAATTAGGCAGAGCTCTCACCATTAGACACAATGGCTTAAAACCACTGTAACAACTTTCCTTTCTGCAGTGAACAAAGTTTTTTCCTTCTAATCCTTCAGGCTCCTAGTCAGATGTGGTGACAGCTGCTCATGCTATGACGCAGGGTCAAAAGAATTTTAAATATGACTTTTTTTAAATCTGAAAAAAGCCTCCATTCTTGAAGTAGCTTTCCTTTCTGGCCACCTTAAACGGTTGGTTGCTGCACAGTTTGCACAGCTGTGAAGGTCTCAATTTTAGACACGTTTTAGATAGCTACTGACTCCGAGTGGGTAGAAATGGAGGAGCAATGAATCTTGAAGAAAACAAGCGATGATAAACTTCAGTTTCTACTCTCAATGTATTCTTACACTGGCACTTTGGCTTAAAAATCACTAAAGCTGATAGGCATAAATGCTATCTTCATGTCAGAGCATGAGAAACATAAGAAATAATTAGGCTAATTCTCTAGCAAACATCACATACAATAAGGAAACTCCCATTAACAAGACACTTCTGTGTCACATATTGCCTCAAACTGGCATCTGCATGGAAAATAGGGAAGAAAGTCATCCTTGACAAATCTTTCTCCAGAAGTCAATCTCACAGCTTTCAAGCAACTCTCAGTCTTTCACACTTGCCGGGGAGGGGGGGGGGAGGGGGGGGAATTGGAGCCAGATCTTGCCAGGAGAACTACAAGAAATGTTCTTAATTCTTCAACCATCTAAGTTTACATCTAGACATCCAGTATGTGATGCACATCATCCAGTGTACCGGAGGTCCTTGTAGAGTATATGTGGGTGAAACCTGCCAACCGCTACATACTAGAATAAACTCACAAGAATTATAAATAAAAAAGCACAGTTATCATTTAACATTGCAAAACAATAATTCCCTCTCACATCTGAATCCCAATCCTCAAGGAAGGTTTACAAAATATTTAGGATTAATTATCATACTATTTAGTATTAAATAGTACAGAATAAATAGAGACATTGGTTTTATGCTCATTACAATTCTCTCAACACCTCATCTGCTGACTTAACCCTGTTCTGCAAATGCTTTCTCTGTCTCAATCTATCACCTCTGCTCCTACTGAAATCTCTCTACTAACATCAGATCTCCCACAAATGGGCTAATTAATTAACATAATTACAGATTACTTTATATTTTGTTTGGTTACTTCAAAATGACCTGCAGAACTTCACTTGTTTTACAGTATGGTCCCATTCTGAGGGAATAGTGAATTCAGGGATGGGGTGAGGAATGAGTAGCTCTGGAAGCGTGAAACAGTCCTAGTTCTGTTTTGCTGCTGGGAAAATCGTATCAGCAGCCCGGGAGTAATTGTTTCCAGTGATGTCTGCATCAGACTTGCTGAAATGCTTGCATACTAGAAAGCTTGACCACATTTTACATCAGTTGGTCTAATAACGTATATTACCTGCCCTTACAAACCTTCCTTCTTTTACAAGCTTAACTATCAGAGCCACAACACAATTCCTATAAAAAGTGGAAGAGCAAAGAAGTACATTCCACAGGCACCAGAAAATAAATAGCAGGCACCGTCAGGGGAGGGTGTCAGGGAGAAGGGAACAGGACCCTCAGCTGAGCAGCTGCCTACTGATACTCTACTCCTACCTCGTTCAGGGAAACAAGCAGATGTTTCGAAATACTTGACCCCACGCATACTCCTGGTATGTATGACCTGGTGAAAGTCATACAAAAGACCCCAACTGCTAGATAGTGTATGCTATGTTACACTTAGATATACAAAAGATCGTCATGAAACTTAGCCAACCTATTGAGATGACATAATCCCTTCCCAGAAGTACTGACAGCCTTAGAGATGAGCTCTACTAATGGAAGCTTTCATGCTTCATCTTCTGCCCATTCTTCTGCTGCTGTGCCATGTCACGAAGGCCAGATTGAATCCGAATTTATCTGAATACTACCCATCTTTCCTTCTCTACCTGTAGCGCTCCTTTTCAAACTCTTTGTGGTCATCTTAAGTTTCCCAATACCCACCTATGGCTTCGACCTGTGATACACACTGAAAAAATGTATTTTATACAACAAGCTATGGAAAAAGACATCGGTTAGGGGTTTCTTTGACAACCACCACCTCTCTTGAAATGGAAAGCTAAAGACACTCTCCAGAGCACCGCCAGCAAAGGCCATGCCATGAGCAGGATGACAGCTGGAATTCCTGTAGCAGTTCTATTTTGAAAATGTGTCTGACGGGAATGCCTCCGCTGCTGCCAGCACAGGCTGCTGCCGCCTAGGTTAGACACAAAAACCAAGAAAATGCAAAATAATATTCCAGAAAGGCAGAACTTCAGAAAACACTTTCTTTTGATGATTTTCTGCTTCCAAGCACTGAAGACACATGTTATTTTATTTGCCTTGCTTCATTTACATTTGTTGTTATGAAATATTTCTCTTAGGGTACGATCATCAGAATTAAGTCCCTGCTGTGTAGTGAGCCCTATAAATACATGCAACACTTAGTCCCCGTTGCACAAAGCTGATTCTTTAAGATAAAAGAGATTTGATGAGTGACTGTTTAAACCAAATAAACATTACTCTCTTTCCTCATATAAATCATAAGTAGTAGCTTCTTTCATTTGTCCTACGTTGTTGTTACTCATTGTTTCCATACAAGGACGCGTATTTTGGGGAGAAGGTTCTCATCTGGTTGATGAGCTGGGGAAGGGATCTTTGCATATAGAGGGAAATATGAAATAAATGTGTGTGTGTATATATACATACCCACATCTCTATATCTGAATAAAATAAAAAAAAAAAAGGTGGGTGGAAAATGAAAGTATCACTGGTAAAGTGAAGGCTATGGGTTAAGGCAGGAGAAGATAACAGAAGCAGAACTCTGAAGGGCATTCAAGGTGCAGACAAGAAGCTTAAACTTCATATGCTGAAATGAGAGACACATATCAGGAAGGAATGTGCCCAAAGTGACAGGCAAGGGAACATGCTGTAGAAACTATGCACCATAAGGACTATGCAAGGGCTCCATTAAGTTGATGGAGGCTCGAAGGTAAAGCTCAATGGCAGAGTTCTAGCTGGACTCACAATCCTTGGTGTTGAAAATATTCATCCGGTTTCCCACATCCCTGTTGCTTGCTGCCGCCTCTTGCTTTGCGCTGGCTCTGGTGCTTGTTGGACCCCACCATCAGAGTACTCAACTCATTAAAAAGGCAGAAAACTAATCCAGCAACAAGAAGCGGAAAGCTTTCTGCCAGGCTAAACCCAGGGTCTGGCAGGCAGCAGAACGGGGCAGGGGAGGAGAAGGAAATAGGGTGGGAGCAGGCAGGAGAAAAACTTTCCCATTTTGGTGCTGAACAGCTGTAAGACTAGCTTAGCAGTCATACGTAACTCCACCTTGAGGGGAGGAAGGTTACAGGAATTAAGACAGGATGCTCCAATAAGGATTTTGGTAGTTTGGGCACAAAGAAGAGGAGGAAACTTGTAAATATTCATAAAATTAATTAATGCATGATTGGTGTACGCCTTCTAGAGGGACAGAAGACTTAAAAATCACTCCTAGCTTGTAGACTCCCATAACAAAGTTGACAGGAGTGATATCAACAACAGCAGTTCAGTTTTGACCCTCAAATTTCAGTAGGACATTAAGAAGAGAAGCCAGAGGGAGAACTTGGGGTAACTGATAAAAAGATGATTAGTGAAAGCCATGATTAGTACAGGGAAAAGAAAGATGATCACGAGGCAGTCAGGAACGGGTCCTTCGGACTGCTTTTACATTGACTGTTACTTCAGCACCTCAGTTGGAAACCAGAGGAGGACTGGGCCATGAAACCACCACAACAGACAAGATTCCAACAATATACCCACGGGTCACAGGGTAAAAGCACAGCTGTGGATTTTTTTTTTTTTTTTTTTAACATGACTCGTATATATCCGTCAAAGATATTCCTACATCCGTAGATAATCTGGAGCAAAAGAGGCATGCACCTGCATATTTGTTTACTACTTATCCTGAAACCTAAAAAAACCCTAGTGTATATCAAAATTATTAACTATTTCACAGTTGATCATTCAGAGCAGGTTAGGCAGATCCTGAAGGCTATAAACCAGCCACAGCCTGCAACATCACCTCTCTGGCATTTTGTCTGTTATTGCCGGATTACACTAAGTATGCAGTACTGCACGGCCCTTGGATTTGAACAGAAGCTGCCAGCTACCAAGCGTAGCTTCAAGCTGCTGACTGTCCCCCACAGCAGGCCAGGTTCCAAAAATGACAGTTTCCCTTAAGCTATACCTTGCAGCACAGCAACTGGTACACCGCAGCTTTTGGTTACCCATATACAGCGGTGCAGCAGACTTGGAAAAAAAGACAATCTAGAGACAATATGAAGTGAAAATAAATGATTCAGCTGACAACTGTGCTTGCCTTCAAATTAATCACAAATCTTTAAATTTGAACATTTTAAATAAGCCTTTGCAGGGTATCAAGATCCTCAGATCAGTTGAATTGCATGCTTCAGGGTCTCTGCTGAGGAACTCCGGATTATCTCGTGCAGCATGACTGCAGCAGGAGCGGGTGAACTATAGCACCCTCTGCTTTCCATTTGTATTTGATATAAGATCATTTTATGACTTCTGAGGCTTCACAGTGATGCATAAGCAGAATGACATTAGCAGAGAGAATTCAAATACTAAATATTTTTGAGTAATCACTAAACCTGTACTCCCTACCTGCAGACAGTTTTTACGGTTTGTTTGTTTGTCTGACTGTATCAAAGAGGTCTGATGTCCCACATGAGGGTTGCCCTACTACACCTTATCTGCTCTAAGTTTTTCTAGTTTGTTTACTGTAGTGCTTTCAGGGGTTGTTTTTGTGTTTTGCTTTTTAAACACAGAGAACATCTTGATTTGCCTTTGAATTCAGCTCATTTTCCCTTGTACAAAGTCAGACAACGCTCACCACCTTTCCCAAAGAATGAAATACCAGACTCTGCTAAGCAGAACTGGCTCTGAAGGGTTGGTCCCAGACACGTCCCGGTGCCAAACTTGTGTTGGTGAGGAATGTGTGCTTCACCAGTCGGTGAGTAGGATGCACTTCAGATAGAAACGCTCTCGACTGCAAATCTTGCAGATCAATGGATCAGAAAAGCCCAACGTCCCTGGACCAGGTTGCATCACTTCAGCCTAGAGGAATACCTGATATCTCAGTGATAATCCTGCTGAGATTTTAGGGGCCTGCTTAAGCAGGTTTGTGAGTTTTTTTAGGAATGCTCAGCTCATGGTTGGTTTTTTTTTTTTTAGTCTTTATTTGAGCTTGAACCTCAGCCTGTTGGCCTGTGCAGCAAAATGAGAAAATGAGGCACAAAAGTAGTGGGTGGATGGTGAGGAGGAATTAAAGTGAGGGTTCAGTGGACTGAGCAATCTCATTTCTTGGACTTAAATCCCTTTTTGTTATGTCAACTTGTCCGATATAATTGTATGAAGAATAACAAAGTCTGTGAGAAAGTAAGAGCTCTGCAGGATACAGGCAGGTCTCACAAGGTGATCATGGCATCTGTTAAATCCCTGGATATCAGGTCCACACTCCTCCCCACGTACCTCAAAGAGTGTATGAAGTGGGGTCTATAGTATACATGACATCGACAACAAGTCTCATTGACTGCTGCTTCAAAATCAGGAAAAATAGCAGTCCAACAATTATGAAGATGAATAGAAGCATTCTAGTATATTGATTCAAACTGCTGTTGCTGGAGTGGCAGTTTGGAAAAAAGGGTAATTTTTTCCTTCTTCAAAAATTTGGATTAATTCAAAACCAATCCTTTCAGTAATATACTCAGCTGACTTAAAAAACTACACCTCATGTCTATTTTTGACAGAAAAAGACAAGTCAGATCTCCTCAAAAGCTAATTTCGGGAATCTGTAGATAATTAGCTCAGTACTTACAAACTGAGTACTGCGCAAGAGCAAATAACACAAATGGGAGCTTTACACATGCAGATTTGGAGCTACGGCCTGCATAAACTTCTCACCCTTCATCATCTGGGGGCTTTATATTCCTGCTGGGAGGACACTGGAGAAGCAGCAGTACTGGAAGCAGCTCTTGGTTCTCAACAGCAGGGTCCTGTCGGCGCAGGCTGGTACTCCTGCGACAAACGCCAGCACAGCATCGCAGGGGCTAGCCTCAATTTTCACCTTGGCTTTCTGCTGTCACACTGAAGGCATTTTATTCTGAAGATTAATCAGCTCAGCCTACACATTCACCGCTAATTTTGGCATCTACTTCTGACCAGGCAGCAATTGTTCTCCAACAGGAAAGAGGGAAATAAACATTTGCTTTCCAGGACAGCAGTTTGGTTTTGCAGATGTCTTTGCTTCTCCTTCCCTGACTTCCAGACTGAGTAATATAACATTACCTGTGGGAGTAAGCGTAGAGAAGTGCTAGCAGGTAATAACGTAACAGTTTAGCACACACGCTCTTCTGAACCCTTCCTTACATAGCGGGTAATTTCTCAAGATATCAGTTATGACTGATGTGTTATTACCTGCTGCCACTAAGGACACAGGCTCATAGCACTCTTCGAGGATACCTTTTAACTCATAACAAGCATATGTTTGGGTTGGCTTTTTGTGGTTTCTTTCTTTCTGATTTGGATCACACTTACACTGCCTAAGCATTTATACAGCTCCCCTTGCTGCTAAAAGCAATGCACCATCATACACATTAAAGAAGTATTTAAAATCCCTGAAGGCTTCACTGAACAAAGCCCTCTGCCCGTGGGAAAGATGGTGCCCTTTTCAAGGCGCCATTTTCAAATGCCCATACAATCTTCATTCTGTAAAGGCGACAGAGTAAAGAAAATGTAGCTGTACCATCACAAAAAAGACAAACGAGGGTAGAGCTGAGATTGCACAACGACACGGTTCTCTTGCCACAGGATTCCTGCTGCATTGAACAAGGCTTATTGACTCACTAAATAGATACTCATTGCATAGTCCCAAACCTTACTTATAGTGCCCTGCCCAGCCTTTGCACCAGGTGCAATATTAGCCATTTATTTATGAAAATTTTAATGAAAATTTTACTACAGCATCTGAGTGCTTTTCTTCTCAATAACCCTGAGTTGAGCTGATACCATTATCCCATTTCACAGCCAGTATGTGAAGCAGAGAGAGATGAATGCCAAAACTGCTGAGTACACTAATTTTTAGATTCCTGACCAGAGATTCTGAGCATCTCACTTGTCAGTGAGTTTTGCACTTTGTAGAGCATTTGCATGTCCAAAATATGCTTCCTGTGAGTACCCAACATCTCTGTAACGCGGGTTTAAATCTGGACATTCAGAAACAGTTTGTTTTTGAGACAGTTGCCCGGGATTATACAACTGTAGTTGCATAACAACAATTACACAGCATATTAAGTAATATTAAAACCAGATCTTTCACTCAGCTCTTCCCGTAGTTAAAGCAGATTAACAATACCGATTTGATAGAGTCTTCCTTCAGCCTGGGCAATGTGCTCTAGCCATGCTATCAGCCCTCACTTTCCGTGAACCTATGGCCATCTCTATGCTCCACCACCCTGTTTTCCTCGTGGGAAATAGCAGCAAGAGTCCCAGAGGCAGGACAGAAAGCTGAAGGCCGTCGATGCTCACGTTGCTTTTGGCAGATACACAGCTTATCAGTTGGTCATCAGGTTCGCTCTCACCTGCCTCACGATCATTAATCCAGGTTGACATGAAAGGAAGAGAGAAGTACAGTTCCTCTCGTCAGAGCAGATAAAAGTAAAATGCACCGTACAAGTGAACTTCCCTTTGGATGGGGAATAGACAAGTAAGAAGTGCCTCTAGGTAATGACTTTCCTAATTAGATCCTATACCCATGGCAGATTTGCATCAGCCCCTGTATCTAGAGCTGCTGATCATAAAAGCAAAGAAACTTTGTTTACTTTCAGTTGTATAGCTGTCTGCGCTTCTTCATGATTGATGGCATCTCTCATATCACCCGAGGGTTAAAAAAAAAAATACCCTCAGAAAATTGAAGAACATTAAAGGTACACTTTCGAGTATTTTTCTATTGTCTTAAAGTAACAACTAAAAATAAAATATTTCTTGAATTTATTATACACATTGTTATTCTTCGCACTTTCCACAATGAAGGTCTTGCATGTTTTGTGCCATTAATTCAAGACATGATAAACAAAGCCAGTGCACTCTTGGAATTGCTGCTCATCAGCTTTTAGGACAAACTCATAATTATTAAATACCAAAAGTCTTCTGAGATCATTTTAAACAACTTAAAAAGAAACAGTCCTTTGTAGCTTATTCTGGAAAGCAGGATGAAAGTCTGACCTCGGCAAGTTAAATTTACTTTTGCATCTTCTAAAGTACAAAAACAGATCTCCCAGAAGTTCTCTGGCATGAATAAGGTGTTTTTTCATGAGTTTTGTTCCCCAGAGATGAATATCTCATTTTTAAAAATAAACATGAGTAAAGCCAACAAAACAAATACACTATTATAACATGACAGGAAAAGAAAACATGGTTCTATGCTATGATGAACATGCAAGGTTGTTCCGGAAAAAAAGCTGCCGACTTAAGGAAGATTAAATAGTTTTCTGGAGGTGAAAGAACACTTAACAGTGCTTGCAAAAGTCAGCACTAAGGTGCACCTAACCCGGTATCTTGTCTCTTTAAGCATTAGCCCAGATCAGAGTATAAGAACAGTGCAACAACGTGTTACACTTCTGCCAATATTCTCTGTCTCCAGCCATTTTCAGGGACTTCTTGGGCTGGATGTGGCCTCTCTGGTATTAGTGGCCCTTAACAGATTTCCATGAACTTGCCAGTCTCCTCCTGAGCCACACACACTTTTAGCAATCACAACATCCTTTAGGCAAGGAGTCTAACCACTCAGTTACCCGTTCTACGAAAATCCACTTCATTTTATTGTTTTTAGCCTGGCTCCCTCTAGCTTCATTTGATGTCCCATAGTTTTTGTATAAAAAGAGGCAGTGAACATAATCCCTACTCGTCATTTCCACACCATGCACAGCTATGACCTTTATCATGTTCTCCTCTGCTCCCACCTCTTCCCTAATTTCTGTCTGCAAAACTCCTTTCCACTCCTGAGCTGTGGGCAGGTACGATATGGTGACCCTCCGCCACAGCAAAGCTTGGTCAGGCAGATTGTCGAAGCATGGGTACACTGCGTCTGGCACGGCGGGTGCCACTTTTTCTTCAACAACTGTCCCTTTAAAGGATAAGAGTTTATCAGTATTGCCTTGTCCTAATTGCATTATTCCATTAGCTCAAAGAACAAAGCTTTACCTCGTAGTAATCGAGGCACCAGCAGCCTGAGCTGCATGAAGGATTACTGACTTTAGCCCTGTAAGGAACAGGTTCTGTCTGTCAGCTCCACGTCCTCTTCGCAGACATCCAACCTCCATGACCAAAGTCCACTGCAGTAAGCCCCCTCTTCCTACAGCATCCTGAGTAATTGATTTCCCACAGCTGCTCCTGGTTCTTGTTCAAACATTCCCAAAGATGATCAGGGGGCTGGAGCACCTCCCTTATGAGGATAGACCGAGAGAGTTGGGGTTGTTCAGCCTAGAGAAGAGAAGGCTCTGGAGAGACCTTATAGCAGCCTTCCAGTACTTAAAGGGGGCCTACAGGAGAGATGGGGAGGGACTCTTTATCGGGGAGTGTAGTGATAGGACAAGGGGTAACGGTTTTAAACTGAAAGTGGGTAGATTTAGAGTAGATATAAGGAAGAAATTCTTCACTGTGAGGGTGGTGAGGCACTGGAACATGTTGCCCAGAGTTAAGTCGTGGATGCCCTCTCCCTGGAAGTGTTCAAGGCCAGGTTGGATGAGGCTTTGAGCAACCTGATCTAGTGGAAATTGTCCCTGCCCATGGAACTAGAGGTTCTTTAAGGTCCCTTCTGACCCAAACCATTCTGTGATTCTATGAATTCAGGACAGAGAAATTGCAAGGTTTTTTCCTGACAAGTTTTGGGCCCAGCCCCCTCATAGCATTCCCCATGGCCAAGCTCCTAGCACAGGATTCATCTACATAAACGTAGGTATCTATGTAGAACCAAATCACTCAAAATTCCTCTCACAGTTGGTAGAGATTCAGTCAACAGAGTCAATAGCATCTCCGGAGCATTTCTTCTCTGAAAGGAGCCAGAATAGCTCAGGAACCACAAAGTACCTACTTTTTGCTGTTGACTATATAAGAACAGAAGATGCTGTTCTGATGTTTGCTCAGGTGCAAACATTGACACTGTAGACTTCTAAAGTTAGACATCTCATAACATCAGAAAAGGATTATATATGTTGTTAAAACAAATGGAAATTTTATCCAAATAAAAAGATCAGTTAATTCAACAAATACAAATTTTAACAATTCCTACACATTGTTTCAAAGTTTGTTATTAAATGCAAAACTGCTTATGATTATAAACTGCCTACTCAGTAAAACAAAACCTAAAGCATTAAACCAGAAGGTCTTTGCTTTCAGTAGAGATTTAGAAAAGAGTTGAGTGCTATAAAACAACGGCAACTATTCTGCAGCTCATTTAGAGAGACACAAACAAGTGTAATTTTATTTAAAAATCAATAATCTAATTCCTTTTTGATCTTGTCTTTAATTTCTATAAAGGACAAAGAACAAAGCTCCTCAGAGCTCTGTGGATGTTCTCCCCCAGCATCTCAATCAAAATAAATTAGAAATGGTAGAGGTCTCCTAGTTCACCAAACTCTGCACTTGCCAAATGCCTCTCTGAGTTGTGTTTCTTATTGTTTGTTACATTCTGGTTTTAAGTATCCCAAAATGTTGGGATGCTGCTGCATAGTTTGTTAGAAATAATGGTAAGGGAGGTTTTCCTCATATTCAGCTTGAAATTCCTTTACGTTCACCCTGCCATCCCTTATTGTAGCTTTTTTATGCCCCTAGATTGTCTCCCCACTTGCTTATATTCATCCTTCAAATATTTTTAAATCAAAGCATATCCCTTGAAACCAGCACACACTCAAAGAGATGATCTACAGTCCTACAGCTCTTCTGTCAAGTTGCTTTGGGCTCAGGTGCCAACCTCTTACATTATCGCAGCTGAAAGTCATTGCAGCAGAGCCACACTATGCACCGAGGGAGGAGCCCTTCCCAGGCAAGGCTGCACCACAGCGGGGGAATCCTACCAACAGCTAAGCCAGGGAGAGAGCTTTGGCTCGCATTAATGTTGTGTTACCAGTAATTCCAGAAACAGGATGGGTTCAGGTACCACCATGGAGTCTTCATCTGCAGCAAGAACTAACATACATGTTTTCCGGGTTTTTTTGCATGCTGTCAGCTGATGCTAGAGGCCAATCCTAACTCATTGTCACCTTATCCAACTGCTAGGGCAGCCACCGTGGCTTCTTTCTGCAAATGGAAACATCCCGAGGAGTAAAGACACTCAGGAGTTGCCACCATGCTCCAAGCCACCAGCAGGTACCCGGCAGAGCAAGGTCATTCATATTGCAGTATCTGGTAGATTTTCCTTATCAAATCTTTGTCATTTGCCTAATAAATTTTTGGATTAAAGCCTGTAGGCCAAATTCTCTCATCTACTTATGTGTTTCCTTTTGGGAAAGAGAATGCATATGAACCTGGCTTGGCAAATCTAATGGTATTCATTCTGTTTCATTCTCTCTATTTTCCCTTTAGCTCCTCTCACACAGGTTTTCATTTTCTCATGCAATTTTATGCATGTTTATTTCATTATGTCTTCTAAGTATAATCACTGACCTCAGCCCCATGAACTAGATGCAATTTTCCCATAATTAAAGTCATTCCTCACCTGTAAGGTTCCATACATGGTAGCAGAAAGGAGATTAACATTAATTGGATCAGCCCAAAATGTAAACTATGCTGTCCCACACCACGTATTCTCAGACAGCTTCATATAACTTCAGCAATGCAGTCTCCTACTGGGGAGAGTAGCATATATAATATATATATAGTTATTAATGTTGTATTTTTTGCTGAAAAGGGATGCAGGTACCATTGACTAACTACTGAAGAAAGAAGCCAGAAGGTGAGGTTGCACTCCTTAAGATTTTTTTAAATCTGTTTCTAAAAGTTTGCATTAATGCTAGCACAGACTAGACTCTAGTGAAGATGCACGTACCACTGCTTCTTGGTAGTGCTACCTGCATGCATGCACAGAAGGCCAGTGCAAGCAAACAAGACGCATGAGAGGGTATGCTAATTCAAGGAAATCCGTAGCACAGACATGGGTGCAACTGTAGATGAACAAGTGTATTTGGGTGGAAAGGCTGAGAAGTACAGCGGTAGAGGGCTGGGAAGAAGAGACAAGCATGAAGTTTCTTAAGAATCTGAAGGGAGGAAAGAGAGAACGTGTGACTAGAGAAGGGTAGTGCAAGGAGCTGCCAGGTAGCTGGGATCAGTGGTGCTGTGGGAAGGAGAAAGTGGCGAATGCAGTCGCGGTCAGCTCATGCAGAGAGACCTACAAGGAGTCCTGAAATATTTGCTTTGTTACGGCTTCCAACTAATATCAAACAAAGCATGCAACTAGAACAGGCTGTTCTCTTGCCAGTTCCCTGTGCCACCCCAATCCAAGACTTTGCTGGTTTCATGTGCGTGTATGTTTTTGTTTTAATAATCATGTAAGAGGATTTCAGATATTTTTCCCCTGGTGCTTCCACTCTATTTAGCATTGTCAATCTCCTCCGCTTTGTAGTTTAGCTCTGCCTAGGGTTTGTATTTTGCACACTCTGATTGAATGAGGGCACTAATCCAACCATGGGGTTGTGCATGAGAATTTTTTCAAGACCTTTGCTGCATGCTATCAAGAAAAGAAAAATTCTGCTTCTCACAGAGATGGGGATTGACTTTCTTACACCAAGGTTTATTCAAAACTAAAATATCATGCCATATCATCAAGCTAAATCCAATAGTGACAAAAATTGTGATCCTGAAAGTTCATACACCTTATTTTTTTTTTTTATTTTCAGATGTTCCAGATAGGTGGTGTCTCACCTCTGTGCGTGCCCAGAACTGCCTCAGTCTCAGCAGGGCTGAACAGCTCAGCACTGCAGGCTGAGCAGGCTCCAGAATCTGCTCAAGTCCCCTAAGGGGCTCAATCCGAAAGGTGTTTTCAGAGCACACAACAAGATCAGGCACCCTACGAAATGCACTGATGGCAGATACTTCCTTCTAAAATAGAGTCAAAGGAAGCCAGCAACCTTCTCAACTACCCCTTTTACTTAATAGCCTGGTGGTTAGAACATACACCCAGGAAAGAGAAGACCCAGGCTCAGTTCCCTACATTGAGCCTGAGGTAATTCAAACCAGCCTCTTAGGGGCACGCTCTCATCACCTAGCTAAAGGTTAATCTGGGAGTGAGCCCTCTCCTCTCCTGTTACTGAAGCCATGCTGCCAAGCACAGAGGAATTCAGGACCCCACCAGGCCAGACAGAAAGCACACTCCCGTTTCTTGGCTACCTGGGGCAAGTCTTGGCTTCTCCTCCCAGATGCGTCTCCACATTTCGCCAGATCCACAGCACTGCCCACCACGGTGCGTACCCAGAACTGCTTTGTTCCACAACATGTTCCTGAATTTCTTCAAGGACTGTTTCAAGTGGAGCAAAAGACATCACCTGGGAGGCAAAGCATGCATCCAGGCCTCTGCACTTCCACACGAGTGACCAGCCCACCAAACCAGGATCCCTTCTTGGTTCTCCTTCTGTACTCATGTATCTTAAATTCCCATCAGCACAGTACACTAGCTTCCATAAGATGGGTGTAAAGTATTTCCTATTAAGTTTACTGCATCATGCTGAGGCATCTTACTGGAAAGTCCTTAGCATCCATATATAATACCTTTTTAAAAACTACTTTTCAGGGAAAGCAAATGAATGCTTGTGTTTTTGACCTTACTCAATCAGAACATGGACTCCAGATTTTGCATCTCATTCATGCACAATAATGGTGAAAAAGTACAAAATCCAAGTACAAACAAATAAAGCTTAAAGATAAAGGGCAATCCACAGTCAAAAACTGTAACCAATAATTGTTCTGACACAATAATCACTGTTACCTAAAAAAACCTGGATAATTAACTGGCCACAGGCAACTCCAGAACTTCTCAGCAATATCTGAACTTTACTCTAGTTGGACTACGCTCTTCAATGTTTTGAAGAAACAGAGATGGGGTTTTTTATTAAGTTTGAAAAACAGGCATCTTGACTAAATGGATTTTATATTTAATTAATTTCAAAAGTGTAACTCTTATTTTCTACTTCAGATCTCAAGGATTAATGTTCTATGAACTCAGATATTATCAGACAGCATTCAAGTCTCATTTCCTCTCCTTAGCAAAAACACAATGAAAGAAGTTTGCAAAATACATAGCTGATGTTTTACCTGAAAGTTGAATGATTAGGTGTCAACTTTACACACAAAAGGCTTGCAATGCCACCAAAAAGGCACATTGCCTAACCACGCTCAATTCCACCCCTCCTTCACACAAGCAGGAACCTTGTAGCTAATTTGATTTTGTGTAGATATTGGTAAATATGCTTTACCATGCCAACATTCAAAAATGCTGAAAGTTATTTCAGCTAGTGTGCTGAAAATGCAAATGAATCTACGAAAACAAGTATTCTGTAACATAAACAGTTAAAGTCTTTACATTTTCTCACCACAAGGTCATCCTATGTATTCCAACCAGATTACTAGATCCAGACATCTAAAAATTCTTTCTTAATATTTGCTTCCACCACAAAAATAGGAAAAAACCCTAAACCCATGAAGACACTAAAAAAAAGCAAAGAGATTTCAGAAAGGAACCTCAAAACAATAAGGAGGCATTAAGCAGTGCAGCACTAGCCTCCTAATGACAGGATTTTTTTATATCTATTTTGTATTGCCACATCTTCCTCCCCCCACGACAATTCATTGTAGCCTGTTTCAAATTGTAAGACAGGTACAGATTCCTTGGCTTCATTCCCGGTCTGTTCTTCTGCTTCAGGGCTTCTCCCCTTCTCTCCTGCCCACTCGGGACTCACATACGGCACTGCTAACCCATTTCAAGAAGCTTCGAAAGAAAGTTTGGTATCTGCACCTGGAGCTCTCACAGCTTTCACTATTTCTAGCTTCATCCCCAAATTAAGTTTAGATCCCACATTTCACTCACATGCACCATCCTCAGCTGAGGAGCCCTTTATTTTCAACAAGGCTTTAAAAGTTCATACCATCAGATGCTCCACTCAAAGGGAGAAGGTTTGTGGTTGAGGAAGCAGCTGATGGGAACTCAAGGAGAGAGGGTATTAGGAGAGTAGTAAGTTATGGGGAATCATCACGAAGTTTCTCATTTGTTACCTGTACTTCTGCTTACAAACTGCCCAACTGAAGAATTGTAGGTTAGGGTTTTCTCCCACCCTAGGCAACATTGATGCACCACACATCAAAATACAGCAAGTATTTCTGTACTGCCAGCTCTGCATCTGTCTATTCCTCTATTTCATACACCCTTAAATCCCCAAACTGTATCTTTCCCCACCTTTCTAGAGCCCTTCTACTGTAACAATGATTTGGCTGTGAACAGCTTCACACCCATCTTGTTTCCCAGCCCTTCGCTCTCCCTCTTTGTCTTGGCAAGAAGATGATCAATACCTTTCAAAAGCTGCAGTGCTCCCTAAACCTCCTGTTCCTGAGAGAACGATGGTCGCCTCCACCCAGAAGGATTCTAGCAGAAAAGCAAGGCACCTTTTTCTCCAACCTGTGGTATCCCTGCTCAGAGAAGGCATTTGATTGGGATGCAAAACATCTTCCCCTTTTTACCCTCCCACCCAAATTTGCTAAAAGGTTGCAGCCGTCTCAGCAGAAATCCATCCCAGCAGGGTCCTAACTTTCAATCCCACCCCCAAAATCATAAGAGCATGGCACCAGCTGGACCCTCTCTTCCCAGCTCCAAAGTGTGTGCACACAAGTTTCATTCTGGTTTTTTATGTGCTGTGCCCTCTAAGCTCTCCTGTTCTCCTTGCTGGACCCCACAGATAGCTCACTTTGCTAAAGCATCTCCTAAATACTGACTCCGCAGTGGAGAGTATTTCCTCTCTTAAAACATTGTTCAGAAGAAGAGAAGAGATGGCTGCCGCTGTGGGAAACTGGCTTTGGGACCAGCTGAATCCTAGCAGCCAGGAGCAAGCAACAGAGGACCTGGTGAGAGCAGGGAGGAAAGCCAGCCCTGAGTAAGGCTCCCTCTGCCCAGCTCAGCTGCCGTAGCTACCTCTGCTGGCAGAAGGCTGCAGTGGGGCCTCTGCTGTAAGAATAGGCTCATGCACCCAAAATACCTTCATACTAACAAAGGAGAAGCAATACATTGTAATTTCTTCATATTTGTCTTCCCAATATTTGACCTTTTCAGCGGAATGTATTGTCACACTACTCTCCCCACAGTCACTAGGGCTGGAAAGTCTCTAAGAAAAGCAGAGATTCTGCTATAACAATACATTTCAAGGAGAGCACCTATGTTTTCACACAGCTGCAATTAAATCAAGAGAGTAATGCTGCTGCAGAGCTAGCGGGGGAATCACATCATACTAGCGGCTTCAGAAAAGATGAGAACAGGCTGCTGACAGTAACTGCTCCAAGCAGATTTGATAGCTTTCTGCCACCTTCCCCAGGTTTTCCCAATCAACCAACGATTCCATTGAGTGAAGGAATTAATAACCCCATTGTGTGAAACCAAGACAGTGGAAGGATCTGTCCCTTCCATGCTGCAACTTCTCCTACAAATAGTGATTTTAGAGCAGTTGTTATTGAACATAAATACTGTAATTCTTTGTAGCCTCAGCAGAGGATACATACGGAGATGTCCTGTCACAGTTGCTTCCTCCATCACTACAGATGATGGTTTGAAAAGGAGTTTACATTTATGTTGTCCATACTCTAGCTAGTATGTAGCTTAGTGACAGTTTTC
Organism: Aptenodytes patagonicus; assembly: GCF_965638725.1. Classification (NCBI taxonomy): domain Eukaryota; kingdom Metazoa; phylum Chordata; class Aves; order Sphenisciformes; family Spheniscidae; genus Aptenodytes; species Aptenodytes patagonicus. Next base: position 156,934,429 of record NC_134950.1, read on the forward strand.
ACAAGCATTTTAATGGGCCACATTTTACAGACACAAAAATGAACAAAATAACCCCCAAAGGATTTATAAGGACAACAAAAGTTTTCAAAATATTACTCTCTAGCATGTGAAGCACTAATTGATGGTTTGCAGTGCTCTGTAGGAGTGGTACCAAAACTCTAGTCTGCATGGCCAGGATTTAATGTGATATTTTTAGTTTTATAATTGACAGCCATCTATCAGAAATGACCAATGGCAAATGCCTGAAGAAAATCTCGTTTAAGTATCCCAGAGCTCTCATGAGAATGGCAATAATAAAAACACATTCTAAGGAAGGCTAGGCCAAAATGCTTGTTACAGAAGCAGACATAGGAGTAGAAACTTGTGACATACCTTCATAAGCAGGGATCTTAAAAAAAAAAGTTTAAAGCACTATGTGTAATTGCCACATACAAAACATAACAGCTAGGCAACAAAGCCTAAAAGGGTACAGGAAGAAGGAAGAGCTCCATGACTATGCAGTGAGAAGAGCAAAAACAGCCCCTGCAAAGAGAAACAACATTACCGAGTCTGGAGCTCGGCCAACCAACCACTGTTACAGATGTGGAAAAGCACGATGGCCATTTTAGACAGCGTGGAAGGAAATTCTGGAAGATGCAAAGCCTGAAGTCTGTATCAGCAGGATGTGTGAATTAAACATCCCACAAAAAAACTTCCAAAATAAACTTCTTGAAGATATACTTTTCTAAAGTCTGTATTTTATTTTACAAAAGGACTTATAAACCAACCAAAAAAGGCAAAAGCAAATCTGTGTGTAAAGCAGCAATTTTACCTGCCATATTTTCACCTTTGTCATTGCATATGACTCATATAACCTAGTTTCCTGAGCCACCTCAGATAATACACTATTAAAAACTTTATCCCGTGCTTCTTGACATTTTTATACATTCAGTTTATGATCTGTATTAGAATGAAGTGCACGCAGATCACACCCTCCTCTGACACCTGTGAATCCCCACAGCTGCGGCAGCCGCCTCTAGCAGCACACCTTCCGCCCATCTCGCTCCCAACACTTCCTCCCCTGCGAGCAGGGCGACGGCGCTACCTTTCCCTATGAACCGGCTGGCACAGCCAGGCTTGTCCAGACACGCAGCCCTTACGCTCACAGGAGCTGCACCAGGAAGGGAAGGAGCAGATATTCCAGCTCTGCCTGTCAAGTCTGCATTTCAAAGGTTGTGCCTGGGTGTGGGAAAGAATACAGAGGGTCTGTCAGTCCACATGCAAAACCCCGCACTCTTTTGCCCCAACTGTCAGGCTGTCATTAAGGACCAGAATACGCATCCCCACTTGCCCCTTCCCACTAAGTAAATACCAGTCTCACTCTGTGACACAAGCTCCATTTCTCTTCCATCCTATCTGTCAAACTACATACACGTATTTTAAAATACACATTTTTAAAAATGAACTACCCAGTGCTCTGAAAGAGGGAGGGCATCCAAAACAGGCAATGCTACTGCCTTGAGGAAAGAGGGCTGAGGAGCAGCTAGTGTAATTTCTCAATTACTTTACTCAAAAATGGATGACAGGTATTGATTTGCAGGGTCTTCTCAATGGGTAGAAGTTTCTTAAGGCTAGAGTCTACTTGCACGCAGATAGGTTTCCTTAGCCCAAAATGAGACTACTGCTGTTCTCAACAGGAATGTTACGTCTTCCCAAACCTCTTTCACCAGCTGCAACGGGCACATCTCTGATTCACATCCATGACTCAGATTTTAAGCAGTGCATGTTTTGTGGGCGTACATCTATTCCCTTCAATTTGTGGCTACAGTAAGGCTCAGATACATCATTACCAGTACACTAAAACATGTGGCAGCAGACACCCACTTGGGGGAAGGGAAAGAATTTCACCTGGAATCCCTGAGACGAGGCTACAGGTGAGATTCACATGACTCATTTTCACAGCTTCGGATGGCAATCAGGCAGAACATATGTGCAAATCCAAAAAGGTAGTTCTGAAAGCCTAATTTCCAAGTCCTTCTGAGTTCCCAGATGGTGAGATGGCCCCTAAACACACCTGAAGACTCATTCATTACTGGTAACTAGATTACTAGCTATCACTTAAGTCTATTATGGACATCAACAAACACAGAGGATGAAGTTTGCATACAAAATTCTGGCCACTGCTGCTTTCCTTCTGCACTGAGAAGCAGATGGCTCATCTTTAGTGTACCAACCCACTGACTGGAACCCACAGCTCCAGCTCCCACAGGAATACCTTCATGATAAGTTACAGATCCCTTGTCCCAATTATTGTTTTTTAGTCCCTTGAATATTCCAATGAAAAATACACAAAAAGCCTTGGGAAGCAGGCAAGAGTTCAACCTTTTTGACTGATTTACCTTCAATCCAATTTAAGTTTGTACACATCCAAGAGAGCTAATAGGCCTTGCTTGCCTTACTGGTTAAGACTGGGGCACTCCCCTGGTCAAGGAAAGAATGAAGACAGACTCAAAAAGGCCAGGCCTCCTGTTTCTCAAATGCCCACTGGCATCAGTGCTTATGCCCTCTCTTTAATAAAAACAGAACAAACCCTGAAGAGAACGTGTGGTGTGCTAGATCCTGTGCACACAGACACACTAGATCAACTTCTGAAGCACGAGTCAGTAGACCATTCATACCCTTCCACTGACAATTTCCTCTTGATTAGTTCTAGGCAGCACCTCACTCCATGTATCTCAACACTCTGACGGAGCCAAATGCCTGGCATTGCTTAAAACAAATCCCATAAAACATTCTGAACTGGCTTCAAATATACAGATGCCTACATAATATCATGAGTTTCAGATTTATTTTTTTATTCTCTCAAACTCAAGTTTTGACGACCATGAATTCTATTAAGCTGGTGGCTGGAAAGAAGAAAGGAAAATGGACCCACGCGTAGAGTTTTTAAGAAAATGGCCCAAGTACATCTTATGAAACTGAACTGAAACTGTTCAACATAATGTGAAAAACTACCCAAGAAATATTACACTTTCTATCATACATACCTAGCAAGTTATAGATGATATAACCAACACTAAAAGACAGGCAACAGCGACCTGCCAAGCTTCTAAACTGTCCTCCAACCACTCCTCTTTAGCAACTGCTGGCAACCACGCTGCTACTGTTCACACCTGCTGGAAAAAGAGTTTGACAAACATCAGAACCACCAGCTTCCACCAAAAGGTGATAACTACAGTGTTTACTATTCAATGATTATGCTGAGAACAAGGCCTCTTTCAGCTGAAAACACGCCTAACAATATCCTTATGTATCCGCTGCTCCCGTAAACACTAATATACCAAATGTTTGCTTGGATAAGAGTCAGACTGAAAGAATTGATGCCTTGGCTATACAGACATTGGGGAGCGTTTCATCCATCCTACTTTACTTTCTGTAGTCCCAAAAGACACGATTTTCTGTTCCTGGTATATAACACTACATCAGAGAAGATTAGAAGAGCAATATTTATAGAAATACCAGTGTATGATTTTATTTATCTCAGTGGAAGAGTGGAAGGAAGGACACACAAAGTTAGTATAGCCCTCCTCAGTATAAAATACCAGAGGAGATTTCTGGCTAGTCCAGAAGCTCTAGAAAGGGTTCATATACAGCAAGTTCACCAGTGGCTCAAGTGTAAAGTTTTTACTTCATACTGTAATAGGCTAGTAATGCACACACCCATCACTCTCCCCAGCTGAGCAGGAGGACCTTATTATGGTGTTAATGCAAGCTGTTCGTTACTCCAGTCAAAGCAATCAAAGAAATGAGCATGTCAGTTTTGCTTAAATCACCATTGATAGCTTTCAGTGACAAGGGTCATAAAGAGGGTGTAGAAATAAATTGTGGAAGTAATTCCCTAAACTACTAGAACTGTTTTAGAAGTGACTAACAATACCTTGTGACTTGCTTCATACTACTTCTGAGGCTTAGAAGACTCCTTTACTTCTCAGATGCATATGTAAAACTGGACTTACTGGGGAGACTAAGGGAGCTTTCAAGTCTTGTGCTGCGTGCTCCTGGACAGTTGATGGGAGCAGCACCAACACGTGGCTATGTCAAATGCATTGCTTCTTTGAATACTCTAGCACACTTCTTCCTCAAACGCGTAACAAGTCATCATCAATACTGAACTAAATAGTAATCTTATTAACAGATGCATGTTTAAACTATTCAAAGATAAAGAGCACAAAAATACAACTCCAGTACTTCTAAAAGGGAGGCCAACTGGCCAGCCTCCTCATCTACCTCTTTCCTTTTGCTGGCTGTTATTTTCTTCCCTTATTGATGCAACTGTGAATTCCACAGAACGGAGACAGTAAGAAATGCACATCCAAGCTACACGTATCTGGTTACTTTTACTATCATATTTGTTCACCCTCCCTCTGTAAAACCACACACGCACATACTTGTGCTTAGCAAAGACCTGCATTGTTTTAGAATTATTATACCCAAACGATGTTTTGATGCTTCCTCTCCTTCTGCCTGACAACTTGCAAAAACTCTGTTTTGTTATCAGCTAAGAAGTGCAATACAACTTACCGTAAGCAAGTAAGGACAACTTCAGATTTGTAATAAGAGAAAATACTCAGTGCAAGAACAACTGCTTCTGGAGAATGTTTTCATATATTGTAATAGCTTAGATTAATTACCTCTAGGCACTTACCATATTTGTAAAGCATGGACAGTCCTAACATATTTGCCCTAGGGTACAAAGAATTTATTTGGCTCAAGAATCAATACTATGTTGTAAGACTTGCTTTTAAAATTAACTTTAAGGGTAAGAAATGGCTTTCTAAGCACAGCTGAAAGATATCGGCTTAGAAAATGTATTTCTCCTTTGACCAATTTCTGTACTCTGCTCCTTATTTGGAAAAGTGATGTACTCATTGAAAGGTTTCTTAAAAAGTAATGACACTCTCCGCCTTGAAAACTGTTTCTCATGTTATGGTGATTTAAGTACCTTTCATAGCTCCAGCAGCCTTGTACGTGTGAGCACACTGAAATACAGGTACACATTTTTCTTTCCTAGAATAAGGTAATCAATCTGAAGACAAATTAAAACATCATAGAAATACATTTTCATTTAGCATAAGAATTATCAATAACACTCAATACTAGAGGTAAAATGCAGTTTGATATTAGAAATGTATGAGATGTATGAAATCATTATGTTTCCAGACTCAGCGGTATGGCTCCCAATAAACTAGCAGGTCATACACGTTAACAAGCTTATAACAAATAAAAAAAAAAAAAATCTGTGCAATTATACCAGTTTCTTCTAGTGAAAAATTAAAAATGCATGGCATTTTTGGATGTCTTCTCTTTTTATAGTTTGCCCCTCCTGTTAATACCCATTAGCACTTTGTATTTTGAAATGACACTTGCCAGATGTATTGAGTTGCCAGGTTGTAGCACTACGCTATAAGCTGCATCACCGTGTGCCAGCAATGACTTCAGTGACCTAACCCAGCTACAGAGGGCTGAATCTTCGCACTACTTTTTTCCTTAGGGGGAAGGTGTGAGTTGTAAAGTAGAATTCAAAATGTTTCCCAGCTATAGCCATGTTTCCCAAGAGGCACTGAAAAGACTGAGTTTGTGTATAATTATGAAAGACATTGTCTGGGGATGCCAACTGCGCTGAAATATATGAATGTTTTTAACTCACTAAACATGTCTCAACTGAGCAGCATGCTTATCTAAAAACCAAAATATTACTTTTGATGTTTTAGGTATGCAAAAATTCAGAGATAAGGTAATGCTAAAACCTTACACGTTTGGGCTAGAGCAGTAAAGTTTTTGTTTTGTCTGTGAAGTGATTCTGAAAATAAATTTGTTAAGGCTTTTTCAAACTCAGTCTTAATATTTTGCTACTGCAATCTATATTTCAATAAAGCTTTTATTAACCCTTTTATGAAGAAACAAGCTTAAAATCTGTTGACTCATACACCAGTTACAAGATAAAACACATTTGATTCCAGAAGCTTTGGTGTCACTGTTAGTTTGTTTTCTGGAGAAAGGATCTGATGATTCAATGTTCAGGCAATATTTTTTCTATTGTGTCATAGAATACTGCCTCTATTCTATTTTTTGTCGTAAGAAGTAATGAATTACTTTTTATAAAGCACGGAAACATTTCACACTGAAATAGATTAAAAGTCACTCCAGTCAAAATCTATGCTAATGTCTCCTGTTTACTACACTTAGTGCCACTATAAGCACCTTTGCTGTCTCCCAACACACATTACAGCTCTGAACTAGCACTTTAGACAATGACCTACTGCACCATATCATGATCAGCTAAAAACCCCACTTCTTTAAGACATAAATCCATTTAAAAATCTAGATCTTAGTGCAGTGGGATAAAATACCATACATATGGAAGAAGTGTTTAGTGCCCTTCATTGTTTATTGCCCTTTATTTGCCTTCAGCAAAATCCACGAGGAAAATATATTGCCACTTCTTGATGCATTTCCTAATTAACTATAACAAGTTTACCATACCCTCCAGATCACATATGAATGCGATGCCACTTAAGAAATAAGGGACAGCAACAATCTGAGAGTCGGAGAGAAACCTTTCATACAGTGAAGAATTAGAAAAAGAAAAAAGAAGAAAAAAGCTCCCCCCAAAGGGTTTTTTCCTTTAAAATTAATTCTTGAGTTGTGGACTTTCAGTAGGTGATGAAATATCACACAATCTAAAAAATATTGCAAATAATATATATCTACCTATATATTTTATATGCACACAAATAAAATTTGGCAAAAATAGAACATTTAAAGTTAACTTCATATTTATCCTGTCAATGATAACTGCAGACATAGCCATGAGGAAGCTCTTTTCTGCAGCAGGCATTCGGTGTGTTCACACACTTAATGCTATTAAACTCCAACTACTTCCAGTGGTAGAGTTAGTACCTTTTAAAATTATACTTTGCTTATGTAAGAGTGAACAGTCACTGTGCCATCCCTGATGAACAATGCAGGACATGAAATAGCCCATGGATTTCTTGTCCCGCCCAAACAGCTAGAAATCTAATTGGGGCAAAGGAAAACAAAATATGATAAACACAACCATAAGAGTCAGGAGGGAAAACAAAAAAAAAGCAGTATGAGCTTATGTGGAAACAAACATAGGTACCTATTCATGTAGTGTTTCTGCCCAATGCATTACTGAAACAACATTTTTTTCAATTACCAGTCTGCTATATTCTTTCCCATTAATAGGGTGGTTTCACAAGCCACTGAGCTGTATCTTTGATGTTCATGATAACCATTCCTAACTCTTTGTGAACTCCACTACTTAAATCCCCTCAAATGTCTGTTTATTTTCTCCTGTTACATATTGCTAAAGCATGAGATTAACAGACACAGAGTAGGCCTTCAGGCACTAAGAACGTAAGTTAGCCTAATCTCAAGAAAACAAGATGTGCACTTAACCATAAATATTTTTTTATAATCACAGCAAACATAACATACCTGGTATTCAGTTTTATATAAATTAGTTCTTACGTCAGATCTACTTCTGAGGTTATCCAAAACCCAAACACATAACATTATTTTTACTCTTTCAGGTCTGAATAATATTTACAGACATTAATGCTATATCCATTTCTACAATCATTCGAGACACATTATATAACTTTATTTTTTTTATTTGACAAGCAGCAGTATCATGTTCGTCATTTTTTTTTTACATTTTAATGTAGATACAATTATTAGGTTATCTGTCATATTACAATATTTAGGGGTTTTTTTGTCTTTTTTTTTTTTTTTTTTTTTTTACTTTGTCTTAAGATACATTAAAAAACATCAACTGCAAACGTGAAAGGGGAGGAAAAAAAAAAAGCATGGTACCCAACCAATTTTCCACATTTCAGCAATACTTCACTCATTCTTTTAGTAAAGTTTTAAGAAATGTCATAATGACATGAGCTTGAAATATCTATAGGCATTTTCATTGACGCTCATGACATGGCACTGGTGATGTTGTAAACAGCAGAAAAACAGGGGCTGCCAAGTGACCAATTATGGAGGCACAGGCCTGCCTCTTCCCACAGGAACACACCAAACAGTGACAGCAATGATCTCCTTGCAATCATACCTGCAGGATAGCAACATCATGCTACATAACTGTATTCGTCTGCAGAGGCCTGGCTTCGCTCTATGTACTGTTTGTCTATCAGAACTTCAATACACTTCTTAATCATGCTGATACTTGGGTTAAACCTAGCTCTTGATTGGCTAATTACCTGCAAACAAAAGACACGGTTTTTGTGTTATTTTTATTTACAAGTTATAAATGCTATAGAAATATTCACTAAGGGCTTTAAGGCAAATGCAGTATATTTTTCTTTTAAAGACAGGATTAAATAAACATGGAATAGTTCATTTATAACAATCAACAAAGCATCTCTATACATTAGTGTTGGGACACTTAAACTGACTGCTCAGCTCTTTGGTTAGTTCGCCTGCGTGTTAACCAGATTTTTTCAGTCCTCTCGCTTGCTTAATTTGTCATGGTACAAATGAGGATAAATATTCAGGTTAAAAATTAATCTAATATTAAAGCATTTCTTCACTTTATTATTATCACAGTTTAAGCAAAGTGAAAATTTTGTAAAAGCATATGTGCCTTTCCGTGCTGGCTCTGCTAACTGACTTCTCTTCCTAGACTAGGTCCCTTTTACTTCCGTTTATGTACTTTCATTGTTCTGGAATATTTGGTTTATGGACTCCCAAATTTTGTTTGAGTTACGTGAGTCTCACTTGGAAATTAAATGCCTGAAGAATGTGTTAATCTTAGTTTTCATAATAGTTTACACAATTCTGAATGGTTAAATTCCACTTGATGGTATTTTTCAAAACTACCTCTGAAGTCAAACACAATTTTCTTCTCAACCATCACCACTTTTATTACCATAAAAAGATAGAGAAGACATTTTCATTTAATAAAGATTTGTGAAACCTGTGTTTTCTTTATAGTATTAAAAAGACATTTTTAGAAGACATGTAAACAGGGACGTAGCAAATTACAGAAAATCTGACTATAACGTTATAGTAAGACCTTATTCATTCTTGAATAGCACAGTTTAAATATATTAAAAATGCAACCTATCCTCAGAGATTCTACTGCACTAGACAATCAAATTTGCAAGAAAAAATAACACTTCTTTTTCAGGAAATTTGCTGAAAAGCCCTAGATGACACTTTTCATCAGAAAAGACACAGCCCAAGAGGTAATCATTTTGTAAAGTTACGCTACTTTATTGCTCTTGCAGCTGCCAGGATGTGAGATGTGAGCTGGATTTGTTGTGTTTTGTCTAAGTTCCAGCCCATGGTAATGCTGTATACCTGGTCCTGGAAGGCACACGAACTGCTCAGCTGCCTGGAAGGTGTAAATGGAGTCCCCCCTACCACTGACCTCCTTTCCTATACAATTTGAGACAATCAGGATGAACCTCTCCTTCTTCAGTCACTGAAGATAGCCCTATGATTTGGCAAGTTCCATCTGGCTATGCTGGAACTTTGTAATACATACAGTAAAAAATTATTTATTGTAAAAACAAATCTATATATGCGTTGTGGAAGAAACTGCCACTGCAGGCAAAACTTTAGATGTCTCTTAATAGTTCTCAGTTTTGCCCATTCTCTTGTAGAGAAGAGGAGGAAATAGTGTGTAGTAACAGAATATGTATATCTATTAACTTGGAAAATTTCTCAAACAAAAGATCTTACTACTCCAGTGTCACAATATATTTTGCCTGTAGTTCCTCATTTATTCTGTAAAGAAAGTGGTTTTTATTTCAGCTGGATTTCCTGTTTTCTTTACAACTTTTCATGGCTGGCTTTGTCCCAGCTCTAGAGCTTGCTAGGGCTCCCTCTGTGAGCCAACAGAACTCACCAGGTAGAACTCACCTAGCAAAGCAAACAAAAAGCTCAGAAGAGTGAGTTTGGTTGGGCTAGCAGCCAAGGGTCTGGTATGTTCCACAGCAGTACAAATGAGAAGAAACTGGGTGCTAACATGCTAATAGATCTGCTCAGATTTCACCTAACTTCAGCCCTACGCTCAAATGGATTGTCATCATACTTCATGTATCTACTTAGGACAGAGAAAACAAAAGATAGAATTTTATATTGATACGGGTTTTTTTGTTTTAGTTTTGTTTTATCAAAGATAATACAAATAAGAAGGATGGATAGAAATACCTGATGGTCAGAATAAAACATTTTCTGGGAATGACTGCATTGACCTTTCCCCTCCACTACTCCCACTGACCAATGAATAACATTTTAAGGGAAATGCTACCTCATCCTGCAAGCGACTGCAGCATGGAGCCACTATCAGGGCTTATCTAACACAATTAACAATTCAGCAAAGACCACATGCTGACATATACAGGTCTACCAAGGGCCTTGAGTATTTTCTTGGACACCTCACCCTAAATGAAATGTGTGGTGCTGTGTCTAACTGTTAGAATCAGAGCTAACTACATTAAGGCTAGGAGTCTTTCAATCATATCTCTAACAACAGTATAATCCTGCCCTTGTATCTCAGAAAAAAATATTAATGAGGTGAAAAAATATTAACCATTCATAGTAAACAGACTTCCTTTCAAAAGATTCATTCTTACTCCTCAAGAAGTCAGACTAGAAATTTTAAGTGAATACATTATATATAAGTATATAAACATGATAGAAGTAACGTCACCATAATTAGTAACAATATCACAAATGAATGTTTTGAGAAATAAAAAGGCTCTTGGCAGTAAATCAAATCTTACTATAAAGGTTAAAAGGGGAAAAAAAAAGGAAGTTGGACAGCCAAGAAGTTAGTTATGCATACTGTAAAAGTTTAATAGAAGTGATGGTTATTCATTTTTTAATAAAGGTCAGTCTAGTGAGAAAGCTGAGCATGTTCAACTCAGAACCACTTAGCAGTTTGGTCTTATTCATACAACATGAAGCAAAACAAGTTACTGAGCTCCATGTGGACATAACTAGGTAAAATTTCCACTTAACATGAGATTTTCGTCTTTGTGTTTAAGTATTAACTATGCAAAAACGTGTGTCCCCACAATTTGCTCTAAAACCTGGCAATAATTTCTGAAGTGCCTAAGAGTATATCTGTATCACAGACTGTAGAGACGACACCTAACATTTTAAAGAATCAAGCTCAGGTTCCAGTAACAGTTTAGCTGAGGCAGCATGGAGAATGGCACAAATTAATCCAGAGTACAAAAAAAGAAGGAAAAATTAACCCTAGTGCATTTTTTTGTACTGCTTCACCTTATTGCTTGAGGTTTCACAATTACTCATTTAAGGCTACATCATGTCCCCACACTATACTGCAGCATAGATATCAATTATTTAGAAGCCTAGACTTCAGTTTTAAATGCTCTAATCCATCTAGGATATAAGTGGTATTCAAAATTGAGAACTAAAGACTAAATGATAACGGATATGATTTTCCAAAGTGTCATAAATTTAGTTAAAAGCTAAGGTAAAAAACCAATACAGGTGGATGTGGCTGGTGATAGATAAATGGAGCACCAAATTTACTCTCTGCTTAGTTTTTAACTGAGTAACAATCCAAATATCCACCTTTCTTGCAAAGCATGGAAAAGCTCCTGATATTAATAGACCATACTATTCCACAAGAGTACTGCAAGAGCAAAATGCAGCAGAAGTATGTCAGATAGTGCCTTCTGAGTTAAACAAAGGAAGAAGCAACCAGAAAGGATTTTTTGTTTCCAAAATATAAAAATTTGTAATCTATTCCACCCTTATAAACTGGTCTCGAGCAAAGTACACTTAGAAAACTTTTTCTAAGAATTTGAGAGTAGGGAGAAAAAAGTATTTTCGAAGATGAAACAGGGCTTGCCTACTATCTTCTAGTTTTAACTGAAAATTCTTACAGGATTTAATCATAATTGCATGGATGATTTAAGTAACAGGAAACCAAATAACCAAAAACTTTGAGAACTAATCAGGACCTACGCTGCCTCATCTTTTAGATATTCAAAATCAGATTTCTTAAATGAAGCTTGCTTTCAGAGTATTTGTGTACAAGCACTATTTCAATATCCAAAACGTTTAAGATGTCTCACATTGCATGTTCTGGGCTTACAAGCTCTCTGTAGCTGCTTATTTTTTTTAGGAAATAAAAATTAAGCGGTGGGTGTGGTAAACTGTTTCCTCCATCACCACAAGACAAAAAGCACACAGCAGATCTCAAAATGACCGAATGCCTCTCCACCTCCATGCTCAAAATGGTCCAATAAAGTAGGAATCTTACTCCCTCCCCAACCAGTCTGCTCTGAAGCTATCCAGCAAGGCTCAGGAGACAGAGGAATGAATTAGACTGAAGAACAAACGCCTTGGAAGGCTGAGAAAACTAAAACTGGGAACTGGTTGGTAGGAGCAAAGGTTAGATTGGAATAAGAAATACAATCAGCCAGGCAACTAGCACAGATAGGAGTGTGAGAAAAACTAAAGAAATAGCACTTCCTTCCCAGCCAGTCTGTGATAGTTCACAGATCATTAATCTAGAATCTAAAAAATCTAGACAACTGTACCACTTAACGGAAAAGGGAGATTAAGAAGTGCATGTCTACATACTCAGACAACTTTTAAAATTTAAGCCATAAATTAGAATAAAATCACGATTAGAGCTCAAAATTGGCTAGGTGCTTCTGTGGAAATTCCATATCTGGAATATCCATACTCAGTTTTTCAATTGAACCTATAGCTTTGGCAATGGTTCTTATAGGATACATCATCTGTTGGAATAGAACCAGCCAACAGGAAAGAGCAAGCACAGAGGCACTTAATGCTTTACTGCTAAGACACATTTACAAGATTGAGGGATCACAGCTAGTGCTCCAGTACTGCACTAGACTCCAATGAAATTAGTATGAAATCAAAGTAGACTCCAATGAAATTCTCACTAATTTCACTGAAATACTACTTTTGACACGGGAGAATTTTGTGGTCAGATGTTTTACTCAACTATCCTGAAGATTTTCATCAAATCATGTTTAAGAAGAGGATTTCATCTTACCTCCTGAATAAGAGCATTATGTCGCAACACTTTACGTGCTTTCATGATACGGACTATAGCAGCTTGAAGATACATTTTTCTGTCTTCATCTACAGCACTTCTGGTCTGCTCCATCTCCTGCGATATCAGAAGAACGTTAATGCTTAGAATATAGTAAGATCAATAAACACTTCATAAAAGTATCCTGAATCTATACTTTTTACTTTATTAAAGGTGGTCAATTAATACAAAAATCTAGGTGAAGTTCAATTCCAGGCAAAGTACTTCTGTAAATTAAGAATACCAGGTTTCATGAAAGTCAGCAGGAAGGTAGGAGAGAGACATCTCATCCCTTTAGGGAGAAAGGTGGGCAGAATTTACTATAATGTATTGAGTTTGGGAGCACATACATCTCTTGTACAAAATCCTATGTCTTAGGAGATAGAGGGAACATGGATTATCAACACTGGACTTAATTTTAGTTGACGAAGGACACAAAACCGTAGAAAAACAGATTGGTTCTGCTGTTCCTGGAAGAAGTTGCTTTTATAAACACCACCAACAAAAAACTTCCATTAGATAAGACAAGTTAAATGTCAATCCCATTTGGTACAACAGGAATAGCTCGTTTATCTTTTTCATCTTCTTTCTTATTCCCTATTCCATCTTCTCCTGCCTATATTTTAAGTACAAAAAATTTGCAGTGCTTAAGCTTTAAACTTAAACAATTTGTTTACAGTGATATAAATCTTACACAGGGACTCTTACATCTGCTTACACCAAACTAATACAATAAATTCAATTTTAGAAAAATAAGCTTCCTAAGCTGTTCAAGCTAGAAGCACCAAAGAATACTTGCCTGTGGTGTGTCTTTCTGCATTGATGTAGTAATTTTAAATTTTGTTCGTTTACTACTGAAGTTCATATTTAATGAAAACGTAGACTCTGTCTCTATGTCTTCCTGCAATAAAGAATCTTTTTAAAAAAATCAGAAATGGAACGAGAAAATGATAACAATTCACTCTGAAAAAACATAGTTAGGGGCTTGCATACATACAAACAATTTCAGCAGATTTGTAGTTGGAAATTCTAAAATGCCACTTGAACCAGGTCAATTTTTAAAGCTACAGTTTAACTAACCTAGAAATCAAGTCTATTTTAGAAAACACTATAAAGAACTCTGACACACGAGTATTTTTAACAAGTCAATATGATTAAAGCAATTTGTTTTAATACTCAACAGCTTATCTTAGTTGCAAACACTCTCCATTTAAACTCATTTTCTCCCTTCAAAGAAAGCAGGATTTGCATTTATTTATTGCAGAACCTCAAGAGAGCGAGCTGTTGCTTTCACAACTATTACTAATGTTGCCTTCCAGAACTTAAGGAAAAACATTCAAGCATTTTGTTATGTTATAGCAGAAACAGTTGACAAACTGCACCTTCTGCAGTTCCACATCTATCTGTACATTTCTAATTTTTTCCTGTCAGAATCTCAATTCTTTTCCACGCATGTAAAAGTCCATTTCTTTCAATAAATGGTAACTATTCCCTGCAGTCCAAACACCTTTACATTCAACTAACAGAATGAGGTGACTGATCTTTGCAGTTTCCAGGCAAGAGTCTGTACAAGCATTACCAATTTCCAGCCGAACAAAGTTACTGGGCTTCTTAGACTTTGGAATCTTGCCAAACCATGGTTGCCTCAAGTGCAAATACTTTAGTAAACACAGTCAATATTTACCTAAATATATACTCAAAATGATATTAATTCTAATTTTATATTCTGCAACAAATATTCTTTATTATAATATTTTATAATATCCAGGCATAGTATAGAAAATTTAACATGAAAGGGCAAAGATCAACAGCTTTAAGAAATATGTCAACATTAAATTTTAGCACTATTGTGCTTACATGGTTGAGTATAAACGAAAATAAATTGTGTTCTGCATGAACTGAAAAAGCATGATTCTAATGAATCAACAAAGATTTTGCCAAAAGTTTCTTTTTTTTTTTCTCTTTCCAAAAAACCCAAACAAACAAAAGCAAACTACAACATTTAATACACTGTACTTTTCTGTGCTCAGATACAGGTAAAGAGAAGTTAGCGTATTTAATTTCACTGCTTAAGGCACTAAAGTTCACTGGCTTATTCAGTAAGTAAGCCAGTAGACTGTCTACAGATCAGCTTTCACATTGCTGAATGGAGTGCAAGGAAACCAAGATTAGCAGAGATGTTTGAATACAATAGCCTGCAAGTTAAAGAAGCAGAAAATGTGGTGGTAAACGTTAAAAGGTAAAAGGGTTGGAAAGCTATACCATTCATTCTTCAATGACATATGCTTAAAGAAACTGGCAAAAGCTCATACGACAGGTATAAATAAATGCAAATCCTTTAAATAATGGGCAACTTTCTATGATTATGAAAAATCTCACTGTTTTCTGTAATAGCTCCCAGTGTTATATTTCACCCATGGTTTAACAGACATCTTCCCAGCCACTGTTCCAACCTGAGCTCATTTCTAGATATTGGAAGCATGTCCTATGCTTCAGCCAAGCATCAGACCTTCCTTGTGATCTCACTTTCCATTTTCTAATATTTTCCTGGTTAAAAAAAAAAGCAGCTATCAGAGCAGCTTTGGATTTCTTCTTGTAAGCAAAATGAACAGCTTATCTCAGTTTCTTCTGCCTGATACTGTCTGAGTAACTTGGGCTTTCTGGGCTAGCTGGAAGCACATGCTGAAGTTTGTATGGTATGCACAGGCACTTCTGTAGTGTTTCTTAACAGACACCTGTGCCCTTCACTGTATGGGAAAAAGGGTAACTGGTTTCACGTAGGTCGTACAGAAGTCTGAGGCAGAGTCAGAAACAGAACCTGTATCAACCCTTGCCTTAACCACAAACAAAGCTCAGATATTACTGGAATTCCATGAAACTCATGGAATGATGGAGTTTGGCAAATTGCAGCAAAAATCCTCTCTTCACAAGCCCCTCTTGCTCCCTTTCCTCTTCCCTCCTCCTCCTGTAATGTGTCAGCAAGGAAGAACATGGTTCCTGTTACTTTCAGTCTCTTAAATCCCACAATTTTTTTTTTTAGGATCTCTGTAAGACTCTGTTTTACTACTCAGGCTCCTTCTCATGATTCAGTACAACTTTGAAAGTGGTGTATTTAAAGAGTGTTCCCCTCCAACAGCAGCGAGTCTAAAGCCATACAGGTGAAATGCAACAGAAACAATAAAGAGTCCTAGCATTATTACCTTTTCAGCATACCATGCTATTATAGGCATATAGAGCAAAGAAAGATAGCCTACTTCCTCCTATCCCTTTCCTCATACATACAGATTTATAATTGTTCACAAGGGTCAATAATACATTTAGAAAAAAAAAGCAAACAGTGGATTCTTTCATATTAAAAAAAAGCCCTCAACAAATAGTAGAATCACAGGACTGAAAACATGAAACTTTTTTATACCATTACTGCATACCTTGCCTGAGTCATGGTTGATCATTTTGACGTCAAGTAAGGATTTGATGGTTTTTGTCAGTTCCTTCTCATTCATTTGTGTACTATCCTGAAGCTCCTTGTAACTGACAGTTTCACTGTTGTTGAAGGCAAGCAACACTGCCATTTGGTATGTTGTGACCATGGCTACATAAGGTTTGCACAAATAATTCATTTTTACTTCACCTGTAATGATACAAGTAGTATTTTATAAACTGATGGAATGTGCTGAAAAGTCATCTGAAGCCTAACTGCTAGAGCTCCTCATACATTTCCAGACATTCAATTCACACTTAAGTATGCATTTAACACTTGGAATGGGAAGATGAAAACTGATGTTGTGAATTTACACATATAGAATGTGGTCTGCAACAAAAATAACTCTGATAAACTATGAATACTAGGACAGTAGTGTTTTCAAGAAAAAAATAAACCTACAGTGTTGAATTTGAATAATGCAACATAATTTATAGTAATAAAAAAAGGAAATTCCAGATAGCCTCAACGCATTGCAATGCATAAACTTCAATTAGTGATAGCTTACACAGAATCACAGAATAGTGATGACAGGAAAGTTGTTCAAAGGAAAGATTTAAAAACAAAATAAAAGACTTGTCCAGTAAAATTTTTCACAATTTTATTATATTCTTTAAATTACCCTGAAATTAAAAAAAAAAGAAAAAAAGAAAAAGAGCACTGAAGAAATCTGCCTGAAAGCAGATTCAGATTTTCTGTGTGAAGGTGAGTGTGAGTTAACAGCAACCTTCCATTATCAGAACTAAATTTTCATTACATTATATTGTATGCTAGTCTGGTTTTCACCTCCATGTAACATGCTGTGGTGCTCAGTCATTAAAGCCTGATACTGAAACCACTTGAAATAAAACATGATTGACTGATACTTACTAAACTAAGCTACAACTTTATATATCTCTTCTAAGATGTTTTTTAACATATATTTCTATATAGTAAATAAAACCAGAAGTAAATATATAAATGTATTTACTTAGATACTTACACATCTGAGTAAAATAGTATAATATGCATTCTTAAAATTATTTAATATTCAGCTAAGGGACATCTGATACTACAGAAACAATTCCAGGGCAATTGTTATTAACTCAGCAGTTCTGCAGTGCTGTTTTTTAGTTAAGAGTGTGCAACTCTACTTTTACTTGGATTTAATAAATCACAGATAACATATGCAAGTTTACAAACCGTAAATTTAGGAAATACTAAGCAGTAATTATTAAATTAATTTATAATGCAAAATAAGTCAGTTGACTTTATAGACAATATAATGTTCCAACTCCGAAGTCTGTTGCCATTTGAAAAGGACTTTTAACAAATAATTGTCAGTTGTATAGAGCATAAGTTTAGCAAAGCACTTATTTTTACCTGTACAAAGATAATGTAACCAAGTAAGCTTCCTTCCACTAAAATGCTGACTGTAAAATAATTCAAACTGCAAAACAAAATGAACTTAAATTAGTCACACATATAACTACTTACAACAGTTTATTATCACACTACCACCCCAGCAAAGAAATACTGGTTTTATGTTCACCATATTGATGCAAACATTGCGTATCAATTCATGACAGCATTTTCCTTTAGAAGATGGGTGATGGACTGAACATCAGTCATTTACCAAGCTACTTGAACATATTAACGTATCACTTGATGACTAAATCAAAAAGATTGTTGACACATTCACACTCTCAAAGCATAAAATACTGTAATTAAACAATGTTCCAAAGAAGTATCAACTCTACCAAATTTAAAAGAATTCCTAGGAGGTTCTAGCAATCAATCTTATTAGGTTTTATTATGATGTTCCTTCCATATAAAAACAAGTGTATTTTTATTTTTTCACCTTGGTGAAATCATTCTATATTCCATGGTTTTGATATCCTATTTAAAATCAATCGAGAAAATCCATTTTACTGATTTTTTTTTTTTTTTTAACAACATCCTTCAAAAACCAAACTTGTAGTTAACAGGTATTTCCCACAGTCAGCTACACATTGACTTTCATGATGAATCTCATCTTATATTCCTGAATGTGTTTTTAGGGGGGAATTCTAAAAGAGCAAGCTTGAAAGTGGGCACATTTTTTGCCACCTTCCAATTTGGGTTTCAGGATAGATACAAGTACACAGCTTGCAAACATCTCAGAATCAGGAAGTGACTACAGATCCTCGAATTTCTAGTGAAACCTTCCAAAACCTATTTTCACAAAGCAGCACACATTTATGATTTAGGAAGTAACACTTCAAAGTTGTGCTGACAGCCAAAAATTGAAGCATTCCCTCTCAAAATCAGTATTTTAAAAATCTTACATACAAAACTAGCTTTAGTAGTAATGCTAATTTCTTCCTTCTTTGTTTGATTTTTACATGAATTTCTTGTCATTATGAGAAGCGCTACATCAGTCATTCTGGAAAGCATTTTTTCCTGACATTTGAATTATACACATACAAATATATAGCAGAATGGGAATATGAAAAAAAAAATTACCTCTAAACAAGAAAAGGTCTTAAAAACAACTTTAAAATTCCTCTCCTTAAGAAATGAAGTTTTTGGTTTTGTGCAAGTGAAAATTAGCTATGCAGTTTGAAATCTGGCACTAAAGGGCACAAATCTGGCTACTGTAAATGAGACCACTTTCCAGAAGACTCTAGGAATGTAATTCCTAGAAGATTCTTTCAAAACTATACTTAATGTACACTTAAATGTCATTTTCACCAACAGAGTATAAGAGAAAAAAGGGCAGAAATGACCTGTGGACTGTGATAAGAAAAATCAAATTTACAGAGAAGCAGCAAAATCATCTTATTATCATATTATATGCAATCCATCAGTCCTACCATTCCTGGAAACTAGCAAGCAGTGGAGAAAGAATAAGAAAAAGCCCTAGGAAACAAAATGGAACACTGGATTTTGGAGAACAAATATATTCCAGAATGTTTAAAAAAAACCCAACCTTTTGAGGACATGGCTTTCAGCTTACTTATTCTGTGGGCTAAACTGATGCAGAAAAGTTACTCTGACAGGAAGGAAAAGAAGAATTTCTCCAAAGACTAGAGTGGAAATTTATGGCAAGGCTTGTAAAAATCAGATTTTATTTTAACATACGTAGTATAAGAGTCTGATCATTTTGCTTGTAAGGAGGAATAGAAAAATGGGGATTTTTAGTAGCATTTTAGTAGGTACAGCATTCTCTTGGATGTCCTCTGAAAATAACTGAAATCTGGCTGAAAATCCAACAGAAAAAATAAAATATAAATTTGACTTTAATCTTACGTATTATCCCTATAGCCAAGAGGAACAAATCAGACTGCATGTATTGGCAAGTGCCTGCTAAACCTTAGGTTTAGTATTTAAGCTTCTTTTTTTTTTTAAGGAAAAAAACCAGAAATTTTGCTCTCATACTTCCTATCTGAAAGAAACAAAGTGTGGCTTGCAGACTAATCCTAATTTAAGGTCTAACTACTTTTTGGCAATGAGAAAAGCTTAAGCAGATTCAAAGAACCTTTCCTTAAAATTGGATCAACCCCCCCTACACCCCATGTAGCCAACACTGTATACGTCAATTTGGCTTACTCCGATTTGGTCTGGCAACTCTGATTAACATCCAAGGAAAATACAAGAAGGGGGACTTTTGACCTCTTTAAGAATCAGGTGTTTCTCCACCCACAAGCTTACATAGTATGAAAACCAGGATTTGTATACCAATCAAATAAATATATATTTATAGGAAGCTCCAGCAGCCTCGGAGCCTGAAAAAGCTGCTAAACAGTTTGCCCAGTTACAGAGGTACTCCCATACTTTGGAGTGCAACTGCAAAATGTTTTCTTCTTTCTAAATCCTGGCCAGAATCCTGAGAGAACTCTCTTCATGGGTCAAATGATCAAATTTGACAGTAAAGACAGACATTGTCAATTTTTCAAAGACTCCCCAAGGTCATGTTCTGTTTCCTCAGGGGATTACGAGTATAATTTAGAGCATTAGTTCTAGCTAGGTGACACATGAATAAGTTTGCTCCTTTGAACTGGCAAAACAGTGAAGTTAGGCAAGCAACCCAGAGTCTGAGCTGCTTCTGATATGCAAGTCCGTAACAATTTTCCAACTGAGGCACAACTGACAATACTCCTATTTTAAACCCACAAAGAACAGCAAAATGTCACCAATCACCTTCTCTGTATCCCATAGTATAGGTTGGAAACTATTATATTGCTAAAACCAAGTGCCACTTAACAGATTTTTTAAGCAGGTTTTATACCTTAAATTGTTATCTGATCTAAATTATAATGGCAAATGTCTGCTTCTGTGGTGAAGGAGCTTTTTCGTGTATTACTATTTGTGTATTTATTCTGCTTTTATTTCCGCTGTGTTATGTCCAATAATATGAAATGTTTATTGCCTAAAATGTACTTCACCATTAAATACACTTTGGCAGAGATCAACACACATATTCTGTATTTTAACACAAACATTGTACAGATAACATTTAGAACACAGTAATATAATCAAAAGTAATAAAATATTCCACCTCTACAAAGCAGAAATAACTACATAAAAAGAGAATATTCGGCCAAAGTAAAACCTTTACTGCTTTGAGAATTCACAAAATTAACTTTGAAGAAGTTTGCATGAAGCTTGATTTTGAATGGCTCCTATGAAATATGGGACAGGAAATCTGTATCTGCATTTTAATCTGCTACTAAATCTGTTCAGATTTAATATTAGAAACAAAATCTTCTTTTATCTAAATATTAGGAATTGGTTTTAAAGCTAAGAATCAAAACAGTTCATCTGATTGTATTTATTAGTATCTCCCTCATGAGTCATAAAGTGTAGAAGAGAGATGTGAAAAATAAAGAAAAGCTATGCAAAAACATACATAAATTCAGTATGTCATTTGGGTGACCTTCCCAAATTTCATATGGACTGGCAACAGGATAGCTATGATTTACAAACAAAATGAAGCAGCTCAGGTTTTTCCTTTGTTAGAGTGATCATCTTTTATTTGGAGTTATTTTACATTTTCCACATTTACAAGAAGCCTCCTACTAACCTACCATCTGTACACTTTTTTCCAGTTCCTGAGGAATTGCAAATGTAGAAGAAGGAGCCTGAGTTAGAGGCCATGCACCAGCCTAAAGGTATCAGGAAACATAAAAGCATTAACATGTTCATACAATATATACATTAAGAAAAAACAACACTATTAAACAGATGTATAGTGTATATTATGCCGTAAGACATTCAATTTACACCAGAAGTTTTACTACTCATTTTTTACTACTCATTATGCATGCCCCACTGAGGTATTAATTCAAAACAAGAACACAAGGCATTTTACATCACTATTGTTTAGTGTGCTAGTGGGTGAACTTTAAAAAGAAAAACTAAGAAAATAAATTATTCCACAGTGATCACAAGGTGTCAGTTTCCATATGAGAAGTATTCATCGTTAGAAAAGTTGTTCACTTATTATCAAAACATAAAAATAAAGTACAAATAACTCAATAGTAATAAACATACATTAGTACCTGTAGAACATATATCTGAAAACTAATTCCCAAATCTATAATCGTGTCCTGGTTTTTGATAAAGTTGTTGAATTTATTGTTGAGATCAGCACTAACACTCATGTCTGTATACATTCGATGGAGCTTGCTGGTAAATTCATAACCACAGGCTTGCTGTGAAGAAATATTGTAACAGGTTTCACAGTGAAAACAGTACTTATTATATAAATTATGCACATTCACTACTAAAATATGAAAATCTAGTCAGCAGTGTTGTTATAATATTTACAGAGAACACTAGTTACAATAGAAAACAAACATAAAAGAAAATTATCAGATTTATCTTAGTTTCACTTTCTATACATTGATTTATATGAACAATGTTGTTTTATAAAATTGAAAGATAGAGATAGTTTATGGAAGTCCTTGGTACTTTTATAATGTAAATATGAATTATTTGAATACACTTAATAAAACTACCCAAAACCTCATAAAAATCTCAAATGCCTAAGTGATACTTGGCCATATATCTTTCACAGACTACCAAGAAATTAGTTTTTCCTTTCAGCTATTGGAAACAGGTTCTACTGATTGCCGAGTTATCTCTGGCACCCTCTGCTGCTCCCTCTCAACATTACATACTCCTATGTGTGTTTATTCTGCATTAGAAGAATATCACATTACCTTTAGTTTATTAATCATGGCTTCTTCAGAATCCATAGACATAGACAAACCATGAATTAATCTTTTTGCCAACATTCTGGCATAGAACTGCATAAAAAAAATCAGATATGAGGATTTTTAAAAGCATAACCATTCTTCAAGTATACTTTAAATGCAACATTTTAACATTTACTGAATATCAAAAGTTACCTTTTGGAATACATCTTTGTCATCAATGTATTTGAAAACAGTAATGAAACTTGTAAGTTTGTCTTCTACTTCATTCTCTGTCATTCCTTTTGCTGATTTCTTCAACAAGTTGTCGCAGTACTTGGCCAGCTCAAGTTAAAAAAAGAAAAAACAAACCCAAACCTACTTGTCAAGCTTGAGAACAAATGTATGCCAAGGTATTCCAAACTTCTACACAAAAGTTAAAGCATGAAATAAGTCACAGTATATAGTCTCATGTTCTATTACAAGGGCTGTATTCATAGGTAAACGATACATACTACATCCACAGAAAATACAAATTCTTTGTCAAAAATTACAACTGCACCAATTTTGCACACCCACAAAATGTGTGTGCAGGTTAAGTTATTTATTACTACTGAAATACACACCTGAGGCTGACTTAGTGTGACAAATGGATATTCATGTAATGGACCTTATGCCAATTCATTTGACAGTTATAAAAAAGTATTATTACTTTCTACAGTAACGTATATCACTTACCAACTCAGGTGCTTTGCAGATCGACTTGGGCTCCCTATAGTTAACTACTGATGTCAAAGCCTACAGTGGAACATAGAGCAAAGAGAAACAATGTAAATGACTTAAAACTTTTTATTTTATGAAATTTGAAGAAATCAAAAAAATGTTCAGGGCAAAGACCATCTGAGACCCTATAAAACTGAACTCCACAAAAGGGGGTCAAAAAAGAAATAATGAATAAAAGGGTTTGAGTTACTGCTCTGTGAGAATTTGTGTGTTGAACATTTTAAAGTTGAGATTTAAGTAAAAGTGGAAAGAGTAGAGGAACAGAAGCGCAGAAAGCAGGAGAACAAATTAAGTTCTGATTAGAAACTTAAATGTAAAAGTATGAAGATTTTGGTATACAGCAATATGTATGGTCCAAAAGTATGGATGGAAAGAAACTGAGGAATAATTGCAGATAAAGCAGATTTGAGCAGCAGCACATCAACGGCAGCTTACATCTACAGCATGTATCTTGAGCCGAAAAACATACATGGTATGCTTACAATAGTAAGAAAGGACAGATCTTTTGGTTGTTGGATTTTTTGATAGACTAAAGAGGAGAGAAAAAAATTGTTGAAAGTGGAAATTCAAAGCAGTGCAGTACAAAAAATATGGCAGCTGAAGAAAACCTGAGTATGAGGAAAAAGAAATGGAAGGAGATAATGGCAGTTTAGAATTGGAAGTTGTAAACAAAGATATCAGAATCATCAAGATTAGACATATCACATTTAAATTAACATTTTAAGCTAATACGAAACCAGAAATATTGCATGACCATAGTTCCTAGAAACTACAGTTCCTTCTATGGAAGGAAATTATTATTGTTATTGTTATAAAGAAGAACTGACAAGCAACTCTTTCGTACAATGCCTCAACATTCCGGTATTTGATAATAGGTCCCTAGAATTCCTGTGAGAAAGGAATGCATGACTTGACAAGAAATATGAAACTCTTTGACGCTTAAAGCACTCTTTTGCAATAATACTGGAGGCAACAACAGCAGTTTTGATATCCACCATGAAAAACTGACAGCAGATTAAGATTTTAAATATTTATTGTATTAAAGATCACTGAAGTGAAGAACTGATATGTTTAAGGAAAAAGTACGTTGCCTATGTGCCAGCAAATGTAGTTGTCAATCTCGTATTACTCCACCTTCTGGTACACGACATTAACTGCAATTGAGACAGAAATGTCTCAATGGGCACTGAAATAAGCATTTGTTTTAAAATACTAAATAATTATTTTCTCAATATCACAAATACAGATCGGTAACTACTATTGATATTATTACTGGTATTTTCATCACTATGTCTTTCCAGATTAACCTTGGCTGAAAATTATCAAAGTTTAGACTATGACCCTAACTACAAACCGCAATTACTGTAAACACCACAAAAGAGCAATGGAATGTATGCATGTATCCTGTGATAGCAAATTACAGATAGGAAAGTAGTAAGTGCACTCTCTAGGAAAAAGATACAAGGATATATGGGAAAGAGTGGGAAATGTTCAGATAAAATGTACTTCTTTTTTGAGGAGGAGCCACTCAATCCCTCAGGAGCCCCTGCATGTTTTACAGAATTAAATAATAATAATAATAATAATAATAATAATAATAATAATAATAATAATAATAATAATAATAATAATAATAAAGTTTGTTCTAATTATTACTACTATTAAAATCTATAACATTTAGAACTGTTACCTTAAATACCTTCATGGCTATGCATTTCAAAGACAAAGACCCGCAAGCCTCTTAAATAAACAGGCTTACTTAACTTCAAGTGCAGTTCTCTCCTAGAAAAAGTTAGCTATCGTGGCAGCGATTGAAGTAATGTAAGTTTCCAGATATTCTTTGCAGTCAACTTGAAAAATCTAAACAAAGCTTCTATGTAAGTAATACTATCAGCATTCACAGTTTAAACACTATGGCAGCAAGCAAATTCAAGTTCAAATGCATGTAAGTTACCAAACTTCCCCAAACCCACAATTTGTCTATTTATTATCTGCACTTAAATTTACATTAAATGGGTCAGTTCCATTTTTGTGTTTTGATTTATGATGAAAAGAAAGGTCTTTCTTTCAGAAAAAAACTAAGTATTAAAGTGGTTCCCTTTGTACTTATCTTTTCCCCTAACACTGGATTGTCTTTTGTTCCATTGCATTTCTAAACTAGAAAAACTGCATAAGAACTCTGTCTTTGAACACGTGTTGATGCCCTGAAGAATTCTGGTGAGCCTGAAACAGGGTCCCCCATTTTGTTTTCCAATGCTTTTTTTACTTCATAAGTAAAAGTTACCTTGTCAAGGGCACTCATAAAGTGTTGATCACCGTTCAAAACAGTGTTGATGAGTTGAACAAATTTACTATGTACTTCCAAAACTGACTCCACAAACTGAGTTGGCATCTAAAAAAGGTAGATAAAACAGAAAGCAAGTTATTGAGAAAAGTAGTATTATCTACACACATTTACATTAGTTGTAAATTTTTTCCTAATTATTCTTTTTGATAAAAGTTAAAGTCATAGTGATTAAGTCTTTGAGAGGATTGATTCTGCATTGTTGTACTCTTATACTACTGTGCTTGAGCTTGTTTTGGAAATAAAAAGTCTATGGCTACATTTACTGTCCTGCTATCAAACACAGATTTGAGTCTATACTGCTCTCATGCTGTCTAATCTTTTCCATCATACCTTAAAATCCTTTATTAGCCCTTTCAAAAATCATTAATGCTAACACGTAAATACAGCAATCAAGCCAAAAAGCTACTGAAATAAGTGAACTGCTGCTTCTCCTACACACTGACTTCAGAGACAGGAAATCCAGATGAACCCTTCGAATTTTCTTACGTAGGACAGTTACCAATCAAATTTAGCGCGCCACATTTCAGCATAAAATTTTGTATAGAAATGACTAATGTGAATTAGGGGAGTTCCTACAGAGACAAGCTGGCAGGCAGCAATGCAAGAGTGTGCAATGCACTGGCTGCATCACATGACTCCCCAAGTGCATTCTCAGGTCACACATCAAAAATGTTTTGATGACAAAGTACTTAATCCACACAGCAGAGCAAATATTTCACATTTTGAGTTTATCTACATAAGGTTGTGAATTTTCATCACCCTCATGGCTCTGCATTCATTTCCCTGTGTAGACTCCATTAGTTTGAAAGAATAAGCTCAATACACTTACAAATAATTTGAAAGCGAACTATACTACTAAAGACTTCAGCCCATTTTCAGTACGCACACAGGAGTCACGGAAGAGTAAGCACTCCTGTGCAGTCAATGAAAGAGTGAATTTACAACAGTTCGTACCTATGTATTATTATAGACAGAAACACTGGACGGCTAAAGTCACCATCCTAAAGTGAGCACAGATCTGGACAGCAAGATGTATACAAGTACAAATATAATGCCAAATGAAAGCTTGTTTGTTTGTTTCTGAACAGCAATGCTAGAGGAACACAAATGGAATTGAGTAATTTAAATACATATGAACTGAAAAAAGCTTAACACACTTTAGTAAAATAATTAAGCTACAGTATTTTCAGAAATTACATGAAAATATGAGACTACAAAGCTATTAGTGAAAAACACCACACTGAAATCAGGACAGGATGTCAAGTCTTTACAAATAACATATAATTAAACTAAATGGAATCATTGGTTCCTAACGTACCAGAACAGCAAATGCCACTGACTTAGAGAAACTCAGGAAAAAATACATACATGGAACAAAAGGACCTACTTGCCATGACAGCATTAAACAAACAACGAGAAATATCTAGCTGTAGTTGTTTCTGGTTAGATCACAACAATCAACTCTCAGGATAGATATGTGTTGCACAGCTAAGTGTGCCGATCAGAAGTTACAATTTATCCATAATATTCCAAACCAATTTCATATAGACAAAATTAAAAAAACCAGAATAGACTAAAAAGAAAAGGGTAAACATTTCATCAGGAATGTTAATCAAATAGGTAATTTCAGCTGCCTGAGAAAACTCACATTTTCCTGAGAAAGATTGCTGGTTGCTCTAAGGCCCTCATCATGGATATGGTTTTGTAGTTCCTGAATCATATGAGGTAAACCACTTGACACAGCACGAAGTAGAGTATACATATTTGCCATGTCTGTAACAGAGATACATTTTTATAGAATATGCTTAGAAACACTGAAAATCAACACTTAGTATAGTATCATAATTTCACACAGAACTTTTCAAAGACTGAAACAAGACCAACTGTTTTGAAAAAAAAATTTAACATACACTGGATCACTGACAAAAGAAAAAAAGGAAAGAGTAGGGCTAATATCAGTATTTACTGAGTACTGCCATTGTGACTACCTCACTCTTCCAATACTGCTTATTTAGGAGAGACTCCAACAGGAGAGGTGGGCTAGTATGGGAAAGTATTGTGCCAGATTATTTTAATCCTCGGCCTCCCTAAATCTCAGTTTAGATATCTTCTAAAATCAGTTTAGATATCTTCTTGACTTTTTGTTTTCCTCCAGTGGTGGCTTGAAATTTTTCTCAGGTTAGAAAAGCTGTAAATAAGCAACTGCTATTTTTATGGGGTTTTTTTTGCATAAAAAGGATCCGAGCTCTGATCAAATTTGCAGAACTCTCTGGAAACTGAACACTATTATTAGATACAATTTGAGCTTGACTGTGAAAAATAATTTGTTTCACATAACAGATACCATCTTCCATGCAAGAATAAGCACTTTCAAGGGTCAGAAGCATGTAGTCATCAGGAAGCATAATTTTTTTAGTCAGGCAGGGAATATAACTATAAGAGCATCTGCTTCTGTAAAAAGGATTTGGGAAGAGAGGTCACAAAAGATTCAGGACAATAAAAAGTGGCTATGACAAGAAGCCAAAGTATTTTATAATCCTGACCTGTCAAATGATGATGAAGAAATCTGTAAAGACAGAGCCATTGGTTTACAAATGAAAACACAAGCATAAAATATGATCCATTCTACAGGACACAGGACTTCAGTGTGTTTTTAAGCCGACTAAGACAAGGAAAGAGAAAGAGTATTGGCCGAAAGAAGGGTTGTTAACAGTAAAAAGAAGGTTTTGACTATATATTTGGAAGAATGAAAATGAATTACATGGTAAAAGAAAAACATCATTCAGGGTTTAATTGGGCTTTCTAGATAAGTAATATATATTAGTTGAAAATGATTAAGCTATAGAAGGTCATTGAATAAAGATAGTAAATCGCAATGCTAAATGAATAAAACAAAAACCACTTCACACTTTTTCTGACCATTGAGACTTACCACTTCTTTTCTCTTGTCTGATAATATTGTGACATTCTGCATGTAGAAACTGCAAGTGATCAGCTACCATTCTCTGCTGGCATTCATGAATCACTTTGCCATATGAGCTGGGATGCAAGTATTTCCGACACCGCATTTCTTCATCTTTTAATCTACCTAAAACCTACAGACAAGTTTTTAAACCGAGAGCTGATGAAATACTAACAACCAATATAGAACCATGAATATACAACAGTACATGTAGGTAGAATGAGAGACATGAATAAGTTAAAAAAAGAACTTCTCTGGGATGCTGAAAAATTAAATTTGCTCTTTTGAATCAGGCTGTTGCTGAATTAATATAATCTTCTACTCCGAGTACTGACTAGGCTCAGTCACTACTAGATGTCTAATAGCACTCAGTAGTTCTCTTCTCAAAATTTCTTCTTCCCTTGAACTTTGCGATCAGTCTTCCCCAATTTCTCCTACCGCACTTCTTACTCCTTCTAAGAAAGTTTTACCACAATACCTAATTACATGACTATAAGAATCACTTTACTGTTCCAAACCCATCTGCTTGTACGTAAACATCTGCTCAAAAGGTACAGGAGTGCATCTGAGCTATTAATAAAAACTCTCTTTATAACTTCAATGACAGAAATAGGCATTATCATAAAATAAGTCATATGAATACTGACATAAAAGTACTTATATCCAGTGAATGGGAGGGGAGCCTAGGGAGAGTAGTGCAGCTGCAGACTGCTAATTATAGACAAAATGAATCTGCATTTCTTTTGGTTTAATTGAAGTCTTAGCCTGTCCCTGAATTTCACCTCACCTGTGCAACCATTAGCTTATGCTCCTTATGGTTAAAAGCAATCTCACGGCCTTCTCCTTAACTCTTCTATCTTGTTAGTGTGGACAGTAGAGCACCAAGGACTGACTCCTAGTCTTGTATTAATCTTTGCTTTCTCAAGCAAGGTATAAGAATTACAAGTAATAACCACAACCTGACCTCATACACCACAAAGCAAAACGAAAGAAAATCCACCCCAGAGTATGTAATTTTTAACAATGCTCTGTAACAACTCTACCATATCGTCTTCTCTAACCATTATATTGCTAAAACTCTCATCTTATGCTACTACAAACAGAAGGAAAATAAGGAAGTCAGGAAGCAATACTGATCAACCTGATAGGTGTTTTGGTTTTTGTCTTTTTTATTTTTATTTTTTTTACTTTTCATGCAATTGATTTAACATTTATTATGAAATATTTTGAAGCTGACAGTCCATCCATAGGCAAGGTTTGTAGTTTATATTCAGATTAACCATGCCACCAAAAAGCATAGTTCAAACTGCATGGAAGCATACAACAAAGAACAACTATGGGAACTGTACAGGAAAACATGTATCGTCAGTAAATTGATAATTTTAGATTTTAGTTATTGCATATGTACAGAAGAATATCTTACCTTCTCCATGTATTGTGAGCAATTTGACTCTTGCAATAAATTTGAAGCTTCTTGTTTATAATACTCCCCTGTTTCATTCAGAAAAGGACACTCAAAAATTTCCTGATAAAACTAAAAGGGAGATTTTTTTTTTTTAAAGGACAAATAATGCATATGCTAGATTAACATTCAAAATTAAAAACATAAATCAGAAATGTGTATCTACCTTTAGGGGGAATTTTTTCTTATACTGTTCAACATGAACAAAGGAGTTAATAACCCCATGGATTACTTTCTGGTTTGGGTCTTCTCCACAGCGATCACTGAAATAGGCAAAGCAAACATTCATGAGAACGTAGGTATCCAGTGTAACTCATCTGATAGCCGAATGAAATAAAATTGGATGAAAACATTTTCCAGTAAATTCCTCTGCTTAAATTGGCAAAATTGAAGAAGATTAATCTTAAAATTAAAAAATGCACTTTTTTCTCTCCTATACATTTAAATTGTTGAGATAGCAATTCATGAACTATTCAAAAGCATTTGCAGGTCATGAAATTTCCAAGCGTTTGCTAAGGATATAAGTATTCCAAATTACATACTCTAAGCAAGTACTTTAAAAGTTACAATAAGTTGATCTTGTATTTGTAGCCTTTATTAAATAGACTACCTTCACACTCCTGCCTCTGCCAAAAAAAAAAATCATTTTTGCCAGCATCACATCAAGCAGCATGCTAATTTCTTTTCTGTGTATCTACTATTCAACATGTAGATGTCAAGTGGAACAAATAACATACATGGGGCATTGTCACAATTTTTACTCATACATCAGAAAAGGAAAACCTTACGTTTTCCAGTCAAGTTCTTCGCTTCAAATGAGCGAGTTCAAGTGAAGAAAATATTGTCTTTAGTCCCACGCAGTTGAAAACAAAAGTAATTAAAACAAGTGTTTTGCATGCTAAAAACGTTAGTGTTCACTCCTTTGCGAAGACTGGAAATAACAGACCCACAGACAGAGCAGCAGAGACTTTCTTAAAACATGAACTGTTCTACAAAAGACCACCTTTCACATATGCTTTACAAAGAAGTAAAAAATATTCCTTAACTCCTAAGGTGTAAATTAGGACTAAAATATGATTTACAGAAGTATATTTATACTTAAGCATCAGCAGTTGTCATTTCAGAGATTTTCCTTTTTTACATACATATGTACACATATATACATCTATATAGAATAAGAAATTTTACTTAGACTGCAGTGAAAAGACAAAATCAGTTCTTTGTTAGAAATTTATGTTGGTATAGAAGGGTCATTTACATGAGTGATTTAAAAAAAATTAAAAGGGGGAAAAAAAAAGTAAACCCAGCAAAAATACTTCAAACCCAAACTTTACCATATACCTATCTAGGCTGGGGTGGAATGGTGGAGAAATAATTTTGCTGATTTCATTCATTTTGGTTTGGAATTGATAAAAAAATCCAGAGGATGCCCATGAGCTAGGGAGGTTTACCAGGACAGCCACACCAGCAATCATCACATTACATACACCAGACCACGTTCATATGTTCACAACACTTAATTATGTGTATTGCTTTTAAATACTACTGTGTCCTAAGATCTGAAAACTTAAGCTCATGATGGGTGGAAAGAACTAGCTCTCTAACAGATTATGAGCAGTCACGGTATGTTTTATGCAGCTTGGTCACCCGTTACAAATGAGCTAACCTAATGGGTAACTGCTCCAGCAGGGATGATCTGATTTCTTTTTCCCCTGGGGGACTGGAAGGTTTCCTCTGGTTCTGGTAGCTGAACCAATGGAACAAATCTGGGTTTGTGTACATGTAATCACACCCTGCGTTCCCGCCAGTGTCCCTCTGCTGGGTCTGGTTATATGATGGCAGAGGCAGCAGCATGTCACAGAAGGGAAGAAGTGTAACACCAGACCAGGGCCTGGGCCCAGCTCCACCCCGGAGGGGCCCAGGAGCATGGTAAGCTGCAGGACGCACGCAGCCTGTGAACACAGCACGATGTCATGGAGTGCAGGAAGCTATGTAACTAAAAGTTAAGCATATTACAAAGCAGGGCTCTGTCAAGAGACAGTCCAGTCTGCCTCTAGCATACGGCGTTCTGGACCTGGAAAAATACTGGTGACACAAGCACAAGAAGCAATTACTGTAATAACAGATGAAGATCCAGCTCCGCTCTGCTCGGTTCACAGGCCACTACACAGACCTTAGCCCACACAGATGCTGGAGGACGGGGGGCAGCAAAGGTCAGGCCCAGGGGACTCAAAGTTGAACGAATCATTAAGAAAAAGCTGTAAAAGTACAGGAGGCAGATGCTCCACGGAAGAGCTGCAAGGGAAGAGACAGGCTTTCTAAGTAGAGGCCAGAGGGCACGAAGGCGATAGACGAAAAGGAACACAACGTGGAACCGGACTTGCCTGCCTTTTGGGTAGCTGGTAGTACACAACAAAGAGAAAGAATTTAAATCCACTTCTGAATATGGAGGTAGTGAGGATGTGGTTGCCAATCAGATGATAAGTTTGGAACAACTGCTAGGATCATGTAAGCATTTTTTTTTTTTTTTTTTACACAGATGCCCACACTCACCATTTTTTCCCCCCACCGTCGCAGAATTTTTAGTAGCTTAACATAGGTTTCCTCAGTGGGTGAGTATTAAACATTTACAGCAAAGTTGCCATGAAATTTATTGACAGAACTGTGTTATGAACTTCATCATGAACTTATGTGAAAAGCTACACTACTCCCAAGAAAAATAGCATTTGTCACAAAATTATAATGCTTCCCACTTTGGCAGCATCTTCAGGTTTTTATTTACACCAATGGCACTCTGCTCCCAAGAATGTGTAATGCAAATAGCTAGTTTCAACAAAATTTTACATAAGTTTCAGATGTTACAGAAGTTTCAAGGATGATTTTCATGAAAGTTGTAGTAGGTAAGAGTATCCACCAAACTAAAATGAGAGAAATTGGTGACACCACCAAGGTGGAAGTCTATTAAGTGTATATTCTACTTGGCAGTAGTCAGCAAGCAACGTGGATGCATACAGCTACAGACCAGCTGCCACACAGTTTGAAGCAGGGACGTCACAGGACATCCCTGGGAGGGTAGAAGGGAATGATGATGTTTGGTGGGGAAATCTGGACAAAAAGAAGCACTAGAAACACAATTTCCACTAATTCTGCTGCTGCTGAGTTTCTTTTGTCAAAAGAAATGGAGGAAACTGCAAAACACAAGCTCAAGGAAGTTGTGCTGTTTTATTTTACCTCCATCTTGTTCCTATCTTAAGACTAAAGCTAACAATGGAAGTTTAACATGTATCATACAGTGTACTACTATAGCCCCATAGAACATATTTAAAGCTTAAGGTACAATAATAAATACTGTATTCATTAAAAGAAGATTCCATCATTCAAAAGAAGCACTCTGCGGTGTCAGGCTAATGGCCTATCGGGACCAATTAACTACAGAATTCACTGTGAACTAGAAGAGCTTGTCTGGCACACTTTTTAAAAAGTTATTAACTTCCAATAGCTTTCCTTTCAAACAAATGATATAAATAATGTATCAGCTTAGACTGGAATAGGTTCAGTTAGTTAGAAAGTGTTAGTTATCTTTAGTAGAGAAGCCTCTCCTGGTTAGTCTGTACTAATTACAGTCACTTGAGATAGCACCTGAATAATTTCCAAATTATTTCTGTTTAAGAATTTCATAGATTAATTTTCTCACAATTCGAGATCTTGTCGGCTTCCTGTTGTGTTGAAACAAAAATGCGTAAGTTGATATTCAGCTTGCCTTGTAGGAGGAGTGCTTGGGCTAGAGGGAGGGGGAAGAAAGTGTGTTATATTCAGAACTCTATATTAAGAGGAGTTATTAAGAGGAGTGCAGTCAGACAAGACAGGCTTAAGTGATTTAACAATTCTCTGCTGTTGAAGGGGGCTAATCTGCTCCCTTTTGCTCAGTCACAGACCTTCTGTATCTCTCTTGCATTGCTTTGGCACTCATCTAATTCTTTGCTCACCTGACTCATCATGCCAATCTGGAGAAAGGTTAGCCAAGATGGTTTTCTGTCATATTACCATTGAGTTGGTTCACTAAGGGACTAGGTGAGCACCAAATTCAGCACAAGAAAGGTAGTAGAGCACAGCCTGCTCCTTTTTGGCATCAGCAAACTCTTAGATCAGTTTAGCCATCTTGTTCAGCTGAACCGCAAGTCAATACTTGTATTTCTTTATTTTCATGTTCCAAAAAAGTTTATTGTTCATTTTAATGTATAGTGTATTGCACAAGTGTATAGATTCCAAAAAGTAGATGTGCTCAAGATTTCCATCAAAAGTCTTTTTAAAATTCCAGTTAAATACATTGTTAAAATAAAACCTGAAAGCAAAATTTGTGGCTCTGCTCCCTACCTTTTCCAGTACAGTAATAAACATACTTTTATATGCAACCAGTTGACTACAGTGTTGGTTATCAACTCCACATATCGTTGTATACTATGCAAAATCTTCTAGTTATAAGAAGTTCAACTGTCCCATCTAGTTAAATTTTAATTTTTTGTAAAACATTTTAATAAATTGAACCATGCACACACAAGTACTACAGTTAAGGCGGCATCTAATATAATATATTAATATATGTAGAGGTTTCTAAATATATACGTGTATTAGTAATTTTATTAAATTTTTAAGGTAATAATCTTTCCATGCATATTCTTGCACCTCTGATAGATGTAACTTATTGATATCCATTTCTTCAAAGACATTGTTTAATCCCTGAAATGCTGAACTCAATGCTAAAAGACATTTAACAGCTGTTTGCAGCAAAGACTTTAAAAATGCCTCTTACAAACTGTATTAACCACTGGAATCATAGCAAAGAACAGCAACAAGCCTATAGTTACATGCAAAGGCCATCCTCAGAATACCCATAGCAAACCCTACATTTCATGATACCAGGAAGAACAGCTATAATAAGAAATTCTCTCTTATATAGTTCATTACATGATACGCAGGTCACAAAGCAGCTAGAACATACTTAATAGGAATTGTTAGATGTATATTTTGAGAAACAGAGTTGAATTAACTTCTTTGAGATCACACAGAAGAATCCTTAATAATGGAGGGGGAAAAAAAAATCCAGACCCAACCAGAAACAATGACTCAAGTTTTATTTAAAACTTTCCAAATGGTTTAATAACAAATAATGTCAACTTGTTACAGTCTCAAGATCTACCGCCCCATGGAGCCAGTGACAGTCTTGATCTAAATACCTTTGTGAGGTCTGCAGTCAACCTCAAGGTAAATACAGACCATTACTTTTAAGAGGCATTAGGTATCTGTTGAAAAAGGTTTTAACACAGATTTCCACTCCCACCCGTCAGTGAAACATACAGATTGACTAAAATGAGTCTTCAGTGCCACTGTGCTTGATGTAACAAAGCAGAATTTTCTTCACCATGAATTAGGGGATCTTCATTTAGTAAAATTAAATTGTTATAGTAAACATATGGATAAAGTAGTATTAACACTGGTTACAAAGGAAGCCTGGTTCAACAACTGAAAGCAAATAAATACTCCCTGGCTTCAGAAATACCATCTGAGAGGGACATCATGTCCGTTACTTAGTCGTCAAAAATGTAATTCAGGAAGGAAAAATAAAATTATAATATTAAAATAAGTTTTTTAATGCATTATAAACACAGCTTTTTGTCTGACCAAGTGCACGTCCAAGGCACTTCAATCGGCCAAATTACCTCACTCTTTCAGTTTACCTACACTAGCCTGGTCACCTGAGTCAGGCACATAATCACTTAAAAAAACCACCAGTCATTGGGCAACTCCAGAGCTACCCTAAACAGTAGTGAAAGTGTAGAAACTGCTGGAACTTACAACTACATGCAAGGTCTGTAATGTATTTCAAAATTTCTGTTTATTCATAAATAAAAAGATCATTTCGGAGTTAAATAGTATAAAGGTTTTAAATCAAAACTTAAAAAGCCCCAAGCCCTGTAACTACCAGGGTCTTTGTTTAAAAGTAACAAAGATATTCAGAAATAAAATAATAAATTCCCTCAAAGTGCAAAAAAATAATTATTACCATTTCATTCAAGTAAAGCACCAAGAATGTTAAGTGAAGTCACTCATCTGAACAACAGAAACCCAGAAGCTTAGTCTTCCTGGCAGATAAGCAAGAACTGTTTTGGGTCCCATGCAAAGCAACACAGCTTTTCTGGCTTCGGCAAATCCTTGCGTAAGTCCTGGTTCTTATGTTTACTGACAGCACAGAAGCCATAACCAGTCAGCATCAGGTGGAGAAAAAGGCAAAAGGCATCCTATGGGACCTGGAGAATTAACCTAACTATTCCCCAAACCCACTGATAAGAAGTGCTGCTGAAACAGAAGAGATCACTACCCTCGAGTTACAGTGAATTAACCATTTTCTTTTCAGAGTCTTTTTCTACACATGCAAACCACAAATATGTAGCCACAATAAGAAAAGCTAATAGAACATCATGATCAGGTAAGAAGCTACCTTCAAAAAAAAAAAAAAAACATAAGAGAATTTGGTCAAAGTCCCCAGACTTTTCCAAGTAAAAAAAGTGCAATACCCCCACATTGTGTAATAGCAAAAAATAATCAAGCACTCACTTTTTTATTTCTCGGAGGAGCATCCGAATAAGGATGGCCTGCAGTGGCTCAATCATTAATTTTCTCCACATATCAAGAGCTAGCTGTCAGGACACAATACAAGTTTACATCAATAAAAATACAAAAAAAAAACCCCCAAAACAAAACCAATTGCCCATTCAGGATTTTAAAAATTAAATTGTTAGATACCTTCTTCTTTCTACTTTTTAAATTCTTTTGTTTGTCTCACACACACACACAATTTGTTAACATATTAATACATTATTTTATCAATTTTCTTCTAGAACATCTGCCTGCATTTGGATGAAGGTCACAGATCTGTACACTACCAGTGTCAGACATAGAATTTCTAGTCAGGCAGTGTCTGAATGCATGCTTCCCACACATCTAATAGGACTGATTTATTCCTTGGTTCCACTTTATCAAGGATTCTCAAAGACACGTAAGTACCCTAAGCAAGTTGGTTATGAGGGCCGGTTTTGAGTGTACATATAAACAAAACATCAGCACAGTAATAGGTAAGTAACATGCCTTTCTACCTGAAGTATTTGAATGTGTGCAGACACCAGTATTTCTAAAAATGATAGCAAAATAAGCCTCAGCTGACAAAAGGAAGTGTCTCTTGGCCAATTTGTCAGAGGTCAGAGTCAAAGATACAGAACCCTTGTATCCAACACACAGAGAGCACCTCCAAACTAAGATGTATACAGCTTAAGCAAAGTCACTGGCAAGCTAGTATTCAACTTAAATGGAATTCAAATCACCTTCATATTAGGGATAAGTCACCCTATTCCTAATATATCATAACAGGGATCAGTCAAATGGACTCAAATATCTCAGACTCTTGTGAATGAAGTAATTGCTTCCAAATCATACCATTTTTAAAAACACAACTGTAATCATTCAAAGGAGTTTTTACATGTAGGTCAAAATCAGATTTAAAGCCCAAAGGGGATAATGTGATCCCTCGTATGGGGGGGGGAATACCCACACACATTTGAGACCCCTAAAAACACCTACCAGTGAGTAGTAGACTGGGAAAAAATGAAATGCCCAAAAATCAGTGAGGACAGAGGGAATATTGCTGCTAAAAAAACCCCCAACAAAACAAACAACAAACTTTGACACAACTAGCAGGTCCTTAGCTTTAAAAATTAAAACATTGATCAGGTATGCCTTAACTGAAAGTAGGCATCTACCTATCAACTAGGTATCCGACCTGACCAACTTTGTGAAATAAATCTTCCTTTTTAAGAGCAAATGAAGTTGCTCTATCTGTCAAAGCTATGCAGCACCCATGCTGTAACACGGGGTACAGAAGTCTGGGAGGTAAAGCTGACCCAACTGCATCATAAACAGGTTCAAAGAAGAGGCAAAGGTTTGCTTATAAATAAAAAGACAGATAATGTTTTGAAATCAAAGTTGTCTTAGGAGTGATTTTCACTGTCGTGTCTTGTGGAGAGTAGTAGTAGAACAGTTAGAGGAAAACAGTTTCCCAAAGACATCAGGAACTCATGCAGCAGAGAATGCTGAAAGAGGCTAGTTCTGGAGGGGAAAAAAAAAAAAAAAAAAAAAAAAAAGACTGACATGTTTTGTGACTATGAGGTGAAGGGGATGACCTCAGGTAAGTCTATTCTGCAATGTGGTCTCTGAAATGCAGTCTCTAACATGGTCCCTCACATATGATCTACCAATCTGAAACAGCTTCAAGTTGCCTGTTGGAATTTTTTTGTCAAGTGAACTACAGACAGGTCAATCCAGCAACTTGATGTATTAGTTCAAGAGACTATTTCCTCCTTGAAGAGAGAGACTGATCTTACTTATCCACCTCAACTGACAAAACAGAACATGGCAGTTTCAACTATTTTCCAGAATCTGTTGCCCCATGATGGGAGAAAAAACCAGAAGGCACATCTTAACTACCTTCTAGCTCAGGGCTCCCATAGAGTCATTGAAAACTCAGAAGCATGAAATTGGTGTTAGGAGCTCAACTCAGAAAAGCAATATCCTTCACCATGCATTCATAACATAAGGACAGAAAAAAAAAAAATCTTTTGCAAGTACTGGCAGACTACCTTCATCAACTGATCTCATCCTGTATTTTTCCTAGCAAAACAATTACTGAATGTCTGGAACGCTTATTGGGATGATAAACTGTTTGAAGCCATGCCCATACACATGACACATGCACCTCCGGTCTCTTGTATGTACCTACTGTTACACACCCCAGAAGAACTAAGCAAGCATGTACTCGTTTAAGATTACTGAAAAGCTCCCAAAGTTTCATTAGCACACAGGAGCGACACTGAGACAGAAACTTCAGTACATCGAGAGTACAGTTCTGCTTCTACAAATTCTAAATACTAGGCATTATTTCTGTAATTTCATGCTGAGACTGAAGAGAACTATATATAAAATGTGTTTGCTCTTGGGTAGATAAAGGACAGATCATCTCAATCATTCAAAAGGGATAAATGGTAATTACTTCTATTCTAAAGTGATGAACAACTGAGATAAAGACTTTCGTCAAAGCCCCTAATGCAATCCAGAGAATAAAAGACAGACTCCTAAACAGGAACCATAAGAAAAGAGAAAATGCTTTCAAAACAAAGACTTGATAAATTTGGTGAATGCCTTGCAGGTCAAGAAATGTGAACTTATTTTATTTCTGGGGCAATGAATTCACCAAAAACGGTGCTACAATTTAATGCACTTAAACTACTTGAGTGTAGGACTCAAGTCTCCGTTCCTTTTCAGGGCAAAGGAGTAACTGCCATAAACCTAATCCTACACCAGTAATGAACAGAGATTAACTTTACTGCCTCAAGATCCAAAATTTACCTCCCACTACTACAGACTATAAAGACATTATTTGGTAAAGAGAAATGGAAGGAGTCTTGGGGGTTGAGATAATCAAAAACCTATTAGCAGAATTCCAGACATCATCCGGAACATCTTTGTCAAAAACAAAAGGCTGCCAGCTACAGTTTAAGAATCTTGACCTTCCCCATAACCTGCCCAAATAATGAGCTAGGGATGTACCATCCCACAAACAACTGCTGGGAAGCTTGAAGAAAAGTGTGCGTCATTGTCCTTCCACCCCATCTATGATTCCATAAACACAAGGAAAACTGAATACTCAAAAAAAGCTGAATTACTAGGTCTGCTGTTTGTTTTTCTTTGGTAAACATATCCTAGGGCAGAAAGCTATGGACAAAAGTTACCACTACCATCCTTTGGGTGATACCTCAGAATGGAGTAGCACACTAAAACGGGGGGAGAATTCATTAATATACCAGCATCACCCAGCCCCAGGAAAAAGCCCAGAACTATTCCCAGACCCTGAAGCAGCTGACCTAACAGTCATTTGCACAGAGCTAAGGACTACCTCTGACAATCGTGGGAACATACTCAGCTAAATCTCAGTCTGAGGAAATAAGGCATAATGTTTACGCCATTTTGAAGACACCACAAACAGTGCAGCAATATGCACTTCCAAGCTCTGATAAGCCTTTACAGATGCCACCGATTAGCAAGGCTTGCAGACAGCACAGCAGAAGAGAAGAATTTCCTTTCCTGAATTGCCTTGACTTAAAGCATATCATGTTTCTGGTGTTTTTTTCAGCCCACTGCCAACCTGTCAGAGGATCAGCAATTTCAACTGGCAGTGCTGTCTTCATCAGCTGGGTAGCTGGGTCAGAAGCACAGAAGATGCTTCCTCCTGCATCACAATCTCTCCTTACTCTTAACGAAAGGCAGCAGAGACCTACTTAAAACAATGATATCCAAGAGCTAGAACAGTAACCGCTGACAGGTCAAGTTCTGACATTAAGGAAAAAAAAAACCCAACACATTTTCTCTAGCTTTCCAAACCAAAAGAGAAGAACTGTTTGCTTCCCTTTTAGAGAAAAAGGCAGATATAGAGAGGAAAGGAAAAAACAATACACCACTACAGATGATGACAGAATAAAATGAATTCTCCAGCTAGCAATGTGTATACATACGGACACAAAGCAGACAGACAGACAAGCATTCAAATGAAAAGTTTCTATTCCACTGCATTCAGGATTGTGTTTTTGTTCTGATTCAGACTGAAGAGGCATTTCCAAATCTTCTTAAAGACATACTGAAACACACTGTTTTGAAAAATTTGAGAGATTTTTTTTTTTTTAACTGTAAAATTGTCTTTCACTTTCTTGTATTTCATGGTCACAATAGCCATGAAGCGACAGAAACAATGTATACTTCACTTCTGCGTAGCTGAAGTGCACAGAGTGGTATCTCAGAAAATAGTCCTACTGCTGACAATTTTTTTTCATTTTATAGGTATTTAAAAATGAGTCTCAGCCTCTCCAATTTACATTAGTAACTGTGTTAACAGCCTTGTGTTTGCCCCAAATTACTTTTATTTAAAAGATAAGCCCTCCCTACGTGATACTTTTGTGCACAGAATGTCCACTTTTTACCAAAATCTCCAAGTTGCTACGATAGAAGCACAAAACAGCTTGCATTAGAAAATAAGACGTACAGTATCACAGAAGACTAATCTCAAAAAAAGCTGTTACACTTTGTGACATCAAGAAATAGAAGCCTAAAAGTAGTACTTCAAGGGTTCAAAAAACAAAAGTACTGCTTCTTCAAAATATTTTCTAGATAGTAGTGTCACTTAATAAAGCAAAGTGGTATCTATTATCACATTTTAAACTGAAGTTCTTCAATACTTTTCATATTTGCTTATTTTTTTCCCTAGGTCACTGTATTTTTCTCCATCAAAACTGTAATCTCATTCTACAAAGGGTTCAGTACTTATATCTTCTACCGTATTTAACTATTCAGATCCTATAACACAGAAAAGTCAAAATTTACAAGGACAAAGCTGAACTTGTAGCGCTTCTGAATATATTTTATATCCACTCCCAGAGATACCTACCTCTCCTATTTCCATCAATGGTTCATTCATATCCACCCCTCCATAACCATACTGAAGATCAGCTTCAGTCAATTTGTTCTTCTTAATAAACTGTGTGTTGAGGTACCTATAGAAATAAAGATATTCTAATCAAAACAGGCAAAAGTTAAGTTGTTTTTTTTTTTTTAAATAAATTTGGGATTGTGGAATGTCTTCCACTTCACAAAAGATAACCTCTTTTAACCAATGCCATTGCTATCTGTAGGAAATTCTTAAAATACAAATTACTTCAATCTAAAAGATCTTACATCATGTTAAAACAGCACAGTGTTATTAATTGACATATGAAACAGTAGCCTGATATGTCACTGTCAGCATTTTCTTGGTGTGCAATATACTTGTGTAAGAATCCAACCTTTCAATATACACTGCCATATTATTCATACATGTATATGCAAAATAACTGCTAAATTCTGAGCAGTTGACTGGTATTAGAGTGATGATAATTTATTTATTTTTAATGATAAAAATATCTGATACTCAGGAAGATTTTTCTAAGGAGAATGTATTTTCTTCTGCCTGTACTGTTTATTACCTTGCATTTCTCTTAGACTAAAACACAAAAATAGTGTCAATTTTTACAGGGCTGATTTTTGTCAGTTATGATCCCTTACCCAAGCCATGGTAACTAGCAAACAGCTGTATTACAAATTGTAAAGATAAGAGAAGAATTTGCAGAAATTATTTTAATTAACAGTTATAAAAAAAAAAACACATTTATAACATTTCTTCATTTAGTATTTAGTATTTACTATTGTATGCATAGTTTTTATACAGAACAGAAAACGGTTTCTGCCCAAGACCTGACAAAACGTCCTCAATTCTCAGTATTCCCTTAAAAGAAATACAATAACATTTTTAAACTGAACCATTCTCCTTCTCTTTCACAGATAACGGGGAGAAAAAAAAAATCTAGTATCTTTCATAACTACACTTATAATATCTGTTATATGAAGTAATTGAGAATTTTTTTTT
Source organism: Aptenodytes patagonicus (assembly GCF_965638725.1). NCBI lineage: Eukaryota > Metazoa > Chordata > Aves > Sphenisciformes > Spheniscidae > Aptenodytes > Aptenodytes patagonicus. Next base: position 156,977,301 of record NC_134950.1, read on the forward strand.
TTTAATTCCAATCCAACTATTGGATTGTATCGGAAATCATTCCGATTCTCCGCAGTTTTGAGATGCCCAGTTTCAGACACTGAAGAAAGCCAGATTACTGAAGCGCTTTAAGAGATTCAGGCTTCAGAGGCTGCACCAGACTACTGATGTCTGAACACTTGGGCAGGATGGCAAATGACAAGTAAAGAAGAAAAGGAGAAACACACTGTGGAAACCTGTGAACTTGAAAGAATTTAGGACACCATAGAGTACAAAGAAGGAAGACTTGTGATAGTGCAGTGGTGACAAACTGGAATACAGTGGCCTAACCTACTTTCGGACTCCAGAGCCTTACAGAGTAGTAAACCACTCTGCCACCATCAAAAACCATCATAAATTGTAAATGCAAGTCTGTGCAGAAGGCTACAGGCCCACCATTTCATATAAAACTTGTGTGGACATCCAGAATAGGTGAAACACAAGCCTTAAGCAGGCATGCTCCTTGATGGTATTTCCCGTCCCCCCCATGTGAACAAAGGCAGCAGCTGCCATTCTGCTTTTTCCTGTTAAGCTTGCTAAAACGGAAAGCCCTATGCTCTCCTCGTTCACACCTTCTCCCTTCCATCAGTACATGCCTTCTCAACAAATCCAGATCGGGCAACTGACCCATCTTAAAACTAACGTAGCCACAAGTAAGTAAACAAGTTTAACCTAGATCAGGTACTCCTGCAAAGACCTACCTGATTCAAGCAAAAAGTGGGTGGCAAGAAGCGGGCAGGCGGAACCACTCGTGGCAAGAGCGTCACCACACTCTGCCTCAAAACCAAATTTGCCTACATTTCCTCTCCCCTTCCTCTACTTTTACCATCAACTTCCAGAACCAAGCACAAGCACAAGCAAATAACTGCAAAGGATGTGCAAACAGTATAATCTCAAATCAACTTCTCCACTGAAGTCACAAACCATTTTTCACCTTGACTAACTACTTCAAATACTTCATCTGTATTTCTTACTTTTAGAATTCAATCCATAAGGTTCATCTGTAACTTGCTGTGGAGACAAGGATTGGGCATGAATTGATAATACCAGAAATGACCCACAGATTCTTGCTACTATTGAGATAAAACTTTCAGGTGAAAATTTTAAATACCCGATCACACAGCTCAGGCCCAATTACTTGAGAGTGCACCTGTGCAGGCTTACGGTTTACTGTCTGATGAGGAAAATGGCAAACAAGATGAGAAAATTGAGGTTTGTTTCCTTTCATGGCATTAGCAAAGCAATATACCTTTTGGTACCCAAACCTCAAAACACACGCACCAAGCTTCCTCTCCAGAAAGAACTTAAAAATTTGGAATTTAGAAGAGTGTTACAAGACTCATTCAAAACAAATAGCTACTTTACAGTGGAATACTGAAAGACAGTGTTCCATCTAAATTAACAATATCAGGAAAATGTCTGGTACATGAATATTTTTGTGGGCAAATTTTTCAGATATAAAGGACTTGGTAATTCAGCAAAATAAAAGGATAAGTTCTTTTACAAGGAATTTAGCAAAAAAATAAACTGCAAAAATTAATTTAACAATTAGAAGGGTAGCTTATTATTGGGACAGGTTACCTGGTAACTTTCATGTATTTGGTACTTTTAGATCAACCAAGGACAATACTCTAAGCACAGATTATTACTATTCTAGACACAGTGACCACATTCCCAAAGCAGTGTTTCCACACCTCAGTAGCCCACAGTGTCCTTGGGGGGACAGACTTTGCAAAGCCTTGTCAGAAGGATTAGATGTATATTTTTTTCTTTTAATGTTTTTTTTTTTGTTTTAGTAGTTTGAATTATATACTCCTGGATAAGAAACAAATATTAGTGTTGGCAAATAGACATTGTGAAATTTAGCTTGAATGTAATAAACCTAAGAGCGCACCTGTCTCAGGTCAGCTCCTGGTTATTTTCTTATGTTCTCCACGATAAACTTAAAAGAATTTACCTCCTTTAAGTCTTTGTCCATCCATGATATGACACCACAAAACAACACACGTGATTATATATATTTCTAGAAGTACCATACTTTAAGCAAAAAGGGTAGATGCCCTCTATTCAGGTTTTTTCCTCCTCTGAAAGCTCTCCAAAGATAAAGAAACTTTTGAGTAACCACTCTTTTCCGTCCCCCGCCCGCCCCCTTTCTACACACATAGTCAGACTGCTATACTGATCCCCAAAATGGCACGAGAGTCTAGCAGAGCAGTATACAGTTCTGCTATAACTGTATAAACCTGACCAAGTGCCAAGGAAATTGCTTTCAGAAATTTGCACCGAGAGTACCCTGATACTGATTTTCACAGGTGCTCACGGACAGAGAAATGGATAAAGATCATATGTGGCAATATCATTCACTCTTCTGATGTATAGAAGGCAATTAAAAAAAACCTAATTAGCTAGGACTAATAATTATAGTTAGTTTTCAGAAGCATTCAGGTTGTTTTTCAAGATTTGCTTCAACCTACCACTTGCACTATTAAATTGCTTTGCAAGCTACACAATGTGTATGCAACCACATGACAGTTATAAATGGGTACATTATCGTATAATAGGAATTAGCAATTGTATTAATGTTTTCAGTAACTTCCATGTGCATTCATATGGTCAGCAGTGCTAAATCTACCCGGGGACCAGTTGTGAACAGTGTTCCTCACAGGTGGATACTAAGTTACCAGTTTGTGGTGTGGAGCCGACAGTGAAGCAACCACCTCCTTGGCTGCATTAGCAAGAGCGTATCAGCAAGTCGAGGGAGGCGATTGTTCCCTCAGCACTTGTGAGGACATACCTGGAATATTACAACCAGTTTTCAGTACCCAAATACAACAAATCTGGACAAATGGAAGAGCACAGAGAAAGCTCACTGAAATAGCTAGGGTGCAGAGCATGAGACATACATAAGATGAAGATAAACTCTTCTCAGAGGAGCACAGAGAAAAGACAAGAAGCAATGGACACAAGTTGCAGCATGACAAATTCCAAACAGACACACAGGAAAATTTTTTAGAATGAGAGTAATGAAACACTCAAACAGGCTGCTCATAAAGGCAGCAAAATCTCTGTCCTTGAAGGAGCTCAGAATTTGACTCAACAAAACCTTAAGCAACCTGGTTTAACTTTGAAGCTAGCCCTACTCTGAACAAAAGGTTGAAATGGATGACCTTCAGAGGTTTGTTTGCACCTACTTTTTCTTTTTAAAATGTTTCAATGAAAACATGCAATGGTGACTTCACAAGAGCTATACTAAAAGCAGCAGAACCACTGTGCTTTATACAAGCAGACTGCTTTAACCTGTCTAGTAGTGTACACATACAAGTGCTCAGCACTGGAAAATTTCATAATCCAGTATCTGTTCTGATTCACTCTTAAGCATAAATGAAGTATTCACTGGTTTACAGATCTGTAAAATAGGGTTGAAGTCATCTACCACAATTTGAGGATTAGCTAATAAATGAAAGCCATTTCATTATGACAAAGCACTGCAGATATAAAATTTTATGAATCCAACAGCTGTATCAAAATGATGAGACCAATAGTAAGTATCTGATGTGGAAGTAAACCTCCCAGGGCTACCAAATACTATAGCCTAAAATGAAGGTAGTTCCTTCAGTGGAAGAAGTTTCAATAGAAAAATATCATTAATGTTAGGCTTCAAATGTTGATGGGACTTCTTGTTTGTTTAAATCTTACCCATATTTATTGTTACATAATTAGTAAGCAAGATTAAGAGCAGCAGCTTCTTAACACTTAAAAAATGAGAAGGGGACTGGAACTAATATCAGTTTGAATTGTGTTACAGGTTACTGTGATATTATGCTTAGAATCAGAATACAAATTACTCCTATCATGACAAAACTGGATGAAGTTTAAGTTTTAGTTTTCCCTTCCCTGAAAGGGAAGGAAGATGTCTCACATAAAAGTATGAAAAGAAAGAGAACTAAGATTAGCCTAAAGAACTAAAAATTACTATACATTAATATACTAGTATTATTACAAGTGTTTAAAAAAAAAGACAAAATGGAACAAAGCAAAAGCTGTACTCTGTGTGTTTAGTTTTCAGGATTTTATTATGAGTAGATTTTAAAACTTCAGCTGTTTTTTTTTTTTAAAATCATTTAAATTAATTTCAATTTGCTGGATAAGAAAACCCTCCAGTTACTTGAAATAAAGGTACACAAAACAGATTTTTTACAAATACGATTACCTATGAAAACAGTTACAGCACCAGGACACTGATAAAAATAATGCTGGACATTGGGGCTTATCTATTATGTTTATCATCAGAACTAACAAAAACAACAACTGAAGAAGTTTATTTAACAGCAAGAGTTCCTTATTCCATCAGTTTTATCATCTTGATTTAGCCAAGCATGTATGGGATTTTAGTTTTCAAACTGAACCCAAATTTGTTTTCCGAGCAAAACACACCCAGAGGGTTGGGTAAAAAAAGCAAACCAAAACCAACACCAAAGAAAGAAAACATTTTGACTGCATTGCCAGTCACATGATTGGTCTCACATTTTATAAATTTTGCTCAAAAGTGAAGCGTCTCACATAGTAGTAGTATTTCAAATATTACCTATCAGGGTAGAACATTTAAGAAGCAGAGATGCGAGCCTATTTAAATTTTAAAGGAACCTATTTAAAACTAACATTAAGATTACTAGCTGTAAAGAGTAATCGGTTTTCACTGCTGAAGAATTATACAAATTAGATTCTGGGATACAACAGTGTCGACTAATTTATGGTACTTTTTTGAGAGCAGGCATGCAAGTAAGAAAAGAACTCCAACTGCTTTATAAAAAACAGAGTATCTTCTTATGGTCTTCAGAAGTACTTTCAGCCAAAACATTCTCTCAAGAAACAAAAAAGTGACATAATACTTAATGAAGTGTTTCCAATGCATGAAAGTCATTATGACTCTACTAATCAAGCACTGAATTATTTCTTGCCTTCATGTGAGAGGGTCTTTTAGTTCCCATTACAATGTACCTTTTTTATTATTATTGAAGAGAAAAATCATACTTTCACAAAGTCATACCCTTTAGAGACTTTTAAAAAAGATAGTATATGACAAAACTCAGAATTTCGACACAAAGAAAGATGTAACTTTGAGGTAAAATTATTTCCAACAGAACACCTAAAAAGTACATTTTCTGGACCAAAACACCATATGCAAAGCAGGAAGAAGAGTTAGAATGGGCAGAGCTGGCACGAAATAAGTAACTTCAGAGTTTAAGAACTTGGCTTCACTGATATATGAATACCACTCTACTGAGCTTATATATATGTACAGGTTCGTTCGTGTGCATAACTGTCTGGAAAAAAATGCCCTAGCTTGCGTAAAACAAAAAAAATCAGGTTCACACTGCTGGAGAAGTATTTTAATTTGTTGGTTTAGGACCAGAAGCACTCAAGTGCTCAGAAAAACTGTTACACAAAGCAGAATCAGTGAGCTTCATACACATTAAATGGCATTTTTTTTTCCCCTTATATCAACTCTCCGGTTAAGTCAGTGACACGTTATGGAACTAAAGTTTGCAAGCCCAGGATGGACTCCGTTACATTTGCTCTCAGTCTGCTAGCGATAAATTTAATAGATTCTACAAGATCATACACACATCTCCTAATGTAATAGTAAAGGTCTTGGAATCCTTTGTAAATCCTCACATCATACCATCAAATAAGTACAATATTAAGCAGGCCTCATATTTACCTGCTGGGTATCACATGCATAATGGACACTAGAATGTTCAACCTACAGTCAGAGTGGAATTAAAACCCAAATCCTAGTAAATCCAAAGCCATCTCAATATAGTTATAATTCTGGCAGCTCATGAATGGGTGAGTTTTATATGCTTAAGCTGTGACTAGTAGCAACGAAACACACTTGCAATTCAGGAAACAGTAGAAGTACAAAAATAACAGGGGTTAGTTGTGGTTTTATTTGTAAATCTACTGAAAAAACCTGTAAAATCGATTGCCTGTATACAGTCTATTAGTTTCTGAAGTTCTCAGAAAAGAAACAAGGAGAAATTTTCACTCCCTCTCCAATCCCTGCAGTTCAAACATACACCTGAAAAGAAAGGACCCAAAGAGCACATAGCCTTGTCTGAAAAGTTCTTCTAGAAGAGAGAGCTGTGTTTTTGCCAAGGTACATGGCTAAGCTTTGAAACAAACCATGCTGGTTCAACTGGACACTTTAGTACAATGCCATCCTTGTAGAGGAACACCTAGGATTATGAGCTACTTCACTGCAGGGTTGATTAGCACCAACGTATTTGGCACTGCAACATCAGAAACAGGGGTAGAATATATTAGTAATGAAAGAATAGTAGGAATCATCTTAGATAATTACTTCAGTGGTAAGGAGCAGTGCACAGAAAAAACTGTTGGAGCATTATTCCTTTTTTCTCATGTTCTGCTACCATAACTGTATTCTCTCCAAAACTGATGTGGGGCATATTCAGCTATTGCTCTCTTTAAGCAACATTCTTAGACTTAAGCTGCAGATCATTGTAATAATTTCAAAACTTTAACAACTCATTTGCAAAGCTTACCTGTATAAACAGTCCATATAGTCTGCCCCTTTGCTATACTCTTCCCAGTATCTGTGATACATAACCAGTACTTGTTCTTCAGCTTCCAGAACTCTCTGAAGGAAGACACACACACACACCCCCCGCTAAAATTAGTATGAACATAGCATACATACATAGAAAGTTATAACAAGATTATCATTCTGGAATAACAATCACAGCTTCAAAATTAAGACCACACCTAAGCTTTAGCTGGTCTAAAAATAGCATTGTTGCAATGACCAGAAAACTAACAAATCTTCATATTACGAAGTTTTGGTAAGCCAGCTCCAACACCTGAAGTTGTTTTATTTTGCATTTAAAAAGAACAGTCTTTATAATGTATTATTTTCTATTCGTCTTTACAGAAGTACTTGCTCGAATAAGCATAGTTCATATTCTCACATCATACTGGTGGGATAACTCGCTTAACTATTTCCTCACTGACACAAATCAATTTTAAATTCATGCAGCCACATGCACACTGGAGGAGTTGCCTAACTATAACTGCTTAAAATCAGTATGCCTTACTGGTTAGACAAGCCCTTATACTTACCAAGAATCCTAGAATAAAACAAGTTTAACAAAGCACAGATATGTGCAAACTTAAACATGTCTTAAGTTCTGTAAATCTAGGTCCAAATCTTTTGGAATTTAAGCAAATCATCATCCAAGAAGTTGCTGCTGAACTTCTCAAAACATATGCATATTTCAAAGGAATAAGTTCAACAATTTAAACAAATTAGTATGATTTGTGAAGGAGGATGAGATCCTAGGAATTCAACTTAATTCTCTCTAGGGTATGTAATTTTAAACTCTGGCTCAAGCAGCAAGGAAGCCTATGCAAAAATAATGTAAAAGAGGAAAGCTAGTAGACAAAACAGAATCGAGAGTGCTTTCCTCTGCAGTGTGAATTTTGCGAAGGTTTTCCAACATTATTTCCAAGACAAATAGTGGATAGCCAATTTAAAAAACGGATGTATGCTTTCCGCTACTTCCCACAGCTTCTACTGTGCTGGCACCTGCCTGATTAGCCTAAGTGAGCTCATTCAGCTCACTAAATAAATGAAGAACAACTTTTTGGCTGAGTTGTCTGCCAGTTTAGCAAACTGATTTAGTCTACCAAAGCATCAGAGGTATCCTCTCTGCAACCAGTGGAACTACCCATTAAGATACCCAGCCTATCTTGTCAAATACACAGGTACCTAAGCTCAGAAAATAGCATCAAGCTGTTTAGCAGTACTATCCAGAATTTGCAATTCTTCATTCCCTATACAGACACCAAAGACAGGTGGACATCTTATTTAAATCTACTTCTCTTTTTACTGAAATACAAGGAGACACTGTTCACCCATCCTATATATTCAACATGATGAATCATGATTCTGTTGAAATTAGGTGTCTTAGCTGATGAGACAGAAGTTAATTCACAGCTATATGGGTATTCAAGTATTGTTATCTGTCATAATAAATAATTTGTCATTACTTCCTCCCCTCCCAAGCATTTTTGTTATTTTATTTCCCATATATTTCAGAAGTTTTCTTGAGTAGAGTATATACAATCAGTTTCCAAGATGCTAGAGTAGACACTTTTACACTGTAACAGAAGGCTAATGACAAAATATAGCGCATTTGGAAAATGAAGACATTTCTGTAACTTGTTTGATTATAAGCATTCAACAGAAAAGAAAGAACTTACTTTTCAAGACAACAATGAATATTTTATATAAACCATAATTGTTGGCTTAAAAAAGAAAGTTCCTTCTTTTGCGTTGCACATAGATATCTATATATCTGTCTACACAGTGTTGTGCGATACATGCGTTGCATATATCAGATATGTAGATATATATATTCTGTCTCTGGAACTCTGTCATCTGTGATTTAGTCTCATAAAATCTGCATACCTTCATACATACAAAACAAACAAAACCCCTCCCTAAAGTAAAAAAAGGACAAACAATACCTACATGTACATCAGTAACTGTATAGGTTACCTTGTGCAAATGGCGTACATGATTTTCCAAAAAAATTTTAGTCTCAGTATAAAGTCTCTCTCCAAGAGGTTCAGGATAGGCCACACACAAAGCATAAATGTCTCTGGGCTCAGAATCAAGGTTTGTATCTGCTTAAAGTGTGAAAACTTATCAACAAAATTTAAGATTTACAGAACCTTTTTTTCCTCACACACACACGTTTTAGATCTTTTTTACAGTTGAGCACAAAAGATAAAATGGATCATTTTCTGAAATCAGTGTAAGTCCCAATTTGTGAAGAATCTAAGTTTTCAGCGTCAATAATAAATTTCAAGTAGTGGAAGGCAAGAGAATGTTAGAGCTAAGATCCTGGAACTTCTGGTAGCCCCACGTTGACATGGCTTCTACCACTTATTTGCCATCTATGAATAATATATGATTATCTCAAAGTGAAGTTTCATCCAAAATTCTCCTGTATCTGCAAAGTGAAATTGAGACTCTTTTTGGATAATGGAAAGAAGCACTAACTAGGTTAAGAATATGATCAGCCAAGTATGGAGCAGAGCAAACTATGAAGTGAAGCCAACTTCCAAGTTTTCCTCCCCCAAGTCCAAAACAATTTACTGCCCTTGCATATTTCCCCCAACTCCACAGGTAAAACAATTTTGTGGGACACTGGAAATTAAGTCATCACAATGGTGGTGTGGATGCAAAAACTTCGTTTTATTTTTAACCATTATTATCATTTCAGTAACCCTGTTTAGATCACAGCCACACAAAACAGTTATACTTGCTCACTTAAATGGGCAGCAGCAAAGTGAGCAAGCAAGTGAGCAAGTTAAACCCCTTAAGGTGGTTTTGTCCCTGAAGTAGCTTGCAGAGCTACACCTTTGGTTTGTAAGGTTTCTATCAAGTTTAAAAAAAGTCACTTGATAATTATAAATTCTTTTCCGGACAAAGTAAGAACTTTGCTTTCAGAAAAGTCAAGCAAGGATTAAGTCAAGCTTCAGGTGAACAACTGTGGGAAATAACTAGTTCTGCAGAAATTATGTAAAACTGTCATGCTTATCCACTAACTCTAGGCATTTTATAAAACCAGCCATGCTAGATACAATGATTTACTATAGATTACTTTTTAAGGTAAGCTCTTTAATTAAGAGAAGACAAAAGATCAGCTTTCTTCTACCTTAAAAAAGCACATTCCTGTGTAAAAGGAGGTAGAAGACATAAGGGCAGTTGACAAGTCACCCGCTTAGTCTACAGAACAGCCTCAAGCTTTCATCACACAGTTTTTCCCAAAAGCGTGTTTCAGTTTTTATATAGAAGTACTACTCAAAACAGAGAAGATACTGATGTAGGACAACTAAATGGAAAAAGCCTTTATTTGGCAACTGGAATCTCAGAGAGCCTAATCAGAGTCTAATCTGGAGCACAGTTATTTCATCCACATAAATAATCTTTATCAGAATTCTCCTTGGAATGGTAAGAAGCATTAAATGGAAACCCCAACAAACAAAACAGGCAACACTCACTGCTTTGTAACAGTAGCTAGCATTACATTACACCAACTTACAAAATTATGACCAATAAAATATCAAAACAATTAAATTAGTAGTCAAGAATGAAAGGTTTTCTTAAACAGATTGTAAAGAACAATTGGGTTTTTTTTTTTAACATTCCTCCCCCGCCCCCAAACAAATTTTGTCAGTTTAAGGATGGTCCGTAGTCAAACGCATCCTCAATATCATTCAGTTCACAAGCCTCTTCACTATGCAAATAAGATATTTCTGAGAAAGTAAAATCCAGAATTAGAAATCTTTGTAATCTACTCGCAAGTAAAGGGGACATGACTTTTCTCTTTAGATCCACAACTACACTATCTGAATCACCAAAACTGTTACGGATCTCTGCTGCAAGAACTATTTACTTCAAAGCTAGCAGAAGCAGGCAATCTTCACCACAACGGCACAAAAAAATAACAACGGCAACTTATCTGACAAAAGCAGCAAACAAATATCTCTGAATTTATCTAGCCTCTGTGCCCCAGAGGACTCCTGTGTTAGGAGTCCAGACGACCTGACTGTTGTAAACAAGTTTCTTAGTTGTAATAAACCTATTTAAGAACGAAAATAGCATCTGTACTCCTTCATGAAAACGCACATCTTCCAAACATGCCTTTCCTTATTCTAGAGAACAGACAAATTTTCTTGCAAATGAAGAAAGCTGAATCTAGTATTCTTCCTTGACATATGACACTCAAGTTTGCATACCTGCTGAAATTAAACTACCAACTTAATCACAGAAGCACTTCCACAGGCACCTCACACGTCTTCCTGTATCAACCAAATTATAAAAATCAACACCAAATTCTACTTGCTGCATACTAAGTTTCTCTGGATTTCTACAAAAAAGAGCTACCATGAGTCTCAAAAACATATTACAGAGTAGCTTTGCTACGAGAAGTTCACATTCTTGCTCAGTTTGTACTAGTTTATTCATGTAACTATATCTTTCAGTCCAGAATCCAAATTTAAGTGTCGTGTTCAAAATGTTGTGAATCTCTTAACAAAAAAACCAGCAACAACAACAAAAAATCTTTGAGGGGAGATGAATCATTAATCATCACTGGCATTTTACTCCATAAACTTAAAGCAAATTTTTTTCTGTGCTGCTGTCCCTTGGAAGATCAGGAAAAAGCCTTTACTGTTCAATAATTTATCTTTAATGGTGAAAGCCATCTGTCCTTCCAGTTCAGCACATAGTTTTGCAGGGTGAGAAAGGTCAAAGGAAGCTGAAGCCAAACTGCTGCTTAGGGGCTTTCACTCTGTGCTGAGAACAAGAACATCAAAAGCCTTGTGCGATTTAAGTGCTCCAGTAGTTGCTATTTGAGGGGCATTACCCAGCAATGGGAAACTGAAGCAATTCCAAACTAAGGAAAAAAAAAAATTACCATCAACAAGAAAATACTGTATCCAAGGGCCACGACAGCTCACAAATATTACCGTCAGGCTTAAAAAAGCATCTAGTTAAGACTATATATTAGCAGAAGGTTTTGAACAGATCTTCTCCAGAAGACCAAAGCAGCGCTTTTGGAAAATTTCTGTGATTGTTGGTCTTCCTCTGTAACAGAATCAATATTCATACAGCACTTGAGGACTCACAGTCAAAAAGAATCATGATCATATGAACTTTACCAACTCTTCCTGCTCTTAGGGTTGGTTCTTATGTTAAAGATACATGTTTACAAGTTTCTGGTTCATCATAGGATCCTTGTAAAATGGGGGATTAGAGGAGGGAGAACAAACATGCAGAAAAACTGAAAAAAGCAGGTGGCCGTGTTGCATACTTTTAAAATAATTCTGTTTGCAGTACGGCTACCTTCCTCCCTGGGTACTGTTCACCCTATTTACTTGGTTGGTGGAAAACCCAAGACAACAACAGGAAGATCCTGGTGTTCTACCCGTTCAAAATAGTTCTACTGCTAAAAGGTAGTTATCAAAGTATAGATGAACTATCACTCTCTAATCAAGCTTGATCAGCCTCTTAACTTAAAGAGCACTCCCTAGCCTTCTGAACAGTTAGAAGCAAAGTCTTAAAAGTTATACAAAGCATTCATAATAACCAAATTATTGTAAATAATATCTCAAATAGAAAGACATAACTGTCACTCATTTACTAGACAATGAAACGACTCCAGAAACATTTCTTTCTGCAGAGAACCTGAAAGGAAATCTGAAGGTCAAAGGTGGCTCAAGATGACTCACAGTTTAAATAAAGTGACATACGGTCTTTCAAGTGATCTTTTCCATAAGATTTTAACTCTTACACAGTTGTGGTTCCCAGCCCATTGCCATTCTAGCATTTCAAGTTTGAGATAAGCTATATTTAAAGATAAGCTATGTTTAACAATAAAATTACCATCAGAGTTACAAAGAAAACATAATATTCAAGACAAACAAGTTCTGGGGAAGTAGTGAGGTAAAAATTAGTTCTAGAAGTGGAATATGCAAAGTACAGGACTTTCACCCCTAAAATACTATTAGTTTGCAGACACCATTTGATCTCAGCTGTCTCAAGCAGCACAGGAGAAAGCAAACACTTCTTAGAATACACTGCTGCAGACTGAAATCATGATTCTTTGCTGTATCTTATCCTCTGTTTCCACATCATTGTTTCAACTATAAACTACAAAGATCAAGCAGTACTATAGTCAGTAAAATAACCTGTATGAATTTCATTAAGATGTAATTCAAATCATTTGTCACCTTTTTATTGTGCTTATTAAGCAGCAAAAAAAATAGTTAATATGACATTTCCTTTAAATCCCCTGTAGATGCTTAGAAGCACATTACTCCAATTAAATTTAATTTAACAGAGAAGAAAAAGCTAACAAAGAACAAGATGATGTATTTTTTAAATGACACATCTTCCTAAAATATATCATTAATACTTTAGTTTTCTTTATATATTTAAAAGCTGGAGAAAGCTTTCACACCAGCTGTATAGAACTACCAGTTTCACCAAGTTGTTGAATACTCAATGAGCAGTTTGTGTTAAAACATACAGTTTGGTTAAAGGTAGCAGAAGTACTAAACAATCAACATTTAAGCTGGAAGTTACAAGTCACACAAGTGCCTCAGGCCATTCAGCCATAGAGAATAAGCCAAAAGGCTCTTGCCTGTGCCAAATTAGGCACGAATAGTGCCACTTTCCAATAATTAAGAGATGAGAGTAAGTAAGGTCTTAAGAATGATTCTTCCAAGACTGCTTCCTGAGTCTGCTATTCATAAGCGTTCACTTTCTGATGTTCAATCAACTGGAGTAAATCCCAAAGGAGGATCAACAGCAGACTTGTGTACAAGGCCTCCACATAAGAAGTTCTCAGTGATACAGTGTGACAAGAGGAATCAATCCAACATCTCATTCAATTATTATTTTAGATTTAAACCTATTTTAGGTGCCCTTGTTTAAATGTTTAGAGTTTTAAGCTACAGAAGTTAACCACCTGTTAAAGACTGAAATATGCAGTTCTTAAAGACTGCTTAGAAAGAACGACTACAGCACAATTTGTCGGCATGTAAGTACACAACTAATTAATTCAAGAAGTCTGTAAATTTTGGAGTCATCTGACCTTGACTCCAATACAAGGTGAAGAGTCATGGCCCCAGAAATTAATTACAAAGTTTTAAAATGAAAGAGCTCCTTAAAGATTATTGCACCATAGAACAAGGCTCCACAAGGACTATGAGCAACTAAACTTTTCTCTTATGTATTTATAGACATGCACACACTTAAAACACAGGCACATGGGAAAGCAATTCTGAGAAATGGTAACACATTCAGAAAGAGAAGAGACTTCAGAGTCTAGCTCCTGCACACAGAATAAGCTTATGTTGTAAAAATCTATGTATAAGAATCTTCTCAGGAGCTTCTTTTTTCACCCAGACTTATTTATTGATTTGTTAATTCTTCTAAACCATTCTTCCCCCCCTATAATTAAATCAAACTCAGTCAAACTGCTGCAGAACAGCTGCAAAGCCTCCTAAAATTCTCTAATTATTCACCACACTGTAACGGGTAATGAATGCATAGACAAAGGGCACAGTATAACCGGTTAGAATAGCTACACTTCTTTTAAAAGAAGTTGTTCACTGAAACTTCAATCTTGTAAAAAGATTACATTTTACATGTAAAATGCAAACCTTTCACTGCAACAATATATGTACAGCTGTGACTTGAACAGCAAGACCATATGATCACAGCTAGAAAGAGTAATTATTTTTAAACATAGCTCAACTGTCAGGAATAGAGAGGCAATAACAGCGGAGGGAAAGGAAGAAGGCTTTTTTATAAACCCTTGCCATAGAAATGTCTAATATGGTCGTCATCAGTACACTTAGAAGTGCAAAGAAGAGGGAAACATCTTTAAACAGAACAACCTCACCACCCCCCACACCCCCAAATTTAAAGATGTGCATTCTCTGTCTTAGGTGTTTCCCCTGCTACACACACACTTAAGCATACAAGAAAAATGCATTATCAGAATAGGGCAAATTCAATGCATGTACTTTCGTTAACAGCTATAGCATAAGCTGTAAAACTCAGACCGGTTTACTTTTTATTAACGTGGTGATTTTAATGTAGAAAATCAGAATTTCTATGATTTAGAATCTATAGAATAGAATCAGCAGAATTTCCCATCCCTTTCAACTTATCCACTGACCCACAGGCTTAATAACAGATACAACCTTACAACAGGCTTCTGATCCAGACACTGAAATTGTTATATAACACAGGCCTACCCCATGCTAAACACATCATACAAACACATTAAGTCAGATTTTCACTTAAAGGATACGAGAAGCGATCATTCCACGTTGCTCTTTCAACATAATCCAACATAACAACAGCTTTAATTGTTGTTAGAAGTTTGTTCCATGTTTCATCAAAGTCAACTACTCGTGGTTTCAAGGACATTGTGGGGCTTTAGTGTTAATCTGTAGAAGAATTAAACATGTCAGACAACATTGCACAATCATTAAAAAAAAATACATCTCCTTTGAATTTTTCAATTTAAACTTTGTACACTGTTGCACCACCATGATACAGCAACACAAAGAACACCCACCCCTGCTTCCCCACCCTCCAAAATCAAGCTCACAAGCCCTTATTTTTAACGTTATGAAACATCAATGTTACACGAATAGCCTATAACATAACACCAATTTATCTAACATCGTGCCTCGTGAAGTTTATCACCTTACCAAGCTGCCCATGTAACAGTGCCATACGAAGAAAATAACTTTCCTGCAAATTTTGGTTTGTTCACTTTTACGCAAAGACCGTTTCAGCTGTATCTGAGAGAATTTGGGGCAGGAGCACACTGAACATATTACCAGAGTATTTGAAATTACTACTGTCAGTTTGTAGCCTATGTTCACCTCAAGCTTTCATAAGACATTTTTGGTGTTATATTTAAAAAGCCACAAAACCCAAAAGCTTTGATCAGGATAACAAAAAGAAAACACATCTAAATACAGAGCATTATGCAGAGCTTGTGCAGCTTATTGCACTGTGCAGCAGGACAAATAGTGAATTCTTTCAAATAAGACATGGCTTGAAAATACAGAAGATGCGTTAGTAATTTTGTATCAAAAATACTGGAAGAGATTTATTGAAAGAAAAACATTAAATTACTGAAATAAAACTAGGAAAAAAGTAAGGTAATTTTAAAAAAGAGGTCCCAAGAGATACAACTGTGAAGGCCTCTTCTTTGTTTCTATTTGTCTCTGTCCTATGCACCTAATCTAGAAAGGACCTGACGTGTGACATTCCATGCACAAAGCCAGTCTAATTCCTGCTCAGAAACACGACATTGTAAGACTAAACAAAAAGTGGAAAGAATACTTCTATTTCCATTTTAAATAGATTGGCAAGTGACTCTTAACTTGTCTTCCCAAATTTTCAAGGTCAGAAGGGAAAAAAGAAAGCTAGTGACAAACAGACTTTTAGCACACAAGGCACACCTCTGTAAGGGAAAGAATCAAATGCTATGCTAAAAAACTACTTAGCAACCAGCTCACTACCTTAACCGCTACTGGCTCTTAATTTTTGTCAGGCAGATTAGTTCTTGCAAACTGCAGGATATATAGCTTCTCAGTTTAAGAGGAAAAAAAAAAAAAGAAACCACACAGATGCAACTTTCACACTGTACGCACACAAAATGCCACCCTAACTAACCAAGCTCCTTAACTGCTTTGAATTCAGGAACCACAGAGGGTTGTTCTCCTCTACCTGCAACACAACAGCTTCTGTTTAAAATGTAATCAGTGTATTACCCAACCCACATTTGCTTCGATTTCATAAAGAAACTGAGTAGCAACTAATATCGAGGAAGTGGTATTATCCTAGGTTTTATGAACAGGAATTTTTTTTTAAGAACTAAAGCTCAGTAAGTGGTGCATAAATACTTTCAGTTCAGTAGAAACATTTAAGTTGCTATGTTTGCAACATGGCTATTACCACTTTTGGAAATAAAAAAGAAATCTTCAATCCATGTATGTCAATAGCAGCTTACTACACAGAAAATCAGTGAGAACTGACAAAACAAGTAGATGTCCATCAAAGAAAGTAAGATGAAAAACACAAACTGATGTATGTTTCAAAGAAACATGAACCTCAGTAGAAGTAAACAACAGTAGAGCTCACTTCCAGGAGGCGGGGGGGAAGCAGTAGTCTTCTAAAAGCTCTAATATTCTTCTTCTGGAAAACACAAGAGTATTCTCATCCGACCCCAAGAAAAAATAATCATGGTCCACAAAAATTTTAAGAATCCTAAGAAATTCTTGTGGTAATGAAGCTATAGTTGAGTGTTATGTTATAGGTTGCTCTCTTTGAAACACACTTGGTACCTCCAAGGTAAAATAACCACTCCCTCACAGATAAGCAAAACTGAAGGGAGGAAGGAAGGGCGAAGAAAAAGTCATCCCCACAATACATCACAGAAGCAGTAACGCTGTGTTTAGTATCACCAAAACCTAATAATATGTGAAGCACTGTGCATCCATATACTCATAAAGGTATTCTGGGTTTAAATAGTTTAAGACAGAGCTGACTGTTATTTGGCATTCTCTTACAACTTTCATGTCAATACGAATTTAAACTTGTTTTAGAGACATGCTAACAAATGCAGTATAACTTTTTCTGTAAGACGCTGGAGTTTTGGGGGTTTGCTGTGCTTCAGTGTCTGCAGTGCGCAAGCTCACCAGCTTAGAGTATTAAAAGTCTTGTACGCGTGCAAGTAACCTCCATAGTAAAAATTATGGCAGAGCATCTACCGTAGGGTTTATACTATTCAAGGGGTGGGAAACCATACCTGTTTGACAAGCCCTAAGGTAAGCAGATATTGTTGAAACTTTTACACACCAGAGGATAATGAAAGTATGTTGCTTCCATTGCCTCATTCTTTAAAACATACCGCTGTCATACTTAATATATTCACACAAATAAATGTAGGGTTTTGGCCAGCGTCAAAACACTCCCCAAATTTCCAACCTATTTAACCATCTCGAGAAATAATATTACAAGCTAGTGGTGGGTGAACAGCCAAGGGCAGGAGTACCCCCGCCAAACACGTTCACAGCGTTGCCTGCCACCACTCCTCCGTGCTCCCGGCACCGCCGGCAGCAGCGGGAGGACCCCGCTCCCCACGGCCCCCTCCGGCAGGCCGCTGGCAGGGGACGCGCGCTCCCCACCAAAACAAAAGCGAAACTGGCTGAGGACACACCGAGGAGAGCTGACCAGCCCCGCCGGAGCAGCCGCACCACACCCTCCCCGCCGGGCAAAAGCGCAGGACCCGGCCCGCGCCCCTCCGCCGGCCCCCCGCGGGGGGAGGGCGCTACCACGCAAACACCGCCGAAGGACGGGTGCTCGGGGCGGGCCCGGCCCGGCCCAGCGGCAGACCCCGGCGGAGGCGACCCCCGCGGGGCGGCGGGCAGGGGACCGGGAGACGCCCCCGCCTGGGCGGGGAGGCAGGGCCTCGGCGCCCCCGCACGCAGCCGGCCCGGCCCGGCCCGGCCGCCCACGGCGCGCGGGGACGGGGACCGCCGCCTCCCTCTCGAGCGCGGGGCTCCCTCCCCTCAGCCCGGCGGCGCTCCCGGCCGGGTCGGGCGAGGGGGGTTACCTGGCGGCAAGGGGCCCGAGTCAGCGACGCCCACCCGCCGGCCTCCCTCGCTCCCTGCCCTGCGGCCGCGGTCCCTGCCCCGCTCCGTCCTCACAGCGCTGCCATTACCCGAGCCGCTCGCCCCTCCCGCCCCGCCCCTCCGCCGGCGCCGCCACTGCCGGGGACGGGGTGCGGCGCGGCGGCAGCGGGGAGGCCGTGAGGCCGCGCCGCTTCCTCACCCGCCACGCTGCGCGCCGCCGCCCCCGGGCTCTCCCCGCCGGCGACAGGATGGGCGAGGGCCGACGGGTCCCGGCGCACCGTCACTTTCCGACCCCACCCCCCCCCGCTCGAGGAGAGGGGTTTGGTACAGCCCACTCTACGGCAAGCACGGGCGGCCGCAATTCCCCGCAGCGGGCCGGCCCGGGGCCGCATGGCGCATGTCCCATCGGGCTCCCGCGCACGCGTTGCGCCTCCATTGGTGACGGTTCCCTTTCCGCGCACGCGCGCTGCCCTCCCGCATGGGGCGGCGAGGTCGGCCCGCCGCGCGGCCCGAAATGGAGTGGCGGCGGGCGGCGAACCGGCGGGACACGGCCGCATAGGCCGTCCCTCCGACCCCGTGTGCGGCTCCGCAGGCGCCGGGGAGGCCAAGCCCTGTGCGGGGTCCCTCCCCCGGGCGTTCGTTTGAGGAGATTCCCGTTTTCCCAGGAGATGGAGATGTCCCCGTCCCGCCGCCGAGAGGTGCGGAGGGAGCAGGCGGCCGTCTGCCCCTGGCTCCCAGCAGGGACTTCCGACCACGAATAGACCGCTTCCAGCACCTGCTCGAGTGAAAAAGGCGCCATGTAGCGGCGGTGCCGCCCGGGACCGGGCCCCGGCCCCGGCCCCCCGCCCGCCTGTGTGCTTCAGCTGCCTCGGCAAGGCGCCCGCCGCTGGCGTTGCTGTCTCCTTGGCGGAAAACTGCAACGAAAGTTTTAAACTCGAAATATCCAAGTAAAATCACTGTGGAGACAAAGTAGTTTGAAGTCTTCACGTGCTGTGAAGCGCGTGATGTGTTTTCTGTGTCAGAGGTGGCCTATATCTGGTTATGCAGACACCTCTAGGACTCGCGCTGTCAGGCCTAAACAGCAATCTGCTGCTTGGAGAGCACCGACAACTCCCTCCTCACTTCTTAACTCGCAGTAACTAAAGTCTGCTTCCTTCCATTTTGCTGGAAAACGTGGGCCTATTTCCCGAGGCTTGTCCTAGAGGCAAAAACGGCGTATGTTTTAAAGCCATCTCCAGTTTTCATGGAAGAAAGGCTATGGGACTGATGGACGAGATAATGGTTCTGAAGTACATCAGAAAATGTGTAAAACCGTAAAAAGTTAGGTGCAAAAGTGTAACTCTTTTATCAATTTACCATGGCTCTGCAAGCTGTTTGGCAGAGGGATACCTACTGTAATTCCTAAGAGCAGGAGAAAGACATCTGATTCCTGAAGCCTGTTTCTCCTCCCCCTCTCCAAATGAGCTGTGGGTTTAACACGCAATGCTACAGAAACTCACGCTTGGAATTTTCTTGTGGCAGTTTCTTGCATCTTCCCTCTGGAAATATGTTTTTCGTCTTCTAATGCTCCTGAACCATCCATTCTTACATATTTGAAAAACTTACTTTCTTTTTAGTAACTGTATCCCTTCCATGGGTAAAGATTGCTCTTAAGAGATCCTTTAAGAGGCAATTACTAGATTACGAAGAAATAAGTAGTATCTTCTTAGGCTATTATATAATCACCTTACTATTTTTCTCTTGTACCATTATATCATACAAAATACTTTTAAGTACGTGTTTTTTATTTCCTTTGTAAAAGGTATCTGTGTTCAGAAAATCTTAAAAATAGCTCACTATAAATTGAGCTATTTTGATTTGTTTTTCTTTTCTCTTAGGAAGTTCAGGTATGTGAGGGATAGGAGGACAACAAGAAAATTAACTCACTCAGAAAAAATACCAAATTCAGTGTAGTAGTTACTAATATAATTGCTGCATCACTCAAACTATAACACATTTATAACTCTAATTTCTTTTTTCTGTTATTTGGAGTGTGTTTCCTGCCAGAAGGAAATCTGTGTTTGAGTTCAGCCCGCATGTTTGTTTGTTTAATTATGGAAATGCCACACAGCTGCTCTTATGCAAGAGAGTTTTCATACCTGTATCCTCCTTTACATGCTATTCAAATACTCCTTTTTTTCCTTTCCAACTGAAAATAGCAACACTGGAAATAATACACAGCTGGTACAGTGAGGTTGTGTTCTGAAAAGTGACTGAAAATTCTTCTACAGTTCTCCTTGTAACTTCCAGAACAAACTTCTTCGGGCCTGGATTACAGCCAGAGATGTATTTCTACATGTGTATGTATAAAACCACTGACTTCAAATTCTTAAATATCTTTTTTTCCTTGGTTGTGGAAAAATATTGCTTAGGCTGCTTTTTTATTAAAAGTCAAGTCCAGTTCCTCAGTTCTGCAGAAGCAAGCTTAAATATGTCTTGAATAAAAAGGCACTTCATTAGAAAATGGAAATCAAGTTCTAAAGACACATGATGAGACTGCTAACTCTGTAGTCTACATTGAATAAGAGATTGTCATAGTGCATATTTCTGTATCTTGTAAAACTGTATGTAGGTATCAGGCTTACATAGTTATGGTACTCCAAAATATCTTCATTCTATGTATATTCAAAAAGTATCACATCTAATTGACCTTGAATTTTAAAAAATTGAGTATTTTAGGCTCTCAGTATGGCAGTGGTCTTCACATGGATAGCTGTAAAAAAAAATTATCCAAAATTATGTAATAATCAGGTATTTACATCAGCAGGTAGTCCAGCCGATGAACTGTCAATGTTCACGGGATCAAAAGTCTGAAGTAAAACCTCTGGAAATCATATAGTGTGGATATCAAGTCCTCGGCACCAGCAGTTCTTTTCTACAGATGTGTTGTATCACATTCGTGAGTGTAGATATAGCCAAAGAGCATCAAAATACAAAAAATGTTTATAATGTGATAAACACCCAGAATGTTTTCTGGAAATCTCCTTTCCATCTATTCACCGCAGAGGTTATTCAGCACGCTTGCCTTCAGTAGTGAGCAATGTTATGGTGACATTATTATTCTTTTTAAGATGCAGTAAGGAGATTCTAAAATAGGCTAACTCTGCATCTACAAAGTAGATTCCTAGAGCTGAGCTAGTAATTTTAGATCCCCCTTTTATACTGAGAGAAGCAGGCAAGTCATTTACCTCGTTTTAGATTTCTGCATTAGGATGGGATAAATAGCATCCAAGGCTCTGTTATAAAGGAAACCTAGTGAGACTGGTTCAGATAAACTGCACCTTAAGTGTCTTGTTTTAAAACAACATGTACAGTATCAACCTTAAATACGACTACAGATTGCTGATGTGAATATATTCCTTAATACTGGCCAGACTTTAGGACCCTCTAGTACCTGCTCTAAATATAGCTGATCCGACTTTGTTCCTGTCAAAGTGGAATAGAATCTTTTGTTTCATCTTTGAAAATTTAAAAAGTATTGGGGGCAGGTTTTCTAAAAGTGCCTAAATGACATAGAAAAATTAACCAGGGCAGATGGAATGTCAAGGATACACATGCTTCTACAGCGCTTCACTGAAAAATTAAAAGCATGTTAATGTGAAAGCTGTTACATAAAACCTATGCATGTTAAGGAGGTTCTCCAGAAATGTCTCCACATCAATATTTATGTTTTATTAAAGCTTAAAAAAAAGGATCCATTTAGACTATACAGTATCAGTATCTACAGAGACATAGTTTTCTGGAAAACAGACATTTATTTTGGAAAGCTCTCCATTGTTCAAATTACTCAAAACTCATATCAAAATAATTCCTTTTCCTGTTTCCAAATCAAGCTCTTGACCATTTCAGTTCCAGTGCTTACAACTTTTTCATTAAGCCTTAATAATTTTCTGGTTTTTTAGTTAGTTTTATTAACTCTTTGTAGACATTTTAAACACCATTTCAACTTACTTTATTTTCAACCTAAAAGCCTTTCTTTTTCTGTTTTGCTGGTTTAACTCTCTTCTGCTTGCTGGGGAAGAGGGGTTGTAACTTTCAGCTTTTGTTTGCTTGTCATTTTCTGCAAGTGTTAACATTGTAGCTGTGGCACTCTCTCCTTTTTGTAGGACTGAAGGCTCTTTTGGTGGTAGCATTAGCAACAAGCTTGTAAAATTAAACTCTTAGAAGTTCAGACATATGCTGGCACAATTAAATTATGCGATTTAATCATGCTGTGCGAATGTATTAATTGTACGAGATAATATTAGATACCACAAGTTAGATGGCAGTTAATGAAAAGCATCCTTATCTGTACACTACCCAAACTTTACACAGCATGTATTTTCTAAATTTCTGTTACATGAGGAAGTATTGTCCTGAGTTAACTGTTGCAAACTGGAAACACAGATACGGGAAGGAAGGTATTTTCAAATCTAGTAATTTTGGGTGTTCAGCATGGGAGAATCACGTGCTGGTTTTCTGAGATGATGAATATTCACAATTTGCACAGACTTTTCGTTAGGTACCAAATCTTTACCTCTTCTGCAAACTCTGTTCTGGAAGACTGCAGCTGAGAAACCACGATTAGCGAAACACAATTAGGAGGAAGAATGTGAACATTCATTATTGCTTTTTATGTAAGGTATTTAAAAATTGTTCTCGGATTTAAATGTATTTAGGAAATAACAATTTCTAAGTCCCAAAACTTTGTAAAATCTGGATACCCTTTTCATCAAGTTTCTTTGTCAAGGCTGGCCAGGGAATTACCACCTGAAAATACACAGGGGGGTATTGCAGGAGCCTGAGATAAGCATGCTGTGAGCCCTGCTGCGCGAGCTGCTAAAGTCATCCTGTCACTCCCATAGTGCTGCCTGCACATCCAAAAGAACAGAGGCTCTCCTACAGTCCATTGAGAAATAACTTTAGTGTATCCACTCAGAACAAGACTAAAACTTGTGTGTATGCACCAATGCTTTACGTGAGCGGATGCGTGGTTTATGCATCAGTGAGTTTAAGTCAGCGTTAACTCAACAGGGGGGCTGCTCCTACTTGCTGAAACCCAGATGCTGATCAGGTGAATTAAGCCTGCTGGGCAGACATGCCCAAGAATACCAGCTAAGAAAGTTGCCATTTGACAAAGCTAAATCAATTAATGGAGTGTTCAGCAACCTTAGCCATGTCTTGCCACATTTCTTGATGACAGCAAATGTCTAGACCTACTTTAAATCCAGCTTAACCTGGGCTCAGTGTTATCTTTTGGCAGCTGTAGCTAGTGGAGTCACGGATGGGTGACACAGATGGAAACTCTGCAAGTTTTCATAGGATGGTCCTATGGAGAAGTCGACTTCTCAGTAAATTCCTATCAATTCTTTATCAATTCTTGATTACAGTAGCGAGCTATACAGGTTAATTTGTAATATATGCATATGCCACCTTAAAACTTTGCCACACCATGTGTACAAATTTAACATTTCTATGATTACATCTGCTATCAAGTCTGTTCATCATTCTAAGCAGTATTGCAATATTTCCTGACATTCCCCTGTTGTTTATATGCATTTGTTTTCTCCTATCTGATATTTCTGTTTCTCTGTCTGTTTGTATTAACTTGTTTTCTTTTTTCATATATAATAAATTATTTTGGCAGGAGCGGTCTATTTTGTTTATGTTTATGCTACACGTAACACTGTATTATTCTGGTCCATCCCACAGGCCTATGATAATACAAACACTCTATGAAATATGCCACTATATGACCTACTGCTTTATTTAAAAGCTGTTTTACAGACTGCAATCTGAACTGGCAGTAAACAGTCCACATTCCTCACCACCGCCATTTCATTTGCAGATGCCTTCCATGTTACTATCTGCTCTTTTTGCCTCCGATTTCAAATCCCATTTTTACAGTAACAGATCCTTTAGCCTTTTTCATGTAGAAGAAGAGAATATTTGCTAAATTCTGAGCAAGTTACCTATCTCTCCTTCCCTTGCAACCACATCCTTTAGTTTGTGCACAAGGTTTACGCTGGATTATTCATGTTATATTCGTGCTATATTAAATTTTCACTAAATGAGTTACTCGGTCTGCATTATTGGTGCAGATAATATTAAAACAGTTTTAAATTTTTTTTTTCTAAAAACAAGATAAATGAAAGCAGGAATGAACCTTTATTTCATTACAGCTATTTTTAATCTAGACTTACTGTGGCTGTTTGTCTTTCATGTGGTGAGGTACAAAATATGAGTATAAATTGAGCGTACCTTTTGTGATTATAAAAATCCACAGTAATAAAGTATTATTCTTGTAGCTTTCATTTTTTTTAAGTTTATGAAGAATTTTAAATGTGTGATTATTTTATCTGCTTAAACCCCTTTAATTCTTGGTAAGAAATGGAAGCTCACTGCAATCATGTCCACTAGATGGCACTGCTGAATATATAAAAAATAGCAGTTTAAACGTTTAAACTTGCGCAACCTAGACTAAGACTAACAAAATCTCCATCTTTTTGTTCATGGAATAGGAAAATAAACAGGAGTTGATCTCTCCCAAACAACATTTATGAGTTAGCCATCAACCACTTAGTTCAACTCCTAGATTTGTTCTGTCCTTCCCCAGGACCTGAGATCGCTTGCAAAAAAAATCACAAATGTCATTTTTTCCTTCATTATTAAAAAGGGGCACCAACTTATTTTCATGTCATTGTAGCTAAGCAGTTAAATTATCTGTATGTATGAGCAACCCTAGATAATTTCCCTTTCCTATATTTTTTGCCCCAAGAAATATTGCTAAAAACCCCTGTTCTGTTACATTATTGACAAGTAAAATTGCATATTTAGAACTTGTATTTAAAGATCAATGAGTTGTAAAACTTTTATAATGCAGTAAC
This sequence comes from Aptenodytes patagonicus, assembly GCF_965638725.1. Classification (NCBI taxonomy): domain Eukaryota; kingdom Metazoa; phylum Chordata; class Aves; order Sphenisciformes; family Spheniscidae; genus Aptenodytes; species Aptenodytes patagonicus. Next base: position 157,002,485 of record NC_134950.1, read on the forward strand.
TCTGGATCTAAATGATTCTACTTAGAGGACTTTTCAGATATAAAATAGCTTTATATGTGAGGTATCAGAATAGTAAAAGCTTAAGAGCTTTCATTTGTTCCATTACAAGGTTGTATATTCTTCCTGTTCAGTGAATGTACCAAATACAGATATCTCAGGTACTTACTTGTTACGGGCTAGGTTGAATTAGACCTAATTTACTAACAAACAAGTAATCTGGCATTTAAGAGGTTTCAGTGTTCCTATTTATCACATTGCTAATCTAAACAAACTTGGAAAAAGAATAAAAGAGCTTCTAATGAAGCTCTTACGTGACTTTTTTTCTGACTTACTGAAAATGGAGGAGTCCTGGCTGGGTTTGAACTCATTATTGGGATTTTGCCTTCAGGGTTTTAATTTTAATATAAAACTACCCCTGGAGTTTACTATAGTAAATAAGCTATTGTTTGTAGTTTTCATGCTTTAGGTTATATGCATAAAATCCCAAAGATGTTCTGTGTTACAAAAGTGCGGTACCAGAGTTGAGTACACGGAACTGCTAAAACATTATGCGCCACCTCTGTCGGCTGCATTAGGAAAGCGAAGGAGCCACGTGAGGGCACGGTACGCAATGGAAGGAAGGTCGGCAAGTTCCAGGGGAAGTTACTTTACCTCTGCCCATTCATGATGAAGAAATACATTTGTTTACACTATCAGCAGTGAACCAAACAAAACACTATGACCCGGCCAGTATTAGTCTAAGCTCCTCTCCTTCCCCTTTAATTCAGAAATTGTGTCATTGCCTTCAGATAGTGATTCAACCCCCTTTTTTAGCAGTATGACTACTTTTTATAAAAGAGGCATAAATCATGTGCACCATAGCAAAATCATATTAAAAATCATATTAAAATAAACCTCACAAGGAGATGCTTGTAACACAATGAAAAAGTATTGCTCAACAGATACTGTGGGAGGAAGAAGTCTGCTTCTTTTTCTTTGCTAGGCACAATGTTTTGGAGAAAATAGTCATGTAAATCCTGAGTGGTTCTACCACTATACTAAAAATGTAAACCCCAGCATACTGCTCTTGGACATCTGTGTGTGGCGTATGTATAAATGCACATAGGTGGAAGAAAAACATTTGAACTCGATGAATCTTAGACAATACAACTTAGCTTTGAGACAAGGTTGAATTTGCAGAGCTGTTGTTTCCAGGAAAAAAAAAGGAAAAAAGAGCAAGTAATATCTGTCTTCACTAAAATACGATAAATAGGAAACCTCTAGTGCCCATTGATAAAACATCATTTTCCAAATTAAACTAGACATCATTCCGCTGACAGTTTCCTTGGGTTTTTTTGAGAAATGATTTTATAAATATCTATATTTGTCTCTCAAATAGTTCAGTAAAACACAGTTTTCATACTTAATGGAGATTGAAACCTCCTGTAATGTGCAAAAGTGGCAGATAAATAGAATGAGAAAAACCAGTTCATAAATAAGCCAGCTGGCAAAATAGCATCATCAAGGAGATAGATTAGTTGAGCTAGCATTTGATAAAAGAGATTCCCTCTTCAGGAAAAATGTGTTGCTTTAGCCATTTATGTGTGTTACTGGTAGATTAAGAACTTAGAACTCAACATGAAAGAAATAGAAAAGCTCTGTCACATAAACTACACTGTGAATAGCCTGATACTCTCCTGTTATAATGAATACTATTCCATTTAATTACTTTTCACTTGTATCTCTCCCTTCTCTTTATAGCTCCCAGACACCTCTACTTTGTGGCCAGTGAGCTCCATTTATTCAGTTGCTTTTGCTTTTCATTTTTTATTCTTCATTCTTGCTCTTCACTGTCATTTACAACCATCTACCACCACCACCAAAATCTGCTCCTCCATCGAAAACAACCTACAGGTGCTAGGAAATCTAGTCTACAGCCAGACTGTTAACCAAATGCAAATTCTTTAGGTTTTTTTTTCATATTTTCATTGCATATTTTTGTATGACTATGAGATCTTTATGTGCGTTTGTCTTTTACTGCATTATCTGAACAGTGGATGTCATTCACCTTAGTGTGAGGTCGTTTCTCAATGTCTGTATTGGTGCCTGCCACATTATTGCGTTGGCTTACCTGGCTTTACAGGATAAATCTTCTGCAAAGCATGATCATACAACAGCAAACAGTTTGTGGTATGCACATTCCTGTGGTACAGTATATTCACATTAAGCTACCTGAGCCTCTTTAAACCTTTCAGGAAGCTTTTCATACTGGCAAACTCTGTTTTCTGTGTACTTCTTTTGACACAGCCTATTCAGATGACTTCTAATAGTAAAGTTTTATGTATTTGCATTTTAAATAGAACTCAAGCAGTTGTTTGGAAAGTGACATCAGTTAATATTCATATTATAAGTACAAAATAATGTTTTATACAAACCTGATACTTTTCACCAAAGAAGTTCAAAGATGTCTACAAACAGTAATAAATTGTAAATGGTTAAGAATACTGTGAAGTACATATTATGTTCATGTTCTAAGGAAATTATTATATAGGGAAAGTTCATTATTCAGCAGAGGAAATGAGAAAATGTCATGTAATAGATCTCAACTGCCGTTCTTTTTTTCTGCTGCAGCAGAAATACCATCACCGAACTCACCAGTCAATTCTTCAAACGTCAGCCACCTTACACTGTTATCCAGTCAGAATATTATTTTTCCCCTGTAATCATTTCTCTCATGAAATGAGTAAGCAACAAACAAGTACACACCAATTCACAGAATGTCAAGTTATTGGCCAAAGCCAAATGGGTTTCCCCATTTTTTTCTTCATTTTGGCTCCAGTATGTGGGGAGAAAACAGTGCTGGAGACCTGACCTAGGAATGGTAGATGAGAAAACAGACACGGTCAATCATGTCAATTCTCCTTCTCATAAAGCTTTTCTTACAAACACCACACCAAATATCTAACTGCAGATTCACAAATCATTTCAGTTGATTGTGTTGTTGTTCCAGCAGTGATTAATAATGTGACTGCCGTTTAGCTGCTTGGGTACTCTGGTTTACATTGGCATGTTTTGGTGCATCTGTAAGTACCTCTCCTTTCATACTATAGGATGTACCAGATAGTAATGTATCACTTGTGATTCCTGTTCGGTATTTATAAAATTAGATTTCTGATTACAAATCCTAAAAAAGTAAAAAAAACCCCACAAACAAACCACATAGCAATGCTGCATTTCAGACTGTACAGCTGTATTTTGGGGTGTAAAATATTAGAATCATAGAATCATAGAATCATTGAGGTTGGAAAAGACCTCTAAGATCATCGAGTCCAACCATTGACCCAACACCACCACCCACTAAACCATGTCCCTAAGCGCCGCATCTACTCGTCTTTTAAATACTTCCAGGGATGGGGACTCCACCACTTCCCTGGGCAGCCTGGTCCAATGTTTCACCACTCTTTCAGGAAAGAAATTTTTCCTCACGTCCAATCTAAACCTCCCCTGGCACAACTTGGGGCCATTTCCTCTCGTCCTATCGCTAGTTACTTGGGAGAAGAGACCGACACCCACCTCGCTACAACCTCCTTTCAGGGAGTTGTAGAGAGCAATGAGGTCTCCCCTGAACCTCCTTTTCTCCAGGCTAAACAACCCCAGTTCCCTCAGCCGCTCCTCATAAGACTTGTGCTCCAGACCCCTCACCAGCCTCATTGCCCTTCTCTGGACACGCTCTAACACCTCAACGTCCTTCTTGTAGTGAGGGGCCCAAAACTGAACACAGTATTCGAGGTGCGGCCTCACCAGTGCCGAGTACAGGGGCACAATCACTTCCCTACTCCTGCTGGCCACACTATTGCTGATACAGGCCAGGATGCCATTGGCCTTCTTGGCCGCCTGGGCACACTGCCGGCTCATGTTCAGCCGGCTGTCAACCAGCACCCCCAGGTCCTTTTCCGACAGGCAGCTTTCCAGCCACTCTTCCCCAAGCCTGTAGCACTGCATGGGGTTGTTGTGGCCCAAGTGCAGGACCTGGCACTTGGCCTTGTTGAACCTCATACAATTGGCCTGGGCCCATCGATCCAGCCTGTCCAGGTCCCTCTGCAGAGCCTTCCTACCCTCGAACAGATCAACACTCCCGCCCAACTTGGTGTCGTCTGCAAATTTACTGAGGGTGCACTCAATCCCCTCATCCAGATCATCGATAAAGAGATTGAACAAGACCGGCCACAAAACTGAGCCCTGGGGAACACCGCTCGTGACCAGCCACCAACTGGATGTAACTCCATTCACCACAACTCTCTGGGCCCGGCCGTCCAGCCAGTTTTTGACCCAGTGCAGAGTCACCTGTCTAAGCCGTGAGCCGCCAGCTTCTCGAGGAGAATGCTGTGGGAGACGGTGTCAAAGGCCTTACTGAAGCCCAGGTAGACCACATCCACAGCCCTTCCCTCATCCACTAGGCGGGTCACCTGGTCATAGAAGGAGATCAGGTTGGTCAGGCAGGACCTGCCTCTCATGAATCCGTGCTGGCTGGGCCTGATCCCCTGGTTGTCCCGCTCATGCCTTGTGAGCGCCCTCAAGATGAACCGCTCCATAATCTTCCCCGGCACCGAGGTCAGGCTGACAGGCCTGTAGTTCCCCGGATCCTCCTTCCGGCCCTTCTTGTAGATGGGCGTCACATTGGCAAGGCTATTGTAGCATTACTGCAAGTTATTATCCAAAATCAAATCATTACAAACACAAGAAAATCAAAGTAATGATATTTTAAAAAATTGAACTAGATTACTACTTGATACTCCCTTCAACAATAATAACCTCCAAGCCTTCCAAATAAAGAAATCCTGTTATTGACACAAGGCAGTGTTGAGCTAGCTGAGGTACTGCAAAGCCTCACAGCTGTTAGGCCAGACTTCTCACTAAGCCGTACCTGGGACTCCTCAAGGCTATTCCTTCCAGCGCTTCTGGCTTCTGCAACCCACAAAAGTCAAGGCGGTACCTTAGCAGAGCACTAATTTAGGCAGTATTAATTTTCAGAGGTTCCAGTGACGGGCAGTAGCGAAAAATAAGAATAAAAGGATCGGTAATTTGCCCTTATACTACTCATACAGTCACTCAGTCTTACTTCCATCTTAATGTATTAGGAAAGGAAACATAACTAAATACTTATAATCCCACAGGTGTGTAACTTTTTTAAAAACCTATATACATTTGGGAAAAAAAAAATTTACAAAGCTTTTACCTTTCACAATATTGTTCAATATTTGCCTTTTTAAGGGTGTGCCATTTCTGTTTCTATTTGTAAGCCAATTGAAATGCATATTTTTCTTGCATTGCTAGCAGTTTATAAAAAAAAAATAGGTAAAATAAATGATTAGTCTTATATTTTATATTCATTACAGTATGTTATATTTTATACTCATTACAGTGTACTCCTTGCCTAATCTGGTCTCTGTTTCGGGATTCTGTTGCAGCATGAGGGTATTGGTTACTTCTGAGTTTCATCACACTTACAAAATAAGTTGTGAAAACAATGGCTGTGTGTTGACTACACTTTCCTGTGACCACTGTACAAGTTCTGCACTTGTCCTTCTTCCTTTAGAGGCAATAAAAGAGTAGAGGTAGGGTTATTTAATGATGCGCTAAAACTTGAGTGGTCCGCGAAGAGATCTGTGGTGCAATTATTTTATGGTAATTCAGTCTCTGCTAGGTTCATACACCCAATAAGGAATTAATTTATGACCTATGACAATACTTATAAACATGCAATCTTTAAGGAGACAAAGATGTAGACAGCAAATATCAGATTGAGTAAGTGAAGAACATAACATTGTTAGAAAAGCCTAACAGTGAGCTTCATTAAGTGTTACGTGAGAATACATTTACTGGACATCTTTTAGCTAAGCATTCAGTGGGAATTATTTCTGGCGTAACAAACTACCTATAAGTTATCATTTTCTTTATATAAATAAAATTTAGGGCATTTCAAGCATAATTTGAATAAAGGTTTTTCTTTAACCTAAAAGTTATATTTCATCATTCCTAAATGTTTAGGATGTGTAGGTGTGGAATGGGCTGAAAAGAGATATATGTAACATACCAAATGGCCCTAGGATGAAAAAAAAAAATCACAGAACAAACATTTAGATATCAGTCAAGATGGCAATATTGGGATCATTTCTACAATGCATAATCAAAGCAAAATTAATAAATATCAGTATTATTTCAAATAGAATGCCAGTCTATTTTTCTGTCAGTCTAACCTATATTACCTTCAAATGTCTGAATCCTAATTAAAAATAAATCTACAATATAAGTAGCATACCCCTTTTTCTGTCTTTACTTATGCCATGACAATCTATGAACTTTTTTACAAGAAAACTACATAGGTGCTTCATAAGATTATAACTGAAATGCACCAAGTTCTTTTAACCCTATTCCTTCAAAAATCTATTTAAAAGATAGCTGTGAAGACCCAGTATGTGAAATCAGTTGTCTGAAGATTACACAGATGGCACTCATATTGATGTAATATGCACTGGTGAAGTATTTATGCTCTCCGCAAAGAGCATCGCCTTTCTTTTGGTGTCAGTGCCAAATGAAGTTGCTCAAACTCCCTGCTCATATATTGCCCCCCCTCAGTTGAGGTGGTACTTCTCTCTGTCTGATGGTGCAGTGGACGAGACTTAAGCATTGATCCAGGTTGAAAGAAACTGTCTTTCTTGATATATTGTTTCTGACCCGAATTAATTCCCCAGGCAGGGTTCTGGGTTGCCCAAGCAGTGGCATCAACGTAACTGAAGGGGTGGGAATGAGATGCCAGAAGCAACTGGGGGCTGCTGAAATCAACATTGCTCTTCCAGTTACACTTTTAACTTCTCTTTACAGAACGCCTGACTTGGCCCACCAAAGCCAAAAAAACAATGAAAAAGTAACTGCTACTGAATCATTGATACTTCCTTGAATCTGCAGGACATAGCATCAGGTTGGACATTTCAGGTCAGAGAGAAAAGACAACCCAGGTAGTCATTCTGATGGCAGCGAAGTGCCTGGTTTCAAATTTATGTTCAGTACCATCTTATGTAAATTATGACAATCATAAAGAATCCTGACCTGTGCGGTCTTCTTATGGATTGTTTTCGGTCTTAGCATTTGAGACTAAATTGGTTCATATCAGGGATTGATACCAACTGAATTGGGACCATTTGAGAATGATTTCAGTTAAAGTGACGCACTTTTGTAGCAATGGTTGTTTTGGCCTCAGCTAACAACTATAGTGCCCCAAACCTGCCACAGTAAGAATGCAACACTTCCTCTCCACTGCCCTCCTCTCCCAGCCCACCAGCCCTGTGGCCAGGCCAAACCCTGGCAGAACTTGACCAACTTCAGTAAGCTATGTCAAGAGCTGAAGCTGGTTAGTCATCTTTGTATCACCAAAGACTAAATCCCTCTGGCAGTTCACTCACTCCTCTGATACACTTCACTAAATTATCAGAGAGAAGAGGTATAGACAGTAATAAATTCTTAGTTAAACATTTCAAAGCTGCTTATGACTTACTTGAAAACTAATAGAAAATAACTGCTTTTCCAAATTCACACTGTAAAAGTTCAATGGAAATTCTCAGCTTGTTTATAAATAACTCATTCCAGTGGTTTCCGTTATTTAACACACTCATTCGAAATTTCTTCCTGTTTGTAATCAGACTTCTACCTTCAAAAATATTTTTGAGGTGCTACTAGTATCACAACAGCTACTTTTGGCTTTTTGAGTATACTAAGCAAAGACGGAATTTCTTCCAAAGGCTTCAGCAGAGTTATGCTCAGTAGTTTTACACCTGCTTGCTCATTTGATTATCTTATTATTCTATCAAACATTTTCTAATTCACCAGAGGTTTTCTATTAAAGCACATCTTTTGACAAATGGGCGTAACAACTTTGTACCTAATGGGTTAGCTGTCAAACCAGAAAGTTATTAATTATGGGAAGAGAAACCTCTATTTAAACCCCTGAAAAGACACATAAAATATATGCAACAAACAAAAGGAGGGAAACAGAATTCAAAACAGGAAGGGGGTGTTGTTCAATATTTCAACAAAGGAAATGTAGGATGAAAACCAAAAACTTGCATAAGCAATATGGGCATTAAAAATTTTGTATTCTTTGCACTAGATTGTGATTTTGATAGCTGCATTAAATAACTTCTGTGAGGCAAATTAACAAATTTAAATGCTTAAGGGCAAAAGCCTTTGCAAATAAATCTAATTCATCTTTCACGAAGTCAGAGATAAGAGTTATTTGGCTTTTTTTAAACACAGGAAATCAATACCTAGGTTCTTTTCATTCCATGAATAAGACTAAATATTTGACCTGTACGGACATATTACCAATACTGACACACACATCCTCCAATTCTTCAATCACAATGAGTCATGTGAAATTAACTTAGGTTTTTCATTCTTATTTAGCACACTATTGAATAGTTTCTCACAGAAAAAAAAATTACGTAAAAATGGGTAAACACATTACGTAACTTCAAAATATAAGTGGGGTAGTGTATAGACATGTAATTTAAAATATAAAGTATAATCCCTTCTGACACTACTTTGTAAAATACTAACAGCAGTAAGACCTATGATTTTAAACCACCACTAGTAACAGAGTTTAGGGCCCAAGCATTTATGGCATTTTAATATTATTGGAACTGGCAATCTGGGACTTATACTTCCTGGAACAAGAAATGCTCAAACGTACACTACAAACCAAACATGACTCATGACACTTGAACATATCCCGTGGCATCAAGGGGGGAAACACGCACATAGCTCCCGTTCGTTATCTCGTGGCGATTTCCGATTTATTTAGCCGAATAAATACAGAATGCGATGTCATACCTCAAAAGGAAAAATATGCAATATTAGGAATAACTGATGTAAGGGATGTGCTTTCAGGAAATAGAAGACTTTAAAAACAAGCTGTGGGCACTAGCTCCGCGGGGCGGGCTCGCTGCCGGCTGTCCCACCGGCCGGGGGGCTGCCGGTCCCTCAGCAAGCTTCCTCGGACCTCGCGGCTCCGGCACCGCCAAGGGGACGAGCAGCCCTTTGTGCGGCGCCCCCTTCCCTGGGGACGGCTCGGGGAAAGCGCCAGCCCCGCCTCGGCTGGGGTCTGCGGGGAGGCCGCTCCGCCGAGGGCCAGCGCGGCCCTGCCAACCGCCCTTATCGGCAGAGGCCAGCCGGCACGGAGCGCGGCCGGCACCGCGCCCCTGCTACCGCGCACCTCGAGTGCAAACCCCGCCCGGGCAGCGGGGCCACCCCCCAGCCGCCGCCGAGGGCGCAGCCCGGCGCCCCCGGCTCTACACGCCCTGCATGAGGAGCCCGCCGGGCCGCCACCCTGCGCCCCCCCTCCCGCCAGCGGTGAGGCCCGCCCCTCCCCCACAGCAGCAGGCTCGTCCCGCCCCCGAGCCAATGAGAGGCGCTGCCGGCAGCCCCGCGGCGGCGGTTGGCCAGTCCGCTAGCCGTTGGGCGCCCTGTAGCCAATCGACGGCGGTGCTTAAGCCCCGGCTCCTCCTCCTTCCGCGGCCGCTGGGGCTGGGAGTCGCCGCAGACGCCATTTCCTCAGCGCCCCCGCGGCGGCGCGGCTGCATCAGCGCTGACGTGAGGCCGACGTGCGGCTCCGCCCGGCCCAATCCCCCCCCACCCCCTGTGACGGGGGCAGCACGTACAGGGCGGCGGGTGAGTGCGGGAGGGGGCGGGGACACGTGTGCGCGCAGCCCGACCCCCTGCGGGCCGGGAGCGGGGGAGCGCAGAGGGCAGCGGCCGGCCCTGGCAGCGCGGAGGGGAGGGCAGGGCACGGCACGGGAGGGGAGGGCAGGGCAGGGCAGGGGGGCGCTGTGCCGCTCGGCTCAGCCCAGCCCAGCCCAGCCCAGCCCCTGCCGCCGGGAGCGCGCAGGAGGGGGCGGAGGCGCGTCCCCGCCGGCGGCCGGGAGCGCGCCGCGCTCTGGGAGGGCCGCGCAGGGCCCGCCTGCCTCGCTCCCCTGGCACGGCTCTGTCGGGCGGCCCCGAGACGTCTCCGCGGCCCGGGAAGGGGGGCGTGCGGAGCGCCCTGCTCCGTTACAGCCCGGGAGCCGCGGTGCCCGCCGGGCCCTGGCGGTCTGCGGCTCGGGCCCTTCCTCCGGAGCGAGGCTTGGGAGGGAGACCGGCTCGACTCGCCTGTCGGCGGTCCGGCGGGGGAGGGGACGGTGCAGCGTGCTTTCCCGCCGCAGTCAGAGAGCCCCGGGACGGCAGGTCCCTGGGGCCTCCGGGGTGCTGCCCCGGCTGCCGGCGGGGTGCCCTGGCGGAGGGAGGGCGCTGGCCGTGGTGGGGTGGGCCGCGGCGCCCGGTGGCGTTTTCCCCTTAGTCCGGTAGGCCTGAGTACATCCTTGCCCATAGGGTTTTCCGAGCTGGGGCAGGAAAACGGGTGGCAGAGGATCACAGTGGGCTTCGTGAGTCGGAGGTCTTGCTTAAAGTTTGAGGGTTTTGTCTGCATCCACCACTGCCCTGCCAGCATCTTACTCGGTGCTGAGTGGAGCTGCACGTTAAATGATTCCACAGATACTGACGCTTAACTGATCCTCTTACCTATTCAGGGACTGGCTGGACTCTTCTTGTGAACGGGGACCATGTGTCCTCTTCACAGCAGACTCAGCACTGTCTTGTCCGGAGTATTGAGGTGGCAGATGCAGAGTGACGGGTAGCGTGCTTGTGCTTACAATAACGGCAGGTTGGGCTTTTACATTTTTTTTGGAGGATTTTGTTAAGATACTCTAGGAAGAAAAGGATGGGGAAGAAAATGAGTTTAGGAGAGACAAGAAGCTTAGTATTTTGCTGATGCAGAAAACTTAACAAAGATCACACTTTCAGAATCTGGTCTGTTGCGCTGTCACTCATTTTACCTGGGTGAATGCTGTGACCACCTTGCCAGTTGGTGTGCTTTACAAAGCAGTGTGGTAAAACAGATTATAGACTTCATACTTGAAAACACAATGCTCTTCTGAAACTAGTGGGTTCTGAGAGTTTCCACACTCACTGTGGGGTCATCAATAAATGCAAAATAGGTGTTTGTAAATTCACATCCTTGTTTTCTAGTAACTTCCCTGTGAATAAAAGCGTTCAAAGAGATTTGGAGCCAGGGCTGAAACATATTTCTTAGCCTCTTACAATTTCCTTTGTAATAAGCCACCTTTGTAAACAGCCTCCGATGTATAAAGTATTGTTGAAATAAAGAAGTTGTCTTTAAAATGGCTCTGAGTATTTAATTAGATAGTCATACATTTCCAGTTATGCAAAATCCTGTACCAATTTGCTTATGGAGTTTAATTTCACCAACAGACATTAAATATTTATATTAATAATCAGTGATGTAAAACAAACAGCAGTATTGGGGGGGGAGTGAAAGGATTTTTTGTGCTCTTTATTACACATCCCTATCCACATCTTGATAGGGATGCTATCCTTAACCTTTTATGTATGGACAAAAGTAGAAAAGGTTCACACCTTTAGCTATAAATGACTTCCAGTTTTCTAGGTCACCTGGGCAACATTTTCCTTTGCCTGATGCTGTCTGTTAGTGTTGTCCTGTCAGGGATGCTGCTGTTACCAGCTCAAGAAGCTTTTGATGTGCACTATATACATCTCCATAATCAGCGTTTACCTGCTACTGACCTACTGGACCTTAGTCTCAGTGACTATAGTAAACACGTGCTAATATATATTGAAATGTTACTAGCTAGTTAACAGTTAAACCTCCTGCCAGATCCTGAAGATTTCTTTGCTATTTTGTGGGAAGAAGCAGGTATCTTTGCCTACATTATGGAAAGCCATTTTTTGCCCCTTTTTTATATGAGGGGAGAGGTATAACTTGTTTATAAAAATCCAGCCTAATATTTAAAATTACTGTTCAACGATGGTAAGCAACCAAGGTGGAAAATGTAAGAAATGAATGTATTAATACTGAATATAAGACTAAAGCTTGTATATGATTAATCATACAATGAAGAAAAACATTATATAATTTTAAACAGGCCCTAAGACCATATACTTTAAAACTGTTTGCTTGGTTTTCCTTTAAAATAGGAGGAAGGTAATGTAAACTTTAAAGCGTGATGTGTACTACTACTGATACACTTTTATGAGGGATTTTAAGTGCTTGGCAAAAGATTTTTCTTTTTTCTTACTTTGAAACTTGTTAGAATTTCCTTGCAGTGTAGACTGAGTGTGATACATGTGGAAACTCTTTATGTTGGTAGTTTCTGGGTTGGATTAGTAACTGTTTCTTACCACGGTCCATATTACCGATGTTTTAGAAAAAAACATGGTTATGAGCTTGCTGTGTATTTTTCTGTATATTTAAAAATACTTCAGTGTATTCATGGTAAAACAATACATGAGATAGTACAGGAAATACAAAACCTTTGCAACTCAGGTTACAGAAATTTGACAGTTTATGAGAGTGCAGTCAAGCCAGTGATAACCTGGCCTGGACTGTGAAATTCAGGAGTTTATTAGCATCTGTGGTCTTGAGCTGTGCACAGCCCACATGAAGTGACATGGCTCTGTGTGGCTATACCGCTTCTAACCCTGTGGGCTCAAATGACTGCAACCGACCTTCAACTGCAAGTTTAGTAATCCCCTGTGGTTATGTCTACCGAAGATTCAGAATCTTGCAACACGTCTGAATTATGATACTAATGTGCTACATTTTGTCCTTAGTCATCTTTCTCATTGAAGTTTTATGCCAAGATAACTGGTGTATCTTTTACAATTACTTATGTCCTTTGTTATTTTTGTTTTGGTTTTACAGGCCATAGTTAGGTCTTTATATTTGGAGGGCATTTTTAGTCAAGTCTCTGTTTACAAACACACTAGAATTACCAGATTGTCAAAAATAAGTAGATTTTAGCTTATCTAGAAAGAGTATTTTGCTGTGCTCTGGGGTAACAGTTGCATTTTATGGCACTCAAAAAAGCTAATTAAAAGTAGTATAAAAATTTTCAGATTTTACTCCACTTTGCTAAAGATTTAAAATAGGCAATCATTTGTGTTAAGAGTCAGAATATACACAATTATAGATGGAAAATCTGTTTAAATTCTTGAGTTTTTCATGTATGTCATAAGTCCTTATTTGTCATTTCACTGGCTTGTAGAATAATTGCTGTTGTTTTTCTAATTTAACATAGATAATCTAAAAAATACAGTCCTTTCTCTGTACTGTATTTTGTAAAATACTAGGAATGACTTTTTATTAGATTTTTTGCTGTGCTGATGCTCTTTTCATAGCTATTTGCGGACTCAGTTACTGGAGCACAGCAGATGAAAAGCCTTTGGGAGAAAAATCCTGATAATCAAAGTAGTAGAAATAAATAACTTTTTCATAGTGTTCTGCAGTCAGTGAGGAATTAAGCTAAAATTTAGAAATGAAACCCTCTTTTTCACAACATGAAGAATGGCTCTTTCCAGGTAAAATTTCTATGGAATGTGTTCAGTGGGAATAAAAATACTTGTTTTTTTTCCCCAGCAGTAGGTTATCTGTGGCAGATGGCTTTGGATAAGAAAACACTTCAAGGCCTGTATAAAGTGAATTAATTCTGACTATATTCCCATCTTTAGGAAGAGATTGCAATGAACATGTAGCTAGTACCTATGCATTGTTTAATCTTCCTTGGTGTGTGAGCTGTTCTGAAGCTTATGGAGGCATTCCTACATGAACCAGTTAGAGCTTTCATGTTTTGGACTCTATGGATGGTCCTAGTTTACTAAGGAGGAACATTTTTTTTCCTACTTTTTTATTATTATTGTTATATTGAATGCATATATAAAACCGGAATGATTTAATAGATAAACATCTTGTTATGGAAAATTATGGTGGAAAGCTTGGTGAAAACATTCTCCCCAGAGTTGCTCAACTTTGGTGAATTTCTGTAAATCTTTAATTAGATTGTATCTAGAGAAAAAGGTAATTACTGGTAACTAACAAGACAGGAATGTAGAAAGATTTTAGGTGTAAACTGTCTCCTTATGAATCTCATCTGAATTGATATTGGCATAGAGTATGTAACTTCTGTTGGCAGAAATACTAATGTTAACCCATAAAATCTTGAATTGTGTAGAGCTTGACTACCACTAGCTGTAGTACTGTTAAGTCTGGTCAGTAGAATACCATTAGAGGAATACAAGCTAGAAATATGCTTCTCTGCATCATTTGGCTGGATTCCTTTTCATATTTTCATGCCTTTATTCTAGGCAAAAAGGGTGATTTTAAAAAAAAATTCTCCTTGAAGATTGTGGAATATTCTGTAAAATAGTGCTGCAAAAGGAGTTGGGTTTACATTTAATTTGATTTAATGTATTTAACTTTTAACATGTGGGACTAAATTCAGGAGCCTCGGAGTCAGGTGCGTAGCAGACTTCCGTCCCCATCTCTTCCATCTCTCAGTGTAAGACCTGAGAAGAAACTGCAGTAATTATCGGCCAGTTGAAATAGTTGAACTTTGAATTCAGACAGGCTTGCTGTCCCCTAGTTACAGTAACTGAACCTGAGGAAGTGAGATTTGCTGCCTCTTAAATCCCACAACTATATCACGTTTTCCTTTTGCGGCCTCGATTCCTTGTGTAAGGTGTAGGTGGGAGCACACCTGCAGGGCATCCTGCCTGCCTCTGCCTGACCCTGTCCTGTCTCTGTTCTGTTTGTAAACTGACCTGTTGCCGTGGCAATGTTTGTGACATCACCTGTTCAATGTTGCACCTTCAGTGCAGGGTTTGGTAGGAGAGAAAGGGAGCCGAAGAGAACCAAGCTCTTGTTTCAAAACACACACCTTCCATTATGACTAAGTGTGCCAAGAAATATGGAAAAGCAACTGTCAGGTAATTGCATTTTTATATAGCAGATATATTTGGAAGCTTTCTCTATGGAGTTTAAACTCATAGTTTAAAATTGAGGGTCAGGGAGTTGCTTAGTCTTCTATGAAACTTACCGTACTTTTAAACCTGCAAAGCGAGAAGAATCGTCGTCGGTCTTGAGCCGCGAGTAGTTCACAGACAATTCAAGTGTAGGTCCCAGCTGGGGGTTGGTATCTCAGAAGGTTCAAGAGGGCTGTAGCAGCACATGGCTGCTGGTCAACTTGAGCCTTGCCCAGTGGGAGATGTGAGGCATGAGGGACCTGCTGCAGGCAGTGCTGGTGGGCCGCTCCGGAGTGCTGTGCTCCCAGCCCCGCTGTTGACACTGCACGGGACCCCAGGGCTCTGTGCTTGTCTTCTCGTGTGCTCTCGTGAGTGAGAACCATTTCCAGAACTGCCCCTCCTTGCAGCTTTCCAAAGTACTTGCTTTAGAGCTCCTGGCTATATGAATGAATATTTTAATATGGGGGAACAGGAAGAAGGGACTTCAGTTATCTGATAGTTTTGAGAGAAATCTGCTTATTTTCTGTTAGTTGTTAGTTGTCTGCTCTAAATATAAAACAGTCTGGAGTTGCTGTTTTCTTCCTAGGTGCCTGATATACCTCCCTGTACTGCATTATTTAGATGTGTATGTACTTACTTTTAGACAGATGACCATGGAAATGGTTGAATCTCAACAGGAGGACAACGCAGTGGATTCTGTGCCAGAGAGAGATGTTGGTCACCTTCAGAATCAGCCAGGCCGAAGTCAGATTTCCCCAGTATCTGAGGTAAGTTGAAAGGTGGAAAGAAGAGGAGAATCAATAAAATGATACTCAGAACTGCTATGATTTTTAAATTATCAATTTGTATGGAGTTCTTATGTTCTAGAAGTCTTATTATTAAATAGGAAAAATATAGCAAAGGTATACTGAAAACTATGCCTGCTATACTTAACAAAGGGCTAGTATAACATCAGGTCTGTTAAAAGGTAACACTTTTAGGAGACCGGGCTTTTCAGAATGATCAGTAGGCACTTTTTGTTTGGTGTTTTTTTTCTTTCCATGTTTCCAAGATGATTATGTTTGTTATGGAGATGGGAATAGGGTCTTAAAGAGTTGAGGTGGCTGCAAGATCAAACATAGCTAAAATGTGTGTATCTTGAAGATGTGTTGTATAACAAAAATGAAAAATGAATAAAAATAGCCATGGTTCTTTCCTAGTTCTGGTTTTTGTACAGAATGTGTTTCATCTTCTTGCAAGTACATTTTTAATGTATGCTTGTTTTGTTTCATCCCTGTGCATCCAATGACAGTGTCTGGAGTTCTAAAAATATACTTTATGTGTTCTGTATGGTAGTCATACCTGTATTCTTCTTCGGTAGTTAATGGATAAAAGATGACACAATAATAAATCTCAAGCATTAAAAATATGCACTGAAACATTCAGCGTGAGAAAAATAGTGTTCTTGCCAGTATTAAGATTTATAGCTTCAGGAAGCTGTATAGACCACTTAGAAGGATCTTCAAAAACCCTTTGTGAAATAAAGGAACTGATTTTTAAAAAATGTCTTACAGAATGTCTTCATCGTTAGAAGTTACTCTGTAAGATTCCTGTCTGATCTAAGGGAGGGATGCTCAGTTATTTGATGCCATGTACTTGGAATGTTAGATACTTGATTTACATTATAGGTCTATTTTCAAAACTGAATGCAGCTGCTTTTTGTCGGGTCTTCAGACACAAAGTAGGCTGCAAAATATTTATGAATGCTTATTTGTTGTTTTTGTTACCTATGGCATTTGTTGTGGTTTTGATACTGGCAGCAATGGGAATACTGCTTGGTTTTTTTCTTTAAGAATGGAGCATGAAACCAAGAATTTTATTTGGTTTGCTCTGTTGTTGTCATCCCCTCATTTCTTCTTTCTTTGATAGTTCAGTTCAAATTTTGTGTTTTAACTTCATAGGATGATTTACATGTAAAATCTATTGGCTTGTGCAATAGTCTCTGAAGAAAATACCTGTGAATTCTGTCACTTGGAATTTTTAATGTTGATCTAGAGACAGAGCTGTCACTGGTGCTGTAGGAGGGCTTCTGCCGGGTCCCCAGAGAAAACACTTTTTATGTTTATCTGCATTTAATGCTTGAGTACTGTGTGTGAAGGTTCAGCCATACTGGGCATGGACATCAGGTCTTTCAGTTAAAACGAATAACTGAAGTACTGATGGATCTCAGTCAATTAGCACTAAAATGAAACACATGCACTAAAGCTTGAAGGCTCAGGGTAATAGTCAGGAGTTTGCATCTGGGAGCCCCTCTCTTTGGTCAGACGGCCTAGAGAGCCGGCCTGGACCTGTCAGAGCAGCTCAGCGCTCGTAGCTGGAGTCGATGTCCCTCTCCTGGGCCATGCGGAAAAGTGGGGTTGATGCAATTGTGCCACTCTGTGAAAAATAGTGAAGCTGAGAGGCTTCCAGCAGACAGGCCTGTCACCTCAACTGCCTAGGAGTGTCACGGGCCTCCTGGCTGGCTGCTCCCCTCACTGCTGCTCCCCGGGGCCTGCAGGCCGTGCTGCCGCCCTCCCTGCCTGGGGCAGCTGGGAGTCCGCGCCCACCCCCTTAGTGCCTTGAGGCTGAACTGCCACAGCATTTCTGTTGGTAAAACAGGTCCTGACAGAAAGTTTATTGCTGAAGGGCTTTGTTGTGACATTTCTTTGGCTTAAGATGAGGAGGACTTTCTTACCTTATGTTCCTACCTGGCAGGCTCTGAAGGTGAGACGCTTTGTCATGGTGAGGGTTAGAGGTGGACGTTGAGAGGTTAACCCCTGCGCGAGGCAGGGACCTTGTGTGAGGCATCTCCCGTCTGCTTTTGCTGAGATGGGATGGGAAGCTCGGGGTGTTTCTGAGGAATTCATGGCTATGCTGCTGGTCTGGTGTCTGTGTATTTTGGCTGTTACAGAAGGGCACAGGTAGCTCCTTCTCCCTCTTTGGCCTCTGGAGGAGTGCAGTTAAGAGAAGACAACCACTTAAGTGACTGAAATGTACCTTGCGCCAACTTCCAATCATCTCTCCTACTAATTTCCTTGCAAATGTGCAGAAATATGAGCAAAGAATGACTCGGTTCTTACTGAGAGGTAAAATGCCTGGTCACTGAAACTGAGGGCTCCTTTACAGACATCTCTGTGGGGTTTTAGTTTGGTTTTTTTCAGCCAAATATTTGTTCAACCTTGGTTTTGTTCAGTCAGAAGTAAAGCATTTTAATACACTATCTTTTAATAATAAATTTGTAGTTTTCTGTGTATTATCAAAGAATTGCTGAATGGTTGAGGTTGTTGGGGACCTCTTGAGATCATGTAGTCCAACCCCCCTGCTCAAGCAGGGTCAGCCAGAGCAGGTTGCCCAGGACTCTGTCCAGTTGGGTTGTGAATATCTCCAAGGATGGAGTCTCCACAACCTCTCTGGGCACCTGTGCCAGTATTTGACTGCCTCACAGTAGAAAAGATGGGGTTTTTATGTTCAGATGGAATTTCATGGTTTTTTGTTTAATTATGACTTTGGCTGGGGAACGACTAGCAAAATGCTGAGGGATACAACTGCATAGGAGGTGGGGGGTTTTGTGGGTTTGTTTTTCTCTCCTCTGGAGTTCAGGCTTTTTAAAGAAATACTCGCCATTTAGTTTTAAAAAGGCGGACAAGGTATTCAATAAGATGATAATCTCTAGAGGGCAGACGTTGTTTTGTGCTGAAGCATTCTTAATGTCTTCCCTGTCAGGAGGGAGAGGAGACATTAAGAATGTCTGGGCAGGAGCACTATCAATAACCTCCAGTGCTAAGGAGGGCCTGTCGTGGTTTAACCTCAGTCAGCAACTGAGCACCACACAGCCGCTCGCTCACTCCCCCCCCCCCCCCCGCCCCCCCCCCCCCCCCGCCCCCGGTGGGATGGGGGAGAGAATTGGAAGAGTAAAAGTGAGAAAAACTCATGGGTTCAGAAAAAGACAGTTTAATAATTGAAATAAAATAATAATAATAATGTAATAATAATACACAAAGCAAGTGATGCACAGTGCAATTGCTCACCACCCGCCGACCGATGCCCAGCCAGTCCCTGAGCAGCGGCCCCCCCGGCCAGCTTTCCCCAGGTTATGTACTGAGCATGACGTCACATGGTATGGAATGTCCCTTTGGCCAGTTTGGCTGTGCCCCCTCCCAGCTTCTTGTGCACCTCCAGCCTTCTCAGTCGGTAGAGCATGGGAAACTAAAAAGTCCTTGACTAGTGTAAGCACTACCTAGCAACACCTAAAACATTGGTGCATTATCAACATTGTTCTCATCCTAAATCCAAAACACAGCACTGTACCAGCTACTAGGAAGGAAATTAACTCTATCCCTGCCGAAACCAGGACAGGGCCTATTATACATTATTAGTAGAGAAAAGATAGCATCCTTCCCCGCCCCAGCTTGTGTAGTGGATATTGCTATATACTCCTGCAATTTTTTAGTGATGAAAGTAAAATTACTTTTTCTGCAAAAGCAAAAATTAGTAAGTTAGAAACTAGCAAAAATGAGATGCATCTTTCATCCATTGAGGAAAAATTGACAATTTCTGTCTTTAAAGGATTATTTTTAAAATAAAATTAATTAATGTAGAATAAGATTCCATTTATAGTTGAATTTCTTGCATCCTTCACTTTCAGCCAGTTAATGAATTGACCCGGTATTGTTTTGGTGATCCAGCCACCAAAAGAATTAGGTCAGAAAATATTAATTTATAAAAATTTTGGTGGTTGTCTTTGGAAGCTATTGGAAGCGTACAGAGCACTTGTGCAGAAGCTTGGCACCTTTTCTTCAGGGAAGAACAAAGGTGCAAGGTGGAAACTTTCTCAACCTGTTTTGAGATGGGCTTCATGGGTTCTGTCTTACATGCACAGATGTTATATTAATACAATATAGGGCTGTTCTTAAAAGGAACTTAGTTTGGATTGAAATATTCTGATAATGTTGATGATAGTCAAACTTGTATCTTGGAACAGTTACATCTGCATTGGTATTCAAGGAGAAATTAGATGTTCTTTTTGCAGGATTTCTAGAGGCCGTATTGCATTCTGTGTTGCCCTGTGCTCAGCTACACTAAATATAACTCTAAAAATGTAAGAGCAATGTACTTAGACCTTTTTCAGATTTGACAAAAATACTTTCAGTTGTGGGTTTTTTCTTTAAACCTACATCCTTGATGGGTTCTTCTTTGAATCACTTTTTGTTGACTTTGTCATGTTCTGTCTATTAATAGAGCTGTCTGCTGGCTTGGTCTGAGATACCATCTGTTGACCTCTTGGTGCTGGCCCTGAACTAGACATGGGTCAGGATTTACAGTGTGAGAACTGCTGTCAGAGAGAGTGGAGGGTGTTTTCCAGAACCTAGAGTTTATAGCCATTGCAAGCTGAGACTGCTCAGGTGTTTAGCACTTAAGGGGTATTCTCCTTGTGGGCTCTTGGCATCAAACTTTTGTGTTAAATCTTGCTCCCAACAGATTGAGCCCTGTAGAAGTTTGCCAGGCTGTTGTAAATACGGCTCTAAAACTAGCCTGCCAAATGCAAGTCCAGGACATTTAGCAAAGTTGATGTTAGAGCATTATAAACCTGCAGCCTTGTCACCATTTTGTGCTTCCTCAAGGGTATGCTGTCACCAAATGCCTGAAATCAGCCTAACCTTGTCTTCCTTAAAACTATGTGCTGCTTTTTTGGCATTAGCTTTGGAATTGACCAAAACTTCCTTGTCTTCAGCTTTTCCTCATAGAGGCTACTCGGTGCCTGAGTGTGGTGAGTCCTTTGCCCTGTCATTAGGTTGGGTTGGCCTTGTCTTTTCGTTTTCCAGAAGTACTTTTCACTTTACTTCTGGAGTCCTTGTAGTGTTTAGATTCTACAGCAAGGACAGAAATCAGATGGAGCTGTGCACTGCATACTTCATATCAGCAATGTTTAAGGTATGAGGGGTTGAATGTGAATGTAACCTTTTCCCTGTAGGGAAAAGCTATCTGACCTTGTGTGACGAGAGTACGTACATCCACAGTATAACTGTTCAGATGGACAATGCATCTTGAAGTCAGATAACTGATGAGTAACCTCTTTCTCTGAAAGAATGCATGCACCTCAGTATGAAGGTAGTTCATCATCTTTTTTGCTGGCTACTTTTCTCTCCCCTCTTGGAAGAGGGTGCACTTATATTTCCAAATGTATGAATTATGGGACCATACTGCTATGACGGAATGCATGGTTGATATTTGTTGGAGCTAGACTTGACTGCTGCATACCTAAGAGGATAGAACCCAAAATGACATTACAACATCTGAAGTCTCCTTGCCATTGCCATAACCCTTACACTGTTTAACCAGGTGCTTACTGTGTTAAGCTTCCCCTCACCCTCTCTGTTCCTGAGTTGCTTCTGTGGATTGTTTTCAGTCCTTGTGCCAGACAGCCCTTGAAGTAATAATGTTAAAGGTAGCATTGCTCATCGCTGATGTCAGAAAGTAATTTTTTTGCCAAGTCTGTTTCAGTCAGCATTTATGCATCATAGTGTCAAAAGGTTCTAGTATTTTGGTTAACACGGGAACATTCAATTTGAAACAATGCAAGGGGAAATGTGAATTGAAATTGTTTTAATAATGTCTAATATTTACAAAAAAGATGCAGAATATGAAGTTGGAAAGATTTTTTTTTTTCCCAGTCCTAGTTAGAGAAAACAAACCTAATACAAAAGAATCATAGACGTTTTAAAGTTTGTAGGTTACACATTGTGTAACCTTTGGATATTTGTGGAAACTCAGCAAACAGTGATCAAATTGGGCTGTTTAAATTAGATATAAATGAACAAACAAATCACTTTTGGTTTGATCCAGTTTTAAAATACTACTGCCTCCTCTTCCCTCAGCCCTACCCCCCCCATTTAATCTCTTATCTGAATTAATGGGAACAAAACAATTCTTCCTGTGATATTGTAAACTTTAGTCTAAAAGAGTATTAGCTGAGTGTGGTTTTCTTTTTTTTTTTTCTTGTGTAGTTATACTGAATAAGGAGCTTTTAAATGAATGTAGTGTTTCTTAACCTTGAGTACTGGATTACTTCTGATTATATGTGCCTGACCCATTGTGTACTAAGAAGAAACTCATGAACTGTTCACCTTGTACTGTTTTGTGTGTGTTGTACTGAGAAAGTTCTTTCTGATACAGAGTATTGTATCAGATTGCAGCTCTCACAAAGATAGCAGTAAATCAAAAGGTTTGGTGAAATTGCCTTTGTAATGTTTTGAAAAGTTAGCATGCTTTGTAAACATTTAGACTGCCCCATGCTCTTTCCTTGAAGCTTGGGTTTAGGATGATGTCATCTTTGACACAAAATAGATCATACCCTTCAGATCTTCGAGACTTTCTAGATCTCAATCTGAAATACCTATTTCTGATAAATTTCTGATAATATTAATATTTGTTTTATAGATTGGGAAGAAGGTTTGTATGTCCTATTTACATGTTGCCATTTAATGCGGTTTAAGGAAAGATTGTTTCCATTTCGGCATTAGAAATGCCCTCAATTGTTCCCTTTCCTGAAAAGTGGTTCAGTTTCCTATAACAATTGAACAATTACATAGTGAGTGTTGACAAGATCCTGCCTCTGTTTCCTAGAAACATTGTTTCTTCAAGATAATTTGAGCCAACATCTGGTCTTTTTGATAGTAGTGCCTCTTAATAGTAGTTAAAATTTTTCTCTTGCCTCAAGAAAGGAATGTTTCCTAGACAAGCAATGTCTTATGGATCAGGAGTGAAAGCTTTAATATTTGGAATTTAAAAAAACCTTCAGTGTGAATACAGAAAAATACAAAACTTTCTTTAACTTTTTTTTTTTATATTCAGCATTCATCATGTTTTTCTTCTCACTGTCATCTCTTTACCTTTACTGCTTGTACTGCTTTTGGGACTAAGAGCAAAGCTAGGAAGGGAATAGTACCAGTGTTTTAGATATGAGTCTGGGTTTATTCTTGTACATGCAGAATATAGAAATAAGGTTTTTCAATGCAGTTTACTTTGAAAAACAATATCTCTTTTTATCATGTGATTTATGTTTGTCATTCTTTTCCTTTTCTGAGTTTAGAGATGTTTCATCACAGAACTTGAGATCAATCATAGCGTTTTCCCTTTGCTTCAGTATTTTGTTTCTGTTAATAGACTCAACAGTAATAGCATAAATATTGAACTATTTCTTAGTCCATAGCTGTTTAACTGTTTCTTAACCCATTCATCCTCAGTACCTATGGTTGAGAGCCAAGGGCTGGGGAAAGCTGTGTGTGCTCTAAAATGTCATCAGAAAAAGGGATCAGATTATTCCTAAACAGAACACTTCCTTCAGCTGTGCAAGGCTTAAAGATGATTCAGCTGTTCTTTATTTTTGTTGTTGTATCGAAGCACTGATAAACTCCAATTCTGTTTTTCTTGATATATAAATATATAGAAAGAGAATTTGTTAAACTAAATCAATTTACAAATCCATGTATTGCTTTATTTAACAGGGTTGGGGTTGTTTTTTGCTATCTGAAAAGTTCTCGTGTCTCTTGAGACATCTATCTGAACAGCATAACTTCTTGCCTAACAAATAAAGCAAAACCAAAGCAGTTCTAGATTATTTTTTTCTTTTTTTTCCCGACTAAGAACATTCTGCCCTGTATGTTGTTGCAGTAACATACCGCTTCAGTGAATATTGATATTTTTTGTAACATTTCTTGAGGTTCTTCCTAACCTTCATGCTAGCAACAGCAGATTTAGTGCGTAATAGCTTAGGGTTGTTTTTAATTGAGAAGAAAACATGAAGTCTCTGGAGAAAAAAAAAAAGAAGAAAGATTTGCCATTTGTTAGGGGACAGTTTTAATCTTTCCATACCATTTGGAAAGCTACACACCAAACTTTTACTAGTAAAACTAGTTTATTTCTGTGTGTGATAATTACACACATCTAACCTCTTTTACATATGGCATCAAAACCAGTTTGTTTTAGTATCACTTCTAAAAGCATTTGCTGAAGTCTTAAGGCATGTTACTTAAACGTGATGGTTGTAATTTTTGCAGGTTTCTGTAGCTGCATCAAGTGCTGGAAGAGGATCTCCAGCTGTAACTCTAGTGCAGTTGCCTTCTGGTCAAACTGTTCATGTCCAGGGTGTCATTCAAGCCACACAGCCCTCAGTCATTCAGTCACCACACATGCAAGCTGTTCAGGTTAGCTCTTTTATTGTTACATTTTCATGAATATTTGGTGCCTCATAACTCTTCCCCCCAACCCCATCTTCAGTTTCTCTTCATTTCTACCAGTGCTGCAAGATTTACTCATATGGTGCGGGAAACGGTGGGGGGGGAAGATGGCAAACTGCCAACCAGTAGCAGCTCTACAAGCATTGTATAGCGATTCCTTAATGCTTCCTGTTTATCTTTTAAGAATTTGTCTTGGAACCCTGAACTTACGCAACAGCAAATTTGTGTAATAATGTGGCCTTACTTTAGTGTACCTTGCAGTTTTTCTGTTTTGTTAAATTCTATGGACATCACGTTTCTAATGAGACTATGAACTCATAAATTTGTAAGTATCTCATACTGTATTTTTGGAGAGCATCTGGACGTAATGGAACTAAACATATTATAGTCAAATGATTCCTTGTTGTTTTTAGCAGGCCCTGTTAGAGCATCTGGTATTGCTTTTTGTGGGTGTGGATATATAAAGACCAAAAATAAGGGCAGCCTCAAAATAAACATTTATTTGGCAAATCTTCACATGTTTAAAGTAGCTGATATTAGAAAACAGGGACCGGTGCAAAGTGCTTAAGAGTTTTCAAAGCTTTTAAATAGTGAAAAAGACTAAAGAGAATGAACTTGCAGTGTTTTGAAAATGACTTGGCCTCCCATTGGTGTTTTTCTTGTAGCTAGGAATGCCTTTGCTCTAGTTTTCTTAAAATCTGATTGTGAAATGTCAACTGAATTGCTTCTTGCAAATAGAATTGATATCTCTGTCGTAAGTGAGTCTATACACCTGTTATGTGTGAACTGTTTTACCTGCAGTCATTGCAACATGTTAAGGAAAAGACATGCGTTGTCAGTCTTCTTGAGAAGCCACCTTGAATGTTTGAGACTTCTTAGTAGCTTTCAAGTATAATAAATAAAAAGGCATATGTAAGTATGATTTATCTTAGAGAAAAAGAATAAAACCTTGGCCAGATACTGAATATTTTATTTCTAAGCAGTAGGTGTAGATGATGGGACCTGGTAAGGTTTTGAAATTCTAGATCTCTATTGAAACAGGTGCAGTAGATGGCAAGAGACTTGGGTTTGGTCAAACTTGAAGTCAAATCAGAGCATTCAAAATAAATACTTTTTTTTATGGAATTCTTTCTAACTGTAGCTTACTGGAGTGAACTTTATCAGCTAAGGATATTACAGTCATTCCCAGTTTCTGTCACTGCTTTTCAAGTCAGCGTAGTCAGGACATACATGCAAAAATAGAGGACTTGCTCCAAAGCTCAGAAGGAGGAATTTCTCTGGAGTCTCCTGCCAGCTGCTGCTGTGTCTTAGGGGAGTGGAAGTTGACTATTTGTTGTATTGAGTAAACTCTGGCTGTCTTCCCTTTCCCAAAGGAGTAGAGACAGGAAAGCTGTGTCCTGATTAATACTGACCAGATAGTTCCAGGGTTTTGCTTTGGTTTCATTTGAGCATGCTAATGGCAAATAAGGTGACTATACAAGAAGGGCTTGAAGATGCTGTAAAAGACTCCATTACAGAGGTTGTTCAGCCCTTCTGTGATCCTCTTAAGTACTTTATTCTACCACCTGGCATGTCCTCCAGATCATTTGGCTTTAACTTGATATCCTATCTCTGCCAGACAGTGGGGAACTTGGGAAATGCTATCAGTTTAATTTAAAAAAAAAAAAAAAAAAAAAAAAGTATGTTGAAGGTTGATGTTAAAGCTTGCATGACCTCTCCCTCAAATACCTGCAGCTTTAAACTGGAAGGTGTTCAAAATTTTTTCTTGTAATGCTGTTGCTTTTGGGATGAAAAAAATGCTTATCTATATCATGTTCCTTACTGTTTTGTTAATGTTGTTTTACTTGTAGGAAGGTTTGAAGTTCAGATTGTTATTTGACTTTTCTACTTGCTCCCCCCTGTAATGTATGAGGTATTGGCAGACTAACGTGAGCTCGAAGTTAAATTTGTTCAGAGTGGTGTGGCAAAGTTGAAGTCTGAATGATGTCCAGGAAAAAATGACAATGGTTTCCATTGGTTAGCATTGTGAATGTGGTTGCTTGCTATTAGAACAAACTGAAACATTAAGTTTATCTCTTTGTCTTGACGAAAATTACAACTTTGAAATTTCTTGCAGAAAATGTCCTCTTCTACATTAAAATGCTGAAATTGTCTCGTGATTTCCTTACCTTCTTCCCAAAGTACGACTGTTCCTGACTTCTTTGGCCATCTTCACAAACTAGGGGTAGCTGTTGGTAACCCTTAGTGGAATGGGAAGGTTTAAAGGCACTAAGGTCTTGTTTTCCTGCTGTTTGTCCTGGGACAAATAGATCTCTCCCCGCCCCCTGCCCTTCCCCGCAGAATGAGAGTTTTGTTTTGAGATAGGATGCCCAGACTCTTGGCTGTGTAATACTGTCTTAGTTTTGAAGGTTTGTGCCAGAGGCTTGAAGGTCGATCTACAAGCAGATACCTGTAGGGCACTGGGGAGAAATGCCTTTCAGAAGATCTCTTTGCTGGTCAGCATTGGTCCATCCTGCAAAAGGATGAATACAAACTTCCTGAAGCTCTCGTATCTCTGCCAGTCAGCCCTGAAGTCTGGTTTGGAGCTATATATCTGTAGACATGCAGAAGTACCTCTCATTATTTCTAGGTGGTCTTTTTTTTTTTTCGTTAGGCAGGTGTAGAGTTTTAATGACATTTCCTACGTATTACCCAGCAAAATGAGACTGCATTAAATATTTTCACACAGAACTGGAATGTAATAAAATTAACAAGTCAAGAGACAATTTTATTCTGCAACAACCTGTAGTTCTTTGAAGGTGTAGTTTTATAGGTTTGAATTGGGGTGACCAAGGCCTATAAATTTCCAGAACCTTTCAGCCAGTTGTTTTCTGTTGAGGTCAAGCAAGTTTTGTTTCTAGCACCGAGCGCTCAGGCCTGGCAGCCACATTAGTTCTAGAGCTCTTCCTTGTCTTCCCAGAGCTGCAGGGAAGCCTGCACTGCACCCAGGTCGAACACCTGAGCCTTCTAGTCACTTAACTCATGTTTGTTCAGTGTTAGCTTAACACAGCGCTTAGTCTGAAACTGCAGTCTGGTCTGTCTTTTTGTGAAAAGGTCATTTTCCACACTAACTTTACTGCACTGTTTCAGTTTGGAAATCTTACACACCAGTAGTTCTGAGTAGTTAAATGAATCTAGAAAATAGCATGTTTTGCTTGTTCAATAATCACTTTCAGTTCTGTGTAATAAGATAGTTGCTGGTAAAGGGTGTGATTCAGCTCCAGGCCTTAATGTCATCTTGGGTAATTTTAAGAGAAAAAGAACCTGTGAAAATACTACTAATAAATGTCTGAGAAAATGAGACATTGTGGACTTGTCAGGCGTTTCTAAAACTCGCACAGTGTTGCTAAGCAATGTACTTGTATTTATGAGTATGTGTTGGTAAGTGTAATGAATGTGTATGTTTAAATAAACTTATTTTCTAAATAGCTTTGGCGTGGTTGTGAAGAGGCTTTTGTATTGTATACCATTATTTAAGGTGCATTAGTGCAGTATTCTGTATTTTAAATGTTTAATTTCACTGTAAAAGCTAATTAAATTGGGTAATAATTTTATATTTAAAGAATCTTCTGCCTTCAGTACTTTTTCTAGGTGTCATTTACAAAAAAGTAACCTGGATTATTTTGATTTTTTTCTTTTTCAAATGGAAGATGTCATCTAAGTGGCTGTGTGTTGCTAACCTCATAATTTGTGATTTGCTTTGGAAAAAGAAGTCCAAGATCACATGATTAGTGATAAATAAGTGCACAAACTTCCTGTATGCAAACATGGAAGGAATTTTTAAAAATAATCTTTTACTCTGTTGCTATCTTCTTTTTTTATGAAGTTACGAATTTCAGAAACTTTACTATTACAGGTAGCATCGATTGCAGATGAATCTGCAGAATCAGAAGGGATAATTGATTCTCAAAAACGTAGGGAAATACTTTCAAGAAGGCCTTCGTACCGGTAAGGACTTTTTATTTTGGTTTTGCTGGTTTTTGAAGGCAGCTTATGTATTACAGCAAAACTGTCTGATAAAAGCCAGTGACTTTAGTTTTCTCATGGATATAGAATTTCAAATGTATAAAATTATTTACATTCTTTTTTAGAAAAATTTTGAATGAACTCTCATCAGATGTTCCTGCAGTACCAAAGATTGAAGAAGAAGAAAAGTCAGAAGATGAAGGAGCGCCTTCTGGAATTTCTGCAATGGCCATGCCAACCAGCCTGTATCATACTAACACAGGGCAATACAGTATGTTTGCAAAGATACTATGTGATGTTGCAGAACATATATAGGAACAACTTTGTTTCTAGAGTTCCATAATGAAGTAGAGATGTTGGATTTTGGCGAAGAAGAATGAGATCTTCTGTATTTCTAAATAATTTCAGTTTTTATATATAGTTTTTCCTAACATGGGCATTATAGACTTTTAGTCTGTTTCTTGTAATGTTTGTTGGTTGCTAGATTTAGTCCTTCTAGAACTCCTGTGCATTAAAAATGTGGAGGTGAGGCTCGGGTGAAGTGAAAAACGTCGATGCTCTTATGTGAATGTTCAGTGTTAGTAATTTGAAACTGCAATGATTTATGTGATTTGCTATGTATTAGTGCTATTCATTACATGAAATGACAATTAGTGAGTTAGACTTTTTTGAAGTGTAAGGTTGGAGTAAGAAATTATTTCTTAACTTTGAATTTTCTTTCTTAAAAGAGCTATGTCTCTTCCTCTCCAATTGTCATGTATGAGCACCTTAGCTGCAGAATTAATCTAAATTGTGGTCTCCAACATTTGATACTTCATCCAAACACAAATTAAAAGCTAGACCCACAGTACTGTTCTATAGATTTTTTGGGGTTTTTTTATTCCTGCATTTATGTTAAAAATGTTGCATAACTCGTTCCCCATAGCTTCTTTGGGCTTAATCATATATCATCTAAGGGATAACTTTCTAATAACTCTTTTCAATTACGTATTGGATAAAGCTTCACTCCTACAGTTTTTTTTTTTCATATCTTTTCATGTGTAGCCACACTGAAATGCAGGTATTTTTCCTTTGATATAATGACAGGAAAATTGCAAAATAAATGTGTTTTTTTTTTTCCCCGAAACAAGAGAACAGAGCAAGTCTATTAAAACATAGTAATGGCATATAAAAGAGGGTAGAATGGCTCTCTAGTTGTGTTCTAGTCACTCTTAGAATTCTTCAGTTATTTTTAATCTATGCAACTAAAGTAATTATCAACTCTGAGAAAGCAGAATTTCCTATAATACTATCTACCCCTTCAGCATAGAAAGCAATTTTGCTTGGGCTCCTAAGCTGCTTTTCTTACCCTTTCTAAGGTATAGACATAAATAAATGTCTGCTTCATCATGTCCAGCATCTGAAGTGTTCTTTTCTGTGGACTTGTGGTCATGCTAAATGACAGTTATCCAGTACAGAATCTGGCAGATATCCTTGCCCAAATTAAATTATTTTCTTCAATTTTTGAATTATATTTTTGGTTTGGCTTAGGTTTAGTTTAAAACAAAAAAAATTGCAGTTTCAAGGCTTAAAAAGAAGTGCTATAGTGTCTGTACTGTGTTCTAGTGAGACTCCAAATGTTTAGGATTTCTAAGAAATTAGGAGCATAGGTTTCTTAATTGTATATTCCTCTAGGAAACCAGAGTTGTACTTTCACTAGCAATGTCTTGCAGGAGGTGATTCTTCTTAACGGAGGATGTTTTAATTTGAATATAGCTATAAATCATAGTGACAGGGAAGTGTGTAAAAGAGTAGTGAAATTCAGTTTTTGCTGTCTTGTTCAATAAAACATTTACTTCTGAAAAATCAAACAACAGCATCACCAACAATGTGCTTGAATTAAGAGTCCACAAAAATTTAATGAAATCTTAATTTAAACTTGGTTTTTGCGTGAGCAACTAATAGAAGATTTCTTTTTTATGCTGCTTTTTCTTTGAATAAGTTATATTCATAGCCTAAAACGTGCTATATATTTAAAGCAATTTCACTTGTTAAATAGGTTCTCAGCCATAAAGAGGCATTGCTTCAGGATGCAATGTCAGTCTTCATAGGCTCTCCTGATTCTGGCTCAAAACCTTTGTTTTGAGAGCTTTGTCTTCCTGGAAATGTTTTTTCTTACACAATTTATTAGTTCATTAATTTGATTTTTTTTTTTTAAGTTAAACTTTGTAAGTTAAAATATCACACATCTTTCGCTGCAGTGAAGTCTGTGTGTTCTCTCTAACTCTGGTTAGGAAAAATTACATCAAAATCTTTCTTAGGATGCTGGTCATTACCCTTAAAGTTATTGCTTGCCAGAAAAGTTAGATTTTGAGTTGAATCCAACTGGTAGCAAGAATAGTCATCTCCTTGTAGTAGAGGGGGTCTTAATTTGGAATTTACCAAAGAGAGCTTGACTGTTTACTTCTAGTCCTTACATGTACAAGGCACAGATCTGCAGCATTTCTGAGCAGCCATCCTGCTGGCTGCCTGTGATCCTCAGGAACTGCTGTCAGCTAAAACCGGGAACGCTGTGTGGGAATGCAGCATCTCCTATGTTGATTTCAGTCGGATATGATGCAGAAGGTCACTACACGTATCTTATTTTACCTTTGTCTCCTGTCAATAGCTCTTTACTTCTGCTTATCATTATTGTATCTGAGTACTCTTCTTTTCTTGGCCAGCATTGGTTGCGTGGGTTCTCTTGTGCAGGCATCCAGCAGTTTATGCATAAAGCTTGTACAGTGTCCATGGCAATGAAGAACTGGTCTTGCAGTGTCACTACAGCCATCTATACTGTGCCCTGGTTTAAAACAGATATCATATTACTACATTTGCTGATTCCCTATTTTCTCTACTGTTCTATTCCTGCATAGGAAAGGCAGTTTAGTTGAAAAGATAGTTTTGACTGTATGTTGGTGTCTGGATGTCTGGGATGACTATTTTTGGAAGAACTTGATAAGTAAATTGTTCTGAAAAACAAATACATTTTTTCTATTAGCAGCAGTGGTAGCTGTTCTTTGCTTTCTTTTTACCAGCCAAAACGGTATGTTGCCATGGTTTCCAAATATTTTTTTTTCCTCGGAGCTTCTTGGCTTTGGCTTATGGAAGCAGGCAGACTGACAGGCTTGACCAGCTAGATAAAATGTCTTTCCCAGTTACCTCCATCAACATGTGTGTTATCTTTCTTTAAGGGGAATGGATAGTTTTGCATAAGGCGGTGTCTCGTGTATGAACATTGTAGTCTGATCTGACTACTAACCTTCTCTGTTGAACACTGAAAAAAAATTTGTTTGCCTCACCTGTGATGGTGGTCTAACTGTGCAAGAGTTGCTTGTTCATTTGGAGTGTGTGAATCAACTGCCCCCCCTGCCCCTTTGCCTATTTGTGCATATCTTGATGTTCTGTCTGAAACGATGCAGGAGAAATGAAGATTACTAGTTCTTTTGCCATCTGTTTGTGTTGCTTGCTGTCTTAGGATGGGTTTTTAACAACTGGAGAATTAAGAAATCTTTTGGGAAAGACCAACTTTAGTTGCTTTTCCCAGTTTTGGAAAGGAGGGAAAGATTTGATTTTTCTGGATTAGAGCTGTTGATCATACTCAGAGAACGGTATTAGTATCATATTCAGTCCTAGCTAGAAGAGAAGATGCCATGTACATCCATCTGCATGATGTACAACTCCAGGGACTTTCCAGGAAAGTCCTATACTCTTCATAGAAGGCCCACTTTCCAGTAGAGCTGCAGCACAACAAAAGTCTGTGCAGTGGTTGAGATCAGGACAGTGAATGGGGTGGGGACAGTGTGGTGTTCTGGTAATATGGCAGGAGTCAATCCTGTAAGGGAGGGAGAGTTACTGGAGTTAATTCACTCTTGTTTAGAAAGTACCGGATTGTGATCTGAATGAATAATTGCAGGACAGCTGTGACATAATTGTTTACCCAGGCTCACTGTGGAGCCAAGAACTTTGTATGATTATGTGCTGATGTTTCACTGCTCAGAAACCCAAACTGACTGTTTTTTATGTGGTATGGTGCTGTGATGGTGTAGACATAACATTTTTCATGCTAACTCTGAGAGAGGCAGAATTCAGCTGTGTATAACTTCTCTGGGAGGTAGAGGCGACAAATCCTGCTGGGAAGCTCGTGTGCTGCCAGGAACCTGCTCTTGTACTGGATCTCATGAAGAATAGAGGAGACAATGATTTATTTTTCTTGCTTATTTCTTCTGCCCTGTCCCCAAATGGGGCACTTTCTGCTTTGGAGGCCAGACCAAAACATCATCTTGCTATTTTTTTTTTTATTGCCCCCCCCCCACCTCCCAACGCCTTATGGACCCTGTGTGTGGCACCCAGCTAGTTCCTACATTACATGTTCCCCATTCTGAGGGCAGGACTGGAGGTCCATGCTGAACCCTGTTCCAGTATTTCAGGTAGGGCTCAGTGCTTCATTCAGCATGAGAGGAATTCCCCATTTTCCCCCAAAAGAAGCTAATTTAGCTGCTGGGCTGTTTTGGTAGGTAACTCTACTACACTCTTAAAAAATTAGGTGAGCTTGTAATAGGTAGTTACTATTGTCTAATTTACTAATAGTTTACTAATCAACTGTTAGTATTTCAGTGCTCTTTGAAGTGTTATTATCTGATCTTGCCCTTTCAAGATAACCTACTATTGTCAAGACAGAACATTTGAAATCGACTATCTCCAAAACTCACATGGGTGTCTAACAAATTATGTACTCAGTTAACCAGATCTGAACCTTCAAGAATGTCATCAAATACTGTGAATCTGACAGTGCAATCAGAGGACTTGGCAATCCTGAATCTGTACTTGTATGTGAATTTTGTACCATCTCAGACCACTTGAAATACGATGATAATGATTGTAGTTTAGATATCTGTTGGGGGAGAGAGAAGTTTGTTACTTCTTGGGAATTGGGTTCTCATCTAAAAGTTCCAGGAGTATTTTAATTAACACAAGAGACATGGATTTGATGGGTGGACCACTCAGTGGATAAGGAATTGGCTGGATGGTCATGCTTAAAGAGTTGCGGTCAACGGCTCGATGTCCAGGTGGAGACCAGTGACACATGGTGTCCCTGAGGGGTCTGTATTGGGACCGGTGGTATTTAACATTTTTGTTGGGGTCATGGACAGTGGGATTGAGTGCACCCTCAGAAAATTTGTGGATGACACCAAGCTGAGTGCTGTGGTTGATACTCTAGTGAGAAGGGATGCCATCCAGAAGGACTTTGGCAGGCTAGAGGGGTGGGCCCATGAGAACCTCATGAAGTTCAACAGGGCCAAGTGCAAGGTTCTGCACCTGGGTCGGGGCAACTCCCAGTATCAATACAGGCTGGGCAATGAGTGGATTGAGAGCAGCCCTGTGGAGAAGGACTTCGGGGTACCCGGCAATGTGCGCTAGCAGCCCAGAAAGCCAATTGCATCCTCGGCTACATCAAAAGAAGTGTGGCTAGCAGGTTGAGGAGGGTGATTCTGCCCCTCTACTCGGCTCTCGTGAGACCCCACCTGGAGTACTGTGTTCAGCTCTGCGGCCCCCAGCATAAGACAGTTATGGACCTGTTGGAGTGGGTCCAGAGGAGGGCCACAAAGATGATCGGGGGCTGAAGCACCTCCCCTATGAGGACAGGCTGAGAGAGCTGGGGTTCAGAAGAGAAGGCTCTGGGGAGGCCTTATAGCGGCCTTCCAGTACTTAAAGGGTGCCTACAGGAGAGATGGGGAGGAACTCTTTATCAGGGAGTGTAGTGATAGGACAAGGGGTAACGGTTTTAAACTGAAAGAGGGTAGGTTTAGATTACATATTAGGAGGAAATTCTTTACTGTGAGGGTGGTGAAGCACTGGAACATGTTGCCCAGAGAAGTTGTGGATGCCCCATCCCTGGAAGTGTTCAAGGCCAGGTTGGATGAGGTTTTGAGCAACCTGATCTAGTGGAAGGTGTCCCTGCCCATGGCAGGGGGGTTGGAACTAGATGATCTTTAAGGTCCCTTCCAACCCAAACCATTCTATGATTCTATGATATTTCTGCTCTTAACAAAGACATTGCTAATTTCAAAAGGAATATACAACTAATAACCTCTCTAGGGAATTTGAATTTTGTCTCAATATTTAATTATCATGAGCAACACAATATGATTTTTTTTTAATGGGGAAAGTATATTTGTATTTTTCATGTTGTTGATTACATGGGGGAAAAAAAACAACCCCTTTGTTCTGTTTCTCTTTTTACATAAGTATTGGACTCTTTACAGCTTTGTACAACTTGGAAAAACATTGTTGGGCTAGACTTTCTCTCACACTAAGGAAAGGATTGTGAGTGTCAGAAGACTTGCTCTTCCTTTGTCTAGACGTCCTGGTTTTTGTTTTGTGGGAGTTGATAAACATAGTTTTTTTTTTTTTTTTTTTTAAATAACTTTTTTACATTAGTGTTTAAAACAACAATGATCCTCTATGGCTAGGAATTACTATTTTTTCTTTTTTCTTGTGTTAAAACTATTTTAGGAGAGTTAATATTTCTGGAAGTGTAGAGATAAAATGTGTGGAACACTGCTTTTTATCTGTTATACACGTGGCATGTACTATACAACAGGCTTTATATTTGTGGAAATCAGTATTAACATTATTATTAATTTTATTGTGCAATTGATCTTTAAGCAAGGAGAGGACCAAGAGTCCTGTCATACAATGCTTATTTTAAAAAGGGAGATGTGCTTTTTAATGTGTTATATCTCTTTCTATTGCCTAACTTTTCTTTTCCTTTTTATGCTTAGTTACTATAACTGAAGGTGGTGCAATCCAGATTTCCAATCCAGCCTCTGATG
Organism: Aptenodytes patagonicus; assembly: GCF_965638725.1. Classification (NCBI taxonomy): domain Eukaryota; kingdom Metazoa; phylum Chordata; class Aves; order Sphenisciformes; family Spheniscidae; genus Aptenodytes; species Aptenodytes patagonicus. The sequence continues at coordinate 157,037,502 of NC_134950.1, forward strand.
GTGTCCACGGACTACAGACGTTGACAATGACAAATTCAGGAGCTCCTCAGCCAGGTGCTACCATTGTGCAATATGCAGGACAGTCACCTGATGGCACACAACAGTTTTTTGTTCCTGGAAGCCAAGTTGTCGTTCAAGGTATATTTTATTAGTCTACTGTGTTTTAATTTTTTCATATGAAACAATTTTTCTTAAAAGGCTTTTTATTTTATGTTGACATTATTGCACTATTAAATAAAATATTTATGCATAACAAGATGAAAGACAGTCTTAGGAGGAGACTCAGCTTCTCGTAAAGCAGCTACTTCTTTTGATTAAAAAAGTTATGAGGAGGAAATAACAGTATAAAATCACTTTCTGCTTTGAATTCTGTTGTCCAGACTCTGAGAGATGTTTAATTGCAGTAAAGGTGCTGTTACAGATTGAAATAAGATGCTGAGGGTGCATCTCATTTAATATACAAAACTAATTTGTTTTTTCAGAAGTTAATCAATCTTAATGAAACACAAGTTCTGAAGTTAGTTGGATATGTTTAGGGCAGAATTTCCTTGCAACTTAAGACTCTTGTATTTATTAGAAAGGAGATCCTTTACTGAAGCTAGTTTTCTCACAGAAGAACACTTTGTAGGTCCTATAAAATGCACACATGTGAATTGAACTGTGAATAACGAATTCTTGAACCTTACTGTAGTTTATGCAGGATTTTTTTTTTCCTTCCACTGTTCCCAGCCTTTTGGAAACGCTGAGGGAGATTGAGAACCAAAGGTATCTTGGATTCTTATAAATATGAGGGAAAGTAGGGTTGGGATTTGGGTTATGCTGAGGAAAACCTTTGAAAATGGGGAAGAGATTTCTGTATTGAGACACTAAATTAATGGCTGCCATGGAGGATGTAGGGAATTTATTTTCTCTATTTTTTTTTTAATCGGTACAGGGAAGTAGGGAGGGAGGGCTGTATGAATGCTTTCTTAAGCCAAAACAGCTATCTGAAATAAACCATGAGAGGAGCTAGGAAGACTTTAAGTATGTATTCATGGATTGTATGAGAGTCATCAATTAAATGTAGACATGGATATCTGAGATAGTTGGTGAAGTCCAGGTTGAGGTGCTGCTTTTTTTTTTTGCCCTAATATGGATGTTTGAAGTAAGTTCTGCCTTTAAGTGGCTGCTTCTCTCCCTTTGCTGTAAAGGAAGCCCAGGATGTAAATAAAGCTAATAGGTTGTAGATATCTGAACTTGTTGAGGCAATGCTAAATAATGATACCAAACTTGGATTCTGCCATTGCCTCTGGTTAATTCTTTGCTAAAATACATTGTCTTCCCAAGACTTTTCAGAAGCATTTCAAGGAAGCTCTAAGACTGTAATATGAAAAACCCTTAGCCAATATGTTAGTTTTCATCATGCAGAGAGCACTGTTATAACTTCCCTAAATATTGTTATGAATACATTCTTAGCAAAGCCTTAAGACCCAAATTTGGCTGTTCCCCAAACAAATTTCTCACTCTGGTAGTGCGTGTGGTCTGCGTGTGAGTCTAATATGTTTTCTATAGACATGCGTACACATCGCTTAAATTAGAGGACTTCTCTGTCTCTCCAGGTTGACTGTAGTATTTTGTATGTATTGCTTTGATTCTTCAGAGCTTCGGGGGCGGGGGTAGTGGGGAGCAGAGAGAGTAGCTCCTCAGTTGTTTCCTAAAACCTCCCCAGTCTTTGAAAAAGCACAGAACTTAGGAATTGTATCTGGCAGCATTTCAGTCCTTGGGAATTTCATTTGACTGGCCTTCCTTTACAGACTCTTCGTTACAGGGTTGTCCTCTGATGGGGCTGTCCTCTAACCTTCCTATTCACTCTCAGTGATGGGCTTGACCACTTGATGGTGTAGCCCATTAAGTGTCTTGCCTGTGATGAAAACTTTCAAAACAGATTCAGAGGCAGTTACTGAACACCTGCTATATCCTGTTTCTGGAAGCTTCTAGATACTTATAACTAAATTGATTTGTTCTTCGTCCGTGCTCAGAGAAGTTGACTTCCTGGAATTCTCCGTTCCTTTGGCCCAAAGTCCAGTGCTTTAGTGATGCTCATAGCTGTTGACACAAAGAAAAATGCTACATAGCATAAAGAGGGAAAAATACAAAGGGAATAGTAAGTGAGCATGAACTCAGAGGTGATGATAAGATAAAAGTTTTCAACTTATTATACAGGCTATTGATACTGGAAAATCTTTTAAAAAAAAAAAATCTTTAATAAAAAGAGAGTATGTAAAAAGAGTATGAAAGCACCTGAGGATGTTTACAGTAATACGGATCTCTTTGTTGACAATATGCAATTATTATCATAAACCTGATTATTCAGGATGGAGTGAGAATTAGTTGGATATACAAGTCTCTAATATGTCCTTACTACAGGTCATCTTGCTTTTGCTAGAAAGTCTGTAGGAATATAGTTTATGAACATTTGTCATCTACGTATACTTTGTAGTTGACTGTTCACCAATATCATGATAGCACAGATTATAATAGGAAAGCAACATTCTGCTTAGTAATCTTTTTGCTTATGTATATTTTTATAATGATTTTGGGTAGACAGCGTATAAATTTTATTTGTAATAATCAGAGAAATAAAAGAAGAAAAAAAAAAAGTAACAAATATGAGTCCTAGGGCAGAAGACATCTGTTTCAGAATCTTTCAGATAGCATACGTATTTATATTTTTTCTAAAGTATTTGTTGATGAATCTCATGTAATAATGGATGGCATCACATAAACCCTGTGCTTGATATTTTCTGATAACCTGTGATGGGGAAAAAGGATTAGTACAAAAGCGCCAAAGGTGTTGATCCAACTGAGTGATATTTCATTTGCTATGAGTTTACATTCATAGGCAAAGTAAGAGGCAGTTCTGATGTCCTGACATTTTCCTAATACAGGTTAAAGGGTTTTTTTTGCTAGCTGATGCAAAAGAGTTTAATTATTAGTGAAAATGAGTGTAGAAAAGTTGTATCAAAAATCATTCTGTTGGGGTCTATGTGTGTTTTCATAATATGGTCAGTGAAATGAACAGTGATATTTGAGATCTGTGGCTTGAACTTCTTGCGTGCTTCAGTTCATATGATCCTGAAGTGGTCCTGTAATCACAGGGCGCTCCTTTTTTGCATTGATGCTTCCATTATTGCTGTCCTTGGCATAGTTTCACAGTTGATGAATTACCAGCCTGAATTTGTTTATTACAGACAAGACCTTAAAAGTTTGCTCTGCTCTAAATACAGACCAGCGTGTGGACTGTTGAGCTGAAACTAATTTAATTTAAATTGATGTAAATAAGGAGTAATTTTTGTTTTTTATTTTTTAAAACTAAGTCAACCAGATCTCTTGGACTTTTTTTGAAAAAGGAGGGAACAGGGGAGAGGTAGCCCTTACCCAGAGTCACTGTTCTGCCTGTTACAGCATCTGAAATCACTAGCTTTAGGTTGACTTACTTTGTTGGAGCTTTCTTCAATCTTTTCTGAAGCTTTTAACTGAAATTAAATGAGCGGGTTGTGGGTTCCCCCCAAAAAGCAAGGAGCTTTAGCCTTTCATTTACCTGTTTGTTACAGCTTATTAAGCTTTCCTGTCTTACATGTCTGTCTGACAGAGTTCTCTGCCTTTTAGTGGAACTGCTCCAATCAAAACAATTGCATGTCTCTTTAAAATTTCCCTATTTTCTATCCAATCATGACTTTTATCATTTGGATTCATTTATGAATTCTAGAGCCACATTTTAATTTCTGTCAGTCAGTGCTGTGAATTTTCAGGTCTTGCTTTACAGCCAGCTTTGTGGTGAGTGCTTTCTGTAGCTTTATGAATAATTCAAGGGAAAAGAACAAAGCTAGGCTCACAAAAATATGGAAGAGGAAGGAAAAAAAAAAGGTTTACTGGAAAAGGAGTTCTTTGGGCTGCAGTTTCAGTGAGCTGTTCCAGTGACAGAGCATATTAATGACAGTGGTAAGCAAGTGAGGTCACAGTGATGTCAGTGCTCTTGCTTGTAATCCTGCACATGCTTGCTAGTTTGGAACAGTTCATGCTGAGCTCTGGTAGAGGAACAGGAGAATCGTGTGTGCAGAAGCTGATCATGGCTGTTACAGGAGATGAAACAGGTAAAAATTTTGTTAGTCTTTTACATGATATTTTTGGATGTCTGAGCAGTGCTTAGTTGGTATTTGTGACATTTTCTTTTGAACCTGTTGCTGTAACTCTTTCATCTTTCAAAACCAGTACAAATACCTTCTAGTATCTATACAAATACCTATACAAATACATCTAGTCAGTGTAGGATTTCAGGGCAATTTTAACAGTTTCATTTGGGGGAAAAAAATCACTGTTAGTGCATGAGTTCTTGCACAGATTGATTCAGATAACTAATCTTTACTATTTGATGTAGGATTTTGCTGAAAAATCCACCACTCTTCTTTTAAATTCTTCTTTATTGTGGAGATAGTCATATATGTTACTATGTTTATAATCGTTTTTTATTTTGTAAAAATGACACTGCTTTTTTGTTTAGCAGTAAATGCTTCAGATTTGATAGCTAAAATAGGCTTAAGCATAGCTGTAAGAGAAAGCTGTGCATTGTTTCAGTAGTGTAAATAAACCCTATGCTTTCATTATTAAAAAAAATACTGAAAGCAAACAAATTTGAGAGCGCAATAATTTGTATTGTAACGCCTGCTTGTTTTCTCCTCCACTGTTAAAATGGTCTGTTCCTCAGCTAATTGAGTTCAAAAGGCTGACGTCATTAGATTTCCTGGAATCGTGTTGCAGTAGGGAACTGGAAAAGTTAAACTCCAAACAAGATACACATTGACGTCAGCTCCAAGTCATGCTGCGATTTAGTCAGTTCCTTTCTGCTTCGTCAACTGCCTCCGGCAGATCTGTAATGTTAACCGGTTCGCGGCCGGTACCTACGTGCTGCTGCTCATTGCAGCATATTGTTTCATTAATCCAAAGATAAGTATCTTCTCTAAGTCGACGTTTTGTTTTTTTTTTTTAATGCTCAAAGGGATAATGATTCATGCCTTGTTTAGCCAGTTTAGTGGTGAAGTTAAAAACCCTTTGATAATCTAGTCCCATCATTGACTCACAGAAGGGGAGAATAGATGTACTAATACATAGCATGCATCAGGCTTTTTTTCTCCTGTGTAGTCACTGAAAGAACTCAAGTGCAGGGATGCTCTCTAGTGTTCAGCAAGTTAGTTTTTCCAAGAACCTGGTGATACAAGGTGGCTGACTTTTTTGGGGGATTTTTAAATTTTTTTTTTTAATTTCTCAGAGCTTAATTTACAACGTTACTTGTACTCTTCCAAATGTGGTTTGGTTTTTTGGTTGGGGGTTTTTTTTTTTGTTTGTTTGTCTTCCTGTTAATAATTTACTTTTTGTAAGTCTCAACTCAAAGCTTCAGGTTTTCAGTGACTTTTTACTCCCTTGCAATCTTAAGGAGAAAAAAAAACCAAAAAAGATGACCTGGGGCAATGTGTTAGGGAGATACACCATCTCCAAGTTTGCTGCTTTGTTAGCAGTCTCAGTCCTATGTCTGATATGTTAGGAATGACTTTAAACCTCCATGGAGTTTCATTAGAAACGGCCACAGAGGTTTGTCAGCCTGGACCAAGGTGTGTTGGATTTTTCTCTCAGATGCTGAAATGGAAGGTACCCTTCTCTGTAATATGTAGATACTTTACTGTGCATTTTTTCAAGGGTATTTTATCCCCCCTGCTTAAAGCCTGTTTCATCTTTCCCAGTGTCTTTTTAGGGGGAAACAGTCTTTTATTGTAACTTTTTGAGATATTCTACAAAAAATTTTGCAGACTTTGAAAAAATTGATTTGCAATAATGTATCGTAAAGCACATATTACTGCACAGCTAAAAGATACTTTGTCAATGCTATGCTTCCCCCCCCGTGGTGTCTGGGTTCACAAGGTCTGTACCACCAAGATGGTTATTTATCTCTGTTACCATGCTGGTAGATTTATAAATGAGCCAACTGTTACGCAGGGACAGACACGACTGGAACCTGCTCACACTATTCATGCAACATGTTGTTACTTAGTGTTGTTTGCTGATCCCAGTTGAGATAGGGACTCACTTTTGTTAAGCCATGTTGCAGGTACATTATCAGACGGGAGTCCTGTTAACAACAGCAGCAGTAAGTCCTGCTAGCTGACATCTGAGTGTAAATCAAACAGACAACAAAGTAGTTGGTCTCGCCAGGCTGAGGTGACCTGGGTTATGGGTCTTTCCCCATGACTTGATCTACAAAATGGTTCACTTGGATTTCTAATTCATCGTAGCTAATGCAAACTAAGATAACATCTCTTTTTTTACCTAGTGATGAGAGATAGAAAAAGGTAGTTCTTAGAGTCTATAAAATGTATGTAATGTGACCAGCATAAAGATGAGCCTGAAGAGTTTCTAAAATTCCATTTTTATAAACAGTGAGCTGAAGTATTGTCCCATTGACATAACTGGGACTGCTAAGACATGTGGAGAACTTAAAGAAAGGGTTAAGTAATTCTCTTGTAGATGTACAAGACAGCTGAGCCCTGTGCTCATGGCGGCTGCCTGTTAGTACTCACAGGGCTCTCCTGGGCTGATTTCTCTCTCCCTCCCCCATCCCCAGGGGATTATCCGTAACCCAGGTCAGTTCACTGGTCCAGTTCATCTTGTGATTCCACAAACACTTTTACCCACAGGACCAAGAAAAGGGGGAGGTGCAAAGTGTTTAAACTGATAATGATTTTGGGACATGGCTGTGGAATTGTAGTCTAAACACAGCTTGATCCTATTTTTTGTATTTAATTAGTGAAGCACCTGCATTAACTCAAGAATAATAATAGTACTTTTTTTATTAAGTTTAGGTTTTGGTTTTTTTCCTCCTGTAGTTGACTGATGTCTCTCTATTGCTCTGCCCATCAGCCTTCCCAAAGTGTTTTTGTCTACATTTTATTTTTCCAAGTTAAGTTTTTCCATTATTTGAATATTGCTTTAAAGAATTAAAGTATAAACTAAGTATAACATAACAGCCCCTGAAATTTCATCTTTTATATTCAGTTGCTTTAATGACAAAATCTGAAGTTTTGTTCTGTGATAATATAAAATATTTATGGAAAGGAATAAGTAAATAGTCGCTTATAATTTGAAGAGGGATATAGGGTTTTTGTTTGATTTTTTTTTTCTATGTCAGACAAGACACAAGTACTTAGGACTTTCCCAGTGTTTTAAAGTTGGGGTACTTCATGTAGGAACAAAGTACCTCAGAAATACAGAAGTGAGGTGAGACTATCAGAAAGGTATTGGTTCCAAATAACATGTCACATTTCAGATCTGCATTTAGCTTGGGGAGAGTTCAAAACTGGTAGGCTCAGGAGCTGAATCTGAACTGTTGCACTCTGATTTACTGTGTAGCTACACCCCTTCCTGTGCAACCGCCACTACCTCCTCCTGCCCACTAATGCTGCAACATCTTATTTGTGGTCCTCTTGCTCAAGGAACATACTCCTTTTCACCATGAGCACTTGTCTGTTCCTTTTCATTTTGGCAACAGCAGCTCTCACTGGTTTTCCAAGGGTTGCCAAACTGCTGCTGTAAAGGGAGGAGAGGCAGTAAGGCTGGTACTGTTGCTATCACAGGGAAGGAGGAGAAAGTTGACTTCTGAAGCAAGTTGACTCCCGAAGCCCCTGTTAGATGACAGGGGTAGCATACAAACCTCAGTGGCTGCAACAGCAGGACCATCTTTTCATAGGATTGTGCAAACAGGAACTAAGTGTGGATGCTCTGACAGTGTTTCTCAAACAGCTTTCCCTATGTTGTCTGAAAAGAGCCATGTGGAAGCTTTCACAGGCTTCAGTCTGGCTGGCTAGCAGGGCCACATGCTAGAGCAATTTAGATAACTTATTTTACAGCGTGGAAATAAACCCTAGTAAGATAACAAATATAGTTGTGACATTACAGGCCTGTGAAATATTTTATGTAGCAGGGATCCTGGATAACTCAACAGAAGTCTGTTATTTCCAGAGAGACTTTTGCATAGGGTTTTTTTTTGCCAGAAAGTTTAAAATATGATTCTTTTATACAGCTGCCACTGGAGACATGCCAGCTTACCAGATTCGAACTCCCACTACTACCTTACCTCAGGGAGTGGTAATGGCAGCCTCACCGGGGACTTTGCATAGCCCTCAGCAACTGGCAGAAGAGGCAACACGCAAGAGAGAGCTGAGACTTATGAAAAATAGGTAAGACTATATAACAATTAATGGTCAGTGTTGCAAAAAAACCCCCCAAAACATTCTAATGAAGTTTTCTTCTTAAGGTCATGAGCACTGCCTGTGATTGACGAAGGGAAGGCAAGAAATTCTTTTCAGTCATCCCACGTCCTTACAGGATTGAGTATTGGCTGTTAACCCTGGAAAGTTAGAGTTGACCTTATCACCATGGATTTTTAGTTCTAAAATATTACAGTAATTCAGAAATCAGTATTAGTGTTGTCCCTTTCTGACTTTTGTGGTGATCTGGAGGTATACTTATTGTTGAATTCCCGCCCCTGCCCCCTCCCGCTACTGACAGTAAAATGACCAGTATGGGTGGGTTCATTTTGAAACATCCCAGCAAAGAATTGGTTAGGAAAATATCTGAGGATCTCATTAGCAGCTGTCCATTAATGATGCTGTGAAGAGGACTTATTCTAGGATGGAATGATAATTACAGACTTTCCTAAACACTTGGCTACTGGGATAAGTAATTGGGCAGTGCCCCTGTCATTTTGTGAGGCATATTGTGTGAGGTGGCTGTATATTTTTAATTAGTTGGCATGGACTTGACTGTATGCTGCAAATGCCAGTCTTTCTCTGTTCATTCTTCTTGCTATTCTTAGGGGACTCTCCCTTTTTTTTAAATGCGTAGCCACCACTATCAATGGCAGTTAGATTAATGGAAGAAATAGTCTGCCATGCAGATCTCTAATACATTGAATAGCCACTTGCCTTATGATTGAATTCATGGTATTGCTTTGCTCTCATGCCTGTCCTTTATTTTAAATTACTCATGAGGATCGCTGCATTGTTGTGCCTCCTTTTGTTTCTCCTCTCTTCAGTTTTAAAACTAGCGTCTATGCTATCTCTCATATAACTTGCTGGACAGTTACACTCTCACAATTTGACAGTTTATCATGTTCTAAGATGTTAAAGGAGTGGACTCCCAGTACTTCTAAAATCTCTTCTGGAATTGAATGCTTGTTCAGTCACATGCTTCTGAAAATACTACTCAAAGTGTTTAGCTTCAATATAACAGAATTCTGAGCAGAGCTATGAGAATGGCTCCAGACTGCCATTTGCCAGCAACAAAAAAACCCCAGACGCATGTGGCTGAAATGTGCCCAGGTGGGCAGTTCTAAAATGCTAATAAATTGTATTTGTTTGGACTTTAAATTTTACTGTAGATTGTTACATTAAGGTAAAAAAATTACAACAGGTTGTAAGCTTGGTACCTAGCTTTTTATATGAAGAGAGCAGTGTTATGCTTGTATTTTCTGAAAGTAAATTCTTTGAATTTGGTTTTTAAGAATTTGGTTGCAGAAGATAATAGTCCTGATAAACACACAAAATGGAACGTGACTGGAAGAAGAAATGCTGCTTTCAGTCTTAATGTTTAGTACAACTCAAGTCAATATGTTATCATTTACTCAGTTTTTCTCAGTTCCTCTGTGTATTAATTCCATCTTTGTTGATGCTGAATTTGTTTCAAGTTGTAGTTGTTTTAAATTGTATTTTAACCATGTTATTGCTTATTGCTGTTATCTGCTGTTCTGTTTGTGCAATCCAACAGTCGGTGGTGGTTGTTGTTGTTGTTATTGTGGAACCGCAGGGATTGCAGGTAATTTCATTTATCCAGTCTTTGCCATATTGTGGCTGTTCCTGTAGTCATTTGCCTTGTATTGGTTCCAGGGAAGCTGCCAGAGAATGTCGCAGAAAGAAGAAAGAATATGTCAAATGTCTTGAAAATCGTGTGGCTGTGCTTGAAAACCAAAACAAGACTCTCATTGAGGAACTCAAGGCCCTCAAAGATCTTTATTGTCATAAAGCAGAATAACTGTCTTTCATTTGGACCTCGTTTATTATGAACTTTAATCAAGGCATGAGAGGAAGCAATTCTACAGATTGCCATATGAACTTGAGAAAGAGACACTTGAGGCCCTTGTGGAACCCAGTTTTGCTTAGTGTTTTCAGACTGATTTGGGAGATATTCCAAAACTTGGAATTCTGTCATAGTCTCCATACTCTGCTGAGCTTTCTAATGGCATGCAAATGGCTTTTTTGTTTGCACTTTTTACTTCTGCTTTTTGCAGGGAAGCTGCTAAAGAATGTCGACGTCGGAAGAAAGAATACATAAAATGTCTGGAGAGTCGTGTTGCAGTGCTAGAAGTTCAGAACAAGAAACTTATAGAGGAGCTTGAAACCTTAAAAGACATTTGCTCTTCCAAAACAGATTAGTAAAAATATTTATTATACTGTGAACTGACTAAAATGTGTCCAGTTGCTTTATAAGGCAATACATAGCCAACATGAATTATGGGTTTCTCTTTGTGTCATTTATATTATATTCCAACTCCTAACATTCCTGAAATGCTTTCCTGCTTTTTGTCGATTCATAGCTCTAGTTTCAGGTTTTTCATGCTCCTCCCTTCCATCTCCCAAGGAGCCAAATGTTAAAAAAATGTAACAAAGTAAAAAAAGCGCATAATTTCTAAGAGCTGTTTCTTTGCCATATATTTACGTACTACTTTTTACATGTTACTGAGTGTCCTGCACATACAAAATATTTTACAATTGTTTTAGATGAATCATAAAGATAATGCATCCAGTAATACAAGAAAATCAAACAACCCAAGGTATCTCAGGAAAGAGTTTATAAAAGAATGTTATGATTACATGTATGTACTAGCATACTAGTCTACAAATGATTTTATGGCATATTTTTATATTAGTTGCTTTGTGGAAAGAAGTATTGTATTGCTGTCACTGAGTGCCATGGTTAAAGATAGTTTTTAATAGAACCATGTTGTTTAACCTGTGTAGTGTCTGATTTCCTTTAAACATCTGGTTATTTGAGATGCTTTAAAACCCATGAGTATCTGGAAGAGGACAAAGGAAAAAAGCATACCTAAACTCGTGGCATGATGCTAAGTATATTGTAAATACCTGAAAGAAGCTGTCTATTATATGGCTGCTATTTACTTACATTTTCTGTAGTCTGTACAATATTTGATTAGAGTTCTATGTATCAAAATTCAATTTTGCATCCTGAATACTTCATGTTCTAGATTCTGGACAGTTGTAGACAGATGCCTATAGTGAAGGCTGATGGTGTAGTTCTTTTTGCACTTTCTGCAAAGTACTGAGAGGAAATAAAGGTGACTTAAAGAAGGAAGCTTTCCAATAAACAGTAACTACCTGCTGATTCACAGGGTTCTGAAATAGCCTATAAGTGAGAGCTGAAGATTTTTAAAATAAACCCATGCTTAAACCAGATTACAGTTCTGGTAAATGCAGTATGTGCCAACTTTCTGTTGTGCTTTGCAAGAAAATAGAGCTTATGCAAAATTGCTTCTGGGTATTTCTTTAATTCAGGAATGATCTAATTGTTTGTTGGCCAGTACAGTCTATGAGCAGAGTATTCGGGAGCTTTGCTGGAACAAGCAGCACCATTGCCTTACTGATGTGGTAGGAAGAAAGGCTTAGTTCCTACTTAATTTGCTTTACTGGGAGAGCGTGTGTATGGAGGGGGGATGACATCATACCATTACTAAAGTCACTGAGACTTCTTCACTTAATTTAAACTGAATTCACATTTAACCCAATCTTCAGTCTGACACTGTTGGGGCGGGGGTGTGTGCGTATCTTTTTTTCTTTTTTTTTCTTTTTAATCTGGTTTTCTTTTAGCTTTCCCAAATTACTTGAAATAGACAGGATAACTCTCAAATCTTTTGAAAATCCCATCTGGGTACTTAAGTGAGACCATTTGTAAGAAGAAGTATTCTTTCTTACTTCCTGCAGCCACATCAGTTGATTTAATAAGGAAACGGGCTGCCTTTTGGGCCCACAGGCTCTGCTGCAGGTCTGGAACGAAAGTAAAGTAAACTTTGAAATATCTGTTTCACTGTGAAAATACATCTTAAGTGCTGAAGTCAGCAGAAGTCAAAGGTTCTGTTCAAGTTGGACAGGATGAGTACAGTCTGCAGGTCCACGTTGCAGCCTCTAGGCTCGAACAAAAGTGTCAGTAAATTGTTTGTTGTGGCTCTGTCACTAGAACCTGTTTTCTGTTACAGGTAGGCATTGCTCCTGACTCTCAAGGGATTTGGAAACTTAAGTGGAAAGAAACTTGGGCGCATGGTGGATGTCTCTCCAGTAAAAACTTCTCCTATCTTTATCTTCCCATTAGTATCTCGTACTAACTGTAGTTAGAAATTTGATAGGAGGAATCCCTGTCTGTTCCACATCTACGTAGTCTACAGTCATTTCTTTGCTAATACTTTTAAAACATATGATTAATGTTTATTTTTTATTTAAATAATTACTTGTGTGTGTGTATGCTTTGTTAATGATGGGAGCTAAACCCAAATGCTCTTGGCGTGTGTTTGGTCATTCTGGAAAACTCCATTTGATCTGTTTATCTGCACCAGGGAAAAGTATCCTGCTTCAGAAAAGTCAACTGCACAAAACCTGGCTCATTTAGACTAAGACTAGGAAAAAAGAAAAGTTTATGACGTGTTATTCTTTCATCATCAGTAATTCAGTTTGGTATAGCATTAATTTTGACAGAATTAGCAACACACGTTTCTGTACTTTAAAGTGAGAATAAGTGAGTTTGTTGGTGAATAAGAACATTTAAGATGTATGGTCGGTAAATTAGAACCAAGATGCATCTTGTGGTGAAGGAAGTAACTTATTTGAAAATGAGCAGAGGGAGGTCTGCACAAATGCCAAGAATCTGTTGTCAAATTGCTACTGCAAAAATTACTACTTACAACAATAAATCCAGTTCTGAATTGGTTTGAGATGTACATTGAAAACTTTGAGACTTCCCTGAGATGAAACGAAGATTTGAATGAAAAGTCAGTGTACCACTGGGGTTTGTCAGAGAAATAATACCAAAATACCTCCGTGAGATGGGACTGCTGGAGCCTGGGTCTCTGTTCAAGCAGTATATCAGAGGATTAAAGCGATAGATAGAATATATGCAAATTAGTTTAGATTATAGGGGAAAATATATTAAGTCTTCCTTCAGTTTATTTTTTCTCTTTGAAGTGTCAATATAGCCCTCTCAAGTTTTAGATCAGTTGTGGGACTCATTTTATTCTACATCAGTGTCATGCTTCTGAATGTATGTCAGCACTGGAATCCGGAGTAGATGCACATGTGCTATGAATGAGAAGAGAATTTTTCTTTTGACTTGCTGTCCATCAGGCTTGCATTTGTTCATGTAAGTCCTGTGCTTGCTAGTGCTCCTCTTCAAGGGCAGAAAAAGTGAAAATGGCTGGAACTATTCATTGTTACTTCTTACTCTTCGTGGAAGAAAACTGAAATTTGACTGGGGTCTGAATTCGTAACGGCCAAAGTTCTTGGGAGGTGACACTAACCCATTTTAGGAGCTGTGCTGCCTAACGGTCTGGGTGAAACTGCCTATGCTTGTATAGTGGCACCCACGCTCTGGATACCAGGCCAAGAAAAGGTCAGTTTATAATGATTGTGTCAAACTTCTTAGGGTAAATCTTAGGGTTTTTATCAAAATCAGTTACTGATCTTTTTCCTGAGGATACATTTTGATGGGAGAGAGGAAACTGCTTTCTGCATTTTGTCTGTCTCTTCACTTTGTGACCACTTTTGGTTCATGCAAAGGCCAAACAACCTGTTCGCAGAGAATTACCAAGTGGATCAGACACTGAGCTCAAAGTATTTCCTTCAGTGACCATGGCTGGAAAAGCTGTCCCTTTGAGTTTCTTCACGTCTCATGTAAATGATAGATCCATCCCTTTTCCTAAAAGTATTACCATCTAAAATTGTACAGTGTGAGCATGCAAACGAACTGCCGATTTTTGTGAAAGGTCTGTGATGTGGCTGTCAATCACATACCTAAGGAAACACAGTATCAGTTGTGGTTCATGTGAGTACAGGGACTTGCCCTCTGTCTCCATTTTACTACTTCAGTTCTCAGTTGAACCAGGCTCTGGGTTCAGTACTTTTTCCAAAGAACTTGACCACAAGATCAAAAACCACCTTCTGTCTTGTAGCATGTGTGTGGTGTTAGTTTTAATGCCTTTTCCCACAATTTGATGCTGTTTCTACTCTCAGAGGTTGCTAAGAATGTACAAATAGCAACTGAAGAGGTGTTCAGTCTTAATTATCTTACTCAATGGCTGTGTCACCATCTCATTTGACAAGGCTGGGAAGCACCTGCTTCTCTAATAAAAACATAGCTCTGAGCTTTGGATACCAATATAATTTCCACAGGAATCTGATTCCAATTCAGGTTTGTGAAGCAGAGTGCTTTGTGTGGCGCAGGAGAAAGGCCTTTTGAACACGGTATTGTTCTTAGTACAGAAACTTTAAATGAATCCGAGTTTGTTTATTGCAGGAGAATTTGAGCACTGCCCAAGCTTTGATTTATCAGAGCCAGGAATTTTGTTTTTTCAGTACCAGAAAAAAGGCTGAAATAATTGTGATTTTCTTTCTGTAAGAAAACTGTATCCCTCTGGTACAAAACTTCTTCTGAAACCACGCAACTGCAAATTTCTTTGAGACAGATAGCTAGAGGATCTGCCTTTACTTTATGGGAAGGTGTACACAAGACTGCATGGATTTTTTTTTTTTTAAATAGAATTTCATGTAGCTCAGGGGAAATGGTCTCTTGAAAAATGTCTTCAACCTCCTAGAGTTGTGGGCGATGAGGAATGTAATAGTCAGCTTCCTCTTAAGGTACAGCTTTGAGTCATAGCTGTTTTCTTCCCCATCTAAATGGAGCGGAGAGCAGAGTTATAAAGTCAAATCTCTAGGCTATCCAGGCAGAGCTGTCTCTTAACTGTCTAAAACAGCCTCAGCTGTTGTGACCTGGGAAAAAGTGATTAAAATAAGTATATTGTGTGAGTAGGTATGGGTTTGGTTTCTTTGGGTTTGGGTCTTTTGGGGGGTGAGGTGGGGGGGTGGGGTTGATTGTTAGTTCCCATGGATTTTTCTGCTTGCAAGAACAATTGTAGATTTTTCTGCCTGCACTGATACAGTCCCAAGGAGTGCAAGCTCTGTTGCCTCCCAGTTAGTTCTCCAGGGTTTTCCTTCCATTCTTATCAAACATAATTGCTGATCTGTACTGTTATCCCGCAGACATCAGTGTAATAGCTAAATCCAGTGTGATCTTTTTCTGAATGAAGTATCACTTCAAAGAAAACAAAGGGGTCTGCTCAGCTTCTGGTTTGGATTGACTTGTTTTGCCCACGGTTTTTTTCTGTTTTATCCACTTGGTGTTTTGTGTGTGGGTGTGTACATGACAAGAATGTATTGAATGCTGAGCTGTTAAGCAGCCGATAGAAGTAGCTGCATTTTGGTTGTCAGCATTCCTGTATAAAATATTATTTTATGGGGAGTGGGTTTAATTTGTTTGGGGATTTTTTTTATTAAGGCACTATGAGACTCTTCTGGATGAGGGATAACAATGATTTCATTATTCCAGCAAAAGTTGTGTTAGTTCTAGTATTTGCTTAATTTAAAACCTGAAGAAAATGAGTTAGTTAATTTCTAGGGCAATTTGATAGTATCTCATGCAGACTGGCAATGGCAGGTAGCAAAAATCAGTTTACTCTTCTGTTTCTAATGAATCTTTTCTTGGCTGTTTTCTCAGGTTTCTGTTTTTCCTACTTCTGAGATAGAGCTTCCTTCTTGCAACTTGCTTATTAGATATAGTTATGAAGCAGAAGCTGTGTATATGCACAAAGTCTCAAAGAGAAAGAGGGTAATGTGAGAGTTTAATGCTGTGTGTAGACTAAGGAAAAAAAATCATTGTATTATGTATGACTTGAATGGAAAAAACAGTGGAGGAAGTGTCTTTGTTATGGTAACTGCTGAGGTTTTTCCTCTCCTTTAATAGCCATATCAGTGGAATCGGGTGTGATTAATACATCTTGTGAATGGAATTATAACTATAAAAATGTCACAATTCAGAAATCTGGTTACCTAGCCAAGCCATTGTTTTTGTTTTGTGGTTTCAAAAATGTAATTTCTAAATAGCCTTGAATGAGGCTTTTAATGGTCTCATTTTCATATTGATTTTTTTTTTTCCAAATGTCGTTGTGCTCATACTAGGTAAAAGCTGCAGCAGAGTTGTTTAACAAGACCAGTCTGGACCATAGGGTCTGCTTCTTCTAAAGTAGTTCTCTTAAAGATTTTTTTTTTTTTTTTTTTAATTTCAGCAAGGTATTTATCACATTTCTAGCTTTCATTAATTCTTACAGAAGTGAGAGAACTGCAAACACATTTTTAAGTTTAATGCATACTGTGGTGTTTTGCTTGATTGAAAACAGTTTTGAAGAACTAGATTCTCAAAGATCCTGGTTATATGAACTAAAAGCTTTCAGAACTTTGTCAACTGCCATGCAAACAAGAAAATGCTTAAATCCTTACACACCTGCCTCTTTACCAGTGAAGTTGTCAGTTACTTCAATGATCCGGACATGGGCCTGGAACTGCAGCCTTCTTGACGCAAGTGGGCAACCCAAATCTGTTGACATCTTCAAAGTAGACGTTCTTCTGTTTCTCTCATTTGAGGCCTGACCTAATTAGCTTTTCTAAAGCGTGTCTACTAGAAATGGGCCTAACACGAAATATGGCCAGAGAGAAACAGGAAAAAAATCAGGTTAGAGTGAACAAAGTGTTTGAAAGCTGTAGTGTTACAGAGTAACACAAGCAGGCAGGTATTGTCAATTTGCATGTTGGACTTTTTTTTTCTTCTGTATTTTTTGTGTCCGAATCCTGTTGGTCTATGCAGGGATCAGAGCTCTGCTGTATTGAGCACAGGATGAAAAGAATTAACATTTCAAAATTACTTCCAGTTTCTATTGTTGTATCTTGCGTAAACTGTCACCTATAGCGATCTCCCTCATGCTAACAGATCTGTTCTATACGTTCTCTGTCCTTTCTCATAGATGATTTTCATTTTCTTGAAATACTAATCTCGTTTCCTGTGAAATGACAGTTAGGCTCTCATGTCTGTGTCTGATTTCTTCTAGTGTGTTTTGAACCTGATGGTCAATTTCAATTAAAGTTGCTGTGTCAAAGATCTCTCAAAAGTTCATGAAAATAGGTGGTTACCAAAGAAGGCATGGACTTACTAAAGGAAAAGCTACAGTGTAAGCTTTGTTAGATACAAGAAAACTTACTTGGAATTCTTTCCTGTTAGAATCCAGAGAATTAATTCACTGATTGTAGGTGAACCATAGAAAATTAGGTTTCATTAATTTTATTGCTGACAACTATTTGTATTTTGGGGGGGATGTTCAAATTTCTATGGAATACACCACATTTATTTAAAAGGAAAATGTGTTTATAGACAAAGTGTATTTTATTAAAAAGCTTAAATGCCTTGCAGACCTAAGCTGTTGGGTCTGAAGTTGTTCTTTGCCTCTTCACTAAGCCAACAGTAGTTGACTAAAGGGCAATGGAATGTACCCTGATAAAATACTTGCTGGATGCTGTCCCAGATTCAAACAGTTACTGACAATTTTGCAGACTTCAGCTAGGCAAATAAGTTAAAAATAGACTGGTTTTGAAATACACTATTTACAAGAAAAAATATCCACTGCCTTTACTGTTACACTGTAGTAGCTTTGAGTAGAGAGTCTGGTAGTTCGCTCTGTTAAGTTGAAATGCTAGTCATTTCTGACCTTTTGGCTTAAGTTTGAAACAAGACATGATTTTTTCCAGCTGTTTTAGAGTGACACCTTGTGGAGTATAAATGTCTACACTTTATTTCCAAACTGATTAAGCAGCCAAAGGATATTAGAGAAGTAGAGAATTTCTTGTATCCCGGGGGGAAGATGGGAGGTGGGGTGTTCTGTGGCTATTGAGAATACAAACTAATTTTTCCCACTGTTCCTGTGTTAATATGTAGTTAGTAAAAAGTTAATTTGATAGCTTTCTAACAGGAAAAAAAAATCATATTGACAAATTTTCAATTTATAGAGTCTTCCTGATAGTCCCATTTAATGAAAACCAAAATGAGAATTATTTAATCTTGATTTATATAAATTCTAATAATCACAGAATGTTATCGAAATACTTTAAAAATGATATTACAAATACTGCTATTGAAGCACAGTAGTTACTAGTTTTAGGTCACAAAAATGGAATATAACAAAAAACTTAGGTATCTTTTGAAACATAATGGTGTGAAGGGAAAAGGAAATAATGCAATTTTAATCCAGGCATATGGAAAGATCATTTTGGAAATAGGAAGAGGGGGGATAAGAAGTGGGAATACAGAAAACAGGAAAAGATAAAGGCACAGTGATGAAGAAAATCCATTCTTCAGGCTAGATAGATTTCACTTTTCTAATAAATTGCTCACTTCTGCATTACAACCGTGAATATGTAGTGTATATATATCCCATAGTCATGTCTGCAAGTGGCTGGTTGTGTGATAGATTATACAGGACTGTGTAGTGTAGTGTTTTTCCATAGCTCCTATGAAGCCTGAACTGAGCCCCTAAACAGAATTTTTTTTTTTCCTCATTCAAGAGAATTAGCCAAATACATGAGATGTGATCTCAAGATCTAGAACAACAAATGAATTTCCATATGGTAAGTTAATGGGCCTGTTCTGTGAAAAATGAAGATACATGGTTTCAGAATTGTTGTTATTGAGTAAGAGATTCATTTAAATATTTACGTAATTTAATTAACAGTTAAATCAGTTACTAATACCATGCAATTTCCAGTTGTAAATATAATGTTAACTTGGTCACAATTTAAAGCTGTTCTTTAAGTTTGTGTTGCAACTGATACAGTCTGAAGAGGGTCGGTATCCGCTTTCACTGTAGTGTATGACTGCAGAGCTTATAAAGTTGATTTGCTGTCCCAGCTGTCTTCAGCGTAGCTGGTTTGGTCAATGTTAGATCTGGTTGTGTATCTCTTCCCCAGATTGACGCATTCCTGAGGTTAGAAACGTTATGCTCAAACAACATTTAACATGAGCTCTTGGTGTTTGAGTAGATCAGTTGGTTTCACAGACAAAGCCCTTCTGTTTCCAGTGCCCCCCCCACCCCCCTTTATAGAATGAAAGAAATAAATGCTACATTTCTTTAGCCAATATTTTAGCCCTGGAAATGCTTATGTCTTCTGCTTGGTCTCCTGCATCTGCCATTAGCACCCTGGGGATCAGAAATGGATTTTCCCTCATAACACAGCTGAGCTCTTTTCTTTTACTAACAGCAGAGGTCTTGCTGTGTGACTTGAAAACTTAGGAGGGGAGAGGAGAAACAACTCGTGCGAATATGCACTGCGGTATCTGCAGGCCTGAGGTCAGAGCCATCTTATAGAGGCACACTTGTACCAGATCTCCTTAATAAATGACTGACAACAGAACCTCTGCTCGCTACTGGACGTTTGCCCAAAACCAGGTATAAGGGAACTCGCACAAGTTGTCCTCAGTTATGCAAGTGTCACTTCCCATCAACTCCTTTTAGTTTGTTTTTCAGAGTCTTCAATTGCAGTCATGGCTCTTGTGAGTGTGACCTAGCCGCCTCGAGGTGACAATGTTCAAGTTTGAATTTTTCTCTAGAAAGGTTGTCAGCTTCCACGTTTGGCAATGGAACTTGTTATGCTTTTTCATACACACTTCACACTAAGGGAATGGCTGCAGAGATGTCAAAGAGCTTTTTTGAGTGTACAAAGGTAAAATAAAGGCATATGCTCAAATTTGAAGGTAGGAGAAGCTTCCTCCCAGCAAGAAGGGCACCCCCATAATAAAATTATCAAAGCTGTGCTCTGAAGTTTTGTAACAGACTTTAAATCTGGCCAAAGCATTTCCTCACCTGCTCCTCTGGCCCCTGCAAAGGTTTTGAAAATATGAAATTTCAGCTGTACAGTCAGTCTAAAGAGTCTGAAAGAATCCGTTAACAGCAGATTATGTAAAAAATCTGATTGCAATGCCTGCCTCTGCTGAAATTATAAAAAAATAAACCTAGTGCTTACATGGGTTTATTGTGCACTGCATAAAGACTATATTTAGGACAGAGGAAAACAAGATTAACAGTGTCGGCATAAACTTAATTTTTGGTTAGAATATGGAGCAATTTTATCTGTCTGAATTACTTTTGGAAAAATCTTCATGTACAGAAAAAACTGACTAATGTATAATGATTTATGCAATTGCACAAGAGAAATTGTGTATAGATCAAACAGAAAATATGAGTCAATTAGTGTCCCTTATGAATGCGCACAATGGTTAAGTATGTAGGTCACTTTTTAGAGATTAGTTATCTGGGATCTTGGACAGGTGCCAAGTAAAGTGAAACATGCTTAATGGAGTTGCAATATAAAAATAATCCTATTAAAATAAAACATTAACTTTGCAGTAATATAGAGAAGTGGTGTAAAAACAGCAGCTCGGTTAAAATACATGGTAAGGAAATAAACCTATAGAATAACACTCCTTCATAAGCACAATGGTTAAATACATTTTAAATGTGATTAAAGATATATTCCTGATGAATTAATCTGCTTTGAATCTTTAGCAACATAATGCAAGATAAAAACGTATCCAAAAATACAGGGAGTGTAGCTGATGCGTGACCAGGTGATATTTGGTATGTGACATTAGCCCAAATCAGCAGGTTTTGTTTGCTCATGTCAGTCGATAATGGTAGCAGAAAGCCTAGGTGGACCTGGCAGCAGCTTTTCCATGTGAACCAACAGATGCTTACTAAAGTTGTCTTTTTTTTTTTTTTTTTTAAAGCTACTTATCTAAGTAAAAAAAAAAACAAAACAAAAAACAAAAACCCCAACCAACCAACCAACCCCTCCCCAACAACAAAAAACCCCAAACCCAGTGGGTACCTGAGGCAAAATGAAGGAGTTTACTGGAACAAATGGGATGGAAAAAATAGTAATGCCTCCTGTCTTAGCCAAGTATTCCGTAGGAGTCATATGAAATGAGTCTGGAGTGCTATGCCTGGTTCTCCTTCAGCACTCATGAAGCTGAATATGTCTGATGATGAGAGAAGCAGAACTGCCTGAAGAACAGAGTGCTTCACATCTGGAACTTGAACTGCAGATGTACTTGTGCCTCATCACCGCAGAGGCTCTAAAGGGGGCGGAACCTTAAAGAGCATCCCATGTCAATGGTACCCAAGAGAACTACAATGGCATTTGTGAACCTGCTGTGGGAAATAGTATTACCTTAAGGGCCAGACATGAGATCATACAGTAAATTGTTGCACGTCTAAACTCTAGATATCTTGTCCTGAGTATGGTAACTGGATCTCTCTCTCAATGTGCACAAGCTCTCTACGCAATACATGACTTGTGTTAAAATTTGGAAATGTTTATAGGAGCAGACATGGAGAGTCCAAGACTTATTTCTTCCGACTCCTGGACAAGTTTGTTAATTGCTTGAAGTAATACATCTTACCTAACAATGGTCATCTAAAATCTAGGTATTCCTCTGTAGTCTAATCCTCTATTTCAGTGGGATCACAGGCAGTGTTTCCACAGTGCAGTCCGTAACTCTTTGAGGATGGAATTATTTGCCCTTGATGAAGTCCCTTTCCTTCCACTGAACATACAAGCAGTTCAGAGAAGAGCGAAGAAGAGAGGGCTGACTTTTCAATAGCTAAAGTTAGTCAAGATACACCCAACACTAAGGTTATAAATTCCTGACCTTTCTCAAGACAGATCAGCTTTCATCTTGAAGAAAAAATTCTGAGAGGAACAGCTATGGTAAGGAAGTGGAGATTGTATTGTCAGAGCAATGGTGTACAGATGGCAGACCCCGACTAGCGTGGTAGTTAAAGACTCTTCCCAGGAGAGGTAAGGTTGAATGTTCTTGGGCAGAGGAGGAATTGAATGCAGGTCCCACACAGCTGGGAGGGTAATCCTGATTCTGTGCCACAGAAGATGCTCCATAAACATCCCGGGCGTGGATTATGTAATTTTAAAGGGTCGTAATAGCTTTGTTGGCTTCATATGTCAAGTTTGATCTGAAAGCATGAGGTAGGTTTTGCAACTTCGAAGCTAATTGATATCCCTAATGGTACCAGGCCTGCGTTCTGGATTCTGGTTAGGTTGAGTGTAAGCAGCCCTATGAGGACTGAAAAAACTGTAGCTGTTAACAAGGAGCAAAACTGTAGTCATGTCAGGAGCTCTTAATCTTAAGAATCGAGATATCCCAAGTTCATTCATATCCCATTTTAGATAGCAAACCCTTTCTTTAGATCTGACCTTCTTGCGGTATGTTTAGTCAAATATCTCATCATGTTCTCATTAATTTTTCTACCTTGGTGAATGTGGATATAAATACTTTTATAAGTCTAAAGTACAAAGATCTCCGTGACCATTAAATACTAGATTATGGTAATGATTATTTTATTTCTCTTTTCTTTACTCTTCCTTATCAGCTAGCATATTTTACCTTATTTAGCATAACCCAAGGTTTAGTAAAAACTTAATTATTTCTGAGTAGTTCTTAACCTTTTGAATGTATTCTAGAAATATTTTAGGGATATTTACAGAGTTGAACAATTGCATAAGAATACAAACAGGGCTTAAACTAATGTGCGACTGCGACTCTTAGGAATGACTCAAATGTTCATTTGGAATTGAAAATACACAATCCCAGGAGAAGATTCTAAAGTGTTGTCAACTTATTTTGTTAAAACGTGTTGGATTTCTGTCAATAAGTTAATTGTCAGCAATGGCATGTAAATGAGAATTCACCGTTACCTGTGAAACAGCCTCACAATAAAACCCCTAAACTCTTCACAAGATTGGGTTTTTTTTTTGTTAGGGAGGAAGGTTTAAAATTGAACATTGCACAACGTACAAATTGTATATTGCAATAAAGTTCCCCAACCCATATCTCTAGTCTAACCTAGATAGTTATTTAGTTTATTTGGATTCCAGATGTCAACTTCAAAAGTTATGTTATTCAGATGAACTACATAAATTAATAATCAGTGCAGATCTGAAAATGTTTGAAGTTATTTTTGTCTTCCTTTGCAGTACCACTTGCCACTGATGCTGGCAGCTTGAGGACACGTGATTACTTCTCTGTGCAGACAGAAACCTATTTGTTATGCTGTATTTAAGCATATGCTTTCAGTCTTACCAGCACCTCACCAAAAAAAATCTTGACTTACAGAGTTATGGATCTTGCTTCTACGATTCTGTATGTCTATGACCTAGCTGGTCCCATCTGGAATCCAGTGGTTGTCTTACACTGTTGCGGTTTCTGTGTGTTATCCTCTGCACCTCGCCATTCCGTTTACTTATACAGTCTGGCAGATTGGAATTAAATTGATTTGCATTAGTAGGTAGGATAGCGAAGTCTTTTAACTGGTGATGCTCAGTACACTTGGATACAGAAATATAGATTAGCTTGTTGAAATAGACTGTTAGGGAAGCTTTCCCTGAAAATGGGTATTATTTTGGTCCATATAGTTAAATTACGTACATAATAGGTTTCCAATGCAGATGTGCAGTAAATATAGGACTCCAGGATACTCGGTAAGCTCAATGGTGGAAGTAACAATGACATAAAGAGTTACAAAACTGAGCTCCTTAGTTGCCAAAGAGAGAGAGGTACATAGACTCCTTCTCCCTCAGAAAATCCCATAGACTAACGACAGAGTTAGTCTCTACTTGCAACCAATCAGCACCTCAATAATTTCTTCAGCAGTGCTTTTCCCTTTATTATAAGAAGGAAATTGGTTAGTGACAAAGGCAGCTGCCTCCTGCTATGGCTGGGTAAAAATATTTGGTTTATGATGGAATAACGTTTCATTTCTTATTACAAAAAAAAAAAAAAAAGCCACAGCAAAAACCCAACCAACCAAAAAAAACCCACACAAGAAGCCCCAAACCAAACATACAATGCCAGTGAAGGCTTCTGACTTGACAGCCCAGGAGTATGAAACCCCGGAATGGATATAACAACATTCAACTGCCCTGTGATAGCTTCCATTGGCCTCTTTTGACCTGAAGAGACCAGCGGGTGTGATGAAGATGCTGTCTGGCTCATGGCTTTTCATAAAAAATGAACTCTGGAAAGTGTAAAATGAGGTGAACAGGGTACCCTTTTGTTGGAAACTGGCTTGATACCACGACTGCCATTTAACTTGCATCCACGATGTCCATAATGCAGGAAGTGAAGGTGGGTGGTTACAGTGCCCGCTCTGTTATGACAATTCCTATGTTCTCCTGGGATATATGATAAAAGAATAGGGCTGTGCAATTAAGATGCATTTCAAAATAAGAGATCGAGCAGAACAGAGTATCTTGTGTGTGCTTCTCTGTGCTACATTCATTAAATGCTGGGAATTGAAGCAAAAGCTTAGCGTAAATGTGTATTTGATAATGGTTAGTTAATGGCATATATGCATCTGTCATTGTGATGTTTACTTCTGTGATTTCAGAATCTCAAATCTGTGAACCTGTAACCTAATTCCTATTCTTACAACATCTTACATCCAAGAACTTACAACAAGTTCTTGGATGGATCACGAATAAGCTCTAAATGCTACACCAGTCGTGAAATCCTGATACCTTAGTTTGTTGCCTAAGCTTCCTGTACAATGCTTAGGGACGATAGTCTTGCAAAGAAAATTCTGTAAACCACACTGGAGTTCTCCTGAGTTCGGTGGCTAGTGAAGACAGCACATCTTTACGTGCAGAAGCCTGAGCTGAAAACAGCGTTCTACTGTTAGTCCCACAGCTTACACGTGGATATCACGTGAAAAATGCTAATCCAGGTTGTGCAACACTTCTCTGTTTCAGGCCTTATTAGAGAGCTGGGATTTGTGTTTATTCAGGCCAAGTGTTTGAATCCACTTGTTCTACAGGCAGGTTAGGATTTGTACCACCAGTCTGAGGACTTGCATTCTATCCCTTATTTGTAAAAAATGCATTTTTATTTTGTAGGAGAGTGACTCAACCTTGTTTCCTTTGCCTTGACAGCTAATTACACAAATGAGGCAAGGTTCACTTGTAATGTGAACCTTGTATTCCCCGGAGATCTGCCCTAAAACTGGATCAAGACTGGAGGTGATGGTCTCCTGTGCATACGCAAGGATGGGGGTATGCCTATGTTGGGAATTCTGTCCCAGGACTGTTGGCCAACCTGTGCCTTATGCAGTTTCCAAGTTCTGCAGTGAAGGCAGGAATTGTTTCTTTATTAAGTTACATTTATACATTCCAAAATTGCACTGCGGATGGACAATTTTATTCTAAAAATATATTTTTTCCAAATAATATTTTTAACTCTCTTTTTCACTCTACTTTTCTTAGTCTTTATAATTTTTCATGTGTATGCAGGGTATTGTAACCAAGACAGCCACTACTCAGCACTGTATGTACTGTGGGTGAGAGAAGCTTCAAAGATGCGAATGATGCTAAGATTAATAAAATAGAGGTACTAAAGAGGGCCTGTTTCCTTCCTGTGTAAAATGAAAAGAACTGGAATGCCTTGACAGAGACAAGAAAGCAGGATTTCCCAGATCTCATGGGCAAGAAGAAGCAAGTATACTTGGTATACGCAGCTGTGAACGCTGTGAACATACAATGCTGTGAAACTTTTCAGGAAATGTGAAAAATTAATGCATGTAGAGTTGATAGGCAGATGATGTGGACAATGCGGCAGTCCAATCTAGACATACCTGGGTCTAGAAATCTTGGACAAAATCTGAAAAACCTTGACCTCTGCCCATAAAAATATTTCCAGGGGAAGTCCCAGATGTGTACAATAAAAAGTAAAAGTATTTTTGTAAGTAAAAGTATTAATGAGATACTCGGGACAATATGCAAGTATCCTTATCTCAAAAATGCCCAGAACAAAAACTGCCCACTCTTAACCTAGACTTCAAGAACTGAAGGAGTAATTTTTCTCTTCTTTCAGGTGAAATTCAGTAAACTTGGAGACAACTGCAAGGAAGCTAAGATTTCATTCTTCCAGGCTATACTTGTTCTAGAAGTGTGTGAAAATTATTTTTCTAGGACTCTCATGCCAACACTGCTCATAAAATTAACACTGTATAATCTCAAAGGCATTAGTAAGAATTGAGAGAGCTTTGCATTTGTAGGCCCTTCCTCAAAGGGTAAATCACCTCAAATTTATTATAATTGGTTATTTCCTGATGTAATATATTTTTGTTGGTTTTGTGTAGGGAGCAGCCAATGTCCTTCTCAATCTCTCTACTGCATCACCTCCTCTAACAGTCAAGTAGATTCCTAGAAGTCAAGACTAGCATGACATCACAACTTTGGAAGTAGAATCCCGTAGCTTGCAATTTCTGCATGTCTAACTGATAGTGAGCTGGAGTGAGTTGGTGATTGTGCAGTAGCTGTTAATATTTTCTTTCTGAGAAGTGGCATGAAAAGAGATTAAGTTTCACTTGGTTACATAGCCTCGCATTTCCAGCTGAACTTTTTTCCGTTGTCAAAAATATGTAACTCCTCCTCTGACAGAACATTACGATTCTAATTTTCCTTCGACACAGCAGAAAGCATTGCATCTTTTACTTAAAAATACATTTCCAAAATTAGACAAGCAGAGGTCCAGCAGCTCTGCTTGTGAAATGAGATAATTCAGAATTATGATTTCCAGCACGACAGATAAAGATAACAGGATTAATAAAAAGCCAGTGCTTGTTTCAGTATCTATGTTGTATATTTCTAAGTCTTAGTCTGTCCTCAGCAATGCTGTCTGATGTTCCAGGTTCCTGAAGTGGAAGCAAATGATATAACCAATATAGAGAGAACAGCACCGTGGAAGATTTCAAATAAACTGCTGAAGGTACAGTTGTCTGGCACTAGTCAAATTCACTTGATGAAAAATACTGTCCTGCTCTTATTTCAGCATCTTTCTTTGAAAAAACATTGAAATGTCCTGGAAAAGGAAGTGGCAGTGTAGGAGTAATAATAAAGAGAGAGGATTGATGAGAATACATTTGCTCTCGGACATGATTCCCAAATTTAGGCTGTTGTCTCAGTCACTTAAGCCCCTCGAGTGAGACCGTGACCCGGAAAACCAGTCCTATCTTTCCCCAGTCACGTATTTCCACTGCTTCTCTTGAGCTAGTAATAACATTAGCGCAACTACATGGTAAGCTGGGTTAGAAACTGGCTGAAAACATTTTTGGCTTTTAGCTTCAACTGGAACAGGCTCCTGATGTAGCTTCCTATATGGCCAAACAAATAGTAATGTTGGCAGAGGGGAACAGGCATGATCATGCATATGGGAGATCAGGACAGCCAGTTCTGTAACAGTGAACACCTGTGATTTAGAGTGAGTTTCAGACAGCATATCTTGGCTTTTTGGGGAGATCATCATAAAAGTTAGGGAACTGCATTATCAGGGGCAGCAAAAGTTCCCAACTCAATGTGCATGTGTGTGCAGAAGGAAATAACACGCAACGATTTTCCTTCCTCTGGTTATGTACTATGCTTTGTCCCAGGGAAAGGAAAAAGGGACAGTTTTGTGTCTTTCTGTGTTTGCCATTTTGAAATAATTTGCGTACCATTAGCAGGATCTAGAAGTTCTGTATATTGGAAACATCTGTTGTAGGGTGAGGTTTTCAATGGTGCAAATGAAAGTTCGGCCGTTGGTTCTTGTTTAGTTTCACTGAAAAGGAGGCATTTACCTCCAAAGTTCAGGGTGGCAAATCTCCCTTCTGAAATGACCCTCTTAGGTACGTGCAAGCGTTGCTGTCATTGGGCCCGAGTGACTTGATGCAGTCAGTGGAAATACACTTTTTACAACACGACCTATCCTCTATGGAAAAAAAAAAAAGGAATAGTCTTAATAAATATGGACTTGCTAAGACTGAGCAAGGCAGAGCGAGGATGAAGGAGTGGTCAGGCTAGGTCTTGGAGTTGTTGGGACTTTCCCTGTGACTGACCCTACCATTCAGGTTTTAGGGATGCATTATTCTACAGGGGCCCCTGACACATTTACTGCTTTGATGACATCTGCAGATGTGTACATTAAGTTTAAGCATGTATAAAGGCAGGATATTTGGGGGAGTGAGCTCTTGCAGTGAGACAGTTAACTCGGTGGTTGCATTTCTGTCTCTTCCAATGGGTGCTTCTGGGGAGTTTTGTTCTGCAAAGCTGCTTTTGGTTTTTTTGTGGGTTTTTTTTTTTCCTTTTTTTAACTCGTCAATGGGATTGTGCATGATTAAGGGTATAGATCAAACTCAAAGAGTCTGTGAGCCCTAACACTCTAGCTGAATGATAGAAAATGTATTTTGCATTACTTCCATGTCTCATTTTTTCTCTTTTTGTTGGCTACACTGTGGCCAGCAGTATGACTTACCCTGAACCTAAACACTTTGCCAACACACATTTGATGAGAAATCTTAGCCACCACCAAGACACATATTTTAGCTATGTAGGCAGTCCCATACCAGCTGTGAATTCTTAACATATCTCAGTCTGAACAACCGGGAAAATTATAAAACTGGTTACTAGACTCAGAGAAAATACTGTATTATCATTATGGATAACCCACCATATTGAAATAGTGAGATGTATCTTTAGCAACTTTATTACGGACAAAGACAATGAAGGTTGAGGTTAGAGACTTTGTATAACCTGAATACATAAATAAAGTCCAAAGACTGGATTTCATTGGCTTTAAAGCTTTAAGGGGCAACTGCGAACATCTGACCTGAATTGCCTAAGCACTCCAAAGAAAGCATTTTGCTTTGTAATCTTGTACCAAATTTTGCAATTCATGTATTTCACCCAGTATTAGAAATTATTTTAACTCAGAGATTGCAGAACCAAAAAAAGTCCTTTTTTATTGTGCTTTTGCTATTTATTAGAAAGATCTTGCTGCTATTTTAGAAGTTTTATAATAAAATTTGAAGAAAACGTGCATATGCTTATAGACAGATATTCTGTCCTGTATTATACAAGGTATCTTTCTGTTTTTAAAAATGAATTTGAGGAGGCCTGTCTTCTCAGTTTGGAGCCAAGCATATCTAGGAGGGCTGCAATTTATAGTCATACGTTGTAATATGCTTTTATGTTCTTTAATTAGAACTTAGTTGTTAAAATATGTGCAGTTCAAAGTTCCTGGAATGTAAAAATCTGGTGTCTCTAAATCCTTTCTAGTTAAGTAGCTTTAAAATAAAGGGACACTCATCACCAAATTAGTCAGTGTTTTTAAAGTGTCACGCTCATGAGCACAACAAAATTATGCTACAATAAACCTGGCGATGCAGTAAACTGGGCCTAAGAAAACACCTGTTCTAATGCATATATTTTATTTCCTGTAGCACTCCCCAAGGGGTATTTTATGAGTGACAGAGGTCTATCAGCAGAGGACACTTTGGGAAAGTGTTAGCTAAAGAGTTCCAGCAGTGAAGGGCAGCATTAACTTAGAAAGAAAAACAGCAAGCTAGATCCTTATTTGAGATAAAAATGTCATCATTAATTACATTATCTTTAATTTCAAGTGTAATTCAAATTGACTAGATTCTTCCCGATGTTAGTCAGCAGTTTTCTACAGAAATTGCTGTGCCGAGTTCCCTGTTTAAGCACACGTTGCTAGATGCAATGGCAGATCACAAGGCCTTCTGGCTGGCCAGCTGCTAAAATTCCAGAGCTGCCACAAGGACTGCAGGATCGTGAAAGTATATAATCATTTCCTCATTAAGAGTTTAAAAAGCATTCCCCGATTTTTATTTTTATTAGAAAGTAGCTTTAAATGGGTCATTTTGCCTTTTGACAATTTAGAATAATTGCACAATAGTATTAATGTATTTTTATTACTTGTGCTTCTTGGTTTTGTTTTCATGTTTGCCAGGACATACTGTTCTTTATTTTACCATATGCTCCTGCTTCTTTATCTGCTTTAGCTCTTGTCACTTTTAACTGTGTGAAACGGATTCACAGACATCCAGCGGGAAGTGTTTGTAGGTCAGTGACTAATTTTCCCAGGCCCATTTTGCAGACTCTGGTGATTTATACCAACTCTATTTACAGAGAAAAGATGACTTTTTTAACCTATGAACTTACTATTCTCACCTTGGCATTTCTTCTATTAGCTGATGTATCTGCTTGTTGAGTGATGATGACAGCAAAGTTAATAAGCTACGCAAGTGGCAAAATGTATTACAACATCCAAGAATTCGTTTCACGTTTACTGACAGGTACAGGCACTGTCTGCATCGAGCAATGTTAGTGTGCCCATCAGAGGTACCACGATAGGATAGCATATCTGCGATTACAGAGTAATCTTGCCATTTTATTTATTTGGTCCTCTTTCCTGTAACACATGAACAACTTGCTGTTTTAAACCTTTTCGTCTTAAAAAATACCCTTTCATATAGTGAGATTATGTTATTCCCATTTCTCTGAAAGGGACCTGAGAAACAGGGATGAAGGGGTTTTCAAACGTCTTGCACACAGTCTGCAGTGGAGCAGAAAACTGAATCTGGGTTCCTTGACTGTGTGCAAATCAGTGGGTCGTTATTCTCAAAAATAAAGCAAGCAGTACTACTATCTCTGTGATCACATAGCTTAAAATGTAGTAAATGAATACGGAGAAAGAGTTCAAGCTTTCCTTTCAGATCACTTATGATGTGTCTAACTGAAGGCTTGCTAATAGCAACTGAAGTAAAAATGAAGCGAGCTTCACCTGGTTAAAGGAGAAAGCCTTCTCTTCTTTTTTTTACCAAAGCAATGGAAACTGATTCTAACGATCATGCCAGCTTTTGCTATATTCGAGGGAAAATTTTTAAATGTTCATATGGGAGCCTCAATTTTAATTCTGTAGGCTTGCTTATGTCCTGGGTACTTTTTCACTGAGAGGGAGAGGACTTTGGAAATCATAAAAAGAGGTTAATGCTTTTATTACTTTGGTAGGCCAGCCTTTCTACTCAAAGGACATTGACACCAATGCCCATTGGTGTCAAGAATTCACTCTTCAAATAGAAAATAAAGAAAAACTTTTGGCCCATTTAGGTGCATAGTTTTCAATCTTACATTATTTTTCAAAGGAAAGGGTACCGCCTAATACCATGTAGGACCTGAGGAAGCGGAACAAAATCTTTAAGAAGTACCCACTTAGAATGATACATCTGCTGTTCATTTGTTAAGTGCATTAATTAATTTTTAGTTCTTTACCTCCAAGATCCATATTTCCATTTTTCTGTATTTTCCAGGCACATATACAGAAACTTGGGGGATTTGTCTCGAGAAGGGTGATTTTTGGCCTCTCTGCAATTCTAACTGAGTTCCTACGGGCATTTATAATCGTAGTACCTTGCTAAAAATCAACAAGGTTCATGTCTGGACGCTTCTCTGTCGAAAACTTGCATACTTCAAGAGCTTTAATTTTCATACTGAGAACTTCCTCACTCCTTCATTTCACCTCTTGATTTGAAAATTAACTGAGAAAAGTCTATTTTCACTCAATATAGACGTTAATACTTAGCAGAACTTTACTCAGTTTGAGAATGTGTTTCACGGGAACAGTTCTTGAGATGAGTCTGTACTGTTCACCATGTTTCGCTTGATTCCCTGTCTCTGAAACCTTTAACTTTTCTTCAAATCTATTCTTCAAACAAAGCCTTCTATTATTCTAGTTAAAAAGGCTGGTCTTCTAGGGAGGTGTAGGCTAAAGTAATAAACTTCCCTGATGCTCTTCTTCATACAGAGGGGTCAGCCTGAGCACACGTATGTACAGACACATGCTTTTCTGGTGAGCTATGTTTCTGAATACTTCAATCCCTTGCATATTAACCTATATTAGTTCAT
Source organism: Aptenodytes patagonicus (assembly GCF_965638725.1). Classification (NCBI taxonomy): domain Eukaryota; kingdom Metazoa; phylum Chordata; class Aves; order Sphenisciformes; family Spheniscidae; genus Aptenodytes; species Aptenodytes patagonicus. The sequence goes on from NC_134950.1 coordinate 157,069,550, forward strand.
AATACAGGACTTGTAAGGTCATACTACACATAAATGTTTCTAACTGTGAGCTGCCACGACCGATACTCAAAATTGCTAGGTATTGAGAGTTGGGTGAAAGTGGGGTTTTTTATTTTCTTCAGATGAATTTGAGAGAAAACACTTCTGTCTGAACATACTATCCCAAATTGCAGGGCCTGGTTCAGATCTCATTCTTAGTGTAAATTAGGACTAGCTTCATTGAAACTAAAGAAGTTATACTTGCCTAGACTTGTATGAAATCAGAACAGATTAACAGATATCTCTTTTTAGAATGGAATTTTTCACAAGCAGAAAGGACTAAAACACAGTAGGCTTTTATTCATGCTCCATACAGACTCTCTAGCTGGCAAAGTGCTTTGTGGCAGCACTGCCTGTTTTTACGCATTATTTTGTTTTGCTTAGTTAGGCTTTTCTCTACAAGGGGTTTTATTGTTCAAGAGGGGGCACTCCCACCGTTGCTCGTAGTCATCAAGCCATACTATTGGGTAATTATTGCTCTTTACATGCCAAGATCTCAGACCAAGAAAAGGCAGCCAATCCTGATATGGGAAGACACACACTGGCACAAAAAAACTAACTGGGGAGAGAATGAAGAGAGAAAAACACAGAAAGAAACTGTACGGGATTGTGCTCTATCTGCCTATGACAGTAGCATCAGGGGCAATGTTGTTTTTCCCCATTAGCTTTCCAGCATAGTTACTCCATTCACTGATGAATTAAGAGTATGTGAAACTGTGCCAAAGCTAATCCAATCAAATTCCACCCAGCTGGTTAAAATCCAATTGCCCGTGCCTTCCTCCACAATGCAAGAGCATCCATGGTACAACTTGCTAAACTGACTCCTCCCCTCCCGATTCTCATTGCAGATCTGTGCTGAATGGGTGATCTTCCCTCATACGCGTAATGTGTGGGTTTCTGGCTGCTTCCAAGTGCAGATCTTATCTTGCTCCATCCCTGAAGAAATAAAAAAAAAAAAAATTATTATGAACAGTTAGAGAGATACATGTTTTAATATTCCAGCATAGTTGTTCTTGAAGTGCTTTACCTAAACAATGAACAGTCTTTCCCTAGTTGAGGGCAAAATGCCTCTTTCTGCAGCGATTTCAAGCTGGTGAATAATATGGCAATAATAAAAATTATAATAATATACACTTATCTGGGCTATGTACATTTAGGGAAATATTCTAACACCTGCTCTCTGGTGTATCACCTTCCTTCTTGAATCACCTATTTCCTCCTTTATAGTAAATGAAAATAGATAGGATCCTCTAGTTGCCATGCACTTCAGAGCAGGACCTTGACTTTGTGCTCTGAATTATTGCTAGAACAGTATCTCTTCATCGGCTAGCACGAGATTAATATCCTAATTCATGCACTAAAGTTAAATAAATACATGAACTAGGTAGCCCAAATTTCTCCCTTTATCTTCAAAAGAAGTCTTGATTTACTCTTTACATGCTTCTCTCCGATTCAAATAAGGTACTTGATTTCTGAGAAACAGGAGTGCCATTCACCAAAGGACTAACTTCACTGATATCATTTGAGTATTTTTAAGCTAGGTAACGCTAAGCAGTAACTCCCATCTCTTACATACGTCTTGTTAGGTCTTGATGTCTTTCCTGCGAACAGTAGCTGCAGCTACCTGCTAAGTGCCACAGAAATCTCCAAGTATCTCTGATGACGGCACGATGGTTGGGGTAGGCATAGAAAGGGCTTCAGGTAACTTGTGACAAGGCTGAAAGGATGGTTTTTGGCAAGCACTGGATTTCTCCCTCCAAGAAAGAGGAGACTGCCTTAATCCTAGAAGAATCAACAGCTTAAGCAAAGGGGAAATCTGCCACAGGAGTAGTCCATCCAAGTGCATAGGGGTGGGAATCTAAGACATGATCCACGAATGCATTCTCTTGAGGAGCACAGTGAAAGGCTTCGCCATACGGGTTGCGTCAGAATCAAGTAGGATGCATTCTGAACGTGCCTTGAGGAAGAAAGTCTTTTACTGCTACTGAATTCAGGCTTGTAACAATAAACATAAGTAACAACAAATAGAATTATAGAGGGATAATAATGAACATTCCTCAGGTGCGTTCATCACTGCGGTTTTAGTTGATTTGGAATTTAATATTATAGTCAAAAGAAATTTAGCTATTACAATCAACAGAGTTTAGGGTATGATCCAGTTGACCAGCCAGATCACTTTTTACATAGGAATGTTCATTTTAAGCTTTTGCTTAAACTCCATACGATTAGCTCAGTGATAAATTTGACAATATGGCATTTTAGAGTGAATATATGCCCAAATTGCTAGTAGGACTCTTATTAAACATTAGATGGCGGTATGGGGAAGGTATTGTGTGACACAAATTTCTCAGACTGTATCTGAAAGACAAGCAGAATCAAAAGATCTGGTTGTCACCTTCATTTATCTTAAGGATTTTTTTTAAACTGTGCTTCCCATATCGTTTGGTTTGCAAGCAGAAAGTAGTTTTGGATTAAACAACATTTATCATTTTTATCTACTCAAAATAGATAAAAAAAGTCTTATCTAAGCAAAACGGCGACCTACATCTGCTGGTTTGAAACACATTTTTCGACAATGTTCCAGGAAGATTTCAAGCACAAAATTTAACGGGTCACATCACTAATATTTAACCTATTAAAATTCATCGTCTTCCATATAGTGGAGATGCTACAGATTTAAAAATATCTTTGTGCAGGAATAAGCCCTTTGTAAACAGAGGTACCTCAGCGCTGACCAATCTTGAAAGCCTTGGCCTTAGTTTAAGGAGCTTTATGGTGTTCCTCAGCTGATGCATGAAGTGGCTCAGGAGGGCAAACTCATTAAAACACATAGTCTTAAACCTCAAGTAATAGAATGGTCTCTAATCAAATAAAGACACAAAAGATCTTCTTGTGACATACATGACATCTAAGCAAGTCAGTAAGCTACAGTGAACAACAGTTTGCTTTACTGTACCAATATTTATCAAATAATACAATTACATTTGCATCATACACTTGATATAGCTGAAATAAAGTAACTGTAATTGAAAACCAAATATGCTTTCCTGACATGTATTTCACCTACCTACTTTTCTCAGCTCTTAGATACCAGCAGGAGACCATTACCCTAGAGCAGCGTTCCTTTTCTTTGTCTTTATCTTTAAATATGTATTGTAGCACCTTTGTTGTTATAATGTACTTCAGCAATCTCTTAGGGTGAAAGGGGGAGGAATAAAGGTATATGAAAAATTCAGAACAAAAGACTGCAAGTAAGAAAACAGGTAGCTACCTAGTGATTACGTGGTCACAACTGATGATCACAAGTTTTAAATACTTTCTATTTAAAAACATTTTAAATGCTTACTTTTAGAACATTAGTTTTAAATACAGACCAAAGTTTAAATCATTCCTTTTTAATGAAGAAAACATGTCTTTTTAAGCTCTGCTTATCTACTTAGAGAAGCAGACTTTGCAGTTAGCCCATCTCCATCATTATGTCGTTGCCCATTTTGTTTCAAAGCTTATGGAAATTGTGGTATATGTATAAATTGCTAGATTTGACTAAGGATTTGCTATAACAGGTTTAGAGCTGTTAAAAAGTTTCTAAATAATTAGGGGTTATGAAATGTTTGCTGTACGCCTAAAAAATTTAGTGGGATTGGTACAGCAAGGCAAGGCAACACAATGGCTTCCCAGTTAACGTTACCCAAGCATGTCCTTGAAAGACAATGGCACTGGCACCCGAGGAGTAGTCGTGCCGGGACACTACAGGTCAAAAAGGCCATAAATGGGTAAGTGCCCCTGATTCCGACAGGAAGGTAGGATCTAACAGGGCAGGTCAGGGAGCCATGGCAGGCAGGCAAACAGGTAATTCTTCTGCAGAGGTCTCTCTAGCTCTGTTGAGGTCCTCCTGTGAGATGTCGTAAGCTAGATGTTTCAGCACCATTTTATTATTCTATTATACATATGCTCAGACAGATTTGATTCTTACAAAATTGTGTTTGAAATTTTCTGAACGCTGCTTATGCCCATTTGAGAGTTAATCAACCCTGCCGACAAGAGCACAGTTTATGCCCAGACCTGGTCCGAGCAGAAGAGCGGGGCTGCGGGCAGGCTCAGCTGACAGCTGAAGAGCAGGGTGTGCTCGAAGGGAGGAGCCCAAGGTACCCTCGGGAAGCAAGGACCTACTATGTACGTGGTGGTGGAAAGCGCTAGTTAGCATTACATCCTACAAGGTAACATTTCTAAACCAGAGCACCAGCAAACATTTAATTTCCTTTTGTTTGGATGCAAACTACTGAAGACACTAATACACAAAAGACACTCAACCTGTTCTTATTCATCTCGAGTCACTCAAACACAAAGGGACAATGTAACTGACAAACCCCTGCCCATCCATGCTTGGGGGGGTGTCACAAAATCAGTTACAGAAAACATCCTCAAAATGTTTTTTTAAAAAAATTATTCTTTTTTCTTTCTTGGTGTTTCTTTGTATCCCAGTAGGGTACATTTGCATCCAACAGACATTCAAAGATAGTTGAAAATTAAAAATTATTTTTTCTTTGCAATGTGTGATCCGAAAAAAATGCAGGATGAAAACTTGGAAGTCTTTCATGTAATCATCTGACCTGAGCAGATCTTATGAAAACATCAGATATCACGAGATGTCTGGTAGAGTAACAAGTAATGGTTCCCTGGACACGGGGCTGTAAGTCAAAGCATTTTTTACAAACACACAAATGTGTTTTCCTGTTATCAAATGACCAGTGTAACCATTCAACTACCATGACTCAGACCTCCAGTAGTCATGAATTTGCTTAGATTGCAGAGATTTTGAAAATGGAAAAAAACAAACCCCTAATGAAAAACATGCACAATCCCCATCTTTAGCATTACACCGATAGCGAAAAAGTGGATTTTGACCGGGAAAGCTCTGAACACGGGGAAAGCGGTACGTAAGGCCACGTTACACACCCTCCTTCCTCTGGCCAGTTATCTTTGACACCGTCAGTCTGAAGTTCTTAGCAACAAGTTCTCAAAGAATTCGTACGTTCTTTAAAAAGCTAAGAAACATCGGGGGAGATCTCCGACCGGCAGCCGCACGCAGACTTCTCAGCCGTGGGGCAGGCGGTCTGTCTGGCCGGGGTCCGCCCGCTACGCTGTTCAGGCCTAGGTCAGAGGCGAAACGGAGAACACGCCGCCCGCCGCCCAGGCTTCCCAGGGGGACGGCGTGCCGCGGAACTGCCCCCGGGGTTTCCTGGGGCACGTCTCCCCAGCGGGCCGGCAGCACCGCAGGCGCCTCTCCCCCCTCGGGGAGGGAAGCGCTCAGCCGGGCAGCAGCTGCCGCTGCCCCCTCGCTTCCTGCAGCAAACGTCGTGCTTTGCTCTTATCTTATGTAAAAACATACGGATACGCGCGTAGGGTGACTGGGGACGCTCAAAGCAGGAGGGCTGGGTTCCCGCCGGCTGGCAACGCGGCCGTGGCGGGCCGCAGCCCCCTCAGCGCCGCGGGCGGCCCCACGGCCAGCGCGCCCGGAGCCCCCGGGGGCCGCCGCTGAGGGCGAGCTCCGCCAGCAGCGCCGGTGGCTGCCGGGGCAGCCCCCCTCCGCCGAGCCGGGCACCGCCGTCCCCCGGGAGCGGGCACGGCTGCGGCTGCCGCTCTCGCAGCCCGCCCGGCGGGAGGCGTTACCGCCCGCTTGAACCGGAACCGGTTAGCGGGGGCCGCCCGGAGCGGCTGCTGCTGCTGCTGCTGCGGCTGCCGCTGCCGCGGAGGCTGCGGCGCTGCCGCGTGGGTGCGTGCGTGGAGCGGGCCCGGCGGCTGCGCGGGGGCGGGGGAGGAGCGCGGTGGCCCCGCCGCCGGCGATGGGGCTGTGCTTCGGCGGGCCCTGCGCTGCCTGCCCGCGGAGGAGGGCTTAGCTGCCGCAGCCCACGCCGGCGGGCCGCGCTGCGGGGCTGCCTCCGCGGATGAACCGCCGGGGGGATCCGCCGGCGAGCGCAGCCGCAGGGCGCCGCAGCCGCCGCCGCCTCTTCCCCCGCCGCTCCCCCTCGCCTCCGCCGCTGCCCATGGCTTCCCGCCGCTCCTGCTGACCGGCCGCCCCTCGCCTCCTCCCGAGCCGGGCCGGGCCAGGGCCGGGCAGAGAAGATGGGGAACACCACCTCCTGCTGCGTCTCCTCTAGCCCCAAGCTGCGCAGGAATGCCCACTCCCGACTGGAGTCCTACCGCCCCGAGGCCGAGCTGAGCCGGGAGGACACGGGCTGCAACCTGCAGCACATCAGCGACCGGGAGAACATCGACGGTGAGGGCGGGCGGGCGGGCGGCCTGGGGAGCCCCCGCTTCCCTTCCCTTCCGTTCCCCTCCCCTGCCCTCCCCTCCCTGCGGCGGGGCCACGGCTCTGCCCCGGGCGGCTCCCCCCGCGGGTGGAGCCGGACCGGCCGGTCCCGCCGCCCTGTCCGGGCGCTGAGCCCGCTGCCGTGACATCGTGCCCCTCCGTGCCGCGACGGCCCGGTTTTGGTCCCCACGTCTGCCCCTGTGGGGCTCATAGGGGTGTCGCGGTACATCTGCGCGGGATTTAGCCTCCAGAGCTGCTCCCTTCCCCGGGGAGCGGTGTGTGGGACCCTTCCAGCGAGGGCTGGGTAGCATCCCCCCCTCCGCCGCATCCTCTGGCTACGTGCAGTTGCTCGGTCCCGGGTCTGCGCTGCCGAGACCCTTCTCCTTTCAGCGTGGCGTGAGATGGCATTATTGACACTCGTCCCCACCGCGGAGGCCCGGTGCCTCAGACAAATCTCAGGGTTCGGTTATGGCCCAGGGAAGCGTTCTTCGCAGGGCTGGGCAGTGCAGTCGGTGCTGTACCGAGCTAACGTCACCCGCCGGGTATGTCACCTGCCAGGCCTCTGCAGGGGTGAGAATTTAAAGGACAAACCCAGCCAGCAATAAAAGTGGGAGAAATGTTTCCCATGACAACCTTCTCTTCCAGCGACTTTTTCTTCCCCTGTTACCGTCATGATGAGGCACTGCTCTATGAAATCACAAATACCTCCCTTCCCTCTCCCTCTCTTTCCCTGCAGTGATACTCAAAAAAGCCATACTCCTGCTGGTTTAGTAATGACTGAATGTGCTGCTGTTTTGGCTAATTAGAATACAGCTTAATTTTAAAGATGTGGTTTAATGTATACATGTAATTTAGCTTTTGATTAGCTGAAGTATTTAGTCCTAAAACTTTACTTGGTAAAAGGTCAGCTATCTCATGGATTAGTTTACATGAACTGCCTTTGGTAGAAAGCCAGAAAGAGGGACTTTGGTGCGCTTCAATTTGCCTTCCACATTTTTTCATAGCTTATTCGATTGTGATTTTATTACAGGGTTTTATGTTAAGTCAGTTCTTGACACTGGCAAAGTGATGAAGCCCATAGAAGCAGATAGGTTCCCCCTCTGGTTAAGAATATTTCTTTTAATGAGGTACATTCTGGAAATATGAATGTTTTTCAGATGCCTTTGCTACATGTAGCTGAAAAATTAGAGTGTAACAGGAGCAGTAGGTGGAAAAAAATACATAAAAGTCTGGTCTGAGAAAGCCAGGGAGATGAAAAGAACCAATTGTTGATCTATGAATGAATAATTCTTCCAACACCAGTGTTGTCCAGCGTAGCAGCATGCAGCGCTCTCTGATGGTACAGATTTCTCCATCTATACCAACAGTCTGCAGTAAAGTTTTTGCTCAGAGATGTGCGGGTTTTGTGCCTTGTTCTTGATGTGTTTTTTTTCTGGATGGGAAGAAGGGCATAGGTGGAAATAGTAAGTGCATGTGCACTTGCTAAAATATGCATGTAGTGCAGATAACTTCCTGCATCTTAGCAGTTATTTGCAAAAAACCAAAATCTATTGGTTGGTTATTTCATTTGTTGGATCAAGGCACATGTGTGTTCTGTCTCTCTTCACCTTTAAACTGCGGCATGTTTCAAGCCTGGAGTTGTAACCTGTTGTTAGAACACAGAAAATACCTTTTTTATTATTTATTTTTCAATTTTGTTGGTTTTGATCTGGGACTGCTGTTGGTGCAATGTCACATTTTCAAATGGGCAAGCTGTCTAATTCTGAAGAAGAGCAAACAATTTGGGGTTTCCTTTTTGTGCCTTACTCTTGCCCCTTTTTATGGATAGAGTCTGAGAAATAAGTTTTCACTGAGGAGACTGATGGGCAATAAATATCTGTACACATAAACCAACGGGACATACTTTGGGTAAAACAGCTTTTCGAAGTGTGCTTTGTTGCAGGTCTGTTACCCTGGAGTCATATTCACTGAAGGTCTTTCGGTCAATCAGTAATCAGTCAATCAGACTGATTACTAAATGTAATAAGATGATACTGTGTTTCTGAAATTTTATTTCCTATTAGACTAGCTATTATGTTCTTCTTGTTAGATTGTTTGAAGTTGTATGGCATACAGATGTTTATAGATGAGACACTGGGGTGGAAAAAAACCCTTCACAATAATGATATCTAATATCTAATGATATTTTTATCATTTTACAATGATGTTCTTTACAATGAAAGAACAATAGTCTGGTTATCTGCATCATGAAGAGAAAATGCTGGATGTTGATTCCTTAGTATTCCTGCAAATCGTAAAGTATTTCCAAGAGTTTCTCAAATTGGCAGTGTTGCCAAATGTACTTTTTTTTTAATAAGTGATGACAAAGACTGATGCACTGAAAGGAAACTTTTTTGACACTTCAAATTTATGTTTCTTGCTGTTCTTCAAGTGAGAGCCCTTCCATCCGGCTCACTACATGTGGCAGTGACAGTGAGGCTCTTGAAGAGCAAATTCGTGTCCCTAGCAAGCTTTTACCTTCTGAGTGGTACTTTCAGGGACTGTAACAAATCATGACATGCAGTGTCTGAGTTAATGTTTCATGTGGAAATTGCCTTCATGCTCACACTCATGGAAATTCATGAAACATTTTATTTTTTGGAGTGGGTAGAGCTGCTTGAATAAAACAAGACCTTTTAGAACCTTTAAATCAGCTGTGGGCTGTTTAAGCTTTTAAAAGAGATGGGTGTTTTTCACTGTTGCAGGCCCCATTTCTGGCAGTATGAGAGGGAGAAAGAAAAAGATGGAGGGATGTCAAACCTTTAAGAGTGATTTTACTGGAAGTTTTAGTACTAGTGGAACTGTTTGAAGTTTGCCAGTCTATGCTAGTTTTGGCTGGGGTAGAGTTAATTTTCCTCATAGTAGCTCGTATGGGGCTGTGTTTTGGATTTGTGCTGAAAACAATGTTGATAACACAGGGATGTTTTCGTTACTGCTGAGCAGTGCTGACACAGAGTCAAGGCCTTTTCTGCTCCTCACCCCACCCCACCAGCGAGCAGGCTGGGGGTGCACAAGAAGTTGGGAGGGGACACAGCCCGGACAGCTGACCCCAGCGACCAGAGGGACATTCCACACCATATGACGTCATGCTCAGCATATAAAGCTGGGAGAAGAAGAAGGAAGGGGGGACGTTTGGAGTGATGGCATTTGTCTTCCCAAGTAACCGTTACGCGTGATGGAGCCCTGCTTTCCTGGAGATGGCTGAACACCTGCCTGCCCATGGGAAGGAGTGAATGAATTCCTTGTTTCGCTTTGCTTGCATGTGCGGCTTTTGCTTTACCTATTAAACTGTCTTTATCTCAACCCACAAGTTTTCTCGCTTTTACCCTTCCGATTCTCTCCCCCATCCCACTGGGGGGGAGTGAGCGAGCGGCTGGGTGGGGCTGAGCTGCCGGCTGGAGTTAAACCACGACACAGTCTTACATAATTCATAAGGAAATATTCATCAAATCTGCATTCAAGATCATGCCTTTGAATTGTCTCCTATAATTCAAGTACAATACCCAATCCAGTAATAGTTTTTCAAAGAATGGTTGGAGGAATTCTACTTCAGTAGGAATGGGTTTTATAGCAAGATTTTACCTCTACGTCACTGGTACCTTGTCAGAAAATCTCAATTTCTGTAATATTTCACAGCTGTTTATGAAGTGGTGTCTGAAAGAGAAGGGAATTTTGAGAGACTTGATTAGGAGGAATTTATCAAATTACTTATTCTGGAGAATGATAATGGTGAATTTCTCTTTCTTCCTTTTTTGTCCCCCCAAAATTTCTAAGAAGGTAACAGACTTCTATAAAAATCCACACATATGCAAAATTGCCTCTCTGAATATTGTGTGGTCATCAGAATACTTTTTTTTTTTCTTTTTTTTTCTTTGTACAGGGTCATGATAATGAAGAACACCTAACAGATTTTTACTTCTGTTTTTTTTTGAGAAAGAGCAAGAGGATAATTGTAATGTACAGAGGTTACCATCTGTTTTGGAAGATTTATTGCTAAGGGGGAGCTTCAACATTTTTCAGTGCTTCACGTTTAAAAATTTACTTCAAAAAAATTACGGCAGTAGATTCAAGACTTGCAGATTCCTAGCTCTATCTGTTTGCCATCAAGACATTTTTTACAGCACTGTTAATGACAACAATAAGTAAAAGTGGTAGAAACCTTAATGTGTCAGATTATGTATCTCATTCGCATAGAAACTTTTGTCTGCAAACCGTGTAAGCATCTTGGTGTATGCATTGTTTAAATCCTGGCTAGCTGGACTGACTGTAGTCTAGACTCCACTTACTCTTTACGTCAGCAGGTCACGCAGTCAGACCCACTGCTGGTTTAACTTGTGAAAAAGCAGCGTGTGCTGATGTGCTCAAATGCGATTTCTCTGTTTGAAGCATGATTTCTGTAGTAAGCTTTTCAAGTTTGGAGCTGTTAGGGAGGGGGCACAGGGGATGTCTTACCACAAACATGATGGCATGAAGCAAAGCTGATAGCCTATAATGAAATTGGCCAAAAGGCTGTTCTTGAAGAGACTAGATGGCGAGTTCCTAGGCTATTTGAAGGAAAGACAGTTCTTAATGATTAGCCCGTCCCCTGTCTCGTCCTTCCCTCTCTTTCCCCCCCAGCCCCTCAAAAATCTGTTGGTTTTTTTTCCCCCTCTTTGTAAACTCCTGCTAATGTCACTAAGTCGTTTTTCATTGCTAGTTCAGATAATGTCATCCTGTGCAACTGTGCATCACTGATAAACCTCTTCAGCCCTTTTCATGATGGGCCAATCATGTTAATTTTTTGCTGCATAATGCACAGGCTCCTAAGAATGGACTGTTTTTTAAAAGCCGTTTATTTGTTCATTTACATTTTTTTTCCTCCGCCTTCTTGAAACTGGTATATGGGAGTCTCTGAAATGAGATTAGTTAGTATTTGTGTATCACTGTCTACTGGGTTTTATAAAAATTATGAGATTTTAGCAAAATACAGGAAAGTTTTAAAATGTCTGCCCCATATACCTAATGAAATTTTGCTGAAAGGGAATACTGGTGTTTTCAAGAGCCAGGGCATGATGGGTTGCACATTGTGAAGGAACTGACCTACATTCACAAAAGTCAAGATACAAGCACTTCAGAAGCAAATTAAAGACCTATATGTTGCACACAGGCATTCCTGCTAACACCTGGATCCTAAAAGGATAGCCCTTCTTAAAAAAAAAAAAAAAAAGTCTATTTGGTTTACAGAAAAGTCTCTTTCAGAAATTTTCTTGTTCCCTTAGCCAGAATTCCTGCGCAGAGGTGATCTATATGCTTTTAAGTACTGTTGTTTGCGTTACCTGCCTAAGCATTTGTCAGAGGTCATGTATCAAGGTACAACTGCAATCTTGTGCATCAAAAAATTAAAAATAGAGCCTGCTGTGGCCTACATCGCTGAACTTAGTCCTATACTGCGTGCTGCTAGTGATGCATACCTTGCAGCTTTCTTTTTTTCTTCCGCTATCAGCTTCATCTGTTTATTCTGTGCTGTGCCCTGCTTCTCAAAGAGGCACCATCATGTTGTACAAAGCCTTCCTAAAACCTCACTTTCACATTGTTCACATCAAATCAGTAAATTCACACCCTTTACGAAGCCAGTATTTTCATATTTAGCTGTAGAAGCTTTCAGATGCGCACATGCTAAGACTAATCATATTTGAACTTATTTCTAACCAATTTTATTAGTGCACTGCTATCTGATTAAGATTTTCTTTGAAAATGAGTTACACAAGATCAGTAGTCTTGGCTGGGTAAATTGGTGCTTGGAGCAGAATGACAAGAATTAAAATTATACGTCTCTGAAAATGGAAGGAGTACTGTATTTTGAGGTAGGTTTTTTCCCTTAGATTTTACGTGTAATAAGAATAATGTATTTAAAAGGAATGAAAACCTCTCCACTGTGTGGTCATAGCTGTTTTACTTAATTTTATGTGCTTACTGAAGGTTTTCAGACTTTCAGGGTATGTTACCGCATCTTCAGGCCAGAAGTTGTGCTCTTGTCCTATAGCTTACGATGGTTTGAACAAAATGTATCGATAAAAGCAATGTTTTTGTCACTGTGAGTGGCACTTTATTACTATCTTTGTTGGTGTAAAAATGTTGCAGAAAACTGTAATATTTGAATGCTAAGACAAGTTTATGGAGTAGAGCTAATCCTAAGATTAAAAGTGAATTGTCATCCACCTCGCATAACATTTCCCACGCTGTTCTCCACTGTGGTTCTTAGAGGGGAAGAGCGTCTGCACTGGTATCTGTGTGATATCCTTCTCTCTTTGCAAGAAGAGTCAGCCTTCAACTACTCATTCATAATTTTCTTTAAAAAAAACAAACTCAGCTTTAGTTAAAAAAATTGTATCTCAGGCTTTTTGCTTGCTTGTTTCTTTGTCTGCAAAATGATTCTTACACACCTGTGGCTGAGATCCAGAAGATATCAGATGGGAAGTGAAAAGATTTACTTTCAACAGTATTGAAACCAATATGAGACTGTGTTGAAATTTTAAAAGCTCCTTTTCTTTGCTGTATTGGTATTTCATTAAAAGTGGGAATTGATGAGTTATTCCTGACTCCAAAAGTTGGATTGTAAGGAGACAAAACTATTACAAAAGATACAGAGGCAGTGGTAACTGCTTCAGGTTTTTATAAAGCCAGGCTACCCAAAATGTAATGATAAGGTGCCCTGTTACTAAATGGAGGTGCGAGACTGGTGGTACAGGGATCCTCTTCTAGATTTGGAGCAAAATTAGAGGATTATTGGCATCCTTCAAAGTGTTTCTGGTATGCAGTTTATCACTGCACATTAGTATTCTGGGAAACGGTACCTTTTTGTTGCTGTGTTGTTATTTGTGTTATGACATCTTACTGAACGCTTCCAACTGATAAAGGAACTTACTACCATCTTTATTCCTGGAAAAAATGCATTGATTTCAGATCTTGAAAGTAATACTGTGTGAGAAAAAAGCTGTGCTTGATTAGCAAAGATGTTTTGAAATACTATCCTACGCTTTCGCTTCTGTGCGAACTCTCTAAGGAGGGGGTAATTTAGGAATTGTGAGTATATGTGAGGTTGTGTATGTGAAATGACTGGCAGTAGTTATGCTTCTGTGCTTGTAGGGTTGGGGTTTTTTTAGTATTTATCAATAGTTCCATTTTACACCTAAATATAGTGTGGTTTCTTTATCCTCTTTTCTGACTTTCCTAAGGAAGGAGATTGCATTAGTTGAAGATCCAAAGTTTGGGAATTGTAACTGGTCCTGAACAAGGCAGGACATGCTTCCCTGCTTTGGCTGAAAGAAACTTTCAGGCTGTGGTCAGTGAGCTTTATGAGCAGTAATTACATCTCTGAACTACTTTGTGAGCTGTGTTATTTTGTAAAATGATGCAAGTGATGTAAAGACCTTGAAGAAGGTTTTTTGGCATTTGAAATTAATTAGAGCTCTTGATTCCTAGGCCGATGTTCAGAGTTTTAGACCTCATCTGTTTTTCTAGCTTGAAAAAACTTAACTTTATGTTATACCATCATACATACAGTTTACATTCAGTAAGCTGTAGTCTCTACTAATTTCGTGTGTGTGTGTCCCACTTCCTCCTCCTCAAAGAATTCTGTTAAAATAACCAGTGTGAAATACAGGTTAGAAAAAGTTATGATTGAGAACATGCAGATAATCCTAATAGAAATCTTTATTTCTAGATGGTTGGTTGGTTTGCTTATTATAGGATTGCAGTCTCCTGCATGTCCGGGAGATAGTATCACAGCTGTTGTGAATCAGGATCTTTATAATGTGTTCTGGTACCTGTTTGTTTTGTTTTCTTTTCATTTTGGAGGACTTCAGAGGACTCATTTTGGTTTCATTAAGTTTATGAAACTATATAACTGAAATCAACAGAGATAAAATTCATGATGGTAAGGCCAGTTACTGCAGAATGTTTTGCCTAAACATTCAGTGCATTATTCTGCTGTGTCTGTACTTAGAAAAACCCCACAGTTTCAGATCTTATTAGAAAGAATTTTATTTCTAGTTGCTAACACAGTTTCAACTGCAGCTGTAGGCAGGATCTTAAATTTTTTGTATCCCCAAACTCAGTAAAGCCTGTTGAGGATGATCTTACTTTATTTTGAAATTCTCTGCCATTATTGCTATTAAAATAGGGAATGTAATTAACCTCTTGACATAGTTGTTCAGATATATGGTTTGAAATTCTAGTGTTTTGAATATTAAATAGTAATCAATGCTAGATTTATTTGCACTTGGAATGAACATTTCCTGAAAAGGGATTCTGAAATGAAGATACAGGAGCTTTCTTCTGATTAGTATTTTTGTATTTCTTGCTGTATGGTCATATCTAGTAGATTTGAAGTTCAGATGTTAAAATAAACATCAAGAGAAAATCCAGCTTCACAAGTGAATGACAAGATCTTTTGCATGTGCCTTTACTGTAAGCTATGTGTCAATCCCACCTGATGCTCCCTATGAATGTGTAGCTCTCAGTGGCACTTCCTTCTGTGTGCCCAGGCGGCCAAGAAGGCCAATGGCATCCTGGCCTGTATCAGAAACAGTGTGGCCAGCAGGAGTAGGGAAGTGATCGTGCCCCTGTACTCGGCACTGGTGAGGCCGCACCTCGAATACTGTGTTCAGTTTTGGGCCCCTCACTACAAGAAGGACGTCGAGGTGCTGGAGCGTGTCCAGAGAAGGGCAATGAGGCTGGTGAGGGGTCTGGAGAACAAGTCTTACGAGGAGCGGCTGAGGGAACTGGGGTTGTTTAGCCTGGAGAAAAGGAGGCTGAGGGGAGACCTCATCGCTCTCTACAACTACCTGAAAGGAGGTTGTAGCGAGGTGGGTGTCGATCTCTTCTCCCAAGTAACTAGCGATAGGACGAGAGGAAATGGCCTCAAGTTGTGCCAGGGGAGGTTTAGATTGGACGTGAGGAAAAATGTCTTTACTGAAAGAGTGGTGAAACATTGGACCAGGCTGCCCAGGGAAGTGGTGGAGTCCCCATCCCTGGAGGTATTTAAAAGACGTGTAGATGAGGCGCTTAGGGACATGGTTTAGTGGGCATGGTGGTGTTGGGTCAATGGTTGGACTCGATGATCTTAGAGGTCTTTTGCAACCTTAATGATTCTGTGATTCTATGACTCTGTGATTCTTGAAGCTTTTTGTTGTGACTATTCCTGCCTGGCAGAAATCCATATGTGTTTTAGTCAGTCAGTCAGTGGAGGTGGAAAGGGTGTGAAGAGGTTGGAAATGCAATTGTATTTTAAGCTTTCAAACCATGCTTCCTGCAGCTAAATGTCCTCCTTCCTTTTAGGATAATTCATTTGGGATGGTAAGTGTCTAGTATACTCCATTGACAATATACAGTTATCCTCTCTGTGTCAGACATAGAAAGAAAGAAATTGGAATTGTAATTTTACTGAGGGGTGTGTGTGCTTTTTTGAGGGTTTAGATAGAGAAGGATTACTATAACTGAGGTGGTCCTGGAGATCCAGTCTGTGATAAAAATAATATGCAGGAGGACAGATCTAACTGGTTGTTTTGTGGACCAGTACTGCCTTTGAAAACTAAAGCAAACAAAAAATACCATTTAAAATTCCATATATAAGCAGTGATGTAAATTCTACATCTAGTAACTTGTTTCCCCTTGGCAAAATGGATATTTAAGTGAAAGAGTCATTGCCAAATTAAATTTAACTGGAAATGACTGTTTTGTGAAAAGTAAGCTCTCGACCTCAAGTCACAGTTTTTAAAAAAGTATTATAGTAAACAGTTATTTTTATAAGAAGTATTTGAATCACAGTTTATGCAATACAAACACTGAAGCTTTATGTTACTACATGAGAACCTGAACTTAAATTGAACAACTGTTCTTACATTTTCACATATCTGGTTGTGTGTGGGGTTTTTTCTCCTTTCTTTTTCTCCTTACTGCATGCTTTAATTTTTTACTTTAAATTTGCGTTTCAACAGCAGTGAAGTTATGCCTGGATGTGGGTAGAGAAGGAGAAGAGATCTTAAGGGAGCAAATCAGTAGTTCTTTTGTCACTGACTTTTTTGTGGATTATCTCAAAATAGGTTCACATGGATATCAATGTATTTGTTATTCTAGAGAAAATAGTGTATTACTACTGGCTTATACACAGTGGTTATTCAAGTGAAGTATGGTACTTTTTGAGATTGTGACTTCTGCCAAGCATCGTGTGCTAAGAGAAGATAGTTGCTCGCTGTGGGCAAGCCGCTGTGTGATGGAACTGGCATGTGCAGCGAGGTCCTGGGCACACCGCTGATGTCTTCGTTTCCTTCTGTTCCTGGTGGCCAAGGTTAGCTGAGGGCCTCTTCTGTTAGTGGGTTGCTGGATAACTGTGTGATGTAAACCCAGCATGGCATTTGTCCTTGGGATATTTGTGAGCTTCAGAAAGCCCCAGAAGTGAAGGCTAGACCTCCTGGCTTTGTTGGGAATACAGACTAGGGTTAGGTAGCAGACTCTCCCCTCCAGGTTTTTTTGTTTGTTTGTTTTTGTTTTCTGTTTGGTTGGGGGTTTTTTTGTGTGTGTTCTTGAATGAAATCTTTGTACCTAAGATTTTATATTTAACAAATGTTTTGGAAAATAGCATTTTTAAAGTAAAATTTTATTCTCTTTTTTGTCATGTTGCTAGTATAATGTTAAAACTAGCTTTGAGCTGAAAGAGAAATATATGTCTTTTTGATCATTGCTCTCCTCCATCCCTGTAGCTTTAGCAAGGTTGTCTGATTTTTCTCTCCTTCCCTCCTCCCCCCCTTTTTTTTTATATCTCTGTCATAGTCTGCCTTACTTGCCTCCTGCCTGTGCTTCTCAGCCCAACCTTTTTCTACCCACAAGATACAGAAGTTCCTGTCTCTGATCTCATCACCTCTTATTTGACCCCTTATGTTTTGCTGTGCTTTCTGAGCGATGAGAAATATAGAATACATACAGTGCATTCTAGAGCAGGGTCTGTGTGATGACTCCAGGATGGCATCATAACTTTCAGTGTTGATTTTAAAACCCTGTTTTAGATTACATCATGTTTGCATTTCAACATTTGCTGCACATTCCTGGTTTCCTACCTCTTCCGCATGTTGTACAGTCAAGCAAATAAAATAATCCTTGTTCTCTCAGATCTGTGTGATGGTTATCCACATATTGGTAAGATTTCTGTATTTCCCCCCTGTATCTTTGGACTTTTAAGTAGCATTGAAAGTGTTTTTTGATGTCTATAACTATCTTCATGACTTTTGGAAATGTGTGTTTTATGATGAGTTTATGTCCTGGATTACAGTTTGGGATTACAAATAATCCGCAGTGCATGAGTTGTAATTCTTTAAATAGGTTCTGGGGCTGTGTAGGTTTTTTCTTTTTAAAGAGTAGTGGAATGCATATACACTGCTTATTTCTAAATAAAAAGCTGAAAAGAGATTTAGTGAGTAGCAGTATTAAGATTTGCAATTCATGGAAGAAGTTTCTTGGTAATTACCATCTCTGTAATTGATACTCTGCCCATGCTTCAATGTGTCCAGCTGTATGTAAATCTTCTCTAACTACATATTTTTTGCATTTCTTTCCTCATGTAAATGAGGAATCTCCTTGGTTTCTATTTGGGGACTCAAATCTGATTAATTTGGCATCGCCTAATTGAAAGGCGGGATCTGTTGCTGAAAAAGGTTTTTCCTTGTATGGAGAGAGTGGGAACGTGTGACTTCTGAGCTCAGAGGCGTTGATGGGACTGGTGACTGGCCTGTTCTGGCCAGGGTTACCTGGCAAACCAGGTGGCACCCTGGGGGTTAGCGGGGCGAGAAGGGCTGCTGCGCTGTCACGGCTGGGTTGCTGGGGTCCAGCTGCATGTGCAGCCCAGCCCTGTCCTGCCGGGGAATGGTGGGACCAAGAGGGAGTTTTAATCTCCCACTTGTGGCCCATGTCTGGTGCTCTTCCTTCCCTTGGTTTTGTTGGTCTGTGGCTCTTGTCCATGTGAAGGTTTTAGTTTGTGGCGCTGTAGGTCAGAAAGGCTTTCCAGCCCTGTTGCCTACTTCTTCTCTCAAAAAGTGTTTTGCAGAAAGTTGCTGAGATGGTCATGAGTGCTTCCTGTGCCCTACTTGCTGTCCGTGCCATCATCTCCACAAGCAGCTCCTTCAGTCTAATCATGCTATGCTAATGAAACCTGTAGGGAATGTCACATGTTAAGTCAGCACACTGCCAAATGTTGCTGTAGCTGTGTGTCTTGACTTGTCTTATTTATGTGACAAAAATTAATGGAGGCACCTAGATCGGAAGAGAATGTGCTGACTTGCTTGAGCTATTGTCAGTTCTTACACGGGGATTTTAATCCTGTTTTTCATCAAGGTAGAATAGTTTTGATGCAGGTATACCAGAAATAAGCTGTTAAAGGTAACCTATCAAATAAGGGGGAGGAAGAAAGATAACTCCTGATACAACCGCTTTGGCAGGCATGCAGCAGTATATAATTGTATTGTGAAGGTTCAGCTTAGCAGTGCACATAAACTGTATACTCGGGTCCATTGCTAGTTGTAAAGCACTTATATTTGCAATGATATTAAGGCATCTCAGCTTGTTATTTTGCAGTTAAGTCCTATGGTAAGTTGGCTAAGCAGGGCCTGTGTGAGAATAACGCTTGTTAAAATAATTCAGGACGTGGAGCTTGCTCCTGCAAGATGCTTAGAATGCAGTTGTCTGTTCAGCAAAGCGCTTGTTGAGAGAGGATATTGCATCTGACTTATAAATAGTCCTATTAACTTCCTACTGCTTGTTGCTTGCGACAGTTCTCTTTCCTCAAGTAACTCAGGTACTTTTTTTTTTTATATGTTAGAAAATAACAGGGAAAGTATGTGCTGATAAAATTTTAATGTTGATGTCTTCTAGAGAGTTGGTAATATCTAGCTGTAATCTGGAAAGTAATTTGACCCAGGAGCCTGTTCGATCTCTGGCAAGATCTCTGCAGCATTTTTCAAGTAGGGGTCCGACAATATTTACTCATCGTTTGGAGAGAAACCCAAGACTTGGTTCAAGAAAGCAGTTTTTTGTCATTGCTAAACAGCATTACTTCTATCTTGCTGTCTGGGTCTGTTTTTTTTGTTCACTCACTATATTTTCATTGGATCCTTCTATTCTGTCTTCTGTTTATCCCTTTGTGGCAGGGTTTATTGTTTTGCAACAAGTAAGCTTTCTTATCCTAGCAGGCTGAAGTTATTATCCAGGACTGGGTCATGGTAGCTTGTGGTTAGTGGAGCTAACCTCTTAATGGAGCTTAAAACAGATGGGAGGAAAAAGTCACCGTTTCCTTATGGTAACATATAGTAGTTAGCCCCAGGCGCATGCCTATGTATCTTAAATAAATAGTCAATACATTGGTAGTTACCATTAATTATTTCCATTAGCTTCATTCCTTTGATTAAAAGGGATCATTATCATCTCCATGGTGGTACATTGACCTAGTAAACAATGGAGAATCAGAAATTACTTGCAAATGAAGGCTGTTGTGATGAACAACACTCTTTATGTATTCATGCCTATGCTTATTAATATAATATATTAATATTGGGTGACTTACTGTTTTTTCAAGCTCAGACAGCAGTAAAGAAATGTCCTCAGCTCTCTGTTTACCAGAAAGATGGAATTAAACAAAAAGGATGGATGAGACTTACAGAGAAAGCTGAAAGCAATTTGGATATTAGATAATCTTGCAAATACTGTGCCTGACTCTTGGGAACAGAATTTATTTTTAAGTTAATATATGTCCTCTTCCCCTTAATGGAAATTCTTTTATTTCCCTGTTATAAAAGATTTTTATTTTTTAAAGACAGTATCTTGATGCTGCAAGCTAGCATTAAAAATAACAGTAGGCATTTTTCAAGCAAAGCAATCTCCATGTCAACAAGTAATATTTGTGAGAGAATTAAAAGCCCTTGAAACACATTAGAAGACATTTGGTGAATGGGAGGGAAATACTCTTTTATTCATTGGTACTACAGACTATAGTAGGAATTTCATCATCCCTAAATTGCTTGCTTAAATAACCTTCTCTCAGCTCTAAAACTCATGTAGGATTAAATACTAATCTGTTGTAAATAAGCTTAACTGAACTCAGTGGAACTACATTTAAGAAAATTTACGTCTTTATTTTCCAAGGTGATGGCAGCTCTTGAAGTCAAATCCAAGTTTTGCGAGTTCCTTCAGGCTGTGTCAGTTTTCTGAGGACTGCAAGAAAAGAAGTAGAGAGGTTTTCTGCCAGTTTAGACCAAGTAAAAAGTTAATCTAGTTCTTGTAGTAAAATTGCTTCCTTGAAAGTGAAATAATGCTGTAAGATGGAATAGATTTGGTTTTAGTTGTGGGGTTGGTTTGGGTTTTTTTGTGTGTGTGTGTTTGTGTGTATATATATATATATATATGTATGTATATATAAAAGAACCCACAACTAAAACTTTCTGTAAAGAAAATCCGGGGTTCTGTGTGAATGTAGAAGCCATTGAGACATAAGTTTCTGCCAGGAACATGTAAATCAAATAGAGCTGATAAGAGCCAAAGACTTATTTTGCTAATTTCTTTACGCCTCTGCACACTGTACAATAGGTCTTCTTGACTTCTATTGTTTGTTCTCAAAAAAAAAAAAAAAAAAGTGAAAAAGAACCTTCCTGTTTGCAGTCAGAAACTGGGGTTTTGGTCCTTAGTTCATGGCTCACATAGGAGTCTTTCATTCTCACCACTCCTGGCTGGAAACTGTTTTCTTCTGTGCTTGCTGTTTAGGTGTGAAGGAGTATACGGAGAAGTGCGACTTGCAAGGTGAACAGCATGTGGTATGCTTGTTAGGGTGGTTGGTTGGGACGTATGTAAGACAAGACCAGCAACTTTGCTCTCCTGTGGAAGATGAATTTAGAATTAAATGATACATTTGACTTGCTGTTTTCTTTGAATGAAGTTCAGCAGTGTCTCTACTTAGAGCTTAATTTATAGTTGCTTTGATAGTAGTTACAACCTTGAGCTATGGAAATCCTTTCTCACCTTTTCAACCCCCTTGTGAGTTTTGGCAAAGGACAGATTTTTTTCCTGTCTCAAATACTTTCTCTGTGAAAGTGTATTTAAAAGGTAGCTGACCAACTGTTCTTCTGTCTCCCTCCCTTCCTTCAGACTAAGGGTCTGTTACTGCCTACGTTATTTTCTGATGAGTATTTGCTATGTATATAGTACGCTAAGATATTCATTATACAAGACTGACTTTCAGAAAGGCAAACCATTTGATTACTCTGTAAGGTTGAAAAACAAATGCAAAATAAGCCTTTACTAAATTTTACCTCCTTCCAAAAAGCCCCTTACATACTTGTCTTCAAGTGTTGTATTAGCATGTAGCAGAGAGTATGAAAAATCCCACAGTTGGTCAAGCCAACGTCTCTGACAGCAGTGGCTGCTCAGAGAATGTGTATAGAAACATCTGCACTGTGCTATGTTAGATGAAGAGCCTTACAGAGCTGAGTACTTCTAAACATGTAAAAGACGGAGACAAGAAGTAGAACTGTCTTTGAATATGACCTTATTCTTAAAGGAAAGATAATACTAGCCTTAAAAAAAAAAAAAAAAATTACATTGCTTGTTTATAAACCTCTGTATTATACTTGGATTGCTTCTGGTACGGGAAAGTACATTTGTCCGTGGGATTGTTTTGGAGTGCGCTCCTGTATTTCCCAGGCAGAAGGGCACATGCTAGAGTCCTACAGAAATATGCTGGTACGTGAGCAGCAGACATCCTTAGATATTTGACACTTTACTTCTGCTGGGCCTAGGCTACATTGAGGGTCTATGAGCACACTGTGACAAGTTTTCAGAGTCAACTAGAATGTTGAAAAATACCAATTATTTTTTGTTTGCTTAATTTTTTTCTTAACAAAAAAACGTAATTCTGAAAGGCAATTATCACATACTGGTAAGTTTTATAAGGACATATAAGGACATTACAAGATGCTTGCTTTTGGCCTTGAAGGGAAGAGCAAGGGGTCGACTTTCTCAGTCAGCTATGGAAATGGCATAGGCTTTCCAAAACTAAGTTATTCGTTTACTTCGGTCCTGGCCTCCTAATTTCTGAGGGAGCTATAGGTCAGCCTTATGATGTCTATAGTTCTTAACTTTTTTTGCGTAGAATGCTGGGGGTGATTTGCGTATTACATGGCCTATAAATATTGTTTGGTGGGAATGCAGTGAAACCACCAGCTGTGCTTCATAGTCTGGGTTTTCCTTGCCTAATAGCAGTGTGCGAAAGGGAGAAGAAACTGGAAACATGAAACTTCTGTTAACAGTTACATTTTGCTCCGCGTATTGGAGAGCGTTGTTAGCACACTAGGAAGAAAACTGGGTTTCTCTTGGGAAGTGCATTACTGCTGGATAAAAGGAAGGGTTTGCTTCTAGAAAAGGTGTCTTCCAGAATATGCTGCACTTGAGTATATAGGCAGCTTTAGTAATTGCAAAAATTACATACTTGAACGGTATGTAATATATAATATATAATTCAGAGGTTAAGCTAAAGTTGAGGACTAGCCACATGGTGAAGTGGATATGCATATCAAATCTGGTGGTGCCTTAAACAATATATTAGGGGGAAAAAAATTTCTAACATTCCTCCCCACCCCGTACTGCGCTTATTCACAAGATCGATATTCAAGGAAGAAGCAATATTGCAATTTGAGACCGCAGTCAAGTGTTCATGCATTTGTGGTGTTACTGTTTCAGTTCCCTTTCATTTCCAATGAACAGAAGAACCTTTCCGAAGATTGCATTTCACAAAAGATTAGTGTTCAGAATAGTAAGTTTAGGATACTCAACAGTTGGCATTCTAGACCATAATTTTTATGTATTTTATCTAAAGCCTGTCCAGAACACTGATTAAGAAAATACTTTTATTTTCACCTTTTAACCCAGCAATTTTGGGCTAGTTAAAAAAAATAGAAGATTTAATTTCTGTACATGTCTTGTTTGCATATCTTGTTTTGAAGTCTAATGAGGAACCCAACAGATAAAACCTACAAAATGTTACACTGTCGGTATTTTTGAAACTGCCCTTTATACAGCTCGAACTCTGAGGTTTGAAATCTTGTCCATTTTTAATATAGCTTCTATCATAATTTTCAAGCCCTTCCCAGTCATTCTGAAATTGCAATAAAATCTTTACATTGTCTGATGCTACTTTACAAAGTCTGATATGAAAGTAAATAGACAGAAGGTGATATTACTCTGTCATCTCTCTGTTATTGCTTGCTGTTACCTACTTCTATCCACTGCCTGTGACTTCACTGATGTTTCAGAGGCTCCTTTCAGCTTGTTTCCTGAAAGTAAAAGTTTTATGCACAGGCAATAAACAACCCTTTGGCGTTCTGTAGTTTCTTGCATCTAAAGATAAGAGAAAACCAGCTGATAAGTACCTCCAGTACAAGTGTACAGCGTGACATGGAATATTATATGGAAAATGGGCATTTTAGCAGAGTACCCCTTGCCCAGTGGTGTTCTCTCAGTTGCATTCTGCATCTTACGTTCATTAGATTTGTTCAGCAGTGGTAGCTGTGTCAGGGACAAGGTACAGCAAACACATGTTGTGTTTCTGCTCGGAGGTGTCTATATTTAATTGGTGGATGAACAGTCAGAGTCCACTATCAGCTTTAATCCTGCTATTGTTTTTTAACTGAAAATTGTTCAGTGATGGGTGCTGAAACTCCAGCTAGGCAGATGGAAAGACAGCAAAAGGCTTTTAGATTTAACAAAATGAAAGCCTTTGCTTTGGCATTTACCATCTATATTCTTTCTTCTGTTTTAAGTTTGTCATTAGGGAGTGGAAGAATGTTGCTCTAATCAAAGAAAAATAATTGCAAGCAGCTGTTAATATTGTTAATTCTGGCTTGTGTTTATCCTTTCAACTGTATCTGCTAACCAAGATACATAAGCATTTTCTTTGTGAGGCTGCTCTTCTGTCATTTTGATAAGATTAAGTTAGCTCTTAGACTATTAGTAAGTAATTCCAGTTTTATTTGTATTGCCATTGAAATATTCTTTATGCATTCATTACAGATTTTCATGCTTAAAAGAAAATTTTCTGTTATTCACGAACACTGCTTATTTTCTGAGTCAGTTGGACTTCCTTACCTCATGCTGATTGATGTGTAGAAATCCCTATAGACTACTGAAGAATTGTCTGCTTTCTAGATGACTGTTCTTGTTTTTTCCTTGTTGTGAATAGTTAAATATTCTGGGTTTGAAATGAATATATTTTCAGAAGCTTCTTGTTACAATTGAAATGCTACCAATTTACTTCCAACATTTTCCATTTCAAGTGATTCTTTATAGTCCTCTTGGCTATTTTCTGCTCTTCTCTTTTCTCTGTTGCTATGTGAAAAATGTCCTTTTGCATAGGGTAAATTCACTGTTTGCTGATATGCTCATCTATGTTATAATATGCTTGTTCTTAATTTTTTTTAAACTTGAATAATCCTTCTAGTAACAATGACAATTCCCACATATACCTACACTCTCTCTCTCTCTCTCTCTCTCTCTCTCTCTCTCTCTCTCTCTCTCTCTCTCTCTCTCTCAAATCATGGAGAGTGGTTTGGGACTTCTGATTGTTTATCCACTGCAGAATATCAAGAGCTGTAGGATACATGCGAAGTGGTACCGAAGCCAAAAATAATGTTGTGGAGATTCTAAGCAAACATAGTGTCTCTGTCCCTCCCTCTCTTCCCCTCCCTCTCTGTTTATATATTACCCATTGCTTATTAAATGTTTGCTATAGAAAGTTAACATGGATGAATATTTACAAAATACTGAAAAGTAAGTGTGCTAGAAGGTGAGATGAACAATGTTTAAATGTCATATTAAGAAACTGATCCAAACTAAGAAATATCTATTTTAATTTTAATTTTGATTAGAGAATTGATGCCTAATCATGCAAATTAACTTTTTTACAGCTGTGAATCTGCTATTTTCATTATCGTAATTTTGATGTGATTAGTTATCTGAAATTAAAACTTTTTTAAAATAGTTTCATTATATTTCCAGTTTTGAATGGGGACTTCTCAAACAGTTAGGAAAGGCCAGGTATGTGTGCCATTTGTAACAAGTGCTAAATCAGAGTAATGGGGGTCTCCTTTTTCAAATAGAGTTTTCTCATTTTCCTCTGTTGTGCTTCTCAGTTCGTAAAGTAGACATTCACAAAGAGAGAAATCAAAATTTCCCTGTAAGGAGTGTAACTCATATCAGCAAGAACAATACAAGTCTGTATTATTCTCAGAAGTCGGAGGGGACCTGCTGTCTTAAGAGACATGCTTATTATTCAGTTTAAGTAAGTAACTTGCTGGGATGGCACTGTGAAATTAAGATACAGGAACTCAATCTTTAAAACCTCTGCTATAGCATTTAAGTGCGTGAAAGATCTGACTGGGTTATTTTCCTGTCCCCTTTGAAGAAACCAAATGGTTCAGGAGGCTTCAAGCGTATAATTGAATGACCTTTTTTCCAGGGAATTTCAGATATGTTATTTTTAGGGAAACGCTTACCAAATCACATTGTATGCCCTAGCATTTAAGTGTTTAAAATACTAGTTTTGTATTGATTAACAATATTGCTGGAAAGTATTTTTTCCATCACAAAGAAGTGGAGTTTCTCTTTTTCTCTTTAAGGCTGCTTTAGCCTGTTGCTTGATGCTGTAATGCAGAGATTGTTAATTTCCTAGCAAAACTGAAGTCAGAACAGAATTGCAAGTGTGCTGAGAGCCAAAGAGCTTCAGGGTTAACCCTGGTCTCTGTGGGCACATTGATCCCTTGGAAGGAATATCTTTGTGTGTTTTGTCTAGCTCTAATCTTTGCTTCTGTGGTAGAGAAACTTAACCCCTGAGTAATGAAGTTCTTTTAACAGATTATTTTCCTTCGCTAAATTCATTTATTTATAGACTTTAAACATTCTAAATTCTTTAAAGTCCCAAATTCTGATGCTAATTCCAGATAAACTGGTGACACCTGTGCTCATTTATCTCAATACTGTAATCCCTTTTAAAGGCTTGAATCTTCCTTTTTAATCTGCAGGCTCACGTCACAGTGTCTCCTTTCAAAGCCACTCATGCGTGCACTGAAGTTGATCGCTGATACCATCTGAGGCCATGGCAGGCTGGAGCCTGATGAGTTTTATCTCTGTCTGCCATAATGTGCCTATAGTAGGCAAAATTTCTGGTATAATCATTTTATGTTTGTATTCTAAAAATATTAGTCAGCTATTTTCTATGGAACCAATACAAATAACCAATAAGTAACCAATACAAAACTATAACTTAAAAATAATGTTTCTTGTGCAGTCGATACAAAGCTGCCATGTAAATACTGGACTCTAGAAATGTGTAAAAGACTTCAAATGTTATAATATGTGTGAAATGACTATGCTGTTTATCAGGCAGTGGTAGTGTAGGGTATAAAACGTACAGCACACTTTGGTTTTGCCTTGGGAGAGTGTGTGCGGATTAGGGTTGTGTATTTGTTCCCAGAGTTTTACGAGGCAAATGAGATGGTGGGCTTGAAGTCTGCGCTCCATGGAGAATTCCCTGCCCCAAACCCGGTAGGATAGAAATACAGCAAATTTGCATCCTCTGTGTGTGTGTTGGTCCTGCTTCTTGGAGATGGAAGGGTCTTTCAGTCCCAAGAAGTATTAGCGATCAGAGCTGGCCTTAAGATCTGGCAAAATGGAAAGGGGACTCTGGCATTCTCTAAGAGAGAAACTGGGTAGTCTTTCCTTACGTCACTGTTGAAAGCTCCTTTACTTTTGTCTGTGAAGTCACTGTGGTGCTGTTGTAGGAAAGGAGCAATTATTTTCTCTTTTTTTGCCACTATGAATGTTGAGTTATTGCTTCTTCCCTTTTGGGAATCAGTTGGGGGTCGACTTGAATTGGAGACACTGTGAAGGTCCACCTTTAGGGTTCCCCCTATCTGTCTTTATCGGAAGGGAACTATATAGGTTCTAAAGTTCATGTAAAACAAAAACAAATCCTAAACCAGTTACGTCTTTTCAGAAAGGTGAATGGATAACTAGTAGAGGCTGTATTTTATGTTGCAAAGCAATACTCTTGTCTAACAGAGGGTGAATAAATAATTTCTAAGAAGTATACAGCTTTCAGATAGAGAGGAATTGCAGTGTCCTGCTTAGGGGCAAAAGTAGATACCGACCATTAAAATATATGGCAGATATGATAACCAAAGTGTTAGAAATTCTTAAAACATTATATTGGGGGTTTTTTATTTGTTTTTTTTTTTTTTCCCTGGGATTTTTTGTTTTGTTTTGGGAGTTGTAAAAACAAACAGAGGGATTGCAAAACCTTAGTATGTAACTGGCCTCTGAATGAGCACTAGTGTGTGCCTTTTCTTAAGAGGAGATCTGTTTTGCGTTTTGTCATCTATATTTGTTTTCTGTGTGTTAGAGAGAAATATTTTCGGAGGCCTTTTCCAGAGCTATAAAACACCTGCAATTTTTTTACCCAGAACAATACTGTTAAAGATAAGCGGCAAACTGAGTTTGGAGTTCCCAATCAGCCAATCTGACCTGGGGAGTTAGCTTGTTTCATGCCAGAACTTGTTTAATTCTGAGATACTTCAGGAGTAGGACCCCATTAATCTTTCACTTTCAACACCAATGAAATTTTTAATGCTTTGATTGATCATGCATATATTACGGCATGTTGCACACTGAGAGGGCTGAAAACTGCCACCAAAGAATTGACTACGAGACGGAGGTTTTTTGAAGTAATTCTTCATACGGCTGAGACTGCTGCAAAATAGACCTGAGTTTAGCTGGCACTAAATGGAAATGTTGGAGCTCTGTAACAGTCTGCTTTTCAGCTTTGTGCAAATAAGCATGGGCAACTACTGAACAAGTGATAAGAAAACTGTCTAAATCACAAACCTCTTGCGCAAGTGTATTGTCTTACCTGATAGTAATGAATTTAACGTTGCTTTTACTTAATCTTCCTAAAACTTATCTTCTGATTTGAGGGTTTTAACTTATTTTTGTGTTTTTCTTGGCCATTGATTTGTGGATATCGGAGGTGCATAACTCACTCCTTTCAAGTTACATTAAGCCTGACGGGCCAGTCATGTTAACTTGTGGTTTGCCTTTGGCTGCTGTCTTTTCTGAGGACTTTGCAAAGTCCCTGCCAGGTTTCGACCTGTTTGGATATGTAGTGGTTAAGGCCACACGAGTTGTGTGTGCTCTTGAGTTCCTCAGATAGGGTGTTCCTATATATAGGAACATTGCGCTGCACCTGTGTAGAGAAATAGGAAGTACTCTATGTATCCTTAGTGATTTGCAACTGAGATTTTGTTACATACCTGATGCTTAAAATAAAATTACATTGCTCTAACATATTTATTTACTTATTGAGTTGTACTCAAAATTAAGAACATTTAATATTCTCCAAACTAATTTTGTTGATGAGAGTTCTTTCTCCTTTTTTTCCTCTGATTAAAAGGTCACTGAAGTACAAAACTTGCCCTGATGCTTTTGCTGTTGCATTGAAATGTAACCAATGCACTGGAAATACCTTTAAATTCCGATTCTGAATCACGTGTATGTTGTCATCTTTTAGTTTAAGTTATTTTCCCCCAAACATTCTGTCTTCTGAAAACAGACGTGCTACATAATTGGACTTCAGGAGTCATCCAATGGAGAACGCTACATAGCTTATTCTTTAAATTTGACAAGGTTGTTATAATTTTTAAGAATGAGCAATTTGAAGCTAGGATCTGTTTCCCATAGGCTGGTAATGCTGGGAGGAAAGTGACCCAATTCCAGTCTCTTTGTTGAATTTATATTTTCTACATGTTTATATCACTGGGGAAGAATAATTTAAAATTATTTTCTGATTGCAGAAATGCTTATCTTCTTTTTGTAAATTAGTTTAGCTTTTTACCAAATGACTTTGAATAGGCTTTCTCCTTTTCTACCCTGTCCCCAAATAACCCCTCTTCTAAATTTGGTGCATTTTAACTTCATTTTTTTATATCGTTTGTAAGAAACAATATTCATTTCAATGCTACGGTGACAGTACTGTTATATTTTAACTTACTGGTCATGCTTCCCTTGGCTGAGCACCTTGTGACGGGAAAGAAAACAGTCATGTTTGTGCCTGGCTGCTCAAGCGTGCTTGACCAAAGTGGACTCATAGCCTGAGCAAGCCATATTCTTCTGCTGTTTCTTAGGGATGTGCTCAGTGCTGATGCAAACCTTGGAGACTTCTGTTATGGGCTGACTTTTGGTAACATCGTAAGGATATATCGGGTGCCCAGTGGCACGTTACGTACACTTGGAAGGTTGTAAATGTATTGTGTTTTCACGGGGGAAAGTGTCTTGTAAGCGGGAAGATGTTTGCCAAAAGGAAGTGTTTGTCTGGAGAGCTCCCCTGCTCCAGCAAGTTTGTTCAGATGTCTGACCTTTTTTGCTTGCAAATGGTCACCCTTCCCAGTGTTTGCTCTTCCCCGTGTTGAAGTTTGTTTTTCTTTTGGGTTGAAATAAAGCCAAGTGTTGATTTGGCCCTGGCTGTCTTTTTGTTACAAGTTTTTTTGAGTTTGTCCTCTCCTCTGGTTTTTGTATACAATTTCAGCAGTAGTGTGATGTTGGAGGAAAAAGAAAAATAAAACATTTCTTGCATTTTTGTCTGTAAGATTACAGCTTGGGTTCCTGCATCTGAAGCACCCATCCCTCCTTGGCCTTCTCTTTTCTCCTTTGGTTCTCTGGTTAAACTCACTGTCAATGGTGGATGAAAAACTTTGTCCTTCTTTATCAGGGTAGCTTTACAAAATAGAGGAACAGAAATGAATAAACTAAAATGTTACCATTTTCTAGTATGATAAAGTTGAAAACAAAGGAGGAATAAATTTGTACTAGGCGGTGGAAGTGAAGGACTTACATCCTTATAGATGATGTAAGATATCTTACTGATAAGCATAGAAACATGCCCATAGCTCGAGGGCTGTATATAGCATAATTCAACATATATATATTTTTCAATGGATGCCAACTAATGAAAATCACTGTCACACAACATCAAAAGTAAAATGCTGAATGTACTATTTAGTACATAAAGCAGGGTCTTCTGTTTCTTGCTTTGTCATAGCTAAAGCAGTCTTTGGGATAGTTTTGGTTCAAGCATGGCCCCACTGCATACAGACGTTCTCCCGTGGGACAACTGCTTTTTATTTCTTGTGGTTAAACCACAAAGTGTGTGGTAAACTGGACTATTATGTTGGTTTCCTTCATACTTAGAGAAATGTACTGTGAATATTTCACTGCATAAAAAGTAGCCTGCAAATTAAGAGATGTGTTGGCTCCTAGAACCTTTCCCGTTCCCTGAAAACATCCTCAAATGGGAAGTATTTTGTAGGATTGTGTTTAAATCCTGTCTGGAAAAGAATGGTTTCTATAAATCGCTACAAATGTGAATGTTTCCTGCCCCATCTTGAGTGGGGAAAAGTGAACAAACTTGGAAATCTTGTGTCATTGTGCTGTCTGAGATTGAATGAAAACTGTTAAGAGCAAGTCAAAGCCTAGTAACTACAGGCACAGAGATAATGACAAGTGTTCATAGCTTGTTGCAATAATTTTCCTTTCAACAGGAGTTTTGGTATTTACTCTTAATTCCTGCTGCTTTCCCATATGCAAATTAACTGAAATGGTATTAATTATGACACTAGATAATAAACATCCTGAAGGCAATGGGGTGGTTGTTCTCTGTTCCTTAAACCAATGCAGACGGAGACCTTCTCTACGACCATTAGCTGTGCTGTAAAGTTGTCGGTGCTTTGTTTTTCCAACCGCCAGTCTTGTTCAGAGAAACACAATTTCTTCTCACACGTCCTATCAGGAAGTCAGCTGGTCCAGATTAAATGAGATGAGTTTTAGTGGCGTTTGGAGGGACTTGGGCTGAGACCACCATGCTTACTCTATTTTAGACTTCAAAGTAGACTCTCGGAAGTGAAATACCTTTCAACCCACACAGCTCCCGCCATATGGATCAATAACATTGGACTTTTTGATTGTTGAGTTAATCCAGAGGAGCTAGTTCCAATTATTTTTCTCTTTCAAATGGCTGACCACTGTGTTTCTGTACTCAGGATTGCAAAGTGAGTACTAACACTCTTTCATATCACAGGCTGTTCTTCAGGCTTGAAGGTGCTTTTCTAACATTTACTTCTGTAAACTTAGAATTTGGGGTTAGTAACTCAAGGTTACATAAGGTGGGTAGATGCTCTTTAGTGACCTCTTTCTTTTTATTCCTCAGTAGCAAATATGATGAGTACAGAGTGTTAGTGTCCTACAGAAAAATGGAAAACCTGTTGTATATTTTAAAATCTCCCATGAGTTACATATATATAATAAATGGTTTAATTCAATTTTTTTGTAACGACAGCCTTCCCTCTCCTCCTGTTTTCATTCCTTCTTTTCCACAAGCTTCTGTTGTTGTCAGATGCTGTATTTCTTTTTAGTGTTGCTTCTGCCTGTGTATGAGAGAAGCCAGTTTGGAATCTTGTCATATAAATTGAGATTCATGCATTCAAGGCCGGGTGCTTGAAATTAATCTTTTAAATAAAAGAAGCCCAGTTATTAACGGTGTGCTTGAGTGTACATTATTTCTGTGGAAGCTGTATATGACCAGCATGTTACCCCTCTTTGATTTAGGATACTAATCTTAGGAAAGTATTCAACTTTGAAGCAGCTTGTTATGTTTATGTTTTAATGATACTGAATGGCAAACATGTTTTTGTTCTTATTTTTAAAATGCATAAATACTACAAAGGCTATGCTTTTAGGTCATGTAAAGCTCCCTCTGTGATGAAGCCTTTAATCATTTACCTTACTTTTACCTAGATTTGATAACGAATTTCTGGGTTGTTTGGTGGAATCTGCTTAAATGTTAATGTGCAGCAGCAGTAATATAAGTAAACTTTTGCAAATGATAATTTGTAGGCTAAGTCAGGGAAGCATAGACCTGCTTCTGCTGAATGGGACCAGGATGTCACCTTCTGTTCTTAGTCTGCTGTTTCTTTGTGTTAGGTGGCTGGTAAGGTCTTCGGTAAGTGGTCTGCCCTCAAGATCGCAACATAAATAACTCCATTAAGACAAAAGGAGGAATAGAATTACAGCATCTTCCGTCTATTCACAGTAACATAATTTGGCTGTTACAGTTCTTTCTTAACGTACAGTCAGCTAGGAAAGTCTCCTAATGCCCTCTGCAGCCTGGGAATTTTATCTCCTGTCCTTTCTCATGATAGATAAATGGAAATGGGCTTTCCAAGAGCTGTGAAACAGATGTCAAAAATGCAGCTAAGAACAGTGACAAACTCTGCCTTCTGTGGTTCTTGTTATCGTTGGATCTCAGCATGGTTTCAAATCAGGATGAAAGAAACCACGTCAGTATAACAATTCCTTTTGCTTGTGGTGGGTGTTATTCTGAAGGCAACACTTATACAATATTTTTGGTACATTCAGAAATATGCCTGTTAGAACAGCAGAGGAAAGCTGGTTTGGGTGCATAGCTGCAGCACGCTGAGGAGTCTCTTGCCTTACAATCACTGATGTGCGTGGCAGTGTGTAAGAAATCAAACTGTTGCCTGCAGTTCACCAGACTCTGTTCTCCTTGACTCTGGAAATGAAAAAATGTTTTGGGAACTTTTTAAAAGAAATTAGTTCTAAATTAACTTGCATTTTAATGTTTATTAAAAGCTGCCATACACAAAAAACTGAAGGTAGAGCTCAGATCTGAAGGGATTTATTAGTCTGGGAGTTTGCAGTTTGGAAAACATATGGACAGTTAAAAAAGTACACTCTAAGTTTGCCTCACTATTAGAGGATACTTTTTCCTTACATCCTCTTCAGTGTAGTCTGTTCTTTACATATTATTCTGAAGCTAGTGTTTTTAGGGCTTGGGGAAGAGGAAAATAAATATCACCATACAAAGACTGTGAAATAAAAACAGCCTTAAAAAGTAGTCATAAAGCGTGTTCTGTTGTGAATAGCCTGAATTTGTAGAGTGTCTTGATTTGTGGAACACTTGCACATACGTTACAGTTATGGGCTAGATCATTGAAAGATATTTTTATCCTTAGAGTCAATATTTAGTGTCTTGTTTCTCTTAATAGTATTAGAATGGGTGAGTTGTTACACTGGAGTACATCTAAGTAGAGAATTCCTGCAGTTGCTCAGTCGCTTTATAACTATTATGTTCCAGCTAAAAGCAGCTCCATTATAATTTCATTTCTTGCCAGGACTCCGTTCTCATTTATAATTTTTTTCTTTATTCTTAATTAAGATGCAAGATTTTATGAGCCTGTACACTTTGAGTGGAATTTTTGCCCTTTGTATCAGTGTGAGCCGGCACAGACTTTAAAGTAGGGTTATGTTTGATGGAGATTAGATTGGTGTTAATTTACCATGAAGAAAAAAAATGCTGCAGAATTAATACCCATGCTAACTCTCTGTAGCCTTTAACTGAAGCAGAACCATGCTACTAATAGGTTTGCAAAGATTTTCAGAGGGCCTGCAGATAAACATTGGATTATTAAACATGTTGTTACTTGTGTCATGGAGGTTAGTGGCTGTGGTCCTGTATCAGAACGAAGGGATGTGCCCTGTTTCTCCAAACAAAACAAAACATCAGTTTGAGTTTATAGTATAAAGGATTGCTTATATCCATTACTTGAAATCTCTCTTTTTTTTTTTAATTAATTTCTAAATTGCTGCCTTAAGAAATACAGTTTTGAACCCGTGTGGCACAGTGAAATATGTCAGTGGCAAGTGCATGGGAAGGAACCTCCTAAAGTGTCTGCTGACTGTCTTGCAGTCGTATGTCTAAAATCTTGAAGCCTGGATATAGGACCCACCCCTGCTTAGTCTTTCCTATCAGGGATTTGACATAGAGTTGACTCGCTGCAAATCATTTAATGATTCACTGTTGCTATGCAAATGGCTCAGGTATTTTGAGGTGCTTTTTCTTCAGGCATCCCATACCATGTGGCTGGCTCTGATGTTTTGAGGCAGTGTAGGAAATCCCTCCATCAGCTGAGAGGTCAGAAATGCCTATGTTGTTCCCAGGTACACTTCTCCAATGTATGGTTACAATTATAATATAGAAAAATACTTCCAAGTTCACATTATTTGATGGAGAAAGATTTTGTGGAAACACCATGTTCAGGTGAGTTCGGAGCAAGAATCTTGCTTGATTTATTTTGGTACTATGCAAATCCAAGCATGTATCCTCATATATTCCCTTTTTTCTTTGTTGTAGCAAAATGAAACTGAAGAAGTTGTTTACACTTAAAATGTATTTAGAGACATTCAACTTTAACTTGAACGCTTAGAAGAATCACCACATCAATAAATAAATTGCTTTCAAAGGTTAATTATTCTCACAGTTAAATGTAAGTTTTATCTAAATGTACTTATCACTGCTTCCAGCTATTAGATTTTACTATGGCTTTAATAATACATTATATTACATCTTCTATGTACGTGTGTGCCCCTGCAACTTCCACCTAATTTTTTATTTTTTATTTTTTTTTTTTTAAGAATTCAGTGCTCATCAAAATACTGCTGTTAGTGGTTCTTGGGTACTGTGCTTTCTCACATACCAGCTCTGACTGGTAAATTTAATCATTACTAGAGTGGTAAATTATATTTTTATTTCCTTGTCTTTTATTCCATTAAGTAATCAGTAATCAGTTTGAAATGCAATCAGTAATCTTCCCCATCCAGCCCATTTATTCAACCACTGTTTTTCCCCACTCTTTCAGAAGGAGCTGGCTGTATTCTGCTCTTTTTCTTTCCTGTTTGTGTGCTGCTCTGATGATAACAGAGGGGAAGTTGTCTGTCATATAGCCTCTGGGACGTAATTTAGCCATAATAAGGCTTGTCTGTGCTATAGCTCATGACAGCTTGCACTTCGTGTTGGTGTGTTATGTCTACCAGATATGCCATGAACCAACAAAACCTGTGAGAGCCTTGACAGCAAGGAATGGGTCCCATTTATTACTTTCTAGTTCTTAAAGTAAAGGGAGCTGAAGACGGGTGTTCTAGAAGAATGCTTGTAAATGGCTTTGGAGGGATCGTGGAGACACGGTGCAAGTTGTGTTCATAGCACATCTGCGAGCGGGCGGCGGGAGGGAGCAGCCCGCATGCTGCCGGCCTGGCCGCCACCCGGCAGCGTTGGGAAGGGCTGGCACGGCGAGAGTTTCGCCTTTTGGTGTTGGACTCCTGTTTGTCGTGCCAAGAACTTTTGTCTGCCAGGAATGCCTGGTAGCGGGCGTTACGGGCACCCGCGTCTCGCTCGCGTCTGGTGAGCCTTCAGCGGGGGGGGTCTGGGCAAGAGTTCTGGGGCAGCAGTACCTGGGGGTGCAGTCGGGAAGCGAAGAGCTGCAGGTCTCTGTGCCTTGGGGAGCTGTTGGCTCGGTTCAAACCGTAAACACCAACATTTCAAATGACTTGGTAAGGCAAGCTGCCAAAGATAAGACGGGGTCAGTCATACCTCTCAAGAGCGCCTGAAGCCATCCACGATCTTTCCCGTTTGCTCCGTTTTCGGCAGGCAGGGTACTGAGGCATGTAAGGATGCTGCACAGCGCGTTTTATCTGCTGTTTTGTGTATGCCAGTGCTCCGCAGTCCCGAGGGGGGAATACAGAGGCAGCGGGCTCTTCCTCTGGTGTCATGCGTTCACACAGCTGGGAAGAAATCCAGACATTCGGAGCTGTTTTCTGGCAAATTGCCCAGCAGGGAAGTTTGGTATTTTAATAGTGTTTCTGCCTTGTTCTGGAGGGAGGTTGTATTTTTAACTGCACTTCTGATCAGGTGGGAATTATTGCACAATTAAATGCAACAATATTGAGATTACACAGCTTTTAAAAAAAGGAATAAAAAAATTGAAGACATATGCAGTGCTAATTTGGCCTTATTTTTTAATTTTCTCAGGTGTAGGTTTTTTCCCTTGTTATTTGTTTGAGATGCCTTTTTTTTTTAACTATCTTTGGTATGTGAAGAGCATGCAGCATAGACAAGCTCAAAGCTTCTTGCTTTTCCTAATGCTGTACAAGCTTATATTAAGCTTTGATAGAGCTTTGGGATTAATTACTTTTCTTCAAGAAAAAATTAGCTATGCTTATTACACTAGGTTTGAATTTTGCACTGAGGTTTCATTTTAATAAGGTGACTAAGGTGTAGGAGGAAAACATCTCTGACGTCTGCCCCAGCTATGTTTTCTGTAAATGTAGTTTTTACAGGGCTAAGCTGTAGATCAAGGCAATATGCAAGTTCTGCTATATCAGCCATATCTTTTTCATTTAAAAAAAGCATTTAAACAAAAGCTACATTTTTCTTGAGAGTTAAAGCAAACTTCTGCATTCTGAACATGCTTTTATTTTTCTGTTTAATTTTGATATTTTTGAAATGTCTTTGTTGGTTGTATATTGATTTTACTTAGGAAGATCATGATACATAAGTAAATGATACTTCACTGTTCTGTGATTCTGTGATCTCTTTGATATGATGCTAATTTGTGGCCCACGATGATGCTGTTTTTAAGATGTACATTAACGGTTGGTAATTGTGGTTTTTGTTACTTTCCTTGCAAACGTCACCTGAATTGGGGGTGTTTTCTTATGATTTCTCAGTGTCACTGCTTGTTGCACTGCAGACAAGAAAGGTGAGGAACACTACCCCTCTCGTGCTGCAAATTTCTGTCCTGCTTTGTTGAGTATGCCTGAGACTAAGGAAGTACCTAATTTTTGAAAAATGTTTATCTCCTCTTCTGAAAATGTTAGACCCTAATACATAATGTTCTAGCAGCAGTTGCCTTTCTGGTAAAGATAGATAAAATGGGCAGTGATTCCCGAGAAGGACAAAAAATATAGTAAATTCCATTAAGATCTGAACAAATGTTTCTAAGTGTTCTTGGAAATTAAAAAAAAAAGTAAAATAAATAAAATCCCCCATTACTTACCATATGGCATTGTTTTAGACCTTGCTGGGATGTCTTGACTGTTTTATTTCAATGATTGCATAACCCCTCACTTCAGAAGCTTGTTCACATTAATAGCTGGCTAAGAGCAGGATGGACCTTTATCTTCTTTAGGATGTATAGACTTTAGATTTTAGCTTTAACAGGATTCACAGCAAGAATGCAAAGCAGCTTTCCTTCTCAGCTTTGTTGCTGGAAGCAGGGGGACTCTTCATCTGGGTAAGCCATAGTTGATTTTCTCTCTCTCTCCGTGCCCCCTCCCCCCCCCCCAAACTGTGGATGGGCTTGAGAGTATTTTAAGAAAAATTCAGGATCTGAGATTTCAAATTTTTTTTTTTCTTTTTTTTAACGGTGGGATGACTTATATGGAGAAGAGTTGACATAAGGAACAGTTGACATCCTCTGGTGGTTGAAGTTTATCTAAAAGGATGAGAGATCAAAATGGCTTTTGTACAATTATTACCTGTTAATTGTCTACTTTGCATGTTTTTGGATTATATATGATATACAGCCTAATATTAGCTTTTTAACAAGAAATGCTAATAAAGAGGTTTTTGGTGTTTGTTTTTTTCCCATTTCTCCTCTGTTTCAGGATGTTAAATCTTTCAGGTACTGGTATGCTTATCATCTTCCTTGGGAGATGCTTGTCATAATTTTGAAGCATAATTAGTGAAAAAAAATTTTAAAGATTCCCCCAACATCTTCTCTCCAGCTTTCCCTCTATACACATCTTCTATAACTTAAATAGTGTTAGGAGTTGCCCTCGAGATTTTTGTGGGCACTGTGTAGGAGGAAATGAACTCCTGCAAATTACTACATAACTATATGCCTTTAATGGTACGGGAGATATTGCTGGATGTGATTTCAAAGTCCGAGAAGACACTGCACTAATTGTTGCATTTTTTGCTTTTAGATTGATTGGTCCTGTGAAATGCAGACAAGGTGATTTGTGGGGACAGGTGGTGGTGTGGGTGTTGTGGTGTGGGGGGTGTGTGATTTGTTCTTAGGTGACATTTAGTATAATTTCTTTTCTGTTCAGGGAAGAAGTCTTTGCTTCCATAACACAGATGCACATCAAAGCAGCATTCTCATTAGCAGTGCACTTATTGTGTTCTTGATTCACTGCAGATTCTTTTATTGTTGGATTTTTTTTTTATAAAATAAAATATTTAGCAGTGAAGATATATAACACATTTTTACTTTGCGAGGTTGATAAATCTGCCACTGTGACTCTTGTTAAATAATTCACTTTCTCAATAAGAGTAAGTTTTTTATTTAGTTTATACAGTTTATTTGGTAGAAATACTTGCACAGTAAGATACTTTCTGACATGATTAAACTTGCAAAAAATAACTCCAACAGCATATTAGATGCACTCTTTATTATATGGGGGAAATATTTCTTACAGTTCCTCCCCTACTATCACAACCTGCTTTTATTATTGTAATTTATCAATTTCTGTAATGCAGTTTCATGATTCAAATTGTTATGGAATTACACTGTGTCAGTAGGGATCTCTTCACCTCAATCACTGCCAGCTACTGCAAGCCTTTTCCCAGATGAAAAATACTAGTCATTGCATGAACACCAATGAAGCAGTTTAAAGATTTGGGTGGATGTACCATGGGCTTCTAAGGTTGCGACTGGAATTTTTAGCCCAATGCTAAATCTATGCTTCTCTCTATGTCTAGTAGCAAATTATATTATAATCCTCATCTTAGACCACCATCTTAGACCTAGATTTAATGCAGAAGCTTGCGCAGGTGGAAGCTTGATTTTGAAAATCAATTAAGTGGGCTTGTCCACTATAAAATGAGACCAAGTAAACAGCGTATTACTTGCTTATGTCTCAGGACTAAAATCCGTATTTACTTCCCTAGCAAGCTTCATGCTTCCTGTTTCTTCAGGCCTGGATTATTTGAGCTCCTAATGTGTACAGCATTAATGTATCTGCTTTTATATCTTATGTCTCGAGAAACTATTTGCCAACGCCAAAATACGGGCTTGTGGTTGAATCGATTTCTTTTAGCGGAGGTTCCACTTAGCATGTTGTGTTTCCTAATGCTTCGGGGTTGATGCTATTTATAGTTAGTGACCAAAGAGAGAGGCAGAGATTACAGTTAGTGGAAATCTTTCTGATGTAATAGTACACAGCAGCGTTGTAATATCCATCCTGTCGTGGTGCCCTGTCTGCTCTGTAAAACAGCCGTAGCCTTTTATAGCGGGTTTGTGTTGGACCTTGACATCTGCTAATCAAGTCTCAATCTGTGAATGTTGCCATTGTATTTGTCTTAGGCCTCCAAGAATATTAAGTCACCTAAGTACTCGGGATGTGGATATTTTATCTATCTTAGCTGGATTACACAAAATCTTGAATAAGTCTTCATCCTAAGGAAGCTGTTTCTCTTTTAAAATACTGAATTGAGAAAAATCAACCTAAGGCAACCATATATGCCAGCATCCCATCTCATAGACCAGGATGATTCTTCAAAACATTCAACGTTCTTCTTTAAATTTCCATGTGCCTTTAATGAGATCTTTAAACCGTCTTTAAAACTGATATGGATTTGTGGCTTCTCGTGCTTCAGAATAAAGTGCAGGTAAGTATATAAACATTATATAAACATTTATTTTTGTAAGACAAACCTTAGTTCTGTATTCTACAATCTGATTATTTTCCCCTTCTGTAAGGGTTATTCAGGTAACTAATCTTCCTTTCCTTCTCCCTCCTCCAAAATGAATCTAACGCTGGGTGAAATGGACTGTGTAATAGGCTGCCCGCAGATCCTGAGACTTACTTGAACCCACTTTTCTCATGGGGTAGTTACTTTTATTACTATTTTAAAGAAAGGACAAGAATTGGAGGATTGGAAACATATACTTATTTTTTATGAAATCTGCTACTCTAAAGAAAATTGACTTAATAGCAAGATAATTGTATTAAATCTTTGATATTTAGAAATAATAATTTACAGTGGAAACAATTGAAATAAATAATCCCCAATTTTTTCCTCTTTGTTATACCTTTTTTGGACAGTTAAGTTCAAAGTTGTTCATTTGTTTGTATTTATGTCCTAATTTTATGTTTCTAATTATTTTAATTATCAGTTTCTCCCTGACTAAATCACTTTGTGAAGTATTGCTTTCCCCCAAACAAGTGTGATTTTTACCTGACATCTGTAAGTAAGTATTTTACACATTAATTACGGGCCTGAGTAAGATACTCAGTTCCATTGGCTTTTGTGTATTAATGGTAGTTTGGCAGTGGTGTTGCTGGTTGGCTTCAGCATGCTGCCAAGGGACAAAGTGGACCTGGGGGGTCCTGAACTTATCTGAACTTGTGTCATTTTTCTTGTGAACTGCTGTTTTCTGTGCTTTAATGGAAGTATTTATAGGTGAAGTCTTGTTGCGTAAAATGCATGGAAAAAGAAAAAAGTGTGAGGATGCAGTAGGCTTCCTGAACATTTACTTCTGTCCTTCAGTTTTCAAAAATCCATCGTCGTTAATGGACAGAGAAGTGGGCGGTACAGCAGTGAGTGCGTCGTGCGTCCCTGTGAACCCATGCGTATGTAATGCCTTGCGTTAGAGCCAGCGTGTGCTGGCATGAACCGCTTTATTCATCTGGCCTTGGCAGCAGTGGGGGAAGGGGTGGTGTGCATTCTCCAGTAATCCGGTTTGGGTTTTTGGGTGTGGGTTTTTTTTTTTTTTTGGTCTCCATCTCCTCTCTGGAGAGAGGTGTGCTTATCGTGGGTTTCCAATAACTATTTCCTATAAATACTTGAAAAATGTTGTGTGCAACCAGTTCCCTTTTTATAGCTGCTCTTCATTCTTTGGCTGTGACAAAAGCCTGCCAATCTGTTTTGGCTTTGTTATTTGTCTCCATATCTTCAGAGTCTTCTTGAAAAATTTATTAAGTGGTATCGATAGAATTGGATAGTTTATGCCTTGGGGTTATGGATTTGGGGTGCTAGAGGTGATGTATATGTTTCCCTTCAGTGTGGGTTCCTTGTAGGAGAAGTGTGCCTTTGTCTAGAGAGATGTCCTCCTGGAGAGGCTGTGTTTGGACACTGCTGCAGAAGGCACCCTGCTTCAGGAAGAAGCCACACAATTTGATAACTAACTGTGCTGACAGAATGAGACAAAACACTCAGGTTTCCTTCTGATGCCAGTTATTATTTGAAAATTTTTAAACTAAAAAAAAAAAAAACACCAAACCACCCACAGTGTTTTTGCCATTGTTGTTCTGTCTTAAGAGTGTATCTTTGTTTCCACCAGCAGAAGACCACAGATGGAAGCGTTCCTTCAGGGCAGCACAAAGCCTCTGAAACATCACTCTCCAATTGCCCGTCTGTACTCATGTCTCCCAGCTGTTTTGGAAGGGGTGTCCTTGATCTGACCCTTTTTTTTTCCTGACTGCTTTTCCCCTATATCTGTATGTGTGGACTGTTCTTTCTGTCTCACGTTCTCCACCTTTTCACCGGTGCTCCCTGCTCTGCGGAGTGGGGCTCAGCAGAGGTGGCTGGTGAGAGCCGTGTGGGTGTTGGCTCTCTGCAGCTTGTTGCCACAGATACTCTTTGAAACGTTTGCTTTCTGCTGCATTATGGGTTCGCTTCCCTTGGGCATTTTTCCATTATTAGAATGTTAATGGGAAACAGTTCCTGTCCTCTCCTGGTGAAATTGGTATATCTGGAAGTTACATGTCTTTCCTTCTTCAGGTTTTAGTAATAAAAGGTGTAAACTCTCTTACTCTCTGCTGCTCAACAAAATTTTCTGTGCTGCCTTTCTCTGCTTTTCCTTAGAGGTCCTGTTGCTACCATTTGCTCCTTGGTTTTGGTAACGTAGCTCTATTTTTAGTAAGAAAGTGATCTCTCCTACCAGAGATGTTTTCATCTACATTTCTTTCCTTGAGAAAGGCATCTTTAATTTTGCATGAAGATTATTCCTGAAATAAGCACCACATTTCTGTGGATGAATTTGTTCACTTTCTCGCTGTCAGCAGTAATTCTACTGGCATAAGATGCGAAATTGCATGTTGTAGTGTTGTTCTGTTTTGTTACTTTTTGTAATTTCAGTGGTGCAAGGCTCAATATTTTGCTTTAAAAATTTATCAAGATAATTTTGCATATTTAATCTGTCTTATTCTTACATTCAAAGATGCCTTTCTTCTTATTCCGAGTCTTCTAAGTAGAGGAAAGTTACCTTAAATATATATCTCTGACAAAGATCTTGTGCCTGTTTGCTTTACTCAAGCTGTAGCGTCCTATAGAATGGGCCATGGTGCTTGTCAGGTGGCAGAGACCTATGGAGGTTCAGTGACACTTAAGATGAAATATATATTAAAAAAAATAAATTTAAATGCTTCTGCTCATAGGAGGGAAAATGATAGAACTAGAACAAGAGGAATTGCTGGTGGGGTAATACATCTTTTTCCTCAGTTTGCCTCATGGAAGCAAGGGCTTGTCCTAGGAGTTTGTGCCTGCTGTATGAAGTGCATGTTATGTATACCTTAGGTCTGGTTTATTTTGACTTCTATTTGGTCAGTATAGATCTAACCAAAGTCAGTGCATCCTGCTGAAGTACTGCAGAGGGACAAACCAGGTCTACTTAGTCATTTCAAATTTGTAGTCTCCCTTTTTGCATCTGGTATGAACTGTTTCCTTCGTGTCTTTTAAGATCAGTATCTAATTTGTGTATAAGTATATTCCATTTTCAGCTGAAAAACTTTCAAAGTCCCTTTTGACATAATGAAACAACTGCACTAATTAAATTTGTTTTCTCTCAATTTTAGAGGCACTCTTAGCTCATTAGGGATATTTTTCAGTGCTGTAACATAGTGGTTCATTTTGCTGTCTTACTCTGTTTTAAGCAGCCAGCATACAGTGTGGATATGGAGTAACATTGGTTCTTATCTCCGTAGAAGAGCATGTTTTGCGATTCAATAGTTAGTGTCCGAAGAATAACAAATTTGCCATTTCGAGTATAAGCGAAGCTTGGTGTAAGGACTAAGTTAAAGGAGTAGATTAAATGAGATAAAACCACATTTTTTTGTTTAATGCAGCAATAGAAATGATTTTTTTAAAAATACTTCAAAAAGGACTTGACTGAACTTCAGTACACTCAAAGCTTGAGTCTCCAAAGATGAGCTCTCTGAAGCAGTAAATTTGTCCCCTCTGTCCGTGTTTTTCACTACTTGGTGAACACTGAGGGCAGACAGCCCAGCTTTTGCAAGGAAAACTGAAGATTAAAGTGATTGGTGACATGTACAAAGTAGTAACAGAAGCTGGATAGAATTAAGTCAGAGCAGTACAAAACAAAAATATTAATAGAAGATTTTTTTAATATGGTCTGCAAGATGCCTGCTTTCAAGGCTTCTGTTTTTCTTGTGCAGGAATATGTTTATTGTAACTATCTTGAAGTGTTTTGTGAGATCAAGTTTTTAGCTCTGTTTATGGGACACAGCTTTCGCTAAAGTGTTTTGTCAGCCCCAGTGGAGAGGGAACATTATTTAATTTTATCATGTTGAATTGCTGCTCTGGAAAGTAAAAAGTTGAATTAAAATTGCTGAAAAATATATTTGATGCTGCAAAATAGTATTCTGTGTCAGGCAGAAATCCTTGCAGGACTAGGTAACCTTTGGATCAATTTATTAAAATGTC
The DNA here is from genome assembly GCF_965638725.1 of Aptenodytes patagonicus. Taxonomy (NCBI): domain Eukaryota; kingdom Metazoa; phylum Chordata; class Aves; order Sphenisciformes; family Spheniscidae; genus Aptenodytes; species Aptenodytes patagonicus. The sequence goes on from NC_134950.1 coordinate 157,113,637, forward strand.
ATTGGGCACCGTTCGAGGTAAACTACAACAGTAACATAGCTTACTGCAGCAGTGGATACTAGCTTACAGCATTATATTCTCACTTTCCTAAGGTAGGCTACTGCCTTTATCCAGTATTTGCTCTCCTATTCTGGCCTTCGCTTGCCCTGTAAAGGGTTTTCCTTGCTTTTTTCCTGCTTCACCCTCTTTTTGTGCAAGTTCCCAGCTGTGGATATGCATCCCTGCGTGCCCACCTGCAGCGTACGGGTCGGTGGAGTGGTGTTGCTGGGGAGTCCTTACTCGCCCTTGGTTTGTGTATGGGCTGCGTTTGTAATCCAGTTGGCAGACTGAGCCGAGCACCAATTTCTGGTTTATACACCTTACTGAACGTGCATGTGTTTTCCTTTTCTAAACAACAGTCCCGTTTGATTTCACTGTGTGGGCCCCAGGGTGTCCTCCTGCAGTTGGCAGCAGGAGGTGCTGGTGCCCATCTCTGCCTGGGGGTACCAACCCCAGCGGCTGGGTGGCACAACCGTGTCTGTAGTTACCTGCGTGGCATTAGTCTTCTGCTGAGCCTTCCTCGCTATTGTAAGTATTTATTGCAGGCTAAGTCTGCATGTGTACTGCCTCCTAGTTAAATGAAAACGCAATTTTAAATTTCATTAAATCATTTTGCTGGATTGTAGCTCCCTCCAGAAGCAGAGTAAGAGTGGCTTATGGAAGGGTCTCCTGCGGCCGGTGCTGTTGGAGGGAACCGTAAAAACCATGGTGCTAGGCATGAGGAGGAGGACTGGGACATTTTCTTTCCCTTATTTGGCCACGATAACCTGTTAATGTATTTAATTTGTCTGCCAACAAGCTGTTAAACAGTGACGTTTCTAGTTTTCTTTATTTCCTGGGCAGTATGTGTTCTGGATAAACTTGCGTCTGGGTCCAGGTTTACAGTGCCTTGAACTTCTGTGGGATATTTGGGTCCGAGGTTTCCAGCTAGTGTTTTCTTTCTGCAGTTCTCCACCAGAGAAGCTGTCCAGGTGAGGTCAAGTGGTGAAGACTGGTTTGGGAAGGCTTCGTGTGTGCTGACGTGCTGTTTGTGTGCCTGTCGAGGGCAGTTATGTAAAATCCCTAAATGAGCAGGTATGACTTCTGACGTAGTCTTTTGCAGCCCAGGAGGAAGGATGTAAAATAAAGACTGATCTTAGGCTTCTGATGTGCATTATAAAGTACATAAATATACCTCTAGCAAAAGCAGAGGGACTCTGGAGCTGTCAGCTCTTTGTCATGGTCTCAGAGTCCCTTTAGGCTTGCTCTGAGTTTTTCCCACTGGCCGACAGATGGATTCCACCTCTCTCCGTAAGAGAATACCTGTGGGACAGCACTGTCACTCACTCGCCACCTCTGTCGGTGACCCGGTAACAGGGGTGACAGTTCAGAGTAGCCACTCGGTGACATGAATGTTCAATCTGTCCAGAACTGGCCTGAGATGGAGGGCTAATTTCATGGCTACTGCTGTGATCCTTTCGGTAGGGATACTTTGTTCTTGTAGTTCCCTGTGCCATTCCATTTTAACCCTTCGGTTGAGTAAACAGGCTCCTTTTCGGTATATATGGCATAGCAGTGGTCCTGCTAGTATTAATGCTCTAGTTTCGTCTGAGCTGCTGTCCAGCCACTACAGAGCTAATAATTGGGATTGAATGTGAATGAAAGCCAAATCTTTATTTCTCTCATAAATGGGTAAGGAAATAAAAATAATAATAATAATAATAAAGCTTTTATTTTTAGAGGTAAATCTGTACAGGCTGGATTTTTCTTGTGTTTTTTGTTTGTTTTCTTTATAGCCAAAGTTTTGCCCTATTTAGTGCAAAAGGCAGTTGACATTTATGTACTTATACTTTTTTGTTTAACTTCTTATTTTGAAACCAATGGCAGGTAGTTCTCCAGCTTTTATGCCTGTATTACACAGCGTAATGCAAAACTTCCCCATCCCTTGGCCAGCAACATGAGAGATTCATAGGACAAAAATGGTTTAGAACAGTAATTCCTCTTACAGGTCTGAAGCTTACCTCTTTTAATACAGTGTTGAACATTGTTTTATCAGCTCTTCTGTATACAGAAGGCCATTATTATATTGCATTGAGCTCAAAATTTATAACTGTCTCTTAAAAAAAAAATTGTGGAAAATATCCTTGCAAGAGATCATCAGGCCTGAATTCATCCCACCTAATGAGGTTGCACAGGTGCCTTTGTCATCCCTAGCGTTACTTATTTTTAAATGCACGTCTGTCTTGTTCAGAGAATTTTTCTCACCTCGCTTTATAATGGTAAGCAAACATTTCAGGCTGCAGAACCTTTGCCGTTTTTATCAGTAACAAAGAATTATGTGGCATCTATATATATCTCTTAAAAATTTAACTACTAATTTAATAATGAATATTGCCTTACGAAGATGTGTACCTTTTCTAATAAAGGTATTGTGACCCATTTTTGTCGTTTGGAGGAGTGTCAGTGTAGTCTTAAACAGAAGATAAAATTTGAACTATGTATTTCAGTATTTAAGTGGTTATTTCATCAGGGGTAGTAGGGTCTGTCCCCAGCAGAGCTTTAAACCTCACTAAGGTGTTTTTTCTTCTGTCTTTATAGTGACGTTTAACGAGCTTCTGTAAATATATTTTTTTTCACTAGCAAACACATTACGGAGTAGTTGTGAGTTCATAGGCGGCATGCATGATGCTTCTTTCCCTCGTGCTAAGCATGGATGATGCACGTGTTAGCATGCAGAAGAAATGGCAAAAGACTCATCCGCAAGACTTGTGTTTCTTAATTTGTTTTTCTGATTGAAGGTTTTGGCATGATAATATACAGCTGAAATATTCTGCCCGAGCATAAGTTTTAATTCTGCGTATGTTTTGTGGTACAGAACAGGAGAAAGTTTCTGGAGCTTTGTAATAAACCTAGGCCTGTCGTAATTCAGGGCTGAGTGTTACTTGCCCTACAATTAGTTGAGAATCCTTGTAGGTGTAACCCTCTGTACTGTTTTCTTTCCCAAAGCAATTAGTTGTTGAGTACATGCCTTTTCAAATGTGCCCCTGATGAGTTCACAGGCTGTCTGCTGTGTGCATGTGATTCTGTCTTGTTTGTACCAGTCGGTAGTGCACAAAGCAGAGAAGAAATCAGTAACATAATGTGGGACTTGCAGGATTTTTCTACGCCTGCATTTATGTGGCAATTTTTTTTTTTTTCCACCTTCTGTTCAGTGTGTTCCAGCACTGAAAAAGAAAGTCTTTGGAGACTTAAATAGAACAAAGCTTTTTTGTCAGAAGATCCTGCAGTGATAGATGCCTTAGAAATGTGGATAGGTATTCTGCAAAAGTACCTATCACTCAGAAAACCATTTAGTTCTGCTCATTCAGTGGTGTATAAACACCCTTAATTTAGCCTGATGTTTAGGCTTGCATCTTGAATACAGAACACTGGAAATACTATTGCTTCGGCTTAGTGCTAAGAAAATCGGGAGGGTTCTAATAAGATGACAAAATAGCAGTGAGTTGAAAACTGGCAAAGTTTTGGACAGGAAAAAAGATCTACTGCTTTGCTGTTTGACATCATTTGTAACTTGAGTGATGCCTGTGGAGGTGAAAACATACATTTGCCTACTCTTATTTATTTCTTCTCTCTTTTGTCTGCCTCTTTTTTCACTTTCCCCTGAAATTTTTAATGCTAGTATCTACAAGATGAAAGTCTTGGTGTAAGTGGGCAGCGTATCTGATGGTGTATAGCGTCTCCCATCTGTAGGCTCAGATATGTAGGGAGAGGAAAAGCACCTGAAATGTTTCCTGAACCATTTGTGTGAAGTTCTTACCAAGACAGGAGACCAATAATAAAACTTATATTATCATGTATAGTCATTTTGATGTCTGTCTGCATTTGTGAGATACATGAATGATACCAAGTATATATGCATAATAAGCACGTTAATAAATCAGATATGCAGTGTACCATCGTATTTTAGAAATTAAACATCTGTATCTCTCTTTTTTTTTTTTTTTTTTTTTTTTTTTAAGGTACTCATGCACTTTTGTTTGAGTTGCCACACAGAACATGTGAGGGGGATACACACGTTTGGTGGGTGCATTCTCCTAACTTGCCAGGTATCCATGGTAAGAGTGCAGGCAGTGTGGGAAGACTGGGAACTTGCTAGAGAAATCGGCGACGGGGAGGAGGCAAGGATCAGTCAGGTCTGCTGGGAAGAAAATCAAAGATGCTGCCAGCTGTTGAGGAGGAATTAAACCATTTGAAGGGCAGTGAGCATGGGGAGCTTGGAGAAGCTGCAGACCATGTGTGAGAGTACAATATGCTTAGAAAGGTTGGAGAGTGAATCCCATTCCCAGCCCCACACTATTTCAGTTTTAAACACACTTTTAAAAATTTACTCACCCTCTTTTTGCCATTCTACAAACACACCAAAAGAATGTAGTGGTTTAATGGCATGTTAACGGATTTTTTTTGGTGTTGGTTTGGGTTTTTTTAGGTAATTCTTCTCCAAATGGAGTAAACTTCTGTTTTGTATCTCCATGTTGAAATGTGCACAGAATAACACATCGGTGTTAGTCATCTCTGTCAGCTGTGCAGGGAGGCTGGGATGATTAGCCCATAATTTAGGTTTTATTTAGCAGGATGGGTTGAGTGTCAGCCTAGCAAAGGGATTTTGTTCTTTTTTGGGAAAATTAGTGATATTTAAGTGCAATTTAGTATTATAGTGTGTTTTCTGTTCTCATGCATGTTCTTACTGTTCTCGTGCAAACCCCTTTAATCTTCCATTTTTCTAGGCCACAACCCTCCTTTAAGCTGCTTTATGCTTTAGCACACTTCCCCTACATAGCAATCTTCTATTTTAGCAACTGCATTTCTTATATTGAAAACATAAATGTAGTGTGGCCTTTCCTTGTGAAAGAATTGATAAGGCTTCCCTTGTTCCACCCAGCTTTGGCATTCATGTGGCTGTCCAAAGTTACAAATGCTCCTGTCTTTTTCAGAGTCAGTCACGGTGTTCTGGGTCATCTCTCCTTCACCCTGGGCCTTTTTGGCTACCTGAAGCCGTCTGGCCCCTGCAGTAGAGGCATTGCCTGTAGTCTGAGTGAGCACATCAGTGCCTAAGAAATCATTGCCACTTCACCACTTGCATACTGTGACTGTTCGTGCCGTTCTTCTCAGCGTTGAAGCCCTTGAGTCAGCCCTGCCAGTTTATTTCAGACTCTGATTTTGGTGCTGGAATAATGGAGATCTGGGTAGCTCAGTTGCTGTAGAGTGGGCAGCCACTGATGCAGCTGCTTCATGTTTCCTCAGCGCTACAAGTATTTCTGGATGGATGGAAGTGAGTAAAGAAAACATAGGAAGTAACTGAATCTAGTGAAGAAATAACTAATGAGTGCTCAATGTTGATGTTAGAGGAGTAGAGAGAAGTAAGGTTGTCTCCAGTTTCTCCTCTGCTGAGGAAGAGGAAAGAGGGAAAATATAGTAAACATAAAAACAAAGCCCTGGGGCAAGACAAATAAATACAAAAGAAGGAGAAGATAAATAATGTAAATTTGAAAAAAACATATCTGGAGGGGAAAAAATTGAACTCTGTGACTACAGGGCAGGAAACCTAAATTCAGGAAAGGAGAAGATGTACAAGTAGATAATGCTGTATGTTACTGCAACATTAGAGTTTGTTGTGGAAGAAAATAGAGCATCTGGAAAGTGAAGGAAAATTAGGACCAGGAACAGGGTAATGGGAGTAGACACATGGTGGTGTGACTTCCCAGTTGATGATATAAAAGTAATTTATGGTGGTTACCAGCAGTAAGGCCACCGACACAGAGGAAAACCAGATGCCGTTAGTTAAGTTCTCCCCAATCTTTGCTTCTCATTGCATCTGGAGATTTTGTTAAGACAGATCACATTTATGTCCTTGTTCCTACAGGATATGAGAATAAACATGTAGTTGCTGTTCAGAATGAACATTTGTATTAAATAGCCTAATGCAATTTACCTCAATTTTTTTAATTCAATCTGAACGTAATTTAACCTTCATCATAAAATTGTTAGTGCCAAGGGACATATTTTAAAGATTGTGAGGAGCACTTAGGATCATTTTAATCAGGGATGGATAAGTCCCACTAAACAGTTGAGCTAATCTTCCTGCCAAGACAGAGCATAGCATGCTATATGCAGATGTATATATGGTGTTTCATGAGCAGTAAGTCTAATGAAGTATCTTTTTTTTTTTTTTCCTTTTCTTTTTTTCTTAATAGATGCTTGTTACTTGTATCCTGCGCTGCTGTGCCCCATCTTCCTCCCACGTTCCTATCGCTTTGATTGGACATGAGTGCAGTCCCTAGGCTGGAAATGGCAGGGTGCTGGCCGGCCAGCCACCGCCCCTTGGAGTGAGCCATCACTCCCTCCTTCCTTTTAACGAGGTCTTTAATACACTGCCTTTCCTACACCTGCCTGCCAGCTTTCCCAAAATGTGCAGGCAGGTTGTACATTTGAGATATTGAGCCTTTTATCAAATTTGTTGCAGTTGGCTGTGGACTCAAAAAATATTAGGAGAGAGGGCTGAGTGTTAACACAGTTGCGTATGCCTGAGTTCCTTAGGAAGTTAGCTAAAAATAGTATTATGCTTTAATATTTATCTACAAGCCAAGAAGCTGACATCATCTATTGTCTGTGAGCCCTGTTTGCGGACAACAAAAATAAGCAAGTATGGCACTTCTGTGTGTGTCAATTTAGAAAAGATGATAGCTGAAATTTCCTGACCTAGGTAGTAAAACTCTGTGTACTTTCATACTTAGTTTTTTACCCAAATACATCCTATCTTTTCTTTCCTTTTTTCCCTTTTTTTCCCCCTTCTTTCTTCTTTTTCCTTTTTTTTCCTTTCTTTTTTTTAATAGATGATAACTGTTTTCATGTAGTTGACTACCTAGGACCTGATCTGTATAGTAAAAATATGTTAATGTGAATCATCTGTATGTGCAGAAATTATGTGAGAACTAATTTAAATACACACCCAATTAGAAGCACATCTAGAAAACAGTAAAACCGATAGCATAGGGAAATTGGTGCATATATAAAATACCCTGTTAGCGTTATTTTATTTTTTGGTAGACTGCTTGGGCCTTTGGAGTCGGTAGTGTACTCTGCATGCCAAGTAGTACTTTGTCAAGTGGACTGAGTTTCACTGAGTTTTGATGAGAGTCACATCATAATAATGAAAACTCTGCGGGTGGTTCATACCTCTCCCTGTTTGTGTTGCCCAAATCCAGAGTCTCTTTGTGTATGTACCTGCTTTATCGCCAAGATGGGTGAAGACAGTTGCTGTTTGAGCAATGACCCTCATACATATGCTTCAATTTCCATGTGATTAGGCTTTTTGTCTAATATCCTCTATTAAATACCTACTAGTTAACAAACAGTGGAAAAATTGGTCTCTTCAAGGGCAGCTCTGCTAGTGTGAAATGTAGCCCTTACTGGAACAAGCAATAACGAAATATTGTCGGAGACAGATTTGTAATTTGGGTGCTTATTTTTATGCCCAGAATTTTACCTGCATTTGTTGTTCCAATTTTCCTCTTTTTAGATGATTATACAAAACATTTCTAAAATAGCCACATATTTTGGCTTTAAGTTTTAAAAGAAGGCTGCATTTTACCAATGTGATAATAGCATTTTGTGATTTGAAGTGTGATTCCACGTTGAAATCTGCAGAAATATAGCACCTGTTTTCTCAGAAAAACAACCTAGTTGTTTATTCGGTCACTCTTCTGATGTCAGTCTTTTTCTAATGAATTCTAGCTGCTATTAATAATGCTTAACTGTAAGCATACGACAAATCAGTTTTAGCTGTTTAACCCCATTACAGGCAACAGATTTCTAATTTGATTAGAAATATTTGCAGTAGAACTGGGAGATGCATTTAAATCCCTGTGTGTTGCTCTTCAATCTGGCACTCACCACAAAGATGCAAAACAGAATAGTGATGATCAGGGTAGGCTTACAGGTGTGTTTATGCGATACAATATTAGCAGTGTAGCAGGCTCTGCTGTGCTCTGAGTGGATGGGATGCTGACATAGTCATAAGGCCTCTGGAGATGAGGTTGAGCAATCCTGCATCTGCCTGAAATATTCTATGTAGGTAAGCACAATTTTTAGTGGAATGAAACTCACAGGGAAATGAGCACAGCTTGATATTTAATGAAGAAATAGAGATTAATGAGACCAACAGCTTAGCTACTTTATTTAGTTGGTAAACACACAGTAGTATAAGAGAGCACACATTAATGGATTTGAAAATACAGCATTAAATGTTGTTCTGACAGCTCCATGGTTTTTGTTCTTCATTGTAGACCAAATGACACTGGGCAAACATTTGCCTATCTCAGTTGATGCTAGGACTTGATTTACTTAGTGTTTATTCAGAATAAGGATCTGTGTAGTTACTTACTAGCATAGTATGTTTTATCATTTACAAACAAGTCATTCACAGATGTTTTAAAGGACTGTGTCGTTTGTTGCATGCCTGGGAAGCTGACAGCCAAATAGGTTTTGTTGCTTAAAACCCTGTTGTGATGTTCTACCCCCTGAATTCTGGAGCAGGAACTACTCATTCTCTTGAACATCTTCTTGCGCCTGACAATGAAAAATATATATTTATCTCCTAATTCTTGCCTTCTGGAGACAATAAATAGATAATCCAGAATGAAATCAAGTTTTAAAACGTCTTTCAGGGTTGCACTGGTAATGAAAGATCTCGAATTCACAGTAGTTATTAGAAAAATTATTTAAATTATTTGTTAGTAGTGTATGCTCCATTTTTTTCATAATGTAGTGGGGAATTGTTTATTTATCTATTTTCATTCTGGGCTAAGAGGTTTTTATTTCAGGTGGATACTTAAATAGAAAAAGTTGCTCAGCTGGAAAACCAAAAGAGAAGAACCTGCTTTTAAAATTATATAGTGGTCAGCTGTGAAGCACAGTTCCTGTTCCTCTAAATTTTTTTGTATAAAGCAAATGCAATATAACATTTCTTGAACATGTTATGAAGCAGATGGGCAGTGGGCATTCTCTGTATGAATTGTGTTATAAATGGTGTGTTCAAAGAATATTAAGATCCAAAAATTGAACACTTGAAAAATAGGAAATGTCAGGAGTTAAAGGTGCCTTTCAGACTTAATTCATCTTGCTGTTCCCCTCTTGTGCAAATTCCAGAACCACGGACTCTTTCCTGCCTTATTCAGTAGCATTGGTCACATAATGGACAGCTTTTCAGCATTTTTCTCATCCATTGTTCACTTTGTGGGCCCAGGTCTTACACTATTCAAATCTTGTTCCCAGGTAAGTTACACAATAGTGCTTGTGGACACAAGCGTTCTTCCTAGTCTTTCAGGAGTTTTTTCAGGTTTATCCTTATGTTGCAGATGGTGAGTTGATATACAGAGTAATTTTGAAAATGCCTGCTAATTTAGTGCTCATTTTTAAGTGCCCAGGAACTGATTTTCCGGGTACTGAGCATTATGTAGCAGTTCATGTTCTTAGCAAAGCTGCTGTTGTTGGTTGAGGGTTGCAACTCTTGATTACACTGCCAGTCTTTTAATCAGACCTTAGGAAGAGTTGGACATGCAGAATACGAGGAACTTGCAGCTAAAGGTTGCCTCTGTAAAGTTTGGGTTTTGCCTAGCAGCAAACAAGCACTGTCTGGAGGCAGAGGAACCATTTTTTCTGCCATCATGAGAGACTGGTTTCTCTTTTTACAGTCTACTGCACACCTTGTTTTCTGTGATGAGAGGAAGAGATCCTTCAACTGACTGTTATCTTCATTCAGTTCTGCAGATTTCTTCCTACAGCTGGCGTATTTTGTGCGTTGTGTCTGGTGCCCCTGTAACCAATGGGGAGAGGGAAGTTTATACTTGGGATAAGTAAAAATGAAGGAGGCCTGATTAAAGTTGCACATAGACCAAACTGCTTTGACTGAACTTCCCAAAGTCTGAGAACTGTGTTTCAGCACAGTTCTTTCTTTCTGATCACTTAAAGTTTTCTGAAGTTGTAAATAATAGGTCAAAGTCTGCATATTGGAAGCATAAGCTGATCAGCTGAGAGTGTTGGGGAGGCTACTAGCCTAGCCAAATATAAATTTTTCACAATACAGTACATAAAACAATACCTTGTGGATTGATTTCAGTTGCGAGACTGTACCTTCAGTTGAACGAGTGGTGAAAGTTTCCTTAGTCCAACAAATGGGAGATACCAGGATAGCTCAGGATATTTAGGGCAATAATTTAGAATATAAATGATTCAGGATATTTCAGGATAATAGAAATTAACTGGGAGCTCATGCTACATACTTTACACCTTTCACTTGTAGTGTCACATGCCAATTATTTCTAATGCCATTATGTACGTTTTCTTGGCTCCCTTCAGAGAGAGGAGCCTGTTGTGCCATGTGTCCTGATCTGCAAACGCACAGAAGAACCGCTTGAGGACAACCTCAGAGAGGTAGTTCATGAAATCCCCGTTGTCTGTGGCATGGGAGTTATGCCTGAATTCTTGAGAATCACATGAGTTGTGAGTTGTGTATTAACCACCCCTACTCCAAAATCCCTTTCCTGGTCTGTGTCATAACTGGCAACAAGCAGACCAACCATTCATTCTGTAGGCACAGAATGACAGAGCTTGGCTCGGTTGGACTTTCCTTCGTCCTGCTGAGAACTGGTTTCTAGGTTCCTTCTCTTAATATTTCGTATAAAGAAAATAGTAATTTCAATATGGGGAAGTATGATAGGAAGTAGGTAAAGAAATTGTGAAGGGCAAGCAGAATGGAAAGGAGCATTTATGAATTTTGGACATCCCCCTAGTGCAGAACCTGGTTTTAGTAACAAAAGCATTCATATGAAAGTTACGCTCCAGTAGAGTAATATTCCTTCTTGATAGTGTCCCTGTTGTGGAACAGAAATCTTGACTGGGGTGGTGTAGACCTCCGAGTGATGACCTTTTCAGACTTCATTAGCGTATCATTGGCCCCCTGATTGGCACGTTTGAGAGCAAAATTTGCTGTACCACGTCATGCCATCATTCTGCCAGCTTGGGAACCCTTCGTCCGCAGCGTCGGCTTAGTACTTCAGGGTTCAGAGCAAAATGAATAAATGGTCTTCTCGCTAGAATATCTGACAAGTCAAGGGGAACGCTCTTCTGACTTTATGTCCTGTAGCGTGGCACTTATGTTTCCAGCATAGCATTCATAACTGTAAATGTTATTAGCCTTCAGAGTATTCCATCTGCCTGAGCTGTGCTGCATTTATTTAGTTTAAATGGAAAATATGTCCATGTAGTGATTATGTCATGCATTAGGAGGATAAATTGTATTTGAAATTTTGTTACAGTAGCAGATATTAAATGTGATTGTGAAATGACCCTTATGGGCTGTATAAAATGACAAACTAACTTCTGTTTGGTTTTTTTTTTGAGCAGGGAAATTGATATTGGTATGGTATACTAAGACATACTTACTCAGAATGAACACAGAATATATCTGGAGAAATCTCAGATAATACCGTAGGTATTTCTGCTTCTAAAGGCAAAAAGGATCCAGGTTGTCTCTGTATAAAACCATGGGGGAAAAAAATTAAAAATAAAATTAATAATTTCCCTTAGTCTATCAACTATATCTCTCATTTTAGAACAGAACTTTATATTGTATTACACTTTTTTGGACAAATGTGTATGGTTTGGCTGGGTCTGATGTACTCTACTAATAGCATTATTTACTTTAGTATGGTATGCAAAGAAAAATACAGTTTTCCCAACTTCATGCAAAGCATCTTAAGGTATTAAAAATATTGTTAATATTCATTACCAGTTTACATTGCCTTAAAATATTTTAGCAATAAGGAGGAAAAAAAATGAGTTGTAATTTAAAATATTTTTAAGTCAAGCTGTTAAGTTTAATTCTCTTATGGAGATAAAATTACAGAGAGAATAGTGACATAGTGTATCTCTGTGTAATCTAGAAAGTTGTTTCAGCCTATGTATTTAAGGAGTATTTTCCTGATTTGGTGTCAAGGAAAAAGTGTTGCTGCCTGCCTTAGAGTTACAAGTAGAAGGGTAGCAGCTAAAAGAAACAGAAGAACCAAGCGACTTTTAAAGCAGCCAGACCAGCTGACTGACTTTTTATTAATTATTCATGAAGAATACATTCATGTGAAGTCCTTCACTGTTTGAAGTGTCAGACTTCCTGCTCTTTCAAAATGAAATATAATAAACCTCTCAGTGAAAAGTTTCTATTTATACACCTTCAAGCTCCAGAAAGGATGATTATGGTAAATAAGACCCCGTATCCTTTTGAATGCCTGATTTGTTATTTTTCTGAAATCTGGTTTGTAATTGTTTTCCCTGATGTACTTTTAGTCTTTTGATCTTCCAACTAATCAACCAAATCTGTATGAATCTGGAATGACTGTGCTGAGATTGTTATTTAGTGTAAAATTTTTCCCCTGTGGCCAAAGGCTTTTTTTGTTCTCTCTTTTTATTAAAAACAAACAAACAACCCCACTACAAGAAAGTGAAATCGTATTGTGTTTTTTGTGTTACCTCAAAAAGACTTTGTCCATTAGAATGGTAATTTGTAGTATTTTTTCCTTCTTATTTTTGTCATACCTTATTTCTTTATTAGCATCTTCAACATTTTTACTTCTTTTAATATTGAAAATAATTAGGTTAATTCAGTTTTGTTATATCTATCTATCACTATATCGTATAAAAAAGGTCAAGGAAGAAAGTCAATAAAGAAGGAAGGGAGGGAATGTTGATGGACCTCCAGGTTTACCCCTTTCCTCAGTGACTGACTGTCCTAATTGCTAAGTTACCTGTAAATTCTACTGTCTTGGTCCTCTGATGTTTTTTCTGTGGTGCCCCGTTTGCTGTCTTCCACTGTCTAAAATGGGAAGGGGGGAGAAAAAAAAAAGGTGAGATTTGGTCACATATTAGTTTCTTTGAATTGGCATTCCAGATTCCAAGGTGGCATTTTCTTAGAAGCAGAGCTACAGGATGCAAGATTTTCTCAGCCTTCATGAAAAAAAAAGAAAGTTTTCATTTTCATGGCACTGAGAAGACGCATGGCAATCCTTAAATGTAGTGAGACGTCAGAACTGAGAGGATGACTCAGGAGTAGTCCAATGCTCTGTCCTGTGGGGAGTCCTTTATCTTTGTGTTGCTGTTCGACCTAGTAGAGAGTGGGCCAAAAGCAAAGCTTTTAATTGCATCAGGAGAACGGGCAACGTTTTTTCATTTGCATTTTCAGGCACTGCAGCCTATTACCAGCTATCAGGATAATGCTAAAAATCAATTATTAGAGAAATGCTTGATGAGAGGTACAAATGAACCTCTTTTTTTCCCTTTTCCTTCACATGCTTCAGTCGGTCTCTGCTCCCTGTTGATCTTGGTCCTCCTGCTGTTTCTGTACATTGCAGGCACTTGTCATAATTTTCTTCTTGAGCTGTCTTTGCGTGCTCCTTGTGAAAAATAAAACAGGATGGAGAAAGCCCTCTCCATGCTTTGTTTGTTTTGTTTTGTTTTGTTTTGTTTTTTCTTTTTAACTTAATGTACTGTTGTTCCTCAGAGACTTCCTAATAGACTTGTGGGAATTCAAGCAAGATGAAAAAGAGATCACCTAGCAGGAAGACTGTATCATTTTTAATTGAAAAAGTCTCCAAGATCTAATGATAGTCCCGTTAAAAAAACTCTCAAGGACTAAGGAACATCTTTCACTGACACCTAAAGAGTCTAAAACATTTTGATGAGGAAAAAAATGAAAACAGATCAAGGTACCAGAGCTGGAAAGTGTGTGAGATCCAGATATTTCTGTTCGCTTTCACTAATGATTGGTGACATCTCCCCATGAAATAATAAAGCCACAACATACGTTTTTGTGATTTAAAAACAGAACTATTTGCCAGTCTGCTGACATAGTCATTCATGCCATTGATCATTGTAGATTAAAAACAACAGCTTATTCTCTAGCCAGGGTTGCAGTATGGCAGAATGATAGTAGAATGTCAGTTCATTTGATGCAAATTAAAATTAACAGGGAATTTAACTGTGCAGTACTAGTTGTAATGCATGATAAATTTCAAAGGTGCAGTACAAGAAATGACATTCTAAATGGCAAGCTTTATATTTTTACCAGTTTATTAATAGAAACTTGATTTTGGAGCAGTTTTGCAGCAAAATGTCTTTTCCGGTAGCAACTGTAGATAGTGGTATAAATATTTGAATATGCTTTTCTGTGGTAGTTCTGAAGAAGGGTGTTGTGATCACTGAAGCTATGTTGCAATGAACTTCTTTAGAGCTTGAACAAAGTCTAGAAGGGAGTAATAAAAAATTGGATGCTATTTTGAGTAAGGATGTATCTTAATCCTTATTCAAATAAGGAAATAGGAAATTTGGATTTAGATTCACATTTTACATTTTCAGTTTTCTAAGGGAGAATGGGTTGAATCTGTTTTATGTAGTAATTCCTTTTGTTGACCAGAGAAGAAAGATCTACAGGTTAGATAAGCAGCTGTATAGTTTAATCTTTAATTGACTACATAGGTTAATCTTTATATTTCTATTAGAAGATGCTAAATTATTTTTTTTATTTACATGAGAATAAGGTTCCCCAAACTATATGTACCACTAACAATATGCAGACTGCTTCAGAATGATAAGCAGTCTGATGTATAGCAAGGATAACTATTGGTGATATTTCGTGCTGTCTTCCGAGGTGTCGGTAGGGATAGTTGTGCTTGATAAAAATACATACTTGAAACACTGGGCTAACACATAACTCACTTTTAAATGCAGTGTATGTCAGGCTCTATTTGCAGGGGATTTAGGATTTAAAAGAAATGCACAAAACCAGTTAAAACTGTCTTAATAGAGTAACCCGTATACGAAGAATGGCAGGAAAGGGAAAGTATTAATGTATTTCTTAAACTAACTTGTTAAGGAGGAAGACGTAGTAACTATTGTTGTACTGTCTCTAGACCCTTTATCCTATCGAATTTTAGAACTAATGATTTAATCTCTACTGGTTTTATGCATAGAGTAAGCAAGCTTTCCTGTTTCAAATCGAATTTGACCTCTTCACTCAGTTATATTAATGAAAATATCTTCTGCACTTGCAGAAGAAGCCATTATTGACACAAACTGGTTGAACGTTTGGCCAGCAACTTGCATCTATTGAACTTTTTTAAAGCATCGGTTGAAAATGTAAGGGAAAACTTAAGCAAACACCCTGAGGCCTAAGCCTAGGACAGACAAAACTCCCAAGTTATTTAATGGTTAGTTTTTAAAAAGGGAAAATTTTAATTGAAATACCTTCCTTTGACCCTTACTTCCTCTCCTATTCATCTTGCATAGATTTCTGCCCCAGCTTTGACTGGGAACAGCAATGCAGGAGTTTATTGTGGAACAGACCTTGGCAGTCAGAGGAGACTGTAGGATAATATTATTCACAGACTTTTGGAAGTGGAAGTATGAAATTTGTTCTCACCAAACACCAGTCCCTGGCTTTAGAGCTGTATTAACAGCTGCGTTTCTAGACTTCTATCTAGCACTGGACAGGAGCAGTTTTATGTTTTGCTTAGACTTTTTTCCTTTCTGTTATTCTCTCTTCTATTCTCATTTGCACCTCACCTTGAATTTGTAGGAGGATCATTGACTTTTTTTCTGAGTCTCTTCTCTGCAGGAGGCCTTTGTGAGGGCCTGTGCTAGAGCCTCCTGTCTTGCAAGCAGCCCTTTTGCAGAGCCATGCGTGCTTCCCCACAGCAGCTGAGTAGAAATTCCTGGAGAAACCTCCAGGATGCAGCTGCTCGTGTAATGTACACTGAATTTGTTCCAAGTACAGTCATCTGTACTTGGAACCCTCTTGACCATCTCGAAAACGTATTTTCTACCAACTTGTAACTGTTTACTAGTTTATTTTTCTCAGGTTTTTCACTTACACAATTACGTCTGAAGTTGAGGCGTAGGGACTTGCAAAATGCACATATTCCACTTTTCAATACAGAGCATGGAATCTTCTGGCTAAGATTTTCTAGCCCATCGTGGTCTAGACAGTGTTTAGAGAGACATTCTCCAAATGTTTTATTAGCTAGTAAGATGTGATCAGAAGAAAACATTCAAAGCCTGGCAGCATTGGAAACCATTGTGAAAGGATGTACTAGAGCACATGTTTGGATGGCATGGGACATGCACAAGGGGGGAGAATGGTAAAATAAGTGTTTGGATGAAGCAACAGGGTAGTAAGTGGTGGATGATCACCAGCTACTACTAATTAGACAAACTTAGTTGTACTTGGAGATGGGGAAATTATCATATCGGTTGCAGAAGGGATTACTTTTGATGGCTTGGATAACATAATCCTTTTTCATTTTTTTGTTTGGTTTACTGAAGACCAAGTAATAATGGAGTCCTGTTTGAAGGGTAACTTATCTAAAACATGTGGCAATGTTCAGCTCTACACTACAGAGAGCAGAAGAGTTAATTTTTCCAGCAGTGTGATAATATTTCTACTTCCCCAAATAATAAGTATATATGAATGTCTTAATTAAGAGACTAATAATCTCCTCAAGAGAACAGAGCAGTCCCTTAGGTGGAGGATAGCAGCTGTGCGGACACCAGACTGCACCAGTAGTGTTGAGAATGTAAATGTTTGCAGGAGATGTTGGAGTGAACTAGAAAGAAAGTATTCCATGGCAAGATATTTCTTCAAGCTCTGCTTTTAGCTTGGGTAGAAATCAAATAATAATGGCAAGATAGGCTCCTCTTTTAATTTAGATTTAATCAAGGGCCTTTACCGATAAACTATGAAACTTCGTCTGCCTACAAATAATGAAGGCTTGAGATAACTGACTGTGATGGAATTCAGTTCTCTGTGCAGTGGTCTATCGTTTCTTATGCCTTTACTGTTGAGTTCTTCCCTTTATGAATAGAAGATAATTGAGGCTTGGAATTGCCAGTGTTGAAATGAGAAAGCGGGAAATGAAGTGAGAAAATGGGAAACAGGGATTAGATTCTGTGAGTACAGTGAAGACTAGTGCAGCCTGGATTACTGTTGTCATTTACATAAGTTGACAGTATTAGGTGTCTTCTTAAGGCCTCTGCACTTTGTTTGCTGATGTGTTCATTTGTAATTTTTTAAAACTTCTGTTGAGAGTTTTGTTTGACAGAAAAGCATACGTCTTAAGGAAAATTAATATGCAATCAATCATCTGTCTGTAAATGGTGACATTTATAAAGCTACAGAGGTTATACATAGCTGGCAAAAACTTGCATTCATATGCTTTTTTTCATTCCGGGAAATAATGAAGTTGGCTTTTAAAAAAAGCTGTTGGTGGTGTTAATTTTTTTTCTGGGAGAAATCCAATAAGAAAAACTGATCTTGGTGAAAGAAAGGGAGGTAAACAAAGATATTTTGCAAGCTCCTATTCTGTTCCAATAATTCCTTTTTTTCCTATTGCTTATTGCTTTCTGTGGTGGATTGAAGGGAACGATTTTCCACTTGATTGTATACGTGTTACCATATGACAGTTGGAGACATACTAATTTATTACAGAATGGATATGAAAGTTTTCTAGTGAAGAGAAGTGGGAGGGAGAGCACAGAGAAAGATTTTCTTATGGCAGTTAAAAATAATGAGAAAAATTTGCTTGGGAAAGAACATTTCAGCAGAACCTTCTTACAGCTATTTTGAGAGACCAGCTTCTCTTCTCTTTGCTAGAATGTTTGTTAAGGTCACCTTGGAGTCAGAAGTGAACAAAGTGGTGGCTTGGAAAGGATGCCCTCTGCTAGTAAAAATATGATTCTTCTGACACTAATGTGACAAACTCGGAACAAAAGTGAAAAAAATCAGCCTATGGCTTATCAGAAGAAAAAGATGTAATCCTGTTAGATTTTCAGGGATATACGGAACAGTTTTCTGCTGTGTTCTGGTCTCACAAATTTAAAAAAAATGGGAGTAGGCCAACATGGACTGCCTGTATAGTTAACTTAAACTGTAAGTGTAGCTCTTTGCTCTTTGCAGGGTGTCAGCAAAACAGAAAGTAAAAACTTATTCATGCAATGATGGGTTCACCCAATAGCAGAAATGCAGGAGTTTTGATTTGTAGTGTCCTTTCTTTTCCAGAGCTGATCTGACTGATCAGATCTGTGGAGCTGACACTAATCTACTTCAACACTCCTCAGCCTGCTCTCAGTCTCAGGGTCTCAGCAGTGCTGGGACATCTGCTATGCTTTCTGTGTCTTAGGAGGCCATGGTATTGTTTCTTGCTTGGTGTGTCTGCTGACTGCCTTAGACTCTCAGATCTGTGCTAACTTCCAGGGTATTTGGGGGCTTAAACACTATAGTGTTCCCAGATCTCCATCCATATTGGCTTTCTGGGGCATCCACTGCATGTGTAGGTGTGTGTTATGAGTCACCCTATACTTTTAATAGTTTAGGACATCATTGATATTTACTTGGTAGTATAAAATGCATACAGGTTAGGCAAAAGTGTATACCCTCTGCTCTGTTTCCTCTTCTGGAATACTGTTTTGGCTTGGGTGGAAGATCCAGGATTCTTTTGTAGGAGCACCCATTTTCATTCCTTCTCCATCTCAAACCTGCCCAAAGCCTGCCTGTGTCAGCTCTGTCCTCTTGCCTTATTTGGTATCTTTCAGTCTCCAAACTCATTTTCTTAGACAGCTAAGAAAAGTAGCTTTTTCAACCATTCTTATTAGTCCTTCACATATTTGGTTTAAGTATGGATATTTTAGTCAGTCATCTTAATTTGGTGGGTACGTGCTAAGGTCCTCTTTAGAAAGGGTAGACTAAGGCATTCCAAGATATGGCAGCTTTCTTAGTAGCAACTTCTTAAAATCTGAAAGTTTTCGTAAGCTCTATGTAAACTCTTTCCCTGAATCATTAGACATGGCTATTGATTTGAAATTAATTCGCGTTGCTTTAGTGCAGACAGTGTCTTACAGACTGCTATATGAGCTTTGAGGTGCTATGTGGCATACTTAGAGCAAGAAACAATCATTCTTCTAAAAGGTTTAAAAGTGTGAGTGAGTCAATACACCAAGGTTAGGAATCCAGTAGAATTATTTATGCAAATTCACACAGTAAGTTTGTGGCAGAGTTGAACGCTTACCTTGAATCTCAAGAGCCCCAGCCTTTTGCCTCAACTGTAATGATAACTTTCCCCTTATCGTGCTGAAGAAAAGACAGTGCCAGAAATAGTGGTGGCTGATGGCGTACGGGTGCCATGGAATACAATGTATGTACCCTAAGCCAAGGCATGAGGCCCATGGCAAACCTTTGAGGTGGGTGTCTCAAAAATTGTTGCCGTTTCTTCAATCATCCTTGTATTTTGAAGAAATGAAGTACTGTGAACTTGCAGAATATATTTCCATATTCAGCTGATCAAAATCATTTAGGGCATCTCTTGTCAGCATTGGTGAAAAGTGACTAAGATCTTAAAAAGACTTCAGGAATAGATTACGTATTTTCCACTTAATTATATGGGAGAAAATTGGCGTCCAGTTGTGGGAGTTTCATCTGCATATCTCAAAGAAGAAATGTAAGGTATAGGAGGAAGAAACAAAAAAAAGTCAAAAACACCCATAAAGTGATTTTCAGTAGGCAGATATATTCATATTGAGGACAAATCATTTTCTGCTTTTGAAGTCAGACAGATTGGAGACAGCATCAAGTTTTAAAGGTTGAGAAACAGAAAACAAAGATGATGCTAATGATTTTTCAAAGGCTGATACCTTTCAGCTAGATTCACCTTGCTAGTACTTCTGCTGGAAAAGTATGTCGAGTTGAACCTTGTCTTTTTTCTATATTTTTCTTCAGTTTTGTGAGTCTTCAAATAGAATAATTGGAACTTTCCTTAATATTACAAAAGTGAATTTTAAAACTTTTTTCTGTTGTATTTTTGAAAATATTAGCCTACTGCTGGTAAATGAAAACAGACTGGCTTCATTGATACCTGGAAGACTTCCAGCGGCCTTAAGACCAAGGCACACTGAAGAGTGATAGCTAAAGGGAACAGGAAGACCTGTCTAGCACTGCTGTCACTGGAACTACTGATGTGTTATGTGCCTGAGTGTTTGTTGAAAAAAGGCTAAGGTTCACGGTTCACAGATTCTCAGAAAAAACTGCCAACAACAGTGACGTCAATGTCAATTCTGGTGGCTGTATTTTACGGTGACTGATCTGCTGGTATTTGGACTGAAACCACTAAAGTTATTGGATAGTGTAAATTGGTGTAAATCCATTAACTTCTTTAGAGCTCTTCTCATTTACAACAGGACCAAGCCCAAGTTATCGTACAGACGTCCTGTGTATATTTTTAAATTTTTTTTATTTTACTCTCTTCCCTGTGTGGCTTTTGGTTTTTTGGTAATGTTTTTGATGATACAGAGTGAAGGAACTAAATTGTGATTTTAGCTACATGGATGTGTACTTGGGAAAAACATGCTGTCGAGCTTTTGAATGCGTAAGAAGTGGCAGGTTTTCAGGCATGCCTCCAAATCCCTCCCACGTATCTGGAGATTATATAAGCAAATCCTGTGTGTATTTCATGTCGCTAGGACAAAGTACAAACAGCAAAGTGAAATTAGTTCTTCTCCTTATATAAAAGGAGGCTTGGAGCTGCCAAATTTTGCAGCTTTATTACAGCAAAAGTAGCAGGGAATTTTTGTGGGGGGTGGTGAGATGAAGTACAGATTGAATCCAAACTGAACACAGGCAGTAGGTGAAACTCTGGTCAGTCAAGTCATTTTTCTGCACAAGTAGGATGCGAATGAAGGGCAGGCAGAGAAAGACAACCCTCTTGTATTTTTGCAGGTGGTCAGAGGCCAGTCAAGTCTTTAAATCATAAGACAACATTGTACCTTCCAACATTTTTGAAGAAATTTAAGGCAGTGAGGGAACATTTAAACCTCATAGTTCAAGAGAAAAAAACTTTTTTGTTTTGTTATATTTGTGATTTGTCTCTCTAGCTGGCAATGGTCATGATTTACAAAATATGGGAAATTTCTGTTTTAAAAAGTGTGTGTCAAAATGAAAATGCTACATTGAACATTTCTTTCCATCCAAAACCTGTTAATTTTTAGAAGTGTGAACTTGTGTATTTTGAAAAATATTGACAAAAAATAGTTCCGCCAAGGTCTTGGGGTGTATAAAAAGCAGCGGCAGTTTTGTGCTGCGTTTACTGAAGTGTTAAAAGTTCCTCTGGCTCTCACTGAGCAGTGGTATGCTTCTGGTGTTGGCTCTTTGGTGGAGTCAGGATCCAATCCCTCCTTACAGCCAAGGCTTTTTCAAAACCTCGCTTTGTTGTATAAATGCATTCTAAGCTATGTGTTGAATAACATGTTTAATAAATACCAGTCAAAAGTGTTCAACAAAAGCTGTTAGATGCTAACTCATAAGCCATTGCCTTGCCTTCCTGTGGTTTGGTTGTCTCCCCTGCCTGTTTCTGAACAGGCTTTCGCATTTTAGGTATTTTCTCTTCCTAGCTCTTGCAGCTTTTCTTTTCCCTGTGCTTAACACAGTATTGCCTGTCCAGTATAGTGCCTCTTTTTCTTCCTGTTTCTGATTTTAAGTTTCTCTTCTTTAGTTTAATTCATACTTTCTTTTCCTGTTTCTCATGCTATTTCACATATATGAAGCAGCTGCCCACTGCAAAATGTAGGGACCATAATAAGCAAAGCAACCCAGATAAAAGCTGAAATCCCTCATGTTCCTTTCACAGACAGCGAGGGCCTACAAAATCCTCTGCATTTAGTCTATTTTCAAAGTGACATGTGGGGGAAAACAACCCAAAACACCAAACCCAAAGCCTAAAGCCTCTGTTCCTCTCTACCCAAAAGTATTGTAAATTTTTTCCTGCAGAACTAGCAACTCTAGGCATTGTTTTACAAATCAGAGCTGTATGGGTTTTAATATATGGCTTCAGTCTAGGTATACACTGGTAGGAAAAAGAAGGTTAGTGACCAATTCTTCCTGGAATGGTCCAGATCCTTAGGCAGTTTGCAGTAGATCAACGTGTATATAGTGTTAGATGGGACATGAGCATTATTCCAGCCAGAACAACTGCAACATGGCAATCCACTGACCTAAGAGTTAACTGGAGTGGTAGCATGGCCTGTAGCAAATGAGTAATTGGACCCTTACTGAAAATTTGCTTTGGACTTGTTTCATTTCTGACTCATCTGTATTTTGGTTCCTGTGGTCGATGCGCAAGGCATGCAGTACCTCCCTTTCTCTCTGCTTTCCAGAACATCAGCTACCAGAAAGACAAATGCATGTCTCATCAGTGCTCTCTGAGAATGAAAGTCCATATGCTGCAATAAATCTGATGCTGGAAAGTTGACAAAACTACAGCAGTGGAGAAAAGTTAATGTTAAACTACTAGGCTATGACAGCTTTTCTCCTTGCTTAAAAAGTACATGCTGGTCTAGTAAATTCCCCGCTTTGGGTTTAGTTACTTCAGATATTTTAGTGGGTCTCAAAGACAAAGGACCTATTTGGTTTAATTTAAGCTGTTTATTTTTCTAGTTTATCAGATTACGATGTAACAGGATTTTAATGTGAGCAGTGTTGGTTATACCGAAGTTCTGCCTGGCCCTCTGTCCTGTCTCCTGCAGGAGCCGATGGCAGAATATAAAACAGAGAAACTTAACAGTAGTTCTTCAGAATACCTAGTTGCCCTAAAATTGCACCCTGGGAACTTCCTGGGCAGTTACTATATACTTTGCAATTCATAGCGAATTTGTCTTCCAGGAACCTGTGTAATCCCTTTTGAACCCTTTGAAACTGTAGGAACTTCAGTGTCTTGTGGAAAGTAGTTCCACAGCGTTAAATGTTGCTGAAGAGCTGCCTCCTTTTGTGTGGTTTGAATCTGTCCACACTAGTTGCATTTGTTCCCAATTCCTACAACATATTTCCTGAGTAGGAATATTCAAAGCTCATAATTTTGAAGATGAATTTAGAATTTTTTTTCCTATGTGCCCCAGTTTTTTGCATTTATCTACATCTGCCATTTTGTTGACCAGTAACTAAGACATTCTTCATAGCTGATGCTAATTTGCTGTGTTATGTCCCATCATCTGCAGACTTTGCAATCTTACTAAATTCGCTTCATGGTTTTGAATGTGTTGAAAAACAACAGAGAACAGTTGTTGAAAAGTGACCATTTCATCCTGTGCTTCATGTCCCATCTTTTAAGCAATTTGTGCCTGGCCTTTCTCAGCACTGAATGTCTGCTTAGTTTCAGAAGCAGGTGACCTTGTTAAAGCCTTTTGGAAGCCCAGGTAGGTTGTATCATTATGCAAATGTTTGTTACTCCTTTAAGGAACTTCAGAAAGTCTGAGACATATAACGTCCCATTACAAAAACCTGCTTGACTTTCCCTCTATGTATACAGGTACTTTAAATATCAGGACACTATCGTTAAAAATAGGTTCTTCAGAAGAGTAGGACCTTCAGGTAAATACCACATGTTCATTTTATGTGGTGATTCCTGAATGTATGAAATTGTATTTTTTTCACTTTTAAAGGGCAGTCAGAGTTTGATTTAATATCTGCTTCTATACATATGGCACTTTCCAGTAAAACCTCTCCTGTGATGTCAGCTGTCTGTCACATTTTAATGAAAAAACCTCTGATGAGATTTGAAGTGAGGAACTGCTGTCCTGAGTGAAATGACTCACTGTATTTAATTTTTTATTGGCAGATTAGACGTAGGCCTTCAGATTGGAAAATCTCACGTCTGCTTTGCAATTGCTTAAACATTTAATCTATGGTGTGACTAAATGCATTCCTGACAGGAGTAGAAATTGCTAATGATGTGGTTATTCTTCCCTGTCAGTAGATTCCCTCAGTAGATTGTTTTGGAGGAGACTTGAAATCATTCTGATTAGGGTGCTGCTTTAGTTATTATCTTTTCTGATTTAATATATTGTTTTTCTGATTTTCTTTTGTCATAGCAACTCTGAAAGCAGTATTGTAGACTGACATGAGGTGATTTTAACTGTTCTGTGGTAGGAATTCACAGTTGCTTTCAGTGTATCTACCTGGTAGGTTGAGCACAGGTCTGAATTTTGCAATGAACATTTGAAAGTGTTGAGCTATTTAAGTAAAAATAGCTCAAAAGAATTGAACTTGGTGAGTTAAATTAGCATTTGCCTGCCAGGCAATAATAGGAAATGTTCGTCCAAAAAAGTTAGATTACACAGCATCTGACATTTGCGTGTATCTTTCCGGTAGCCTTGGTACATGGAACAATTCCCATAATCTGGAAATAAGCTACTGCTTAATAAATAAGCAGCACATAGTGTCAGTGTGAATGATCAGAAGCAGACTATGGCCGGGTTAGTGCAGCACTTTATTTTAGGTATATTTTGAATTAATTCCCTGGTACCTTTGTCAAGAAATGTATCAGGAGAGATAAAGGGTCAGCATGTCTAGAGTATGATGCATCTGTTCTATCCCAAATTTTTGTTTTATGATTAGGCAGAGAGCCTCTGGACAAATGCACTTCTAAAAGTGTGTCCTTTATTGACTGTAGGGCAACTGGGTGACTAGCTTTGAATTAGGCATCTAAAAGCAGCAATATGAAGATTGGACAAGATGGTCCTAGGGTCCCTAAGTCTGTGCTCTTCTTTTTCTGGCTAACTACATAGATCGAAGCCTGGAGTCTGCTCTGCAGAGGTGTGGACTAAGTGCAAAATGGCACCAGGATTTTAGTGATGCATTGACTTTACTCCTTTTCCTCAGTTCCTTATCTGTAACAGAAATACTAGTACCCCCTTCAACTTTTTTGTCTGTACTGTACATAATTTAACCTTGCGTGTGTTCTCTGCAACATGTCTTTGGATTGCAGTTTCACAGTGACCTTCCCCCTTCTTACCAGTAGCACAGGTATCCCTGTTTTGGGTTTGATCTGGTAAGGTTTTATCTGCCTGAATTTAGAATGGCTGCATTACTTGTGGCTGATCAGGTCAGCCTCAAGACTTGAATATTATGTGCAGTGGCTGTGTCCATATGACTGGGAGAAAAACAAATAGGAAGCTGCTTTTATCCCTTTTTCAGTTGCCCAGAGCTCATATTAAGAGCTAGAGAGTTGCAAGATATTGGATCTGAAACTAATTACTGCTCTGGGACTGAATGTTACTTGTCCTGGGCATTGAGCCAATGTAATTTTGGGAGTAAGTGCATGTTTGGGACAAGAACAAAACATTTCTGTATGATTTTGATTTAAAAGTAAATATATAAGACTTTTCTGTGGCTGTTCAGAGCTATTCACATATTCAGAGTAATACGGTAAATCATAATGAAGATGGATGGCAGTGTTTTAGATCATTATAAATTCAAAGCAAATAGCAAGATATCAATATACTGCTTTTTATCACTCTGGAAATGGTGCCTCCTACAGTGACAATTTCGCAACATATTCAATTGTTACAAGGTGCTTCTCCAAGATCAGCACTTAATGATTCTGAGCTGACTCTTCTGAGAACAAATGTCAGTTAAAGAACTCAATCAAAGACCGAGAATAAATGTCAATTAAAGGTCTGCAATTGTTTTCTTCAAAGTTTAATGTATCTCTTTCCCTCTTCTTGCTCCTTTTTCTTTGCTTGGTGTATAGGACACGTGAGTGTAAGTTAAGGGGTTTTTGAGGACAGACAAAATACCTGGCGGTCACAGGTTTTTAGGTTTCAGAAGCTATGTGTCTGGAGTCTGGGCAAGAATTACACAGCTGCATCTGGAGTGGATATATGTTGAGCAAGCTATATTGTATGCGTTCTGCCATAAGACTTTAAGGAAACTGAGCCTCCTGAGCTCAGGGGTCAGCACTACAGCTCAGTAATGGAAGTGCTCAGTGGCTCAGGCATGTGTATATACACGCACACGTGCTTTAGCTGGATGTGTTTATGGGCTTTTGCATACATGCACAAATGTAGAGTTTCAGTGATGAGAGAGTTTTTAATTTAATGTCAGTCGCTTTTCAGTTTTAGGTGGCAATCTGCATGTAGTACTGATTTTAACACACTATTTGGTAGCATGGTAATTTGGTTGCCATGTTAATACAAATCTGCAGGGGGAAAATTGAAAGCCTATTATTGTCGTTTACAAAGTATCCTGTGGTGTTCCTCAGAGAAGATTGCAAATTATATTTTTCCATATTAAAAAAGCAGCTGCTGCCCTTGAAGTCACAGATGTACCCTTACAAGTGTTTTATAATACACTGGCACTAAATTTTCTGAGAAACGAGAACAGGTTCTTTTTCTGTTTGTATTTCATGGATTACCTATTAGCTGTTTGATAAATACTTTAGGGAAGCAAAAGGAAAAAGATCCTGGAAAGATGCCATTTTCACTGGCATTTATTAAAATCATTTCCGTAAGGGAATGAGGAAAGGTAAGCTCAACCTGCTCTGCTGGGCTGCTGTGAGGGCTCCTCAGAACTTCAGTCACTATTATGAAGTTACTTTTTTCCAGATAAAGAGTTGAGCTACAGCTCAAACTCCTGTGCCCTGATTTGCAGAACATAACACATCCTTAAGGTCATTCTGTTTCTTAATGATTCGTGTGGCAGTGATGTCTGTGTTTTGAGGAATGTTGAAATGCATACACCTCGGTGCAAAGGTGCAGATAATGCTTCAGTCTAAGATTCAAGTTTATAATGTCAGCTCAGCTGTGATATGATGATGATGATGATTATGCTGCTGACTTTGTATTGATCTGTGTCTTCAAGTAAAATTGGTTCACTTTACAGTAGGTTAACCCAACACTTCTGCTGACTGGTATTGTGTGTTTGACTCGGTGACAAATAATTCCCTGCCAGCTGCTAACCTCTGGGTTAAATTTGTGGCAAGGGAGGCTAGGATCACAGCCAGCCTTGCTTGGGGCATTGATGGCTTGAGGCCTCTTGGTGGAGAGCATGGTAGTACTGTTTGAATGTTTTGAAATGACAAGTAAAATAATTTGGTATGGCAACAGCTGGTATCATTTGTTTAGGTCTGTAATGATACTGTGTTTATATCTGTAAAAGATTTCATATGTATCATGTTAAAGGATTATCATAATGAGTGATAAGTGAATCGTAATGTGATTTTTTCTGATACATTTATGGGAAGAAAAATAAGATTTTTTTATTATTAATAATTTTTTTAAAAAAGTCTTTCACAGCTGTTTATATTCCATTCTTTCTACCTTTGGATCTAATAGGGCAGAGTAAATTAATTTTAAAGTGGTCTATATGTTAAGTAAAAATGCATCAGGGAAAAAGCATTCGTGGTGCTCAGTGTCACTGGGGCATTAGAGAAATGCATAAATTTCAGTTTGAGGTTAATAGGACAGCGGCTTTGTTCCTTTTGTTGCTACATGTGCCGTAAGTGGGGCACGAGTGACATTGACAAAAGCAGGCAGTAGTTAGGGTGTTAATAAAACCCACTGGAAACAGGTGGCGAAGCAGTCTAGGTGGTGACATTCTGCTGCCTTACGTAGAAATGCACTTGGAACGAAGAGATGCCAGCCCGTGTTTCTGAAGGGGTGCATGCTGATACAATCACATCTAACGTGCGTTAGCTGGCTCTGTGTAATTTAATGGAGGAAGGTTATTAAGAGAGAAGGTGGAACTGGGGAGCTTGAGTACCATGTTCTCAAGTGCCAAAAAGTGGTGTTTAGTAACCAAATGGAAAGGTCGGCAGTGAGAAAATGAGCAATGATGGGAGATGCACAGCAAAGTGCAGAAGTGCAAAGCAAGATACTCTTTTAAAAAGCGTGCACTGTAGTTCCTCTTTCCATCTTGCATTACTTGAGGGCAACCATATCACATATGATTATTGAAAAAAAGGTTTTGTGGGAATAATGTCTTCATATTATTGCTTATATTACTTATAATATTCGGAGCAGACCATGCTTCTGAAAAAATGATGGCAAGCCTTGCCCCAACTTTGCATTCCAACAGCAGAACTGAAATGTTGTGTGTATGTTTCCTTGCCTTTTGGTGAGAAGCATTAGACCAGCTTTGCTTGGCTTGGGCTTTGTTTTCCTGACAGTGTGTTCATCCAGATGAGCTGAGGCAGGTGGTTGTTGGCAGACCTGAGACCTCTGAGGGAGGCTGCTGGTCTGCTGGGTCTTACTCTGGCTACCTGACTCAGCTGGGCTGAAATCTGCTTCCTACTCGATGCCAAGGAGTCGGAAGCAATGTGAGCTCTTACGTGTGTTGGACTTGCAGGGCTCCACTTGCTGTCCTGATGTAATTTTTTCATTGTAAATGTCTGTTTATACTCTCTGTATAATGAAAATGGGGGTTTAGAATGAATTTTTGTTCATGAAAACCAGTAATGTCATAGGGAATGTTGTCCCTCATCTCTGGAGTCAGTTTGTCTGTATTCTGGCACACGTCCACTTGATATCCCTGGATATCCTGCACATGAACAAGTTTTGGGTCCAGTTGTGATTCTTGGCCTGGATTCTGTTGAACACTTCATAAAAAAGAATTCTCTTTAAAACATTGGCGGGGGGCTTTCTGGGAGGACAGTTTACAACTGAGTATTTATCAGTGTCCCTTGTCCTGTAGCATATTTTGAGCATGCTGGCAGGAAGGGAGGGAGGCGTGCGCACACACGTGCTTGTCCTTACTCTTGCTGATTTTAACAGGAAACTGGTTTTGCTGGAAAATCTTAAAGGTACCATATTTGAAAAGTTGCTTCTCTTTGCTGGCCTTGGATTTCCATCCGGGTAAGTGAAGGGAAAGTGACATTCTTTGTGTCAAGATACTTTGACATAAAGAACTGGCTTTCAGAGTGGACCGTGTTCTGCATTCCATTATTTTATTTACACTTCAGGTGTTCCAGGGTACTGTAATGAAGAATCATGCTTTATGTTATACTCAAAAGCCAGGGAAGGAGTATTTGAGTATGATGTAAATATATATATATACACAGCCATATATTTTGCATTAGGCACATTTTACAATGGACAGTTCTGTTTAACGGTGGGGATGCTCCTGAATTAATAACAGCACAGAATTGTTGCTCTCAAAGTCCATGCTGAATTTTTCATGTAATGGGGAGAAATTGTCTTTTCCTCTGTTTTCCTCAGGGAGCAGGAAATGGATATGTGTTTGAATTTTTTTTTTTCTTATCTTCTGCTATCTTATATATCAATAAAACTTTTAAACTTCATTTTGGTTACAGTTAAAGCAAAAACTAATAAATGCAGTACTGTAATATCTGAAAGACATTCATGAGATGAACTTGAGAGGGAAAAGATTTATTAATTGGTATCTTTTCTGTTCTAAATATAAGGAGATGTTAAAGAAGAGACACATCACGTAATGTCAGATGATTTAATTTGCTCTTGAGATGTGTCTACTTAGTTGGGAGAGACTGCTGTGAAAGGGAATGCAAATCCTGAAAAATGATACAAAACTAAAAATCCTGGATACAAACCTCATTCAGCCTTGTTCTGTGAGAAGTTATATATGTGATTTTCCTTCTAGAAGAGAAAATAAATACAGCTGTGTCCATGAGAACTGCTCTATGTTGTAATTTGGCTGACTGGTCAGGAATAACTGTACAGAAACGAGCATTATTTGCCACAGAGGGCTCCTTTTATTGATGAACTATCTCTGTGTCTCCCTCGAAGACCAAGAGCAGAGCAGAGCCTGGACCAGAGTCACCGTGTAATTGCAGCTTGCTGAGAAATGTTGTGCCCGTCGTTTGCTTGGAATGGTACGTGGAGAATAGCGTAGCTCCAGGGTAGCAAAGATCATATCCAAGTTTTTCCAGTGACCTAGCCAAACCTGAAGGAGTTTACCCTTCCAGCCAATTGCCTCCTGAAAGCCTTCCAATTTCCAACTTTCTTTTCTTTTCATAATCACTGTTAGCGTGTACTGGGACATCGTCATTAACATTCGTTCTTACAAGAATACTGCAGGCAGTAACATAGCTGAGAGGCGTTTTCATTTGGGGTAGGTTAGTTGCTGCTTACACTAGACATGAAATACTGTAAAAAGGTACAGGTAAATCTTGTGGTCTGATTCTGCTAAATCTTCATGCTGTGATTGTGTCATGTTTGAGTGGGATGAACTGAAACTTCTAGTAGTGGATCTCCCATCTCGGAAGCTTTAGTGTAAAAGCAGATGCAGTTATTGTTATTATCCAGTGAAATCAGCCTATACAATTCAGTCTTATTTTGGCTTGAAAGCTATAAAAACTTCTGAACAGAAAGCATCCCAGTGCTTTATTTATTTATTCATCCCAGTGAATTATTTTAGTCCCAGTGCCTGGCGCATCCCATGTTTTAGAGACATTAATGTACAGAAGTCTCAAATGGAAACTTTAGTACTAGATTTAGTCATATGGTTTTCCAAATGTAAGATTGTATCGTGGCTCCTTTGCATAAATCATGGTGATTTAAAATAAAAATAAAGTCTAAGAAAATGGATAATAATGGTGAGAGATTACTTTCTTCAGTCTTGTTTCTTTGCTCTCTGTTTTTTTTTAAAGTAGTCTCTGTTTTTTGCTTCATTTGACTAGAGACACATGAGGGAGATCCTCTTAGCTGAGGTACCCATTTAACTCTTACCAACTCCTGAGGAAATTATAATGACATAATAATGTTTAAGGGAATATTTTCGTTACTGTATGTTTAAATGGCTAATTGCTGTTAATAGAGGGGAGCAGCCCACCAGAGTAAAAGAGAAGCAGGAAGGCATAAGATGCGATGAGACTTTAGAAATATATTTCAGCATTTTTCTAGGTTCAGCGTTGGGGAAACTTATCTCTCTGTGCCTGGAGAATACTGTTTCTGTTTCTCTTCCCACAGATGACATCAGCTCAGTCGTACAGGCTGGTACACTGAAAGCTGGAGCAACAACTTCACTCTTTCTGACAGCCAGAGAAATAACATCTCAGGTCCTGCTGGTACCATGGAGGTGGCATAGGCAAGGGAGGTGCAGCTCTCGTATGGCGGCACAGAGCTGTGCTGTTCCCCACCCGCCTCAGGGCGCACCAAAAGCCCTGCCCTTGATGTCTCCGTGAAAGTCTTTCCCTTCCCTCGGGTCACCTGTGCTTCTCTTTCCCTCTGCTCCAGTGGTGATTGTTTTCTCTTCCCTTTCAACAGGCTTCCTGGAAATGTGTAGGGCTTAATCAAACATTGTTCATTGCTTGCATTCTTCTAATTTCTTGATAAGCAACTTTGTGGTGTTTTTGTTGTTTTCCACCCAGCAGGCCATACCAGGCAATTGCTCAGTAATGTCGGGTTGTGGGTGGAGAAAAGATGGCAGAGAGGTTAACTACTTTGTGTAGTGCCCGGTCAGCTGCAGTTCCCTCCATGGCATGCCCTGGACAGGTCTGTTCTTTTCTTACCTTGAAGTCCCTTTAAATAACTAAGAAAAAAAAAATCTTCTGGGAAGAAGAAACATGGATTGATTTCATTTTTAAGCATATGATAGGTCATTAAATTAATACGTGACACTATCTCTTTCCTTAATGATAGTGGTGGTTGTGCAGTGACAGTGATAGCCTATGGTCCCAGGGGTGAAGGGAAGGAAGCAAGGTAATTTCACCAGATTATTTCAGAACTGTTTAAGTCTAAAACAAGTGTTTTACTCAGTTTAGACTTTAGTTCGTTACTGAATCAGCATCAGAGCTTTGGCAGTGCAAACTTGCCCAACTTCAATTGTTCAAAAGGAAGGAAATAACATCTTATTTTTCTGATCGAATAAACACATTTTCAGACCTGCTCCCTGTGCTGCAGCCCACATGCACTGTTATAAAAGTAGCAACTGTGGGTTTTTCCTGTTTGTGTCAAGGCAGAAGCTTTGATATGTGTTGCTCAGAAGTTAGTTGCTACAGCACCCATCCCTCATCCTCTTGTGGTGCATGTTTCTATCTCAATAGACTCATGAGGTGAAGAAACTTTTTTTTTTTTTGGTTAAAATTTTGCCATGAAAGATTTAGTCTCATCCTTTTCTGTTTCTATCTTGCATAATATATTCTGACCACAAGTCTTAAAACGTAGCTCTTTCTGAAGAATTGCAGCAGAGTTTGGTGCGGTTTTAGAAAGTTTACAGATGTGCCACTGGGATTTGCTGAGGTTTTGTGCTTGATAATTTAAATATTCCTATTTCTGAAGATTTTATAGAACTTAGGCTAGAGGCCCCTGGGATCATCTGCTCTGACCTGCATATGAATCATAAGCCAGTAACTTGCATGTAGTTATTCTTAAATTGAGCCTAAATACTCATGCTGGACTAAAGCCTAAAGATGTTTGGCTGAAGCAATCTTCTAGAAAGGGAAAACATCAAAATAAGTTGAGTTCCTTGGGTGTGGACCTTCAGTGCCTAATTATCCTCCCTTTTTTTTTTTCATCCAAGTTCATAATTAAGATGTTTCTGCTTTCATTTTCCACTGTTTTTGTTACGTGGTGTGTTAGGTTAGAGACAGCTTTTAGTACTTATTCTTCTCCCTCTGTGAAGGTACGTGTGAACTACAGACACCTCCTAGTTTTCCTTTTTCATCAGCTAAACAGTTTGAATTCAGACTCTCATTTGAAGGCATTTTCTGCAGTTCTCCAGTCATTCTTGTAGCTCTCTTCTACACTCATCTGAACTTTATTCTTATCCTTCTAAAAAGTGCAGACTGAGGCTGTATTCAGTATTTTTGGTCTCAGTAATGCTTTTTAAGATCTTGTTTTGAGATTTAAAATCTTGCCTGGGCTTTAGCCCAAGTCTGAAACCGAACTGTTCTACAGTTCGCTTCTTTTTATGGCCATATTTGAATGCAGCTACTGTGGCTTTAGGAACTAAGTTTTTCACAGTGCCCAGGGTGAATCTCATTGTGGTCTTCTAGTGGTTGTCTTAAACTTCAGCGCAGTTATGTACCGAATTAAGTTATATGCAAAATCTACCTTTTTCTCTTGGAGAGAGTGTGAATTTATTTTGATTTTATAAATCAGAATGCCCATTATAATAACTGTTATTTTGACATGCTACTAAACAAGGAAGAGAATGCAATCTTAAGTATATTTGCATGTATTTGTAAGAATGGTCTTGCCCAAATCCTCCAAAATTGTGTGAATTCTGTTAGGCACATGATCTCTTAGCTGAAGTGTACCTGAGGCTGACTTTGCTTTGACTAACCAAAAATTAGGTTTGATTTAAATATGCAACTATATAGGTATATGCATGTGTATGTATACACATATATGTAGACACACACCTTTGGTTCCTAATCCTGAGAAGACAAAACCCCTGAAATTTTCATGGGGCATCACACTGTTTAGGTGTTTACAGAATGGGAGTTATACTTTGCATGACTTAACAGTCCTTTAGAACTGAAAAAAGAAAATGCGATCTTTGAACTATGAAAAGACGTAGGAAAATATTCCACATCTGTTTAACTGGAAAGAACATCTACAGTGAAAGATTTTTGATTTGGACTGTCTACGGGACAGTGACTTTTTTTTAAAAGCTGATTTTGGAGTGCAGGGTAACTGTTGGAAAAAGTACCAACTTCAGATCTTTCCTTTGTAAGGCTACGATGAGTCACAGAGCAGGCTGCTAGCAATGGAGAAAATTTTTGTGCAGATTTCAATAACTGAAATTCTGGCTCTCATTTTCCTCTCTTTTGAATAGTAGAGTATTGCTTGTGTGAGTTTAAATCTCTCTTTATCTTTGACTATTCCATTACAAAATCAGTAAACCTTTCATATTGTGGCTGTCTTTCATGATACTTTGGTGATAAGTTACTAGCTTCAGATATATATATATCACTTATCTGTTTCTCCTGTAACACAGTTTCTAATGACAGCTTTGTAAGAATTTGTTGTCAAATTCAAAAAGGCATTTTTTTTCAAGTTATACAATAAGTTAAGACATCTAAGGTCAACCAGAGACTGAAATCTTACATGTTGTGAAACTTCATCCATTCTAATGCTCCTGTATGTCAGCAGTGGTGGCATGGAGTGGTGTGGTCCCACAGGTGGCCTATGGGATGCTTGGATTTGCCTAATGCTTTTCCCTGGAGGAGCTGGGAATGATCGAGTTGCAGGTACACACCAAACCGCTTTCTTCTGCCTGCAAGCCCACGAGGCCTATGCAGTTCCTCAAAGGGAGGTGGGGAGCCAGTGTCTCTCAGCAGCACTTTTCTTCTGGCCACCTTGTGCTGGGTAACCTGCCCTGGCAGGCTTTGCTGCTCCCCATACCCATGTTCTCCTCCTCTGATTTTTGTGCAAGCAGTTTGAGAAAGACAGATGGATGTGTTTCATGGTTGCTGTTGCTGGGGAGGATGTGAGAGAAGGGATGTGGAGAGAAGAGGACGTGTGGTGCTTAGGGGGGTTCAGTGGTGGGAGGGAGACATGGCCACTGCCTGGCAGTGGGTAGCTGCCTCTCCCAAGATGGTGCAAAATCCCTGGTCTGGCCTCTGCAGCTGCTGATACTGGATTTTGCTGGCTTTCTTTCAGCTCCTGTCTGAAGAATAAGTTTATCTGAGAGCCAGTGCTTTTTGGTAGTTCATGCTTTTTTTCAGAAAGACTTTTAAGTCCTCTGTTGGTTTACTGCTTCTGCATAATAGCCTTTTATAACACAGGAATCTTAAATAGTTGCAACTTGACTGCAAGATGTGGCAATTGGTTTTCCTTTCTTTTCGGCCCTGCAAGCAGACCGGAAGCCTGTACCAGGTTGTTATTACTCCCTGAGCAGATAATTTTCTGGGCCTGAAGGAAAGGAATGCATGTCTGTTTAGGGGCAGTGTTTTGTAAGTTGAGTTCAGTTTCATGTTGCTGGTCCTGTTTTGTTGACTGAATTTGCATTCCTGTACTTCAAAAGATTTGTAGAAAGATTGTCTGTGCTGGTTTTTAAAAAAAAAAAGCTTTGTTTATGGTGATGTATTGTGCTGTTTGATAAAAGATGACGAGGATGATAAAAGACATTTTGTCATTTTAAGATGCTGATTACTCTTTACTTAATGAATTGCATCTTGAATTCCGCTTAATGGAAAAACTATACTGAAATGGAAAGCGATCTTCACCAGCACTATCTGTCTCAATGGGTGATTCTTTTTTTCTTCTTCATGTCTAAATAAGATGCAGAAAGTAACAGGAAAACATTCTTTCTAATTCTGTCCTTTCAAGTCAGAACTTCTAGTAGTAAGATGACCTTCCTAGAATCTTCTCCAAGCTTGGCTGCAAGCTGTGGTTTCTGGGAGAATCAAAATCACTTTCCCTTGAAATTCTTAGGTGTTTTTTTTTTTCTTCCTTTGTGGGTTTGATAATAATAATGAGCCCCCTTTCCAACTGAGGAATTGCTCTTCTGTGTTTCTGGGTTTTTCCTTGTAAGTAAGATCATGTTTATTCCAGAAGTTATGTCCAGGTACGAGCAGCATGTTGGGCTGCTCATCTCATGGGCTTCAGAATGCAGGGAGATGAAAAGGAAACCAAGAGAGCATAAAGGGGAAAAACACAAATAGAAAGTACGTTTGTAGAGAGGTGTGTAGTCAGGAGGAAAAAGCAGGGAAGTGGAAGACCTAGTAAATTAGTAAATAAAAGGGAAAGGGAGAAGAGAGTATGGTGATGGATGGTGAAGGAACAGGGAAAGCTGTAGACAGGACAACTTGACCCCTGGGCAAAAAGACTTTGTTTTGTTTTCATAAGACTTGGGGCTTAATTTCCAGTTTTGCTGAGCTTTCACAGAGATATGAAAAGGGAGTGAGAGAAATGTAGAAAGCCTGGAATAATCACAGAAAATAAACGTATCAGTGCTCATATGTAGTCTTGCATAAATGCCTGCATCAAATGCAAGAGAACGTGTATCTAGAGATCAAGAGAATGTAAGAGAACTAAGGTTGAGATAGCCACACTGGGAGAGCAAGAAAATGATAAAAAATTATGTGCTATTTTTAGTAGCATACTTTCAAGTGGATGCAGGCATATAAGAGTTTTGACAAATTGGTAGTGGAGTGGAATTTGGGAACAAGTAAATTCAATGGATTTTAACCTCGATAGGGAAAATAACATTCATAGAAGTTTGTATAAGCTGTGATAAATTCAAGTCTTTAACCTGGCAAATATTTTTTAGGACTGCTTTGGGTTTTTTTGTTTGGGTTTTTGGTTGTTTTGTTTTGGTTTTTTTTTTTTTAGAAGTTGTCACAGCAAGGAATATGTTCATCTGTGAAGTATCAGGAAAGTTCCAAGTTTTTGTAATCTTGACCATTTAAAACACTCTGGCCTAGACTTAGCTTATTTACATTCAGCTGCAATAACTACTTACTTTAATCACATCTAATCTTGGAAACCATCTATCTACAGAGGATTGCGTATTTGTTTTATAATACTTAATTCTTCTGTAATTACATGTAACAAGCTGTGTTCCTGTGCTTAGCAATGGCTTTGGGGCATGGTGGGAAGAAACTGATGGTAAATGGATAATTCCTGACTTCTTGTGTACAAACTTCTCAAGCTGCTTCATCTGTTTTAATCCAAAAGCAGCCGTTAGAATCGAAGTCTAATCCCAAAGCTGTGTTGATGCAAATGATCTGCATGCCAAAAAGAGCCACTTGTGTGAAGAAGGATAAAAAAGTGGGCCTCAAGATGGATTTTGTTTTGCAATAGCTGCTTAAGTATGTAAACTTGGTCTTGTTAAAAAGAATGAGAAAATCTTTGTATACCATTGGATAATCATAAATGTTTTTGTGCTATTCTTTCTAGATTTGAACATGGAATTCAACCCATCAGATCATCCACGGGCCAGTACGATATTTCTCAGTAAATCACAAACAGATGGTAGGTTACTGAATTTATTACAGTATTTGCTATTGTGGTTATCTCTAAACCCTTTGTTAGAATGCATGTGATAATCTTTTAGTATATAATTCCCGTCGCAAAAAAAGAGGCTTTTATGGGCATCATGTTAGAGTTGAAAGAAGTCATACCTTTAGTTAATTATGTTGTCAGACCAGTAGTAGAAGGTACAGGTTTGAGTCCTGTCATGTCCTGAAATTGTAAGTTCCAAGTAGTCATTGTATCAGAACTACAAATATGGATAAAGCTTAATATAATTATATTTTAAAAATATTTTCCCTAAATCCAAAATTTTCTGTGTAACTGTTTGTTTTTTTTAAACTCTGAACATTAGGCCAAGCTTCTGGGAAATGTGTGGGGAGTATTTTCTTGAGAAAATGCCAGTTTTTACATTAGCTAAGAAGACAGTCCAGAGTTTTCCTCTGATATAGCTGATACTGTAAATGAGCTCAGTACTAGATTTGAATAACAAAACAGCCCCCATCCCACCCAAACATTCTCTCTTCTGCTCTCATTATGGATTTGATGTAATCATATATTTGTCTGGAGTATTTTTTTTATTCATAGACAAAATGATCCCTCTGGAATTACATCTGTTAAGCAAGCCTCTTGATAGAGTTAGTAGAATAGAAGCCATTTATTCTGGCTCTTTCATTCCCTGTTGGACATGTATGACGTTGTTTTAGAAGTAGATGAATAATCCATGCAAAACACATTATTTTCTACGAAGACTTTCAAAGCAGTTTCTACATTGTAATTCTGACTGTTCAGTATGAATTCTTTGTCCTTCCTTCTGCTGCCTATGAATGCCATTTTTAATTTACATAGTAAATTGCAGTGTCAAACACATCACTTAAAAATAATGTAGTTTTCACTTACTGTATATTTTTTGCTAATTTTTGAGCATGATTAGAACAAAGAGGAGATACACATTTAGGCCCTAATTGAAGAGTTGATTTTGTGAGTACCTCTTTTGCCCTTCAGATTGTCCTTCTGAATTCAACCCTGGTTCTGTCAATGCCTTATTATGTGGTTTTCGATGTGATTTACCATTCTAATCTGGTTTGGTAGTCTGCAAATTGAATATGATAATATTGCCATAGTACACTGTATTATGAAGATTGATGTCTATTTTATAGCGGTTTTATAGTGTTTTGAGACTGTATAATCCCATATGGATGTTACATGTTTCTCATTACAGCTTGTTAAAAAAAAGGACTAAAAAAATCCCAAGTTCAACAACTACAATTTTGACCAGACCTGATGGTTATTCTTACTTGTAGTAATAGTGGTTAATTTATTACAGTATGTAGTTAATTGTAAGCATTTTTTAAAATGACAGTTTACACCCATGCTAGAGTTGGCCTATGAGACTTTGTTCTAGTTTAAGTCATGCGTAGAACATATTTTTGAGTGAGAACAATGAATTTAGTGAAACAATATAGAAACGTTATCAACAGGAGTGTAAGATCTGTTCAGCTATCCTTGATCACGGTGGAAAAATACATAGTCTATCTTGCTTGTACAAAAGAATAAAGATTCTGCAAACATTTATCTGTTGATGTATTGACAAGAACCATCCCATTCTGGTGGGACAACTCACAGTAGTGAGCATGTTGCTCGGCTGTACTTTGGGCCCGTTGTGAGCTGTAGGAGTTATCGCACTAATCAAGGATGTTGCCTAACACCAAAATGCAATAAAATGCTTGTTAAGGTTTTTTTAGGGTGTGTAGGGTTGTATTCTGACAGTGTGCTGTGGAGCCTAGGGGACCCCAAGACTTCTTATGTTAATGTAGAAGGGGGAGAGCTAAGCTGGCAATGTTGAAAATGCCGAACTTGGGCATGTAACTACCTCTCTCCCTTACTTGTATGGTGTTGGGCTGGCAAACCTTCCTGTTGACTACAGGTGAAAATATTTCTATAGACCAGAACTGCAGACATTTAAAATATACATATTGGAGAGCTGAGGGACATCAGGACTCAAGGTTTCATCCAGGATCTGGTTGTGACTCGAGTGTTCACCACGTGTTTCTACAGCAGGAAAGGGCCAAGTCCATAAGTACGTACTAGAGTGACTTGGCAACGTTACCTTCAGGCAGTTCCACAGTTGGCTTTCTAGTAGCCCTGTACTCTTTCAGCCTCACTGGTAATCTTGTAGTACTGTCCTGGCATAGGAGCTGAGCTTGACCTGCTTGTGATCAACATGTGAGTGAAGAGCAACAAGCTGACGACCCCAAATATAATGAGACAGGACGTGGCATCTCTGGATATTACGTGGTCTGAATTTCCCATTGTTCTCTGAAGCTCGGATGCCGTGCTAAGCATCTAAATCTGTCCTGTCCTTCTTAGTCAGTAGTCTGAATGAATCCTTTATTACCTGAGAGTTCAATGAATCTGTAGAAAAGTTGAAGACATAATAAATATTAATTCGATTCCTAACTAAAGTAGCTTTTCTAAATGTTTCCAACTCTTTGTGGGAATTTTCTAGGTGCTGAATCTTACATGAGTAATTCTCCCTGTTTAGGGAGCTAGTAAAGAATATCACCTTTTATGTCTTTAACTTCTATGAATGCTTTTTGCAAGTTCTCCCTTGTTTGCTGAGTTTGGCCTGTAAGCAGGATGGGCTAGGTGACTGAAAAGCCATGGACTATTTAGTGTGTGGTTGTGGTTAAGCCAGGGTTTCCAAACCTTAGCACTCCAATAATGTAACTTCCTTTCCTTATAACAGCAAGAGGGCAACGGTTTCTACTTCAGGGTGGTGGTAACGGTCTTTCCTGTGAGTGGGTTACAGCTGTCCACCTTTCCTAACTTACATTAGGCTTTACACATTCAATGTACTGGTTAAATTTTGCAGTATCAGTGCAACAATGGGCTTCAGACAAGGAGGATTTTGAAATTATATTTATATAGTAGATAGAAGTGAAGTAAGCTGCACTTACTCTTTAATGTTAACTAGGACCAGTCTCCTGTCTTGGATAAAACAAAAAGAAATTATTTACAAACTCCCAAAATGCGAGATGTTTTTATTGATGTAATCCTCAAGGATTTTGTCTTCAATCCTGATATGGGTAACATTAAGGTAGTCTATAGAAATTGCACAAAGAAAGTTTCTATTACAGCTCAATGAAAAATACATACATACATATACACACACACGTACATATATGTGTGTCTGTGTATTTCCTCACTCCCTTTTATTTCAGGATAATATATTTTCCTACTACTGCGAAAGTTCAACAATAACAATTGAAAGTGCCTGCAGAAATAGGAACAGGTCATTGACCTTAAAATGAGGTAAACTAAGACAATTTGGCAGCATCTCAGTCTCCGCTTGAAGAGTTCCATTCCAACTTTAAAGTTCTAAAATGTTAGAAAGAAAGTAGAAGTTTGTTGAATTGTTTAAACTGACTCTAAATCTGTTCAGCTTCATTTCATCAAAACCCCATGCTTGAAAGCCAAAAGCCTGGTGTTGCAGTTAGGAGTTTATGCTACAAAATGACAGTTAATTATAACACTACAGTCTGGTCTGCTGAAAACCATACTGTGCTGTGTGAGCAGTGCAAAGCATCTTTAAACTGACTGAAGCCAAGTGATGGAATTGCCTCTTCACAGTAATTTTGGCTTGGCAGAAGTGGCCTTTTGCCTTGTGCAATAGTTGTCTTTCCCTTGTTTAAAGGGAGGGTTGTGATCACAAAAGAGAGTGGTTGTGACAAAATGGGTTTCTGCTATGCCCGATTCCCCGTCGGCATATGTTCTGGAAAGAGTTGAGCCTTACACTGTGGCAGAGTGGGCCAGAAGCACAAAAGCACAGCTGCCGCCTTGTAGTCCCTCACCGGAGAATCCAGGCTAACTGAATTTCTGTTATATGGGGAAAATAAGGGAAAGGAGGTCAACGTGGTGCTTAGAAGAACGTGCAGCACAAGCAGTGCTTGAGCAGGGAGAAGTGAGGGGTGTGTATAAATACATTAATATATTCTTCTGGAGATTGGAAATAGCAAATGGGAATGAGCTGTGAGTGATATTCTTGCTTTGGTAAATAGGTGATTGTACTTTCATGGGGAATTGAATAATGGATACAAGGGAAAACACAGAATAGAAAAACTAAGGTAGGGGAAAAAAGGTGATTAAAATGGAATTTGGAGTGTATGTGCAGGCTGTCTTTATAGGATTTTGTCCATAAGAACTTTGTATGTGGTATAATTGTTTGTGATTAAAACACTGTTAAATACTTAACTGTGTTCAAAATTTTGCAGTTAATAGGTGTTAATTTTCAGTTATGTACTCTATTAGGTTTACATGCTGCTTATCAGAATTGTTTACTGCCTGTACATTGCTATATGCAATACTAGACAAATACTTTGGCTATTCTTAGAAGTGAGTATCTATCATCATTTTGTTGTTTCCCTTTAGATTACTTATGTCCCTTGCTGATGATAAATGCAGTGTGTGGAACTTAAGTGTAGTGCAGTGTTTTAGCAGGATTTCAAGCAGTTTAACCATTTACTAGACGATCAGAATTTTCCTGCTGTTCCTGTTTAATTCTGTTTCTTATACAATGTCCGTAATTGTGGATCTGAGCATGTGCTAAGTGACATGGCTAACATCTGTCATGTGTGATTCTCCTTTCTGCTCCCTGGGAGGAAAATTATGTAAGGATTTTTAAAAGTTTTTTCTTATTTTCTTTTCATTTTATGTCTGCATTAAACACAATTATTTCACAGTATTCACACATACAGCCTTGTTTATGTGAGATTGCTTGCTTATAAAAAAATCACAAACGGCTTCTCATCCAACAGGGAATGGACAGGCTATCCCACCATTATGAACACCCTTATTTACTAAGTGCATTGGGTTGCTTAGCTTTTAAATCATGGTGCACCAAAGTGCATTTAATCACCTACAGCATGAAACCATTATTATTTTAATCCTGCAGTTTGATTTATGTGTTAGTTGCCTCCAGACTTGTATCCTAAATGCTGTGGTATTTTCACTGGAACAGAGCTCCACAGGCTCTCTATGGGGTGAGTTAATTGGGAAAGTGCTTAAAAAAATTAAATAGAGTATATTTAATCAGCTGTAATAAGCATTTGCCTGACAATTAAGACTCTCTACATCTATCTCCCTTGTTGTTGCTGTTTACTTTCTGAATATTTTGGCTAATTGTGGCTTTGACTTGCAACCCTTGCTTGTGGTGACTGGTTCATACTCACCAAAGTAATATATTTTCATTGTTCTATCTGACATGAATAATAGTTTCAGGCTTGCACCTGATCATTATAGAAGGCAGTGATGTAATGCATATGGTTTCAAGGCTGCTCTATGGGAGTTAGTGCACAGTAAGCTATGATGAGAATTTGCTAATTCCATGGTATAGCTATT
Source organism: Aptenodytes patagonicus (assembly GCF_965638725.1). NCBI lineage: Eukaryota > Metazoa > Chordata > Aves > Sphenisciformes > Spheniscidae > Aptenodytes > Aptenodytes patagonicus. Next base: position 157,155,868 of record NC_134950.1, read on the forward strand.
TAGGTGCTTTCATACCTGCAAGGTAGTATAGGCCACTTTGCAGCAAGGTACCTTGCACGAAGGCACTGGTGGCTCAGGAGTACCCACACAGAGAACTGCTGAAGGATGGCTAATCCATTGCTAACTTGGACTGTAGCTTACTGCATATTAACTTTCCCATGCGGACCAACGCCTGGTGAAGTACCCAAATGGATGAGAATTTTAATCCATCACCACACTAGTGAGCATAAATGCCTTTATGCATACAGATATATGTTCCTTCTGTGTTTGATGTATAACTATACTTGATTAGTGCAAAAGCAATTATAATGTTGCACATAGATAGCCTCCTGTTCTTTTTATTATAAATGGTATATAAGAAGCTTAATCGGGAAAAATAGTCATGTAATATTTCTATCATATTTTGTGTTTTTGCAGTGAGAGAAAAACGCAAGAGTCTCTATATAAACCACGTAAGTGAAAATGCCTCGCTATGCAGCTTTCTCCTTGTTGTCTATATTATACAGTAAATAAGAGTTACCACACATGATTTCCATATTGGTGAGAGAGTGCTGATGCTTCACATGTCTGTTCTGCATCAGGATCCAGAAGTATAGGTCTCGGCTATTGAGTTAGTGGAATGGATCTGTTGGTTTGAAGACAGTATCATGCTCACAACCAGTGTACGTAGGTAACTGGTACCTGGGACAAAGAGCTGCACACATTAGTATGATTTTTTAAATTATTACAAAAACTCTCAAAACTTTAAATTGCATTTTTATGCAAGTTTGCTTTGGCAGAGAGCTGCAGCATTTGATGTTTACACAGAAGTTCTGAAGTGCCTGACCAGTGTTGGTGCAATGTAAATGTGGATTGACATGTGGTACATGCCAAGTGCGAAGATGGGTTTTTGATACGCTTGTGTACCCCGGGCATTCTTCAGTTCAGTTCTCTTCTGTTTGAATCAAATTCCTGGTGAAGCTGAGAGCAAATCCCCTGTAGCCTGCTTTGGGTACGGGAGACCAGGCTCTTTGCCCCAGTTAGTATTGTTTGTACTGCTGAAGCACCTGGAACCAGTGCAGTTTCCAGTATGTTAAGCCTTGTGCTGAAATATCTGGAGTCATGTCTCAGTAAAATTGAGGAGGGGAAGAACTAATTGTCTCCCAAATGGTATTTGCCTTTAGGGTGAAATGGGGAGACGTTCTGAAACTTTTCTCGATCTGGAGATACAGGCCATAATTTCATGAATCATTTTTAAGCTGGTACAGCTGCTGAAAGAAGCAGATGTGGTTTATAGCCTCTGCATCCCTTTGTGCTGGGGCGAACGTTTGTGCTGCTCCAGGTAAACTGGATTTGTGCACGAATGCAGGTAGATTCAGCATGGCTAAAAGCTAAAATGGATCTGTTCCTAAATGTGATTCACTTCAGGGCTTGTACCTGCAGAAAGGGAGGGAGACATGGAGGCAGGAATGAGCCACTGAGTGGGGTGAGAAGGCAGGACTGCTTCGTTTGTTGGCAGAAATGGTTTGTGCTGAGTGTTTCTGAAACTAAACCTAGCTTCAAAAACAAGCTGAGATTTTCACAGTTTCCCAAGAGTTAAGATTTTGAGAAAGTCATGAAATACAGTGAAGCTTATAAAAGCCTTGAAGTTGGCCCCACCAGGCTAGCAGATATTCTGAGTGCTTCCCACCTTCTATTCCCCTGTAAAACACTTCCATTGTTTACAGTGCCTGTGAGGGTGGTTTGCAGTGCAGTTGTATTGTTATAAAATTACTTGTAAAGTTAATGCACTGGGTTCCTGTAAACTTAATAATGTGTGCTCAGTAACTTCCAGCAGTCTTTCTAGCCTCAAACTTGGAGGGTTCAGTGTAAAAAAAAAAATGCATATATAGACACTGCAAAGCAAGGAATTAACTGAGTTTCTGTGTCCACCTTGTGTCGTGGATGAAATTCTCACGTGTCCTGAATCGTTTCATGTCATGTGAAAGATGTGTTCTGCATTAGGGAGACTGCGAGTGGATTCATCTGGCAGATTGCACAAAGATAACTATTACAAGTGCAGCTGGAAGCACACTATTGCAAACCCTGGTACAAAACATTTTTAGGCAATGCTGGAGTTGCTGCAGAAAAGGTTAGAAAGATCATATCACTGAGGAGTTGTGTTGTTGGGAGCTCAGTGTAGCAGCTCAAGCAGTTGATACCCCAAGTGCTAAACCTCTTCCTGATTTCCTTTTTTTTTTTTTTTTTAAAGTATCATTCAAAGCATTGGCTAAGGTTGCAGCAATGTAAACTTCCCCCAATAGTCTGGTTTACTGCTACCTTAAGTCTGACTTCTTTGTACTTATACAGTACTTCTTCTGAATTACAAAGCTAAAAATAACCTTTATGAAGCTGAAGTCCTTACCATGGCTTTCTCTGTGTGTGTCCTTACAAGTCAGTTAAGTGTTTTAGCCAATACTCATAGATAAGCTATATTTTCAAATGAGGCCTGTGATATTTAAGTTGTTACTGAGATGTATGGTTGACTTCAGCACACCTGTGAGTATCCATTCAGCACCTCCTAAATATTCACCTGCTACAGCTGACGCACAAACTGGTGATCATTTTTGAAGTGGTTGCTGTGGCCTTTGACTGGGAACCATGTTTAGGTTTGTAGGCTGCAGGGAACCATCATAATTTTCCTAGACCGCCTTGTTTGAAGAAATTTGAGAAAATGGTTAGATATAATAATTGTATGTGACAAATTATGGGTAGTATTTACGTGATAAGCAAATTTATGATATACCCCATTGGTTGATCAGTTCTTTTCCACCATTTTTCAGTGTGTACTCAGTGAATTTCTAACAGGAGCTATTGCTACTCATCTGTTTCGTTGTTGATGTGAAGTTCTGGGTCCTCACATCTGCTCTGGAGGAAACAAGCCAGAGAACATAAATTTTGGAGCATTGTTTTTGTCTTCCTTTTACAAGAACTGCTCACCATAATGCAGCACACTTCTCTTTTGTGGTTTTTCCATAACGTCATCTTTTTTTTTTTTTCTTTTATAAGTCTTCTATACTTATTCTCCTTTTGTGACAAATAACCAACATGAGCAACAAAATATTTTTATCCTTTTGTGCAGTACCTTATTGGTTATTTTGCAGGCAGAGTTGAACATCTCCCAGATGATCAGGGTGGCTGGCTAGCAAGAGAAGTATCAAGAAATGTTGTACTTTTTCTTCTTTAACTGCTTGTCTAGTTCTGTGTAGTAATAGATGAGAATAGTAGTTTATACAAATACGGTTTCAAAATGTTATGTATGAAAAAATTAATACTGACTCTTTTTCATTTAAAAATATACTTCCTCAGTGTGATAAAACCACTGTACTTTTCCTTCCTTGCTTGCTCTTTTTTGTAGAATATTTTAATTGGCTGAATAGTTTCCTTTCATCCCCAAATACAAATAGTGGGTTCCTGCTTTGATTTATTGCACTTTGTCAAGGGCTGGCAGTTGCCAAGTTTCAGATTCACCTTGTCAGTAGGTGTGATGGAACAGCCAGCAGTTGTTCTTTTTTTGGGGTGGGGAAGGCAAGGGGGAAGGAATGAAGTGGGGGTGACAGGGTGCTATGGAAAAGCTGTCATCTCTCAGTCTCCCCACAGAGCCCAGGGAGACAGACAACAGGTTGGGGACGGTGCTGGATCCTTTGCATACCTACCTACAGCGTACCTGGCGTGTTGGCTTTCTTCCAGCCTATTTTAATTTCTAAACAGTTGCAGCAGACTCTACTTCCCTTTCCCGTTGAACTGGCAGTAGTTGTTTTTTGTTATGGCTTTAATGCTGCTTCTTTTCTTTTAATCTGCTTAGTCAAGCTGCTGAGGGAGATAAAGATGCAGACTGAGATAGAGGCATTTCCTTTTTCAGAGAGGAGAGATTGCATCAGTATCTCTGCCTGTACAAGGAAAGCAAACAGGAAGACATGTTTTATATTTTTTTGGGGGGTGGGTGGAGAAAGAGTGAATTTTTTATTATCATTTGCAGTAGCTAGTTCTTTGTACTGGGTGATTATTTTTTTTTTTTACAGGGGAAAAGAGCAGGGCATGGGAGGGAAAAGTTGCTTATAAAAATAATACCTTATAAAAATAGTATCTTCATCAATGACATAGACAGTGGGATCGAGTGCACCCTCAGCAAGTTTGCAGATGACACCAAGCTGAGTGGTGCGGTCAACACGCCAGAGGGATGGGATGCCATCCAGAGGGACCTGGACAAGCTGGAGAAGTGGGCCTCTGTGAACCTCATGAGGTTCAGCAAGGCCAAGTGCAAGGTCCTGCACCTGTGTCGGGGCAACCCCCAGTATCAATACAGGCTGGGGGATGAAGGGATTGAGAGCAGCCCTGCCGAGAAGGACTTGGGGGTACTGGTGGATGAAAAGCTGGACATGAGCCAGCAATGTGCGCTCGCAGCCCAGAAGGCCAACCGTATCCTGGGCTGCGTCAAAAGAAGCGTGGCCAGCAGGTCGAGGGAGGTGATTCTGCCCCTCTACTCTGCTCTGGGGAGACCCCACCTGGAGTACTGCGTCCAGCTCTGGAGCCCTCAGCACAAGAAAGACACGGACCTGTTGGAGCAGGTCCAGAAGAGGGCCACGAAAATGATCAGGGGGATGGAACACCTCTCCTCTGAGGAAAGGCTGAGAGAGTTGGGGTTGTTCAGCCTGGAGAAGAGAAGGCTTTGGGGAGACCTTATTGCGGCCTATCAGTATTTAAAAGGGGGCTTATAAAAAAGATGGGGACAAACTTTTTAGCAGGGCGACAGGACAAGGGGGAATGGCTTTAAACTAAAGGGGGGTAGATTGAGACTAGCTATAAGGAAGAAATTTTTTATGCTGAGGGTGGTGAAACACTGGCAGAGGTTGCCCAGAGAGGTGGTGGATGCCCCATCCCTGGAAACGTTCAAGGTCAGGTTGGATGGGCTCTGAGCAACCTGATTTAGTTGAAGATGTCCCTGCCCATGGCAGGGGGGTTGGACTAGATGACCTTTAGAGGTCCCTTCCAACCCAAACTATTCTGTGGTTCTATGATTTCTCTATCAAGTTTTTGCTAGAAATTTTCCCTCTCAGACAAGATGAAAATGCTCTGTTTGCCAAAGTACTTTATTCTCTTCTTGGCAAGATACACTTTTAAAGTTGAGTCTGTGTTTATGAGCAGTAATATCCACTAAAAATTAAGGGGGTTTTTTGCATATTGGAATATTTCTGAAGGAAGAGAAATCCTGCAGAAAAGGGAAGTAATATCTCTCTTCAGCATTTTTTTATTCCGGAGACCCTTCATCAGCCTTGTAGCAATAGCTTCCTTTCAGCATCGTCTTGTTTAGGGATCTGGACATGACTTCTAGTCTGCTATCCTGGCAATTGGATGTTCAAATCCCAGCAGATTAATACTGTTTTTATCATTCCAAGTAGAAAAACTAACATCTGTGTATAGACCAAAACTTCTTCAGCATCCTGGGGAAAAGTTCCTGGGTATCATTCATGTCAGAACCCCGGTCCCTGTAAGTGACCCTGTAGTGATTCACATCAGAGGAAGCCTCTTCCCAGCGGCAGCCCTGCTGATGGGGACTAGTGGAGAACGGAGGGGTCTTTTGCGTTATGTGGTGTGGCACAAGCAATTTCTGTGAGCCTTTCTGCATGCTTAAAATGATGTATGGTATTTGCTCCAGTGTAGCCCCCAAATTTTCCTGTCAGGGTGGATAAAGAGGCTGTTCTGCTTCCCTGTTGTAAAGCTACTAGGCATGTGACTGGTAATCAAACACTTTCAGCTAGTGATTATAAGAGTAAATATGGTACATGCTGAAATGGGAACATAGTCTAAAAAGTGCTTTAATCTGTGAAAAATGCAAAGCACAACATAAAATGCGAATTGTTTTTGTTAAGTGCCTGAGGCTGGCTATTGTAAAGGTTTTATAATTGCTGTCCAAATTCCTTAAGATATTTTAATTAACATTCCTTACTCAAAGAGAAGAACAAGATAAACTGGAAGATAGATTAGAGGCTTCTCAGGTGCTCTTGAAGCTCTCCTAGAGATTGCTTAATCTGGTCTTTACTCCTCTCCTTTGCAAGATCACAAAAAAACCAGGTCTAGAGGGGGCCTTTATAGGCCATCTGGCCCATCTAGCAGATTCCTTATACTGATGCCATTCCTAACAGATGCTGTTTAAGATGCTTTTTCAAGCTTCCAATAAGTTAGAATCAACAGGTTTTCTTTAATGGCTTACTTAAACTTCCTGTTTGAAATGTTTTTTCTAATGTCTTTTAGCCCTTTGCTTTGTTTCCTGTCCTCTAGGGTGAAGAATTTTACCTCTCCTGTCAGCCTCAAGGCAATAAGTTACATGAAGTGGCAAACTTTTGTAGGGGAGGAAGAAAAAATAACTTTCAAGGTGGAATGAGAGCACACAGTAGAGTTCTTTTACAAGGTTGCTATATAATACTTGCTGTGCTGGGAGCTGAGTAAAGTCCCTCTAGTCAAATTGCACAACACTAGCAATTATACGCTATGTAAATATAAGCCTTTGAGCTGCTTTTAGTGTTCAAAGAAATATTTAATCTTTTCAGGTTTGTAAAACAGGGTGCTTTATCAGTGGTGAAGTAGGGCCTGTGTGTGCTGCAGAAGTGTTTACCAGTGGTTGCTGAGCCCCCATAGAGCTCGGTGGTACTCTGACGTAGTTTTCTATAGGTGACATGAGTAAGGACAAGCTTTGAGAGCAAAAAACTTGCAAGTACAGATCTAGTCTAAGGCATCAGTTTTGGACATTATCAAACATTGGTGAGACTAATCAACTGAGGACAAGGTTGAATCATGTCATAGACTGATGAGGTACAATGGGTATTACTTAAGAGTGGTTGGGCTGGATCTTTTTTTTTATTGTAGATGTTGGCAGAGAAAGGTAAGCAGACAATGGTGCAGTTTTCTGTAGCTTTTGTTCAGGTGAATATACCCATATCTAGCCACTAAATGTAGACAATTGTGCTGTAGTATCAAATTATGCAAGATGAAAATAAATGCAGAGCTTTGCAGAGCCATGCAGAGAATTGTGCTTGCTTGATTTTGGAAACATTTTGTTGACCTGTAAAATCATGTTTCTTCTGTGAACAATGTTGTCAGAACTAAATCATGTCCTGAAGCAAAAGAAGATCCCCAAGATAGGAACCTCCCTTTTCCAAGTCAGAAGCAGTCCTGGTATTTTTTCTTGCTGTTGTAATTTGGCTTCATGTGTACTTTTACATGCCAGTTTGCCTATTAGCGTTTTGGCCAGCCTCTACTGCCTGGGAGCTAATGGGCATGTCTCCACAGACGGGTGCAAGCAGGCCTCAATTTTTCCATGGGGGGAAATACTGTTTAATAGTACCTTTTAAAATCATGCAATAACTTACACCTGGTTGGATGGAAGAAGAGACAGTACTATCATTATTTAGGACAGAAGCTGCAAATTATCTTTTGATGGACAGGTGCAAAAGAACACTGAAAAAGACTAAAGCTCCTCTGCCAAACTGGAAGCTGACTGGCTGAAGGCCAGCTCTGGTACAAAAGCTGTATCGCTTCATTAGGGAAGCGTTGCGCCCAAATGAACAAATCCTGCTGAGCATCAGGGCAGAGTGCCATACTAGTGTGCTTAAAGAGCTTCCAGGACAGAGCTGGCTGGTACCCCTCATGGTCAATTCTGAGTGTGAGGTTTGGTCAGTATGCACCCGTCCGTTAGATGTTTCTACCCAAAACCACCCTGAAATTACTATTTTAACAAAATAAATAGTAAAACTTCCCTTGTCCCCACAAATTTAGGTTTAATTTCTGAGTGATGCTAAAATGAAGGCTGAGAGAAATTAATCCTTTTGTGTATTCTCATTGTGAGTTAGTTAGGAATTTGTTGTGATTCCTTTCATAGCAGCTACATAGAAGCAGTTCTGCAGAGCTTGTATGATTTTGATGGCAAACTAAGCCATTCTATTTCTGATAAGATATATTTTATGTAGGCTTCAAGTAAATCGTATTGTTCAAACAACTTAAAACAAACGTGATTTGGAAAGTTGGAAAGTTTCAGGATGAAGCTGGGAGAAGAATAAAGCAGTGGTATTTCCTTAGTACTAGCTGTGCAAGAGGGAAAAACTACTGGTTTTAGAGCTAGCAACACCTGGCATTAAATTGAATCTTGATCTCTTAGAGCTTGTTCTGCCACACATGTAAAAGCTTAGCAAGTTATAAAGCAATTTTTTCCGTTATACATCTTTTTCTGTAAAGAAAGAAATTCCACAACACAGCTATTATGTATTCATTGTAACCTATATTGCCAGCATTTCTTAATGAACGTCTTTGGTTGAAATGAGAAAAATAACAACTGCTTCTGGACTAAAGAGCTACGAATCCTCTCCACTAAAAGAAATCACAAAATGATAGAAAATTGTTCCAGAATTCATCTCAAGAGGTTATTCAGTCTGGTTTCTTGCCTCAGAGCATCTAAGATATTCCTGGCATATGTTTGTTTTACCTCTTCTTTACAGCTTTCAGTGATGGAGATTCTGTCACTGCTCAAGTCACTCAAGCTGTCCCTGCCATTAGAAAAAGGTGATAGTTTGGAGTCGGGTTTTTTTGCCCTCACCTCCTCTCATACTTTCATGTCCAATCTTAATTTTCCCGAGTTCAATATAAGCCTGCTCTTTCTTATCCCATCCACAGTGGTCATGGAGAGCAACATTCCCTTCTTTGGAACTCCTTTCAACATGACTTAAGGCCAATATTGTTGCTTTATTCCTGGAAAAAACCTCTCCAGGCTTTCAGTTTTTCCTTCTAAATCAAGTTTTTCAAACCTCTGATTATTCTTGCTGCTCTCTCCTCTTGACTCTCTGAAATCAATTCATCTTTCTTGAAATACGGTGGTCAAAACTGGACATAATATTCCAGCTGAGCAGAGTGGAAGGGTGCTCCATCCTGTTGTATACATGGTAACTCTGTTTATAAATCCTGTATGATATTTTCCTTTTTTATAAAAGAGTGAATTTGTTGTTCTTCCACTTTCCCCCATGTCAGCCTTAATGGTGGGACAGAACCTGAGAAGGATCCCATTAATGATAGAGAGTTTGGCTAACTTCTTCAAAGGCTTTATATTCTTTCTCAGTTCTTCTGATTTTTCTCGCTTAGAGCCTCTCTGACTTGTCTAAACGGAAGATTTTTGTGGTCAGACATGATGGTTTTGAAATGTGAAGGCATTAAGCTCTTGTACAGTTTTGGGTGGACTTACTCCATTGAAATGGACACAGAAGAGGGTTTCTGTATAGGACAGTGCTGAATACTGAGGTGATGCTCAGTAACCTCTTTTGTGCTTTGCAAGGACGGAGAAGGTTCACCTGCAGCATTTTATGGAGGTTCAGAAAAGCCTGTTGGACTGAACTGCGGGACTTGAGATGTCTTCCAGCTTAGTCAAGCTAGAATATGAAACTGAGGGTGTTTTCCAGTAATTTGGAAAAGGTGGAAAATCTGTTACCTGGTATACCGTATGGCTGCAGTTGGATGCCAGAGTAGAAGCTGGGAATGTTGATCTACCAATAGGTTAGTTATTCACATGGCACAAATGTGTATATATACCCAAGATAGTAGATTTAGACTTGGCACCATTTTTCAGACTGGGAGAGGTACCCCTTCCTGCCAAGTTGTTATGAACAGAAAGTGAGGCATGAGACACCACATATTTTTCAGAAGTGTGAAAAATTCTAAGCCTAACGAAGTGTGATGTGGACTGAAAACCGTGGAGAGTTCTGTGATGTGGTAGTTTCAGAAATAAGGTGCATGGCTCTAATTATTGACATGTATCAAATGTTGGAGTGCTGTTTACATAAGAAAATTTGAATCTGATAGTGGTGTTGCTACAGAGTTGTTTTCCGTTTTTTACTCATGATGCCTTGAATGAATCCAGTCCATTTATCTTAAACTTCATCTAAACCTTTAAAACATGTTGACACTTAAAATGTAGAGAAAACTTTCCATGTGCTTTTTGTTTTTTCTTAAATGGTGCTGAAACATCTGTACCTCTCCCTTTTTTCCAACCACTAAACAGTCTCATTTTCAGTTGTTTTTAAGTTGCTTTACCTTTATCATGCCTTTGGAAGGTTCTCGACAGTCTCATCCAGAAATTTGAACTAAGCTGTGGTAGAATAAAAGCTAGACCAGCACTCCCCTAGTCATTCTCGCTGTATACATCAATGCTAGTTAATACATTTTACAGCATTAATGCTTCCAGTGCTTCTAAATTTTCTGTTTGTTGCCTTGCTTAACATATAATAGCTTGGAAGGTGGATGGATTGTGAGCTTCCAAAGTATTACAAAGTACCTTTCTAAACTCCTGGAGAATTTTTGAGAGGGGATAATATTTTTTCATTTTTTCAGTAAACTTTTTCATTTCCAAGAAAAGCAGTTCAGCCTACAAATTTATTGGTCAAGTGGGGGACCTTGATAGAATTTGTTGGTGAACTTTGAAATCATTTCAACATAATGTTTCTATAATTGCAACAGCTTCAGAAAATGATTTTCTTCAATTAATGGAAGACTTTGAAAGCTCTTTTGCTTCTAGCTGGGAAAAACAGAAAGATGACTCAGATGCATGTAGGTTTTACCAGGAGTCTGTCTGTTCTGTATCTAATGAACGCTGCTAGGAAGTCTACTGCCTATGGAAAATGAAATATTAGTGAGATGATGGAGTGCTGGCAGTTGAAATAATACCTGTTTTAGAAATAAGGCAGGGGAAGATGTATTGAGGTAGGAGTCATGGGACCGTAGCCTGGGTACTCAGTTGCTCTGAGTTGCTAAATGTCTGTGGATTCCACCGATGGTATTAACGTTGGTCTCTCCACTGAAATGCTGGAAACAACATTCATTGTAAGGCAAAATAAAATTGTCATGTGGATGTGCCAACTGAATTTGAAATCTATTCTGCTATAAGTTAAACACGTAATTTGACTGGTCTTAACTTTCCTGACACAGGTTCTTGGTCAAGTTATTCACTTGTGTAGGTAGAATAAGCAAGGATAAAATCAAAGAGCATTAATGACTGTGATAGCTATTAGCTGATATGATGAAACTATTCTCTTTAGATTGGTGGACTGCTGGCTGCTCTAAACAGCTGAAAGAGAAGCCCTCTCAACACAAAAATCTTCAGAAATAAATAGTGTTGTCAAATGTCATTGTGTGGCTGAGCTTTCCAATGTTTTCCTACGGTAGTGCAGAAATAGGATTGAAACCTGTTGAAAACTTTTTCTATTAAGAGATATGTTTCTTTTTTTATTTGCATATCCACTTTCTCTTAAATCCTTTGATCAATTTTCTTCCTGTCTAATAACAATCTATTCTTGATGAATTAATTTTTCTGAATTTTCCCTATAAATTTTTAGAGGTTTTAGAGGTTTTTTACAGTTTTACTGTAAAGAACTCTTTCCCCTACTTCATTCTGTTAGGGTTTGTTTGGGTTTGTTGGTTTGTTTTTTTTTAATTCGCTTTTCTCCAAGCATGGTTTTGTATCTGTTTCTAAATCAGTCTTCATTGTTAACACAATTTCTTTTTCACTCTTCCACATACTCTTTTGGAATGAGGACAGAAATTTAGGTCTTGTTCATCTTTGCTCTCCAAATGTATGTATGTATTTGAGTGATGCTGCACAAAAATTTTTGCATGGTTTTGGGGAAGGAGGGACGGAGGGGAGATTGGGACTTGAAAGCATTAGTCAAGGCTCAGGCAGGGATTGTTGTGACTTTTGTACTGGTAATTATTTCTGAACTTTCTGAACTGCTTCAAAACATGATCACATTAATGTGTGCGTCATTGTGAGAGACAGAGAAATTTGTTTTTTCTAAATTCTTACATCTCCTTAGAAAAATGCTTTGGTGTTACATAATTGCCATTGTTCTTTTGCATGTTTTTCATAGCATCCTCCTGGGCAGTTGAGAAGGAAATACAGTTCCTGCTCCACTATTTTCCTGGATGACAGCACAGTCAGTCAACCAAACCTCAAGTATACCATCAAATGGTGGGTTTTTTTGTTTTTGTTGTTTTTTTTTTTTTTTTGCTAGAACCTACATTATATATATGTATTTATGTAGACATATTTCTGAACAATTACCAAGCAAGCTTCAAAGGTTTTAGTTTTTGAAGTAGTAAATTTATTTAATTCAATCATGCTCCAGAGGCAGTGAATAGGATGAGCAAAGGGTATTACTCTTATTTTAGGTCAATGCAGAATCAAACTCCCAATACTGCATATTTTAACAGAAAGCAGCAATTAAGGATCTCATATTCCAGGAGCTGAAATCCTTGTGCTTCAATGTTCAATTAGGTACTTGCTTTGGATGAGTCCTCAAAACTTACTTGGGTACTTGTTTATTCAGAATTTTGTAATTATCTGAAATTGAAGAGTTCTTTTCTGTTCATGAGAAAATGCTCATTTGCTAAGCTTTCCTTCCAGTTTTCTGTTTGAAATAGAAATTAATTGCCTCCAGATTAATTTCCTTATTGAGTACAAGGGCACTGGCAGTTTATTACACAGCAGTGGGGAGCTTTGTATGTGGTGCGCACATGGGCTTACCCTTGGGTGACATCTCAGATGATCATTTCAGGTTTCACTGGTACCTTTTTAAGTTTGGAAGGAAACGAAATTGGTATTTATAGAGTACTGTTCTTTACATTTTGTACAGTAAGGGGAAAAAAATGAGAGAACAAATGCTCAGGCATTTTATGCTGTTTGTTTATTATGATTGCTGATACACTCTCTTGAATTGTTTGTAGGATGGTTACCTTGGTGTACTCAAATGCAAAGATTTATCAAGACAAAACCTGTGCTACAGAGATACTTAGATGAGACAGACATATTCAGACTAACAGGTCCAAAGGAATTTGTAATGTTGGTGGTCACTAAAACATGTTCTTAATTTTTCTGTTAAAGGAAAAAAGAGGGGAGTGGAAGAGGGATTTGCAGTCAGACACCTAATTTCTCATCAGCTATTTCTGCCTGAAAGATAGTCCTGTTTCTCCTCAAGTTTCTTTAATTAGTAACTTAAAAATAATTCAGATGAACACTGGAAAAAGATTTTTTTGGTTTTTTTTCCTCCTGGAAACTCATACTCTTCTGCTCTAAAATCCTTTGCATGCAGATTTTTGTAAGTGCAGCTTTTTGGGTGGGTTTCGGGTCGCTTCTTGCATCAGAACTGAGCCTGGTCGCGGAAAGGAGAAATGGGTTCAGTTGGCCACAGCAGCCGAGAAGCGTTTTCAGTGGGCCACGGTGGCCAGAAGCAGCCTTGTGAAAGAGGAGACAGAAAGACAAGCTGGGGGGGAGCAAGGTGGTGACGTCGGGGAGAGACTTGGGGTGCGTGGCGGGGGGCAGAGCTGTAGGGAGGAGAGGGCGCACGTCAGGCTGGAAGAGCTGGCGCTGGATCCGGGGGGGAGGAGTTGTGCAGGGCTGGGGCCAGGCTGCCAGCGTGGGAAGGGTTGGAAGCTGCAAGGGGTCAGAGGGTTTGAGAAGGGGTTATGTGGGGTCAGAAACTGGACTTTGGCACATGAGGCCTCTGGGTGAGGAGTCTTTTCCTCCTCTTCTCTCCTGTCTGGCTGCACATTTAACAGATTTAAGGGTGTGGGGATTGCAGGATTATTGTTTTTGTAGTACAACTTCATTTCTTGCCCCCATCCTGGCAGTCTCTGCAGATAAATGACTATTGCACTTAGGTAAATCTATGAGGGATGTATTTTGGCCATCTCATTTATTTCTTCTGGGTCATGTTGTGTACCGGTGTGTTTAAAATACTAGCGCATCTACTGGAGATCTGCAGCATCGGTGGGGTGGCCAGGGTAGAGTGATGGAAAGCTTCATAAGCTTCTTTCCTGCACACTGAGTGCTAGGAATGAGCATATGAAAAGCAGAATGAAGCTTGGATCTGAGTTAATCTATCACAGCTCTGAAAGACCTTCGGATTCTGATATAGATTTCTAAATAGTAAGTATTTTCCTAAACTTAATTCGACATCTTCTTACAAAAGCAACCATATGGGCACCAAGCAGAGCTCTGCACATAGATTCTTGCATCAGCTTTCAGAAAGTAAACTGGAGCTGCAAGTGTGTTCCTAGGGGCATAATTTAAAATTAAATTTTAGGACTAATTCATTTTGTGAATAGCTTTCAGTCAAATGAAATTCATTCATAAATGTGTTTTTTGTGTTCAGTGAGGGCTGTGTCCTTTAAATGTTCAGGGTACACAGTATCTCTTAATTCCTTAAATATGTATCCATACAAAAATACCAAATTTAAAAAGCATTTATGATCTAAAAACTTCTAATGCAGCCAAGTAAAAGCTATAATGCTCATACAAAGTTAGCAAAATATATTTACTTTCAACTAAGAAAAAATATTTTCCGCTACATGGTGGTTCAAAAAAAAACCAAAAAAAACCCAAACCACAGCCAAAGCTGAAATAATTTAAAATTCTACTAGTGGGGTAGCTCCAACATATTGTTTTCCTAACATGCCAGTTTTCATACATGTCAGTTTCCATGTAAAAATTCTGGAATAAAATTACAGAGCAACCAATTCACTCTTTTAAAAGGCCTTTTATGGAAAAGAAAGAGGGGAATTTTGCGTCAGTATAAGACATGAGCATCTTACAGTGAATCACTGACAAAACAAATTGTCAACAAATAGAATCGGTGAACTCCCTCCTCCTTCTCCTTTAGCTTTGACTGAGTTTTATGCTGCTGAAACAAGTAGGGAGGGTGCTGGTTCTGCTTTATCCTTCAATAAAGCTCTATCATGTGTAAAGCATGTGTCCTTCAGTAAAGCTGGAGTCGTGAGTTGGAAACAGGAGAATAACCATGAGAAGCCATGTCTTAATTTTCTTCAGTCTCAAATGTGAATGAGATCAGTTAGTTGTATACATAATTAAAATCTTAGCATTCTATGAATATAAGGACGCATTTTGTCTTTGCGCAGAATATAAACAGACGTACTTGGGTGTGTGGTTGAGAACATGGGAAATGCATAATGCAGTAAGTTATTCAGGGAGTCGTCTTTCCAGAGTTAAAATAAGTAACTTGAAGCCATAAAACTGTAGGAGCCTGGTATGCGAGTAACTACATAGAAAGACAGCCAAAAGTTAATGGATTTAAATATAAAATCATAAGCCAACGGTGATTAAAACATTTCATGTTAGCCTGGCAGCATTAGCAAACAATAAAAGAGAATGTCCAATGCCTGTGATGCCTTATCTTCAACCTTGGAAGTCAGTAGGAGTTTTAGCATTGACTTTAGTAGGGTAGGGCATTAAATGGAAGGTAAGTGCAACTTGGTATGTGGAATATGAGTATTTTTGTAAGGTACTTCCATACTAGTGAAAAGGAGGCACTTGGAGTGTGCTGAAGAAGTATTATAAAATTGTCTAACAGGTTAGACAAAACAGCAGTTTTCCTGGTATCTAACAATGGACAGAAGAAAACAGGCTGTTGAGCATACTTTTTGTCATGCATTGTGCTAGGTTTTAACTTTGCATGTTAATATGACAAATAATACGATTTGACAGTCCTGAGATATTAACTCTGTATTTTTCTTTACAGTGTAGCTCTTGCAATATATTACCACATCAAAAACAGGTATGTGAATAATGAAATCTTGTACTGAAGATATCTTTAATCAAAACAAATGAACTGCCCAAACCCTAAAAATCCATGCTCTGTTTCTTTCAAAAAGTTTTTGGGTAGTAGTTTTCTTATTTCCCATGTTAGAAATGAGAAATGTATTCTTTTATTTCTTTATATATATATATATATAAAAAATATTTCTATATATATATGTATAAAATATTGCTTAGAAAAATAAAAATTAGAGGATTATGTACCATAAGAATCTGGAAGTACAGTTCAGCATTGAAAAACTGATGATTCAGTGTTTGGTTTTATGTGCACTGAGCACTTGTGCATTGTTACATATATTGCAATTACATATAGAGAAATCTGAATAGTGTCTTGCAGATTTATTTTTTTAGGCTACACCTTTATAAAGTTAACTGTGTAAATCAATGATCAGTTAATGTTAATGGATTTTGAAATAAAACCCATTAATTATACAGTAAGAGAGACATTGTGAGTAGATGAAATTCAAGATGCCTCAGAGCAAGTCCTGGCTTATCTCTTCTGGTGTAGTATGTTTTAGATCTCTGCTCAGTCAAGTTGATTAAAATTGAGTAGAAAATAGGTTCTCTAAAAAGTAACTTGGTACATCAATTCACAATTCAACATGAAGAAAACTCTTTTGTGCCTTAAATTCCATGTTCTCATGTTATATCACAGTATCATAAAATAATATTTCCTGACATCTCTAAGAAGAGATTGTATAAATGCTTTAAGTGACTTTTGTGTCCGTGGCTTTTCAATGTGTCTTTTCAGACACATTTTGGCTTATATCTCGATCTTACAAGCCACTTACACGTTCTTTCTTCTGGACTGTAAGAAGTCCAACTAGAACAAAAGGAATTACTCATAAGTTTAAAGTTAAGCTGATACGTCATTCGGGACCATGTTTCAGGTCACTGGAACCCATCACACTTCTTGAAACAAGGCTGACATCTAAAGAGAAACCTTTAGAAGTGCACAAGGGCAGAAAGGCTTAGAGCTTGATCCCTGCTGAAAGCGCTTAGAAGACTTTCCAAGACGTCAGTGGGACTGAAACATGGCAATATGTAAAGCAAAAGTTGGAGTGAAATCTTTTCGCAAACTTTTAATCTCATTTCCCCAGAAATGGGGCGTTAGTGATCATGCTTGGATCACTTGTTTATCCCTCTGTGGTTCCCTTTTTCCCCTTTCCTCCATTGTCCCTGGGTTAGTTTGGCTAACTAGTAAATTTTTACTACGCTTGACTAAATAATAGAGATCTCAGAGTGTGGTGGGTTGACCCTGGCTGGACACCAGGTGCCCACCAAAGCCACTCTATCACTCCCCTCCTCAGCTGGACAGGGGAGAGAAAAATGTAGTGAAAAGCTTGTGGGTCGAGATAAGGACAGGGAGAGATCACTCACCAATTACCGTCACAGGCAAAACAGACTCGACTTGGGGAAAAAATTAATTTAATTTATTACCAGTCAAATCATAGTAGAATCATAGAATCATAGAATAGTTTGGGTTGGAAGGGACCTTTAAAGGTCGTCTAGTCCAACCTCCCTGCCGTGGGCAGGGACATCTTCAACTAAATCAGGTTGCTCAGAGCCCCGTCCAACCTGACCTTGAATGTTTCCAGGGATGGGGCATCCACCACCTCTCTGGGCAACCTGTGCCAGTGTTTCACCACCCTCAGCATAAAAAATTTCTTCCTTATAGCTAGTCTCAATCTACCCCCCTTTAGTTTAAAGCCATTCCCCCTTGTCCTGTCGCAACAGGCCCTGCTAAAAAGTTTGTCCCCATCTTTTTTATAAGCCCCCTTTTAAATACTGATAGGCTGCAATGAGGTCTCCCCGAAGCCTTCTCTTCTCCAGGCTGAACAACCCCAACTCTCTCAGCCTTTCCTCAGAGGAGAGGTGTTCCATCCCCCTGATCATTTTCGTGGTCCTCCTCTGGACCCTCTCCAACAGGTCCGTGTCTTTCTTGTGCTGAGGGCTCCAGAGCTGGACGCAGTACTCCAGGTGGGGTCTCCCCAGAGCAGAGTAGAGGGGCAGAATCACCTCCCTCCACCTGCTGGCCACGCTGCTTTTGATGCAGCCCAGGATACGGTTGGCCTTCTGGGCTGCGAGCGCACGTTGCTGGCTCATGTCCAGCTTTTCATCCACCCGTACCGCCAAGTCCTTCTCGGCAGGGCTGCTCTCAATCCCTTCATCCCCCAGCCTGTATTGATACTGGGGGTTGCCCCGACACAGGTGCAGGACCTTGCACTTGGCCTTGCTGAACCTCATGAGGTTCACAGAGGCCCACTCCTCCAGCTTGTCCAGGTCCCTCTGGATGACATCCCGTCCCTCTGGCGTGTCGACCGCACCACTCAGCTTGGTGTCATCTGCAAACTTGCTGAGGGTGCACTCGATCCCACTGTCGATGTCATTGATGGAGCTATTAAACAGTACCGGTCCCAATACGGACCCCTGCGGGACGCCACTTGTCACCAATCTCCATCTGGACATTGAGCCATTGACCACTACCCTCTGGATGCAACCATCTAACCAATTCCTCACCCTTTACCGGACAGTCCACCCATCAAATCCATACCTCTCCAGTTTAGAGAGAAGGATGTTGTAGGGGACCGTGTCAAAGGCCTTACAGAGGTCCAGATAGACCACATCTATAGGGTAGGATAATGAGAAATAAAGCCAAATCTTAAAACACCTTCCCCCCACCCCTCCCTTCTTCCCGGGCTCAACTTTACTCCTGATTTTCTTTACCTCCTCCCCTCCAGCAGCACAGCGGGATGGGGAACGGGGGTTGCAGTCAGTTCATCATGCGTTGTCTCTCTCTCTTCCTCCTCCTCAGGGGAGGACTCCTCACACTCTTCTGCTCCAGTGTGGGGTCCCTCCCACGGGAGACAGTCCCCCATGAACTTCTCCAACGTGAGTCCTTCCCACGGGCTGTAGTTCTTCATGAACTGCTCCAGCGTGGGTCCCTTCCATGGGGTGCAGTCCTTCAGGAACAGACTGCTTCAGCGTGGGTCCCTTCCACGGCGTCACAAGTCCTGCCAACAAACCTGCTCCAGCATGGGCTCCTCTCTCCACGGGTCCACAGGTCCTGCTAGGAGCCTGCTCCAGCACGGGCTTCCCATGGGGTCACAGCCTCCTTCGGGCGCATCCACCTGCTGCAGTGTGGGGTCCTCTGTGGGCTGCAGGTGGATATCTGCTCCACTGTAGACCTCCATGGGCTGCAGGGGGACAGCCTGCCTCACCATGGTCTTCACCATGGGCTGCAGGGGAATCTCTGCTCCGGTGCCTGGACCACCTCCTCCCCCTCCTTCTTCACTGACCTTGGTGTCTGCAGAGTTGTTGCTCTCACATATTCTCACTCCTCTTTCCAGCTGCAATTGCACAGGTGTCCCCCCCCTTCTTAAATATGTTATCCCAGAGGCGCTACCACCATCACTGATGGCCTCAGCCTTGGCCAGCGGTGGGACCGTCTTGGAGCCAGCTGGCATTGGCTCTATTGGACATGGGGGAAGTTTCTAGCAGCTTCTCACAAAATCCACCCCTGTAGCCCCTCCGCTACCAAAACCTTGCCATGCAAACCCAATACACAAAGATAATCAGACTGTAAAGTTTTGTGGAAATAACAGAGTGCTTAAGAATAACTTAAGTATCATGCCAGCTGAGTAAAAGGCTCAGGAAAGTGGGGCACATTAGGGACTACAAAGGGTGAGAAACTTCAGTAAGAGCTCACAGTCGAGCAGGAGGAATCCAGAGCCAAAGTATGCTTCATGCCGATTGCCGTGGAGCTGATTTCTGTCTGCAGTAAAAGATGCCCATTCGTGGTCTTATAGAACTTGATGCAAATTTGATCTACATCTAGTAAACAGAGAGGCTAAACCTTTGTAAAATAGAGTCCCAGGTCAGTGTCTTGAAAACAAATACATTCTGAATGTTACCTTCTTGGGAAACTTGCTATCTGTCCTTTTGCTTTTGGGACAGAGAGGTGATTCATTCAGGAAGAACTGGTTGCTGCTTCTCCCTCCTGCGGCTGCCCGGCGTGGGGAGGTGTGTTGTAAACGCGCCCTCTGCCGCACTTGGGATGGACGGTCTCGGCAGCCGTGCTGGAGCAGGCTCGCGTGGGTCAATTAACGACTCTGAAATGGAGGATGTGAAATGACTGTTGTGTCTTCGGCAGTCTCTGATTTAGGAACGGAGGGACAATGTGATAACAGCATTCAGTTGTACTTGCTGCTGAAACAGCAATAACAAAACATATATTCTGTTTCCTGCCATTATAGGCGAAAGGAAGTTGTTGACGTATGTGGTAGATTTTGGTTCATTATGGGGGGTGGGGAGTAAGAAACCACTGTAACTCTCATATATACTCAAGGTTGATTTTGACAGAAACCTGCTTTGCCAGAGAAGAATTCTTTTCAGACAATATTTATTTGTTCCTTTTCTCCTGCACAGTAGGCTTAAAACTAAATTACTTGCTAACATTCCAAACTCTCACCAATCCCATTTTTTTGAGAAACTGTACATGAAATAGAATATTCCTTCATATGTTTCCCACATTTCATTTGATTGTAACATTCTAGTTTTCATTCCTTCTTTTCCCAGTGTCTCCTATCGTTGTTATATCGATGGGCTTTCTGCAGCTTTTGTTGTGCTTAGCTATTCAACAAGCGGTAAAAGACTACACCTATCTTGTTTTCGGAGGAATGCCTAAGTATTGGTGAATTTGCTAAGTAAATAAATAAAATAAAATAAACCCCAACAAACTAACCATGAAAAATGCTTAGATCAATTAGTAGATGGTTCATTTTTGATAGATAACAATGTGAATTTGTTCTAATGAAGACGCAAACCTATCAACCTATCTTTTTTGGGGTTTTTGTGTAATAGATTTTTTGAGGGCAATCAAATGTGTCTTCATAGCATGCAGCAGCTACAGCATGAAGAAATAGGAAATTCTTTTTTTCTCTCTTCTCATTGTGAAGGGCCACAGTTTACTGTAGCACATCAACGATTCCATTTATGTAGGGGTAAGAGAGTCTGGCCTAAAATCCTTGCTGATTAGGAATTTTCTAGTAAGTATTTCAGTCTGCTTTTTTGTTTTAATTTAGGTAAACACTTTTTTTTCTTTTTAAAAAGGAGTATTTCCAGTGTTAGCAGGCTTTATAGCAGAAAAAATGTCACCTTCAGATGTTGAGGTTTAAATGTTAGCTGCTAATAAGTACATTTTGTAGACGTGAATCCACTGTAAAACTTGTGTTTGCATGCTCTGAGAAACACGTGCTGTTGAGTAAAGATAGATAACATATTCAGTGGTTTCTCTCTTAAGAGCTCTACGACCCAAGTACCAGGGATGCTATAAATAAAGATGGGATTGTAACAAGTAAGTTACATGGATGCATCTGTCCAGAAAGTGTCCAGTTCTAACTGGTACTGTTATACCACTTGCTTTTGTGATTGTTCGTGTTTCTGCCAAGGTTACACACAGCAAAAATCTTAAATTGCATTTTGGATGTTAGGCTTGTGAAGTTGCATCAACTTTCATGCTGATCTTGAGCAACAGGGATCTGAGCAAAATAGGAAATAAAACCAATGAATAGGAATATTATTTTGTCTGAAATTTTTTTGTATATGCTCCTTTTTGCTTTCAGAAATCATAGTAGGATAGGGTTTTCCAAAGAAATAAAAAGTGAAGTATCTATGCATTAACTGAATGATAACTGTAAAAATAGTGCTGCATATTTGTAAATGTTCATGAAGTTGGCAATAGAGGAGGAGGAGGAATTACTTAAAAGAAGAGATTGCAAGGATTAACAGTTAAGAAAAGGAGAGTAAGCTGAGCTGATTTTATGATAAGTTTATAGTAGTACCTCTTAGGTTGGGAAAAAGCCTCACAGTAGAGAGTGCAAAAGCTGTGTGCCTTCGGCATTGAAATCTGAAAATTTTAGCATACTTTGTAATATGGATTTCATATTACACGTGAACCTTATGGCAGAATAGGTCCAACTTCTATTTGAAAATCACATTTCTGCAGTGTTCCTAAGCACCACGCAGCATGAGCAGTATTGGAGTTTTAACGATACACTTGTGTCTGAGAGCTGCGTGCTGTCGTGTTCAGACAATGACGCTACTTTGTTTTTAATACCTTTTAGGGACACAGACGGAAGAATGCTCTTAGATATTTTTGATGAAAACCTTCATCCCCTTTCGGTAAGTTCATCTGCCTCTTCTTCCCTTTCATGTGAACTGTCTGTCTTTCTGTCTGCTTCGTTTTGTTTCAGTCACCTATTTGGAAGTATTTCTTCCTTAGAAATCCGAAGTGCCACCAGATTATGACAAACATGACCCGGAGCAGAAACAGATTTACCGCTTTGTTCGGACGTTGTTCAGTGCTGCTCAACTGACTGCTGAATGTGCCATTGTCACCCTGGTGAGTGTCTGAGGGATGACATCAACGATCTGACAGACCCAGTTTTGTTCCCAAAGCTTGTGTTTGTATCATTTGATAGATCTAGGTGCTGCCATGGAATTTTTTCTCACCCTGGAGACCAAGGGAATTTCTTGATGGGAAGAGATACTACAGTTCATTTTCTTGCGGAGAGTAAGTGATAGAAGAAGAGGTTGGGTAACATGCGACACAAAAGCCAGGGTTATGTCTTGCCCTCGCAGAGTGATCATGTTACAGGCCACCAAGGTGACTCATAGAAAATGCAGGTGGCATAAGTGGTCTGAACAGGAGGGAATGTTAAAAGCAGAAAGGTTTCCGCTTTTGGGGGGTTTGCTGTGTATCATTGTAGCTCCCAGCAGAGACTCGGGAACAGCTGTAGGTAATTTAATCGCACTAATAAGAATTGATGGGCACATGAAGGATTTGGTGAGTGACTGGGACATGTTGGTGATGGCTCTTTTTTACTTGCACTGTACTTGTCTTTCAGGACCACGTCATAGGATCGAACAATTGTACTCAAGGCTGAAGTTTAGCTACTTAAAAATAGCACAACACAAAAGAAGGTTCAGATTTTCAGCTGGTGTGGATCAGCATAGCAATGTGGATTAAAGGAGCTAAAGTGATCTCCACCAGCTGAGAATTTCTTAATTTTCCTGAAATTTTTATCCTGCCCCCTCTGACAAGCCTCTTCAGCTTTCAGGCATGATTTTAGCCATGTTCTTGACCCAGAGATTTAAAAAAAAAAGCCCAATGTTTTTTTACTGCTACAACGTGGTTTCATAACAGCTTTGTTATGCACTTGAGATGGAAGAAGGGGAAATTGGAAAAGGTGGATTTTGAAGCCCAGACCTACTAATTTCCTCTGTTAATCTCCCTCCCTTGGCTTCTAAGATTAGTTGGCAGGCTTTTCTTCTTCAGTCAGTCAGAATGAATTGTACTAGCCAGTACAGAACAGGAATATGAGAGAAATAGGGCAAGAAACACCCTGCAGTGCTCCATCCATACATTGTGAAGTATTACTCTACCTAGTTACTTGACCCAGCCATTACTTGTTTTCTGAAATGACATTTTATCTGTCTCTTTTACATAATTGCACTAAGTTCTTGTCCTTCTCCCTTTTCTTCCTAAGTGTTTTCTGCTGGAGGCAAGATATGTTGTGTGGATCAGTATGTTCTTGTGTAGTTTAATTAATCTGCTGTCAAATACAGTGGAACCTTGTTGTAGTTATCTGTTGTTTGGTCTTAGGTTATTTGATCAATGAGGGCACTCTTCAGTAGAAGGGAAGAGGGCTTTTTTTTTTAATAACAATATCTTCCTGTTATTGCAATGCATGGAAAGTTCTTCCCCACAAATCTTGTTAACTCAGGCATATATTTCAATATCTTTCATTTGTAACTACATCCTTGCCTCTTCTGGTTCTTACGTGGTTTCTGTGCAAGTAACTCTTTTGGTGTGATCTGCAATGAAGTATAAATGTTTTTAAATTATTTGTTATATTGCAGAGGCAGTTTCCATGGTTGTTAGTGCTTGAAACCTTAGGTAGCTTGGTTTTTTCACCCAACACAATGATAACAGATAAACTGTTTTATAGCCTAGTTCTCAAAGCAGCCATGCAGATGTTTGCAGATAGATTTGGTGCAGGTGATCAGCATTACTGTTCTGCTATTCTTGCCCATGTTTTCAGGATAATAGCGCCTGCCTGACCTCTCTTTCCAGAAAGCTTCAGAGTTTTTGGATAAATAGTGTTTTACAAGTATGAAATTCTGCTGCTGCTGTTCTCAGTTTCCTCTGTACTTTTAGATCCCATTTCTTTATTTGTTAGTGTCATCAGGAGGGGCCCCAGCGACAGATAGTGTTGTTTCTGAAATGTTCTGAAATATTCAAATGTGGAAATTAATCTGTTAAAAAGCAATCAACCCTTCCCCCCTCCCCACACTCCTGAAATCTTAATAGTGTTGATATTGCTATTTATGAACCTTCCAAGTACTTTCAATTTTGATATCCTGTCTGGAGAAGAAGAGAGCAGCATTCCCTGCTGGAGCTTATGTTTTGCCCTAGTCTGGCCGTCCATCGGAGAGCAATCTGATAGCCCTGTCTGCCACTTGTTCCTCCTGGGAGGGTTGCCAGAAGGCAGGAAGTATATCTGTGGAGATCACAATACATTTTGAACAAGATGCTACAACTATTATCTTTCTTTCACTCAATCTAATTACTTTTAAACAGTCCTAACCACCCCTTTTTACTGCCCAAATTATTAACTTGGTCTAAGGTGTGTAGTTGAATGCACTTGCTGTTTGTCTTTTTACATGCCATTAGCCAGGTAGAAGCAGCAGATACAATTGGTTATATAGCAGTCTGTATGTTCAGCACAGGAGCTCAGTAAATGTGAAACTCCAGAGTGTTAGATAAGCTAGTCTCTGGCAAAAAGCCGGCGTTGTGTTGCTTCAAGCACTTAATTAAAATATTTCAATTAAAGCCTCCACTATTACAGCAAAACCAATTTATAATTAAACAAAAAATTTAATTTTCACACAGCCTCCAGAGCTGCCAAGAGATTTCCCATACTGATAGGTGAAAAATTAAAATCTCGGCTTGAAACAATTAAATACTAATTCACGTTATTTATTTATAAAAGAATACTGTAAGAATAAAATCAGTTTTAAGAATTGTGTTGCTGATTTCAAGTCTTGCAAATAATGTTTTTGTCCCAGTGAGCAGCTGAACTATACTCCGTGACCTGACTTTGTGAGAAAATTAATGCACATGTGCTTCTCCCTCGACCCAGAGTATTCCCACCCTTGCTAAAACTGAGAAATGCCTGTCTCATCTTCACCGTCTCCTCAAGTGCAGAGGTGGCAAGTTGTACTTATGGTAATCTACTAATTGGGTAGCAAATAAAAATGTGAACAGGAGCGTTATCCATACCAACAGGAAAACAGTACAGTGTTTGCATGTCATGAGAATTAAATATTTATGCTTTGTTCTTTTGTTCTGTAAAAACAATCTTATTAACTAGACCTGAAGAGGAGAATGGTCCAAGTTTTCTGCTTTGCCTTGGCATGACTTTCTGAGTTTTTTGCAAATAGGCCAAATCTAAGGCTCCTAAATATACTTCTGTGTCCGTAGTAGTTTCAGAGAAGATACATTTTTTTGCATTTGCAAATATGCAGATAGGCAAATACGCTAGGTCTATATGCTATAGACTGATCAGATATGGTGATATGTAAATACATACAGTACGTGAGCTGAATTATTTCTGTGAAGTTCAGAGGAGCATGCTTTTGAAATATATTACAAAGTTCATACTGTGACTGAGAGGATTTGATATTGGGAAATTTGAAATTTGAAGTATGTAAGAATAAATTCTCCTTATGAAAAATAGGGATACAATTAATCCAGCCAGATGTTCCTGAGTTCTTATTGTACTCCTCAGTCACGTTTTCAGCAACTAGGTAGAGAATATTGTTGAACTGTGTTGTGAAAATTATAGCATTTGAGGAGAATTTTGTTTTCTGTGTGTTTGGAGGAAAGGAGAAAGCTTTTAATTGATTTCCTTTCACTGGGATATTTTTACTTTTAAATGCTGATAAAATACCTTCCTCCCCCCATATTTCAATTGAAGTATCAAAAATCTGATACTTGTTTAAAGGAAAACAAAAGCACAGAAGAAAGTGATCAGAGTCCATAGAGGCACTTGATCTGCAGCAGAGGTCCTTTTCAGCTGGCCCAGTAAAACTGCCGATCCTTATGCAGCTAATGGAAGAGGCAGGTTCCTCCAAAGACCTCAGAGTACAATGCAAAGTACTGTTTATTGCCTGGTTTGATGCTGTCACTCTCCATCCAGTGACCGTAAGGGATCGTGAGTGCGGTTGGGTGAGCAAGGCAAAGCATTGAAGCTGGGCTTCGCCTCGTGTAAGAAACCTGTGAGAAGAGTTGTGTGTATCCAGTATTGTTGGTGTCCACCTTTGTCCTGGGCTTCAAGCATTCCCTGGGAGGTGACCAAAACCCACCACTTTGCCACATCTGAGGAAGGTCTCCCCGGTGCAGAGAGAAGGTCTCTCCACGTGTGCTGTGGATCCTGAGCCCCTTGGCAGCTGGCCATGTGTCAGGGTACGCTCCGGAGAAGGGCAAGAGGAACAGGGGCTTCAAACCTGTGCTCCGGGCACTGGCCGGAGCAGAAGACTCAGATTCTGGTCCCTGGTTTTAGGGTTATTCTCATCTTTTGACTACAGTCTAACATACAACACATAAATGATTATTAGTTAATACTTATACGTCTCTTAGTCAAGTGTTGCTTTTGGCCTGCTGGGATGTACACTTCATAAAAAGAGAACATTCAAGCTGGGGGTTGGGAGGGAATTTTTTTTAAATACCCAAGAGAAGAGGACATTCAGTCAAAGAATGGGTGTCTGTTTCCTGATGCATCTCTAAGGGCTTCTGTGTGGGCAAGGAATGAATACTGATCCCAGTTTTAGACTGGAAAGTCGATGTTGCCTAATAGTTGGACTGCATTTTATATGTATTATAGATCTTTATCTTAAAATGAGTAAATTAAGGGGCAAACCTGGAGATGTGTGACTTTTCTCTCAGTTCCAGAGGTGCTTCCTATAAATGTCTACAATGGTACTTTGCAGTTGTTCACATTTTCAGAGTTTTGTGACCGCGTTTGTTGTTATTCTTCAACATTTGGTCTCAAAAATAAAAATTGAATGAATTTGCCAAGACCATGATGATGTGATGTCCTTTTCCACCAAATGGATGGCACCAGACCTTTATGGAACATTTTAAATGCCCAGCTGGGCAATTGCAAAACACAGTTATTTCTGGAGAGTCGTGGTAGGGAACTGGCTGATTGCTTAGAACAGAGCATATGGCAATTTAGCGTTTGGATTAGAGCCGTAATTTGGCTATATGGGACCCACTACCAATTATATTTTTTTCCATACAAATATCTTTTTCGTTTCAAGGCATTGTGACGCACTGAAGTTTTCTCATTAAAGAGAGAGGACCGTGCATTTCTTCATGATGTGTTGGGATGGAAACTGTCTTCGTTAGTTATTCTGTGCTCTTGCAACTTACAATGTGGGTTACCTAGTGAGTTCATATGGAGTTTAAATGGCAGAGGGAGGGAATGAGGTTTTTGCAAATACATGTTTATTTGTAGATTCTCAATTACGGTAATTAAAATACCAAAAACATTATCTCCTTTCTGTCAGTGTAAATCAAGTGAGAAATAATTAAAGCCACTAGAGTTTTATTAGTAAAATAGAGATAGAATTTGGCATAAAGCAATATCAAAACAGCATGAGAAAAGATAATGCTTTGCTCTTGTGGCTGCCTCAAAATTCAGAATTATTCTAGTAATGTCAGTGTCATTCCTCAGAGATTGCCCATTTCTTTAGTGTGCTGAGACTCCTGCTCAGCCTGCTTGGAGGCAGTGCACAACTTCTGACCTCTCTGTGTTGCATCACAGGAAACTCTAGTACTGCAGACAGATACAATCACAGAATAATTCAGGTTGGAAGGGACCTCTGCAGGTCACGTCTGGTCTGGCCTCTGCTCAAAGCACGACCAGCTGGATCAGGCTGATCAGGGCCTGACCAGTTGAGTTCTGAATTTCTCTGAGGATGGAAATTTCATAACCTCCATAGAAAACCTGCTCCATTGTTTTAGGGAAACCTAAAAAAAGAATTATGGTATTTTGGGTGCTTAGACTGCAACTCCAGTGTGGTAAGAGGTATCTGGGATATTGGAGGTTAATGTTGAACAGCTTCAAAATGAAGTAACAGAGAAACAAAACCTTTTAAGAACCCCATAGTAAGTTTTTAATAAAATTTGAGTGTTCCTTTGGATTATGAAATATTGAAATGATTTGACACTTTCATATTTGGTATATATCCTCCTGAAGGGAAAAAAAAGGAGGAAATAAACCTCCTCCAGTATTTTAACTTTCCTTTCTACTTGAGAGTATTATATAATATACAAAGTATGTTATAATGTCCTCTGAGATGGAAAAAATGAGATGCTGTTTTGCACTAATTAAAACTGAACCTCTTCAGTGCTATCTTTAGTTTTCAATTTCTTCAAACGGATTTATGTTCTGTTGGTTGGGATGTTGTGTAACCAACTCTTTGCTATCCAGGATCATGGGGAGCAGGACATCCTGGATAACTGGGACAATACTGGATGCTGTGGTTACTATCAGACACTCGGGAAGTCCAGGATGGATTCACCCAACTGCAAATAATCACCCCGGGGATTAGTTCTGGCTCAGCAGTAGCCCTGCTGGAGCAGCATTGCTGGAGCTTGGATGCTGGTGCCAATCTGGTTAGCCTCGTGCCATGTTACAGTTCTGTGTCTGGATAAAAAAAGCTCCCCAGGACTAGTGGTGATAATGGATGGCTAAATGCTTCACCACCATGCTGTTGCAAGTCCAAGTCCTGGGAGTTAAGATCAGAGGCATCCAAACTAGCTCAGCATGGAGTCATATTGGGTCTGGCAGGTTTATGAGCTCAAGATATGTGCTGAAACAAATCAGTTCTGTACCTCTGCTGGACTTGAAATGGCTTTGGAAGCCATTTAACTACATTCCTGTGGTGCCGCATCTAAGCTAATGAACCTCTCCAGAGTTCACTGAACTCAAAGCCAATTTGGGATTATCTATACCCACAGAGTGGTAATTTTATTTAATTAATAGAATTAAATTCTTTTAAATTCAGATAAGTGAATTCTTAACAAAGCAAATCACCTGATTGGTTTCACTTATGATTAAATAATAATTTGCTGATGTTCCAAGTGTAAAGGTCAACCATTGCAAAATCTTGGTGCGAGTCTGTGGGAAGAGATGGAAAATAATAATCTAATATTGCTCTTCTGAAATCTTAACTCTGGCAGTGTATCTTCTGAAGTGGGCTCAAGTTACTAAAATGCCTCCAATGAGGTGCAAGTGTTGTCCATCAAAGTTTGTTAGACTGACAGTCATATAAAACCATGTGGTTCATTCCCAAACACAGTAGACTAATAACGGAGGCATCAGACTACGAGGTATTGAGTTTGTAAGTAAAAATGTGTTGATGGACCAATGTCCATTGATATTTTCCAGATCAGAACTGCATTTTCATTTCAGCTAGGAATTGAATTATGTCACAAATGAGTTTTGAAGATTGTAGTGTTGTTGGTATTAACACTGAGTTATACTTGTTTGCAAGCTGGGAAAAATTCAGAATGGTATGTTTTTTGGCTGAAGCCACTGAGAGCTTCTGCTAATGTCACATCAGTAACTTTAATATTTTATTTAAATAGTTTTGTTATCGTTCTGTAAAAATCTATAAACATACAGTCATAAATGGGTAATGATAGGTGTGATGAAGATGGCTCTTGGAAACTGTTAAAGTGTTTAAGGAGAACTAGGTGTTGAATTAAGGCAGAATAAATCTGTTGCCTTTTTGGAATTCAACTTTTGAATATTTCAGTAGAGAAACGCTCAGAAGTTTTGCTACAAAAGCTTACTTTCAGAAGAGGCACTGCAAAGGATGAATTAAATAGAAGAAAAGTAACATTGGTATAACAGCTTCAATTTGTTTTAAGCTTTAGTTCCATTTGTATGCATGGATCCAGCTATTAAAAGCAAGTGGAGGCAAATCATGGCATTTATTTTATGTCTTCTAGACACTAAAAGCTCATTTTACCTTTTATTAGTTCTGGATCTATAAAGGAACACCTGGTGAAATAATCCAGAGGAGGTGAAGTTTTCAGACCTTTGTTTACCAAAAAAAAAAAAAGTGTTTCTCACATTGTTTCTTCTGCATTTTTTGGTCTCTTGACATATAAATAAATTTCTTCCAGCATTCTTAGATGCGAGTTACAATATTCTTTTCTACAGTGAGCTTTTAAAATTCAGCTTTATTATATGACTTTACAGCAGCTAGTCCTAAAGAAAATGTAGAAAGTTTTGCTTTTGAAGATTAAGCCAGTGAAATTCATTACAACAAACAAATATAGTGAACCGCATAGTACACACAGAATCTCAAGTCTGCTCTATACAAACCCCATATTTAAGAAAATCACCCCTGTGTTTAAGACACTGTTCAATGTATAGACATAATGCATACAAATGGCATTTCCATATGTCACATTTACCATTGCAGGGTCAATGTTTTCAGTGATTTTTTTAATTTTTTTTTTTTGTTGAAATGAGGTGGAGCATGCCTGCTTGCATGTGGGAAGACTCGCTTGCTTTTGCCAGCAAAAGCAGGTGGTGTTCTCCCACCAGCCACGAGTTTGTTTGGGATGAGTAGCGTAGTGACTAACCATCCACCAGCCTTCCTCTTCAAACGGGCTGAGAGCCACCTGGCCCTGCTCCAACAGTCTGTACTGATTCAGCACATCTTTGCAGCAGCCAGAAGCATCCCCCTTCAGTAGTGTAGACTGCTGAGTGCATGGCAGACTCTACCTCTCCTTTTTACTCTGACGTCCCATCAAAGTCAAAATCTTGGTGCTTGGGCTGTTACTATGGCCTGGGCCTAGTATATTGAAATGCTCTGAGGTGAAAACAGTGGTCGAGAGCTCCATTTGTCAGGAATAATGAACGTTCTCACATTTGCATAGGAGACAGAGCTCACTTGGCTGTGTGCATACTGCCGTTATGAGGATGCCCGACATCAGTACGGCGAGAGCTCAAGTACGTACCAGCCTTTCCTCTGCCTAAATGTCACTGTCTGCAGAGTCACTTGGTTCTCTCCAAACTAGAGCTAGAGAGAGCTAGAACGAAGACTGTGTGTGTAACTGGGTGAGCTTGATAGAAAGTTGAAGAACTACACTAATGTGACAGCACAGGTGTGTCTTTGGGAGACAAGTCCCAGATTGCAGTGAATTCCCACATTAGCTGAGGAGCTCGATAAACTTTTACAAATGTTTGCTGCAAGAAGAAGTCTTGTTCTTTTTCTGTCTTCTCTTACTTGAACACATACACTTAAAACCCCAGACTGAGTCAGGGAGGCCACAGCAAGTGAACAAAACAAAATGCTCTCTTTTAGGGCATTTTCAAGAAAGGAGCCAGAAGCCGCACTATGCGCCTTTCTCCTGGCGAGGTATTTATCATCTTCATCAGTTTTATCAGAAGATGATACAGAACCTCACTCCAGAAAACAGTATGTCTGGAGTTAAGCCCAAGTTACCACCAAGGACTCAAGAGCGATTATTCATATCCCTCAACATGCTATTGGAAGATGCTCAAATATGGCAATGAAGGTTGTATAAGAATAGTGTCTTGTCAAGCTCCTATTTAATTTTTAAAGCTGATTTCTCAAGTGTGTGCTGGTGGGAAGGTAGTAGCAAGTTTACGCTTCCTTTTTACTTATGTGTGAGTTCATCTGCTCAAGGTGTAAGTTCATCTGTTATGAATTATTCTCCTTTATGTCTTTCCTTGCAATATCCTTCTTATCTGTTCTTATCAGTTTACTTTTTCTTCTCTGAATGCCTTTGAATTTGAGCCCACAACAAAATCCTTACTTGTTTTCTTTTTTTTTTACTTTTTCTTTCTTTTTCCTCTCTCTTTCTAAGCTAGAGCCGCACATAAGAAAGGATATTATTTTCTGATTTTTGTATGCTCTGTATATCTATAGATGATGAGTATTCATTCAAAATCTACTAAAACTGCATGTGGGAAGTTGAAATCTAAGAGGTTTGCATTAACAGTAAAGGGTCAAATTCAGCACTGATGTGAAGTAAATGAAGTTCATTTCCTAATTTAAGAGTGGCATGATATTATGGCTTCCATATGCTTTCTGCTTATGAAACTCCCTGCATTAGCACAGTGTATTGCTTTAAAGAAGTCTTCTGCTTCCCGGGGACAATTCCAGGGAATGCTGTTTGTTCATAATTCAAGGAGCAGTTTTGCTTGCTAAGTTGAACAAGTTGGTTGTGTAATATAGTGTGTAAGGGGTTTGTTTACACAGGCTGCCTGGAAAGCAAAAGGCAGCCTTGTAAACAGAACCATCAGGTAGTGCAGACTCTGGTGAGATCAATGTGCCACCTATTTACTGAGCTTTGTGTTTCTGTGGTCTCCCAGTACCAAATTTTATACATCAAAATCTTTTCAGAGTGATGCTCTAACTAAGAAGTCAAAACTCTGTTTTTAATAATGGGCTTGACACATAATTTGGAATTTGTAGTTTTGTGCTTAAATAGCGTTTTGCCTTCCTTATGAAGGAAAATAAGTTTTTGAACAATTAGTGATATTTTGTTTTACAGTATTATAATGTTACGGTTTTCTTCAGTGTTAGGATGGCAGGCAGGGGCAAATCATAGCTAAAGAAGAAATGGTGTATTCAGGAGTCTGGCATCCGGCCTCTTGAAAAATTCAGCTTTAGTTTTATGATATCTTGCTACCTATATGTTTCTTAGTTTTTAAGAAAAAACCTGAAAAATCAACAGTTTTATCTGTGAGGTCTCATGCTGTAAATATTCTGACTTTGTAACTGAGTGTAACTTTGTTTTCACAGAGATTTTTGAATGTTTTATTATGCCTGTCTTTTTGTGCCTAATGATGTAGCTTGAGTTCAACAAAGTGTCTAAAACAAGGTTAAGGTTAATTCCACGTTAACACAAGAAAAATAGAGAAAGAACCCTTTGGGGAGTGAGAAAGCCAAAGGTCTTTTACTGAGACTTTTTTTTTTTTCATTTGACCAGTCTGTAATATCCAACATACTGTAACTATTCAGACTTTTTGAGTATTCTATAATTTCAAAAATTCATTTAAACTATTTTGGCATTGGTAGTATCAATGACATTATGCTTTTCCAAATAAGATTTCTATGCAGCTACCATTTTGTATGTATGCTCCTTTTATAAGTTAGTTGTTGTTACTTCTTTAAAGTTAGTCCAGTATTTATTTGAAGGTACAGATATCCCCAAAACTTGGGATAAATATCTTCTAAATGTTTTGTGGATTTTAGTAATTATCTATAAATCAGTCATAATGCCTCTTAAAAAAATGTTTTAAATTGGTAAGTAAAAAACTTCAACATTATTTTAAAACATATATCTTAAAGGAATGTTTTCAGTTTTCTTAGTGGCTATGTATTTCTTCTGTTAGAGCAGAAGCAAATTTCCTTCAGCATCTGTAGAATATCTTTAGATATTTAAAATTTAAAACAAAACGCTGGCCCTTCAGAATCCCAAGCAGTGTTCTGTTTTTATAAAATGCAGCCTTTCAGGTAGGTGTAATACTTTGCATGTATATTGTACAGAGATAGATATATATATATACACACACACACACACACACAGAGTATCTCATAAAATCTCCTGCTAGTTTCTGTCAGTCAATGTCGACTCTTGTAAGAGTACTAGCAACCTAAATAACCACCTAATGGCTTTTTATCACAATGCAGTGAAGAGGGTATTGTAAGATCTATTACAAGGTATAAATAGGTTACTCTTCAGTAAATGCAAACCTGTATTTTTATAGAGTAGCATATCAGGACTAATTGTTGGGTTTTGTAAATGTGTCTGTGTTGTCATGTTGAAGCACTTCCAGTTTCAAGTTCTGCTCCTTCATGCACAGCAAGTTGTTCCACGGATGAGAAACGAAACTGCAGAACAAGTTCACTTCCTTGATGCTAATGAAGGCAGTACAAAATTTTGTTTCTGAATCAGAGCAGAATTTACTAACTTAATAAATGACTGCATCTGATTTTCCTTAAATCATTGGCAGAAGAGTGCAGTGAAACCTGTTTGACACAACCTCACAGTGGACTGAGAAATCTGTTGCTTGGGGAGAGGTGATCTGTTGAGAAGAGAAAATTTTATACTTTTTATACATGAATTCATTGTAATATGACTGTATTAGTGACCATTACAGACACTGTAACTCAAGTTTTATTTTCCTTCAGTAAGAGTAGGATGCAAAGAACTTCTACTTTGTGGTGGCCACTTTGAACAAAAGGTGTCTAATACTGTGTTTTTATTTTTTCCCATGATTTTCTTGCTCAGTATGCCGTTTATACTGCAGAGTGTGTGAGACAGTTCATTTTGTGGGCTGCATATCTGTGTACATGTATTCAGATATTTAATATTTTTTTCATAAAATACATTTTTTTCTGTAAAATTTTAAATTATACAACAGCTGTCTACTGTTTTCAGTGATCGTGTTGCCAAGCTCTAATTACTTGTACATCTCATAATTGTGAAAATTAATGAACAAAACTATACGAAGGATGTAATTGGCCTTGATGTTATTGGTGACTCATAAAAATACACAAGCTTCAAAATATATGAATTCTTATTTTTTAAGTATGTAATATATTCTACTAATGCTAGACCTTTCCAGAAGCACAAATCACCGAAGGTCCTCCGTGTGCTTGTATGAGTACGCATCCCTATAGCAAATCACCAGTGAGCTGTTCCGGGTTTGAAAGTTTTTCCCCTATGTCCCCCCTTTCCCCTTCCCTCAAATCCTTACCAGCATGTATCCTACATTGAATTTTGGATATATTAGCTATTCTTTGGGTATTATTTGATTAGGTGTTAATAAACATTAACTTAGTCAAACTTCAGATTTATTATATGTCTTCTCAGCTAGTATATAAACTGTTTAAATGTTGTGGATTGCAGATGTATTCAGTTTTGTTCATCTCACATGTAAATATTCATAATTGTAATTTCCCTGTCCCTAACAGGGGATAGAGTAGGGGGGCACACAGATCACCCACAACCAGTATTTCTTAGAACGCATTTTGTTTATCAGTCTGTTACTATTAATGTAATTGAGCTGCTGCTATCGATAGCGGGTAACTATTCACACAGCATGTTGACTTATTCGCTCCCGTGGATCCCTCACGTGTTTACCCATAGTTCCCTGGCTGGAGCATCAGCTGGGGGGGCAGCCTAGCTCTGTGTTTGGAAACAGAGGGTCACACTGCACCCCCCGCCAGCAGCTTTTTGGTAGGTGTTCAGAAAGTCCCTCCAGGGTCCCTTGTTTCATCAGATGTACGTATATAATCCTGTAGCCTTTGTAAATAGTACCCACCACCCTCTTGGATGAGGTCTGGTTATACGAGCTCTGGTTGATGCTAGCCCGTGTTGGTGGCCTTGGGCAGATTGGGCCAGGCTATGGTGTCCTGAGTTTGTCGGTTCTTGTAGGTCCAACAGGATTACTGTTATGTTATTCATCTCCAGAGCTCATCGGTCCAGAGGAAAGTGTTATGAATTACCTTCTCAGCACATACCTTTCCTCTCTGTTCAGCTTGCTGTTTCTGTGGTAGCTGTTCCTCCGTCCATCCTCCTTCCTGCCTATAGAACCTCTTCACACAGGCTCACCAGAGGGGCCCAGCATGACATGATGCCATACCTGATAACTGATTGCCCGTAAATTACAACTGTAGTTGTTTGTATGGTAGCTAGTAATTATTATTTTTGGTAGCATACCCTTGCTTTCTTCATTAGTAATTAGCATTTTATTTATTTACATTATTTTAATAATTTATTTAAGCTATCATTTGAATTCATTCCAACATGCGACTATATTACCAACAGTTACAGATAGAAAAAATAACAGTTTTGTTTCTGGTAATATGATCAGAAGGCAAAGGTCAACTAAAATATGAGTTTGTCACATTCAGTCTTGAGCTTGGCATAAATGTATGTATTTAAACCGACAGCTTTTCTAAAAGAATCTTCTTGAGAGCAGATTACTGTTTTAAAATTGCTGGAATGGGTTTATGAGAATAGTTTTCATTTCTACTTAACAGCAGAATAGATTAAGTCTTGATTTTAACGTGTTTCCACAGGTATATCTTGAAAGACTTTTAACTTATGCAGAGATAGATATTTGTCCAGCAAACTGGAAGCGAATTGTACTGGGTGCAATTCTACTGGCATCCAAAGTTTGGGACGACCAGGCAGTGTGGAACGTGGATTACTGCCAGATCCTGAAAGATATCACGGTCGAAGACATGTGAGTGCAGTATGTTTATCTTTGTCAGTGAATGCCAAGATCTGTGTGTATAAGTGGGACAGGAAGTTCTCTCATAAATTATATAAAGTTTGTATATCTGTGTTTTATCTAAACATGGTGGATGCTGATAGATGGCATGAGGTCTACTTGACAGTTGCTTACTTAGAAGACATTAATTATTTTTGTTTTCTGGTTGAAGTCTATTTTACCCCTGGATGTTCATGCGTGGTGATGAAAACAGACCTGCAGAATATTTAAATGTTTGACTTGACAAATAAACCCACATCCAATGAGCTTGCATGTATTCACTTCAGCAACATTTACTGTCATGCTAGTTCTCCATACAGACAGTAGACCAACATGTAAGGCAGGAAAAAAAATTGTTGTGATCCTAATGACCCTTAGATGATCACCCACTTATTTATTGCCATTATTCAAAATTAGTGCTTTTGGATTCCCCCCCCGCCCCCGAATCCTGCTGAGTTCGTTTCCAAGATGTTAAAAATCTAGTATTTTAACTTGTCAAGAGAAATTTCCATTTTTCCATTTTTTTAATCTGATGGCATTCTTAAGAAGTGCATATTGTAACAGCATAGGGAGTTGTGATATTTGGCTGGATACTCCCAAGTCATATTAAGAGTATATTCCAACAGTAATAAAAAGAACTGTAATAAGAATAAACACAATTAAGATCCTAATGTTTACGAATACTAAAATGAATGCTCATTTCACTAAATAGTCTAGTGCTTTTTTTGTTTGGTTGCTTAGCAGGTATTACATATATTGGCTGAAGTGCCTGGGGTTTGTATCATCTATACGTTCAGGGCTGAGTCACATACCACGCACACTTTCCCGAGGTGCCCTTACCTGAGCTGGCGTGCGTGCGAGAGCAGTACTGGAAGGGCTGCAGTTGGAATTGGCGCTGGGATGGTGCCGGGGGGCTGGATGCCCTGACAGGCCATTGCGGCTCGTGCGTTTGGAGAGTGATGTTTTCAGTCTACTGGTGCACCCCTTTTTTATAAGAACTAATAACAATAAAATTATTAAAAAGATGTTTTAGTACACTATCCATGTGTTTCAGAGCTCTTTTAAGCAGAGCTAAGTCTGTAATGAGAAGAATGTAGACTCGTTTCTGCTTTAACTCACTTAAGTCAGGATCGCAGCCGCTGAAG
This sequence comes from Aptenodytes patagonicus, assembly GCF_965638725.1. NCBI lineage: Eukaryota > Metazoa > Chordata > Aves > Sphenisciformes > Spheniscidae > Aptenodytes > Aptenodytes patagonicus. The sequence continues at coordinate 157,193,079 of NC_134950.1, forward strand.
AGTTTGTTGTGGATAACCACTCTGGGAGGAGGGGAGAGGGAAGGAGGGAAGTAGATGAGAAGAAATGTTTATACAGACAGAATGTTTTTTGAATCTCAGTTTGCAATCTCAAAGCAGTAAAAGGCCAAGCGGTTTTGCTAAAGCAGCCCTAATTTCATTTCTTAGTAGTTCGCTGTTTGTCAGATTTATAGCTGGTCTAAAAATGATCTGCAAGGGAAAGGTTGAATGTTAGGAGTCAGCTGATTGCTTTAAATTAAGCATGCTCATACACTGCTAGATAAGACTTATAAATTGTGAGTAGCTGTCATTGCTCAAGTATTAGAAGTTATCTCTAAATCTTGTATTAATGAGCAATTTGTAAATAAGGTGGGGTTTTTTCCCGAGTCAAAGTAAAAAACACAAAGCTTGCGCTGCTGTGGTATGCTGTAGGTACTTTTATTAGTTTTGGGGAAAACTCTTGTTTCAAAATAGAGGTGGGAAATACCACATAATGCCATTTCAGTATCTGTTTTAAAATATGTAAGCTACTTAAAGGATGGTTGATGATACTTCTTTTCCGACATAACCCAGACGGAATGAGATTTCCAAAATGAAGGGGGGGGTAGGGGCTACAAGAAGCTAAAATCAGGCCCTTCACATTTCTGTGTGCAACATTATTCCATGCAGAACAATTTGATAATGCTTTCTTGACTGTTTTGAGTGTTTCCTGAATGATTTTGCTAAGCTACTTTTCCCTTGATCCTTTTCGCATGCTTTCGGGTATTCGGTGGCAGTAAGGGCCTCCCTCCATTCACTCCTCCTCCAAGGGAAATCTGGGAGCTTTTAAAGTATTTCTGAAGCTGGGACATGAGCTGAAGTAGAGTGCTGAACAGCTTGAAGCAGACTGACAGGTTTGACTGTGCTGTGTGACAGTATTAATCAGGAATGGTTATAAATATGAGTTTTGAAATTGCTGATTCTCTGGGCTTTTTTTGAAGGCTGGTGATGAGGCATACTGTGATGGTGTGAAAGGAAACAAAAAAAGAGGTTATTGTTTTTGACAAACATGTGTGATGGTGCTACTGTTAGAAGTTGCACTTGAGCTATATAACACCATTACTCACATGGAAGACCCATGCTCCTGTGCTAACATCGGCCCTCTTTCTGCACTGCACATTCCCTAAGCCAAACTGTGATGAGTCCTTGTCCTCAAAGTTTTTAGCTTCTTAACCTTTTCTTAAAGATGTTAGGGTTCTCACAAACTGCAAACCCAGAAGCCTTTGGAGAGGCTGTGCTCTCTGTATGGTATTTGGTGATCTGGCTCATGGGCTTTGTGTTTGGGGCTCCTTGTCAATCCTCCAGCAAAGATTCTGGTGCTTGTTGACCTGATGTTTATATTCCTGCTGCCAGTTTTTCCAAATTTTTTTTCCTCCATTCCTTAGTGTGGTGGATTTTTTTTCTTTCTTATTTTTCAGGTAGTTGGGACAGTACAGTATTATGATTTTGAAGTGTCTAGCTGTATGCAAGATGGGGGCTTTCATTGTTTATATTAATAAGGCAGAAAAACTCTGGGTCAAAATCTTCGACTGCTGTGAATCATTCAGCATAAGTCTATCTTGCAAAACATCACACAGACCTTTCTGAGTTTTTTAAGTCACCAGCAGTACATTGAACTGTGCGTAACAGCTAACGGAGGACTTGGGAGGACGGAACTGCAGTATGTGTCTGCAGTCATGTATGTAGCATTACCTTGAGTTTCTGTGTGAATTTGGGGAGCGGCCACAGGAAAGCATATGCTAAAGTAGTCTAATGGGGATGTAGCGGGAAGAAGGGTGTGGTGGTTAGTCATATTACATTAGTTCAAATCCGAAATACCTGTATTTTTTTGTTCTTTCTCAGCTGTAGTTAGTCTGCTGATCTAACCTTCAAATCTGGGAACTGGGGGACAGTAAGAATCTGAGGCTATGTATTGTTCTTAAAGATTTGGGGATGCTCTTTAAAAGAGGTACAGCCAATGTCTTTCTCCATTAAAATAGGTTTTCTACTATGCGTTACCATAGACCTTTAGGCTTAGCTTGCAGAAAGTAAAATCTTGGCAGTATAAAAGGACATTTAAATACAATCTTCTGTATTTATTGGTACATGTCTTAAAACGTATTTCTTTTAATTGGGATCTTTTAAAAGTTAGAATCTTCAACAGTGTGAATTCATGCCAAAGAGCCCATATCCAGCTTTTAGAGAGTCTTTTAATGTTAATTAATATTTATCATTATGTAAACATAGAATTTTGGCAGAGAGAGTGAAGGTAAGGAAAGACAATGATTATGATGTAAGAGTGATGTAAGAGTAAAGACTGAGAAGAAGAAAAATCAGTGTTGAAAAATTACTGTACCAGTACTTTTTGTACTCAGATCCTTCCTCTTCTATTGCCCACTGCCTGCACATTCCTTGCACACGTACACTGCAGTCAAAATGTAACTTAAATGCAGTATCGTAGTCAGTCGATACCTGCTGGTAACACAGCTATGCAGTCCGTATAGTCTTTGGCAAACATGTACAGCTTTTACCACCCATTTATCTTTTTTATTTCTCATATCTTGAAATCACTGTTTTGAATGTATCATATGTCCCTGCATAAGTATTATGTAGGATATCTAGTTACTGTGCAATTTATGAAAATTTCCAGTCCTTAATTTTGTTGATCTACTTATTTCTTAACATACTTTTTAATGTACTGGTGTAGGTAATAATGTATTGCTATACCAAAGGTTTCATGGGGTGGGAGCTCAAAGAGGACCTCTGTTCCTATCAGATATTTTGATAAACACATTTGTTTTAGGTACTGAAAAACAAATAATCACCACTGTGAATTTTGATTGCTCGTCCTAGGGAAAAATTCCTTCATTCTGTTCATAGAGAAAGATAAGACAGTATGCTGAAAAATTCAGGTTTCCCATGACTAGTTTTAAATGGTTGATTATGAAAGGCTGAAGAGAGTAAATAAGTTCTCCAGTAATTTAGGTGTTAGAGTAATTTGCAGCATTTATGAGGGATGTCTGACAAATTTAGGGCATGTCTGTGTTCTGTGTTTGCATAGCCGTGTGTGCAGATCCACCTAGTGGAGGTACAGCAGAAACAACAAGAAAATTTTTTTCCTGCTAGCTTTTCTGTCCCAGATTGTATTAGCTAAACTGATAAAGGTGCCCCTCCTCTAGCAAAAGTTTGTGTCTGGGTTTGATTGGCATCGCAGTAGCAGCTGCACGGTGCAGCATCTTTCATATTCCTCACTGGCATACATATGCCGATAGAACTTTGTAGACTAGGTCAAACCTTAGGCTAGGATAATTGCATCTGGCAAGAATAAGAAATGAACTTGGTTTATACCATTTGCAATTTAAAGTAAATTACATTCAGAATGCACAGTCTGAAATATGTTTTCACATTTATCTTCTTTCTACAGGAATGAGCTGGAACGCCAGTTTCTTGAGTTGTTGCAGTTCAATATTAATGTTCCCTCTAGTGTTTATGCCAAGTATTACTTTGATTTGCGTTCCCTGGCAGAAGCGAATAACCTGAGTTTTCCTTTGGAGCCCCTCAGCAGGGACAGGGCGTATAAACTTGAGGTAAGACACTTTCTTTTTAGATTGCTCAGCATTGAATATATAGGGGAATTTGGAATTCTTGCGTTATTTCTCCCTTCTCCCATCTCTTCCCAAATATTCCCATGAGATATTAGAATATCACGTGCCCCGATTTTCATAACTGTTTTGTTTGTGCTTTGGGTATTCATGGACATGGGACGGCTTTTTGGCCCGATTTGCTTCATACCTTGTCTTGCTTTCCATTTCTTTTTCAGTTCTAGTTGTCTGAATTGACCTTGTGAAAGTACCCGCAAGTTTTACAGTGACTTTGTTCACAGTCTGGTTTTGTGTGTTCATTTGGTTTCTTAAAACTGATTATGCAGCTTAAAGGACAGAATATTAACAAGTATTGCTGAAAATAACTATTCCATGTGCTTGTTATCTGCTACTGCCTAATTCACGTGGATCCAAGTCTGTTATCTCCTGTGGTGTTTTTCTCAGTAATGGGAAAACAGAAATGAGCACATGTCTTTAGTGAATAAATCATGAATGCTTATGAGACCTGAATATACCATGTGCACTATGTCGGATGGTCTGGACCTGTGAAATCCATTGCAGTATGAATTCCCACAGGCACAGGAAGAATTTAAAATCATCAGCCAATTGTGGGCTCTTTGCAAGACTGGAATCTATTTTTCCTGAGCTTTCTGATACGAAGTTTTTCAAATAAGGGCATTATTGCATGAGTGTGTACACATTTTGTTACTAATTTTGAAATTTGTCGTTAGATGCTAACTGCTTTTAACATCGCACGCCTTTAATTATATAACAGCTTTGTACTGGAGGTTGTTTGCCTGTGGGTTAGAGTGAGCTTTGCACAGTCTGAAATTCGTAGTGCTCCTGTAAAACAGGCAGGCAGTACTATACACGTTTTTGTGGGGGGAAATGGTGTGTGGGAAGGTTAATTGACTTGTTTGTGACTGTAGTGGGAACAGAAAGTGGTGGAGAAAGACTCAAAGCAGATTTCACTAAAGTTGTATTTCTCATTCTTTCTAAATATTCTTTCTAAATTTTGCAGATAGCTCCAATAAGAATGTAACTTAATTCTGTGTACGGACTGTGATGTAAATTTGCATCAGATTTTGTTTCTATTGAAGAGAATTAAAAAAAAAAAAAAATTAATTGGGATTGTAATCTTAAATGAAAAGAGGTAGTTTATTAAGTTATTAGATGGTGGGTCGTGATAATAAGTGCCATTACATATATTAAAATTGAGTGAATTGCTTTTTGATGAGAATTTAGTACACAGTGTTTCCCAACACTGTCAGGCTATATCACACACAATGTATAACAGCAGGTTACAAATGAAGGTAACAACGATAGCTCCTGAAGCCTTAGAAGAAAACAAAATAGGAAATTACTGTAAATACCCAGAGAATACTGGTGGTTCTTCTGTACTAACTAAAGAGAAGGCATATTTTAAAAGAAATAATGGAATCTTTTTCTCAATAAATCCTTATTATTAAAATTTTTCCCACGTTGGGGATGCTTTGTCCTGCTAGCAGAAGTTGGCTGTACGGTAACCCTGCTAGCCAAAGGGGATATCTTCAGGGAAGAGGATGAGTATCTGCTGTGAAACCAACTTGGTCTACCAGCTCCTTGCCTCTGTTCTGGGGCCAGAAGGAATGGAACATGATGAGAACTCCCTTGTTCCCTGGCAATACTGGGTTGTCATTAGCATGCCCTTGAAACTAGTTGACAGCATAATTTATAGCCTAGTTCCCAGTTAAGCATTTAGGTTGCCAAGAGTTATCAAAATGCATTTGCAGCACTTTTCTAGGTCTCTCATGTGCTGTTCAGCCCGGAATTCTCTGTTTTTAAAACAGTTGCCTGGATTGTCCAGTGGCATGGCTGTAGTACCACACAGGCTGTGATATTTTTGACACTGAGAGAAAAGCTGCAGTCTGTGATGAAAGACAACAGACTCATAGTGAATGTACGTCTGCAGTGGAAGGATTTGCCTTGTCTGGTAAACTGAAAGGGCCTTGCTCAGTCCTAAGATTTAAGACAACTTATTTACTGGCGTTTGAGATCACAAAAGGTCTTGCATAGAGAAATGGTTATATTATAACACATTTTTGCTACTTTTGCATTTTCAAGCTGGTTTATGTATAGCAGGAGTATTAGATCTGGCATGGCAGAATCTGCATTGCTGTTTCTGCAAATATCATGAGATTGATATACCTGTGATGGAAAAAAACCCCCAAAACCAAGACCACCAAGGATAAGGCTAGTAAATACTGTTCCTCATCAAATGGAAATGCTGGACAAGATCCATCAGCTTAGAGGTGTTATAAGAGGTTATAGTACTTGTTAAAAATGACAACGCTTTCTGGAGCATCTGCAGTGGATGTTTTTCCTTATTTAATGTTACCACAATTGACACTTAAGAAGCAGCTTTGTCTTTTAAATGACTAAATGAAAGTAATTTTTTCTTACTTTTCATCAGCCTGTGGCATAAAAGTGTCCTGAATTTGTTATACCAGTCCACCTAGTAGCCAGAAACCATTTTCATAATGCCTCTTTTTTTTTTTTCCCCATTGTATGGAATCATGCAAGTTAAAAATGGCAAATAACCTTTCATTAGATCATCCAGTCTGTCCACCTGCCAATGCTGTTTGTTCCAACCAGCATATGTTGTAGTGTGTTTTCTCCTTCCTTTTAATTATGTCAAACGTCAAGGCTTCCTTTACTTCTCCTGAGAACTATTTTCTAATATGGGAGATTTTTCTGGCAAGAAGGTTGTTGGATATCCAACCTTAATCCACTATTTTGTAATTTCCTACTCTTGCACCTGGTTATTCACCTATATACTGAGCTAAATATGAGTCAGATTCTGCTCTTTGGGGTAAGTCCACAAAACATGCCCACCCTGTTTCTGCTTGTGATCTCAGCACTGTGCTCGTTTCAAGGCTAGATGTTGTAAGAGCATTTGTTAGTGCACTCCCAGTTTAACTGACTGTATCTTGTCTGAGCTTTTTTTTGTTAGGATAGTGCTTGAGCACATAGTTCAAACCTGTTGAACTACATGCTGTATTGTCTTGACCCTAAAGAGGTACAGTCCCATAGATCAAAACGACAAAAAAGAGGAGAAAAATACGTAAGTTACAAGTAGAGAAGTGTCTTTATATCCCTCCAGCTTCCAACTGTCACAGTGATTGATTGCAATCCTGAGTGTTTTGTATGTTCAGAACCCTCTTAGCCAAGAAGCAAAGGGAGAGCAAAACTCCCCTGCTCTTTTGTCAGGAGTAACCTGATTGCTCTTCTTTTCATTCTCCATGAGAACCCCCATCATCACAACTTCTAGTTGTTCTAGTGATCTTTTTTGGTTTTGTTTTTTTTTTTTACATTTTTATAGAATGCTAGAATCATAGAATAGTTTGGGTTGGAAGGGACCTCTAAAGGTCATCTAGTCCAACCCCCTTCCGTGGGCAGGGACATCTTCAACTAGATCAGGTTGCTCAGAGCCCCGTCATTTTCCTTACATATAACCCTTCTAGACTTAGTGCTGTCTGTCCCTGGCTAAGTTCTCTCTGGTTTGTCCATTTTTTGGGGGTATTGCAGCACTCGCAGTTGCGTGCCTGTGTGCATTCCCAGCAGTGAAGCCGGAGCCAGCCCTGCTGCTTTCCTGCCCTACACAAACGTGCATGCAGCCAAAATTTATACTACTACTACTACTACTACTACTACTACTACTACTACTACTACTACTACTGCCTTTCTCCCCCCTCCTTTCTCCTTACCCACCCCCTTCACCAGTGTCAAAGTCTCATCTAGAGTCATATAACTCAGCAGAGGAACTGACTTCTAGTTCTGTATGCATATATGTAATGGAAGAATATATATGTATGCATTTTTCTAGCTGATTACAGATATTACATCACGTGCAACAAAATTTCACATGATTGAATAGTGTTGCTGTTTTTAAGAATGTTTTGATTTCCTATGAGAAATGGTCCTTTGCAACTGTCAAAAATCGGTTTCTTTTTCTAGCAATAAAAGCAACAGAAATATCAGATGACAGAAAGGTGTTTATAAGCTATTTGGATTTATTTTAACTGAAGGACAATAATAAATATTTACAATTTTCTGCTTTTGTCTTGTTTCCCCATATGTTATGCTAAAGTTGACTAACTAGCTTGCTAAATAGGCTCCAAATGTCAATTTTGTAAATTATTTGCAAATGAAGAAGCATCTTTAGATACAGGATTGCTTTAAACAGCAGTCAGTGTGTTTCTTATCCATGTGATTAATCACCAGAGACTAAAGATGCCAAATATTAAGTGCCACTGCCAAGCAAAATTTCATTTTGTCTGACCAAGTGCCAGAACAGAAATTTTCCTGTGAAACAGGCAATTTTGAAGTGATTACCTTCTCTGGCTGTTTGATGCCTAAGGTAACAGCCTGATTTGGCAGCTGAAAGAAGCTGAGCTCCACCTCAGTTGCACCTATTTGCCAAGCCATGCCTTGGCACATTATTTCATGATTAAATGCTTTTCATCTATTGGATTTTAAATCCGATTGAATTGCATAAACTTTCTTAGTCCATTGAGTTCCTGGTTAAATTAAATAAAATGTTATTAAGCAGTTCTAAGTAAGCTAAGTTATGGTCTACAAAGCAACGGGAATATTTACGTTACTTTATTCTGTTGTTCTCTTCATATGCACCAAGAAAGAAAACTGTGTTCAAGAATGGTCTTAACAAACGGAAATTCAGTTTGCAACTGAAAAGTAGCAACTGGTTTCTTGGTGGTGGTGGTGGTAGGTTTTGTGTTGTTTTGGTTTTGGTTTTTTTTTTTTATTTTAACCATGCTTTGTGGCTGGCTGGACCAAAGGGTTAGGTGAACTTGCTCTCAGATGTATGAGTTGTGTGCTTCTGTCATACCTGCCTCTGGTCTTTGCAGGACTATTAAAATTAAAGGACTCTTCACTGCTTCAACTTGCTGTGCTAGAGAAGTAAAGATCAAGAAAGAAAATGATGATCAGTGGAGTCAGGCTGTTTATTTGTATTGCCTTGTTTTATAATCAAACACATGTACTGGTTTTGTTTGTCCAGTCCTTTTTATTAAACATCCTATCTTAAGGCACCACTTAAAAGCATCCCTGAGTAAACAAAAACACTGGTTTAGTTCATCTTATTTTTTAATTTGACCTTGAGTACTCCTTGCAGTGAGCTTTCCCTGCAGTTCTGCGTGTTTGATCACCAGAGTTAACATCCCTACTGATGCCGACCGTAGCCTGTCCCAACCCTATGAACCCTAATAGACATGCTGTTTTAGGGCACAGTATATTTGTGCATATGAGGTCCATAATAAATATTTGTTTTAAACTTGGCTAAAAACAGTAGAAGAAACGTAAAATGTTAACTCCAACGTAGTATAACAGGAGTTAACATTTGAATAATGTTTGTGTCTCTCTTTAAAAGGTTTTTAACATTTCTGTGTATTTTTAATGCAAATTAAATTATTATCAATATGAGTTACGTTTCCCACTGGCACTATATAAGATAGCCTGATCACATAGAAATCACCATCTCCTTCCGAAAGGCAAGTAAACATCAGCTCTGTAAGCAAAGCAGGGCGAGTATTCTGCCAGGCCATTTATCAGTACAGAAAAATGTAATTACTACAAGACTTTTTAGTAAATAAAAGAATTAAGAGCCATCTTCTTTATAAATTCTCCAAATATACTTACAATTTCTATAATTATTTTATTACATTTTCCACTGCTTTTCACCAATGAAGTGCTATCTGTGAGTTACCATATAGCAGTGGGTAAGCATTGTCAGCTACGTTGATGAGATTTGTGATGGTTAACCTGTAAAGAAAAGGTTTGGAATATGCTGAGTCCTTCAAAAGCAGCCGTGGTGGGCAATGCAATGTCAGTGTGTTTCTTTCTTTTAAGGTTAATGAAATGAGAAAGAGGATTCGGGGAGAAGCTCTTCGCTTGTTTTGCTTAATGAAGTGACTTTTTGTAATTCTACCCATATGTAGAAATCTGCGTTTAGTTTTATTTTACCTGTACAGCTGTGGTCACTGCAACTGAGGTTTCTTTCATTCTTTTGTCTCACAGGCCATTTCCCGCTTGTGTGAAGATAAATATAAGGACTTCAGGAAAGCCGCAAAGAAACGGTCAGTCAGTGCTGACAATCTGACTGTGGTTAGATGGTCCCCTGCTATTATCTCCTAACAGAGGAGACTGGAATATTCCTACGGACGTACTGTTTCATCCATCCATTTTTTTCGGGGTGGGCTGGGGGCGGGGGGATAAAGAAAAAAGACTTTTGATTTTTTTATTTTTAAATCTGTCAAGCTGCCTTTACAGTGCCTCCCCATTGTGTAGCACACGAGTAAAATACTTAGTGGAAGGAGAAATGGAGAAATCAGTGTTTGGGAGAGAAGATGGCAACAGTTTTTTTCTCACTTTCGCTAACAGCTTTACCCTTTTATGAGGAAACAGCAAATCAGGTGCTTGGAAGAAGAAAAAAAAAAAGAAGTAGAGGCAGAAAAATATTTTAAAAAGAACTGTGCCATTTTCTAATATGCTGTACTCATGAAGAGAAATGGCAGCATGAAAACAAACCATGTAGTCAGATGACTCTGCACTAGAGGAATGAAGTTGGGAGAATTCCATCCTAAAGGTTTCTCTTAATATCTTTTTTATTTTTTATTGTTTTTTTGCGGTCCTCATTGCTGCTTCACAGGATAAATTCTTCCCCTCGCACAGCAGCAAATACGAAGTCTGTATTTACAGTAGCACAAGCCCCTGAATAAATAGCGTTGGGTTTTTTCACTGCACTTTTCTCTGTAAGCTGTCTTATTAGCATTATTCTTCATAATTATTATGCATATGTTATATTTCTTGTATGCCTTTTATTGTATTTCAAGAAAGAACTTGACCATAGTACTGAACCAAAAGTGTGTACAGGGATCAGAAGATCTTGGTAATTTCATGATGTGTTTTATTTATAGTATACTTGGGTGCGTGTGCCTTCCTGAGTTCTTGGAATCATTTATTTTTCCTTAATATAAAGATACAGTTATTAAAAGTATTCAGATGATGATGATAAGACTTGGGCCAAATCTCTGAAATTTGCAACAGATCTTGTGATCATTTTTGCAGATTTTCATAGCATTAGAAGTTTAGCAGAATTCATTTTGAGGGAGTTTTGTTTTTTTTTTTTGTATGGCCTGACTAGTTCATTCCTTCACCTCCAGGTCCATTGTTGCAAGCAATATTCTCAATTTTTATATGTTTACTTTAAATCAAAGTGAGTCTGTTTGTAAAAAATAAAAAAAAATAAAAAAAATTGTTCCAGTGAGAAGGCCTGTAGAAGAGCAGAATGGAAATCTTAACAAGGTATTTGTCACAAGTCGGTTCGATTTTGAAGCTAAAATACAAACCCTCCTGTTTCTCAGCGTAGGTGCTTATAGAAATTAAAAGTAACCGAACTGTGAACATAATCTTCAACTCTGATTATTAAGCTCTTCTGTTGTTGTTACTAGTTCCCTCTTACTGTGGCTGTTGCCCCCTTGGAATTTGTAAGAACCTTTTATAGAAAATACCTTGTCAGTATAAGCATATTTGCTTTATAAAGCCCCGGGGTGATTTTTTTCCTTTTTTTTTTTTTTTTTTTTACACAGTTTAGAAAGATATGGCTGAAAACTCTCAGTTCCCTGAAATCCTTTCTTTGCATCTATCAGTGAAATGAATGGCAACAAATGTCCCTGATTTATGCACTACTGTGGTAAACCGTAAAGATTCCGTATTTGTTTTATTAAGCCCTATGGGCTTGTAGCAAACCTAGGGGCCCAGAGATGCACACTTGACTTCCAGTGCAATGCTAATCGGGTGCCTCGGGGCGGAGAGGCACTGACAGGATTGAAGTAGTAATACCAAACAGTTTTCTGTTAACTTTCTAATGTGATTTGTGTAGTTTGAGACATGAAGGTTTTGTCCATAAATTCTTCTAATGTCCTTTTGGCCTTTAAAATAATCTAATTCTCATCACTTCTTGTTGTGCCAATGCATCAGAACTGTGAGTATCCAAGTCCATTTTTCCCTTGAACGTGGAATGTAAGGCAAGTGTTTATAACAATACAAATGCAAAGTACAGCATTTGAAACCTCTTTACAGATAGTATCAAAAGGAACATTTTCAGAGCATTTGAAATTCATCCTTTATAAGCATACCTTTAGGCTTTAAAATATGTAAAATAATTTGATTTATCAACACTTTGCTAAACTATTTTCCATTTAACTTGATATCAGGAATATTGGTTTTATCCATTTCTGGGTGATGGAGATATGAACTTTGGATTATGTAAAGATCTCAATGCATCTACTATAATTTTTGTGAAGTTTATTAAACTACTTTAAAGATTGTATAGTCTATTTATTGTATGTATGTACATACAGTCTGATACTTTAAAAAGTGGATTCCGTAAAACCTGGCTCGGTCTTGTTTAGACTATTGAATATCGTTTTAGCCTTGTGCACTGGACTCTACCTCTGTATAGGAGAATTTTCCATATTCTTAATTAGTACTGATTCTGTGATTAACTTGGTTATGTTTCTTGCACTAAGAATTAAAAAAAAAATCTACTGTAAGTGTGGATTTTTTTCTTTAGTTTAAGTTTTGCCATATGAATCCTTTACATTTAGATGGACGTTTCTTTCCCTCATGGTTACAGAATAATTCTTTGCTTTTTCTTCTGGTTTGTTCCACGGTTGCCAAAAAATACGGTACCTGTCAGTAAATCTTAATGAGTGTCTTTTGTTTGCAAGGTATTCTATACCATGTAATTAAAAATGAATTATTATTTAGGATTATGTTGTGTTTAGTGTAGTTTTTTAAGCATTACTGTATGGAAAATGCCATTGCAAGGTTAGAGAATCACCCGGAGTGTGAGAAGGGAGGAGAACCAAATAATGTTTTAATTAACAGCACAAATACATTGTGTTTTTCATTTCAGAACCTGAAACTAAATTTGCTGTACATGTTTTCTGGATTAAGGTTTTAATTATTGCTTTGGTCACCGGCTCAGAAATGAAAAGGTGTAGGAGATGTAATAAACCTGTCCCTTCAAGCGTCATTGTCTTAATGAATTATTTTTATATGTTGAGACAGTGGGCCATTTGTTTGGTCATTTATGCAATGGTAATTGGATAAATATTTGAAAAAGGCATCTTGAAAGCGTTTTTATTCATGCATCCCTCTGCAGCCCAGAGATGTTTCCCTAATTCTTCTTTCCATCTACAAACTTGTTTCTATTTCATTTTTTGTTTATATTTCATTTTTTATCAGTGATATTTATCATTCTGACAGACGCTGTTCTTTGGGACTGAGAACACTGGAGTCACGTGATAAAGTGCAAAAAGAAGAAAAAAGTCAAATCACCTTTTCCACCTTCCACAAATCCTATCAGTCTTTCAAATGATACATGTTTTCTATTGCTAAAAAACATACAAAATCCTGTCACATAGCAGGGTAATGGTATCCTTTTCAATAATTGAAATTTTTATTTGTTTTTATTTATCTTTTTTTTGAGAGAGAGAGATAGATCAGCATATATGGCTTAGTTTCCCTTAGCTTATTTAGCTTAGTTTATCATGTAAACTAAAAACATGATGGAAGAACTGTTTACATTTATGGAGTCTTAGTTCAGACTTTGTTTTTTAACACCTCTTTCTCTACTTCCTAATGCCAGAAACCTTAGATATAAGCTAAAGATTAGAAGTAGCAAAAACCTCATCGGAAAAGGGTGATGGTGTATTGGTGGCAGGTGACAAAGTGACATCTGGTAGTGTTGGCTATATATAAAAATAGCAGTATGTGGGAGGGGATAGAGGAATTGAAAGGGCAGAACCAGAAAAAAACCAAAGCCTTAACAGCTGAAGCAACAAATTATTTACAGTTTGTTGGTAACACGTTTGTTGGTAACAAACACTGCATTTTCCAATGACATGTTTAAACTACTAACTGAAGTGCTGCACATCCACGGCAGGCTCATATTGCTCTCTGCTTCTATGTGGTCTTCATAAGGATTTCACTCAACCTAGCTTTTAGCACTTCCTCACTTCTGTTTCGAACACATTTCTGTAATCAGAATATGGGGGTTTTTTACTGGAATTGACAGTTGTTAAAAACCTCTGCCTACCTCTGCAGTGGAGTGCCCACTTAGTGGGCAGGTTCTGAGAAAACCACTCAAATACAAACACAAACATACCTGCGTGAATGCGACCTAGATGTATACAGAAATGTGCGCCCGAAGTGCAGGAAGTCTCTTTCTGCTGTTTCTGTTTTTTCTCTTCAACTGAACTACATCTTGAGGAAATCACAGAACTGATGAGAGTTTGAGTTGCGTAGACTAAAGGTAATGACAGAAGATATGTAGCAACCACTGCTTTAAAAAAGAAAACAAGATTTAGAAGAAAAGCTACTGATCATAAGGAAACCAAGAGTGATAGCAGACATAGATTATGATGCTGAAAACGATTGTTTCGTAGTGTGTATGAACCTGCTTTTCTGGGTCCTCTTCTGAGAATCCACAAAAAGCGACTGGTGAACCCCAGAACCACAGCTTGAAAATGGCTGAACAGATTAGCTAAGAAAGCCAGGCTTCTGTTGTCTGGGCTTGGTCATCAGGCTCTTCCCACTAAAAAAGAAGCAACAGGATGGCAGATTGAAGAAAGGCAGGTGACAGAGCAGTACAACCAGTATTTCTTGTGTTCCTTCTAGAATGGTTGGTCTGATGCAATTTGATGTGAAAAAAGAGAGTTGTTTTTTCGTGCCTTTTATACCGTGTGTAACGTGCTTCAGCATTATCGGTGGAGACTTTCAACTGTTATTAGCTGGAGATACTCTTTGGTGATGATACGCTAAGCATCCTTCTTGGTGTGGTGATAGTAACTAATGCAGTAAAACTTTGAAGCTAGAAAATCTTCGGAACTAGCACTGCTGCCCCCTTTGAATTCACTGGCAGTGAAGCACATACTCAAAAGGCAGATGAAGACTTACTCATGTGACGAGTGCTTCACTAAACCAGGCGTTAGAGTAAGACACCTCCTTCACGCAAGAGATTCTGCAGCGCACTTAAGTCTAGAGTTAATTCTTCTCTTACCTATATGTTTTCTTGCTTCACTGCCTCTGGGTTTTCGTGCCTCTTTATTTTAGACATTAGTACAAATTATTCTCAGTGGAAACAGTATCTTGGGAACTGGCAGCTCTGATACGCTTGCTGCCTTATATTTGAGCAATACAGATCATCCTGTGACCACATACTTCTCTTTCATGTATTTCAGGCAAACTAAGCATTCTTCTGTGGAAAAAGGAGACGCCAAAAAGATGGGGATTGGTGTGCTAGAAGGGTTATGAGGCAGAATTAGGTGTGCATAGTTTTAAAATAAACCAGGAAATAAAGACAGGCAAATTTATTTGTATCTTCTATGGTGTCAATCCCAAAAGGCATTAATGATACTTTAAGAACGTGATCTTGTTAAATTTCTTGGGCAAGGAGTTTGAGGGATAATTGTCTCTCTTCAACTGGACAGGATAAGCAGATTGTATTGCCATAAATCCTAGGAGGAGGAAGACCAGGTTATACTGAGCAAAATGGCACAGAAGCAACACGTAAAATACATACACCAAATAATCTTGAATATTGTGCATTAGAATTGCAGGACTATCTTGGTATTGATATACAATCTAGCAGTGTTTGGGAAGTATTTGTGGTCACCTTGTATAATTACATCCTGTTCCTTTTGTGGCCTTAAAGTTAAAAGATCCTCCTGTGTATGCAAAAGCTTAGCTCACTTTATCGAGTACTAGAATATAATCAATAATATTTGGAGGTAGACTTTGCAAAAAAAAAAAAGTAGAAGAGCTCCTGCTAAGAACAAAAGCTGCTGGGGGTAATTTGGCGGTGCTGTGGGGCTTCATCAGTGTGAACATTGTGTAAAGAGAGGGGTAAAGAGAGTCTCCTGCTTGTGACACCTCCCAGTATGTGCCAGTGACGCTTCTGAAGTCACAGGGAGGGAGGGTGAGAAGAATTGCAGAGACCCCACCCCCCAAAAAAACCCCAAGTCCATCGTTGTAGTTACAGTGATTCTGCATTAGCACTAGCAGAGTTGTGAACAGAGATGAAAAATTATGTTCCAACTTCTTTATGTAGTTGCTTTGCACTAAAGTGAAAATGGCTTAAATTTACAAATCACCACCAGCATTTGAAACATTAAATATTTCACTTACTTATTGCTACCAGCAAATATACACCTTATATTTTACCACAGGAATGAGTCCACAGTCTGAATGTGTACTTTAGTGGTGCTTTACAGGGCACCGATTCTAAATCCGTCCACTAAGAAACTAGAGGACTGATTCTTGTATGCTAGGAAAATAGTTGGGCATATCTTGAATATTTTTGAATACTGTCAGGTAAAGTGATCTTCCAGATCTGCTTGGATTTAATGCTTTGGATCAATGACTTCTACTGGACAGAAATAACTACTACAAAGTATAAAGCGGCAGTATTGACTTCATCTAGAGAAATTATGGTCATGTCACCATGACACCGAGCTTCAGCGAACAAAGGACTGGCCTGATTCTCCTGCTTCGCCCTTTAGTAATGAATCTACTTCTGAATCTCAGTGCCAACATCTTCAGTGTTTCTGACCTGTGAGAAATCTAGACCATGAAATCATTGCTTTTCTGTGGTGGCCTGTCATTACGGTACATCAGAAAGGCTTTTTTTGTTCTGCTCTGTGTTGCTGGCATGTGGCAGAACAAAGTTGTTCTGCTCCTTAAAGCATGCAGATAGCTAAACCATGCATTAGCTAGAGCCGTGTGCTTAGATACCTGATCCCAGCTGCAACGTTTTCCCTTCAAATTTTTTCTAAAAGAATTTTCTTTTAGAAAAAGAAAACAGGGCAAGAAATCAGTTGTGAATTTTCTCTGAAATACATAGATTGCAAATCAGCATCTAATTTTCCCATTTCAGAATTTTTTTTTATAATTTCAGACTTGAGCTGAATTTTCCTTGACAATTTCAGTATGTGAGTGTGCGTGCAAGCATTTATTTTTGGTATTAATTGCATTAGATAAGGAATTTCTATGGCAGTTGCTAATAGAAAAAGCAATTATTTTAAATGTCATTTGAACCCGTTGTTTGCCCCCCGAGGAATGCGTTTGTCTGGATTCTTCGACTTACTAAGAATAGGTAAATCCAATGATACAAGATTGCAGGTTTTGGCACTGTCCCCTTCATATTGTTACATGAACAATGAACTTTACAAGTTACAGTATAAATGGAAAGCTTCAGAGGATCGAGGGGATGGGGAAGAGAAGAAAACTGGAACTGATTTCTTCAGCAGATTCTAGAATCTGTCCGTCTCCCTCAGCTTTTCTTCTTCATAAAGTGTCCTTAAAAACAGTACATTCTACTGCTGAATGTACGGTATTCTCCTGAATGCGGAAGTGCTCAGGATTTGACAAAAAAAATCCCACCCCATTAATCCCTTTTAAGACTTGAGGCGCGCTCCCAGGGAAGTCAGGCTGAAATGCAATATAAAATGGAAGTACAGGGAAGGGGGGGAAGAGGATCTCTTGGGGCAGTGGAAAGCGCCCGCAGGCTGAGCTCCAGCACCCCGGCCGAGGAAGCAGGTGAGGAGGTCGAGCTTCCCACGACGGCCCCACCACAAATTCCCCACCCTCGTCCTTGCAGGTGAAATCCTGAGCTGCCAGCCAGCTCCCTCTCCCGGGCATTGAAAACATCTAATTCTGCAGGTCTGTGCTGGTTTTTGTCGTCAGCTTATGTACACGGTGCGTTTAAGTGAAATTGGGTCTGTATAATTGGGCAGCCCCAGCGCATGTCTAACCTAACGTGTATTTGCAGCTGTTTCCCTCTGCGTTGCTCTGCAGAGATCCTCTTGCACATGCCTGGCCTCCTCCTGTGCCGTACCTGTCACCGCAGGGTGTGCTGGGGTCTCGGGACCCCGCATGCTGGCCACTGCTCCTGGCATTTTTAGGCAGACCTAACCTGGTCTCCCTGCTCCAGGAGCCGATACTTGCATTAATGGCAATGCTGCTCTTAGCGTTAGATTGCATAGATCATTGATAACATTGAATTTGGAGGTTCCATCAGGAATTACGAAACCCCTTTCTTTTGCATTTCAGAGCACAGCAGGATTGTTAGCTGGTGGGTTTTCTTTGGCTTATTCATCTGCACATACTTCAACAGTGCATGTAGTGGGTTTTGTGCATTAAATCAATGAAAGTTGTGTAACAGCCACCTGCCCAAGAGCAAAGGGAGAGCTGAACTGACACACCGAGCTCGCGTCAGGCCCTGTTAGTTACTTACAGTTACTTTATCAGTGCTAGAGGAGTTGAAACCTCTAAACCTGGGGGATGAATCATATAATTGCTGAAGGTAGGAAAAGTAAGAGGGGCACAGTACTTGAAGTGAAAATTACCGTTGCCTACTTCTGAGCATCACAATCTGGGACAGGAATCCCTGCAGATCAGAAATAGGTGTCTAGGGGATTCTGCCACAAACCACTAAATGGAGCATTAGTCAATATGTAAGTAACCGTCACATTTAACAGTAAGTGAAAAACTTTAAGTCCTCCTGACTGTCTTCAGTGTGGATAAACAACAGTATTACTGTGGGGGAATGCAGTTTAAACACGTCCTGAAGGACTCATGCTGATTTTCAAATACATAAGATGTTACAACCTTCCAAAGTTGTATGTTTTTGCAGATAAATTAATTTGATCATTGAAGGAAAGATTAATTGTCTAGATGTACATAAACATGACATAACTTCATTTGTCATGTACATAAGAGAATGCAGTTATATTCAGGAATGCAGGTATTTGGCAATTTATAGGATCGGTTTCCCAGAAATGAAAACATCATGGGCAAACTGAGTGGGTTAAAGTACTTACACAACTGTTCTTTGAGATGTTTCCTAAGATTTTTTGGATGCCCTACATATTTTTTTCCCATGAAGGGAAATGAAGGCAGCAAAAAGAGAAAACAGCAAAATATAACAAATTGGGGAAAAAAAATAGGGAAACTGAAATAGTACCAGCAGTTAGGAGGCACAGTGCAGTTCACAAGGGAATATATCCATAAATATCTGTGTCCAGTTATAAGAACTAAGACAATTTTTAAATGTGTCAGGAACACAGTAATTGGTAACAATTTTGTAGATTAGACTGAAATGGCAAAGTATGTGTCGTAATGCAGAAGAGGCAAAAAGATTGAGCTAATATTCCTGTTTTGTCTTTGCACGCTGTGTTCTTGCCTTGCCGTAGTAATGAAATTTCACTTCTATTATCGGTACTAAAAGAATTTTTAGTGAAAGCTATTTGATATCTTGGAGTGGGCAAAATCACTTTACCCAGGCAAGCCAAAAGGTTTTGTTGAGGCAAAACTTGGTTGGCTGGAGAAGTTTCTCAGGTCTGGGGGGATGCTACCTTTGGAACAAAGCTGAAGAAGTATAAGTCAAGAAACACGAGGTAGTTTAGTCTGCATTTATCCTGGGCACAGCTAACGGAACGGCTGAAGTGCCGTGCAAGTGGTGGGTAAGTAAACGGAGCACGGTCAGTAATCCCTGCTGTTTCATGGAAAATAGACTGTCAAACTATCACTTAAAAACAAAACAAAATGCATTATTAATAGGGATGGTAGAGAAAGACTTCTTATACACTTTTATGGGTAAGGCTACCAATATATTCTGTTGAATCACATGCAAAGTATTTGCTGTATATTTTCTTGCATGTTATAGCCTAGACTGTGCCTCCAGAAGCTGTAATGTTTCTTGGCCTCCTCCAGTAGCACGAACCATGTAGGACTTGAGGAATCCCTCGCTTTTCCACTCAACTGTCCAATAATCAGCTAGTGGGAGTTGTCTACAGCAGTACGTTCCCAAGAGCCTTGATTGTAAAAGCTTTGATAGCTAAAAACTAAATTGCTGCTACCAATAAAAATAGCTGCTACCAGTACGAAGCCAACAATTATGTGTATCAGCAGTATCGGTCAGCAGCTCCGTGGCAGGCTGAACACAAGGACGGGACGGGCTGTATTTCATCTCCCCTTGCCTAAACCGGACCTGAAGGAGGACCTAAATTGGCCCCCTTAACCATTTATGTCCTGGTTTACCTTCCTGGCAAAATCTCCTTATTGCTCTCTGCTTTGGCCCGAGTACGACGTTCAATGATGTACCTGCCACGTGAGATTTCCCTGCCCCTGGACCGCGCCGGGAGCTGGCCCCGGGGAGGGGAGCAGTGCCGGTGGGCTCCCAGCGGCAGCCTGCCTTGGGGATGGGGTCCTGCGGGGAAATCCACTCTTGGTGATTCTCATCTGTTTTCTTTCGCTTTCTAAAACATCAGAATAAATCCTTCAGGATCCACGCTACCCTTCTGAGGTTATGGTAAAAATTTTCAATGGCATAAATGAGAGTTGGATATTAAACTCCTACTAATTTTATTAAGGACTGAGCCATCAAGCTGAAGTTTATGGTGTTCTTATCTTTAAAACACAAATTCCTGGTTGATGCAATACATTAAGTATGAATACTATTGCAGTTTAACAGGGGAATTTCTTGTTTCCTGCCCAGTGTGTTTTGAGTTCATTAATGATGATTATTAAAAATGCTCTTTGGGAGAAACCAAAACAGAAACCATGGAAACGGCAGGCAACTAGCAAGGTAGGTGTGGGTTTTAAAGCAAAGGTTCAAGGGGGGGAAATTCAAATCCTGAAATTATAATTTGTTTTTTTTCCCAACGTTGTGGAGCTTGCCCTAGCTACAGTTTGTTTAAAGTACTTTTTGCAAGGCCACTTTAAACTTTAATAAACGGACTATTAGCAGGTCACAGATTAAGGTCAAAACAAATCTTGTAAATGATGAGGTTCAAAAACTCATTTGTCTATTGTCCTGTAAATGATATCCTATGTCTAGATGAACATACATAACTTGTACATCCTGATATTGATGCAAGAAATCTACTGTTTTTTTCCCTAGTAAGTTGTGAGTAGCAACTATGAGGAATATTAGATTTTTTTCTTCATTATTCTTAAAATGCAGCTGAAGATCAAAGTCTGTCATTGTGAAACAGTATGATAAAAATACACATTCTGTTTAGACAGAAATACTCTTCTGGATAAGGATTTTACTACGTACAGGAAACAGCTTTTGGGGGGATTTAAAGTCGTATTTTCAAGATGTAGATGAACTTTAGTAGAATGTACCTTTTAACTTCTGCATAGGAACGAATTTGACTTGAAAACGACATTTCTTCACATGCAAGAAGAACTCCACGCTCAGTACTGCCTGCAGTGATTCCTGAGGTTTAAACTGTGTGTGAAATAGAGGGGAAAACCATCGCATTTCTGTTTTCAGCTCCCCACTTTCATTTCTGTGTTAGTTTATCCTTTTCCCCATGGTGCCCAGTGCTTGGTTTGAATGACCACGTAGTTATAATTCATCTGTCCATAGTGAAAGAAAAAGCAGTGTCAGTGTTCAATAACAGAGACAACAGTATAGGTTTTGTTTCCTAAAATGATCAGCCATGAAATACAAGAAGGTGTAAAGAACTCTTATTTTAATTCCACAGCGGCTGCCCGTATGTTAAATCTGAGATGACAGATTTATTTACTGATATCCAGAACAGACACAATAACCCCTTCTGTTGTGCATGTTGACAACAGGGATGTATTTGCTCTTCACAAACCTAGCAATGTTCATACTGAGAAGCGATAACATAGAAATACTAGATTTAAAGCATAGTCAGCCAAAGGTATTATTGCCATCCTCTGTTTATTGTGGAATCTCTTTTCCAATTACTTAAGGCATTTTTCTTATTTAAACAATTTCCACAATATCGGTGTACCATGTTTTTTGCCTGCTTGACTGTTGCTAGGTTTGGACCCTCTTGGGCGAAGAACTCAGCCTCTCATTAGTGTCAGGTATTGGGCACTAATGAAACATGCGTTCACCAGCTTCATCATAAAATATGAGATCCCAAAACTTTCCAAACCTTCAGATTTGCATTTGCACTGTGCAAAAATGTAAGTGTAAAACTCGGTGTCAAATGTTAAGGGCAAGATTAAAAAAAATAGCTGGAACCTCTCTTATACTAGATTTTTTTTTTAGTTACAGCAGAGCAAATTTCAGTAATAATATCATGCATTTGTGTAGCTACCTATTTCAGTGGGAGTTAAGCAGATATTAATAATGTGCTTTTGAAAATTTAGTAAAATTAAATGCTTTTGAAGAAATTGGCCCCGAGCTCCTGAATGAGAATATACTTCCCATTACTTAATTTCCCTTCAGGACAGTCTTGAAATGTTTGAAGTTCTTGGTTGAATAGCTTTGAGGTTGCTGAACCAAAGTCTGAAGGAGAGCTGCTTTTTCCATTTTTTGTCCTCTTAGAAGCAGGTTCCCTTTGGAAAGATAACCTTTCTGAACCTTCAAATATTTCTAGTAAGGGGATCTGTTTGAGGCAAAGTAAGAGTTAGAATAATCTAAATCTTTAAGCGCATGCAGTAAAACACAGTCTTTTTTTTAGATTTACTAAATTTGCAAAGAGAGAGACAAGAAGACATATGCGAGACACTATAGGCACCGGGCTTAAGTACCCAAGATGACCGAGCTAGCGTGGAAGTGATATCAAGTCCAATCAATATAAGCAGTTAAAAAAGAGCTGAATTCCACTGTTCTGGATGTCCTTCTGGACTGTTTCACATACATGTGCATAGGCATTTATATATATTTGAGCATGTGCATATGTATCTCCTTCCCGGGAGTGGAAGGTAGACAGAAAGGGAAGGGGAAGGCAGACACGTTCTTTGAAAGTTTCCTAAAAGCCCTCTGAGCAATGCCACTTCTGGGGACTGTTGGATTTAAGGCTGAGCAGTGGGGAGTAGGAGCATGTTGTTTAAGCTCCCCATTGAATAGTTCATGATGGAAAACATTCACCGCTCCCCTGCCTCAGTGTATGTAGGCTCCTTAGCCCTAATTCTGGAGTTTTAATTTTCTTGCTTTCTCCATGTTTGTACAGCTACGATAGCTGTTTTGGGGAGAGGCTACTTTTGAACGTATTCCGCCTGCAGTCATTATCCGAGTGGCAGAGGGACAGAGGTCCCAGGGAACA